>NC_053151.1:49865027-51140027 GCF_016808335.1 Panicum virgatum
TCGGTACCCTGTAAAAGGGATACCCACTCCTGCTGCAGCAAGGCAAGGCTCGCGTAGTCATCCGTTGCTACGCAGTAAAGGGCGGAGCAGCCGGGCCCCATTGACAGGCCCTTACCTCAACGGGCCAACGGCCCCGGACCCGCTCCCCGCTCAGGGATGGGTCCGGAGACGCCACGTGTCCTTGAGGAGGGGAAGCTCTGAGCTGACAGCCGAGGCCCCGGACCCCCCATAGGGGTCCGGGACCTCCCGCGTCCATCCGGGCCCCTCACGCGCGTAGAACCAATATACCGCCGGGGGGGGGGGTCCGGAGCCGTCACGTGTTCCGCAGGCGCGGGCGTGGGCATGAGTCTTCCACTAGAAGACTCAAGCTCCCACCGCATTCAATGCGGGTGACTGAGGCGTGCTCTGCCGCCGCGGCACGCGGGGCAAACCTTTTCAGTCCTCACTGTAGACCGCGTATTACCAAGGTACACAGTGAGGCCGCCTGCGCCGCACCCACGCAGAGCCCATCTGCCGCATTAATTGGATACGATGGCACGACGCTTTTCCATCATGCCGCCTACGCCGCAAGCTACACGACTCGTTCAACTGCGTGGCAGGCGACGCCGCAAGCTACGCCAGGCGCCGATTCGACAAGACAGCGCCTGGACAGGCTGAACGGGGGATTCCAGGAGCATGCAAGGAAATCCAGAAGTGAGATCTCCCCCGCATGCAAAACCATAATGTATGAACAGTATGTTGTCTTGTACTACATTGTTGGGCCCACCTGTCGGGGACCCAACGGCCATGTACGCACCTCCCTTGAGATATAAAAGGGAGGCGCTCGCTGTACAGGACAGGGCCTAGAGACCACACTCAGACTCGAGCTGGACTCGGCACCAAGCTCTTCCAGACTCAAGCAATACAACACACAGTGGACGTAGGGTATTACGCTCCGGCGGCCCGAACCACTCTAAACCGGCTGTGTTCATCGTGTTCTTGAGCGAGATCGAACTAATCGCTAGCTAACCCCCGAGTACTCACCCTCTGGACTTAGGCGGGTGCATTCCGCCACCCGGCTGTGGTTGCCACACCACGACATTTGGCGCGCCAGGTAGGGGTGTTGGCTAGTTTCCGGTTCATCTCTTGCTCGTCTCCATGGTTCGCGTGGACGACGTGGAGATGACAGAGGGTGTGGCGTCCTCCACGCCACACGCCTCTTGCGTTCCTGCTCCAGGGGCAATTGTGCCTGTGGAGCAGCCACCGTCGGCGGCGGCGCGCGCTGCTCCCCGGCAGGAGTCAGGGCGCCCGTCAAGGGCCCCCTCACAAGCTGATAGCGGCGGAGCGCTGGCGGTGGTTAGGGAGTTGCTCCTCAACCCTCCGGCTGCTGCAGCCTCGCCAGACGCCCTGAGGCAGTGGCGGGACGACGTTGACCGTCTCCTCCATCTGGCTCAGGCCTCCCCCAGTTCTGCAAAGACTGGGCAACGACCCCCGCCAGGCAATGCGGTGGTACCCTACCACCAGCGCCAAGGCGGTGCGTCGGCATCCGTGCACTCCCCCACAGTGAGGGGCGCACGAACGGAAGACTTGCGGGCGGAGCTCAACCGCAGGCGCGCGGGTGAGGACGCTCGCATCTCCGTCAAGAGGGCGCGAGAGCGCCGCCTCAACATTGAGGGCCGCAACCTCAACGCCGACTTGGACGTGGCGGCACCCAAGCCTCCGGTGAACGCCCGGATACAGGCGGGCGCTCCGGTGGCTGGGGTGGGCTGCGCTGCGCTGGCGGAGCACCTCCGCGCAGTGGCATGGCCATCCAAGTTCCGCCCGCACCTGCCGGAGAAGTACGACGGTACCACTAACCCGTCAGAATTCCTGCAGGTGTACGTTACCGCCATCACAACAGCTGGTGGTAACAACGCCGTTATGGCGAGCTACTTTCATGTAGCCTTGACCGGGCCGGCCCGGATTTGGCTCATGAACCACACTCCCGGGACGATTCAGTCCTGGGAGGAGCTCTGTGCGAGGTTCCCAGCGAACTTCGCCAGTGCATACCATTAGCATGGTGTGGAGGCTCACCTCCACGCCGTGAGGCAGAAACCTGGAGAGACGCTTCGGGCATTCATCTCGCGTTTCACCAAGGTACGGGGTACCATTCCTCGTATCTCTGACGCGTCTATTATCACTGCTTTCCGACAGGGGGTACGTGATGAGAAGATGCTCGAGAAGCTGGCGACGCACGAGGTGGAAAGCGTTACCACGCTTTTCTCCCTGGCAGACAAGTGTGCTTGGGCCGCTGGGGGAAGCGCATGGCACTCAGCCCCCCAAGATGGAGATGCCAAAGCTGGTGGCTCCGGAGATACCGCCCAGGGCGGTGGCTAGAAGAAGAAGAACAAGAACCGGAGTTGCGGGGAGCCGCAACCTGGCGGTCCAGCCGTTGAAGCAGTGGCACCAGCTGCTGCGGCAGCGGCTGGGGGCCAGAATGCTCATGGCAAACGCCCTCGCCCGCAAGGTGGCAGCGGAAGTTCATGCCCAGTGCATCCCACCGCTCGCCACAGCGCCGCTGATTGCCGCGAGATCCAGAAGCTCGCGAAGCGGGTCAGTGGGCGGCGTGAGCAGTCCTCCAAGGACAGCTCACCCCCTCCTCGACAGCAGCCTGGCAAGGAGAAGGTCTCCGACAGCGGGGCTGCAGCCGGGGAGAAGGAGCTGGGGTACCAATCCCCCGCTCGGGAGCTGAAGGGCGTGTACCACGACAACAACTCCGACTCCGACAACGACGATCGCTGCAAGAAGCTGTACGTAATGTACGGCGGAAGCTGAGAGCTTGTCTCCCGGCGGGACGTGAAGACCCTTCGCCGAGAGGTCCTTTCGGTGAAGCCGGGGGTCCCGAAGGCGGCGCCACACCAAAGGTGTATGAACACCACCATCTCTTTCGGGCCATCCGACTCCCGGAGAATATGGCTGGGGCTGGTGTACTAACTCTAGTCACCACCCGTGTCATATCTAACGTTAGGCTCTATCACGTGCTGATCAATGGTGGAACTGGCCTCAACGTCATCAGCTATGCAGCGTTCAAACAGCTACAGATCCCGGAGTCCAAGCTGACTCCCTCTCGCCCATTCTCCGGAGTGGGCCCACATCCGGTGTTCCCTCTGGGGAGCATCACCCTGCCAGTCACGTTTGGGACCGATGAGAACTTCCGCACAGAGAGCGTCATGTTCGATGTAGCGGATGTGAACCTCCCGTTCAATGCCATCATTGGCCGGCCGGCTCTCTACCGCTTCATGGCCATTGCCCATTACGGGTATTTGGTCATGAAGATGCCTTCCCCTGCCGGTGTCCTCACCGTGTGGGGTGACCGCACCGCTGCCATCACTGCAGTTGAGAGACTGCATACTCTAGCGGCAGAGGCTGCCAGTTCCGAGGAGGACCCGTCCACCTCGCAACCAAGGGCACCTACAAAGGCACCTACGGTTCAGCCGTCTGACCCGGACAATGTTCCCGTGAAGACGGTGCAGATCGGAGCGGACTCCTCCAGGACCACCCGCATCACGGGGAACCTGGAGGAGAAATAGGAAGACGCGCTCATCGCTTTCCTCCGAGCAAATGTGGACGTGTTCGCCTGGGAACCGTCACAGATGCCTGGGATCCCCAGGGAAGTGATCGAGCACCATATGAGAATCTACCCCGACGCCACGCCGGTGCGCCGTAGCCTCGGAAGCAGTCTGTGGAGCGGCATAACTTCATCCGAGAAGAAGTCTGCAAGCTCCTACACGCTGAATTCATCAAGGAGGTCCACCACCCCGAGTGTTTGGCCAACACGGTCGTCGTTCCAAAGGCCGACGGGAAGCTTCGGATGTGCATCGACTACACCAGCCTCAGCAAGGCATGTCCTAGAGACCCCTATCCTCTTCCACGTATCGATCAGATCGTGGACTCCACCTCTGGGTGTGACCTTTTGTCTTTCCTAGATGCATACTCTGGTTTCCACCAGATTCAGATGTCTAGAGAGGATAGGAAGCATACTGCTTTTGTAACAGTAGATGGGCTTTATTCCTATATTGTCATGCCATATGGTCTACGGAATGTTTTACCCACGTTTGTACGAGCTATGAACAAAACTTTCTGTAATCTAGTCAGAGATATTGTTGAGGTGTATGTTGATGACATTGTGGTCAAGACCAAGGTAGGGTCAACACTAGTTGAGGACATGTCCCTCGTCTTCGACCGGCTGCGCACAAAGCTGAATCCCGAGAAGTGCATCTTCGGCGTTTCGGCAGGGAAGCTGCTGGGTTTCCTGGTCTCACATCGAGGCATCGAGGCAAACCCAGCCAAGACCAAGGCGATCGAAGTGATGAGGCCTCCTGGCCGCATTAAGGACGTCCAGAAGCTTACTGGATCTCTCGCTGCTCTTAGCCGCTTCATATCGAGGCTGGCTGAGAGGGCCCTCCCCTTCTTCAAGCTATTGAGGAGGTCTGGTCCATTCTCTTGGACCGAAGAGGCTGAGCAAGCCTTCCAAGAGCTGAAGCAGCATCTCACCTCACTGCCAGTATTGGTGGCTCCAGAGCCCGGGGAGACGTTATTTCTGTATCTTGCTGCGTATGCAGAAGCGGTCAGCATGGTGCTGGTCGCCGAGAGGACGGAGCAAGCTCGCCAGGGGGACACCAGGGTCTCCCCGGCCAAGGATGGTGAGCCGGACCCCGGGCACAGGGGCCCGTCAGCCTCATCTCTATCTGAAGGTCCGGACACCGGACAAGGGGGTCCGGAGGAGCCTCGTCCCAGTGGGAACCCAGAACCACTGGAGGCTTGAGGACCTGACGTGGTGGATAAGGGCGAGCCGGACTCGGTCACCAGGGTCCGGACCATCCAAAAGCCAGTCTACTGCGTCAGCGAAGTCCTCAACGAGGCAAAGGCCAGGTATCTTGAGACGCATAAGCTAATCTATGCCATACTTATTGCGTCCAGGAAACTGCGCCATTACTTTCAGGCACACCGAGTTGTCGTAGTGACCTCTTACCCGCTAAGAGCGATCCTGCACAACTCCAACGCCACGGGCAACATCGCCAAGTGGGCAGCAGAGCTGGCTGAGTTCCAACTGGACTTCCAGTCTCGCCATGCAGTCAAGAGCCAGATCCTAGCTAATTTCATAGCGGAATTGACTCCTTCCCCAAGCAATTCTGGGGGCCCGGACTTCAACGCCGGACCCTCGGAGCCGGAAATCAGGACACCAGTCTTCACCAAGCCCCACTGGACACTCTTCTTCGACGGGTCCGTCCGCAAGAAGTGGGATGGAGCTAGTGTGGTCCTCATCGACCCAAACGGAGATCAGCTGAAGTACATGGTGCACCTTGAGTTCAAGGCCACCAACAACATGGCGGAGTACGAAGCTCTGATCTTTGGCCTGACCCAAGCCCTGTCTCTGGGGGTCCGGCAGCTTCTGGTGAAGGGGGACTCTCAGCTAATAATCAAGCAGGTCCGAGGGGATTGCAGCTGCAACAATCCCCAGCTCGCGGCATACCTCATCCACGTGAGGAAGCTCGAGAAGGACTTCGACGCCTTGGAGCTACAACATGTTCCCCGCGAACTCAACTCAGCAGCAGATGATCTCTCCGCGAGAGCATCTACCTGGGCATCCGTGCCCAAGGGCGTTTTCGAAAGACGGTTGCTGAAACCTACCGCCCAGCCTCCCGAGCCGGGTGAAGGGGATCAAGCTAGCACCTCGAAGCTAGTGCTCCCGGCGGCATTCCACCTGTGGTGCCCGCCTTGGGTTGTGAGCTCTGTCGAGGATCCTGGAGACCTCGTAGAGCCGCTCCCACCTGCTCAGGGAGCTCCCGATGCATGGATCTCCGAGATCCGGGACTACCTAAAAGACAATATCCTTCCTGATGACGATGTATCCGCTGAGCGTATAGTACGATTGGCTAAACGCTACACGGTGGTAGAAGGGGATCTCTACCACCATGGCGCCAATGGTATCCTCATGCGGTGCATTTCCCAGGAAGAGGGCCGCGAGCTACTCGTGGAGATCCATGGAGGCGAGTGGGGAAGTCATTCCTCATCTCGCACGCTTGTTGGCAAGGCCTTTCGGCATGGCTTCTACTGGCCGACAGCACTCCAGGATGCGGCTGAGCTGGTAAAGTCCTGCAAAGCATGCCAGTTCTATGCAAAGCAAATACACACACCGGCGGCTCATGCTCTGCAAATGATTCTGCCCTCATGGCCATTTGCAGTCTGGGGCGTGGATATCCTGGGGCCATTCCCCCGGGCCATCAGCGGGTACCGGTTCCTCTACATCGCCATTGACAAATTCACAAAATGGCCGGAGGTTACCCCTGTGGTGAACATCACTAAAAAATCAGCAATCGCATTCCTCAAGTCCATTGTGTGCAGATTTGGCGTCCCAAACCGCATCATCGCGGACAACGGGACCCAATTCAAGAGCAGACTCTTCCAAGAGTACTGCGAGGACATCGGTATCCAGCTATGCTTTGCGTCCGTGGCACATCCCCGCAGCAAAGAAAGGTTGAGAGAGCGAATGCAGAGATCCTCAGGGGGCTCAAGACCCGCACCTACAACTGCTTGAAGAAGCATGGTGCCAAATGGGTTGATGAGCTTCCATGCGTGCTATGGGGCAACCGGACCACACCCAGCCGAGCCTCCGGGGAGACTCCATTCTTCCTGGTCTACAGGGCCGAAGCATGACTTCCCCCAGAAAATTCACCTGGGCTCACCACGGGTCCAGGCCATTGACGAATCCATGCAGGAACAACTGCGACACAGCGATGTGGACTTCGTTGACGAACGAAGGTGTCCAGCAGCAATCCGAAATGCACGTTACAACCATGCGCTATCATCAACGGTTCGTGCACAGTAGGGAGCTCCGGGCTAGCGACCTCGTCCTGAGATGGATCCTGAACCGAGCAGGGCTCCACAAACTCTCCCCCAACTGGGAGGGGCCCTTCAAGGTTACAGAAGTATGCCGGCCCGGATGCGTTCTCCTTACCACAGAAGATGGAGTGCCGCTGCCCAACCCATGGAACATAGAGCATCTGCGTAAGTTTTACACATAGGCGGAGCTTGGAAATAAATTTTTTCTTTGTAATAAGATAGAATCAGCATGCGGCCCAGAGCGGTTGGGGTCCGCCCTCGTAAACCCGACCTCTGGCATACATCGCACCGTCGGCTAGCATTAACGCGCGGCCCGGAGCGGTAGATGTCCGCCCTCGAAAACCCGGCCTCCGGCATTCATCGCGCAAGCCATGTATATCAAGTTGCAAAGGAAAGATTTGCCCCAGTTCTGTCTTTGGGTCAAAATTTTATTTTGCATTTCGATTCTCGAGATTTTACTTTTCTAACCCCCCGCGCGGACTTTCACTCTGGTCGCTACAACTAAGATCTGAATTGAGTTACTGGACTACCGTATAGGTCCGGACCCTCTTGCTGCTGGGAGAGGGGTCCGGACCCCTAGGGACCTACTCTAGAGAGGGGGTACTTGTTTCCTGGGGTGGTCCGGGGTCCTGTGTAGCCGCTTAGCCGGTTCCGTACCCGAAGCCTACACACTCCACCACCCTGTAACGAGTACTCTAGGGCAGCCCACTCCCGCCGGAAGGCCGCCTCGGCGGAATAGGTTGCCTCCACTATAGATTGCCGGACCTGGACCAGCACCCGGGGGAGGGGAGTCGTTTCCTCCTCCGGGGGACCCTGCAGGAGCTGCCTGCCAAAGACCACCTCCAGCTCCTCCTCTGCTACAGGATCGGGGCTGGAGGAAGGAACTTCCGGCGCAGGCCTCGGGACCTTGGTTGCCGTTGTGCTCGCCACTGCAGCACTTGTCGCAGTCGCGCTCGCCGCCGCCAAATCCGGTGTCGGCGCAACTATCGCCGTAGCCGGGGTCTCGAGGGCCACCGCGTCGGGTGCAGCTGCGCCCAGCACTGGCGCATCCACCGCCGCCGCGTCGGGTGTGGCCGCGTCCGGCACTGGCGCCTCCGCCGCCACCACATCGGGTATGGCTACGCCCGACACAGGCGCATCAGCCGCCGCCGCGTCGGATGCAGCCGCGTCCGGCACAGACGCATCCGCCGCCGCCGCGTCGGGCGTTGCTGCCCGCACCTGGTGTTAACCGCCCAGTCCATGACAAGGAGGCCCAGGCAGAGCTGTCAGGGAGGGCGGGTAAGAAGCAAAGGAGCGAAAAGGCGGGACCTGAACCGTCGCCCGCGCGCGAAGCGAGGCGGAAACTGAGCTGACGTGCGCGCATTAAGCGCTGGCATGGCCAAGCTTTTCGGGAACTGCGCCGGTGGTAAATATCCCGTTAACTCCGGCCGCAACAATGCTGAGCAACGCGCGCGTGACTAGGTGAACCACTGTACGTGGGGGCCACGAGTCAGTAAGCCGTTGCGATGTGATGAGGCAGCAACAACTCGAAGGATGGTCAAAGCCAGTCAAGACCCCTGCAGTAAGAGGCTTCAAGTTATGCAGAGCCAAATCACAGTAGTGGCCCCACCTGCGGGTTCGTACCTCTCCCGAGGTGGGCCCGGGGGCCACTGTCGGTACCCTGTAAAAGGGATACCCACTCCTACTGCAGCAAGGCAAGACTCGCATAGTCATCCGTTGCTACACAGTAAAGGGCGGAGCAGCCGGGCCCCATGGACAGGCCCTTACCTCAACCGGCCAACGGCCCTGGACCCACTCCCAGCTCAGGGACGGGTCCGGAGACGCCACGTGTCTCTGAGGAGGGGAAGCTCTGAGCCGATAGCCGAGGCCGCGGGCCCCCCATAGGGGTCCGCGACCTCCCGCGTCCGTCCGGGACCTCCTGCGTCCATCCGGGCCCCTCACGCACGTAGAACCAATATACCGCCGGGGGGGGGAGGTTCCGGAGCCGCCACGTGTCCCGCAGGCGCGGGCGTGGGCATGAGTCTTCCACTAGAAGACTCATGCTCCCACCGTATTCAATGCGGGTGACTGAGGCGTGCTCTGCCGCCGCGGCACGCGGGGCAGACCTTGTCAATCCTCACTGTAGACCGCGTATTACCAAGGTACACAGTGAGGCCGCCTGCGCCGCACCCACGCAGAGCCCGTCTGCCGCATTAATTGGATACGACGGCACGACGCTTTTCCATCATGCCGCCTACGCCGCAAGCTACACGACCCGTTCAACTGCGTGGCAGGCGACGCCGCAAGCTACGCCAGGCGCCGATTCGACAAGACAACGCCTGGACATGCTGAACGGGGGATTCCAGGAGCAGGCAAGGAAATCCAGAAGTGAGATCTCCCCCGCCTGCAAAAACATAATGTATGAACAATACGTTATCTTGTACTACATTGTTGGGCCCACCTGTCGGGGACCCAACGGCCATGTACGCACCTCCCTTGAGATATAAAAGGGAGGCGCTCGCTGTACAGGACAGGGCCTAGAGAGCACACTCAAACTCGAGCTGGACTCAGCTCCAAGCTCTTCCAGACTCAAGCAATACAACACACAGTGGACGTAGGGTATTACGCTCCGGCGGCCCGAACCACTCTAAACCGGCTGTGTTCATCGTGCTCTTGAGCAAGATCGAACTAATCGCTAGCTAACCCCCGAGTACTCACCCTCTGGGCTTAGGCGGGTGCATTCCGCCACCCGGCTGTGGTTGCCACACCACGGCAAGTGGCCCACAGTGTACTTTCTACAGTAGTCACCCACTGCGCGTCCCCGATTTGGGGAGAAGACGACGATTTTTTAAATCTCCCCGTACATGTACTCCGCCCCTCCTTGTGTCAATAAAAGGGGGAAGCGGACTCTGTCTTCTCCAACTGATCATCCCCAACACGCTACACACGACTCGCAGAACAAACACACCCGCTCTCTTGAGCACTAATATTGGCACTTGCCTCAATCACCTCCTCTAGCAGAGACTTGGGAGCTTCCCTCCCTCTCTCGCCTCACTTGTGGCCCCTATTACAAGCACCCCCGGTGCGGAATAGTTCAGTGCCCTCGCACACCTTTGCTGGACGTACGGCCCCATGGCCGGAACCAGGATAAATCTGTGTGTTCCTGTATTACCTTCCGCATCAACCATCCAGGAAGAGAGATCACACAACATCTTACTAGTTAGTGCCGGACCGCTAGGTCTGGACACCGACAATAATTAGTCCATTTAATACTCCTAATTAGTGTTATAAAAATGTCAAAAAATTTCAGTAACTAAACGGTGGAGGTAGTGCTTGGATTGGGCCAGACAAACGCCTGCTCTACCGGCCGGCCTATCTTGTCTACTTGTAGCATGCTAGTAATAGATAGGGAGCAACCAAACCCACATGCCTGCTACCTTCTTGACTACTTACGACATGATCATTTTTTTTTGAAGCAAACTATGATCATCGCGGACCACTGTAAATATATACGCATTAGCTACGGTTCATCGCATTAGTATGGTACAAGCTTAATACATAGAAGAAGCTCACTGCTACAAAGTAGTGGCTTTGTGTGTGGAAGCTTTTACCTTATCATAAAAAGCTATTACAATGAGAAATATCTCCCTGATGCAAATCCTTTTCTTTAATCGTCTGAGTAGATGAAGTAGGCAGCTAATTAATTAGTAGAAGCAAGAATCCTAGCTGGGATCGATCAGTAAAGATTCTCCTAGTAACATGCGGCAACAAGCACCGGCGGCCGGCCGGCGCCGCTCGCTCCGTGTCCAAGCACAAGCAGCATGCATTTCCAGCGACGCACATGCCATTTCCAACATGCATGCAAGCCTGTATCAACACAACTGCTATATATGTAATGTAACCGTGTTGATAAAGTCATCCTCAGCCACACACACACACATACTAGTATAGTTAGTGTACGTGCAGGCATGTCAGGACGCGGCTTACTTATTATTACCAAACAAAAGGCCCTGCTTGTGTATTTGTCAGCCTGTCTTTCTGTAGCTTTTGCGTCACTTGGACGCTAACCAATGCAAAACACGGTGCCACGGCATCATCTTTCTTTTTGGTTTTTCGAACATTCAGTTCAGGGGATCATGTTCCCTGGTTCTGATAGATCTATGGCACAACATGCATGCATGCACAGCGTGGCAACGAATGAAGATCGATGACCAAGCCAATTAGGCGAACATGCATGTACGAACAGCTAAGATCGGCTGCCCCGGCCGTGCGCTCATCATCTTCTTCTTGGTCGGATTATTCCTTGGTTGCTTGCTTCGTTTCCGCCGCGCGGCACCAACAACTACTAGATCGGATGCCATTTGCATTGCCTGCTTCTAGCACAGGCAGGCATGAATATGAATATGATCAACCAACAAGCTGATCGATCGATCAGCGAACGATCTGGTAGGGGTGTTAATTGATGATTCTTATGTGCACATCCAATCCTCTTAAATTCAAAATTTTGTACTACTAGTCTATCTACCCGTGCTCCCGCACTGCCTAATTATAACTAATATAAGAATCAGATCAATAATTATAATTATCTATCTCATGCCCTTTTTATCTATTATATATTCTAACACATACTCTAAAATATATATTTATCATTATCTAGTTACAATAGATTTCAATTTTCATCACACCTCCATATGTATTCGATATATATTTAGTTCAACTATTTGTTTGTAAATTTGGTATTCTTGTCTCTTCCGTCTTACATGAATACATGGTGACATATATCGTTAGTAGTATTTTTATATAAATAATAATATAGATAATATATTAATAATGATAGAAATAATAATTTTATATTTTATATTGTTGCACTTTAATATTTTATTATAATTATATAATTTAGATTCATATTTCGGAGTAATTTAACTTGTAGTAGTAATAATAATAACATAATTGGATAATTTATATGCAAATTTAAGGCGGTATTTGTATTATTTTTAGAATAGCATAGGTGAGTAATTTACACAATGATTAGGGGGTTACTTTAGATTTTTTGTATAATGGCAGAGGTGGGTAATTTAGATACATGTTTAGGGGGTTACTTTAGTCTATTATCATAATGACAGATGTGTGTAATTTATTATGAAAGATAACAGATCCGATGGTTATCTATTATCTTATTACTAGGGAAAATGTACGTGCCACATGCACGTATTTAATTTTTTCTTCCATCAAGCAATGATGTTATGTATTTTTTTTCAAAAAATAATACACATCTTTTTTTCTTTCAAAACAATGATGTCAATTAATATCCTTCCAAAACCATCAAGCACTGATGCCATTTATTTTTCTTCTAAAAATAATACACATCTTTCTTTTCCTTCCATAAACAACGATGTCAATTATTATCCTTTCAAAAGAAAAAATGACGTGAATTATGAGTTAATGTATGTGCAAAGAAAAGTATATATATACTAAAGGAAAATAATATGTTAATACACATCTTTTTTCCTTCCATAAAGAATGATGATAATTATTATTCTTCCAAAAGAAAAAATGACGTGAATTATGGGTCAATGTATGTGCAAAGTAAAGTATGTGTGTCCTAAAGGAAAATAATATGTGGGTACAAGAGGTGGGTATAGAAAATTGTTGGTGCAAAAAGTAATATGATTTTGGTGGAAAACATTGACGAAACCAATCTCCCCCTCCCTTTCGTCAAACATTTTGGCCTGACAAGTGAGTCCTCTGTGTGGGGTATGGTGGGCCTAATCTTGGTGAAAAAGAGTTTCAATTATTTCAACTTTTATAGTATAGATTTGGCCAACAAACGGAGCTTCCACGTTCGCTCTCAAGGTCTAGAAATTTCCACATTAATCGAAGAAAAAAGAAAAATTAAAATTACCCATCACTGCCATTACAAAAATAATTAACCAATAATACCCATATACATGTTTATAAATTACCACCAGTGCCAACAAACGGAGCATCTATATTCGCTCTCAAGGCCTAGAAATTTTCAAGTTAATTGAAAAAAAGAAAAAATTTACCCACCACTGCCATTACGAAAAATTAGCCTATAATACTCATATACATGTTTATAAATTACCACCAGTACCATTAAAATATATTTCTATTTATAAATATAAATATATCCATCGTTTTGCATATTATTCTACATATTGTGCATCCCTGTCCTTGTCAAGAGAGGGTCCTTGACATTAATCCAAAGGTTTGTTGCCGACATTGCTACAAGACACTACCACACCTCATAATTAACACCACAAGCTAAAAAAAATAACACCACAAGCAGATCAGGAACTAGGACAATATCGATCAGGCTATGATTGATATAGTAAGCTCATCAGGCTTGAACATGAACATATGTTGCTGAAATTCTGAACGGAATTTTTTGCTCTGCACTATGGAGATTTGTTGGCTTTCAAAAAGTAAGAAATTTTGATCGATTGTTCCCTAACAGAAATTAGTCCAGGAGGCATGGCGCCATGCAACAGACGATCAAGGGGATCATAAAGTAGGGAAGCTAGCAAAGAACAACTGAGTCAATTGAACTGAGCAGTGAGCAGCATTACTGCAAGGGCCGACAGATAAGAAACATGTTACTACAACTACTACAGTGAATGGTAGTAGCTAAGATCGAGAAGATATGCAGTCGTGATAGGGTTAGGGTTGTGCGTTTGCCATGCGGCCACTGACAAAGAAAGATGTAGGTAAAAGAAGGCACCACTGCACTAGCAGTAGAGAAGCACTCTTGATTACTGAAGCAAGCAGCATGTGATGAGAAAGATTTATGCTTATGAATAATAATGAGATAAAAATGTAAGATATAATTAAAATATCAATACTAGCCGCGCAAATGCGCGGGTCACCTTACTAGTTATAATTAGAGTTATTGGATTGATGGCTAGATGTTTCTGATTTTTGTGAGAATTTATAGAATTTCTCTATTTTTTAGAGTGTCCAACTAGGATCCTATGTGTCTTCATGTAGAGCCTCCAATTAGTAATAGTAAGATTTCTTCAAAATGAAGCCTCATTTTTAAAAATACTACAAAAATTCGAACTATAAAAAGGGTTGGAGTTATGCCAAAGGGTCATCAATTAACACTCCTACGTTCTAGTCTGGAATCTAATCAGGCTATCTAGTTAGCTAGTTAGGGTATAAATAAATAAAATTATAGACGTGCAGCCCATCCAAACGAGCTAGAGCTCCATCCCGGCCGGAACGTGATGCCCTCCTTGATGGAGAATTTTCTATTAGCGCCGCGCCGTGTGCGTGGTTGGTGTGCACGCAGCTGGGCAAGAGGATTATATAATTAAGATATGGAAAGCGATTAGCAGCTAGCAGGGAGGATGATGGTCCTGCTAACAAAGCTGTCAGTGGAGGAATGGCCTCTTTAATCGGAGGAGCTAGCAACCAACCATTGACCTGACGAAAAGCGTCGCAACGTGCCTCAGACTCCTCCATTATTGCACGCCAGCAGCGGCCTCCGCCATGGCGCCATGCATCTCATTCGATCCATCGCCTCGATCGCCTGTGCGGCAACATGCGCAGCGCAGCAGCGCGCCCACCAACTTTGGATGCCGTCGGTGCAAGAACGAGTGAACGACACTCCTGGGCCATGTTTGGATACATGTCACATCAAGTTTGCACAAAATGACGAACGTCCGCATGGAGTACTAAATGAAGTCTATTTGCAAAACTTTTTTAGGGATGAGTGTAACTTTTCGAGACGAATCTAATGACTCAAGTTTTATCATGATTGGCTACAGTATTGCTACAGTAACCGCGCTCAATTATTCGCTAATCGTACGGTCAAAGGCCTCATTAGTTAGAGCAACTACTACAGTACCATAGTTGTGGAGTTAATTTTGTAATTAGACTTTATTTAATACTCTTAATTGATGGTCAAAATATCAAAAAGTTTACATGAAAACGTTTTCACGGTGAACCAAACATGGCCCTGCACTGCATATGCAAGCCATCATCGATCAGTCCAGAACAAGAAAAAGTCAGCAGCTATTTCATTCGCCAACAAAATGGTAAGCGGCAACATTGATAAGTAATAACAGTAACATCATAAATTAACGTCTCAATCAATGTATACTATTAACCGAGGCGGTTGGAATTCCCGCCCGCCTCGGAGATGTTTAGAAAAGATCGTAGTAAATCATTTTTGTAGTCGTGATAATGGTACTTATCTCTTACAATATCGGTTGGAGTGTCTGATTTCTTCTGGACGTCAGACGTTCTAATCCTAGCATTACCATTATATTATAGCCTCACCAGTCACCACCACCAAGGCCAATCATTGGCACACATTTGATGCTGCTCGTTGCATTGCCTAATCCATACTTAACCCCCTCCCTGTCTTTAGTTTAATTAGTAACGCGGCGTAGATTTACTACTGCAAGTTTAGTGCCACCTGTCGGACACAGCAGACAGCTCAAGCTCGGCAAGATTGTGAGCGTTACGTTAGCACCTTTCTCACTCCAACAGAGTCGACCAGTAAACAGAACAACCGGCTACGAAGTAGTTAACATTATACGCGCGTTGCAAAGCACACGTTATCAGTAACTTACTTCGTGATAATCTAATATTGAAACTCCTGCGAACGAATCAGTAAAGGAAAAAGTTAAAAAAAACTGTGTAATTATATGATCAAGTTATTCGTTCACCACTTGCTACTAATTGACAAACTAAGAGGTTGTTTGGATCCGTGATATAGTTGCTGAGACAGTGACACGACGCGGGGAAATTTAAAATTCACCCCTCGTTGACTTTCTTCTCTGTATCGTCTCATCATTTTCTTTTTACCAGTACTTGCCCTGGACATCACTATTTCTTCTGTCTTTTTGTGGCACAAGCTGCTGAGGTAATATTAATAGTTGTGTTCGCTTAGCTGTGGCTAGTGGTTGATACTGATTTATTATGAAAGAACAGTATTACTGACTGGCTGGTAGCTGGTGGCTGGTGCTGATTTAGTATGAGAGAACAATAATGCTGGCTGATTGATTGACAAGCCAAACGAACACACCACTCGTATTTCTTTGAGAGGCTGCTTGCGCTAAGCAGTCTGCACGCACTGCCATCCGTTTTTCACCTGGTGAGCCACCAGACTCCATCATTGACTTGTGAGTTGTGACATCTAGCATCTAGGAGGTTTCTAGACCTGAAGGTTCAGTGTTACTGCAAACCATTGGTAGATGGAGTACTATGCATGTAACACTAGCACGGTAGAATCAAACTTAATCCTACATGTGTATGAGTTTCTGCAATAAAATAAAATCTTAATTACAAGCAACTCACCTAGGATTAACATGTTAGCCCGTGACACGAAACGGGACAGCATTTCCCAGGTTTTGCCGGCCCGTGCAAATGTCAGAATAGCCGGGAGGCGCGCACGATTAGCGTAGCGTGATCCAATCCAACACATTTTGGCCTTTTCCAAGCACTAGTGGTCGTACGAGAACCACTATTTTAGCGGGATATTTCACCCGGGCCCCACCTGTCATCGTCGGACCCGGGATATCCTCGGCCGGATACTGGGGATCGGCACCTGGCACGGTGGCGCACTGGCGCTGGCGCCCTTCGTCTCTCTCTGCCCGGATCGACGTGCCGAACAGGAGCAGCCGCCGTCGCCGATGATGCATGTTTGGCTTGTTTAGATCACTTTGCATTTTATATTTTTAGATTTTTAGAAGAAAATCTTTAATAGAAGTATTAAATGTAAATTAATCACAAAACTAATTACAGATCTGGTCTGTAAACTACGAGACGAATTTAATGAGCCTAATTAAGCCACTATTAAAGCATGTTTACTATATCATTACTGTAGTAATTTAGTGTCTAATCATGTCCTATTAGACTCATTAGATTTGTCTCGCGATTAACAGTCCATTTATGTAATGCGATTTATTTTTTGATTACGTTTAATATACTATGCAAAAAATTTACAAAAAAATTATATTTTGCGTTTTGGATCTAAACAAGACCTTAGCTGTGTTTAGATCCGTAAAATAGTGGTAAAAAAAGTCACATCAGACACTGTAGCATACTGTGGCACTTTTCGTTTTTTGTGGTAATTGTTGTCCTACCATGACCTAACTAGGCTCAAAAGATTCGTCTCGTCGTGTACATCAAAACTATGCAATTAATTTTTTTATTTATCTATATTTAATACTCCATGCATGAGATAAAAATTTTGATGTGATAAATAAATAGTGAAATTTGGAGTGAGAAATTTTGAAAGTAAACACACAGCCCTTATTGTCGGCTCGGCCCCGGCTTGTCTTCCTCCCCTTCGCCCTTCCATTCCACCACCAGCTCAGCTGGAGTGGTGGAGGTGACGACGCCCCGCGCACGCAGCACATAGCACACACAGCACAGCAATACTCTCTCCCATATAAAATCGCTCGCCATTTTTTTTTGTGACTAAATCGCTCGCCATTTGGGCGGGCGGGCGCCTCCCTTGCCCCCCGCTCGTCGCCGACCCGCCCCGCCCCGCTGCGCCGCGCCGCGCGAGTGGTTGGTTTGTCGGTTGTCGGGGCCGAGGGGAGCCGCAACGCAATGCCGGAGGCGGCGGCGCGCCCGCCGGGCCCGGATCCGGCGGCCGAGGACGCGGGGCAGGAGGAGTTCTACGAGTCGCTGGATCGGATCCTCTCCTCCTCCTGCTCCTCCACCTCCGCCTCCGACGACGACGCCGACCACCGCCGCCGCAGGCGCTCCCACCGCCACCTGCAGCCCCCGCCCTCGCCCGCGCCCGCCTCCGCGTACGACGTCTGGATCTCCGAGCCCACCTCCGTCGAGGAGCGCCGCCGCCTCCTGCTCCAGCGCCTCGGCCTCTCCTCCGATCCGACGCAGCCTCCCTCGCCGCGCCGCGAGCCTCGTTCACCATCCCCTCCGCCGTCTCCCCCGGCCTCGCCTCCGCCCCGCCCGGAGGAGCCCAGATCCGGGGGCCTCGGGAAGCCGCCGCTGGCGCGGAACCCCAGCTCCAGCGGCGGGGAGCAATGCCGGATCCGGAACCTCGACGACGGCACCGAGTTCGAGGTCGGGGAGGTGCACGAGGAGGTGGTCCGGGAGGTGGGCACCGGCCGCCAGCTCACCCTCGAGGAGTTCGAGCTCTGCGTCGGCCGATCCCCGATCGTGCACGAGCTCATGAAGCGGACCACAACCGCCGCGTCCGCGTCCGCCTCCGATCATGCCGCACCCGCATCCAGGCCCCGGAGGAAGCCTGGAGGAGGGTGGCTGCGCGGCATCAGGCAGCTGGCTGGCAGCGTCGCGTACGGCCGCCGCAGCACCGAAGAGGGGGACAAGGACAAGGAGAGGGAAGCGCGGCGCCTGAGCTCCGCCACCGACGACAGCCTTGACGGCACCGGCTCTCGCAATGCTGGAAGGGTCCGGGTGCGCCAGTACGGGAAGGCGTGCAAGGAGCTCACCGGGCTGTTCATGACGCAGGAATTGGCTGCCCACTCGGGCTCTGTGTGGTGCATCAACTTCAGCCTGGATGGACGATACCTTGCAACTGCTGGAGAGGACCGTGTCATCCATGTGTGGGAGGTGTCGGAGGGAGACAGAAAGGGTGAGTTGCTTGGGGAAGCTTCAGCGACAAAGGAGAATGGCGGTGGCTGCAGCCCATTTCTTGCAGTTGTTGGGAATGATTCACCAGAGATCGCTGCATTGTCATTGACCTGTGCTGATGGAGGCTATGTGGAGAAGAAGAGGAGGCCGAGGAAGCAGAGCAATCGAAAGTCTGTAGGTTCTGATCATCTAGTGGTGCCGGAGTGCGTCTTTGGCTTCAGAGACAAGCCAGTTTGCTCGCTCCTGGGGCATGCTGCTGACGTCCTTGACCTGTCATGGTCCAAATCTCAGGTATTGATTTGTGATCTTCGATTGAATCTTTCAATTGCTCAAGCACATTTTGGGTTTTTTTTTTGCAGTAATTCTGAAACCACATTCAATAATTGTGCATCTCTGTGTTGTTCAGACCTTACTTAAGATGTCTGTTTCTGATGAGTTCTAGGCTTCTAGTATGGCTTTAAGGACTATGCTTGTCAAAATGGCTAAAAACCAAATGAATTGTGCAATGTGGCAAACAAGACATTTTTGGCATTTTGCCGCATTTGAAAATGGCCTTAGACTGCATGTTGCCTACAGAAGGACTACAGTAATTTTTCAACAGTACTGGATGAATTTATCTTGCATTGCTTTGCCCATTACTTATCTGGGAAAACCTTCTATCTTTTCTGCACGCAATAAAGAAAGATTATAACTAATTATTTTTCTGACAACATAGTACAGACATAATGACATGCTTCACATTTTCAGCTAAGTGACTATGTTTAAAACAGTTTTCGTCCATTTGTTGTTGCAGTACTCATGGTATTTTAGCTGGAAGATTTGTGGGACACATATAGTATAGTTCAGATATTGTAATTTAGCTGATCATGCACTGTGTCTTCCTGATTGGTTTCAAACTTTGACTTGGGGGTTGTCCATGCAACATTATGGAACAGTGTATTTGTATTTTTTTAGAAACCTTGTGAACGGTCATAAATAGGCCATTGCTCTGCTCTTTTAAGCCTGCTTTTTTTTGGCACCTCAGCTCTTGTTAGTGTCCAATCAGAAAATAGTTAAAAAATAAATGAGTTGTTAATTGCTATTATTTTGACAAAATAGTTAATGATTTTAATGTGCTCTTGCAGTACTTGATCTCATCATCCATGGACAAAACCGTTAAACTTTGGGACATTACTACCAGTACCTGTTTGAAAACATTCTCACATACAGACTACGGTGAGTTTGGTCACAGGATTCATTTCTGTCCATCTGTTATGGTCTCTTATTTTTTCATAGAAGAAAAGGGCCATTCCCTTTTGTTCCTCAGTTCTATTTGTTTGGCCATATGACCAGCATTATACATTTTTTTGGGGAAAACAGACCAGCATTATAATTGATTTGCTTCTTTGCAATCAACCTTTTTGCAGTAACTTGCATCCAGTTCAATCCTGTAGATGATAACTTCTTCATTAGTGGATCACTGGATGAGAAAGTTCGCATCTGGAATGTCAGAGATCGTAAGATTGAGGATTGGAATGATCTTCATGAGATGGTTACCGCTGCTTGTTATTCCCCTGATGGACAGGTTGATGTAGTTCCCTTCTGGTACATATTTCTTTTTACCATAAAACTAGACATGCTTACATTTCAATCTCTGTTGTCTTTGAAGGTTGCTCTGGTGGGCTCTCACAAGGGAAGCTGTCATATATTCGATACATCTGGTATGACAGTCTTGCTCCTACACATTCCGACTCATGTGCATTTATTCTTTTTTGATATTTACTAAAGATTCTTTATTTGTTATGCACTGATAACCTTTAGAACTCCAGTTCCTCAAATGATGAATTCACACATTGGTTTAATCATTGCAGAGAAGAAGCTTCAGTATAAAAGTCACATAGATTTAAGAATTAGAAAAAAGAAGTCTGGACAGAAGAAGATCACTGGCTTCCAGGTAATGTGGCACAGAGCGTGCATTTCCCGGCCAATTCCTTTTTTGACATTCTTCTTTTTTGGGGGGACTCTAGTAGGCATACATTAATCTGTTGCCTCCAGCCTCCAGTATGGTATTGTTTGTCTATTACTTAGTTGAATATCTGTGTTTCATGCAACAGTTTGCTCCTGGAAGCTCCTTGGAAGTTCTGATTACCTCTGCAGATTCAAGAATACGGGTTGTTAATGGCGATGAGTTGGTTCACAAGTTTAAAGGTAATGCCTCATTCTCCTACCATCTTAAATCAAATATGGTTCGTTTTTCATATAGTTACATGTATTATTTTTCGCAAATATTTAGGGTGTTTACTTGCCTTATGAGCTGTATAGGCTAGTGTGCTAGTTCCGGGATTTAGCATCTACTTGGAGTTTAACTTTAATCCTTTCATCAGGGTTTCGAAACACAAGTAGCCAAATCTCAGCTTCTGTAGCTCCGAACGGGAAATATGTCATCTGTGCCAGTGAGGATTCTCACGTCTATGTATGGAGACATGACAACAGTTCCCACCCCAGCAGAAGCAGGAGTACAGTTGATGTAACCAACTCCTATGAACATTTCCACTGCCATGGTGTGACCGTGGCTATCACATGGCCCGGTGCCGAAGCCCGAGGCTCGTTTGGATCTCGCAGCAGCAGGCACAGTGATTCAGATGGAGCAGGGAACTCTGGCCGAGACGTCCCTGTAGAGAACACTGAGCCCAATTCTGATTCAGCTAATAACAGAGGCAATGAGAGCCCAGTTTGTGAAGGTGCGGCAAGCAGAAGCGCCAGCAAACATCCAGGTCATGGAGCATCCACATCCTGGCCTGACGAAAAATTACCGTCTGCCAAGAGCAGCCCCGATCACTGCTCCTCTGATCTCTGCATTGGAGCTATGGATGTCCAGCGCCGGTCTGCGTGGGGTTTGGTGATTGTCACGGCCGGACGTGGAGGTGAGATCAGGGTGTTCCAGAATTTTGGCTTCCCAGTTCAAGTGTAAAGCTAGCGTGAGATTGTGCCAGGGTTGTTTGGTTCTTTACTGTATAGATAGATATCGTTAGGTCGTCGACAGTGTTACTGAAATGTTGTTGCTATTCCCTGTCTGGTATCAAGATTGTACTCCCAAGAACCACACTACCACTGTTGATACGAGGCTTTGTATAATTGTATGGTTAGCAGCACACATTACGTCAATGTGTTCATATGTTTGCTTTTTTACCATATATACAGTGATTTACAAAAGTATTTTTGAAATTCATGAATTTGTATTTTTCAGTTTTACTTCCATTCTTCCCTGTCCTTGGTGTTCTGCTAGAGCTATCAGTACCGTTCCGTATTTGTGATGTCCATTTTAAATCAGCAGGCATGTGCTAGTGCATGCTTGACACAAACTTAATTTATTGTCACAATAATCACTGCGCAGATCTTATATCCTGTCCTCCCCAAGGCAGCTACAGATCATGATCCACCGATCTAACAACTGGCCACGATTTCATTTCGTTACAAGGACGAGAAGAAACAGTGAGACCATATGGGAATTGAGCCGCTTGCATTGGTAGCTGAATAGCTCATCAAAACATGCTGGCACTGCATACTAGGAACTCGGAAGCACTACCTGAACCTGATGAGGCCGCACTGCTAAAACCGGAGCCTCACAACGGCGCCCGGCTGCCATGATCAGTTCCCCGGAGGGGGCCAGCTGAGCTCGAGGCCGGCGATGTCATCCCACGCGCCCGTCACGCCAGCCGTCCCGCCGTCCCACGGCGCGAGCCCGTCGTAAAAGTCCGGGACGACCGAGTGCTGCCACGACGAGAACGTCGGCGCCGGGGCAGCGCCGAGGTCGAGCTGCGGCAGGAAGCTGCCGTCGCTGAGGCACGGGAAGGCCGAGAGGTCCTGCATGAGGCGGTAGGCGTCCTCCGCGCGCGCCGTGGTCTGCGGCGGCGAGGGCTGGGCGTCGTCGACCCTGCGGCGCTTGGCGGCGCGGCGGGAGGCGCCGCCGACGGGCACGTCCCGCAGCGTGCCGCCGTGCGTCCAGTAGCGGCGGCAGGCGCGGCAGAAGTGGCGCGGCTGCGCCGTGCTGTAGTTGTTGTAGTAGCAGAACTTGGTGTTGGTGGAGTGGCAGCGCGGGCACTCGAGCTGCTGCTGCTGCCTCGGGAGCTGCTGGTGGCCCAGGCCAGCCTTGCGCGCGGCCTCGTCGCCGTCCTCATGGCTGACCTGCAGGTGGCGGAGCACGGGGGAGCCGGTCGGCTCAGCGTCGGAAGCGGGCGGACGCTTGGAAGCATCGGCGGCGCCGGCGGAGGTGGCGGAGAGGGTCGAAGCTGCAGCTGCGGGCGCCATTTCCCGGGCGAGCAGGACGGCGCATGCCGAGGGCGGCCGTCGCGCGCCTTAAAACCAGCCAGCCGAAGCTAGTGCGCGGCGCAATCAGGTCAGGCGCTGGCCCCTGTGGGCGTGTGATCCCACTCGCTCTCCGGCCGGGTGGTGATCGATCTGGGGAGGCGGAATGAAATATAGGCTAGCTTGCTAGGTAGCCGCCGGCCAAGCTATTTGTAGCAGGTGGCATGAGTGCACAGCGGCGAGGCGTAGCCGCCGTCACCGTCAGTCCGACCTGGACGGCAATCAGCTTGGCATGGTTGGTTGGGTTGGGTCCCGTCCCGTCCAAACTCCTACTCAAACGGTTCGTTCAGTGCTAGAGCTGTAAAAATTTGGCAGAATTTTGTGGAATTTACGCTTAAATTTGTGCAAGGAACAGGAATGATCATCCAATCAAGTACCGTTAAAATCATCATGGTTCCTTAAGCATAGGGATCGGACCCAACAAACATTCTGCCTGCATGCGATGCGAAGGGAACAGCAGTTTCGGCGCAGAAGGAACGGCCGCGCAATGCTGCAACTAGCACGCACACATCCCGAAAAAAGAATCTTACATGCATGAAGCACTAAATGAAGTCTATTTACAAAATCTTTTTAGGAATGGGTGTAACTTTTCGCGACGAATCTAATGACGGTAATTAATTGATAATTAGCTATAGTGATGCTACAGTAACCATCCTCTAAATCGCGCGGTCAAAGGTCTCATTAGATTCTTCAGGGTCACTAGCGCGGGGGTTCTGAAGTTGGTTTTGTAAACTGGCTTTGTTTGACACCGTAATTAGCGGTCAAAGTTTACTATTCATTACCATGCTACAAAACCAAACAAGCCAAAGCAGTGTGGGCGGTGGGCCCCGCGGCTGACGCAGCAGTGAGATGCTGTTCTTCGTCCTGAAGCTACCTCGCGTGACCGTCCGTGCGCGCGCGCGGGCCTGCCTTCCATTATTCCACGCCGCCGCGCTCCATTGCTTGGCACGAGCCACGAGCAGCGACGCGGACGCAATGGCGGCCGATCCAGTGGTCGTCTGGTCGACGACGCACGCGTACACACACGGCCATTCCGGCAAGTCGTGGTTTGATCGCCGAGGAAACAGACCGGCCGAGTCCGGAGAGTTCCTCGCCGCCTCTGTCCGTCGCAAGCACTATCCTTGGCAGCCAATAATTCCGAGCTCTGGCGCCTTGCGCCTCCACTGGGACTGGGAGTGGGAGCGGCCAAGGCCAGGGCGGCACGGGATCTATCGAGGCGTAAATGGCCGGAGAGATCGGGTCGGGTCGGGTCGCGTCGCGTCGGCGGCGGTGGGGGCGGGGCGGCAACACCGCTGGGCCCCCGCGCGTGGTTTGGCGAGAGAAAATGACACGGGGGTGGGCCCTGGTCGGTGGCTTTTCCTACGCGGGAAAGGGCCCCGCGAAAGCTCGGTCCATCGATCGGGCAGCGCTGTCGCCGTCGGCGGCCGGCGGGCGTTTGACGCCGCGGCGGCAGGTTTCGTCCACACGTGGGGGCCGCCGCCGCGTCGGCCACGATCGTCGGGGTCGGGCTGCGGCCGCCGCCTGGCCAATGCTTGCTAGGGGCAGAGGGCGCACAGTTTGGGGTTGGTTGCTGTCGAGTCGAGTCGACGACGTGGCCTGGCCTCTCTTCTCGCGCCGCGCCGCCTGCTTCCTTCCACGTGCTCAATAGTAGACCACACAAGACTCGGAAGTCGGAACTCCCAGCCCCTCTTCACGCTCAGCCAGGCTGCCGCATTATTATGATATAATCTTACTGCCCCTCTTCACCGGCGAGGTAGATGGAGAGACCGGCAATGGTGCCGGTGGTGGCCTCGATTCGTGCAAGCACGGGAGCGCGGTGATCGCGACGCGGCCCTGTCATCCATCCATCGGTTGAATGCGTTCCTGGTCCGGAGGACTTGGACCGTACAGCACTCAACCAGCGAAAACTGGGAATGCTTTCGGTTCTGCTAAGGAACAGGGAACTCCGGGCGGCTGTCATGTCAACCGCCTGCTCGCTTTGACTCGAGAGCCGTGGGCGTGGAGTATTCCTCCAGGCTCCAGCTTGATCTCTGCCCACTTATGGGTGGCCGTCTCGCTCGTCTGCACACAGATCGTGTTTGAGCGAGTAACCACCGCGGGTGCCTGCTCCATCTAGATCTCTCGTCGTACGCACCCAACCAGTTACCGCAACTTCACAGAATCAACGTTCTTCACGCAGTTCCTCCTCTTCAGTCTTCAGTAACTGAGCAACATTTCGAGAAGTAATCATTCCGTTGACCCAGGTATATAACTAGAACAACAAGTGCTGTTGCTGTTACGTACGTGACGATCGAGATACCCACTACAATACAAGGACACCAGATTGAAAACTCGGGTTTCCTACCGACCAATCCTCTCGGCGACGGCTTTTCTGCACAAGGGAACGACGGACGTATCGATCCGCGGCCGCCTGACAGCTAACGAGATTATGAAAATCGCAAGTGCCGCTTAAACAAGGCGAGCGAGCAATCAGCAGGCAGGCGTTTCAGGCTGTCGTCGCTCGTGTACGCACGCCTCCTACTTCTCGACATGCACGCCTCTCTTCAGCTCCGTGCCAATGATTACCTCTGCTGGTCCTTGGCCTATATGATATGATGATCAGGATGATTGCTGGTCAAACATGATGAACAGATAATTGTCCGATTACATATATAATATAGGTAAGAAAAAAAAAACTAAAGAACGTACGACGAATGCGATCGGCAGACGATCATACCAAGATGATGGTCATCTCCACGCAAGCTTGAAGCCAGCAATGTCCAGAATTACCAAGTTGTAGGTCATGCATCTTCTTTACTATTTTTTTTAAAAAAATACAGGAGAATAGCATCTTCTGATAAACGATCAAATTCTGAAAAGAGTTAATTCTAAAAATTCTCATCCGATCCGGGACAAGAATCAAAGAATGTGAGTGTTTTCCCACTTCATGGCCCATACACGATTAGGCCCATCTTCACTCGGTTCTGGGCTTCATGATGGCCTTGGCCCACGAACAACAACCGTGTGCGCTTCGCTGCTGGCCTGGCTGTAGCCGAGATGGACGAGGGGGCGAGGAAGACGATGGAGTGGCCGCCGCCGTCGACGTTGCCGTCGCTGGTGGTGCGCAGCCCCCGGCAGACGGTCAGCCTGATCCGCAACCGCCGCCCCCACCGCGACTGGGACCAGTCTTCGAGGTCCCCCTCCTTCGCCGCCCGCGACCACGGGCCCAAGCCGTCGGAGGTGTACGGCTTCGTCGGATCCATCACCACCGTCATCGCCACCGCCGCCTACCTCGCCTGGGCGTACACGCCCGAGCCCGTCCTCCGGTCCCTCGGCATCACCTACTACCCTAGCAAGTATGAAATGCTTCCCAGTGTTTGCTCACCCTCCAATCCTCCACCAGTCCATGACATGTTCTTCCATTTCGATTTTGCTCATTCAAAATTCTGTACCATCAGCACCCGAACAGGCATCGGATGATAGATTGCCTCCTTGGCCTATAAATCAGCTCAATATATTCGGAATGGTGCGTTTTGCTGCAGCTGATTTCAGTCTCGTTTTCGTTCAGGTACTGGGCATTGGCGGTGCCATCGTTCGTGATCGTGGCCGTGGCGCTGTCCATGGCCATCTACATGGGTCTCAACTTCGTCGCCACTCCTCCCCTGACTTCCTTCAGTACAATCTTCGGTGACCCTGACTTCCCTTCCTCCTCCAAATAACTGCATCGTTGTGACACCCCAGGTGTTAATCACCTGTAATTAGAGTTCATCACATGATTAGCATGATCCTTAGCATTAATCTTTCCTGTATAAAGACTTGAAAAAAAATTTTCTAGCCTTTTTAATACATGTGATGTTAAATTTCCTTTTAAGAGGTTTTCCTGTAAGAGTTTATACAATTACATGATTAAATAATATTAGAAATGTATAAATATAAAAAGGTAGAAAAATTGTGTTAGGCCTTGTTTGGCTCCAGGACTTTTTTCAGAAGTCTCTATCACATCAAAAGGAATCTTATTATTTTATAGTATTAAATAAAATCTGTTTATAAATGTTTTTTGACAGCTGAGTGTTTTTTCGCGAGACGAATCTAATGAGCCTAATTAATTCATAATTTGCTACAGTGATGCTACAGTAACCATTCGCTAATCATAGATTAAGATACCTCATTAGATTCGTCTCGCAGTTTAGCCCCAGAGTTCTGCAGTTAGTTTTATAATTAATATTTATTTAATACTTCTAAATACTAAAAAGTCCCTAGGACTTTTTTGAAGTCCCTGTTTCTAAACACCCCCTTAATAATTTATTTTGAATGCCAAGTGACACAATTATTAACAGTGAATAAATTTTCATAAAGAAACCAAGTCAAATCCGTGTTTAACATCTAATCACATGGAATGGTGAAATCTTTGTTTAATTCAAAGTAGCTTTTAAAATTTATTTTACCTAAACACTGAACTTTCAACCAATATGGAAATTTTAGTCTATCTAATGAGTTTGGAGTAGATTCACGGTAGAAGATATTTTCTAGCTGGCACTATTCATAGAGGCAGATATTTACCATGTCCTGGTGCAGTGCATCCTTATCTGCTCCTTCTCATACCGTACCAAGCAGAGCAGAGCCATGGCTGCTACTCGACCCCCACGCCGAGCCGTCATCTGAGCTTCGCCCCGACCTCCCCAAACCCTCCAGGTGCACTCACCACCTCCCATGGTGCCTCCCTGATTAAGCAATAGCTCTAAATAAGATTGTTTGTAACATCGTCAATAATTAATATATATGTTTGGTTATGTAAATTGGATGATGAAAATTTGGTTATTAGATGCTCAGGTGTAGTCCATGTGATAATTTGGTTAGGAAATATTTGGATTAACTATTGCTTAATCTAGGTTAGAAGTGGGTGAGCTTTTGAATTACATATATGTATGCTCTCCTCAGCTGCTATCATTTATTTTATGTAAATTTAAATTTAAAGCTATTTTTATAAATATTTATGCGGTTATCTATTTTGTGAAATTATATCATGCTGTTACCGTCTGCGCTCGCCGTCGTGCGAGACTACTGGTGATGTTTCGATCGGGCCGTGGGTTAGAAACAGGCTGTCAAGTTACACTTAATTAAGCTGATGCGCCTGATGTGTTAAAATGACGGTCATTACGTTTAATTAAACACAGTTCTGTCACATTGCATTTCTAGCTCTTGAGTATAATCGATCTGTTGTATTGTTGCTGTGGTAACAGTTGCTCTTGTTAATTCACCAGATGAAAATAGTCGGGAGCGCATGACGTTTTCTCCTGCAATGGAAGAAGAGATGCCGATTGAACCTATTTCAGACATCAGTATTGACCAAATCAACGATCTTATGTTTGGTGGTAGATGGTTTACTACTCCAGATGGAAAATGGATCTACCTTGGAGCACAAGACTGGAAACACTAGCAACATCAAGAAAGAATCCTCATCACATTGCCTTCATAACCAATTGAGGAACTCCATTCTTTACTCTTTAGGGTGGGTCTTTTATGTGTGAATTGTGAAGGAACCTTCAGCATTTCTCTGTCTAGAATTTCAGCTGTATTTATTTGTTCAATTTGACAACGGAGACTGCAAATGTTTGCAACCAATGCTAGTTAATTCTGATTCATCCATCAACCGGATAAGGTCTTGAAAAGACATACAGTAGTTCACTATCGGGCTTCTGTATCGGAGATGACAACCGCAAGCTACACTGCCTCTGCTGAAGAAGTTATGGAAAATAAAGGTACTACCCAATCTCAGAAGCTAGCATTTGGTGAGACGCAGATGTCGTGGTGTGAAAACCCATAACCGGGTGCGCGTAGTGTACCCGACTAAATCCAGAGGGTGAGTACTCGAGGGTTAGCTAGGATTAGCTCAATCTCGATGGAAGAACGCGATGAACACAGCAGGTTTAGAGTAGTTCGGGCTGCCGGAGCGTAATACCCTACGTCCACTGTGTGTTGTATTGCTTGCGCTCTCAAGAGGTTGAGAGCCGGGTCGCTCGGAGTGGAAACCGAGCTTGTGTGTATAGAGTCTTGGAGTCTATCTGAGAGTCACTGGCGTTAGCTGAGTCCTAGCGGGCGTGCTCTCCCTTTTATATATCCAAGGGGAGCACGTACACTGAGCGGGCTCCGACATGTGGACCCGGCGATGTATTATAAACTACACTTTTGCCTTTAATGCCTCAGATTCGGAGATCTTGTCGTCGGCTTCCGTGCGAAGCTTCTGACCAGGGATGGTCTTGAGCTGTCCTGTCAGAGTAGAGTCTAGCCTCTGCAGCCGCGCGTCGAGGTCATGATAAAGCGCCGAACTACTGACTCAGTCACGGTAGCAGCGTGCACTGTTGCTCCAGTTAGTAGCTGGTCATCATGACTCGTCGCCCATGCGCGCGGCGCTGAGTCTTTAATGCTTGCCTTGTAACTGACGAGCCACCTCGGTAACTGGCGATCCACAGTGTGGGCTGACAAAAGCTGCCCCGTGCCCAGAGGCAGCAAAGCCCGCCTCAACCACTCGCACTTAATGCGGGTGGGTGAGGGGGCTTCCAGCGGAAGGCTTGCGGCCGCGGCTGCGTCTGTGTGACACGTGGCGGCACGTGGAGGTCCCGGACCCATCTGCGGGAGTCCGGATGGCACGTGGAGGTCCCGAACCCACCTGCGGGGGTCCGGGTCCGCGGCCACAGGTGCTGAGCATTTCCACCTCTGGGACACGTGGTGACACCGGACCCGTCCCCGAGCGGGAAGCGGGTCCGGGACCGTTGGTCCGGTGAGATGGAGTCGGACCCCAGGGGTCCGGCTGCTCAGCTTCTTAGGACGTAGTTACGGATAACTACGCGAGTCTTGGCATAGTAGGAGTGGGTACCCAGTTGCAGGGTACTGACGACAAGTTTTTCCTCCGGGAGACAGGAAGTTGGGAGTCCATTGATCCGTGTTCTCACCCTCCTGGCTTCTTTCTTGTAGAGTATCTATCATCGCTGTTGCTTGTAGGTCCTGAGTCAGCATCAAACCCAACATGTTTCGCAAAAAAAAGCATCAAACCCAATATTTGCTGAACCGGATTACTGCAGGAGGATGGCTGCTTAGCTTGGAGGATTTGCATCTTTGATGTGAACATTCTGGACTACAAGAAACAGAAGGCAATCTGAAAACACTGTTTTTTTTTTGAGGAAAACTACTGCAACCTGCGGGTTGCCTGAAAACACTTGTACTGATCCGTTTGAATCGTGAGCACTTCTCTGAAACCTGAAAGCCGGCGATAGTGAACCAGGCGGTCTGGACGTGTCAGCATTTTCAGCAGCGTTGATTTTTGCTAGGTGAGTTTGCAAGCTTGTTCTGGCGCACTCTTGGTTTTAACCTTCCGCTGGAGGTCGCGCCAGCTACGCTCCACTGCTTGCCACGACCATCGAGCATTCCGTCTGCCCACTTTGATACCTTCCCTTTGCTGTGTTGCTGGCAACTGTGGAAACCCCGCAATGGGTTTGTCTTCCGCGGTGAGACTCTGAACCTGCGTCAGACTTTACAAACTTGCAAGGCTACCGCGCAAACATGGAAGTGTAGGATGCCCCGAGATGACCAAGGCATTAGTGATCAATGGTGTGCTCTCTTTTCTTCGGCAATGTAAACCATGACTTGATGTAAAATACCTTGTGATCCGGTCATTCAGGGCCACCCCAATTAATACAAATCAGGTGGGGGATTCTGTCCCCCTCCGTTGACAGTCAAAAAAAAAAGTGACCTGTGACCCGCCAGCCACGCCGTGACACTGAATCGTCTCCGAAAACTTCACTAGTTCGCCACATCGACGTGGGACCCACCCAGGTTTATTTTGGGCACTTCTTTGCAGCGTGAAGAGAGAGAGAGACGTTAACCCCGTTTCGCGGCTCAACTTTGCTGAACGTTTGCCAAGTGAAACCCTTTTTTTCTCGAATACGCAGGGGAGAGCTAAGCTAAACCGGCATTGCACTGAAACCCCTTGTCTCGGACTCTCGGTTCTTTTACTATGAAAAAAACGGTGAAAGCGTAAAGACCATCGGCCACGTAGGACGCCACATCATCGAGAGCCCCAATGGGCCTCTCCTACGTGTCATGCCCTGCATCTATAGTTTTCCATCAGGCCCGTGGGCCGTGGGCCGGCCCGAAGCACGAGAATTGGGCCCGGTACACGGCCCGGCCCGGCACGGAGGTAAACGGGCCCGGGCCGGCCCGGCACGGGCATCGTGCCGTGCCTGGGCCGCGCCGCAGGCACGTGGGCCGGCCCGGCCCGGCCCGGCACGGTTAGCGTCCGGCCCGACTCGGCACGTGGGCCGGCCCGTGAGCACGAAGCCCACGAAGCCCGCCAGCCCGAGCCGGCCGGCCACATAAGGGGGAGGGGGCGGGCGCGGGCGCTGGTAACCCTAGCCCCCCCTCCATTCTCCGCCCTGGCTCCTCCGTGGCTCCGCCTCGTCTCCTCCGCACTCCACCTCCCCCGCTCCTCGCCAGATCCGCTCCACGCCTCCACCCCGAGTCCCCGACCTCCACCGTCCACCCCACCGCTCCGGCATAGATCCGTCGCGCTTCGACCCCCTCCTGTCGCGCGGATCGCCGGTAACCCTAGGCCCCTCCATTCCCCGGCCGCCTGGCCGCCGCCTCGTCTCCTCCTCCTCTCCGCCTCCCCCGCTCCTCGCCAGATCCGCTCCACCCCGACCTGCACCCCACCTCTCCCGCGTAGATCCGCTGCTCTCCGACCTCCTCCGCCTCTCCTCGGACAGATCCGCCGCTCCAGTGGACCTCCTCCGACTCTGCTCGGTCAGATCCGCCGCTCCCCTCAGGCCCTCACCTCCTCACCTCTCCTTTCTTCTACTTCTTCATCACGAATCCTCCTCTCCCCTCTTTGCGAGTCTGTGTGGCCTGCAACTCCGGTGAGGGCGTCGACGGCAACTTCGGTCTTCGGTGCTCCGGCAAAAGGTAAGTCAGAACTCGCCTTTCTTCTCATTCTTCCTCACGAATCCCCCTCACAGTCTCTCCTCCTTGTGCAGGCCGTGAGGGACCGAAGACCGGCGATGGCCGCCGACGACTCCTACAACAATGAGTTGCGGTCGATGGGCTTTCGCGGAGATGATGAGGATGACCTGTCTGCGGATGCCGCTGAGTTGTTTGGGAGCAATGCTGCCATCGACCTGGATCCAGAAGGCCTTCCTCAGGGGACGGCCGCTGGATCTGGCACTAGCAGCGCGAGCACCGCCGCTGCCACTGAGTCTGGCTCGACCAGGAAGAGGAGGGCGTCCAACTCCAAGGTCTGGAAAGACTTTGATGAGATCTATGAGGTAATTGATGGTAAGGAACGTCAAACTGGTGCTAGATGCAAGCATTGCAAGAAAAACCTCAATGGTAAATCAACCCATGGTACTGGTCACTTGAAGCGGCACATTCCTATATGCCCTGTTTTGAAATCTCGTAATGCCATGACTCAAACTCAACTTAAGTTTAATTCTGATGGCTCTGCGCACCTTTGGGAGTACAAACCAGAAGTAGCTCGTACTGAGTTGTGTAGGTTAATTGCTCGTCTTGACCTGCCTATTTGCATTGGTGAGTCTGATGCTTTTAAAGATTTTGCTAAGGTGTCTAGGCAAACAACCACTAGAGATTTTGCCAAGTACTTCACTGAACGTCGTGCTCAGCTTGTTGAGTGCTTGAAGTCTGTATCCTCTGTTGCTCTTACTTCTGATATCTGGTCTGGCAATGCTAAGGAAGATTACCTTAGTGTGGTTGCTCATTTTGTGAATGCTGATTAGCAACTAGAGAAAAGGATCTTAGGTCTCAGGTTGATTGATGTGTCTCACAATGCTGAGAATATTGCTGAGCGTATTACTTCTGTTATTGCTGATTATGAGTTAACTGATAAAATCTTTGCTGTTACACTGGAAAATGCTGCTGCTAACACTAGGGCTATTAATCAACTTAATCCTGTTTTGTCTGGTTATGTTGGTAGCTTGTTCCTGCATCAAAGATGTGCTTGTCATATCATAAATCTTATTGTTAAGACTGGTCTTGAAGTGTTTAAGCCAATGCTTGGTGCATTTAGATCTGCTATATCATTTCTAAACTCATCTAACCAGCGCATTGCTGCATATAAGTCATATTGCATTGTTGTTGGTGAAAGACCTCGCAAGTTTGGCTTGGATATGGATGTGAGATGGAATTCTACCTATCTTATGTTAAAACATCTCCTACCCCATAAGGCCACATTCTCTGTTTTCATCACTACTCAGCATCCTTTGGTTGATGGTCAGCCACTCCTAACAGACCAGCACTGGTATGTTGCTGAAATTTTTTTTGAATTCCTTGAACAGTTCTATGATTCCACTGTTGTTATGTCTGGTGTTTATTACCCCACATCTCCATTAATATTGCATCATGTTCTTGAGATAGCTAGCCATCTAAATAATTATGAAAATGATAGAGACTTAAGATCAGTTGTGGTTTCTATGAAAGATAAGTTCTTGCAATACTGGTGTGACATACCCATGCTCTACTCCTTTGCATTTATACTAGACCCTAGGGCTAAGCTGAAAGGTTTCACCAATGTTCTTAGACTTCTATCTCAGCTTAATGGTAATGATTACTCATGCTACTTGACTGAGGTAAGGGCTGAGTTGTCTGTTATTTTTGCTAAGTATGATGAGAAGTTTGGTGGTGTAAGGTTGCAAAGGGCTGCCCAACCAGGCCCTACAGGTAAGAGAAAAACTGCTTGAGGAAGAATCTTTGGTGGTGAGTCTTCTTCTTCTGGTTCTAGTTTGTCTGGTACTACTCTTGGTTCTGTTACTAGTCTTGGTTCTGGTTCTACTTCCTCCTTGCATAGAAGAACCTCTGCTAGTGCTCTGTTGCAAGCTGCAACTTCTGGTGCTTCTCTATCATCTGGTTCTGAATTGTCTGCCTACCTGGACAGTGATACTGTTAACCAGTATGATGATGATTTCAATATCTTGAACTGGTGGCATGAGCATAAGCTATCATATCCTGTTCTTTCAATTCTAGCTAGAGATGTAATGACTGTTCCTGTTTCAACAATATCATCAGAATCTGCATTTAGTATGACTGGCAGGATTATCGAGGAGCGACGACGCTGTCTGGGCCCTGAGGTCGTGGAGATGTTGGCTCTGATCAAGGACTGGGAGCAAGCCGATGCAAGACTTCAGCATCTCATAGAGGATGAAGAACTCGAAGAATCATTTGAAAACTTATATCTAGATGTTGAATCTGTATAACTATGTAGTGTGGACTGTGGACTTGAACTTGTGATGAACATTTGAACATTTAGAGCTGGCTGGACTCTTTTTCTTTGTAGGGTTTTGTCCTCACGAGGTGTGGGGTTTTACCTACAAAGGTTTTTAACGAGGCAGCACCTAAAACAGCTCAATAAATTTGTTATCATGAAATGTGCTTCTGTTTTGTGATCTTTTGTGAATTTGAATCTTAGATTTGAAATTTTGAAATCATTCTGAGTTGAGGGAGTGGCAGCCTGGTGCAGATGCCTAGCCGGGCTCGGGCTGGCACGGCCCACGAAGCCGCCTGGCATATCGGGCCGGCCCGGCACGCCAAACAGGCCCCCGTGCCGTGCTCGTGCACAGAGCTGGGCACGTGGGCCGGCCCGGCCCGGCACGATTAGTTATCCGGGCTAATCATGCCGGGCCGGATCGGGCCCGTGCCGGGTCGGGCCGGGCTCGGCCCGTTGGACAACTATACCTGCATCCACTCGTTTGGCGCAGGTTCACGTGGGCTCATCCAACGACCACTTTGCTCGTCACGATGCGTGCAAAACAACAAGATCCAACCGGCTGATCCCATGCACCTCCCCATGCTGCATAATTGCACATTTCGATCCGCTGCTCCTGCTCAAACACAGTGCACCGCCATCCGAAGCAACTAGCACACGGATTGGCCCCACCGGGGTCACCAATGAGCCGTCATCACGACACTATACTGTTGACGAAACAAACTCTGCCTCCACAGAAGATCCCATGACGTCGCCGTCGCCCGTGTTGGCCGAAACAACAAGAAGATCCCGCGGGAAAATATCGTCCAAGAAAATCCGGGCCACGCGCTGCGATTGGCTGGGGAGGCTCCACCGTGGCGCCCGGGCCCGCCCCCTTATCCTATCTCCGTGGCGCTCCACGCTCCTCGGGCCGCGTATAAATACCTCCCGCCGGCGAGCTCACCGCCGTCACCTCGCCGCGAACAAACAGCCCATTAATCCGCTGTCGCTCAGCTGATCTACTCGGCTCCAAGTCACAGTCACTCCACCGCGCTGGCCATGGCTCTGCAGGCCGCTCTCCTCCCTTCCACTCTCTCCGTCCCCAAGAAGGGCAACCTCGCCGCCGTGGTGAAGGACACGGCTTTCCTCACCGTTCCCCAGAAGCTGCGGGTTCCGTCGCTTTCGGTGCGGGCGCAGGCCGCGGCGACGGCGCCCGTGGCCACCCCGGGGGCCAGCACGTCGACCAAGGACGCCAAGAAGACGCTGCGCCAGGGGGCGGTGGTGATCACCGGCGCGTCGTCGGGGCTCGGCCTGGCCGCGGCCAAGGCGCTGGCGGAGACGGGCAAGTGGCACGTCGTGATGGCGTGCCGCGACTTCCTCAAGGCGGCCAAGGCGGCCAAGGGCGCCGGCATGGCGGAGGGCAGCTACACCATCATGCACCTGGACCTGGCCTCCCTCGACAGCGTCCGGCAGTTCGTGGACAACTTCCGCCGCGCCGGCATGCCGCTCGACTCGCTCGTCTGCAACGCCGCCATCTACCGGCCCACGGCGCGGACGCCGACGTTCACGGCGGACGGGTACGAGATGAGCGTGGGCGTCAACCACCTGGGCCACTTCCTCCTGGCGCGCCTGCTCCTGGACGACCTCCGCAAGTCCGACTACCCGTCGCGGCGCCTCATCATCCTCGGCTCCATCACCGGCAACACCAACACGCTGGCCGGGAACATCCCGCCCAAGGCCGGGCTGGGCGACCTCCGCGGCCTCGCCGGCGGGCTGCGCGGCCAGAACGGGTCCGCCATGATCGACGGCGCCGAGAGCTTCGACGGCGCCAAGGCGTACAAGGACAGCAAGATCTGCAACATGCTCACCATGCAGGAGCTGCACCGGCGGTACCACGAGGAGACGGACATCACCTTCGCGTCGCTCTACCCCGGCTGCATCGCCACCACGGGGCTGTTCCGCGAGCACATCCCGCTGTTCCGGCTGCTCTTCCCGCCGTTCCAGAAGTTCATCACCAAGGGCTTCGTGTCGGAGGCGGAGTCCGGCAAGAGGCTGGCGCAGGTGGTCAGCGACCCCAGCCTCACCAAGTCGGGGGTCTACTGGAGCTGGAACAGGGACTCGGCGTCCTTCGAGAACCAGCTCTCGCAGGAGGCCAGCGACCCGGAGAAGGCAAGGAAGCTCTGGGAGATCAGCGAGAAGCTCGTCGGCCTGGCCTGAGCAGAGGAGCTTTTATTTGCTTCGTTGTTTCATGTGTACCATTAGCAACCATTTTGTTTTATTGTTTAGGAGCTGGTGATGATGGCAGTCAGAGAAGCCTGTAAGTGATCGATCATGCACTATGCACAATTTTTTTTTCACACAAAGTATGGAATAAAACAACAGGCTTTAATACGAGATTAGGCTAATCCCAGTGGAGGGTTTCGTATTGATGTTTCCAAACAGCCACATAAGCAAAAAAAAAAAAGACTATGGCCCTGTTTAGATCCAAAATGCAAAATCCAAAATTTTTGTAAATCGCTTGCATGGTGTAGTAAATGTAGTCGAAAAATAAATCGCATTACACAAATGGACTGTAAATCGCGAGACGAATCCGAATCTAATGAGCCTAATTAGGGCGTGGTTAGGCACTAAATTGCTACAGTAACACTACAGTAACATGTTCTAAAGGTGGATTAATTAAGCTTATTAGATTCGTCTCGTAGTTTACAGACGAGATCTGTAATTAGTTTTGTGATTAGTCTACATTTATTATTTCAAATGTTGAAGATTCTCTTTCAAAAATTCAAAAATCCAAAATACAAAGTGATCTAAACAGAGCTTATGAACAATATTTGAAACTATCTCTTCCAATGCAAAATTTCACGTTGCGGTTTCCTAGGATCTATATGCATTTAATTTCAAGACACATAGAGTGTTGGTGTAGAGATTTTTTCTCTTTCTACTTAAACTACATATCATGTCACCATATAATTCTACATAACATGCTAATTAATGTGCATGAAACTCCTATGAAACCCCCACTGGGAATAGCCTTATATTCTTACTCCCATTTTTAAAATATTTTTTCCCTTAGTTTGTGTTCATGAGATGGTTATGAGAGGACAGGTGTGGCATTTAAGCTGAATTTCCTAAGAGTAAGTACCCTTACGAACTACTACAAATCAGAGAGAGGCCTGCCATTTTATTTGGTTAGCAATGGGCTATTCAGTTTGACAGTTGATGAATGCCTTCGGCAGTAACATAAAAAGGTAAATTTGTCCTCGAAAAAAATTAATAATAGAGAAACAGCAAACTAATTTCGACAATGTCAAATGGCGGGAGTACTAGACACGTGGACCCTGTTTTGATGGCATAGCAAAACAACTGGAGATTGGAGAAATAGACAAACCAGCAGTTAGAAAAGTATGGGTCCCACATGTCATTCTTATTTGCTTTCTTCCTCATCTCCTACTCCTAGCGGCCGCCGCAAGTCCCTCGCCGGCGCGGTGCTCCAACCTCCAAGCCTGCGAGACCTACGTCCTCACGTGCCTCGCTGAGGCCTCCCGTGCCGTGGTCGAGTTCACTGAAGCCCGAGGTCATCTCAGAGCCGCGCAGCAAACTCCAGTAGCGATACGAGCGCCGGCCGCCGGAACGGATGGGGTGGATCTGGCTGGTCTTCGCGGCGGGATCCGTGCTCCTCTGGGCGATCTCTCTGGGGAGGATCCTCTCCTTCCCCGCGCCGACCTGCGTGCCCCCGAGCCCGCACTTCATGCGCCCTCTTCGCGGCGGCAGGAGGAGCCGTAACGTGCTGCTGGTCGTCGCCCACCCCGACGACGAGTCCATGTAAATCCTCCCGCCTTCCTCACCGATCCGTGTCCGCTGGTTTGCCCGACTACTTTTTGGTTTTCTAACTTTTCCTTACCGTGCATTATGCACGCCACATGTTCGGCGATATTCCTGTGCACACCGGATTGAGCTGGATGGAATGTGGTCGAGCGTTCCGCATCGTGTGAGCTCGGCTTATTGGGAAAGAACCATTATGCATCTGTTTTGTGCAGAATTCAGATGAAAAATTCCTGTCTAGATATGAATGCTCAATTGCCTGGTTTCAGAGATGTGCGCTTACTTCTAGTTTGCTGCATTGGTTGATCCCTTATTGCTTTCTCTTTTTTGTTATATCTACAGGTTCTTCGCTCCAACTATTCTGTTCCTCAAGTCAAAGGGTCACACTATTCACATTCTGTGCATGTCTCAAGGTTAGGTGGCAGGCTACTAACCCAATACGTGTATTTTTGCTGTCCCTTACATTTGTTCCTTTGAACCAGTATGGCTGATGTAATGTCTGCTAGGGAGCATTGCTCCATTCTCATATGAAACCATGACGTCCATAGCCATTTACTGTATGCTTCAGCACTCTGAGAGCACAGAGCAGAGAATTATCTCTGATCATGCATGGTGCTTACACATTATCTCTGCTAGGGAGCATTGCTCCATTCTCATATGAAACCATGACGTCCATAGCCATTTACTGTATGCTTCAGCACTCTGAGAGCACAGAGCAGAGAATTATCTCTGATCATGCATGGTGCTTACACATGCAGTGCCCCTGTTGATTTTTAGTGACTTAATAATAATAATGACAACTGACAAAGTGAAAACAATAAATATAAAGTGCTATGGAAGCTTTTACTAGTATTTGTTTCCTTGGCATGCCAAGTGAACTGTGAATAACTAGAAACTTATGCACTCCTTTCACAGGTAATGCTGATGGTCTTGGAATTACTCGGAAAGAAGAATTGTACCATGCCTGCGACACTCTTAAGGTACTCAGATGCTAAACTATGTCCATTTTACACTCAAGAGCAAGCTTTGTAGACTGTACAATTACTGACTCGCTCCTTTCATTACAGATTCCACGTGAACAAGTTAAAGTCTTGGACCACCCGAAATTGCAGGTACTTTATTTTTATTCCATTCCAATCTTGCATAACTGTACATGTTAAAAAAACATGTGATCAACCCTTATACATTTCCTAGGATGGATTTCATGAGAAATGGGACCATGGGCTATTAGCAGAACTTACCATGGAGCATATCCAGCTGTGGGCCATCGACACGGTAATAGCTACTTCTTTGAGACCTTATAAACTTCAAAATACTCTGGATTTTTGTTCTCATAGTATGCTACCAGCTGTTCCTCTCCCTCATATTGAGTGCACATGTTTCTTCCATCCTCCAGATTATAATGTTGAAGGAGCAGGAGTAGTTGAGTACAAAAATGAGTTGATGTGCATTTTGTGCAATATAAGAAATGTTTACAGAGCAATTATCACCAAGTTACCAGTTCTCCTTTTTCACTTCTCGTGAATAATTAGGCAAGTTGGGGATATGCTTGTTCAAACGTCTACAGTTTCTGAACTCTACCTAATCTTGAATGAAGTGTTGCTATCTAATATATAATATGTTTACATTAATTTCCATCATTTTCAAACCTCAATATGATTTCTTTGCAAATAGTTACTAATGTGCAATTTAATTGCTTTACCTTCATTGCTATGTACCTCTTTTTTTTTTGTTATTTTCCTTTGTCACCTCCTGTTTACTTATGCAATATTTGGTGCCATTTTAGATCGTGACATTTGATTCATATGGAGTATCAGGCCACCCAAACCACCAAGATGTTCATCACGGCATATGGTTAGTTCAGTTATCTGGTTTCACACTTTATGAGTAGCCACAGTACCATAAACTTACTGGAATTGTTAATATTTTGATTCCGCTATGACTGGCACCAGAGCTGTTGTTGTTTTTGATTGTGCACTACCTTTTCTCATTTCATTTACTTATGGATTTTTGGAGTACACATATCCCTGCTACATTTATGCTGTTCGTTTATTTATGTTGCTCAATAGTCTAAAAAGGGTCTATCTCTGTATGAACAGCAAGTTTCTTCATGTGAACGGGCAAGGAAACATTGAGGCTTGGGAACTTGTAAGTTTTTTGCCCCTAAAATCGTTGGATCACCTTCTTTAGGTTTATTGATAAAGGTCATTTCTATATTGCTGTAGTTCCCAGCCGCCTTATCTTTTAGTTTACCCTCTCCCTTTTTGTCTTGAGTGTGCCATGTTTGTTCTTGTTTTTTCTTCTCCCTGGAAGCAACACATTAGTGTAAAGGAAAGATGATCCATGTTGGATTATTTGTAACTGTAGGCAAGCCTGAATATTCTTCGCAAGTATAGTGGTCCGCTCGACATTTGGTTATCTTGGTTGATCTCCTTCTCAAGTTCAAAGCAACCAATCTATACGCTGGTTAACAGTAGTCCATCCAGAAGTTATGAGGCTATGGCGGCACACAGAAGTCAGTGGGTTTGGTAAGTACAAAAGTTTCATATGTTCAATGTCGTCTGCATTGTCATGAGTTTAAAATGGAGTTTCTGATTGATGTGATTCCACACACACACACCATGGGCTATGGCCAGCATGCTGACTTGCTGAGTCAATGACTGGGTGTTGTCATAACATTAACTTGGCATCTAACAGTGGCCACATTATTGGAAAACAATATATAGAATCATGTTTACCTCAGTTAAGGAAGCTCATTGTTGTATAAAATATTTTATATTCTCAGACTTTTAAACAAATAGGTGTAATATGCTATCTCCACAACAACAACAACAACAACATAGCCTTTTTTCCCAAGCAAGTTGGGGTAGGTTAGAGATGAAACCCGAAAGAAATAAGTTCAAGGTTCAGGCACATTGATAGCTAGTCTCCAAGCGCTCCTATCCAAAGCTATCTCTTTAGAGATATTCCAATCCTTAAGGTCTCTTTTAACCAACTCATCCCACGTCAGTTTAGGTCTACCTCTACCCCTCTTTACATTATCGACCCGCTCAAGGACCCCATTACGCACCGGCGCCTCAGGAGGCCTTCGTTGGACATGTCCAAATGTAACACTCGGTTTATAAAAGAACATAAACCGAGCAATCATATACGTGCCAGGATCAAATCACACGTATATACAACAGAATGAACAGTATATCAAAGCACATATCACGTAAAAAGATATAATAAAGCGAATACAAATGTTATTTATTACATTAATGACAAAAATGTCTGATACAGCGGAAGCGAAGTACAAAATACGATAAAGCTCTCCGAAGCTGAAGCAGGGCGCCACAGGGACGTCGACTGGGAGACGAACACCTAGAAGTCCTCGTAGTCCTGGTAGCGCTGGACGAACTCCCTCGTGTCGGCAGGAACTGAGCAGCAGTAGCGTAGCCAAGAGAAAAAAAGTAGAGAAGAGGCAAGAGTGAGTACACAACTTGTACTCAACAAGTATAACACAAACTATGAGGCTCTAGGCTGGCTGACTCAACTGCATTAGCTTTTAAGTGTTGGCAAGATTTTATTTAAGCTATTTACTACGAGTTGATGATTTACCATTAACCCAGTTACATAGTTATTAATCCAGTTTAATCATGTAACTACTGAGAAACCAAACCAAAACCAAGCCACCAAGGTAACCCCGAGAAGCACCTCCCTCGTCGGAAGGAGATAACTCCACTAATCAAAAGGAGGATCTGGGCCGCTCATAACCGTGAGCACGGCTAGTATACCAGTTTTACACTCTGCAGAGGTTGCACATCTTTACCCACAAGTCGTGAGCTACGCCAGAGGTTCATCACACTTCCTTAGGTGAGATGACTAGCGACTCACTACGAGGCCGTTACAAAGAATCTCGTTGGTAAGGTGTAACCGCGAGAGATAGGTCAGCGACGATGGGGCCCACCTCCGGGGGTACAAGCACAGGAGCGCAATCCAAGCACAGACCAAGCCGGAGGAGCAGGGACCATTGAAGCTTACTACTCTTGCCCCGCAGGTAAGTTACTCCAAACCAAAAAGACCTAATTAATAAGCCAAGTCTATCCCATTCTAGCCTTGTGGTAGCGCTGTTGTCCCAGGTTGTCGCTCTATGAACCGGTCCTTATGGAGAGTGGCCAACTAGGCAGTAAGCACCGTGCTGGCCCCCTAAACCATGTTTCTACAAAAACCATCTTTTAACGAGACGTGAGCCACTCAAGCCACACAGAGTGCCACTCTCAGAATTAAGTTCAAGTAAACCATTAATCAATTTAATTAAAAAGGACCAAAGTGTGTTATAGCGCAGCAACCTAGCACAACTAACCAAAATGCAACCCAAAGGTATATTTAAAGGATATAAACTGGCTAGGAAATCCTTAAAGGCATACAGTATTAAAATGCAGTATGAAAATGTATTTAAAAGTGATGGGTTGTTCATGTTATACTTGCCTTCCTCGTACTGCTCTGGCTGCTGCTCAAACTGCTCGGAAGACGGCTGCTCCTGGTACTGGTACTGGGGCTCCTCAGATGGATCAACGTCTACTCACGAACACATGGCCAAAACAATGCACGATAATAAGCATACAAGCAAACACTAACAAAAACTAAGAAACAATACATCAATACATAAAAACAGCAAGAAAAACTAAGCTAAAACTATTCTACTTGTTACAACGATCGCGTGGATATAGAGAACGCTAAAAACGGAGCTAAAACGCGTTTTCTAGGCTAAAAACAAGTTCTAGGGGCTTATTTGTAAGAAAACTGAAGTTTCAGGGGCTTTTCTGCTAAAACCGAGAGCTGAAACGTAATTAAACTAAAACTCTGGGGTCTAACTCGCAAAATTACCAAGTTAGGACGGCGGGTTCAATATTTAAAAAGCTCAGGGGGCTGTTTGCCAAATTCTGGGCCAAACTGCAAATATTTTTGAAAAGGGAGGGACTGCGGGTTCATTTCCAAGAAAGGCGAGGGCTCTTTAGCAAATGTGGCAGGCCGAAGGGGTACGGTTGGATCTCAGCCGTTGGATCCGGATCTGATGGTCCAGATCTGATCGGTTTGGGGATCTAATCACGGGCGTCCATCTCGGATCGGATGGCCAGGGTTGAGAGGGGGCGACGGCGGCGGCGCTGGTCGCCGGGAAACCTTTCCCGCGGCGGCGCCTCGCCGGAGAGGCCCGAAACCGGTGTTCCCGTGGCCGATTTGCCTCGGATTTGGCCCTGGAATGATTACCGCGACACGCGTGATCCACCTAGGGCTACTGCTGGGCTCGGTAAGGGATCCTGCGGGGTTCGCCATGGCGCCGGGCGGCGCTAGCTCGCCAGCGGGCGGCGTTCCGGTGCTTCCAGGGGCTACGGGCCTAAATACCCAGCGCAAATGAAAAGGAGGGGCCAACGTGATGCTCACCGAGGGTGGAATCGGACGGATGGCGTGGCGCAGGGTGTCGGCGGTGTGAACCTGGCGGCGGAGCTCGACGGAGCGTGGCAACGGAGTCGACGCAGGGCGATTCCGGGTGCTGGACCGGCCGGAGGTGTCCGTGCGGGTCCTGCGAAGGTGTCCCAGGGGCCAATTAAGTCCGTAGTCACCGGAGGTGGCGAAATGAGATGGAGCAGGGGCTCACCGGCGTGGAGTCGCGGCGCTGCTCCGCTCCGAGCAGAGGCAAGGCGGCGGCTAGGGTTGTGCGGCGCTGCGGGGTGAGATGGGGGCGCAGGGGGGTGCGGCTGGGGTTAAGAAGGGCAGGGCCGGGAATCTCGGCGTGCGCGCCCGCGGGGAAAGTCGCGGAAATCTCGGGCGGGCGTTGCGGCTCTGCGGGGAAGACGGAGCTGGCAGCTGGGCCCGGACCGTCAGCGGGTTTGGGCAGCGGGCGACACTGGCGGGTGGGACCGGCGGGTCAGGGCGAACGACGCGCGGCGCGGGCGACGCTGGGCTGCTGCGTGACGTGGACAGGCGGGGCAGGCCGGGGAGGTGGGTTTTGGGCTGGATCCGGGGGAAGGGAAGCGGCCCGGGGAGGAGTGGGTTTGGGCCGGACGAGGGAGAGGTTGGGTTGGGCCGGACTGGGGAGAGAGGTGGGCTGCGGGTTGGGTTTTGTTTGGGTCCGGTTTGGTTGTGGGTTTGTTTTTCCTTTTCTATTTCTATTTCTATTCTATTTCTCACTCAAGCTCAACTATTTGAATTCAAAAGAAAATTTGAATTCAAACCCCTATGAAATCAAACAATGAAAACAATGCATCAGCATGAATGCAACACCAGAATTAAACCTATGATAAATTTTAATCATTAAGGAACCAAATTGAATTAAATGCCATACTAAACACAATAAACCTTAGAAATTTAAATAAAGCCAATTAAATTTATTATTAAATGCTGAAATTTAAATTAGGGTGTTACACCAAACCATCTCAGCAGTAAGTTTCTCCTCAATTGGTGCCACCCCGACCCTATCCCGAATAACTTCGTTCCGGACTCTATCCCTCCTTGTGTGTCCGCAAAACCACCGCAACATCCGCATCTCTGCTACACTCAGTTGCTGCACATGTCTACTCAGAAATTTGACTAGTTCTTTGCTTTGTGCATTTCATGCAAGAAATCCTGTGTATTACATGTGTTTTTGGCTTTTTGCAGGTTTAGAAGATTGTTCATCATGTTCTCAAGTTATACGTACATTAATGTGCTGCAGAAACTTTAGCATGTGACGTCATATCAGAACAAGTAAATATTCAGCCATACTTGCCTCCAATGTTCCTCGTTCTGCACAAGCAACTATAAAAGCAGAGCTTCTTCCGAAGAAAAATATTGGTGGCACCTCAGCAGGGACTTCAGAAACACAATCGAGGAACGAGGATGCGCAAGAATTTAGGAATGCAGGTGGTTCCTTTTCTTTTATTGTCTGTATCAATTGTTTTCGTTGTCCGTTGTCCGTTGTCCATAGTCAGTGCCCATATGGTGATGAACTTTGATCCCCAAATCTGCAGTGTTTGCATGGGTTGTTAGTCGGAATACAGTCAATCAGTATTGCAGTATGCTCACCAGCTTAGGCGTGTGGTGTCAAAATTTTCTGGTTCAAGTTTGACGTCCGTAGCGAGCTGACTTGCTACCAAATGCGGTCGTTGGCTGGAGTACAAGTTGGCTGGCGTGTTGACCCGCTACCAAACGGAATCAGACATGGCAAAAATCACCGATCCCGCTGTGTTTGAGGCCGTAGTTCACAAATCACCAAGAGTCCAGGGAGCTTATACGAAAGACGCCACATTTGAAAATGCGACCCCCGACGCCAAAGAGGCAAAGAGTTGAACGACGACCGAATCGCCTGTCGCGAAAAGTACACGATGAACGAACGTATTAAAATCTTGTTCCTTCGTCGTCTCTCCTCCCCTTCGTCTTCCTCCTCCGTCCTCAGATCCACCACTGTCGCCTCCTACTAGTTAACAGCTACCATTCTTTCGAGGAAACAGGAAGCTCTTCCGAATTGGAACAAGTTGGGGAAGAACGCGCGGGAAGGCGGAGCAGAGCATGATGCTCCCAAGCGTCGAGCTGTCGGCGTCAAACGGCGGCGGCGCCAATGGCCTGCCAACGCTGCCGGATTTCATGGGCTGGAAGAGCAGATACGTGCGCATGGACGACGTGCTCCCTCCGGAGCAGGAAGGGGAGGAGGACGGCGGCGTCCGCGTCCGTGAGCGCCAGAGCAGCAGGAGATACGTCTTCGCCTGCTCCGTCTTCGCCTCCCTCAACTCCGTGCTCCTCGGCTACGGTAACTAATTACTAATCCTCCTGCTCGCCGTCTCCGGCAGCCATTTCTCTCCGGTTAGTTCGATTCAAAGAAATTGCTTGTTAGTTGATTTGGATTTTCATACGAGTTTCTTCACGAGTTAGGGTAGGATTAGGACTTTAGGAGTTGACTTTTTGCCCAGGGTGGGAATGGCTACTGGTCAGCCTGTTTACTCTTTTGTGTACTAGCAGTAACAGAAAAAAAATTCTGCCTGATTGAGAGGAAAAATGAAACATCAGAACTGAAGCTTATTATGTGCAATGCAATCCGATCCTACAGTGCGGGTGTAATCTGTTTTTGCTAATGAAGTTTCATAATTCATACCCAAATGTCAGATGTTGGTGTGATGAGCGGTTGCATTCTGTTCATTCAGAGGGACCTCCACATCAACGAGGTGCAGCAAGAAGTCCTGGTCGGCTGCCTCAGCTTCATCACCCTCCTCGGCAGCCTCGCCGGCGGGAGGACGTCCGACGCCATCGGCCGCAAGTGGACCATCGGCCTCGCCGCCGTCGTCTTCCAGGCCGGCGCGGCCGTCATGACGTTCGCCCCGTCCTTCCGGGTCCTCATGATCGGCAGGCTGCTGGCCGGCATCGGCATCGGGTTCGGCGTGATGATCGCGCCGGTGTACATCGCCGAGATATCCCCCGCCGCGTCCAGGGGCTCCTTCACCTCCTTCCCGGAGATTTTCATCAACCTCGGGATTCTTCTCGGGTACATCTCCAACTACGCGTTCTCCGGCCTCCCCGACCACATCAACTGGCGCGTCATGCTCGCCGTCGGCATCCTCCCTTCCGTGTCCATCGCCTTCGCGCTGCTCGTCATCCCGGAGTCGCCGCGGTGGCTGGTGATGCAGAACAGGGCCGACGAGGCGCGCGCCGTGCTTCTCAAGGTGACTGACAGCGAGGACGAGGCGAAAGAGAGGCTTGCCGAGATCGAGGCTGCCGCGGCAGCCACAAACGCCGGCAAGTACGGGGACAGGACGGTGTGGCAGGAGCTGTCGAGGCCGTCGCCGGTGATCCGCCGGATGCTCGTCACCGGGCTGGGCATCCAGTGCTTCCAGCAGATCACGGGCATAGACGCGCTGGTGTACTACAGCCCGACCATATTCCGGGACGCCGGGATCACCACCGAGAGCCAGCTCCTCGCCGCCACGGTCGCCGTCGGGTTCTTCAAGACGGCGTTCATAGCGCTCGCCATCGTCCTGATCGACCGCGTCGGCCGGAAGCCACTGCTGTACGTCAGCACGGTTGGCATGACCGCCTGCCTGGCCGTCCTGTCCGCCGCGCTCTTCCTGCTCGCGCACGGGTGGGTGTCGAGAGGCGCCGGCATCGCCGTCGCCGTCCTGACGGTGTGCGGCGACGTGGCGTTCTTCTCGGTGGGGATAGGGCCCATCTGCTGGGTGGTGAGCTCGGAGATCTTCCCGCTGCGGCTGCGCGCGCAGGCCGCGGCGCTCGGAGCCGGGGCGAACAGGGTGACCAGCGGCGCGGTGGCCATGTCGTTCCTGTCCATCTGCCGCGCCATCTCCGTCGCGGGCGCCTTCTCCGCGTTCGCCATCATATCCGCCCTCTCCGTGGTGTTCGTGCACAAATTCGTGCCCGAGACCAGCGGCAAGACGCTGGAGCAGATCGAGTTGCTGTTTTGTGGCGGCGACGGCGACGGCCGGGGAGACCTGGAGCTCAACGACGTGGAACATTTGGTGCACAAGGGATGAGTCTGCAGTTACTCGCGACGAATGGAGAGGTCTTCCGATCGTTCAGCTCAGCACTACAGGTGCTCGCTGTTTCCTAGCAGGGTACAACTACATGTATCTGAAACGCAGCGGTTCAACTTCCAACTTCCAAGTGATGGAATTGCAGGACGAGGTAGTTTTGTACAGACATGCTGGAGGTGACACTGATCGCTTGGAGATGGTAGCCAGGGATGGATTCGGATTCATTTCAATTTCTTCTTATGCAGGAGTATCTCCAGCAGTTCCCCAATCCCCAATCTAACTATCATATTAGAAGAGTAGATAAAAAACTAGTGCTCCAACAATCTCACAAAACCTTTTCCTTTTTCTAATAATTATTGAGACATTCCAACAGTTCACCCCCACCTCTCCCTATGTAAAGGGGAGAGTTGTGATTCTCCCAATAAGATAGTAGGATTGGGAGAATATTATTGAGAGACTGCAAAAAACTCCCCAATAATCCTAAAACTACTATTGTGACATCTCCCAATACCAGTTATTGGAAAAGAATTATTGGAAAACTGCTGATGATAATATACATTAATATTCAGATGCCGGGTACTGTATTAGCACTCTTTGTAACTGCAGCATTGCATTTCTTTCCTCTTTTGTATGTCAGGAGCTATTCAGAACATGTTTGGTTAATGGTCACATCTTGTGATACTTTACCAGATAATAAGTAATTAGGCAAGCCTATTCAACTTGAGACACAAGCTTAGTAGTTTATAACAAAGTTAATGTGAACTACTAGTTCTTGGAAATTCCTCTCCAATCAGTGTTGACGCCAATTCAGGGCCAACACACGAACGCGCTAGATCGCGCAGTACGCAGCGACACTCCTTGCAGCGTCGCAGCACCAACCGATTAGATCGGTATGGTGGACCGGTTAGACCGGTCTCGTCGGGGCAACCCGACAAGGATCCAACGAACATCCGTCTGGGAGGGACTCCGTCGGGGCAGGCGCACCTTGGGTTGCTTTAGGCTCGGCAGGCCAGTTAGGGCATCTTCAAACGCCATGGAGACGAAGGAAGTACAACATGTCGGGGTTAGAAAAGTAGAGTAATGAGGAAGAAAGGTAAAAACGATAAAAGTAGATTGATTTGATAGATTCGATGTGTTTAGATGCCCTCAAGCGGTCGTGACCCTTTATATTTATAAGGATGGATGATCTTATCCCATTAGAAGTCGAAACCCTAATTAATTTCATGCTAAAATACAACTTCTAACTCGGTCTGGACTGTCTGGACCGGTCTGACCCCAGTAAACCTGTCTGTCCGGGGTGCAGAACTTCCCGAAGCCATATCTCTCTCATCCGGAATACAAATTAGACGTTCCATATATACATTTCGATTATCTCGATGAGATCTACACAACGGTGAAGTTTATTTTGCATTTTGAAAACTTTGACCAGACCGATCTTATCGATTGGAGAAAGAGGTCTGACCGGTTTCCTTTGAGCTGCCATTTTTGTGTGTGAACAACGAGGTCCTCAGACATTAGAGAGGCAGAGGCTACATGTATCAATGGGAGATCAGCGACCACCAAAACTCCCGGCACAGCAAGGAAACCGTACTCGAAAACGAGCAGATTCCTGGCTCTGCAAATGATCTGGTACCGCCTGAGCTCAGCTGAAAAGCAAAGAAACATATAAAACACCTGCATGTCTTAAACAAATCCCGCCTTGTTTCCTGCTCCATCTCTTTTCCTCGCCTCCTTCCTCAGATCCATTGCTACTCTTCCCGTTTACCCGGCCTTGCCTTGCCTACCGGGTTTCTCAGAGGAGGCGACGAGGACGGGCTGAGTAAGCTAGAGGTGATGGGGGCCGAGGTGGCGGCTGGCGGCGGCCGCCTCCCAGGTTTCTTGGGGAGGAAGAGCAGGTACGCGCGCATGGACGACGTGCTCCCGCCGGAGCCCGAAGACGGCGGCGGCGTCCGTGTTCGCGGCGGAGGCGGCGGCGGCAGCAGCCGGAGATACGTCTTTGCCTGCTCGGTCTTCGCGTCGCTCAACCATGTCCTGCTCGGCTACGGTGAGATCCTACTGCAATGGCGTTTCTTGATGCAGATTTGGTTTTACCTGTTCAGACATGGCTATAGCTTTCCCTTGCTTTGGTGGTTTAGAGTTTGGACAACCAACAACTTGGCTTAGGATTAGAGGGCTGCGTTGACTTCTCTTAACTGCAAAATGAGTGCTCTATCTTAGTGTTTTGTTTAAGCGAAAAGTTTGATCATGACCGTGAATATTGTGTCCACACTAACTACACGAATCAACAGACCAGCAGAAATTTTTTTGAATGAACGACACTCGACGAGTATGTTTCTATTAATATAACAGAAAAAATATAAAATTATGCCTTGGGAGTGCATAACCAAGAAAAAAATGAAAACAACTCAGGCGGGTCGGATTGGAAAATCGACGCATGCCGCACAGAACAAACACTACCGCAGCACCCACCCACCTCCCACACTCATCACTCATGTAGTCGTCGAAAACCATAGGCGGGACCCAAAGCTGAGAGAAAACGAAGGAAGCGGACACCACCACACCAAAAAGATCAGCGCTATGCAGGACCCTTCGCCATGATGCCGCTGCAACAACACACTCCACCCGATGGAGTGAACAACATCGGATCCGGGCCACTCGCAGTCGCCGCCGTGACACCACAACGCGCGGGGGCCTCGCCGCATCCGCCGTTGGACTCCACCTCTCGTGTCACCTCGAAGAGAACACCACGCGCGGGGGCTTTGCCACGCCCACCACAGTACTCCCCACCTCGGATCTGTATCAGAGGTTACCGGCAGAGTGGTGAGCAAAGATGCCCCGCTCCCTCAGATCTCCGCGAACCACCAAGCCGTCGCCGTAGTTCGACTTCGCGTCGTTGCTTCACCCTCACATCTAGCCACCGCCGCCAAAGTAGCAAGACAAGTCGCTTGCGCTATCTTCCGACGTTGTACCCCACCGGGTGACCCCAGCCAAGCTGAGCAATCCGCCGCAATCTGCTGCAGTCCCACGCCTCACTGACCATTTCCAGGCAACGCCAGCCGCCGCAGTCCGCTGCAAGCAGCCAATCGGCCACCAGGCAACAACCCCTGGCCGCCACCAAGTCAGTGATTGCCTCCGCGAGGGCTCGACGACACCCTTCCAGCTTGCCACGCGGCAGAGATGTCGACCCTGGCTGAAACCGCTATGGACAAAGGACCGGCAAAGCCACAAACCAAGCTGGGTCTCAAGAGACGACGCCTCCAAGAAGGACACGACGTTGAAAGCGCCGCCGTCGCTCGTCCAGAGGACAGGGTTTTCACCCAGAGAATCCCGTGCAACAGGGTTGTCGCTCCAAAATGACGCCCCCAACAGGGAGAACGACGTCAAGGACACCGCCGTCATCCCACCAGCAAACGCCGGCAAGGGCTTTCGCCCGGAGCATCCCAAACCAAAGCTGCACGCGCACGGCACGGTAAACCGGCACCAAAGCCATGACAGCCCCTCCAGGGCTACACCGCCGCTGCGCCTCCACACGCCATGCCGCAGGAACCCCACCTCCGCCTTGCACGCCGCCAGCAGCGCCGAACATGGCGCCACCAAGCCAACGGCGGTGGCACCACGCCCGCGCACAGGCCTGCTCGCCTCCGCTCCCGCAGCCCACAGGCAGCCGCCGCCGCGTCACAACCGCTCCTGCCGCCTTCGTGACCGCGGCCCAGAACCCCACCACGCCCACCGTAGGCCGAAGCTGCACGCCGCGCCTCTCCGCCTGGGACCTCGCGCCCCAGGCCGGCCCGTCGTGGCCGTTGTCGTCTGCAGCTACGCGCCGCAGCGCCCCCTTGGCACCAGCCACCATCGCGCCACCAGCCGGGACAGGCGCCAGATTCGGTCCCGCGGCCACCGGATCCGGCCACAGGGACCCATGATCCTGCCTCGCCAGCGCCGCCACTGCCCTCCCGGCGGCATTCCCCTCCGACCAGTAGCAGCCGCGCCCGCCTGACATAGGGAAAGGAGAGGAAGTTGCCCCGCCACCGCCGTTCTCGCGGGCTGCGCGAGCTTCCGGCGGCCGGCTCCGGTGGCGGCGCGGCGGTGCAGAAAACTTTTTGAAGTCTACCACGATGGGAATGGGATTATATTAAACTGCTCTGTAAGTTCTTCAGATGATGACTCATTTATCATTCTCAAACTGAAATTACTGAACTAAACTGCTTCAGGCATCTGGAAATGGTTTGTTGTGGAGTACAGTACCCAACTAGTTGCTCAATGAATTCTGATGCCTGCACAATTTGTGATCTTGCAGTGACAGTATTCTTGTGTTGGTGTGTCCAGACGTCGGCGTGATGAGCGGCTGCATTATCTTCATCCAGAAGGACCTCCATATCACGGAGGTGCAGCAAGAAGTGCTAGTCGGGTGCCTCAGCTTCATCTCCCTCCTCGGCAGTCTAGCCGCTGGCAGAACATCGGACGCCATCGGCCGGAAGTGGACCATCGGCCTCGCCGCCTCCGTGTTCCAGGCCGGCGCGGCCATCATGACGTTCGCGCCGTCCTTCGCTGTGCTCATGACGGGGCGGCTGCTGGCCGGCATAGGCATCGGAATCGGCATCATGGTGGCGCCCGTGTACATCTCGGAGATCTCGCCGGCGACGCTACGGGGCACCCTCGCGTCCTTCCCCGAGATCTTCATCAGCTTCGGCATCCTCCTCGGCTACGTCTCCAACCTCGTGTTCGCGGGCCTGCCCGACCACATCAACTGGCGGGTCATGCTCGGCGCCGGCATCCTCCCGTCCATCTCCATCGCGTTCGTGCTGCTGGTCATCCCGGAGTCGCCGCGGTGGCTGGTCATGCAGAGCCGGGCCAGCGACGCGCTCGCGGTGCTCGCCAAGGTCTCGGACAGCGAGGAGGAGGCGCAGGAGAGGCTCGCCGAGATCGAGGAGGCCGCTCGTGTCACTGCTTCAGGCAAGGCGGCGTGGCGGGAGTTCCTGAGGCCGTCGCCGGTGGTCCGCCGGATGCTGATCACCGGACTTGGCGTCCAGTTCTTCCAGCAGGCCACCGGCATCGACGCGCTGGTGTACTACAGCCCCACCATATTCCGGGACTCCGGCATCACGACGGAGAGCCAGCTCCTCGCCGCCACCGTCGCGGTGGGGTTCTCCAAGGTGGCGTTCATCGTGATCGCCATCGTCCTGGTCGACCACGTCGGCCGGAAGCCGCTCCTGTACATCAGCACGATCGGCATCACCGCGTGCCTGGCCGTGCTGGCGGCGTCGCTGTCCCTGCTCGCGCGCGGCGCGCTGCCGAGCGGCGCCGCGGTCGGGCTCGCCATCCTGACGGTGTGCGGCTTCGTGGCCTTCTTCTCGGTGGGGATCGGGCCCATCAACATGGTGCTGAGCTCGGAGATCTACCCGCTTCGGCTGCGCGCGCAGGCCGTGGGCATCGGCTTTGCCCTGAACCGGATGGCCAGCGGCGGCGTGGCCATGTCGTTCCTCTCCATCTGCCGCGCCGTGACCGTCGCCGGCGCGTTCACCGCGTTCGCCGTCGTATCGGCGGTGTCCGTGGTGTTTGTGCACCTGTTCGTGCCGGAGACAAGCGGCAAGACATTGGAGCAGATAGAGTCCCTGTTCGGTGGTGGTGGTGTCACGTCCGGTGAGGTGGAGCTCGGCGATGCCGAGCGTCTTGAGCACAAGAGACTAGTAACGCACTGATGAGCATTGCGGTGATGAACATTTACCACGGCCGGATGGCTCAATGATCGTAGACACTAGACACTTGCAAAGATGATATCAACAGTGTTTTTTCTTAGGATTTGGTGAAGGCGTTGTATTCTTTGTTCTTTCTCCATATTATATTAGAATAAACTAGGGATGCCAATTGGTAACCATTAGGTGCCCCTCCAACCCTCTCTAGTTCAAAATTTTATACTAATTCTTCAAAACCATATCTCAATTTGGAAAATTAGTACAAAATTTTTAACTAAAAATGGTTGGAGGTGCACCTAAGGATCACCCATTTGCACCCCTAGAATAAAAGACGACTTTTAACACACATTTAACCACATTCACGGTTACTTCAAATGTATCATCGATATAAAAAGAATTGAGATGCAGTTTCAAAAAAAAAGAATTGAGATTTTTTTAGGGTAGTATCGCCCTTAATCAAAGGTTATAGGAGGTACAACCTCCATCTGGAGTAGATAGGAACCATACAAATCGCCCAGGCATGTCATAAACTGAACTCCTGGCTAACCTATGAGCATCTTCATTAGACTTTTCTGTCCTCGTGGATGAAATTCACCACCTGGAAGTTCTCCCTGATAATGTGGCCGTAGAGACCCATACCAGGGCCATGAATGATCCTCACCACGTTCGCATAGTCCGTGGCAATTCTGATTTTCTGCAGGTTGAGGTCCGTCACAAGGGCGAGTCCCTCCCGGCAGGCCATTGCTTCCGCCACTTCTGGTGAAGAAACGCCTTCGGCGACAAGCGCTGAGGCTCCGAGAAAATTGCCCACATCATCCCTTGCTACAGCGGCCATGGCCGCTTTGTTGGAGTTCTTGGATAGTGCAGCATCAACATTCACCTTCATCACACCCCCGAGGGGGAGGAATCCAGCGCGGTTGCGGCATGGCCGCTCCCCCTGTTGTCTTCTTCTCCTCCACGGGTATAGCGACCCCAAATCTGACAGCAAGTGTTCAATGAAATTGTGCGTCGACCGCTTTGTAAAGTATCTTCATGAATCGCTTTCCGTCTTGCGTCGTACCAGATCGTCCAGAGGGCAACTATCAGCCGCACAAGGTCCTCGTGTTTCAGGGTAGTTATTGCGGCATGCAGTCAGCCACGGGCATCCCCATGATGGGTTTGGCTGATGAACTCCGTCAGCACCTCCCCTGGCAGCACCCATACGCACTTGGCCATGTTACACTCCAGGGCCTGTTGGGCTCAATCCGATCCATGACAACCTGAGAAGCCCATTTAGAAACCCATGACCGGAGTTTTTTAAATTTTTAAATTATTTTTTCCCGATTTATCAAAAATATATGACGAAACTTTTTTTTTTTGCAAAAATATCATCCTGCCGCCAGTTCATTCGGCGAAAGGTAGGTACCGCCGGATGAACCGGCGGCTGGTGCACCGTAGAATACATACCGCCGGTTGAACCGGCGGTAAGGTTACTGTAGCAAATTTCACCGGCACTGTACCGACTTACCGACAAATCAACCGGTCAACCGGCGGTACTGTAGCACATTTCAAAAAATATACCAAATTCATATGGAGATAAAATTTATACGAAAATTATAGACCTCGACGACATCTACAACTTTATAATTCAAACTTTTTTCATTTAGAATCATTCTGGTGTTTAAATAATCGACACAACATTTAAATCTAAAAAATCAGATCTAAACAAGTCGTGCTGCTCATCGGGAGTGCACCGGAAATCAAATCTAAACAACTTTGTAATTACAACAAGTCTAGCGTTGTTTAGATGAAAAATTCCCGATGAGCAGCAGTCGCTACAGTGCCGGTGAAAATTCGCTACAGTAACCTTACCACCGGTTCATCCGGCGGTACCTACCTTCCGCCGGATGAACTGGCCGCAGGATGATATTTTTGTAAAAAAATATTTCGGCAAATATTTTTGACAAATCGGAAAAAAATAATATAAAAATTAAAAAAATTCCCATGACCGACCAAATAATTTTTGTAACCGGCCAGGCGAATTTAATCAGCAGCGTGGCGGCCTGGCGGGCCAAGCAAAGCAACACGCACGCGCACAGCACCACCACCAGACACACCAGTCCACCAGGCCGGCGCCGCCCAAAACCTCCGCGTCTCACCTCCGCCATGGCGTCCTTCTTCGCCGACGACGGCGCCGACGAGCTCCCGCGCACCACCTCCCACCCCTTCGACGCCGACGACTTCGGCGCCGCCGACCCCGCCGCGGCCGGCGGCGACGACGCCGGGGGATACGGCGGCTACGCCTCCTTCGCCGACGGGGGGGTCGAGGACGTGGAGGAGGAGATCACCGTCGAGTCCGATGGGGTCCCGATCCGCCATGTCTCTGGGGGGTACTCGCCCTCGCCCTTCTCCCCCGACCTCGAGCCCAACGGCGGCGACGGCCCGATCCTGCCGCCGCCGACCGAGATGGGCCGGGAGGAGGGCTTCCTCCTCCGTGAATGGCGGAGGTGAGCACCGCCGCTTCCGATCTGTGTGGGGTTATGCTGTTTTGCTGCCTGTATGGTAGCTTCCGTGTGAGCTAGGGTTCCTGCTGTTCGAGTCAGATCTGAAGTGTTCCTGTGCTATTTCACCTAATTCAGCCACTTCCGCTATTCAGAGGTAGTTTTTGGTATGGGAATCAGCGGTTTCTGTTACCTGGCTCTATTGTTTGGGATGTAACTAGAAATTGCTGTGAAGGGAATGACCAGTTGCGGACTAGTTTCTAAGCTGAGGACTGGATATACTTACAGGTCTTCTCCATCAGGTAGTTGATGCGTTGCTAAAACATTGCGCTTACTATTGGAGGGTCTGTTAGCTATTGGCGTATGATTTCTGTGTTATCATATTACTGTTGTCGTGTGTAGAGGAGCTACCATATTGCCATAAAATATGAAACTTGTGAATATAACTAATTAGATACGCATCAGTGATGTTCCACGATCATTTAGTGCATATTGTTTCAGTACTTTGAGTCGGCTTCTTATTTTTTGTAATTTTACCTCTGATTTTAGTTACTTAAGGAAATCCTGAGGTTGTAAGTGCAGTTACAGTTTTTTAGTTGGAAATATGTGTTTTCTATTCACTTGATTTCATCTGGAATCAAGATGAAACTATATTGCTATTTAGAGATTCGTTCACTGTTGGATTATTTTGTACGCCTAGAACCAGAACCCAATACAGTTGTTAACTATGGTTCTCTATCAGGTGGTAATGTTGACTGGAGGGTGTGTTAGCAACAAGTGTACGTGTTGTGAATATAACTAGTTCTCATCCCATTTAATGCTTCATCTAGTGCTGCCTCATACGTTACTCTTCCAGTCATATGATCCTATAAGGTGGCCATATGCTTGTTGTTCTTTTAGATGTCTATGCGTTGCTTTAATTTGAAATAAACTAGGACAAAAACCATACATCTTTTTGTGATCATAGTCTATGCACTAAATTGTCTTTTCTATAAAACCTCATTTATTTTACGAGTGCTTGCTCATTTTTACCTTTGAATCCACTATAATACTTGAATACTTGGATAGCAGTTTTTGAGCAAGGGAATTGTTTTTTATCCTAATTTAAGAGGTGTTTGATATGATCTGCTTTGTTGGGAGACTTTCTCAGGCTCTTAGCAGTAGCAAATTTTTCTGGCACTGTTTTGGCTGTAATGCTTGTCTTGTAGAAAGCCCAGTAAACAAAAATTTTGCAAGGAGCCGGTAACCATTTTGTAGGGTGCTTGAATACAGGTCATGCTACCGTCCTGATTTTTTTTTTGCGACTCTACCGTCCTGAATTGTGATAGCTTATTGTTACCTTTTCTTGCCCTTAAATCAAACATGTCGTGTTTTATATCTTCCTTAACTATTTTGTTGTTTTTGCCTGTTACTCTTGTTATAATAAGATCTGCTTCCTTTTTCTAAAATGCTTTCAGGCAAAATGCTATAGAACTTGAGAAAAAGGAACAGATGGAGAAGGAGCTACGTGCCCAAATAATTGCTGAAGCTGAGGAATTCAAGATAGCTTTCTATGAGAAGAGGATACAGAACTGTGGGACAAATAAGGTCCACAACAGAGAAAGGGAGAAGGTATGTGAAGAAATCATTCGAGTTATTAGTGCATTTCTCTATGTCTGTAAGCTAATATATGTTGATTACTTTTTTTGGTACTACGCTGCAGATTTTCATCGCCAGTCAGGAGAAATTCCATGCTAGTGCGGACAAGCAGTACTGGAAATCGATTTCAGAGCTCATTCCGCATGAAATTGCCACTATTGAGAAGCGTGGAAAGAAAGACAAGGACAAGAAGCCATCCATCACAGTTATTCAGGGCCCGAAGCCAGGCAAGCGCACTGACCTCTCCCGGATGCGCCAGATCTTGGTGAAGCTGAAGCATGCTCCTCCGCCACACATGCTGCAACCTCCACCAGCACCTGCTGCTAAAGAAGGTGCAAAGGATGGCGCCAAAGAAGGTGCAAAGGATGGTGCTAAAGAAGGTGCGGCAGCCCCAGCAAATGGCACTAAGCTGCCTGCAGAGAGTAAAGAAACCCCCGCCAATGGTCCATCCGAGGCAGAGAAAGAGCAGCCTGCAGCGTCCGAGTGACTTAAGGGTAGCATTACAGAGACACAAGAGCCTTGACTGTGCGTAGATGGAAGCGTGTTTATTTCTGATTTCCGGACTCAGTGTATCCTGTAGCGATCTTTTGTAGAGATTTGCGTCAGGGTGGATTTATATCAGCGAAGAACATTCATGTTAATATCACAGAAGTTGTATGTTTACTGTTTTCTCCTTGCCAAATATCTCCACTGGATGCTTGTGATCTCAGGTTCAGTCCTGAAACTGGTAAGAGGGCTTTAACCCAATACTGGCTGATAATTGCTCGAATATAATATCTCAAGCTGTGGAATAAGCAACAATCTTACATGGCTCTGGCATGAATCACTAATCTATATGTACAAGATCTAGTTGCCGCATTTTGCAGTTGGAAAAACACACACACCAACACACATGCACTCTATTATACGGTCAGGTCGGTCACCCAGTCTACATCGCCAGTTCACAACGCAAGGACTACATCTGCCGGTGCTGATCATGCGCCTGGTTTTCCTTCACCTGGGGCTCATCTCACTCACTGTTGGTGGAACAACCGTGCTGAACATGTTGGAGTCCTCTGACCCCAAGTGCTTGGACTTTGAGTTGCTCGACGTACTCGCCTTGGACACATTGCTCCTGTACTCGTGGATGAATCCTGGCGCCGTCAGCTCCTTCTCGTTGATCCGGATCGGCTTGGACAGCATGGTCACGACCTGCAGCATCGACGGCCGCCGCGCCGCGGCTGCCTGTATGCAGAAGAGGGCCACCTTGATGTACCGGATGACTTCTTCAGGGTATTCTCCGAGGGTTGGGTCGATCAGCTCCTTGAGTTTTTTGGCTTCGTACAGCTCCCATGTCTGTTGTGAATGTTCGGAATTAGACTTGGATGGAGGGTGGTTATGTGCTTGTGATTATTTTCACAGCTAAACAATTTACAACTTCAGCAACCTTCTGCCAGGAACTGCTGTTGTGAAGTTGGGTTGCAGATTTGTGCGTCTTTTATGGATGAAAAACATTCAGAAAACGCAGATGATATAAAAAAAAGACTGACCTTCTCCAGAAGCATCTTGTCATCTGCCAGTATGCTCCTGGAACTACTTGTGCCGCTTACTATCTCCAGCACAAGGACCCCAAAGCTGTATATATCTGCTTTCTTCGTTAATTGGCCATGCCATGCGTATTCAGGTGCAAGGTAGCCTCTGCAAGCAGCCCAACAATCTAGTTACCCTAAGGAAACACGACAACAAATTGAGCCAAGTGCCAAGACTGCCAATAGGTCTATACTCACGTTGTTCCAGCTACGCGGGTGCTGATATGGGTGACATTATCAGGAAATAGCTTGGCCAGACCAAAGTCCCCGATCTTGGGGCTGTAATTTTTGTCGAGAAGTATATTGCTAGCCTTGATGTCCCTATGTACAATCGGTGATGCAATCTCTTCGTGCAGGTATGCAAGACCTTGAGCAACTCCAAGACATATAGCAGATCTTATGCTCCAAGTAAAGTCAGCAGGCTCACTGTTAGAACCTGCAGAAGCACAAGGTAGATTGCTGATAAGGGAAATGAAATCAATGTTGGCAATGCATTCATATACCAGAACATCCATTTTAGTATAATGGCATAAGATTCATACCCAACAGTGCACGGTCAAGACTGCTGTTCTTAAGATATTCATACACCAAAATTCGGTTATTTCCTTCAACGCAACAACCAATTAATTCAACAAGGTTGGGATGCTTCACGTTGCTAATGACATCAATTTCTGTCAAGAATTCTCTAATGCCCTGCCTGGATTCAGCAGAAAGAACTTTTACCGCAACCTCTCGCCCATTTCGAATGGTTCCCTGAAAAGTTACAAGATGTACTTATAAGAATCCAAGGACCAAAAAATCATGCGTATTCTGAGGATAAATAGCCCTCCTTTGGTTCCTCCCCTCAACCCTCAAACTGAACACCATCAAGAAATGAATTGTTACCTTATAAACTGTCCCAAAGCCACCTCTACCTACTTTGTTTGTGCGGTTGAAGTTGTCTGTGGCAGTTCTTAACTCAGCATAGGAGAAGAGCCTTATGTTCTTCTCAGAATAAATACCTGAAAGCAGTAGCACTTGATAATGATGAAATGTACAAGATGTGCTTTATAATTTTATATTGCAATGCTAAAAAGGGTACGTTCATCTTGTATTCTGCTACACAGCCAGTATATATACATCTGCTATAAAGCTCTTCATATAGTTCTATTTTAACCGCATCAAGATATTGCAAGGGAAGAGAAGTGTTGAAAAGGACATTGATGAAAAGACAGATAGCTGCTGGCTAAATACATCACAAGTCGCAACTAGGAAACTTTGTTGGTTAGCATGTTAATGCAACAACTCTTGCAACATGCTAATACATTATTCTTACCGCCTATGGTGTTGGAGTAAGGATTCTCTTGTTTCTTGGTTCTAGGAAGACAACACCAACTCATATCCTCGCGTGTTCTGGTAGTCTTTTTCTTGGTTCTAGGAAGACAACGCCAACTCATATCCTCACGTGTTCTGGTAGTCTTGTGGAATTCAACATGCCGCGCAGGAATCTTCAGGAAAATTTCACTCTGCAAAAATCCATTGTGATACGTTAGACAAGTCTTGTAATTGCATCTCGCATTCGCATGTTAAGATACAAAATGATGAACAAAAATAATGGGGTATGACAGGTCATTAGACAAGCGTGAGGTGAACTCTGTCCTATCGCTGGGCACAGCCCTGATGATTGGAACGCAAGTCAGCTGAGTGCCCTACTGCCCTCTCGTCCCTATCCCTATTCAGGAACAACTTGTTAATAGAGCCGTGACCTTGTGAAGGGAAACATTTCTTGCATATTATTGTTTTTTTAGGGAAACCAGCATATTAATTGTTGCACTAGCTGAATATGTGGTAGACGGATTTTAGGTTGCTACACCATCATCCTCCACTGAGTGAATCGCAAGTATTTGAGCGTCTGCATATCCCCACAGCGCAACATCCCCTACCCTACCCTGAAGTATCCACCTTGTTTTCCCCAAGTCAAACGTGCCATTGGAAGCGCATGCTGACTGAACCCTTACCTATTATTTACCGGATCACAACTAGGAGTACTCCTGAATCCTGATCACCTTGCTAATCCCCTAGAGGAAGAATTGCCCCTAGAAACACAGGTATTCAGCATGGATCGCCTCCTAAGTCTCTCCTTTTTAGGAGTATTTGAGCTCCTGAACAAATTTAGCAATTTTGGCTTGGGCTGATACTCCAATCGAGGAGATGCTCTTTTTGGCTTCATATTGCCAGATTCTGATATCCGGAAAAGAGCGGGAGAGCTGAGCAGACACGAGAAATCAGGAACTGCAGAAGAGCCTTATTATTATGATGAAAAGATCTTGTCCCGACCCACAAAAGGGCTAAAGAAACTGGATGCGCCATAAAGCCGGCAGAAGAGATTCAGGGATGAAAAGCGCAAGACAAGGACGCCTTGCCCGCAGCACCTTGAGGATCCAGTGCAAGAAAGAAAAACTGCCGGCACGGCAGGCAGAGGGGCGATCGAGAAAAGATGAAGACTTGATGGTCGGAGTGGTACCTGAGGAAGAATTAAGCAGCTAGCTAGCTAGCTCTGGCTCCGGCTAGCAGGTCGTCGTTGCCGTACGCTGTTCTTGGGTGGCGATGCAGGGGATCGAGCGGATTACAAGGGAAGGGAAGCAGCAGCTAGCTGGGGAGGGGAAGGAAGAGGAGGAAGGTGGTTGGGGCTTGAATTATATTGTGGTTGGCGTGCGGGTCCATCGGCTATCCTCGCTTATTGGCGCTGCTGCTGGTGGGCAGGTTGCAATGGAGACCCCGCGCCAAAAATACTACTAGTGAGAGGACAAAGGAGGAGGCCCCGCCGGAGAACACATGAGAGCAGGCGCGACGCGACGGCGACACCAGCACCACAGCAGCCGGGAGGAGGAGGAGAAAGGGTCTCGTCTCGTTCTCGAAGTTCTGCCGCCCGGGCTCGTGGATTTTTTTTTCTTTTGAATAATCCAATCAGCTGGAGCGAGCTGGATTTGGAGGGGCCGAGCTCTCTTGCCTACTGATATTTCTGCCGCCGTCATTAAGTCGCTTAATTATTAGCAGGGCAGTGTTGCGTCGCGGTGGCGCTAGCCGCCGTGGAGGCCCCTCCCACCTGTCACGTTGTGGGCTGCTGGTGCGGGCGTGGCGAGCGGCGGGTCGTCCCGTGCGCGGACTCGCCGGCGCCGCTTCCTTCCACTTCCACTTCCACACCCCGCCCGGCGGGGCCCTGCTTCGGCCTCCACCCACTCACCAGCACGCAGCAGCAGGCGTGATGATGAGGCGCACAACACAAGAGCCCGCTGCCCCGGCCGCAGCACTAGCTATCTAGCGTTCAGACAGAGTCTCTGCTTGCTTGGATGAATTCAACGAGCGAGGTGCTCTGTCCAATACTCCTTGCAACCACGGCACCCGGGAGCCAGTCAACGTACTACATTTCCAGCGTCGGATTCGGATAATAGTACATTGATTATTATATCGATCGTAGTATTAGTTGTTGGCACACTATACTATACTAACCGATTAACTACCGTATATTCCTTGCGTGTTCTCCATCTCAGGTCAGGTAAAAAAAACCACAGGCACACGCTGAAATTTATTTGCTACTCGCTCCTTGCCGCCCTTGCTGATTTTTCATGTATACAGTAGAGTATATAGCATGATGGCCGGTTTGATTTGATTTGTCCATCCATCGTCCAGGTCAACTTTTACCCAATGATCTGGTCATCAGTCAACCCCGTCGTGGCTCTATTTTGTCCGCTGCTGTTTCCTACTGCTTTTGGTGCCTTGTCCCGGTCAACTTTATTCCATCCCACTGTAGGCGTTCACACTCCTCCCGGCCCTCTTCTGACTATTACCATCCATGGTTCATTTGGTACCACGATATATATTGCAAGTAATCAATACGATCGATTCTAAAAAAAAGTAATCAATACGATCGACAGATTCATACTTTCTGCCGTGACCTAATCAATAATCTCATCACTGACGTACGGCATCGCACAAGAGTGCACATCTTTTTTTTTCCTTCCTCAAGCTAGCCTGCTCAGCTCCATGCGCGAGGTGAGATGAGACTAGAGCAGCCGCACGTTAAAATATAGATCGATCGATCACGAAGAAAACGTGGCTGTCAAATACAAACATCGTGTTCGGCTGGTACACCAGCCTCCAGTTCTACAGTATTTCTCTCTCACATCGCTCCAGCACTAGTCTCCAGCCACCAATTAGATAACAGTGTTTTTCTCTTACACCATTCCAACTCCAACCTCCAGTCCCAGACTGCCGAACACAAATACGGTTATAGTATCTCCGTGCGAATGCGTCTTTTATTTCAACAAGTCCTCGAGGAACAACGCAACACACCACGAGGCGGTGGTGGCCCCCACGATGGCCAACATCTTCCCTATTCTCTCGTACTACGTGTCCCCCCTCCTTCCTTACAACAACAGAGAACATTACTTGCTGAGGTCCATCACTAGGCCGTGTTTGGTTCTTTTCCATGTTTTTACTGTAGCAGTTTTGACCAAAAATTTAAACTATCAAACGAAGTCTAATTACAAAACCACCTCCACAACCCCCCGTGTAAATCTCGAGATGAATCTAATGAGGCCTTTGACCGCGCGATTAGAGGATGGTTACTGTAGTATCACTGTAGCAAATCATCAATTAATTACAACAATTAGATTCGTCTCGAAAAGTTACACTCGTCCCTAAAAAAGTTTTGCAAATAGACTTCATTTAGTACTCCATGCGTACGAGATTCTCTTTTCGAAAAACGTGCGCGAAAATTTTTTCATCTAACCAAACGCGTAAGTTTAAATGTTTAGTCTGCATTGATGATGCATCCCAGACGCCCGCCCGCAATGATCGCCGGCGACCGCGACAGCCGCCGGCCGGGTCGCGGCGGGCATGGCCAACCATTGCAAATCCTTTTTTTTTTGAACGATGCATTGCGTTTAATTTGTATCGTCTCCGCCGGCACTCCCAACCATTGACCGCTATTACTCAACCTCCATCTTATACTAATTTGGATCCTGACTCTTCGCAGCATCTTTTTTTTTGTTACTTTTTTACCGTTCTGCGGATGCATTTTGACTCTTGACAACAAGAAAGCAAAGCAAGGAACAAGATATGCAGCGAGCTAGTGATGTCCAGCTTGAGCTTGCCTACATCAGTGTACGTTCTCAGGCCGGACTCGCTGACAGCCTGACAGGGTGGAGTGGAGTTGATTTCAGGAATCAGGAGCTTGCTAGCTGGCCGCTGTGACTCAGACGCTCGTACTTGCCCCCCCCTAATGGCCTTGTCGATCGTGTCGTGTGACGACGGTGTGAGCGAGGCCTCAAAAGTCTGGGTACCCCAAATGCTACGTTTTCCTCCCAAAATTGACGCTTGCCTAGCTCCGCATTCGCATGCATTTTTTTCTTTTCTTTTGAGATCGAATCTGTAGCCCTAAAATGATGAATGTTGAGTACTCTATCCTATTTGTGATGAGTGAATTGTCAACCGTGCAGTGTGATCATGCGCTTGGTCTTTGGATTGCAGGTACACGGGCGTCAAGTGTCGACGGAGAGCTGCCGTGGAGGTGCTGTGGCCGATGGACCGTGCGGTGGACGGCGATGAAGGGCAGCCAGGACCGGAGCTCGTGCCGGGCGGCAGCTGTGGCGTTCACTCCTGAATCGAGGGCGCAAGCGGCGACGGAAGAAGTGTTTCTTGGTTTGCGCCACTAAACCAAGGAGGCGGACGGCGGTTGAAGACACCAAATCGTAGAGGCACGGGCGTCGGTCTCGGGACTGACGGAGGCGACGGGCGTCGACGGTGTCTAGGGCCTCACTACGGGCGAGGAGGTGACGGGCGTCGGGCGGCGTCTAGGGCCGTCAGAAGGCCGAGGCGGGAACGGCGTCTAGAGCCACGGTGTGGAGGCGGGAATCTTCCCGCGCGTGGAGTTTTGGCGGTTTTCTCAAAACCGGCCACCTACCCAGGTTTCGCGGACCCCCCAAAAACCGCGAACCGGATCTTCGTCCACACGGAGGCATCGCGGAGAAGACTTCGACTCGAAGAAAGAACCTCGATCGTCGGATGAGATTGTGTACATATTTCTGGTTTTGCCCCTACGGGCGTTTTAGTGTCTAGTTTGAGTCGAGAGTATTTTGGACCCCTGCGTGGGCACTTTAAATACCCCTCCCCTCTCTCCTTTCTCTTCTTGCGCCAGACACAGAAAAACGCAGCACGCTCCCTCTCCCTGGCGCCCCCTCCTCCTCTCTGTTCTTTCTCCCTCTCTTCTCTAGAGTAGGTGTTGGAACCATGGAGTTTTGAGTTTTTGTACTGAGATTGATCGGGAAAGGAGACTCAATCCTCCTTGTGCCCTCCGGGGTTTTGAATTCAATTCAATCTCGTACGATTTGTGCTTTGTTTTGGATGAATTCGATTTTCCTTCGACGAATCGTGAGTACGAGATGACGAGTGGTTTTCTGATGATCGAATGACTCTTTATAGTGATTCAAATATATCTAACCTAGTGCTAATCTCCCTGGAATCACGAGTTCACTCGAATCGAAGTTCTTGGCGTTATAGAGAAAACACCCGTTTTTGCTCGGAATTCCCCGTTTTTGCTCGGAATTCTTCGATTCCTCCCAAACCATGGAGTGATTCATCGATTCCTTCTGTGGACATGAGCACAAGTCCTTTGTGATCATGCCTGCAAATTTTGAGCTCCTTTGGACTTGATTTGATCCTCCAATCATCGAAGTTTCCAAAGGTCGCGGGCTGGAAAACGTTTCTGGACTCTGTTTTTCCTAGCATCGGATGAACCGACGCTTTGAAGTTGTTTGAGTCAGATCAACCGGTGAGTAGGATTTTCATGGATTAGGGTTTTCTGCTGCTCACTTATTGCACCGGTGCTTTAGCTCTTTACGGGCATCGGATCAACCGGTGAGTGAAGTTCGGCTGTTAGGGTTTTGGGGTTTGGATCGTTGAACCGGCGTATAGTTCTTCCTAAACGTCGGTTTAACCGGTGCTCAAGAAATTTCATTTTGGTGTTCCTCTGGACAATTGCACCGGTGTTTTGGAGTTGAATTCATCGGTTCAACCGGTGCTCAGTTGTTCATTTTGAGGTGTCTCTGGACAACTGCACCGACATTTTAAATCGATTTGGTCAGATCATCCGGTGCAGGATCGTCGGTTGAACCGACGCTGTCTAAGGCACTACATCGGATCAACCGGTGTTTGCTTTCTCGTGCTCCCGGCTCTGCTCGTCGGTTGAACCGACGCCATTCAAACTCAAGCATCGGATCAACCGGTGAGGTATACCGTGCGTTGTTTCAGCTGCTTCTTCTCGCTGTTTGTTTCCGCGCCACTTCTCGTTTGTCCTAGGTTTGTTTTGTGTTAGTGTAGCTCCCCTATAGCTACTCTATACTTCACCTAGGACTCAAGGGTTGGGTGTGTTCTTGGGATCTTAAGCCGAGCCTTCAATTGCGAGAATTTTCGACCGGCTCCCATTCACCCCCCTCTGGTCGCCTTTTCGGTCCCTCAATTGGTATCTGAGCTTGGTTGAGGTTTTCAGTACCTTAACCGGTTTGAAAACCATTTGGCGACCATGGTGAGTCTTGGTAAGATCCCTGTGTTTGCCGGCGAGGACTATGCTTATTGGAAGGTGTGCATGCCAGCCTTCTTGCAAAGCATGGGAGCCGAGGTTTGTGAGATCACCAAGAACCAGGCTTACGAGGTGCTTGCCATTCGGACCTCTCCTCTTCAGGTGTCCGAGCACGAGGCTAACGGCAAGGCTATCAATGCCTTGTTCGCTGGCGTTTCTCGTGCCGAGTTCTCACGCGTCCAGGGTTTTCAGGAAGCTCACAAAGTTTGGACGTGTCTTGAGAACTACCACGAAGGCACACCTCAGGTGAAGGCCAGACTGTTCGAGACTCACCGGCGTGAATATGAGAATTTCACACAGGGGCCGAGTGAGAGCATTGGCGACGTGTTCAGTCGGTTTCAATCGATTGTGAATAAAGTCAATGCGAACAGATCTGCTGATGCCCTTGAGTACACAGAATATGAGAAGGCCCTCAAGTTGCTCTACGCACTTGACCGCTCTGTGTGGGATCTCAAAGTGAACACGATCATCGAGTCTGCAGGCTATGAGACTCTGACCGTGAATGAGCTTTTCAGCAAGCTCAAGGCCACGGAGGTGGATAACCATACACGAGCCAAGCTCAACGGTGCCCCTCCTTCCAAGAGCGTCGCTCTTGTGACTGGCCCAGGTGGATCGAGCTCTAACGCTAACTCTGCTCTTGGCTTTTCTCTTGCCTCTTTGCCTTCTGTTACAGATGAGCAGCTAGAGACGCTGGGCGACGACGACTTGTGCCTCCTCATCAACAAGTTCCAGCGTGTCTACCACAACAGGCAGAGGAAGAAGAACCCCGGGTGCTACCACTGCTGCGATCTGAACCACTTCATCGCCGACTGCCCCAAGAAGTCTGGCGGTGGTCAGGACAACAACTTCGACTACTACCGCCACCGCGACCGCGACGAGGGAGGCTCCAACAAGGAGCATCGGCGCCACAAGCACCGCAGTCGTGACCGGGGAGGACGCTTAGATAAGGAGTCGCTCAAGAAGCGCTTCTAGTACAAGGCCAAGAAGCGGGAGAAGGCCTTCCTGGCGCAGCTCAGCGACCTCGACAAGAGCTCCGACACCGACCGCTCTTCTTCACCGACCTCTGACGACGACGACAAGAAGAAGAAGAAGCGGGACAAGGATGCCACCGGCTTCATCGGCCTTTGCTTGGCGGCCGGTCGGCGCAAGAGCTTCTGCACCATGGCGGGTGAAGCCAATGGTTCTCGTGCGTCTTCGGGTGAACATGCTACGCCGACACACGTCGACTCTTCTCCTGGATCCGAGAGTGATTCAGAGGTAAACTCCACGATTGACCTGCTTGACACTGAGGTTAGAGAGTTATATACCGCTCTCGACAACCAGAAGAGGCTGCTTAAGGAAGCAGCTAGAGAGCGTAGAAAACTTAGGGCTGAGCTGGCATGTGCTAGAGAGAAGTCTGGTGAGGATGAGTGCGCTGGCTGCATATCTCGCATGAATGATCTTGTTGCTCTCCGTACCAAGCATGATGAGAACGTCGCGAACTTGGATGTTGCCAAGACTTCGCTTGCTGACGTGTCTCACGAGCTACCTAAGGCCAAGCATGAGCTTGAACTGGTTAAGGACGCTCCCATTGTTAGTAATGTGCTTGAATGCGATGAGTGTCCCATGTTTAAGTCTGATCTAGCTTCTTTGCAGTCTAAGTTTGTCACTATTGTTTGTGAGCTAGAGGAGCTTAGATCTAGACCTGTTCTGTTTGGTGCTTGTAAGCTTTGTCCCATGCTTAAGTCGGAGCTAGATGAGAAGAACGCCTTGATTAAGTCTTTGGGGAAGACTAAGGTCGTGGAGTCTAGCCCACCTATTGATTGTCATGTTTGCACTGGTTTGATTTCTGACTTGGATAGTCTTGCGGTAGAGAAAGCCAACTTGGAGAATGAGAATACCTATCTTAGGGCGATTCTGAGTTGGGTTTTCTAGCAGTGAGCCACAGTTGGGCATGATGATCAAGCAGTTTAAGTGTGGTGATGGTTTTGAAGTCGGTTACACATACACGAAGTCAGACTTTGACAAGTTGTATGGTAAGATCGGCAAGTCTGCTGGAGCTCCAAGTGCTCTAAACACTGCTAGCACGAGCACGCAGCCTTCGCTTGTTGACCCCGTGGATGGTGTGCTGAAAGAACAACAAAAAGCACCTCCACAGAAGCAGGTTTGGGTTCTAAATCCCAATGAGCTGAGGAATCCCCTCGATACGCTCCCCGCTGCCACAGCTCAGGTTGCCCAGAAGAAGAGGGCTACTCCTCCCCGTCCGCAGGCGAGGCCTCCACCTCCCAAAAAGGAGGAGAGGTACCACTGCGAGTACTGTGATAGAGAGGATCACCTGGAGGAGTTTTGCTTCAGGAGGAAGCGGGCTGTGAGGCGTGAGCAGGAGAGACGCAACTCGGACTTGTACTCTGCTCGGGTGCATGGTCCTCCTCGGCCTGGTGGTAGGCAAGATGCTAGGACGCGCCGTGTAGGTGGAGGACAGGGAGACGGTGGTGGTTACCGTGCTCCAGCGGGTGGTCGCTTTGCCGGTCGTGCTCCTGGTCGTCCTCAGTACGGCTATGGACCACGGGACCGAGGCTTTGGAGGAGGTTACGATGCACCACGTTTTCCTCGCGATGGTGGTCGTCAGCCTCGAGGTAGACGGGACAGGGGACACGCTTTGCCTGATTTTGCTAACCCCTCTGTAGAGCAAATGGTTCGACACTGGTTTGCTTCACATTTTGCTAACCCCAGTGTTGAGACATTTGCTCACCCTTTGTCTCACTACTGATGTGCAGGTTGGAGGCTTGGAGAACAGGTGGATCATGGACTCTGGTTGTTCGCGCCATATGATCGGGAATGACAAATGGTTCTCTAGCCTCACCCCAATGCGCCACAAAGAATACATCATATTTGGGGATAATGGTAAGGGCAAGGTACGTGGTGTTGGCGCTGTTAGAGTTTCTGATCGCTTCACCCTGAGAGAGGTTGCTTTGGTTTCGAATCTTGGCTTTAACTTGCTCTCTGTTTCGCAACTTCTTGATGAGGGGTTTGAAGTTCGCTTCAAGGAGGGTTGTTCTCAAGTTTTGGATTCCAGAGGAGACCTGGTTTGCCGGATCGTTCCTTGTGACCGAGTTTTCTTGGTCGATTTCTCTGGAACTCCTTTTGACCCTTCTTGTTGCTTGTTGGCTAGTCCTTCTTCTGATATGTGGAAGTGGCATAGGAGACTTGGACATTTGAGCTTCAACTTGTTGTCTAGACTTAGCTCACTTGGCCTAATCCGAGGATTGCCCAAATTGAAGTTTGAAAAGGACCTTGTTTGCCATCCGTGTCGCCACGGGAAGATGATCGCTACTTCTCATCCGCCTGTTAATCAGGTGATGGCCACTCACCCTGGAGAGTTGCTACACATGGACACAGTTGGTCCTTCTAGGGTGATGTCAGTTGGTTGGAAGTGGTACGTTCTTGTGATCGTGGACGATTTTTCTCGCTATTCTTGGGTCTTTTTCATGAGAACCAAGGATGATGCTTTTGAGTTTGTTTGAGACTTGATCTTGAGGTTGAAAAACGAGCTACCCCAGGCCATGAGAGCAATTCGCAGTGATAATGGCACAGAATTCAAAAATGCTCGTTTTGACACCTTTTGCAGTGATCAAGGTCTTGAACACCAGTACTCTTCTCCCTACACTCCACAGCAGAATGGAGTTGTAGAACGAAAGAATCGGACGCTGGTTGAGATGGCGAGGACGATGCTTGATGAGCATAGGACTCCTCGAAAGTATTGGGCTGAGGCGGTTAATACCGCTTGTTATGTGTCCAACCGCATTTTCTTGCGTGCTTTCATGCTCAAGACTTCTTATGAGTTGCGATTTGGACGCCAGCCCCGTGTTGACCATCTCAGAGTTTTCGGTTGCCGGTGTTTTGTGCTGAAAGAAGGAAATCTTGATAAGTTTGAGTCTCGCTCGTCTGATGGCATTTTTCTCGGTTATGCATCTCATTCCAGAGCATACCGTGTGTTGCTTATTGATTCTAACATCATCAGAGAGACTTGTGAAGTCACATTCGACGAGACTGCACCGTGCAATGCTTCTGTCTTTGAAGTAGCAGGAGAAGATGAGCTCGGCACCTCCATCTTTGAAGATGAGGAGGAAGAAGCTGCGGAGGGTTATGCTGAGGCTACCACTCGTGCTGTGGACCCAGTTGCTTCCGCCACGAGCTCGGACGATGATGACGGCCCCGATCCTACTACGTCTACTTCCCGGGGGCCAGTAGAGCAGGTGACTCAGCCCTCACCAGTTGCACTTGAGGAGGCACCAGCTTTGGATGAGGAGGAGGCGACTTCGACAAGGGAAGCACCGCGACACATTCAGCGTCGTCATCCACCTCAACAGATGCTACGTGACCTCAATGAGCGAGTCACACTGTCCAAGGTAACAAGTATCGCTGGCTTTGCTCATTCAGCATTTGTTGCCTCTTTTGAGCCCAAAGATATTGGACATGCTCTTTCTGATTCTAATTGGGTCAATGCCATGCATGAGGAACTCGAAAATTTTGAAAAAAAACCAAGTTTGGGTTTTAGTCGAGCCTCCACCTGCTTGTAATCCCATCGGAACGAAGTGGGTTTTCAAAAACAAGCAGGGTGAGGATGAGTTGGTTGTTCGAAACAAGGCTCGTCTAGTTGCCTAGGGGTTTTACCAAAAAGAAGGGATTGATTATGATGAATCTTTTGCCCCTGTTGCTCGTTTGGAAGTGATTCGGATTTTTCTTGCATTTGCTGCATCTAAGAGTTTTAAAGTTTTCCAAATGGACGTTAAATCTGCCTTCTTGAATGGTTTTATTGAAGAAGAGGTTTATGTGAAACAACCCCCTGGTTTCGAAAATCCCAAGTTTCCAAACCGTGTTTATAAACTTCAGAAATCACTTTATGGTTTGAAACAGGCACCTAGAGCTTGGTATGATAGACTGAAAACATTCTTGCTGGCTCAGGGTTTTAAAATGGGATGTGTAGATAAAACTTTGTTCCTCATGCGGTCTGGCACTAATTTTCTATTAGTTTAGATATACGTGGATAATATTATCTTTGGTGGCTCTTCTCACGCTCTTGTCTCCAAGTTTTCTGAGCAGATGTCCAGGGAGTTCGAGATGAGTATGATGGGTGAGCTGCAGTTCTTCCTCGGGCTGCAGATCAAGCAAACTCTTCAGGGCATGTTCGTCCGTCAAGCCAAGTACACCAAGGACTTGCTGCGGAAGTTCGACATGAGTGACTTGTCACCTCAGCCGACTCTGATCAGCACTTCGACGGTGCTTGATGAGGACTTAGATGGCGAGGCGGTGGACCAGCAGGAGTGCAGGAGTATGATCGGCTCTCTCCTGTACCTGACGGCGATGCGGCCGGACATTCATTTTGGCGTTGGCCTTTGTGCGCGGTACCAGACTTCTCCGCGCACCTCCCACAGGTAGGTGGTGAAACGCATCTTCAGGTATCTGAAATTCACCCCTGAGTTTGTACTCTGGTACTCTGCGGATTCTTCTCTGGTTTTGGTTGGCTTTTCTGATGCCGATTTCGGTGGGTGTCGGTTGGATCGCAAGTCGACATCCGGCACTTGTCAATTTCTCGGTACATCTTTGATGTCTTGGTCCTCTCGCAAGCAGGCTAGCGTAGTGCTTTCTTCCACGGAAGCTAAGTATGTAGCTGCTGCTAGCTGTTGCTCCCAGATACTTTGGAGGAAACAAACATTGCAGAATTATGGACTGAGTTATGATAGGGTTCCCATTTTTATAGACAACATGTCCACTATTAGCATCACAAAGAACACTGTCCTACACTCCAGAACCAAACACATAGATATCCGGTTCCACTTCCTGCGAGACAATCATGAGAGAGGCCACATAGACTTGATCCATGTCCCTTCAGAGAGGCAAACCGCAGATATCCTAACCAAACCTCTTGAGCAGGACACCTTTGCTCGCTTGCGAGGGGAGTTTGGGGTTTGTTACCCCTTTTGATCGTTGACTTTTCTTTGGTTAGCTTTGTAGGTCTTGTTTGTTTTTCTCTTCGTTTTCTAGGTTTGGTAGTTGCATTGTGCATATGCATTGTACATTTTTGCATTTTGTATTGCTTAACTTGCACTAGCATTCGTGTATACATTGCTATGATCTCCTAGTGATTGCTAGTGTGAGTTTATAAATGTGATCATGTATAGCTTGCTCCACTGTGTATATGACTTCATCTGAGTTAAGCTATTTTGATTTGAAAATTTGAAAACATGGTCACCCTGTCTTGGTACTAGCATGTTAGGGCGTGTTGATATGCTTTGCTATCTCATTCATGCTGGTGTAGCCTTTCGTTCAGCAATTCATACTTGACATGATCTAAAATTGATAAAATTGCTTGAATTGTGCTTGAAATGGAATGAAAAGATCCAGGTGGGATTGCTTGTCGCACTGATCGAGCTTTCGGGACGGCTCACTTTGCACTTGTGAGAACCCGGGCAAGGCTATGCATGACTGAAACGAGTGTCTTAAGCTTTTGATTGCCTTTGGCATAGGCTTGGCCTAGTTGCTAAGTAAAGCATGACAAGTTTTCAACCCCTGGCATTAATAATTGCGTGTTTTGATTTGATGGCAAAATGAATGTTTACAACATGCTTTGGCTGAGATTGGCTCACCTGTATGAGTTTGATTAGCACTGTCTTTCATTCCCTACTTGCTAGTGATAGATCAAGGGTGAAGCTTTTATTTCTCCTAAATTGGAACTTGCCTAGCTCTAGACTGTTTTGATATACCCTGTTGAGCTAGATGCAGGTCTTGTTTATGGATGCACACGTGCTTGTGACTTGTTGTTGCTTATATCATTGTATCTCTGAATGCTTTCACTTACACCTCCTATATTACATTCATTGCATAACATATTTTCAGGGGGAGTCTCAGTTTTAGGGGGAGTTTTAGGTCCTTTTAGCCTTGATGTGTGCATGTGCCAACAAGTGGGAGAAGGTTAGTGTTCGAACAAAAACTTGTTGTGCACAGGGCTTTGAGATTGCATGCATGTGGTGAGAGTTGCACTGGTAAGGGGGAAATGCATTTCAGTGGGAGTTTCTGCTTTGTTTAGCTCCTGGTTTTCCCTTCGCTTCTGGCATGACTGTGTCGAGCCCTGCCTCTGTCTTTGAGGAGTCATGCTTGTGTTTCATCGATTGCGTCGAGCCGTTGCCCATGTCTTAGGGGATCGATCTGTGCTTGGTCAAGTGACTTGTTCTTGCTTCTTTCGAGCTTTTGTCACTTGGTCAAGTTCTCTTTTGCTTCTTTGTTCTTCACTGTTTTTGTTTCAATCTTGGTTCGTTTGTGGTGTGTTGACAATGCACTCATCAAGGGGGAGATTGAGGAATGTTGAGTACTCTATCCTGCTTGTGATGAGTGAATTGTCAACCGTGCGGTGTGATCGTGCGCTTGGTCTTTGGATTGCAGGTACACGGGCGTCAAGTGTCGACGGAGAGCTGCCGTGGAGGTGCTGTGGCCGATGGACCGTGTGGTGGACGCCGGTGAAGGGCAGCCAGGACCGGAGCTCATGGCGGGCGGCAGCTGTGGCGTTCACTCCTGGATCGAGGGCGCAAGCGGCGACGGAAGGCGGGTTTCTTGGTTTGCGCCACAAAACCAAGGAGGCGGACGGCGGTTGAAGACGCCAAGTCGTAGAGGCACGGGCGTCGGTCTCGGGACTGACGGAGGCGACGGGCGTCGACGGCGTCTAGGGCCTCGCTGCGGGCGAGGAGGTGACGGGCGTCGGGCGGCGTCTAGGGCCGTCAGAAGGCCGAGGCGGGAACGGCGTCTAGGGCCACGGCGTGGATGCGGGAATCTTCCCGCGCGTGGAGTTTTGGCGGTTTTCTCAAAACCGGCCACCTACCCAGGTTTCGCGGACCCCCCAAAAACCACGAACCGGATCTTCGTCCACACGGCGGCATCGCGGAGAAGACTTCGACTCGAAGAAAGAACCTTGACCGTCGGATGAGATCGTGTACATATTTCCGGTTTTGCCCCTACGGGCGTTTTAGTGTCTAGTTTGAATCGAGGGTATTTTGGACCCCTGCGTGGGAACTTTAAATACCCCTCCCCTCTCTCCTTTCTCTTCTTGCACCAGACATAGAAAAACGCAGCACGCTCCCTCTCCCTGGCGCCCCCTCCTCCTCTCTGTTCTTTCTCCCTCTCTTCTCTAGAGTAGGTGTTGGAACCATGGAGTTTTGAGTTTTTGTACTGAGATTGATCGGGAAAGGAGGCCCAATGCTCCTTGTGCCCTCCAGGGTTTTGAATTCAATTCAATCTCGTACGATTTGTGCTTTGTTTTGGATGAATTCGATTTTCCTTCGACGGATCGTGAGTACGTGATGACGAGTGGTTTTCTGATGATCGATTTGTGCCCTCACTCCCTTTTTAGTCTGGAAATAAGGTCCCACTTCATCATTAATGTTTACTGCTACACTGCCGGGCGGAGGTGAGGAGACTGCAGGGCGGCCCTGCTGCACGCCTGCGCAGGGTGTTGGACGTGGCGGCCATGGTGGTGTGGCTGCGCGGGGGCTCATCCCCGGCGACTCAAGCCAGTGCGAGGCCGCGGCGAGGAGACCTCGGGGCTACGTGTTGTCTTGGGTGCGCTGCGTGGGGCGGCACGCGAAGGCGGGGAGCTGCGTGGGGCGGCGTGCGAAGGCGGGGAGCGGCGCGGTCTGCAGCGGCCTCCAGAGGCGGCGGCGTGGCCGCATCATGGCCCGAGGTGCTGGCTGGCGTGAAGCTGGGTCCCCAACACGGCGCTCGCGGGGTTATGGAGCGGAGACTGGTGGTCCGACGACCGCGTGATGGCCATGCGCGGTGGTGGCCGGTGGGTGGCTGTCGGCGTGGTCCTTCGGCGCGTCTGCGTGGGTGCGACGGCGGCCGGCACGCGGTGAAGCGTCGGTGATGGCCGTGGAGGTGTACGGCGTTGGAGTGGTGGACGGGATCTCTTCATGGCGGTGGTGGACGGGACTTCGTGGCACCGCGAGTGGCCGTGTTCTGTGGCTGTTGACGGCGTGAGGCGGATTCTCGGCGGTGAGCAGCACCTCGAATGTGGGTGGTGCGGCGCGAGGAGGTACGAGTTGGCCATGACGCGTGGGGGCACGGTTGCGCCGCCGGCCCCAGGGGACTTCTTACTTTGCCTGGGCTATGGATGTGAAGTTAGGACGGGATTCTCCAGGTGAAAGTCTCACCGGCTTCCTGCTGGTGATGATGACAACGGCGTCTGAGGGTGTCGTTCTCCCTATTGAGGGTGTCATCTTAGAGCCCATCCCTTCTGCGCGACTTTCTCCGGGTGAAAGCCCTGTCCACTTGTTGGACGAGCGACGGCGGCACCTATGGCGTCGTTACCTTCTTGAAGTTGTCGTTGGTGGAGATACTTCTCAGCCAGGCGGTGGAAGGCCTTCCGGTGGTTTGGCGGGGCGGCTTGGTGCAGGTGGCGAGCTCGAAGGGGATTTCCTAGCTTTTGCGGCGGCGACCAAAATCATATTGGCGGTCAGGGCTTGTCACATGGATGTTGGATCTAGCTGTTTGCAGCAGACTGCGGCGGTTGACATTGCTTGACAGTTGTCAGTGTGGGTGGGACTGCGTCGGAAGACGGCGCTTGCAGCACCATTATCGTGGGACGGCTTGGCTTGCAGCGGACTGCGGTGGGTTGCTCAGCTTTGCTCGGCAACTCCGGTGTGGTACATCATCGAAAGATGGCGCAAGCGACAACTTGACCTGCTAGTATGGTGGCGGAGGCTGTTGCGTGGGTGGCGTAACGTGCTGCAGTCGTTTGGTGGGCGTGGTTCGGCTATTTGCTGGGGATATTGAAACACGGGGCAGCACCTTACATAATCCTGATGGCGATTTAAGGAACGGATATGTGGCACGGAGTACTGTGGCCGACGTGGCGAGGCCCCCGCCTGCGGTGTCTTCATGGCGACGAGAGCGAGGAGGAGTTCCAGCGGCGGGTGTGGCGAGGCCCCTGCGCGTTGTGTCTTCGCGGTGGTAACGGCGAGACAGCCTGCGAGAGGTCCGAATTCGGTGGTTTTCACTCTGTGTTTCGACGGCGACTTCCTAGGTAGGAGTAGTTTTCGTGGCAACTTGGCTTGCTCGGCCGCTGTGGCTCTGCAGTTTTGTGTGTTTATCCGGAACCGGTTGATGCTTCAATCCAACAGAGTGAGAGTTGAGGTGTAGAGTTCCTCGAGAGAGTCGAGTTGCGGAGTTCCCTGTGTTGACGTCCCAATACAACCGGGTGTATCTTCTATTTCTTCTTTTTTTCATTTTTTTATTTATTTTCTTTTTTTTGTCTATGGTCTCTCAAGACTGTAGTCTTGTATTTTGTGCTATATCAATAAAAACTTGTACTATCTTTTACGGTTTCTTCAAAACAAAACAAAGACACGCAGCAAGGAAGAAGAGCTTGCTAGCTGGCCGCTGTGACTGTGACGCTCGTACTTGCCTCCGAGCCTTGTGGTGTGAGCGAGGCCTCAAAAGTACTTTCCGTATTCTCCGGGTCTGGTTACCCCAAGTCCAACGTTTTCCTCCCAAATAAAATTAACGCTTGGCTGGCTGCACATGCATTTTTTTCTTTTCTTTTGAGATGCGTTTCAGACTAAATCATTCAACGCGAGGGTACAGTTTCAGAATAATCAAACTAGTACTACATAACAGTGCCAGATGCAACATGATGCTGAGATAGATGTGCCAATTAGGCCGGAACACTCTCGATCATCAGCGTGCCGACTCGCTTCTCTCCCGTCTGCTGCACGTACCTACGTACTAGTCTTGTCCTGATTATATAAGATGTCGTTCGATCGATGCTTGATAGTCCCTTCTTCTTAATTGCATAGGAACCGTTCAAAAACTATTGCATAGGACGACGGCATAAAAGTAAACGATCCGCACTGCGTATCTTTGTCTCCGCGTCGTCCTTGTTCATCACTAATCCCGTACGTCTTCTTTCCGGAAACAGCTAGCTGTGATCAGAATTTGATCACACGTAGGCCACGGTTAAATTTTGGCCAATGCATTTTTAATGAAATAAGCACAATCTCATACATGTTCAATTCAAATGGTGTGCACAATTATTCGCGGCCCGTAACTAATCCCGTTTGAGAAGGGATCTCTCATTGGCTTTTCTCGATCGGCCAGCATACAGTCGGCCTTCCATCAAACCAAATCAAGGGGGTGTTTAGTTGGTGAAAAAATTTGAATTTGGGTATTGTAGCACATTTTGTTGTTATTTGGTAATTAGTGATTAATTATGAATTAATTAGATTTAAAAGATTCATCTCGTCCTAATAAGATAAACTAGCAAGGTGGCCCACGCAGATAGCGCGGGTAGCTAGCAATTTTTCATGTTAAAATTAGGATCTTTTTAACTTAAAATTAAATGTATTCAAGTGACTTTGTCTAATTGTTTCATTGTCATTACTTTGTCCAAATAGTCCAGTTTAAGATATCACCTTTTTATCATCTTATTTCATTGTGCAAAATATGTACATGACAAAAGGGAATTTCTATATGTAAACATAATTTAATGCAGATGCCCTATTTTGATGGTGCGTCTACGTACTCTTGGCTGATCAGTCCTTATCAGCTTACCTCAATTTAGATAAATTATGAAATTAAGAGCAAAACACTAAGAGTAGGGATTATGTTATAATTCCTTCAATCCTCCTTTGCTAGCTAGTGCCCCTTTTCCTAATACTGTATTTGATTCTTTTTTCTATTTTTTATCTAAACATTTATTTATTATGGTTTAGATTTTACCTTGTTTGTGCCTTTTTCTTCCTGATACCTATGAAAATAGTTTCATAAAACGTGTATTTTCATATAGTGATTTGCTTAACTTGTTTATAAAACTCTAGGAGTTATTTTTATGTATTTGAATTACACTCTTATTTGATTATTTTAATTATAAACTCATATGAAAACCAGGATGCTGATTTCACTAAATTTTGTCATCTTCTTGGACTCACTATGCATCTTTAGTTTTTAGTTGTTTCATAGTTGTCTATTTCACATACCGCTTTCTATAGCTTCATGAAAAGCCTTTACTTCTAAAATTATTTCGCTGACATGTACCAATGCCTCGTGCATCTTCCCGTAGCTAGGAAGCCTTTCTACCCTCTTCCAGCAGATTCAGCTATTGTATTATGTGACTCGCATAATCAAATTTGGACCACTGATCTTTCTCTAGACTAGTGCTTGAAATTTAGGATACATCAGATCTCCTCAACTCCCCCTCATTGCACCTTGATGATTCTACAAACACTAATTCACTCTGGCACTTACTCCCTCCATTTTTATTTACATGTCGCATTAGCTGGTTTGTCCTAAGTCAAACTTTACTAACATTGACCAAGTCTGTAGAAAGATATAGTAACAACTATGCTATCAACATATATTTTATGGTGGATTCAATGAAACAAATTTGGTATTGTAAATATTATTATTTCTTTCCATAATTTGGTTAAAGTTTACCAAGTTTGACTTGGGACAAACCTAATACGACAGAGTGAGTATATACTACACACTTAAGGTAATCGTTATAGGTGTGTCATCCTAAGATGCTTTTAGTTTACCCTTGTATCATAGAAAATCTATGTGTTATGACATGAGTCCACTAAGATCAATGATGGAGATATTTATATATTTTGACATATTATTGTGGTAATTTATAAACCAATAAGAGACTCTATTGGATTCATGTAACACTTAAGTATTTAGAGGGTGTTTGGATTTCAGAGTTAAACTTTAATTTTGTTTATATGGATGCCAAATAAAAGGGTTAAATATGGGCTAATTGGTAATTTAATTGCATAGATAATGTTTATTTGGTTTTAAGAGCCTGTTCGTCCTTATTTAGCCCATTAGGGCACCGAGGGATAAATTAGCGCTCCTATTTTAGTCAATACCCCTAAATTATTTTTTTCATTCCAAGGCTACACCGGATATTGCTTTTGTAAACTTAAGTTAAACCTACTAACAACTCTATATAATATAACAATATTGATTGGTTTTCTTTACTTCTTTTGAATATAAACTTTTGTTTATACTTATGGGCTCTCTAGTGTTGATGCAATTACTTTACCAAACAAATAAAAAGCTCTCTTTCAAATTAATTAACATGCCAATTTTTAACTCCCGAGATCCAATGGATGCAGTGTACTGCCTTTTCACCTTTGTGCAAACTCCCACCTCTCTCTCTCCCTCTCCCTCCCTCCACAAAGTGTAGCGTCTAGGTCAATCTCGGTCAAAATTGAGCTGTTTATCAATCACCGCCGAAATCAATGTCTCACTATAGTAACATTATGAACACACCAGTCACCAGGCTCGCATTAGCAGTTGAATGATAGCATATTGTCCATCGTTGCATGCATTGCTGGAGAGGCTAACATAATTGTATTATTATGTTTTGCATGGAGGGTGCCGTTACTTTTTTTTCTTTTGTTGTAAGGATATGGAGAGAGCCTGTAAGATCCTGAATCGTGACAGGCCATGTGACGACACTGTAACTTGAACCAAGCAACTCTCAATCGAGCAAGACGGGAGACTGATGTGTGCCGGATCGGATCAAAGGTCTCTCCTTGCCCCAGCAAACACTCTCACGGGAGGGAACCTGTTTGTCTTTGCCATGGTGCAAGGCAAGCGCAGCACAAACCCTAGGTATATATGGATATCGATGAACTCTGAAAAGGACATCAAGGCGACATGGACGGTCTGCTGGTGGATGGGCAAGCAGGAGGCAGGGCAAACGGGAGAAGATGTCGACTTGAATAGCACATGTATCTTTCATGGTTTCCATATCTATTTAATTAATCGTATTCCACAGAAACTCTTTGGTCAACTATTAATTTTCTTATTTTCGAATTCCAAATTTAAATATTTACTAATTATTTTTGGCATGAACTCTTTGGTATAAATTGTCAAGTTAGTTTCGACCGTTAGATCTTCATAAAATCTAACGGTGCAAATCCTTACTGACAATAGAATGAAAATTTTATGTAACTCTATTCTTTTGCTAAGTAATTTGCTTTCAATTAAATATCAATAGAAACTTAAATGTCATCCATTATTTTTCTTATAATTTAGTAATTTATTTGTTATTTATATGGATTTTTTTATTTTTTTCCCTAATTCATGTAGAATAGCATATTTTAAATATTTTAATTTCAAGATAAAATATATATAGATCTTCTTTACTTCACCACTTTTTTCCATCCACCATTGAAGTTACATGCTAGTAGCTTGATTGTATTGTACATGCTCTTGTTATGAAATGGTAGTCAGCATGTCATACGGCAACAAAGATGATGAACATGTTGGTAGAATGGTAGTCAGCGTGTCATCAAATGGTCTTGTGATCCCCTGCCATCTTTGCAACATGGCCACACGATAAAACTCCTCAATCTGCGCCAGGCGCTCTCGGCACCATATGAGGCCGAGATCACTGGTTCATGCACTGCTTATAGTGCTATTCCAACGCCTTGCTTGCGCACACCATGGTGATCACTATGATGGACGACCAATTATGCGAGGCCAAATGTGTTCCTGCAGCGGTAGAAGCTGACGGCCCGGCCTCTAAAGTCTCTCTCTTCTGATCCTTCTTTTGGCTCGTCGGCTTCTTTTCGAGATCATCGATGGTAATAATCACGGTATTATCAAGGAGAGCATAAAGAGGCTTCAAATGAAGCCCCTCATCATCTAGGACGTCCTCTCTTTTTTTTCTTGTTGATTTTTATCACTGAGATCATGCTGCTGGTTGGAATTATGTGCCCATCATCATTTGCACCCCCTGCGTGATTATTCATTGGTCTAAGTGAATCAGAACCTCGACGACATCAGAATCATTGGTGACCATTCGGCTCAGAGGCTCAATATCTTTTTTGCCTCCTTGATTTCCATTATCTGGTATGGTCAGAATCTGAGTAAACATGGAATCAACTTCAACCACTCGCTTAAATAATAAGCCAAACAAACATGGGTTCTATTGCGGTCATCATCGAGCTCTTGTATGAACCTATCCACCATTACCGTCGAGCACATGGAATTAACCAACCGCCGCTGCCGCTGGACATAGACATAGCACCCGTTTTGCTCGTGGTGGGGAGCTCGATCCCCATGGCAAGGGCGTCGATTATGATAGTGATTTCCTCCTCCATGGCATTTGAATCTCTAGGGGTGGTGGCGATCTTAACACCACACTGGTATTGTCTCAGATTGCCCCTTCCGATCAAATTGAATGTCTTGTTTTATCACAACGTCATCAAAGAGCGACCCATGAAGCTCATACTGGATCATTCGTTGTTCTCAGATTGTAACGCTGAGCTTCTCAAAATGATTTTTCATAGTCCTTGATTCCACGACTGAGTTGCTGACCTATTATAATAGTTTGTATTTCCTAGCTTAGATTTCCTTTGGTCTCCATAGCGAGAATAGAATTGCTGCCATATTGGTGATGTACGGACTACATAGAGTTGTAGTCTAATACTTCTATTGGCTTATGTATTTTCTTTTTAAATTTTATAGCGAGAATAGAATTGCTGCCATATTGGTCATGTATGGACTACGTAGAGTTGTAGTCTAATACTTTTATTGGCTTACGTATTTTCTTTTTAAATTTTATAGCGAGAATAGAATTGCTGCCATATTGGTCATGTACGTACTAAGTAGAGTTGTAGTCTAATACTTCTATTGGCTTATGTATTTTCTTTTTAAATTTTAGCTATTTATAATAGTATTTTGTATTGACTCTTTGAATTAATCTAAGTCGTCGGATCATCATAAAAATCAATGGTGTACATTCTTCTCTTTTTTAGATTAATGTGGGAATTTCTAGACCCTCTCGGCGAACGTGGTGACTCCTTTTAACACTCCCTTAATAATATAATAGATTGTGTAAATTAGTTATTTTTCAACTGCATTTAATGCTCTATACATGTGTCCGAAAATTCGATGTGATAGATACTGTGCAAACTGTTTTGGAAACTAAACGCAGCCCAAAGCAAATATGTAATTCAAGTCAGAGCGTGACACCACTGAGTTTGGTGCTGCTGGCCCACCGGCTTAAATTCTCCGATACTGAGGCAACAATACCTGAAACCCACTTCTCAGTCTTCATCTTCCAGTGTTGTTGGAACATATGGAAGCACAGGAACCGGGTGGTCTTTGACTAGCAGAGCCGTCGCTGCAAACTCTGCTGTGCAGCTGCCGAGATGAAGCATGGGTATGGGCCTGGAGAATGCCGAGAACAGACATTGCCAATTTGGCATAGTAGAGACCTGGTGTTCACGCCTTTCCCCAATGAAATACAACATCATATAATTGTCCCCCCCCCCCCCCCCCCCGGCCCGCCACAATCAATGAAAAAAAAAAATCAGGTGGGGAGCCTCCCCCTTATCCTAAAAAAACATTAGACTATTTCACATCAAAGAGAATATTGATATTTATTAGTATTAAATGAAGTTTTATTACAAAACCAGCTGCAGAATTATGGCGCTAAACTGTGAGACGAATCCAATGAGGTATATTAATCCATAATTAGCGAATAGTTATTGTAGCACCACTGTAGCAAAAATCATAGATAATTAGGTTCATTAGATTCGTCTCGAAAATTAGCACTCATCTGTAAAAAAGTTTTATAAACAAATTTTATTTGATACTCCTAAATAGTAAGATTACTTTTGATGTGATAGGGACTAGGGGCCTGTTTGGATACAACGAATAATCCTTAGCCCTCACTTTTTAACTCTAAATTATCTCTCATGCACCCAAATATGTGGGATAATTTTGAGCTAAAGTGGATCATCCCTCCCAAAAAGTGATAATGGAGCTAATTTTGCTCTACACTTCTTTCTTCTCTACCTTTCAGTGTTAATATCCTAATGAACTGCCTTGTACCCCGTTCTGCTTGTGCCTGGCTGATGACCAATGTTTGCAGCCCTTTTGTTTCCCTTTCGATGTTCCCTTGTTTTCCCAATGAGTAGTCGTTTGTTGCCTGTGTTATTCTGGAATGTTAGGGGTCTCGGCCAAGATGAAAAATGTTCTAAAGTTAAGTGTGCCCACACTGCTATCAATCCTGGAATTGTGTGCTTGCAGGAATCCAAACTTGAGCTTGTATCTTACATTCTTACTTCAAGGGGTTGTCTTTCCTCCCTACTCACCTACAATCGTTCCTCTTTCTCCTCTTTGTTGGTGCTTCGGGCGGGATCATTACCGCTTGGTCTGCAGCCAATTTCTCTCTCTCTCTCTCATTTTCCTCCTGACTACTATCTTCTCCTCTACTACATCTGACCTCTCTTTCATGTTACTAATGATTACGGCCCCTGTGAGAGCCTCGACAAACCTGTTTTTTTCTCGCTGAGCTTACCTCCGTGGCCGCCAGTATCTCTGGCCCTTGGGTAGTTGTCGGGGACTTCAACCTGCTTCGTTCTTCCTCTGAGCAATCGAACGGAAATCTTGATGCGAGGGAAGCGAATATGTTCAACTCTTGGATCGAAGATGTTGGCCTTGTCGAAATCCCGCTTCTCGATCGCCGCTTCACTTGAACTAACAACCAACCTGTCCCGATCCTCGCTAAAATTGATCGAGCGCTAGTCAATACCCAGTGGAATTTCGTCCTTCCTGACTCTGACCTGCGCTCATAGGACTGCGCTACCTCTGACCATGTACCCATCCTCCTCTCAGCCTCTTCTACTACTCGGCCGACTGTGTTTCGTCTCAACAACCACTGGCTCTCCGACTCTTTTTTCCGCACTCTGGTGATGTCCAACTGGACTAGTGTGGGTCCCCATCAGAGCCCCTCTAGTGCAAAATGTTTGTCCCTTTGTCTCAAACGTGTTCACGTGGCGGCTAAAGAATGGGCTAAGCGTTCTCGTCCCATGGGTGTCTCTATCGCAAGCTGTGAGCTTGTGATTTCCTTCCTCAATCTTATTGAGGAACGACACCCTCTTTTCTTCTCTGAGCTTATTCTTCGTCGGTCGTCGCCTTGTTCGTTCCTCCCTTTCCCGGCTCATTGCAAATCGCGCTACCTATTGGCGCCAAAGGGGCAAAGTACGGCATTGCATCTCTGGTGATGAAAATACGGCCTACCATCACCAGTGTGCTACCATTCGGCTCCAGCGTAACAACATAAAGCTCCTGCGGGTCGATGACACGCCTGTTTTCAGCCACTCAGGCAAGGAAAGTATTCTCTTTAATTTTTTCAAAGATCTTCTTGGTAGCTCAGGGCATTCCACCGTGTCGTTTGACATGGGCGGACTCTTTGCGGATTCCTCCCTTGATTTCTTTCAAGCCGAAGCTCTAATTCTCCCTTTTGAATCCTCTGAACTTAAGCTTGTGGTGCTTGGTATGAACAACAACGCCAGTCCAGGACCGGACGGTTTTTGGGCCTGCGTTCTACAAATCCTTTTGGGATCTCTCTATGCCAAACATTATGCCTTTCATGTCTGATTTCTTTGCCCGCCATGCTGATCTCAAAGGTGTTAACAAGTCCTACCTCATTCTTATTCCAAAAAAGCCTGGCGCCTGCTCCCCAAATGACTTCCGCCCCATCTCGTTGCAAAATACCTCCACCAACCTTTCTTCCAAGACTCTCACCTCACGCCTTCAACCCCTCATTCCTTTTCTCATTCATGCTGATCAGACTGGCTTTATCAAAGGGTGAAGTATTTCCGAGAACTTTGTCTATGCTGCTGACATTAGCCAATCCTGCCATAAAAGGAAAGCCCCGGCGGTTGTCCTGAAGCTTGATTTCCGCAAAGCCTTTGATACCTTCAATTGGAATGCCCTTGATTTTGTTCTGGCTGCGAAAGGCTTTCCTCTCCTTTGGCGTCAGTGGATCCTTGACCTTGTGGCTTCCAGCCAATCTCCCGTCCTGCTCAATGGCAAACCCGGTCGTTGGATTCAATGCCGACATGGGTTGCGCCAGGGGTATCCTCTTTCTCCTTACCTCTTCATCCTTATTGTTGATACCTTGCAGCAACTTATTCGTCAGGCTTCCTTACGCAGCTAGTTGTGCCACCCCCTTTCCCCCGACCTGCCTTGCCCCACTCTCCAATACGCGGATGACACTTTGATCATCCTGCAGGGGGATCTGTGTCAACTTGTCTGTCTCAAGGAAATCCTCTCCTCCTTCTCCGCTTTCTTGGGCTTACACATTAATTTTGAGAAAAGCACATTTATCCCTATGAATGTTCCCCTGGATGTGGCCGCTCAGATGTCCTCTACTCTTGGATGTCCTATTTCTACGTTTCCCCAACCTTACCTTGGCCTTCCTTTAACTGCCACCAAAATTCATCAATGTGACCTTCAGCCTTTGATCACCAGATTTGACAAATACTTCGCAGGATGGCGTGGTAACCTTCTCAACCAAAGTGGACGAGAAGTGCTAGTTTGCTCTGTCCTATCCAGTTTTCCTATCTATGCTATATGCTCTATCCTTTTTGCCTAAAGGGGTAATCGAGACCCTTGATGCCAAGCGCCGCGCCTTCCTTTGGACCGGGAAAACTACTTGCTCTGGAGCAGATTGCAAGGCCCCCTGGGAACTTTTTTGCCTCCCAAAACCCAAGGGTGGGCTTGGAATTACTGACCAGCACATGCATAACAAATGTATTCTGCAGAAATTCCTCTCCAAGCTCCTCGCTCCCTCTTCGGCGCCGTGGCATTCTTGGTTCACCTCTTAGTACAGCTGGAATACTGCGGTCTGACGCGGAATACTGGATGGGTTGCCGCCCTTTCGCTTAGATATCGTTGTTACTGTTGTTCTGGTGACGCAACCTTTTTCTGGCTTGATCACTGGCTTGGCGAGAGCCCTTTGGCCACCACCTTCCCTGCACTTTTCTCGCACTATTTTCGCCCAAATTCCTCAGTCGCTATGGTTCTTACCGCCAGCTCTGACTCGCTGTCCCTTTCTCTTCGTCCCCGCCTAACTTCTTCGGCGACGTCGGAGCTCCTTGCTCTCCGTGAGTAGCTCCACGCTGTTGCTCTTCACCCTTCGGTTCCTGATCGACGCTCTGCTCGAGGATCTACCACTTCGCTTTTCTTCTCCCACCTCCCTGACGATGTGTGTTCTCAGCTCGCATTTGGCACAATGCTGCTCCCCCTGATGCAAATCTTTTCTCTGGCTGCTCCACCACAGCAAGCTTAACACTAATACCCGACTCAACTCCCGTGGCGCGGACAATGATGGAATTTGCCCATTTTGTGGCCAGGTCGAGGATGTCCAGCACCTCTTCCTTGGCTGCCAACGAGCCCAAAGTTTCTGGAGCTGCTTTGGTATTTCCTTCTCTTCTTTTTTTTTATAGGTGGAGTCTTTGTGGCTCTGTGATCTCCCTGGGCCTGGGTGCTCCTCTGAGAAAATGCGTTCAACTATTGAGTTTTGTTCTGGTGGTCTCTTTCATGAAATTTGCACGAATTTTAAAGCACTTGGAATTTAATTTAATTATTTTTCAATTGGATTTTGTTTGGGCCCGGCCCTACCCGTGTGAAGCCCGGCCAAGTCCAAATCCAAGCCCAAAAACTCAAGTCACCGTGCCCCCCACAGGGTTTCACTTCCCGTCCGGTAACCGCCGGTTTTCGGGATTTTTTCCCGTTTCCGGTCCGGTCCGAGATGAAAAACCGGATCCGGTTTTTTATATTTTAGGCTTCTAAATCTAAAAATACAAAAGTAATTTTTTTGTGTTACTGTTCCGGTTTTGAACAGTACCACCGGTTTTTTAAACCCTGGCCCCCCATCCCTCCCCGACCTCACTCTGTCCGCTGATCCATTTTTCTTGACCTCACTCTTTCCGCTGATCCATTTTTCTTGCGTAGGGGAGGTCGGACGGCCGGCGGCGGCGGCGGCGACGTCCTCTCTCCATCGAGCCGTGGCACACTAACCCCCGCCCCCACCCCACGCAGTCCGCTGCGTTTTCCTTGCGCCGAGTAAGGTCGGACGGCCGGCGGCAGCAACCTTGTTTCGATCCGATTCATCGGCTGCGGCGGCGGCAACCTCGCGCGTCGATCCGTTTTCATCGGGGTATGGCGGCGGCGGCGGCGGCGGCGTCTCCCTGTCTCCATCGCGGTTTTTTGGCCTGATCCAGTCTCGTCAGGTGGGCCGGCAGCTGCGACTTCCTCCCTCCCTCCGTCAGGTGCGCTGACGCCTGCGGCTTCCTCCCTCCATTGCGGCCTCGACGGCAAGGAGGACGGGTTCCACACTGTGAGAACCGTCCACCGACACGTCATTCATCTAAAATAATATCAAATCCGGTAGTCCCGGTATTTGCTCCAACATACACTCAAGATCAGCATATGCACATACCGTTTACAATCGAATACATTGCCATTATTCCACAAAGAGCAATTTTATATTACCAGAGTTCATAGCTTAACATTACAAATTCAGTATAGGAGGGTTCAAATAAGTTCCACTACAAGCCTTGGACTCACGAAAGTCATATTAAACAGAAACATAAAGTTTATTGCATTTACATACTCTCACGAAGCTCAGATACGATAAGCACTTACTAAAGTAATGATGTTTTGCTCAAGGACATCACTACAGCCACCACGACCTACTCCTCCCCCGCGTTTGGATCAGCGGAGTAGAAGTGGCCAAACACCACTTCGGGCTCACCTGCAACTAGGTTTAGAAAGCAACCTGAGTACAAAAGGTACTCACAAGACTTACACGATTACATATACAATGATCATGCAATGACTCTAGTAAAAACTTTAAGGTTAAGTAATTATTGCACAAGCATTAGCTCTCTACACTATCACCTAGCAGAATTAATTAATCTTGCCCAACCCCAAACAATTTTAGTTGATTAAGAGAGTAATATAAACTATAACTGTTCATAGCTGTAACATGAACCATTCTCATCATAAACGATAATCTATGAGGAGTTCATGGGTTAAAGAGCGTGCTCATAACCGAGAGCGCGACAATTCGAATTGGTTATAACCTTGCAAGGGTGTACTACTTTACCCACACGACGCAAGGACCATGCAACTCACCCAACCGGCCAAAGTTGGATAAGGGGGCACTCGCGACAACCGTTTCCAACATGGCTCGATCATTGAACCTCACACCTAGATTACGAGTAGAGACTTAGTTCCACCAGAGACATCTCTAAACTTTTCTACACATAGGTCCACCTGGGGACACACTAAGCCTCTCTGCATAGCCCGTAGCCACGTATCTAGGACTGCACATCAATGATCAAGTCAAGGAAGGTAATTGGCTTATCCGTTCCATTATATTGGATATGTGGTAGCACGGAAAGATGCTCAAAACCGACGTCGTCCACTCGGTCCTTAATCAATCCAAGCGGACTATGCCCATGTGACTTCATTTTCTAGGCCCTAACATTCCGCTCGAATCTCGATACTGCACTCCACTTGCCCCAGATGCTCAAGTGCGATCAAGGATAAACGGGTAAGTGTGATACTCCAAACCAATCCTTTCTAGCAAGCAAAATGAGTATTCTAAGCAGGGTTAAGCATCTAGTCAGATTAAGTTATTAACTGTCTAACTAGTGCCAAGGATATGAATAAATGAATCAAGGAAGGAGAATGTATCAAAGTAGGTACAAGCATGCAATACATACATAATATATAACCCAACAGTACCCGGTGAGATAGCTAACTAAATCAGATTAAATAGGTGCAAGGAAAATGCTTAGCTGCTTGCCTGGGTTAACTTCAGATTCGACCACGAACAGGACTCTAGGCTCGGGCTCAACGGACTCGGCGGCATCCACGGGTTCGTTCTCCGACGGCTCGGTCACTAAAATGCATGAATGCGATGCAAGAATTAAGAAACGAACTAAACAACAAGCATAAATCAAAAAACAATTTGAGCATGCAGGTGACAATGCAAAGAACTCAAGAAAACTGGTTTTGCAGCAAAAAATTTTTCCTATAAATAACCATAAATAGATCAATTTTCAGCTACTCTAAGAAAGATAAATCAGAAAAGGAATGCAAACTAAACTAAACAAATCCAAGAAAATTATCTTAGCTACAAGGCATGAAAACAAAGCTAACAAAACTGGTTTTGCCATTTTATCACTTTCCTGCACAAAGTTCTATATTAAACCACATTTTGGACAGCAAGCACGAAATCGAAATGAAACCCTAACGAACAGCAAGGAAACAAGGAAACAAGTGAACAAGTTGCACCACTGAAAACTACACCTCACAAGGAGTCTAACAAAATTTGGTTTGATATTTTTCAAGCAGTATACAAATAACTAAGCAATAAACTCACTTTTGCAAGATAAAACTAGAGATAAATCTACAACAAAGTAACATGCAAAACAATATTTTTCCTAAGTATATCTCAGCTAGAGGAATCCAACAAAACAAGTTTCATAATTTTTGGAGCTATACATGAATTTCTATGGATTTTGTAAGATTGCTGCTCAAATAAACTTAAAGAAACCCTAACCGAAATCGCTAGGTGCACCCGAATTCCCACACCCGCAGGCACTGACGGGTGGGGCCCGCTAGCCAGCAGCCCACCGGCCCGAGTCAAGGCCAACCAAGGGCATTGACCTGCGGCGGGGCGCGGCCACGGCGCGCGCGCCGCGCGGTGCGCGCGGACACCGCGTGCGCGGCGGCGCCGGCAGACGGCGGCGTGATGCGGCGCGGAGAGGCGGGGCCGGAGCGGGGCAAAGGGAGCATGCACGGGATGGAGGTGACGGCGGCGAGGCTCACCAGCGGCGGCGCAGCCGAGGAGGGGTGACGAGGAGGCGGCACGACGGCGCTAGGCGGCGGCGGACGGCGAGCTCCGCTGAGAGCCCAGCAGGGAGGGGGATGAGGCCGGGTGAGGACCCAAACCGGTCGAGGGGGTGGGCTAGGTGGTGCGTGCACTGGATTGGGGAGCACCTCACTGGCGGCGGCGAATCGCGGCGGCGACGAAGCTCGGGGGCGGCGGCGGCAATGGGGATGGGGAACGGGAGCTAGGGTTTGCCGGAGAACGGGGGTCGGCCTCGACGCGGATAAGGAGAGGGAGCGAGGGAAGAGTGAAGGGGCGGCACGGAAGCCGGGGATGGCTGGCGTGTGGCACGGAACACAAGGATGGCCGGCACGTGTCCCTAGGATGGCCGGCGGCGACGCGTGCGGCGCGGGCGAGGGAAATAGAGAGAGGGAGAGAGGAGGCAGCTGACGAGTGGGCCCGGCGGGGATTTTTTTTTTCAGGGCTGTGACAGACACGCTGTCCGCCGGTTCCCAAGCACCCCTGACCGCGAACTCTACAGTAGCACACGCCTCATCCCCGTTCCATTTTCGTTCAAGGCTGCTTCACTTCCAGGCGACGCTGTTCCATGTCTGTGGTGCAATCTGGGTTCGTATCCCCTACCATGATCGCTCATCCTCATTCCTCTGTTAATCTTTGTTGTAGTCTGCAATTTGACTTGGCTGCTGCATTTGCCATGTCAAGTTTTATGCTTAATAATAGACTGCTAAGGGCAGTTTACATCCCTGGCTGGAAGCTAGTAAGGTTACCATAGGTGATTTAATAGCTTTGCGGCAGTTTTATTTCATTTGGTTGTGTTAGGATTTTATCCTGTAATGTATAATTCGTGTCTTTTCATTCTGAATGAATGGATGATTAGTATTTCTTTCCAACGGGTCCTGTTGAACGATGTGGCATGTAGGCCTTAATCTTGGCAAATTTGGCTTGCACGAGCACAGTTGTCTTTCAAAGTTTGAATAATTCTGGGCAAAGTTTGGCTGATGAAGTAGGAATAAAGGCTCCTGAAAAGTGGAACTGGGCAAATAATCTGGCGTGCCCAGTTTCTTCAAAATATGCTTGTTGCTCGTTTCAATTGTCATTTAAAAAGAATGCAGTCTGGCTCAGCACTGAATAACACCTGTTAGTTTAGTTATTGGGTGTTGCAGTATTTCTTAGTCTAATTTGAAGTGGCCCTGTTTCATTTTTGCATAGCTCTCCCTCTTTCTATTTCTCTTGTATTGAGAACCATGTCCTTGCTGTACAGACTTTAGGTTTAATTCCTGCTACATGGGAAAATGTTTTTTTCTTAATGATAAATGCTTTACAAGTGTAATATGATCTGATTTCTGCTATTATACAGGAGTGAAGTTGGACATGAGGAGGAATTGGACTTTCATCTTGAGGCCACAGATGATATCAGTTGGGATGATGATAACATATTGCCCGCTCGATATCCATCATCATTGGAGGTAAAAAAAATGACAGAATCAATTATCGAATTGTGTTTTTCCCTTTTAGTGTTTGCTGTTCATACATTAACTAAAATTTCATATATCCATTCTGATCATACTCCATCTTTGTGTGTATATAGGAAGATGAAAATGGTGGTTATGACGAGGAAATGTTTAGGACAATGTCACATGCTGCAGATCGGCACACTACATCGGACGAGTATTGGGATATAGTAAAAAAGACCTTTTCATCTGAGGCGGAGGCTTTCTTTTTCTATAATAAGTATGCAAGGGATAAGGGATAAGGCTTTCTTTTTAGGTGAGGCGTGCGCAGCGGTCAGGAGCACTATTGTTTAGGCGTTTCTTGTGTTCTAGAGAAGGACAGCGAGATGCCAAATGGCTTGATAAGGAGGTTTGCAGTCGTAGACCCAGAGCACTAACTCGGTGTGATTGTCAGGCGAAACTGGAGATTAAACTGGATCGATCCCGGGGAGTCTGGTATGTGCAAAATTTTGTAGACGAGCACAACCATCGCTTAGCTACGCAAGATGAAGTTCCCTTCCCGTGGTTTCACCGGAAAATGAAGGATTTCCAGAAAACAGAGATCATGGCAATGGAAGGAGTTGGAATCCGTAAGCATGTCATCATGGATGTTCTTCAATGCAGATATGGTGGATATGGTAAAGTCGGCATCATTAGGAAGGATGCATACAACTTCTCTTCTAGGTACAAGAGATCAAGGATAGCTGATGGTGATGCAATGGCAGTGTTAGGTCTGATGCAGAGTAGGCAGAAGGATGATCCTGATTTTTATTATGGTTACCAAATGGATAGTGATGGACACCTGAAGACCATGTTTTGGTGTGATAGCCAATCTCGTATGGACTATCAATCATTTGGTGATGTCGTCATCTTTGATAGTACTTACCGGATGAACAGGTATAAGATGCCCTTTGTTCCCTTTGTTGGGATGAACCACCATAGAAGCACAACTGTATTTGGTTGTGGGATCGTCTCAGATGAGCACAAAACTAATACCTATTCTGTTTAGTACTTCAGGTGCTTCTCTAGCGTATAATGTCAATCTCGTAGCGGATCAATTCCAACAAGCCTTTCAAACTAGTACTTTTTGTAATCGACTCTATAGCTTCTTCAATAAACGTCCCCAATCACCATCTGGCTAAAATCTTGATTCCTACGTATGGATGCTTGGTGCGTTTATGAAAGCAATGTGTCAGCAGAAGCCACAATCCATAATCACTGATGGTGACTACTCCATGTTGAAAGCTATCCGGCATGTGCTATCAGGTGTCAATCATCGCATTTGTTCATGGCATGTGGAGGAAAATCTGCCGAAGCATCTTAGCAAAAAAGCCGTGGAAGCCTTCAGACCACTTATATATTATGGTAGTTCACCTGCCACCTTTGAGCAAAGGTGGAATGCCTTCCTTGCAGAGCACCAAAGTGCTAAGAATAGCCATTGGTTAAGAATGATGCACAACAATAAGAAATTATGGTCTGCATCATTTCAGTTTGAGAAGCTTTTCCTTGGTATGAAAACGAACCAGAGAAGTGAAAGTCTCAATTCTAGTCTTCACAGGCACCTAGACAGACAGATGTCACTTCTTGACTTGGTTGAGCACTTATGAAAATTGTGTTTCCCGTCTTAGAGAAACCGAGGCTGGGTTAGATTGTGGAGCTTCACAGTCAGTGCCTGTTCTGTTAACATGTCACAAGGAGATTGAAGAGGCTTGTTCAAAAGTTTTCACAGCTGCAAACTTTTATATATTGCATGGGTATTTTTTTTTGAAATATACAACTTATGAGTATTGTACATGATGTGCGATTTCAGCGCGACTAGGCATGAGGGGGGAGACGTTAGTCTAGATGGGCAAGTGGTGGTCCAGAAGGATACTTTTCGGTATTTAGGATCGGTGCTACAAAAGGATGGCGATATTGATGAAGATGTTAGGCATAGAATTTCAGCTGGCTGGTTGAAATGGCGGCAAGCTTCTGGCATCCTTTGTGACAAGAGGGTGCCACAAAAGCTAAAAGGCAAATTCTATAGGACAGCAATTCGTCCGGCGATGTTATATGGTGCTAAATGTTGGCCTACAAAAAGGCGACATGTCCAGCAATTGAGTGTAGCAGAGATGCGGATGTTGCGGTGGTTTTGCGGGCACACAAGGAGGGATAGAGTCCGGAATGAAGTTATTCGGGATAGGGTCGGGGTGGCACCAATTGAGGAGAAACTTATCCAGCATCGGCTGAGATGGTTTGGACATGTCCAACGAAGGCCTCCTGAGGCGCCGGTGCGTAATGGGGTTCTTGAGCGGGTCGATAATGTAAAGAGGGGTAGATGTAGACCTAAACTGACGTGGGATGAGTCGTTTAAGAGAGACATTAAGGATTGGAATATCTCTAAAGAGATAGCTTTGGATAGGAGCGCTTAGAGACTAGCTATCAATGTGTCTGAACTTTGAACTTATTTCTTTCGGGTTTCATCTCTAGCCTACCCCAACTTGCTTGGGAAAAAAAGCCTATGTTGTTGTTGTATACAACTTATGAGTACTGTTCTTTTAGATAAATGGGATCGCTTCTATAGCAAACACCGTCCCCACCGCACCACAAAATATTGGCTCTTGGGAAGTCGTACAGAAACAAAATCTACCTAAGCAAACAGATGGGTATGTAACTTGATATAGATAACACTTTAGCTTACTGCATTATTATTGTCTTACTGAATGTAATTAATATGCATGCAGCTGCTCGTGTGGACTTTTTATAATTAAATACATGGAACTATGGAATGTATACAAGTTGATTTTTCATGATGTCCTTGAACCATTCTTGGTTCCTTTCGGCACTAGACTTCCTAGGCTGCTGAAACATGGTCCAATATATCTTTGTCTCTCATACATATTCAGGAGTGTTAATCATTTTATATAATTTCCAATATAGCAAACATGGTTCAGTGTTTGCAGGATGAGGTCATAAGCAAACTACAAGAACAAATGCACCAACCTGGACTTTGGCGAGCTCAACACATTTTATTTTTGTCGTTAGCCTTATTCAGTCTGATATGGTAAGACTAACATGTGGCATGTACAGAGATATTTACAAAATATACTACAATACTGATCTGGTTGAATTGTTTAACACTACAATACAAACTGCCAGCTTCCATTATCGGTGACAGTTCGCCTGAATAGCTCTCCTCATGCAGCTTAGAACTGATGAGGATTATTGATGCCGTCGCTGCTCGGTGGCGCCAGCTGGTAGCCGAGGTTGACCTCGGTGGTGAGTATCTGGCGGTGTGCCTCCAGCATCTGCAAGCCTCCTGGAAAGAAGCACCTCATGTCCAGCCCCACGAAATGGCCGGCGGGGAAGAAGCACTTGGTGTCCATCTCCAAGAATGGGTTCAGCTCCGCACTTGCGCTGCCATGGCGGCAGACCGCGCCACGGTCACCTGCTGCAGCTGCTGCTCTCCCTCCTCAATCAGATCAGACATAGATGATGGACAGAGTGATCGGCACAAATGAAAAGCATGATTTCAGGATTAATACTGTATAAAGATTTTTTATTTACTTTTTAAGGCTAGGTAGCTATATTATATATGCAACAAAAGTTTGTTTCTGAATTCTGACAGTTAAGCATACCTTAGTCTTGAGGTTCATGTGGTCATTCTGGAGCTCAGTCTCCTGCAGTTTCAGCAATATTTGATGCAAAGGAATGAATCCAAACAGGATTAGCCAAAATGAATGAAGTGACAAGGGTATATAGCTGACATGTATGTATTACCCTTTTGACCATGTAATTGACCTCTGCAGACAGCAGCTCACTCTGAAACAGAATTTTGCGATCAGAATCGACGATAACATAGCGGTCACAGTTACATAATATTTTAAAGAATTATTTAAACAAAACCATCTAGAAAAAAACAAGTACTATCTGAAGAATTGAACACCGTACCCTTTGTTTATGATTAGTTTGTGTGAAGATGCATGGTTGGATTGGATAACTTAATACATTCTTATCTTCCTTGCCCTGATCTTTGAAATGCCATTCTCCAGGCTGCTCTCAAGCTGCTTCAACTCTTTAAGTGACAAGTTTTCCACCGAATCACCAAACAAGTGCCTTCACATGGGAGACAAAACAATCAAAATATATACAGGCAGTGCTTACTTTCAGTCACTCAATTACATTCCACCCAATACAATAGTTAAGGAAGAAATTAAATGAATGCAGTGCACAAAACCACAGTTTTACTGAGTAACTAGTATATGGACATTTATCTCAGAAGACATGTGACTCAGTCACAGATCAGTGCTATAAATTGCGTCAACAGTTGCATCAATTTCTTTTGCAATTATTAGAGTGCTTTGTTCAGTTTATCTTACAAGTATAAAAAGGAAAGCAAAATTATTAACATGTGGTAGCCAAGTGATTGCATGCGTCAGCTAATATGTAAACTTTTTTTCCAGAATTCTATACTCAATGTTGAATGTTCTTACTTGTTATCTGTAGCAAGTCGAACATATTCAGAATAAATGAAAAGCTTGTGAACTGAATTGAAGCATTTCAGAATAATTTAAACTAAATCACGGTGATAGGATGGCATTTGGGACTTGGACGGAGTGACGGACAGAGCACCATGGATGGCATTTGAACTAAATGAAACCCTACCCCTGGGAGAGGGAGGGAGGGATAGAGGGAACCAAGCAGGGAAGGTAACAACTGTATGGCGTCATCTCCCATTTGCTATGCTCACGGAGCTTGAAGACGGCGGCCGAAAATCGCCGACGGCTAGCAGCGAGAAGCAGAGAAAGGTCCAGACTTGCCTTTGAACTTAGAATGACAAGATGGAGTAATTTAAGAGTTTTTTCACAAATAGTAGGGTGCACGTGCGACATCGCACGTGTTTAAAGAATAATGTTACGAAAAAAATAACTACACTAAATTTTAGTTGCAACAAACATTTTGAAGAAACTATATATGGTGAAAACAAGCAACGAGATCTCAATTATGGTGAAAATAGATAAAAATATTCGAAACATGAAAAAAAAATATAATTATAAAAATAGGTAAATGGCATGTATAAGAAAGTGTATAATGGAATGTATAAGTATATAATTATAAAAATATGTTCGAAACATGATACCGCTACGAACACAACTGCTTTTCTAATAATGCATTGCGTTCTATTAACTGTACCAATGCTGGTAGTGAAATTACCTAAATGCCCCTATGTACAGTTATGTTCAAACTATCTGGTTTGCAGAACAAACGTCATCAGACATGGAAAAAATGAGTATAGTAGTACTCGGCACAGCAATGGCTGCCTTTCATGCCTGTGCAATAGTGCGAGACTCTTCTGGAAGATTGGAATGAGTGGACGGAATTGCTCCACGTCCCTGCATGCAGCCCTATTGCTGTTTCTTTTTCTACAGGAACTTACCCTATGTTCAGATTACCAGTACGAGCTAACAGCTTTGGTCAAAGTGAGCATTAGTTTTGGGACAAAATTTATACACCATGATTGCATGTTTTTTGGGACGAAGGGATGGAAATGGTGGCACATATTTAAAGTTAAATTATTTAAAAATAGTTTGGATGACATCAAATAACTACTGAAAACTATCATAAATAAATTTAGCATGGTTAAAACATGAAATACGCTGGTTAATTTCTCGGATCATGTGTTGCTTTTTATAGAATTGATTAATCAAATATCTGCACCTACTTACAATCATAAGTATTTCAATAATTTGTCTATGATTGTTGCAATGCATATACCTACACGCAGTTAAGTCTTGGGAGCCAAGTTTGGGTAGCATATAAATGAAGAGGTAAAAAAGAACTTCATAAGATTGAATTATCAGTGCCATATGTTCCCAAGATCTGAAAAAGTATAATTAAACCTATACAAAAACTAACATATGGGAAAAAAATCTAAAAACAAACATTTAGAAATAAACATGACTTTAAAAGTGCACATTAAGTCAACTCAAGTGAATTTTGCACATTAAGTCATCTTTCCACGGTATATCTCAATGTAGAGTGCCAAACACTCTTTTTAGCCCACCCATTCAATAGGAAAAGAAACGATTTCAATGCATAGAAACAAAAAATCTGTAGAAAAAAACATTATTGCAAGTAGAATACCACCCCTCTACGCTTTTCATGATGTCCCGACACTTCCTTGCAATGCAATGCTGACAGGGAGAAATAAAGGGAGAAATAAATACATTGCCGACACATGTAGACCAATCAAATGATATTTCATCCTCTAAGCTAATGTATAGTGAGGAAATTCACCTCACAGAAAGCATAATGCTCCTGAAAAGGTACAACATGTGAAATAATAAATAATATTTAGAAAAGACATAGTGGTCAATTGAGCATTAAATCAAGTCAAACAAAAAAATGTTGCAAGACGGGGACATTAGAATCAAAGGCATCTAAATTGCAGTCCATCTAAATCTTGGGCTTCACATGCTAAAAGTTACATATCTCAACACAGGGGAAATGCCAAGTTCTACTTGACACAGATACTGTTTGGGCACTACAGTTTACTCATCACAAAGGCAGCAAAGACAACTAAACCATATATACTTAATAATTCATAAACACAGGGTTTCCAAATGATTGACTTGTTAATATAATTGCAGTGTATAGATGAAGATTTACCTGAGTTAAATTTCATAATTAATCACGATCAGAGAGAGGTAGGGAGACAGGCATGGCTGACCTGAGCAGCGAGGATAGCCAGCAGTGGAGCAAGTTCCGCATCGGCAAGCACGCGAGGCAGGACCCCAACGGTGTGCCGGGCACGGCATGGCGAGGCTGCCCCGGAGGCGTCGCGCGCGAGAGCGGCACGGCAGATCCCGGCGACGGCGCTGGAGGAGGCCGCACATGGGGGAGATCCACCAGCGCAGAGAAAGGGAAGTGAGGGGAGGAAAAAAAACGGCATGGGTGAGACCAGCGCCGGGCGTGGGGGAGGGGGCGTCGGGGAAGGAGAAGGGGGGCAGGGCGGCGTGATTGACGCGGGCAGGTGCGTGGGCGGGTAAGCGGCGTCGTCGGTGAAAAAAAAAATGATAGAGTGGAGCGCGTCCTCGCGAATGAACGGCACTTTGCGGCGTTTTCGGCCTGCCATCCCTGTCAAAGATTGGGTGCTTCCCAAAAATAGAGTTTGTGAGGTGGATATGAGAGTTAAATTTGGTGAAGAATGTTTTAATTATCATGAATCCTCTAAATATAGATGTACCACAAACAAGGACGGGTCTATTTATCACTTTAGGCCGCGTTTAGTTCCCGAACAAATTCGGGTGGGCCAAAAAATTTGGACGTAAGGGTTTTGGCAAACAAAATTTTCCGACTCCGTACTGTTCACCTAAATGTTCACCGTAGCCGGCCCACCACCGCAAAACCCATATCCCCATCCACCCCCGTGACACCGACCCTACACCGCCGCCCCTCGATCCCCTTCCCAGGCTCGCAGGAGCGCCGCTCCCATACCCGCTTGCGCCGCCGCTTGCCCTCGCTCCGTCAGCCGGCGCTCGTCCTCCGATTCACCCCCACCGCGCAGATCCTCCGATTGACCCGCATCCATTCGCCCGTCGCCCTCGCCAACCCAAGCCGCCGCAGAAGCCAGTGCCCCCGTGCGGCCGTGCGCCTCCCTCCGCCTCCGCCTCCGCTCCGACCGCCTCCGTCTGCGCCTCCGCCTCCGCTCCGGCCGCCTCCTCCTCCACCTCCGTCACCAACTAAACATGGAAAACGAAACCCTAACCACCGGTCGTCGCCCACCCACACCACCGGTATCGGCGCCGGTATCGGAATCGGCATCGTCAAGTGGATTGGAGGCTCCTCCAGGCTCAGGAGGTCCCTCGGGGGGGCGGACCTTCGCTTGGCGCCTCCTCGACGACGGCGAGGCGGAGGACACCGGGGCGATGGAGGAGGATCCCACGCGTCGCGTCTGCTTCTCAGCCCCCGTCGCAGCCGAGTCTGGTGGACTTGGTTAAGCCGGGTTTGGCAAGAACACAGGCGGAGGCGAGGGAGGTGATGGAGCAGACAGAGAGGGGGAAGCAGCGGATGCTCGAATTCGCCAAGGAGCTGGAGAATATGCCGGATGACGAGCCTTGTTTCTCCGAGGAGGATCGGGCCGGATGGCGCCACTTCAAGAACAAGTTCCCGGGATACATTCGCTGGATCGCCGATGGCAATGTGATCTTCCGCCCCACACCGCCACCAAGTGATACGCAGTAAGTGCTGTTGATTCATATCAGTTCCTTTCAGTTCCATTTGCTAAATTAGTTGCCTCAGTGTCGCGCTGGTTTGCTGGAAAGAGAGGTAGCGCCAAAATATAATAAGGAGAGGAAGGATGCAAGGGAAAGTAGTAGAGAATAATTTAGTCCAGCGTCACATTCTAGAAAAATGGTGTTCATGGCGTCAAAATATAAAAGGTGCATGAAGTAGGATCAAAGATGGAGAGTCACTAATTAGGTTTAAAAAACTAAAATCTCTCTGTGAAGGTGAACTATAATTCAAATCCATTTTGCTTGTGATGATTCATCTATTCAGTTGCCTCCATCTCGTGAACTGGGCTTTGTTGTTACTGTTTGGCCGTGTGGTACCAATCAAACTAACTGATCATACTCCTTTCACTTGCAGTGAAGAAGACTTGACCGCTGAGCAGATGGAAGAATGCCTTACTGGCCATGAGATTTGCCCTCAGGCACGCCACTTTGCCGCCCTTGCCCTCAAGCACTACAACTCCAAGAGAGTGGTACATTTTTGCAAAGCTTTCTTGACGTCTTGCCATTTCCCATTGTGCCATGTTACATGTTTCACTCACTAAATATTCCTTAAATATTGCAGCATAAGTTTGTGATGGCAACTGTTCTTCTATCCAAGTGTTTCACTGAGCATGATGGTGTGACGTATGGCCATGTCAACTTCACAGCAGCTCCACAGGGTCAGGTGACGTCACTTGCAACCAAGAGGTTGTTTTTCGCTGAGCTCATGCTGGTTCCAGAACTGCAGATGGATGAGACTGCTGAGCCTATGCGGGTTGTCAATGTGTGCACCATAGATGGTTCTTGTTATGGTATGTAGTTGCTTAACACCTTTATACTTTGTTTAAATTGGCAATTGCATTATGGATGGCTATTATTTTTTTTTGCTTAGTGGCCTTGATTTAAATGCCAGTTTCAGTTTGTTGGAAATGTCCTTCATTTTTTTCATATATGGAGGTTCCTGCATGGCTGCATTCCATATGATCCATTAGATTTATACTGCTGGTTTCATATGACATCCCTGCATTACGTATGATTCATTGGATTTGTAATGTTGGCTTTGATGGATATGCATATTGTATATACTTTGATCATATTTATAGATTTTTTTATTTATAGATGTTTAATCCTTTCTCTATATCCTGAACTGTCCGGTGATAGTGTGGCTGTGTTGCTGCTGGAGGTGCTTTAGGACAACTAAAGCGCAATTGATCTAATATTTAAGCAGCTAAGATATTTTGTTTGGCCAGTAGGCCCGGGTGGTTGACTACTTAATGTACCCTGTTAAATTATAAACTTAATGTAAGTATGTGCACAAATATGAACTAAAATTGCTATGCAATTAGGGAATATTGTTTGATGTGTACATAGAATCTCTTGCACCTTTTCTTTTTGAAAGGCTGATGAGTTGTCTATATGTCTTTCAATCAATTGTGATCTTCACATTGATGTATTTTCTAATGTCAATCGAGCTGAGTTCCTTCATTCTTTTTCTAAATTACAGTAATGAAATAAACCCTATGTACTCTTTTCTTCCTGTAAATATTCAATTTGTTGTCCATCAAGATTCTTGTTTCATCTAGTTATAGTTAAAAACATTATGCCACATCTCAAATAGAGACGAGCTATGTTTCACTGGTTTCAATGTATGGTTGTAGGGCCTTGGCTTTCTCTGTGTCGATTGTTATTTTGGCTAATATTCGGAAAATGTGGTGTTTTGTAGGTGGGTGCCACCTGATAAAACGGGATATTAAGAAATCAATAAGGAATAAGATGGACTACGACCGTTGTCATGCCTGCAGTGATCGCATTAAACACCCAAAAGGTGATCAGTTCATTGGTGGACATAACTCTACTAGAATGCCATACTACAGCGCATTCCCGTGTGTCAACAAAAAGTAGATGCCCTATCCCATAGTTTTTTACTTATATTTTTCTTGTTGGCTTGTACTTTACTAAAATTTGGTCTATGTTATGGAATTGTTTGAATGCAGTCCCCTTATGTATTTAAATATCACGGCCCATTGACCAAATAATTGTGTTTGGATCATTGCCATGGAGAAAAGCGGAACAACATGCTAGCCAACTGATGTTATTTAGTCCTGCCACCAACTTCTGGTCAAAATGAAGAGACTAACGGCGAACGAATACTTTCAAGCCTTGTCTGCGTTGTTCTAGGCAAAAATTCCTAGACATTTGCTATGCTTGTTGCTGCTAAAAAACTGCTGATAGAAGTTCCATGCTGCCAAAAAAGGATATGCGAATTAAACATGCAAATGCATCTTGTACCAAATGCTGGCAACTTATGCAAGAACTGCTAAGATCTTAAGAAAAATCAATACTACGGTCTGAAGAAGTGAAGAAAACTTATTTTGTGTGCTTAAATTTGAGAGTGAACAGAGTGATATCATTGGGAACCCGTAAGGGGGGAGAGATTTTGGAACTACGGAGTTGAGTGTTGGCGGACGCGGTTGTGTGATACTTGGGTTGCGATGATGAAGCTCGCTCTGATTGCTTACTGTGTACCTTTTGCTTCATGCCATTTGCAAATAAACAAATCATGTCTCGTAACGAGGCCTTATGGGAACACTCCACACCCTAGTGAGGGGGTGACATGTATAATCAGGGAGTATACATGGAGTATACAAGGATACAATGGAGTATACATGGCAAGCTATAATCAGGGAGTATACATAGCATTCAAGCTGGCTGTGTTTGGCTCTCAGAAACATCCCTAGCGAATTGTGCAAGGGATTCAATTGCCTGGGAGCAATTGCACAAGGAATGGTTCAAAAAAAAATTTTGCACAAGGGATACGATTGTGCCCATCCTAGTGTAATTATGGTCCTACAATAAGTAGCAAATGTGAGTATCCTATGGTGATCAGCTGGAGCCCATTCGCTCCATGAGCTTCTATCAATGTCGCTTAACCTGGACTCCCTAGGTCATGGGTGCTCCGGTCGTTAAATTTTGTGGGTGCCATGTAACTGCTTTTATACGGTTGTGATTCTGTTTTTTTTTGGGGGGGGGGGGGGGGGGGGGGCGGGGGGCCTTGTGACCTTTTATTTGTAAATTTTTTCCTTTTTAATGAAATGAAACGCAACTTTCCTATGCTTCTAATAATTAATAAGGAAAGAAGAGATCCTGAATCATTGAGAGATTTGGTGGCCTGGGTGCCATCTGGTTGCTCTTGCTCAAGCGGCAAGCGCCCAATGGTCCAAATCACCATCCTACCTTACATCAATTTCAGTGTCCTCAAACAGGTTGAGTGTTAGAGTATATTTGGTAGTTTATATATTGTATCCGGACTGCCATACATATCCGGTGGGGTTGCCTTGCACCCCAAGTCTTGTACTCTTATATATACCGGCCGAGGCCTCAAGCTAATACAATCAATCCATTATACCAATTCTATTCTCCTACATGGTATCACGAGATTAGGGTTTGAGATTTTAGACTATCTTCTGCTGCCCTAACCCTAGCGACCGGCGCCCCTCCTGCCTCCTGCGCGACGCCAGCTGTCCCCACGGCTCCCATCCAGGGCGCCCCCTCGACGGCTTCCTAGCGCACCCCCGGGGAGGTCCCCCATGACCTCCGCCGGGGGCAGCGCCCTCCATCGCGGCGGATCGAGTTAATCCGCTGCCGTCCTCCCGTCTAGCAGCAGCAGATCGTGACGTACCTCGCCACCGCCGCCATGAAAGCTGTCGTCGACGACACCGACCTGCGCTGTCGTGGTGGCAGCCGCAGTCTCCTCCGGCGTCTGTGCCCTACCCCGTGCTACCGTGGTGGCAGCAGGGGCCCCGACACAGCGCGTCGACCTCGTCGCCGGCGGCATGCATGACGGCGCCGCCCCTTCACCGCGTGGGCTCCAGCCGCCTCTCCCCGCACGGGCTCCAGCCGCTGCAAGGGAGGGAGCCGCCTGGCTTCAACCGCCCCTCTGCGGCCCCTCCCGCCGGGGAGCCGCCCGGCGCAGGACCTCCAGCGCCGCCGCAGGGAGCCGGCCGCCCGCCTCCCTCATCGCCGTCCGCCGTCCCTCTCTCTCACTCTGTTTCTTCCGCTTCAGATGCGGTCGTTGACCGTGGCGGGAGAGAAGGAAAAAGAGGAGATTGAGAGGATTGCGCTACGCGCACCCAGAGGTGCTACACGAGCTGCTGCTGATTTGTTTTTTTGGTAATTCCTCTGTTTTTTACTGGAGCACTGCTCGAGATTGAGTCGCCCACCGCCCGTCGACCGCACGCCTCTACTTCTACATCAGCATCGACTTCACCGGCCTCTTCTTCGTCTTCGACTGTGCGGCATAGCGACATGGACGGTGCCCTAGGGGACGCCCATCTGTGCCGCCCACCTCGTCGCCTCGTCCGCACGTCGATCTTCGCCGGCTCGTCGTCGCCTCCACCGATCGGGACGCCTCCACCAACTTCGCCCATCGTCGTCTCGCCTCGCGCATACTCGGTTTGATCAGCCGACATGCGCGATCCACTGGCTCCCGTGACGCCTGTCATCGTATTGCGCGCCTCTTCCCCGAGTATGGAGGGTGGTCGCTGCTTCGCCTCTTCGGGCAGCAGCAGTACAGTCTGTGGTGTTCCTCGTCATTGCATCTTCACCACCGCCGACTACGTCCTCGACTTCGTCCACGCCGGCCACTTCGACCGCATCTTCGACATCGTCTACGACTACGTCAGTGCACACCTTGCGCGCACATGGTCTTCACCGAGCTGTTCGAGTTCTTCGTCGCCTTCTTCGAGCTCCGCCGCCGCATCCTCCGGATCATCAGGCCTTGCGCCAGATCGTCCGGGGTTACCTCGTCGCTTCGTCCAGCACCACCTCGTCGCCGTCCACTTCTACCCCTTCGTCTACTCCAGCAACTGCGGGCTGCATCGGCATCTTCTTCCTCGCAGTTCTTCTGCGCCTGCGCCCGTCGTGGAGGCCTTCTCTGCTGGTCCCTCAGACAACGGCGTCTTGGTGGTGCACTCTCCCTCGCACGTCCGGTCTTGGCAATACCGGTGCGTGCCATCGTCCTCGATGCATTCACGGGTCTGGCAAACCCGGGGATGTGTCGCTCGATGGCGTGTCTGCGTCGACTGCGGGATCGACTCTCTCTTCGACTGCCTCGACGCGTCGCCATCTTCGTCTCCAGCGTCGTCTCCGTTACGCCTCCACCATGGCGCTTCCTAGTGCGCCCGCGGCTTCCTGTGCGGCTCCTTACCATCGGCGACCTCGACAGCTCACCATCGACCACGGCTACCCTACGCACGACTTCCTCGACCACGCTACTTGCTCCAGTTCGGCTTCTTCGACATCGGCACAAAGGGCTACCATCCGCATGAGTTTCTCGTCGGTTCTCTCCAGTCGCAGCATCCGCATTGCGCCGACGCTACAACTGCGGGGGGATGTCAGTCCGTCGGTTCCTACCTTCGGCTTCTCCTCCAGTCTCACCGTCTGCAGTGCTCCCGCTCTGACTGCGGAGGGATGTTAGAGTATATTTGGTAGTTTAGATATTGTATCCGGACTGCCATACATATCCGGTGGGGTTGCCTTGCACCCCAAGTCTTTACTTTTATATATATCGGCCGAGGCCTCAAGCTAATACAATCAATCCATTATACCAATTCTATTCTCTTACATTGAGGGTGGCCATCTTTCTGCCATTGCTCATGTGGTTGGGCCGTTGGGGAGGCATCAATATTTCATTAACCGGCAACAGGTCAGGTGACTCACCTAGCAGCATTTCGACTTCAGAAGTAAAAAGATCGGTTGGTACCTCCAAACTGCTGACCTTGAGAGAGAACAAGTTCACGAGGCACTGTGGCAGGATTAATGATTAGGCATAGAGGCAGTTTAGATTTGTTTCTTGAAGTGTGAGGCCAGTCTAAAAGTGATCCAAACGAATACACAGCTTCCAATATGAAATGAACGTATGAGATAAAATATCCAATTAAAGCTATCCAGGCTATTTTGGTAAAGTTGCAGGTTCTCAGATTGGGGATGCCATCATGTTTAAGTTAACATACCATCCCCAAACTCCACATTAGGTGTAACTGAGACAGAAAGATCACGCTTTTAAAAGCGATTAATAAATTGCAGGCAGAGTAGCAATGCCAAAAAGGCGAAGACTGGGGAATAATAATATTGTTTTGTCCCCATCAAAGTTTGTTCCAATACAGAATTTTGCTTATATATTGTGTATTTCTCAACACCACAGATGAAATACATTTGTAGCTTGCACGCGATACAAAAATGATCTGACATCAAAGAAAAGACGGTGCAATGCACATGTAGTGCTAAACCTGGTTCTCAAAACTCATACAAACCCAAGTGCATCATATCAGAGTTTAGTCAGCAGGATAGAAAACCTATGGCATATGTGGGGGCATAACATAATCTTGGTGCATCAAGTAAACTTCATGTTTCTTTTGCTTCTTCCTAGGAGGAAGGTCACCATCAGAATCATCACCATCTTCAAAGCGTTCTCTAGATCTTTTATTTGGGCGGGCTGGTCGTCTTACTTTAATACCCTTGTGTTCATACACGTGGTACACATCGTGTGGTAAAATTCGGCCAAACCCTCCTGTTGGGAAATTTTTGCCAGCTGAGTTCATAAATTCCCAGAAAGGTACTATTTCTTCGACTCCATACCCTGTGCCACACGCTGCATGGCCTTCCATTCTCCCCTCTTCAAACTTCTCATAGCTCAGAATAGGCAACTGGCCAAATTTCTGAACATATGCATTGTAGTTGCTGGTGACATGGAAAACCAACAGAAGAGGGCAAGTTGTGATACTTTGCAGTGCCGCCTTACAGGAACTAGGATGTATGGCAAAGAAGGGGTACACATCCTCTACTGAGTATCTTATACAATCAACTATCTGCAAAAGAGAATAACTGTGTGAATCAGACGTACTAGAACTACTCAACCCCGCCGTTGCTGCGGGCATCATTACAGGAATTCCAAAGTATTTTTGTTGTTGTAAAGCTATGTATAACAATAATTTAATACGCAGGTATTCATGGGAAGTATATGTACACGAATTATTTAACATTGTGTAAGCATAATAAAAATATGGTACGAAATGGCATTGCACATGCAAAAAGTCAAAAAGTTGGACTTCTCAGATTGGTCCACGAAACCATTGTGCAGGTCATTATAGGCAGCTTGCCCAGCCTAAGCCAGTCCTACCTTCAATAAGACGGTCCCACACACATTTCTAAAAGAAAATATAGAGTCACTACTGAACTGTGTATACCATAAAATAAAATAAAAATCCAAGAATGAAAAAGACGTTTAATTCGCATTTTAAGCTAATGTGACATTGGCTGACAAATGCAATGAACTCAAAAGAGATTGTCGTGGTGCTGCAAACCACAGCCGGGTGGCGGAAGGCACCCGCCCTAGTCCAGAGGGTGTGTACTCGGGGGTTAGCTAGTCTTAGATCGATCTCACTCAAGAACACGATGAACACAGCAGGATTTAGAGTGGTTCGGGCCGCCGGAGCGTAATACCCTACATCCACTGTGTGTTGTATTGCCTTCCCACGAGAGTGAGAAGTTTGCGAGAGCTTGAGTCTGGATTGTGGAGATGGTCCTGTGCACAGCGGGCACCTCCCTTTTATATCTCAAGGGGGTGCATACACGGCTGTTGGATCCCCGACAGGTGGGTCCAACGATGCAATATAAAATAACAGATTGTTCATACATTATGGCGTTGCAGGCAAAGGAGATCTCTCTCTTGGATTCCCTTGCCTGCTCCCGGAGCCCTTCGTCCATCATGTCTTGGCGCTGTCTTGTCGAGACGGAGCCTGACGTAGCTAGTAGCATCGCCTGCCACGTAGCTGAACGGCTGTGTAGGGAGCGGCGTAGGTGGCATGATGGAAAAGTGCCGTGCCGTCGTATCCATTTAATGCGGCAGACGGGCTCTGCGCGGGCGCGGCTCAGGCGGCTGCACTGTGCTCCTTGGTAATACGCGGTGCGCCAGCGGGGCCTGACAAAAGGCTGTCTTGTGTACCGCGGCGGCAGAGCACGCCTTGTCCATCGCATTAAATGCGGTAGGTGGGCGAGTCTTCCTGCGGAAGGCTCGCGCACGATCCCACGTCTCCGGGACACGTGGCGGCTCCGGACCCCTACACGGTGAGGGGAGTCCGGACGGGCGCAGGAGGTCCCGGACCCCTCTGGGGGTCCGAGGCCTCGGCGGTCAGCTCGGAGCTTCCCTTCCATGGAGACACGTGGCGCCACCGGACCCATCCTCAGGCGGGGAACGGTCCGGGGCCGTTGGCCTGGTGAGGGAAAAGCCTGGCCTGTGGGGCCTGGTTACTCCGTCTTTCCCGCGCAGCTACGGATAACTACGTGGGTCCTGTCTTGCTGCAGTAAGAGTGGGTATCCCTGTTGCAGGGTACCGACAGTGGCCCCCGGGCCCACCTTGGGGGAGGTACGAACCCACAGGTGGGGCCACTTCTGCGATTTGGCTCTATATAGCTTGAAGCTCCTTTCCGCAGGGGTCTTGACCGGCTTTGACCACCCATTGGGCTGGTTGCTGCCTCATCACATCGCAACGGCTTACTGACTCACGATCCCCACGCATAATAGTGGTTCACCTAGTCATGCGCGCGACGCTCGGCATTGTTGCGGCCGGAGTAAACGAAATATTTACCACCGGCGCAGTTCCCGAAAAGCTCGGCCACGCCTGCGATTAATGTGCGCACGTCAGCTCAGCTTCCGCCTTTTCTCACCTCTGTTGGTTACCCGCTCTCCCTGACAGGTGGGCCTGGGCCCCCTTGCCATGGAATGGGCGGCTAACACTAGGTGCGGACGTCGCTTGGGTTCCAGCGACGGTTCCGGGGCGCGCCGGTTGAGTCAGGCTTTATAATGGGGTGTACCGCATTCCGCGGTTACTTTCCCGCATTCGTCTTCTCCCTTCCAACCTTTGCGCCCCTTTGCCTTCGAGCCTCCTTTGCCCTTTGTTCCCTCGCGCCGGCCGCCTCTCATCTCCACTGAGCAATGGCATCCCTTGTTCACCCCCGCCGATACCAGACCGAGGGAGAGTTGAACACAGTGCGCCGTCTGCTGGGATGGAGTGCTCAGGAGACCGGCTGGGGGGTGCGAGCAGGCTCGGTTCCCCTTGGCAACCTCCGCGCCGGGGAGTTTGTGCTATTCATCTCGCACATCTCCACTGGCGTGGGACTGCCGATTTCTTCGTTCCTGCTGCTGCTGCTGGAAGACTTCGGCCTCCAACTTCAGCATTTGACGCCGCACTCCCTCCTCCTGACGTCCATCTTCGTGCACCTATGCGAGATGTTCGTGGGAGTTCGGCCCTGCGTCATCCTCTTCCGCTACTTCTTCATTCTGGTGAGATCCGGAAGGAGCAAGGACGAGGTGGGAGGGTACTACTTCCAAGTGAGGAGTGACCTGGTGACTCCTTACATTCCCGGCCTGGCTGGCGGGAAGTGGGAGGAGTGGCGCAGGGATTGGGTGATCGCCACCACCGAAGCCAACGAGCGCCTCACCCTGCCGACCGAGGGGCCCGCCTCCGACAAGGCATCCTGGAGGGCCAAGCCGTCGCTGCAGCCGGAGTTCGACTCCGTGCTGGACAAGATCAGGTCGCTGGCAGAGAGCGGCCTCACCTCATGGCATGTGCTCGGAGACTTCGTGAAGCGTCGGATCGCTCCCCTGAAGCAGCGGCCACGTGCAGCGTGGAACTTCACCGGTCTCAACGACTGCTGCAGGACCCAACGCGGAGAGGGGAGCGACCTGACACAGGAGGCCTTGGAGGTTCTGGTGCGGAACGTGACGGGGGACGCCTTCATCCCGGAGAACCTGATCCTCCCGCAGGGCATAGTCCCCCTCTGCGAGGACTCCGCGAGGGTGGCGGTGCTGGCAACCCTGCCGACTCTGGACGACGGGGGACTGGCCCCACGCCAGACCGGAGGCGACGCGAACCGCGGGCTCCGGATCCCGGGTGCATCCGGGGATCAGGCCACGCTGAGCGCTGCGGGATCCGGCGCCACCACGAAGGGGAAGCAGGCCGCGGCTAGCAGCGCGGCCACAGCCGGCTCCAGCCGGGCACAAGGCAGCTCCGGTGCATCGTCGGGCGACGGAGGCCGGCGCAGGCTACTCCGGGGCGACGGGACCCTGGTCTCGGAGCCCGCCGCGAAGCGCCAGAGGTCTTCTGAGGGCGCGGGCCAGGGTAGCTCCCGGGCCGCCGGCCCCCATGCATCCTCTGGGGCGACTGCACCACCACCATCGCCGCCGCGGAATTCCTCCCGCCGGCAGCAACAGCAGCAGCAGCTGCTGCTGCAGCCGCAAGGGCAGCGGCAGCAGACGCGAGGGCGGCAGCAGCAGCAACAGGTGCGACCCCGGGTTGCGCCCGTGCCGCAGCCACGGGGACAGCAGCAGCAAGAGCAACCCCAGGTTGCGCCTGCATTGCAGCTGCAGGGGCAACAACAGCAACAGCAACAGCAGCAGCCACAAGAGAAGAGGCCCGGGCTCCGGGGACGCTGGGTGCCCGGTACTGCTGGGTTAGTGTCATCCTGCTCTCCTCTCTTGCGCCGGTGTTCTGTTTGTTTGTTTTTGCTGATGGCTTTTCTGCTTTGCTACCAGGGCTTCCCGCCCCAGCGGTTCTTCTACCACCGTTGGCACATCAGCAGGTGCTCGGGCGGCGGCGACCTCGGCATCGACAGCGACGGTGGCAGCAGGTGCGGGACCCTCAGGTACGGCGTCCTGCTGCTTACTCCGTGGCACATGATGCGATGCTGACTGTCATGCCATTTCCAGACTCTGCAGTGCTCAGTGCAGCAGCGGCGGCGGCGGTGGCGCCGGTGCTGGGTGCAGCCGCACCCGACACGGTGGTGGAGGTGCCAGTGCAGGGCTCGGCCGCGCCCGACTCGGCGGCAGCGGGGACGCCGGAGCTGGGCCCAGCCGTGCCCGACTCGGCGGCAGTGGGGGCGCCAGAGCTGGGTCCGGCTGCGCCCGACTCGGCAGCAGCGGGGGCGCCAGAGCTGGGCTCGGCCGCTCCCGACTCGGCGGCAGCGGGGGCGCCGGAGCTGAGCCCGGCCGCGCCCGACTCGGCAGCAGCGGGGGCGCCGGAGCTGGGTCCGGCCGCGCCCGACTCGGCGGCAGCGGGGGCGCCGGAGCTGAGCCCGGCCGCGCCCGACTCGGCAGTAGCGTGGGCGCCGGAGCTGGGTCCGGCCGCGCCCGACTCGACGGCAGCGGGGGCGCCGGAGCTGGGTCCGGCCGCGCCCGACTCGGCAGCAGCGGGGGCGCCCGAGCTGGGCTCGGCCGCTCCCGACTCGGCGGCAGCGGGGGCGCCGGAGCTGGGTCCGGCCGCGCCCGACTCGACGGCAGCGGGGGCGCCGGAGCTGGGTCCGGCCGCGCCCGACTCGGCAGCAGCGGGGGCGCCCGAGCTGGGCTCGGCCGCTCCCGACTCGGCGGCAGCGGGGGCGCCGGAGCTGGGTCCGGCCGCGCCCGACTCGGCAGCAGCGGGGGCGCCGGAGCTGGGTCCGGCCGCGCCCGACTCGGCAGCAGCGGGGGCGCCGGAGCTGGGCTCGGCCGCTCCCGACTCGGCGGCGGCGGAGGCGCCGGAGCTGGGTCCGGCCGCGCCCGACTCGGCAGCAGCGGGTGCGCCGGAGCTGGGCTCGGCCACTCCCGACTCGGCGGCGGCGGAGGCGCCGGAGACAAGTGCTGCAGCGGAAGCCCCTACCTCCAGCTCCGGTCCTGTTGCGGAGGAAGAGTTGGAGGTGGTGTTTGGCAGGCGGCTCCTACAGCTCCAATCCCCGGAGGAGGATGCGACTCCGCTTCCTCAGGTGCTGTTGCGAGTTCGGCGTTCGATCGAGGAGGCAACCTCCTCCGCCGAGGTGGCCTTCCGGCGGGAGTGGTCTGCGCTGGAGAGCGAGCGTCAGCGCCTCTCCGACTGGCACACCCGCCTGGAGGCGCTCACGAAGGCTGAAGCCTCCCACGCCGCGGAAACTCGGTCAAAGCTCAAGGCGGACCAAGAGGCCTACCGAGTCAACCTTAAGAAGGTGTTTGACCGAGAGCTCGCGGTGTCAAACCGAGAGAAATCCTTGGCGCAGCGGGAGCAGGACTTCACCCTGGAGGTTGTTGGCTTCGCTGCTCAGCGGTCCGACCTCGAGGCTCACCTCGCAGTTCAACAGTCCGAGCTGGAGACTCGCAGCGAGGACCTCGAGTTTCGGAGGCAGGAGCTCGACGTCTTCTCTGCGACTCTGCAGGGATGGCGCGAGCAACTGCAGGAGAGAGCCAGCCAGCTGGCTGCCGACGAGGCGGATCTGGAGGAGGGCCGGAAGTCCCTCGCCAAGCGGGAGGCCCACGCCACCGGCATAGAGAAGGAGCTCGGGCGCCAGCGAGAGTCGCTCAAGAAGCTGAAGGCATGGGCTGAGCAGAGGGAGACCAAGCTGGAGGAGAGGTCCCGCGAACTCGAGGAGAGGTCCCGTGAGCTCGAGGAGAGGTCCCGCGAGGTGGAGGTGGCCAAGGCGGCCCTGGACACCCGGGTGCAAGAGGCGGTCCAGGAGGCGGTCCAGAAGCACCAGGAAGACCAGCGCGCTGGAGCCCAGCGGATCGCTGACTGGGCGGCCGAAGCGAGCCTCGCACTGGTGCCATTTGGAATGAGCCCAATCCAGGTGGCGGAGCCGCCAGCTTCGATAGCTGACGCCCTCCCAGTGTTGAGCTCTGTTTCGGATAGGCTCCAGCGCCTGGGGCCGGTCCTTACTGGACAGCTCGAAACCAAGGGCCGCGAGCTGATCCGGATGGTGGCGGAGCACATCCTGACCTGCCTCCGGAGCCACGACCCGGCCATCTCGCTGGCGCCCGTGGTCGATGGCCCTGTAGCAGAGACGGAGGCCGCCGCTCGGGACAGCGTGCGGGAGGTCGTTGACTTCGTCGCCGCCTACTTCAAGCGAGAGCCTGCGGACCCTTAGGCTGGGGATTGTATCTTTTTTCCTTTTGCATTATGTAACAAACATTGTATTAGTTGAAAGTTTTTGAAATAGAAGAAACTTCAACTTAGCTGTTTGTCGGTTGTTGATTTGCGGTATGCGGCACCCCGGCGCCCTGGCCCCCTGGCGGATAGGTTCAGTTGTTTGGACCTGTCTGCCACGTGAGCCGTAGAAGATACTCCGGACCTCCTTGGGCATAGGTGTCACATAGTTTGTAAGACGAGCAAGCGTCTTGTTCCCTGCGTAGCATACAGAACTACAGAGAGAAGAATCAAATTTGCTTATATGATACTGCAACTTAGCTGTTTGGCGCATGCAGAACCCATTCACGGTGTCTGGGACAAAGTGGATGCTCGGGCCCCCTGGGAGAGAGACTCAGTTGTTTTGAGTCTGTCTACCATTGAAACTGGACCTTGGTCTGCATGAAGGCTTTGAAGCGGATGCTAGGACCCCCTGGTAGGTAGGCTCAATGGTTTGAGGCTGGCTACCACCCTAGAGGAGGCTTAACCTGTATACCACTTCAAATTCACAGCTTAGTAGCAGGCCCGCGGGACTCACCCCTGACCAGTGCCAGGCTGGTACAGGGTCCGGGGCTCAAGATGCGCAGGTCCAGGTTGGTCAGTGCTTGTTACGGAGTGGTAGAGTGCGTAGGCTTAGGGTCGGAACCAGGCTAAGGCGCTACGCAGGGCTCCGGACCATTCCAGGAAACAGCACGATCTTTCCGGACCTGGCTTCACCGTCCCAGACCCTTCGCAGCAGCGGGTGAGGTCACTTTGCTGTGCTCGATCCTTTGAGATATAGTGCTGGACATGCCGTGTTGGACTTAGGAAGCCAGCTCTTGAGCTGGGACGAGGTCCGGGCCCCCAATTACCCGGCTCCAGGTACTAGAGCACTCGTTACAGGGTGGTGGAGAGTGCAGGCTTTTGGGTACGGAACCAGCTAAGCGGCTACACTGGGCTCCGAACCACCCCAGGAAACAAGTACCCGCTCCCCAGAGTAGGTCTCTAGGGGTCTGGACCCCTCTCCAGCAGCAAGAGGGTCCGGACCTGTATGGTAGTCCAGCAGCTCAACGCAGATCTTAGTTGCAGCAACAAGAGTAGAGGTCCCGCGGGGGTTAGAAAAAAGCGAAAATTCTGAGAATCGAAGTGCGTAATTTAACTTTGACACAAAGACAGAACTAGGAGAAAATCTTTCCTTTGCAATCTCGATGTACATGACTTGCGCGATGGATGCCAGAGGTCGGGTTTATGAGGTCGGACCTCTACCGCTCTGAGCCGCACGTTAGCCGTTAGTGCGATTGATGCCAGAGGTCGGGTTTACGAGGGTGGCCCTCAACCGCTCCGGGCCGCATGCTAACTCTATCTTATTACAAAGGAAAAGTTATTTCCCTGTTCTGCCTAGGTGTAAAACTTACGCAGATGCTCTATGTTCCACGGGTTGGGCAGCGGCACTCCGTCTTCTGTGGCGAGGCGAACGCATCCGGGCCGGCATACCTCTGTAACCTTGAAAGGCCCCTCCCAGCTGGGGGAGAGTTTGTGGAGCCCCGCTCGGTTCAGGATCCGTCTGAGGACGAGGTCGCCAGCCTGGAGCTCCCTACTGTGCACGAACCGTTGATGATAGCGCCGGAGCGCCTGGTTGTAGCGTGCATTTCGGATTGCTGCTCGCCACCTTCGCTCGTCAACGAAGTCCACGTCGTCGCACCGCAGCTGCTCCTGCATGGATTCGTCAAAGGCCTGGACCCGTGGTGAGCCCAGGTGAATTTCTGGGGGAAGGCATGCTTCAGCCCCGTAGACCAGGAAGAACGGAGTCTCCCCGGTAGCTCGGTTGGGGGTGGTCCGGTTGCCCCATAGTACACACGGAAGCTCGTCAACCCATTTGGCACCATGCTTTTTCAAGCAGTTGTAGGTGCGGGTCTTGAGTCCCCTGAGGATCTCTGCATTCGCTCTCTCAACCTGTCCATTGCTGCGAGGATGTGCCACGGACGCAAAGCATAGCTGGATGCCAATGTCCTCACAGTACTCTTGGAAGAGTCTGCTTTTGAATTGGGTCCCGTTGTCCGCGATGATGCGGTTTGGGACGCCAAATCTGCACACAATGGACCTGAGGAATGCGACTGCTGATTTCTTAGTAATATTCACCACAGGAGTAACCTCCGGCCACTTGGTGAACTTGTCGATGGCGACATAGAGGAACCGGTATCCGCCGACAGCCCGGGGGAAAGGCCCCAGGATATCCACACCCCACACAGCGAATGGCCATGAGGGTGGAATCATCTGCAGAGCTTGAGCTGGGGTGTGTATTTGCTTTGCATGGAACTGGCATGCTTTGCAGGACCTTACCAGCTTAGCCGCATCCTGGAGTGCTGTTGGCCAGTAGAAGCCATGCCGAAAAGCCTTGCCAACAAGCGTGCGAGAGGAGGAATGACTTCCGCACTCGCCTTCATGGATCTCCGCGAGCAGTTCGCGGCCCTCTCCCTGGGAAATGCATCGCATGAGGATTCCGTTGGCGCCACGGCGGTAGAGATCCCCTTCTACCACCGCGTAGCGTTTAGCCAATCGGACTATGCGCTCAGCGGACACATCGTCATCAGGGAGGATGTTATCCTTCAGGTAGTCCCGGATCTCGGAGATCCATGCATCGGGAGCTCCCAAAGCAGGTAGGGGTGGCTCTGTGAGGACACCAGGCTCCTCAACAGAACACACAGCCCCAGTTGGGCGCCATAGGTGGAATGCTGCCGGGACCGCTAGCTTCGAGGTGCCAGCTTGATCCCGTTGACATGCCTTGTTGAGGCTGGTGTAGTCGATGCACATCCGGAGCTTCCCGTTGGCCTTTGGGACGACAACCGGATTGGCCAACCACTCGGGATGGTGGACCTCCTCGATGAAGCCAGCGTGTAGGAGCTTGTGGACTTCCTCGCGGATGAAGTTCTGCCGCTCCACGGACTGCTTCCGAGGCTTCTGGCGCACCGGCGTGGCGTCGGGGTAGATCCTCAGATTGTGCTCGATCACTTCCCTGGGGATCCCGGGCATCTGTGACGGTTCCCAGGCGAACACGTCGACATTTGCCCGGAGGAAAGCGATGAGCGCGTCTTCCTATTTCTCCTCCAGGTTCCCCGCGATGCGGGTGGTCCTGGTGGAGTCTGTTCCAATCTGTACCGACTTCACGGGAACTTGGTCCGGGTCAGATGGTTGGACCTTGGGAGCCTTTGCAGGCGCCCTGGGTTGCGAGGTGGACGGATCCTCCTCGGAGCGTGCAGCCTCTGCCGCCAGAGTATGCAGTCTCTCAACTGCAGCGACGGCAGCGGTGCGGTCGCCCTGCACGGTGAGGACTCCGGCAGGGGAAGGCATCTTCAGGACCAAATACCCATAGTGGGCAATGGCCATGAAGCGGTAGAGTGCCGGTCGGCCAATGATGGCGTTGAACGGGAGGTTCACCTCCGCAACATCGAACATGACGCTCTCTGTGCGGAAGTTCTCCTCGGTCCCGAACGTGACCGGCAATGTGATGCTCCCCAGGGGGAACACCGGGTGTGGGCCCACTCCGGAGAATGGGCGAGAGGGAGTCAGCTTGGACTCTGGGATCTGCAGCTGCTTAAATGCTGCATAACTGATGACGTTGAGGCCAGCCCCACCGTCAATCAGCATGTGGTAGAGCCTCACGTTGGATATGACAGGAGCGGTGACTAAAGGTAGCACACCAGCTCCGGCCATATTCTCCGGGCAGTCGGATGGCCTGAAAGAGATGGTGGTGTTCATCCACCTCTGGTGCGGCGCCGCCCTCGGGACCCCCGGCTTCACCGAAAGGACCTCCCGGCGAAGGGTCTTCACGTCCCGTCGGGAGACAAGCTCCCAGCTCCCGCCATACATTACGTACAGCTTCTTGCGGCGGTCGCCGTTGTCGGAATCGGAGTCGTCGTTGTGATAGACGCCCTTCAGCTCTCGGGCGGGGGATTGGTACCCCAGCTCCTTCTCCCCGGCTGCGGCCCCGCTGTCAGAGGCCTTCTCCTTGCCGGCGCGCTGGCGAGGAGGGGATGAGCCATCCTTAGAGGACTGCTCACGCCGCCCACTGACCCGTTTCGCGAGCTTTTGGATCTCGCGGCAGTCAGCGGCGCTGTGGCGAGCGGTGGGATGCACTGGGCATGAACCTCTGCTTCCACCTTGTGGGCGAGGGCGTTTGCCATGTGTATTCTGCCCCCCAGCCGCTGCCGCCGCAGCCGGCGCCGCTGCTGGCGCTGCTGCTGCAACGACTGGTCCGCCAGATTGCGGCTCGCCGCGACCCCGGTTCTTCTTCTTCTTCTTGCCACCGCCCTGAGCAGTAGCACTGGAGCCACCAGCTTTGGTGTCTCCATCTTGGGGGGCTGAGTGCCATGCACGGCCCTCAGCGGCCCTGGCACACTTGTCTGCCAGGGAGAAAAGCGTAGTGACGCTTTCCACCTCGTGCGTCGGCAGCTTCTCGAGCATCTTCTCATCACGCACCCCCTGGCGGAAAGCAGTAATAATAGATGCATCTGAGATACGAGGAATGGTACCCCGTACCTTGGTGAAGCGCGAGATGAAAGCCCGAAGCGTTTCCCCGGGTTTTTGCCTTACGGCGTGAAGGTGTGCCTCCACACCATGCTGCTGGTAGGCGCTGGCGAAGTTCGCTGTGAACCTCGCATAGAGCTCTTCCCAGGACTGGATTGTCCCAGGTGTGAGGGTCATGAGCCAGGTCCGGGCTGGCCCAGACAAGGCTACATGAAAGTAGCTTGCCATGACGGCGCCGTTGCCGCCAGCCGCTGTGATGGCGGTAACGTACACCTGCAGGAATTCCGACGGGTTAGTAGTACCGTCGTACTTTTCCGGCAGGTGGGGGCGGAACTTGGGTGGCCACGCCACGGCGCGGAGGTGCTCCGCAAGCGCAGCACAGCCCACCCCGGCCACCGGTGCACCTGACTGAATCCGGGCGTTCACCGGAGGCCTGGGTGCCGCCGCGTCCAGATCGACATTGAGGTTGCGTCCCTCAATGTTGAGACGGCGCTCTCGCGCCCTCTCGACAGCGATGCGGGCATCCTCCCCCGCGCGCCGGCGGTTGAGCTCCGCCCGCAAGTCTTCTGTTCGTGCACCCCTCACGGTAGGGGAGCGCACAGATGCCGACGCACCGCCCTGACGCTGGTGGTAAGGTACCACCGCGTTGCCAGGCGGAGGTCGTTGCCCAGTCTTTGCAGAACTGGGGGAGGCCTGAGCCAGATGGAGGAGACGATCGACGTCGTCCCGCCACTGCCTCAGGGCGTCTGGCGAGGCTGCCTCAGCCGGGGGGTTGCGAAGCAACTCCCTAGCCGCTGCCAGCGCTCCGCCGCTCGCAGCCTGTGAGGGGGCCCTTGATGGGCGCCCTGACTCTTGCCGGCGGGCGGCGCGCGCCGCCGCCAACGGTGGCTGCTCCACAGGCACAGTTGCCCCTGGAGCAGGAACGCGAGAGGCATGTGGCGTGGAGGACGCCACCCCCTCCGTCATCTCCACGTCGTCCACGCGAACCATGGGGACGAAGAAGATGATGAAATGCGACCAGCTAGCGCCCCCTACCTGGCGCGCCAAATGTCGTGGTGCTGCAAACCACAGCCGGGTGGCGGAAGGCACCCGCCCTAGCCCAGAGGGTGTGTACTCGGGGGTTAGCTAGTCTTAGATCGATCTCACTCAAGAACACGATGAACACAGCAGGATTTAGAGTGGTTCGGGCCGCCGGAGCGTAATACCCTACATCCACTGTGTGTTGTATTGCCTTCCCACGAGAGTGAGAAGTTTGCGAGAGCTTGAGTCTGGATTGTGGAGATGGTCCTGTGCACAGCGGGCACCTCCCTTTTATATCTCAAGGGGGTGCATACACGGCTGTTGGATCCCCGACAGGTGGGTCCAACGATGCAATATAAAATAACAGATTGTTCATACATTATGGCGTTGCAGGCAAAGGAGATCTCTCTCTTGGATTCCCTTGCCTGCTCCCGGAGCCCTTCGTCCATCATGTCTTGGCGCTGTCTTGTCGAGACGGAGCCTGACGTAGCTAGTAGCATCGCCTGCCACGTAGCTGAACGGCTGTGTAGGGAGCGGCGTAGGTGGCATGATGGAAAAGTGTCGTGCCGTCGTATCCATTTAATGCGGCAGACGGGCTCTGCGCGGGCGCGGCTCAGGCGGCTGCACTGTGCTCCTTGGTAATACGCGGTGCGCCAGCGGGGCCTGACAAAAGGCTGTCTTGTGTACCGCGGCGGCAGAGCACGCCTTGTCCATCGCATTAAATGCGGTAGGTGGGCGAGTCTTCCTGCGGAAGGCTCGCGCACGATCCCACGTCTCCGGGACACGTGGCGGCTCCGGACCCCTACACGGTGAGGGGAGTCCGGACGGGCGCAGGAGGTCCCGGACCCCTCTGGGGGTCCGAGGCCTCGGCGGTCAGCTCGGAGCTTCCCTTCCATGGAGACACGTGGCGCCACCGGACCCATCCTCAGGCGGGGAACGGTCCGGGGCCGTTGGCCTGGTGAGGGAAAAGCCTGGCCTGTGGGGCCTGGTTACTCCGTCTTTCCCGCGCAGCTACGGATAACTACGCGGGTCCTGCCTTGCTGCAGTAAGAGTGGGTATCCCTGTTGCAGGGTACCGACAGAGATGATCAGGGAGACTAAGGGAAACATAATAATTTAGGGGCAGCATGTTGGAAAACGTAGTGACCAGCTTGTGAAAGAATTGCAACAGAAGCGTGCCAAAAAAAACTAAAACCACAACAGGCAGGAAGTTAAGTCATACTATATGTAGGCACACGTCACTAAATCTGAACCAATATTTGAAAAACAGATTCACTATTCAATGTCAAAGGTATCTGTAGAAAACCTAGTCCAAGTTCACTAAATTTATTGTTGTGAGCATATCTGGACAAACCATTCCAAGTTCCTGAAAAGTCCTTCACTGTTACAGTGAGAAAAAAATAATGTTTGGTTTGTCTTTCATCAATACAGACTACAAGAAACGACATTGCACTGATTAACTATGAAGTAAATGCGAGAGGCGAAGCCGGGGCCGCGCGTGGCGCAGCGGGAGAGGTCGTCGCAGCGGCCGGAGCGGCGGGCGCAGACGATCCCGGGGCCGCGTGCGCCCTGGACTGTAGCTAGAGTGGAGGACCGGCGCCAACAGAGATGGTGCTAGGCGCGGGAACCCCAGGGGCCAGCGCACGAGGGACGATGGGAGATCCTGCAAGAAACAGAGCTGACGATCCAATGGGGCTGGGCACCGAGTGAAAATCCTCCAAAAAAAATCCTAGTCTGCTGCAGATTGTTGGGGAGTTTGCTCGGCAAAGGGAAAGGTGAACTCGCCGTGTGTCGACGTGACGCGAGATCAATATCCAGTTGGACTGAAGATCAAAGCAACGGTATCCCTTGTGGTGAGCAGAAAACCCCAGAAAAACACAACGGGGTGAACGAGGTGCAAGTTTGTGGGGGAGCTGTGGCGGACAAGTTAGGGTAGCAAAGACAACCGAAGACGCGCAAATGGGCATATGATGGCTCGGTGCCGAAGAGGGCACGGTGAGGTGTGCCGAAGTGCAGCGTCTTGGTAGGGAGGATGTTGAACAGGAGGGTTGCCGGATGGAGCACTTCGGCCCAATAGAACGGTTTGAGCGAGGCCTGAATTAATATGGAGCGGATGACATTGTTAATAGGACGAATGGTGCGCTCAGCCTTACTGTTCTGCGGGGACGTGTAAGGACAGGACATCTGAAGGTGGATGCCGTGGGTGAGGAAGAACGTGCAGGCGCTGGAATTGTTGAATTCGCGGCCGTTGTCGCACTGAACTACCTTGATGGTGTCGCCGAACTGTGTCTTCACATAAGCGAAAAAGTGAGACAGCGTGGAAAACGTGTTAGATTTAAGCCGCAGGGGAAATGTCCAAAGATTGTGTGAGTAATCATCAAGAACGACCAAATAATATTTAAAACCAGAGACACTAACAACGAGAGATGTCCCGGTGTCACAGTATATAAGGTCGAACTTATGCAAAGCACGAGACGAAGACACACGAAATGGAAGACGAACATGCCGGCCTAATTGACATGCGTGACACAGCGAGGAGCTAGCATCTTTATTGCACCCAGGAAGCGCTAGCTTGGAGAGGGCCTCGTGACCGGGATGAACGAGGCATCGATGCCAAAGGGTCGGGGTGGAGATGGCGACAAGGGAGTAAGCTGCAGGAAGCTGGAGAGGATACAACGGCCCGGAGCTATTGCACCTGATGATCACGTTCTTGGACTTGAGATCCTTCATAGAGGAGCCAGAGGGGTCAAATTCAACTGAACAATTATTGTCAATGGTAAACTGGCAAACAGAAATAAGATTCCTTATGAGTTTTGGTGAAACAAGAACATTATTAAGTTGTAGAGGGCCGGGAAAGCGGGCGTCGCCAGAAGAAGTGACAGGAGTAAGAGAACCTTCACTGACAATAATTGAAGCAGGAAGAGACGACTTGGAATAGCTGGAATTTGAAAGAGTGCGAGGATCGGGAGTCATGTGGGAGGAGGCACTTGTGTCGAAAAACCACACATTGTTTTACGACTGATTCAGCGTCATAGTGCTGAATGTGGAGGCGAGTGATTATTGATTGAAACGAACTAGGTTTCTGAAAGGAGAACCCGACTCTCTGTATCGTTGTGATAGTCCCTGGATCAGTAGCTATCACATACAGAACTCATTTCAATTATATATCATAGTCATACTGCTCGATAGAATTCATTACATGGGTTTAATTACACACAATCCGGAGGATTTGCGATACGGAAATCAGAGTACAAGCCCCTCGGGCTAAAAGATTTACAAGCAGAACTCGGAAGCGGAAACTATTCCTCTAGGCATCCTTCATCTTCTGACTTTTACTCCTCCACAGGCAACTTGAGCGTAACTCGACCCGTCCTTAGCGTTCTTCATTGTCGTCCATCTTGATCGTCGAGACGAATTCGGATCCTGTATCTAACAAACTATCCCCAAGGATGGGATAGGCTCACGTCACCATCCGAATGCAGCTTTAAGTGGAATGCACGGGTATAAAAAAGAGTAGTCAAGGATAAGGCTAGGGTTTTCCTAAGCAGCAGCAGTAACAACAAGCTCACAGCATCCGCCAATTCTCCTGACGCGAACCATTCCGGCATCCCGGACACCCGGTCAACTCTCATCTCCATACTAAGTATAACTCTCCAGTAACTACCCGAGTCAGTACGAGAACTCTCTCTCCTCGTACCTCAACTGCTATCCAAGCAGGTAAAAAGATTAGAGGGAGGTAGAAATATCCAGTAACACTACTCTAGTTAGTGAAGCCAGATCAAGAGTCGTACATGTCTGAGTACGCGGCTATACGTATAGTTTTAACTCTGCAAAGCTTGTACACTTGAACCCATTCAGGCTGCTAAGACGGCGGCCGCCGTCTTAGGACACAACCTACAACCACGACTCTCTAGCCGATACGGTACCATCCTGCTTTCCCGGGGATAGGGACATTCGGTGCAACGAATGACCCGGGACTGTGAATCTCTAACCTGGCCAATTGGCTTCGAGAGTCTCGAAGACTAGGGTCTTGCAATACGACCGGGCCCGACGCACCCCGAATACCTCATGGGCGTGCGGCGGTCTACCCTCTTCTAAACACACTACTCTACTCCTACACTCCTGGTACCGTACCGCTAGGAATGGCTAGAACCCCCGCCCATACAGGGACAAGTGGCGTGCACGTTTATCATAGTTCCGTCACCAGGTCCAGCTAACTCGGTCCTTACTTGCCGAAGCGAGCCTCTTCGTCACTAATGCATTTCCACCGCAGCAGTCCGCGAATGGCACCCATTATAGGTATCGCCCCTTAATGCCTCCCCTATACTACCCCGAATCCTGAAGGATAGGTTCCCTACCGGGAACACTGATACCCCCCACAGGTACTCGCAGGTAGTGCCCAACAAACGCCCCCAGTCCTCGATCAACCGATCGAGTTAATTTGCTCGCTCCCGCGGTATATTCCTATCCACCAGCTCCTCATATGTGGAACTCCACTCACGCCAAGACTATCATCACAGAAACCCAGTATCCCATATCACACTCGTATTCTCCTAACCATATAATGGTGGAGTAGGTGGTCAAGGAATAGGGGTATAAAACGGGTCATGCAGGTTCATTCAACAGTATGTAAAAGCGATAATAGATCTAGCATGCGATGTCTATCGGTGATAAGAGCAGAGATGGGCGTGAACTTGGCGTGTCTTCGTAGTCCTCCTTGGCCTCCGAGGTCTTCTAGTCGTCCGGGACGTCGCTAGACTTCTTAGCAACAAGGTCCTAATCGCAATTACGCGTAAATGAAGGAGCTAAAGTGCAAATATGCAGAAAAATGTTCAAATTAGACTCAAATCACATCAAGACCTATTGTAACGCGTAGATCATGATTTTAGAAAAATTATAAAACGGGTTTCATATTTTTCGGAGGTCCGGTTGGTGTATTATGATTTTTTGAAATTTAAATCTATTTCTAAAAATATTAAATGAATTTCAGTAAAAAAAATAACATAGGCCGACACGTGGCGGCCTCTGGGTGCGCCACGTGTCCTGCTGACAGGGTCGGTCAGTACTAACGTCATGGTCAATGCTGATGTCAGCGTTGACTGGTCAACGTTGACCAAGTCAACAGTCAACGGGGTCCACGGTCAGTGGCCCCACCTGTCAGGCTCACACGTGGGACCCACGTGTCAGCCAGGTTTAAAAGGAAAGGAAAAAGGACTGCTGTGTCTTGGGCCGAAAGTAAATAGGCCGGCTCGGCGCGGCCCAAGACGTCGGCTCCGCTTAGCAGACCGGTTCAGCTTGGCCCAAAAGCGCGGCTCGGCTTGGCGGGCTAAAAAGGAAGAAGGCCGGCTTGGATCGGCTTTGGTTAACGGAATGGAAGGAGAAAGGCTTCGGCTCCGTGGGCTCAAAGAAGAATTGGGCTACGACCCAAATTGGGCTCGGCTCAACCCGGCCACGCTTCTTCGGGGTCGGTCTTGGCGAGGCCCCCTCTTCTTCTCTGCTCGTCAGCGGCGAGGCCCGGCGGCGACGGCGACTTCCGGCAAGAAGGCCCGGCCTTTCGGCCTTGACGACGTTCGGCGAGGCTAGGGCAAGAAGCTGGCGGGTTTGAGTCGTAGCGACGGCTTGGGGATGCACATGCATAAGGCGGAACGGCGGCGACGGCGTCGATGGTGGCGGTTGGTCCCTTCCCGGCGGCGACGGCGGCTCCCAGTGGCTCCAGCCTCTCCTCCTTGGCGCTCCTCGGCTCCTCCTCCTTGGTGGTGACGACGGCGGGTCAGCGAGGACGGGGCACGGCTCGCGACGTTGGGGTCTGGCTGGTCACGGCGGGTCTTCTCCCCAGGTGCCGCGCCGCGACGTCGCGCGTGCAGGGCGCGGTCACCACGTGCGGCGGCGTCGCGGGCATGGTCCGAGCACGGCAGGTCGACGGAGACAGCATGGCGGGGGCTAAAGGCGCGGCGGCGTGCTTGTGCGTGTGCTACCCAGGTACCAGCGAGGTGCTCGGCATAAAGCCGGAGTGGCACCCGCGGTGTCACACCACGACGTTGCGGCAGCGGCGAGCGCGGCGACCGCGTCATGGCAGAGCAAGGTGGAGCGGGCGGTGTGCGTGCGTGTGCGTCGCGCGCGGGCGTTGCACTCATGGCGGCGGCGGTTGATTCCTTCCCGGCGGCGAGGTGAGGCGACGGCGCGCGGCCGCGGCGGCCAGCGGCCAACAGCCTCGGCCACGCGACCGGCAACGAGGCAAGGGCGACGACCGTGCATGGCACAGCAAGGCAGGGGCGGAACACGTTCGTGGCAAGGAATCAGACCCACCAGTGTGCTCAAGCTGCAAGTTTGAGGCTTGCATGGCGCTGTAGATACATGAAGCAAGGCAAAGGTGTAGGTTTTCACCACGTACAAGCACCTGCTCTCAGCTCGGCTTGGGGATTGGATAAGGGGATTGAGAGGAGTCGTGTTTGTGTGGGATCACCTCGGGGTGGAGCAAGGCGACTGCGAGGCGTCGGCAACCAGAGTATGGCGCAGGCAAGGCCAAAGCTTTGGCCTTGCGGCCGGCCTGAACGACGGCGTGGCTGCGACAAGGGCCGGCGAAGCGGAACAGAGATGCGTCAGTGGTGAAGGTCTGGCCTTTCGGCCGGGCTGTGGTGGCGCGATCCGGGGCGGTGCACGTGCACGTGCGTGCGAAGTGCCCTCAGAGCGCTCGAGGAAAGGCCCCATAGGCCTGGGCACGACGCGTGCGCGTCGCCGGCGAGACGAAGGTGGAGTGTGGCAAGGCTAGGCGACTCGGTGGGCGCGGCAGTGCCAAAAGGCACGACCTTTGGCTCGTGCTCGTGCGGCGGCGAGCCATGGCACACTGGCAGCAGAGGGAGGAAGGACGGAGCAGTGTTGGCGGCCTACCGGACGGCTCGAAGGAGAAAGGGGGCGGAGCTGCGGAGAGGCGCGGCCGTGACGGGTCGAAGCCGTGCAGGCAGAACTGCGACGTTGATGGAGTCGAACGGGGCGCTGGCTTCGACGGCAGCGACGGCACTGGTCCTCCTCCTCCTTGGTCCTCGTGCTCGGCGGCGGTGCACTCCTCTTCTTCTTCTGCGCGTTCCTCTTCTCCTTGGCGCGGTGGGCTTCGGCACGAGCGGCGCGGGGACTCGGCGCAGTAGCGGCCGCGCGAGCTCAGGCCGCCGGCGGCGGCAGTGCGCGAGGGCACGCGCGCGCGCGAGGCGGCGGCCGCTCGCGGGTGGTGGCCGCGCGGCGAGAGCGGCGCGCAGCAGTGCGCAATGCTGCGCGCGCAAGGTGGAGGGCGGCGCGCGCAGGGTGGAAACAAGGCAGGGAGGCGGCCAGGGAACGGGCGGCGCTAGAGGAAAGGGCCAGGGAGAAGCGGCGGCGGCCACGGGGAGCAAGGGAGGCGGCTGGCCACAGGGAGCTTTATAGCGGCGCCAAAGCTAGGGTTTGGCGCTGGCGGACGGGGCCCTCGGCATCGGGGTCGGAAGCGTGGCGCTTCCGCGGAACGGCGGCCGCGGATGGTGGTCTCAGGCGCCAGCGGAGAACATCGCGCGAGGCGCGGGAGGCTGCAGGCACCGGCGGAAAGCACGGCGCGAGTACGTGCTGACGCGAGCAGGGCCGCGGGCGAGGCCGTTTTCCTCCTCTTGTCGCGACGCAGGGGCAGCGAGGCGTGCATGGAGGGAGAGCAAGCGGCGGCGTCCAGGACAGAGGCGAGGAGGAGTGGGTGAGGTAGAAGAAAAAGCTTACAGGTGGGTCCATGGGTCCGGGCGCTCAGTGGCAGCAAGGAGGAGCGGCCGTGGGGTCAGGTGCGGCTGCGGCCGTTGCGGGTCCAGCCATCAGTGCTGGTCCAACCCAGTTTTTTCAAAGGGTCAGTTAGATTCATGCCACTCCAATTTTTTGAAATTAGATCTTATGTTAAAAACCAACCATTTGCGGCCGCCAACCTAATCGTTCGGTTGTAGACGTCTCAAGATTCGTGCGGGTCAACTCCACCCCGCGCGCTGCTTGTCCAAGCTCCGTCTGGAAACGTAGCAGTGGGAATCAACCGGACACTGGAATGCAGTATTCAGTCGGCGGCATTCCAAATCCCTTTCGCTTTTCCCCTTCTACTGTTCGCCCCTGACTCCGGTCCGCCCCGCACCTGCTTCACTCTCCATTGACGAGCGATGCAAGGTTTGGAAGGAGATTAGGAGAGACGCAAGATCTGTGCTCCCGGCTTGTGCGCAATGGAGGAGCCAGATAGAGCCAAGCTCCCCACCGCCGGCGGGAAGAGCAATAGAGCTGCAGGAGGCGGACGGCGCTTTCATCTGCCAGCTCCTCTGTCCTATGCGTATCTGAAGGTACATATTGGTGTTTTATTTTTTATTCCGGGTCTTGAAAAAATATACATTTAAAACTGACGTGGCAAAAAATATAGATCTGCCTTCAAGCTTTATGTCAGTTTGGAACTTGAAATTTGACCATTGATTTCATCGTTTAGTATAGAAGATATAACACAAAAGTAGTGAGAAACGCAGTATCTGTCTTTTGTTTTCTTAAGTTGCCTATAACAAATTTCTTTGCTCATCCTGCAGTTATCCAAGATTAGTAGAAAAATGCAATATCGAATTTATGAAGTAATCCAAGCACACTAATTTCCAAAAAAATTTAGACCTAGGATATCCAAGTGTTTTAGCAGTCTTGGAATGCAATCTTTAGAATCCACAGGCTTACAATCCGTCGGACATACCAAGTTACAGATGCACACCAGTACAAAGTTCTCATGTATTAGTCCACATATACTCATACATGTACAAGGCCTAGTAAAGTCAGACACTAAACTGAAAATGTTCTTGGGCTTGAAACAAAAAATATATCAAATCCAACTTCAGACGAATAAAGTAAAATTGCTAGACTGGTTCAAATATGTGTCGTGGTTCTGTTCATAGACTTCTCAATAAATACCGTGTCTCTAGGTTGCTTGCAATCAGGTGGCTGCACACTTGTTGTCCATCTTGACCTGACATTGGGAAATTCCAATACATGCATGCTGTGTGACATAACAGCAGAAGCTGTGCAAAAATATTAAAGACTATACATCAATATTCCAGGGGAAAAATCACTAAATCATCATCGAGAAACAAGTGATTGAACATCATAGATAACAGCAGTAAGTAGAGAACTGTTATGCTAGTATACAGTAAGTTCGCAGGCAAAAATAGTGTCCAGAAAATACTAGTTCACACAACAGTCATGCAAATTGAATAAAATTCTAATCTAAAAGCATGTCAATAATCATCATGTCAACCAGCAGTAAGCAAATAAACTTATTAATACTTGAACTATTTGGAATCAACTAGCAGTGAGCATCATAGTCAATGGTAGTGAAATAGAATAAAAAAGAATCACTATTTAGGATGTATAAACTGTTTGGAATCAACCAGCAGTGAGCATCATAGTCAATGGTAGTGAAATAGAATAAAACAAGAATCAACATTTCGGATTATACATTTCAGTGAATTGGGTGATACATTTAGTATGCAGTCAGAACTGCCAAACATTTTTGCATAACTGTTTGGATACATATAATTGCTAAAATGTTTGGTTCATAGGTATGCAAAGTTGTAAATTTTAAGTTAGTAGGCAAACAAACTGTCAAACTATCATGATAGTTCAAGACTAAGTTGGCAGCCCCAAAATGTACACGATAGGAAAATGCCACAGAGCAAATACCTTTCATTGAGGCGTCCTAACTGAATCAGAAGAGTGGTGCCCAGTAATTAAACGATTGCTTGAATGTAGCAGGACTGATGAGGTGGATTTGTCCATGGGTTGGCTGCACATGACTTGTTTAAGTATTTCAGGCCTTTAATAGAGATATTTCACAGTAGTAATGTCAGGTGAACAAAACAACCCGAGGGATAACATGGTTATTGAATATTATTGAAATATAGACTTCATACTGGATTTGCAGAGGTTCAGAACTCAAGGGCTTTGGGCAGCTAATTTGGAAAAGGAACTATATGATGGTTCAGAACTGAACAGTGGTGGATCTTAAGGGGGGGGGGGGGGGGGGGGGGGCAAGAGGGGCTCGAGCCCTCCCTACTGTCCGTGAGACCATGGAGCCCCCCTCATCCCCTCCTACAAATTTTAGGCACCATGGATGAGGAGCTGCAGATTTTCAGAGGTCAGACAGAGGTAGAAGACGACATGTGCATTATTGGGCCAAGTCAGTTTAAAAAGGCCGAGTAAAAGAACTAGGCAATTAGTTGGGCCGTGGCCTATGGCCATCCAATTTCAGCCCAAAACCAACGAAGCTCAATAGCCCATCACTCGTTGAGCAAAATCCCCAGTCTGAAACTCTCCCCAATCCGACAGCCATCCCCCCAATCGTGCGTGCCTGTGCGGCTACCGGCGAGCTGTGGCGTGCGTCGAGCTGCGAGGGCAAACAACAAGCTGTCGGCTGCACCAACGTGCCATAGAGCAGCGACCCAGCGACGCCAAGGTCAAGGTGGTGGGCGGTGGCGTAGCCAACAAGGGTAGAGCGGCGAGTCACATGCCGACCGGAGCGGCAGCCGGCGCCGGCGTAGGCCCGCATCGCATTCTTGCATGTCGCGGAGATTTGTGAGTTTGTGCGGCCAGTGCCCTCGCCATGAACTTCGAAGTGACAGTAATACACCTTAGACATAATGAATTTTTGTTGGAATGTTCAGCCCCCCCCCCCCTATCCTTTTTTCCTAGATCCGCCCCTGGAACTGAATGCCATTTGGCAGGTGATTTGCACAAAAAGAACTTGATGGTTCAGACCTCAATAGCATTCTGCCAGGTGATTTGCACAAAAAAATGATAACTTTCATGGTTCAAACCTAACTGTACCAAACCTAAACAAGGTTTCAAAAAGGTCAACAAATTTGACAGCAGATTGTACAATTTCATACTTCACACCGTACTGTCAATCTAGAAACAACCACAGGTCAACAAACAATGACAAAAAACCTAATCAAAACCTAAGTGTATAATTTCACATCTAATGAAAGAAAACAGATTTGCAGTTGTAAAAATAGATATTCGAGTGGAATTTCTCTCCTGCTGGAAGAAGTTGAGGAAGAATGTGGGGATTGGATTATGTGGGTAGTGAGCTCGGTGCAAAAAGATCTGGAAAAAGTAGCAGTCAGATCCAGCAACAGTGAGCTACCAGAGGCAGGGAAGAAGGATGAAGAGAGGTGAGTACGAGGAGGGGAAACTCACCGGAGTTGCAAAAGTAAGACCAGAGAGGCGCTAAGCTAGGGAAGTCGCCGGCACTCGAGATGGTTAACATACAACGACGACTTCAGATAACACGTCATCCAGTGGCAGCCCGGGCAACCCAGGGGGTACCATGGGTCCTTGTACTCTATGAGCTTGGTCATAATGGTGGAGAGGAGACAGAAGTGGAGGAGGGGAGAAGGACGGCGCAGGTACACCAAAGTTGGTGGTGGTGGCGGTGGCGGCAAGGAGCGAAGAATGGTGCCGGCGGCGACTCTAAGAGAGGAAAGAATGAAGGGAAAGAGAGAATCGAGGAGAGAGAAGTGCAGAAAGGGCGAGAGCAAATGGATGGGAATGGAGAGGAAGGTAAGAGATAGTACAAAGGTAAGAGAAGGGAATGGAGTGGGGGTTGCGGGAATAAAGCGGTGATGGACGGGCAACAGGAGCGGAGCCACCACTAGGGCGGCCGCCCTAGCTCCATCTAGATGAGCTCCAGAGCATATCTGTTAACATCGAAGGTAGCAGAAAAGAAGAAAAAGGATGGATCTGACATCTGAGAATAGAGAAGAATAGAGAATTAGCTTTCGAAGAACAGGTTAATTGAAAAAAAAAGTAAGAGTTCATACAAGTTATTTGATACCATTTCTCCACCTCCACGCACGCGCTCCGTATTTAATCAGCGACTCTCATATGTTTACATGGGCTGGGTCCGATATGTGCGCGTAGGCACATCTAGCGAACCCATTCGCTACAGCTAAAACGGACAGTAGCCTTCCTGGTGCGGCGGCTCATATTAGTAGATGCTTCCCCGGTTCTTGGTTACTGAGAATATCCCTCGTTCTCAACTCCGGCAGGGGTTCATGACGGCACGGCGGCGCCCTCCAAATGCGAGGACGACAGTCCTTTGCTGCCGATCGAGAGTCGTGAGACTCGCATTTGGCCATTGGGTGAGAGGACTTCGTGGCCTCGTGGACTGCCCGGGCGAATGGGTTGTGGCCTCTTAAGCAATTCAGCCTAGTGCCCCAATCCAGCGCTGCGTCTTCTTGCCACCAGACACTGGTGCCGTCGCCAGTTTACCATCCACCCCGCCTGCAGTCCCGCTCAGGCGCTCACGCCGGTACGTCACTGCCGTTGCGCGAAGAGCAGCCGCGACGGCGCCCCACGCACATCCATCCTGTTAGCGTTGTGTTGCCTCTAGATATCACGTCCACCAGCTCTCCTTGTTTGTAGCTAGAATAGATAGAGTCGTGGTCAGTTGCTGACTAGTTCAGCTTTGTACGTGTATATATACACACTAACCCATTGATCAATACAGCGAGGTTGTTACGATCCATTCTGTTCTCTCACCTCTTACATGGTATCAGGCGATCTACGATCCTAATCTTCCGCTGCTGCTCCTTTAACTCGCCGCTGCCGCCGTTGCCATGTCCTCCTCTTCCTCCTCCTCGGACTCCTACGACGCCGGCTCCACCGTCCCCAACACGCTGCGTGTTGCCACTGCCCCCGCTGCTCCTGTCGTCGTCCATGGGATCAACATTCAGTCGCGCGTCCCCATCGTGCTGGATCTCAACGAGGCCAACTACACCGCCTGGGTGCGCGCGTTTGATGCCGTCTTCGGCCAGTATGGCCTCGGCGACCACATCGACGGCACCGCCCCGCCGCAAGGCGACTCCGACTGGGTCCAAAACGACTGCGCCATCATGTCGTGGATCTACAATCGGCTCGCCCCCGACCTCCTCACCGCCGTCTCCACCGACGACGACACGGCCTACTCTCTCTGGCGCGGCATCCACGAGATCTTCCGCGACAACAGATCGGCTCGGGCTGTCTACCTCAACGCTGAGTTCAGAACCTTCTTCCAGGGCGATCTGTCCGTCCTTGCCTACTGCACTCGCATGAAGGCAATGGCCGATCGGCTTGGTCACCTCGGCTCTCCCATCACCTCTTACACATCCTGCAGCCCTGCCTCGGCATCCGCCAACCGCGCCGACGGATCCGTGCACCGCCGCCGTGGGCGCCTACAGCCAGGCATGCTGCCTCGGTGCCTCGCTCCAGTCGTGCAAAAAATTTATTGTAGAACTCCGCCCTAGGTTATTTTCTAGGCTGGCTTCGCCACTGACAGGCAAGATAAGCTGTGCGGCCGCAAACGGTTGTGGTCTTGCTTTTTGGGTCAGGCTTCAGGTGGTGGGGAGCAGAGTGAGGGCCCGGGCGTGGAACCATTGGCTTGGGCGAGAAGAAGAACATGGCGGCCAGCAAGGCAGAGAGTGGCTGAGCAGCGGAGCCGGGGCTCGGCGTGCGGCGAGCGCTGGCGCAGGTGCAGGTGCTGAGGCCGTTGCGGCCTTTTGGCAGCTAGCGTCGAGAGAGAGAGACCAGGCGGTGAGGGAAGCGCGGCTTCGCGGAAGCTTCGCCGGGTGACTGCGGCGCTACGGTCCTACTAGCATGCATGGACCGCATTAACTTGGCCATGCAAGAGCGGTGGCAGGCCAGGCAGCTATCTGGTCCGAGATAGTTGGGCTAGGCTTCACGTGCACGTGAAGGTAGAATTGGGGTTTGCATGCAGAGGCAAGGAAGAGGCCGGCCTGTTTGCTTGTCCGTCGTTCAGCACTGGTGCTTCACAGAAGGAAAAGGAATTAGAGTGAAGGAGAAGGCTAGGGTCTAGTGTGCTCGTTTGGGCTGGTGTGCTACGTGGGTAAAGATTAGCGGGCTGGTTAGCCCCACTCCTTCACGTGGTTAGCCTCACTCCTTCTTCACGTGAACAGTAGCATGCAAGGTGGTTTAGTCTGGCTGCTAGGTGATTAATTAGCACCTGGGCCTTCTGCGTGGGACTGGTTTTAGGCTTCGCGTGGGTTAAGGCGGGTTGGGCTAGGATAATGGGTCTGGTCGTGGACAACTCGCGGGTTAGAGTTAGAGCCGGGTCAGGCGTTAGCATTTGAATTTAAATTGAGGGGCACACCTCAATTTAAATTCCACGCAAATTTTTCACACAGGAAAATAAATCCAACTCGGATCGAATAAACAAGGCGATGCGAATAAAATCAAGTAACTCCAAATCAATCACACTAGCAAGTTAGTTTCCTTAATTCAATTTACAATTTTTTAATTACTAAGAAGGAGGCAGGTGCTGCTGCTGGCGGGAGGGGTGGCCTTCTCCGGGGCGTGGCCACCACGCCTGCCGCGGCCGCCCTTCTTCTCCTTGGGGGTTTTGCCGGAGCCCGCGCCCCCGGAGCTCGAACCCCCATCGGAGGGGGTCCGCGGTGGTCCGCCGGAGGAGGGGGCGGAGCTGCCCGTGTGCTGGCCGCCGGTGGACGGGGTGGAGGAGCGATTCGTCATGTTGAGCTCCTCCATGAGCAAGTCCGCGCACACGTCATCGAAGGTGGGAAGGGCCGGGCGTGGCAGAGATGTAGACCGAGGGCGGTGTAGCGGTCATTGAGGCCACGTATCACATTTAGGACGAGAATCCTGTCAGTGACGTCTTCGCCCAGGTCCCGCAGCTTGGCCACCATCTGCTTGAACGACCTGCAGTAATCGCTGATGGAAAGATCACCTTGCACGAATTGCCGGAACTGGGCGTCGAGGTACAGGACCCGTGTCTCTCGGTTGCTGAGAAATTGGGTCTTAAGAGCAAGCCAGGCGACACGGGTGGTGGTGTCGCGCTCCATGGCGGTCTCGGCGAGGTCGTTGGAGATGGTGCCGTAGATCCAGGACTTGAGAACGCAATCCATGCGCGTCCAATCCGGGAAGACGACGCCGGGGTGTCGCGGAGGAAGTGGTCCTCCAAGAATGTAACACCCTAAATGTCAAGTTAGGAACCCAAATAAATTTAATTGGTTTTTGTTATGGGCCGATAAGGTTTTATTTATTTTGTCTTGCATTTTAGAGCATTTATCGGGAATTAAATAATTTTTTTAGCCTTAAAATAAATCTAAGGAAAATAGGTTGTGAGCATTCATGCCGCTTGCATCTTTTTATTGTTTGTTGTTCAGTTCAAATTTGAATTTTCAAATTCAAATTTAAATTGAATGTGTTTGGATCTATTTCAAAAATGGAAAACTCTTTCTCCCCCCCCCCCCCCCCCCCCTCTCTTTCAACCCATCCAGCCCACATCTCTCTTTTCTTTTTTTCTTTTTTCCGCAGCCGGCCCGTTTCCTCCCTTCCTTCTTTCCGCGGCCCAAAACCGCCCCGCCGGCCCGTTCCTTTCTTCTTTCCCCGACCCAACCTGTCTCTCTGTGCCCCCCTCTCTCTTTGACCCGTGGGGTCCGCCCGTCAGGGGCGTCCCCTACCTAGGGTCCGAGCCGGACTCGCGGTGGAGTCCGACTCGGCCTCGCCCCGCGCCGCTTCCTTGGGCCCGCACGCCCAGGCGCTAGGTCGCCCCTATAAAAGTGCCGCCCCACGTCCTTGTCTCCCATCGAAGCCGCAGCCGCCTTTGCCTCTAAACCCTAGCTCGCGCCGCCATCTCTCGGAGCTCGAGCTCCACCGTCGCGCCGCCGTTCCACCCTTTCCTTGACGAGTTCGAGCCGCTCAAGAGCTTCACCTGAAGGTGACGCATCTCCCCGACCTTTTCTCTCTCGCTCTCTCGGCATTCTCCGCTCGGGATAGCTCGTCAGAGTTGACTCCAATGGCTCTCGCCGCCTCTCGCCGCCGTGCTAGGTCTTCACCGCCTCTGCGCCCCGTCCGAGCCCCTAATTGAGTTCGAGAACTCGCGAGCTCCCTCCCCGTGCTAGCTGCGCAGCAAACCACGCTCGGACGGCCGTTTTTGGCCAACGCCGGCGAGCCCGCCACCGCGCGATCTCGCCGCCGCCGCCCCATAGCCCCTTTCAATCCCAGCCGCTAGATCTAGATCTGACGGCTCAGATCTAACCCAACCCCGAGTCAAACCTCAAGTTACCGGTCAACCCCTGGCAATTTTGCAAAAGAACCCCTTGGTTTTCTAAAATTAACCTACAGTCTAGGCTAGTTGGAGAATAGTTTCCAAATAGTCTTTTTTTTCTTTATGTTTTAGCCCCTGTTATTTCAAAACCTTTACAAATAAGCCCCTGAATCTTGTTTTAGCCATAACTTCACCGTTTTAATTCCATTTTCGACGAATCTTGCGCTCACGCGATCCTTGCAACGTGTAGAATAGTTTTATGCCCTCGTTTTGTACTGTTTATATTGTTTGATGTACTGTTTCTTATTTGTTGCATTTGTTTGCTTGTATGTGCTCGTGTGATGCATAGACGACGCGCAGTTCGAGGGTCAACAAGAGCAAGATTTTGAAGACACTGATCAGCAGCAGCCTTTTGAGGAAGGCAAGTGGCCCCTTGATCATATTTTGTCCCAAATAATTCACAATTTATTCATATTTTATTTTATTGCATGCATGTGTCTATAATATGATGGAAACCCAATTAAGGATATGCCTAGATTGTTTATCCATGCCTTGACCAAAACCTAGGTACTTTATTTATGTTGGGTAGCTATGCTAGTTGCTTATACTTGGATCATGGTTAGAGATACTTGATACAAATACCACCTACGTTACTTCATGTTCTATGGTTAATGTTATTAAGCAAGATCATATGTTTAAATTGGAACATGGAGAACCACTCAGGAAAACAGTACAACCACAATACTAGATGGCTCTGGTCTTGGCTAATTAATTAGAGACTCTAGCTTGTGACAGTCTTACCGAAAGGGCAAGAGGGGATGCATCGATGGGGTATAGCTCGGTCCTCTTGGGGTAGCGGCCTTTGCTAAGGAGCTGACCATTAGGGAGGGTTATGGCCGCTTTGGCTTGAAATCTTAGCGGATTGTCATGAGTTAGGGAATCTTTGTAAAGGCCTCGTAGTGAACCTCTCGCCACTCACCAAAGGAAGTGTTTAAGGGCCTTGCAAACCCGGGCAACACAGAGGAACACGAATTGTGGGGAAAGTGTACAACCTCTTCAAAGTTAAAACTAACCGGTTAGCCGTGCTCACGGTCAAGAGCGGCTTGGACCCTCACATGATAATTGAACTTGAAGATGATCTAAATTGATGCTTTATTTATGTTGCTGATGATGGTTGCTTGTGATGATACTATTGTTACTTTACTCTTACTTGGGTTAATGGTATGAACTTACATGTAGTTAATGCTTGCTAAATAAAACTTACTCTGAGACGCTATTTATTCGCTAAAGACTAAGATATTCGGTTATGTAATAAAGTCTTTAGTACTCTCTTTCGTTATGACATTGTTATGATATTCGCTTTATTGTCTATCGTATGTGTGTAAACTGATCCTGCCGCACATATGAGAATGCATTTGGTTTCTTTCTTAAACCGGGTGTGACAAAGAAGAACTTGCCGATTGTGAGCAGGAACTAATCGCGCCACCGTGCATAGTTTCTGGCACTGAGATCGAGGAGGATGGGGATGAGGCTGTGGATGTTTTGGACAGCCACCGCCTGAGCATCGAGGTTCAAGATGGTGGCGGCCTTGTGCATCAGCATGGCCCGGTGAAGGTCAGAGTCGTGGGTGTCCTTAGCGTCCTTGGCGTCTGCGTCGTCCTCAGCTTCATCATCGGAGGTGGGGGCGTCGGCGGTGGTGCGCGCGTCGGCCGCACACTTGAGGGCGTCATCACGTTCCATGGAGGCGGTAGCGGCCTCAAGCTCAGTAGCCTAGGCAAGTTCCACAGCGGCGGCACGAGCAGCTGCTCGAGCCTTGGCGCGATCAGCACGTTGCTGCTCCTCAGCAACGAGGCAATCAGCGTCGAGGGTGCCATCGGCGGCCTCGTTGGGTGGGATAGTTCCGGTCATCTAGGATGGACGCAGCAACGGTGGGAAGCTGGTGCGGTGCGCAACCAAGGAAGGGCGCGCTAGGGCAGCGGAAAAGGAATCGGGGCAAGGACCCGAACTCGTGATACCATGAAAGTAGTATGGCTCGGAAAGATTGATTGATTAAGGTGTGAGGCATGGGTTACATATATAAGTAAGGATGGCCTAGGGTTTATAGAAACACCCCATAGCAGGAGATCCTTGCCTAATCAGATGCACACCTATCCTAATCCTATCAGGGCCGACGAATGGTGTACAGGGCCATGCAGCCAGGCGTAGAGCCCATGAGTACAATATCCCTTGCTAACAGTGATTATTATGCACTCTTGCAGGTTTGATTATTATATACTTTTGCATGTTTCTTAAGGTGACTGGAAATCATGTACAGACATTAAATGTTTCAGGCATTTTCACAACTTTTCATTTAAAAAAGGGTGTGTCTCCTCGTCAATCGATTGAGAGATTGTTTATTTGTCAATCACCGGTTGCTGCCATTGATTTAGCATCCCACGCCTCACCCCCCCCCCCCCCCCTCCACACACACGCTGCCATGTCATTTCTATTTCCCGAGCCGCTTCATAAGAGCAGCAGCAGCAGCGTATATCCGTTTGGCTAAGTAGCACCAAGGACACGTCACGAAGGTAAAGTTTAAGTTGTTTTGCTCCAGCGTGAAGCCTCTCTTAGCCTGGTGCCCTGTCAAATAAAAAAAATCATCATCTAACTTCTCTCTCCACTCTCCCACCAATCCCAGCTGGCCAAGTACAAGTAACTTGTTTACTCTACTTGTAGCACCAGGTGCAAAATCTAGCACCACTGCTAGGGGGGGGGGGGGGGGGGGCTGCTTCGTAGCACCCTTGTCTCCAGCGTGGAGCACTCTGAGAATCTTACTCTCTCCTCGGAGCACCCTCAAAAACTCAATGACAAAATGTAAAGAGAATTATTCTTGGAGTTGGATCATGAGTTTATAATTTGACCAAATTTAAAAGGGAGCAAGAAATATAATAACCAAGCCCAGTCTTTGCGAAGATTGACAAAGACTTTGCGCAATTTTCTCTGCAAATCCTGGCCGGTATATGAGACAGTACCAAACAATCAAATCATGATTTCTAAGGAAACTAGACAATGTCCACAATCCTAAAACTAAATTTCAAGTTAGGTCTAATTTTGCCATCTTTCCGTAGCAAACTTAACGAGCGCACTCACTGCTCTCTGGTCAAGCACTATAAGTTTATCAAAATTCAAAATGTGACTTATAACATGGAAGTTGGGCAGAGCATAAAAGTGCATTAAAATTCAGGAGGGCATGCAAAAATATCAACAGGATATGAGACAATCACATTTGTAAATGATGAAAAATATGTATAACAACTTCACTTGTAGAATAAAATGTTAAGAGACTGAGAGAACTATGTGAAAAATTTACCTCGAAGAAATCATGTTGGAGGATTATCCTGAGCCACGTAAATGAGAAAACAAATCCCACATCATCCCTGTTGTAACCAAAATGCCATTAGCATGAGATCCCTCGTTCCAAAAATAGAAGAATTCACCTTATGTGCTACTCAGGTTGTGAAACCAAAACAACAATGCCAGATTTTTAAATTAGCTGAGAAATGGGTATATAAACTTAAGGAAGAAAAGCAGCTGGGGCATGGAAATAAAATACATTTTTCAAGTATATGCAATCTGCACTCTAAATAAACTGACTCCCTGAATTGGAAATGATCTTGCAAACTGGAACTGAAAAAAAGTGTTAGTAAATTGTTTAACATACAAAAATCAAACAATTAAGTAATTCGTCATTTTCAAACCATGCAGTACATCATAAGTCTACAGAGTACAGACTAGACACATTTGGTTATTCTACATATATCAAAAGACTGCAGCCTACTATCAGACACACGGTCACACCAAAACCCAAAACTGTATAAAACTTTTAACCAAAAAAAATGTACCAAACTAACAAAAAAGATGGTGCAAGAATGTTTAATAGAATAAAAATTACACTAGTCTTATTTCAAAATTATACAACTTCTAACATAGTAAATTGGTTGTTTTTGAAGTAATTAAGCTTGTAACTTAATACGATTGCTTAAGTAGTCACAGATTTCATGCAAACACACTTAACAGAAGACTGATTATTTAGAACTATTGTTCACATAGTGTGTATGTGACTATCCAGCTACCCAAGAACAATTGGAATGAATGATATATTGACATATTCATATGAAGAATTTTACTAAATGGTTTTCATAAATATAAGTAAACTAAACTGCAAGATATAAAGGCTAGCAGAACAGAAATCCAATTCTGATGGTTTTCGTACACTACAATTACTAGATATATATAAAAGTTCATTTGTACTCTCCATCACAATACACTCTCCGTTCCAATCATAGCTTCTTCTGTACTCTCCACTATGGTCTCCTCACCGGCAGTGCTGTAACAGAAATGAGATCATCACAAGAAAAATATATTACGGTTGATTCTAACAAATTTATACTGTAATAGAGAAATGATAGATGCTACACTTCTCGAAAACGAAGCTTAAGATAGCTGAAACCATAAAATTTACACTGTAACAAATTGTTTTTTCAAAAAAATTTACATTGTAATACAGAAATGATTGATGATAGAGTTCTAGAAAATAAAACTTAAGATAGCTGAAACCAGAAAAATTACACCGTAACAAATTGATTTTTACAAAAGAAAAGAAAATGTCACAACTCCAATCCAGCGTGCAACAATTTTACATAAGAATAAGATGGAAGAATACTAGCTGAGCACCATAAAAGCAGGTAGGCACACATGCCACCTCTCGAGCAGGGAGCAGCTACTCTCCGGCCCCTAGGGCACAAGAAGCCTACCCCCACACGCATTACCTTGTCTGAAACCGAAAACCTCACCTCGTCCACAAAGGGCCAAACAACCACAAGCTTTAAGCAAACACAATAGTGCACATTGGAAGACACAATGGTTTTTTTAGAAAATGGATACGTCTCCGGCCTCTGCAGCCGCACACAGCCAAGTTTTTACAAAATTCTCAACAAACAAGCTGATGAAATAGAGAGGAGTACACAAACGACTTAAATGAATTAAAAGCAAAGTCTATTATTGCTTCTTTATCCATTCTTGGCAAAGATATCCAAGGCGACGACCTCCAATGCCTTGCTTGCCAGCCAGACAGTCTTCCTTGCATCCTACAATGGTAAATTAATTCAAGCACACAAACCTTTCTGGTGTTGGTGTATCCATCCTTCTCAATTCCAGTCTTTAGGAGCTAAGTCCTTTCTTGTGTTCCTACAAGTCAGGAAAGGGGGGCACATTAAATCCTATGACTAAATAAAGGCATTAATTCTAGTTTTCATCAGTGAACCCACAAAAATATGTCATGATGCTTAGTAGTGCCAAGAGATCCTAAAGGGAAAATAAATAAAAGATATATAAATTAGATATAATTCATAGCCTGGCAACATGGGACAACCAAATCAGGATATATAAAATTTAGGCACCACATGGGGTTCTACAGCAAGGCTTCAATATCTCAACTAGCTACATGGATTAAAATCATCTACAAAAAATCCCACAAACCATGCTAAATTTAGTAACCAAAAGTAAGCATCTCAATAGGTGGCTTTGCACATGCATAGGAACAGATATTTCACGGTTGGACAGTAAATGTAGGGTGACTCATCTTCTTTCAGAACATTAAACTCAGGTTCCTGTTTGAAAAGCACATTGGTCACACAAACATCAACAAAAGGACAAGTTTATGACAGAAAAGGAACCAAAATACATGTTATCTAATTCTGACGTGCCTACAATTTTAACTGCTTTGCTGTTGTTTCTTTCTAATACAAGGTTCTGCTCACCTTGATGAACACAACAAACTCATGGTAAAATACACAGTTCATCCCATAATCCAACATTACAACGTATTATAAGAGTACATCATATAGATGGACACAGTCGAACTAACTAAATCACTTTCCTAGCCTGAGTGCAGAACCAATACAATGAAAGAACCGTATAAAAATTTGTCTTTAAAATCCGCACAATGCATTCTGAAACGTCAACAAAAGGGACCAAACAATATTAAAAATCATGGAATCCAAGATGAAATCATTTCTGTACAAGACTGACTTATCAAGTAAGGCCGCTAGTTGCCTAGTTGACAATTGCCACATTCGTACCCTTAATTGCTTAAGCATGAACATAATAATTTATCTCAAAGAAAAAATACTATTAAAAAGGGCATAGCTTCAGGCCTTGAACAGTACAGACTATAAAAAAGGCATATGTTACTACAGTCGAACCATAGTATTCCTCAACAGTCAGTCATATCAAAGAATTCAGCATGCTAATAACATCTCCCAGCACCAAACTCAGCACCTAGGAAACACTATCCACAACAGAAACTACAAAAACACATCAGTAAAAGGATGTAAAAAATCACACACAAAAAATGTGTGAAAAAAGTGATTCGGCATTCGAACACGAACTCCGCCAGTTGAAACACGAGATTTACTCACGGATTTTTTTCATTCCACGGTCCGCAAATCGGCGCAGTAAATCACAAACACTAGTCCCGCCTCGGCATCGCTATCATGGACACCTAATCTAGAAAATCTAGGACCTACCCTAACCCTAGAAGACATATCCCTTACCTCCAAGCCATCCCATAGATCCATGATAGCCGTCAATGAGGCGGATTGGAGGACGAATCAAGAGTACTAACTGACGAGCCTACCTAAATGGGGGATGGAGGCAGAACAGATTGGTTGGAGGAAAGGAATCTGGGTGGAGGGGCGGCCGCAGCAGAATGCTACGAGAGCTGCACAAGGCGGCTGCTCACCGGCGGCGAGCTATGCTCCCGCGTCGCGCCAAGCAGGAAGCCACACACCGTTGGGACAGGACAAAGTTCCCGTGCAGTCACTGCACGTGCAGTGACTGCCACTGACACGTGGGCCCCACGGCATATGGGCCCACATGTCAGCGGCAGTCACTGCACGTGCAGTGACTGCACGGGATAGTGCATTGGGACAACACCGGGGACCCTCGCTCACTAGAAAATGGAAGAGAAGAGAAAGGGGGATGGACGGGGAAGGGAACAGGCAACAAACATAACAGCAACCCGATAGCAGTCAACGGGGAAATATATAGCTCTTGTGCAGACCCAAATTGATCGATTAAGACTGTCTCCAACAGCAAGACTCAAATTTGGAGACCTATTTGTAGTATGCGTCTCCATAAAAGAAATAGGTCACGTACCTAAAAGGGAACTTCTCCAATAGAGAGCGCAAAAGGAAAGCCCAACACACGGACTGTTTGTTTCGCAGGCGGGCGATGAAATTTTCGCGGGAGACGAAGGGGCAGGTTTCGTGCATATTGCAGGCTTGGCAAAATGGCGGGATTATATTCTCGCGCCCGGCTGCATGTGAGAAGGGAGTCGAGCTGCTAGCGAGGTAGCCGCCAGCAACCGGCGGCACAAGTCTGGCCGTTGGCGCATGAGTCAGCCAGAACACAGGTAATCTGCTTGTTCGTTGTCACATCCACCTCTAGGGCTTGTGGATTTCACCCCAATCCAAGTGGATTGGAGAGGATGAAAGGGTATTGGGGAGGGATTTTGAATATGAATATAAATTACATCTGTACAACATCATCTATCTGCAGATATGAATATGAATATAAATTACATCGGTTACAAAATAAATAAATGGAAATTAGAGAGATGGAGGACAACATGAATGGAAGTATACCCGATCCTGCTCATTTTTTCCGCTCTCATTCAGCCTATCAACAGCTGCTTTGTGCGCACAGAACTTGCTCATCGCTTTCTGAATCAATGCCCACCTATGTTGAACTGCAATCTGGCTGCGGTTGGAGCCTTCAGGCTTATGCTCATTGAAATAACCATGCAACCTCTTGTAATAACCACATGATGTCTGATTTACACCTGCATGTTATGCCACCATGTTATTTGGGCATCAAAGGGTCAAATATTTCATCAAAGACATTGCAAAATGATTACCAGTAATAGGGTCTTTGCTAACATTTAGAAATGCAGAACACAACACCAGGTCCTCCTCTTTGGTGAATGCCAATCCTCTCCTAGACACATTTTTCTTCTTTGCGGCCCTCTGTGATTTCGATGATGAAGGGTCCTGGGAGGCACGTTTGTTGTCAATGGAGAACCCCTGATTTGATTGCCCATTCATAGGTGGGCAGGGCATCTGGGAGGAGCTATGCATGTTGAACTAGTGATGAAAAGAACTGTTAATCATCAATATAGTTGATATCTAAATAGAAAAACCATTAGATGCATGGCTGCAATAAACCTGGGAGTTTGGAGGAACATCCAAAGATTGCAAAGCGGCAGAATAACCAAAAGCCCACTGTTGCTCAGTCCCAAAGATTTCTTCAGATTCGCCAGGGCGACCACTTGAGCCACTAAAAATGTTATCCATCGTCCTAACACAATAGAGATTCAATTAAACATAGCACAAAGTAAATAGTCACTATGTAGTACCAGCAAGCACACCATTCGATCAAATAAGGAAATGTACATGTAAACTGAAATGTCATGGTTTGTAATACTAAAAATCAGATGAAAGTCATGATTATACAACAAAGAATTAAGGCACAATCCTAGTCATGAACTCATGGTTCCTACTCATCAATTAAAAGAAACGATATACTGAACCTTTCTGAATCGGCACTCCTGTCAGAGAACCAATCCATATGCAATCAGATCAATCCTCTTGCAGCAATCCAATCATGTCCTCCCCAACCATAACCAAAAGTCACAACAGCCATAATCAACACAACAAGGAATCACCGGCACCTCACAGGGGCTGAGACGGAGGCCTGGCCATGAGGGGTGACTGCATTCTGCACGCACGACGCAGTTGTCCGCAAGCAGATGCCGGGTACAGCGGCTGAGCCAAGGGCTGCAAGGAAAGGGCAGGAGATGGGAGTGGGGGAGGGGAGGGGAGGAGATCCGGAGCAAGGTGCACCATGCAACGCCATGCGGCCATGGTGGCGTGCGAGCAGCATGGCCAAATATAGGCGCAGCATGCGGCACCATGCGGCCTTGCCAAAAATCCCAAGGGTGCTAGCGGCCGGTGCTAGATCCATGGGGAGAGAGGAGAGATGGAACTAGGGACGAAGGAGGGCGGGGCTGCGAGATCCATACCTGTGAAGCCGAGCTCCGTGCAATCTCGCCGGCGGCGAAGCTTTCCTTCCCGCGAAACAGCTGTGCCGAACCTTTCCTTCCCGCGAAACGGCTGCGCCAGATATTTTTGTCGAGGAGAGAGACGGGTTGGAGGACGCTTATTTGGGTTCTCAGTGGTGTGCGACGCAAAATAGGTCACCTGTTTGCATACTCTGTTGGAGGACGTTTTTTCTACCCAAAATACTGTGCATCACGTATTTATGGGTTTGGGTCACCATTTGCCTACTTTGTTGGAGACAGTCTAACAAGTGAGTCGCATTTGTCCGTTGATCGTCAATCTAACGAGCCACAGCGTCGATTGATCCATAAACAAGATTTCAACCGGTTGATAAAGAGCAAATCTGTTTAAAAAATGATCACCGTAAACTACACTCATGTTGACAATTCTCAGCTATTGTTATTCCATCATGTTCTGCAACTTCAGCACCTTAAAAGACAGACGAGACAACCGAATTAGACAACCAATTTTTCTTTATCTGAAGGGTTCCCAGGGTGGGTGCAACAGCTAGCAATACTGGTTGAGCTATTACATGCTGCAAACTATGAAGGCATTAATGACAGTGCTACACCAAAAGCACTGTGCCAGGAAAGGATCAAAGGAATAGGGGGTGAGCTATTATATGCTGCAAAGCATTGTAATAGTGGAATTAAAAAGGAGACGGCATAAAGATATTGGTCGCTAGTGGAGTAGAAGCACTAGCCACCACTTCTGTTTTTCCTCATGCAGTAATGTCTACTAACAGTTCCCTCTGTTCCACCGAGCTGCAAACTCTAATACCCACCAATCTCACATTCAATTCCACACCAAACTTCCCAATTCACATATACATCGTCTTTGAGTGGTATGTTGCAGCCACATACGGGTGCTAGGTACTACCGTGTAAGACATGTAATGGTGTTTCGTCACCTGATCTGAAGCTGTCCAGTTGTGGATGCTGCATACACTATACAGTTACCTCCACAAGCAGTGAACTCCATAAAGGCAATGGAGGGTAATTTTTGGTAGAGCCAAGTGCAGTGAGGCCCTGAATTCCTGAGGTCAGTAGGTGTTTGAATCCGTAACTGGGTAGAAATGGGGGAATGAATCGACTAATCGATCTAAGAGTTTGCCTTGGTGCTAAGCATAGCAGCAGCAGACATGGGAATCGAATTGTGGCCAACGCTACTGTTACTTGTACACACAGTTGCATAAATAAATAGCATAATTAGTCTAAAACAACACAAATTACACAAAAGGACTGTAGGGAACAATCCATATTAGCACTTAAAGGACAAGATTCATCATAAAAGAGTAGAAATACGCAATTGAAGAAAGGGATTAACTTAATACCCATATTGTTTTGAATTCACTTCATTTCTGCTTGCCTCCTCCTCAGCAAATCCTCTGCAGCTGCGCCACACAGTCCTCACTTGGTCCCTGATCAGAAGATCCTCTGCACTCCAACTGATGACTCACTTCCTCCCTGCTAAAGCCTCTCGCCTGCTATTGTCCGCTAGGCAATCAGGGTTTTAGGCAATTAGGGTTTTTGTGCCGGCCTTGATGGCCTGTGAAGGTGGCGGAGAGGCTGAGTTGTCAAGACCACAGTCTCTGAAGCCTCATGGAGTAGTCGGCGCCAAGTGAAACAGTTCACCGACTGTCAGACCCGGGGCAGCGGGACTGCTTAAAGACATAGAATGTTCTGGAGTGAGGGATAACTTATGGATGTACCTTACCTCTTTTGTAAACTACCTGAATAGGCGTAGAAACTAGCTGCAGTACAAAGGAAACTACCCGATCGTGCTGTAGTAGGACTCCAACTGTACTCGGTAAGAACTTTCTATGTAACCTTGTCTCCCGGGATATATAAGGGCGGACAGGGACCCCCTCAAAATACATCAACACCCAAGGCAAGACAAACCACCACACAGGACGTAGAGTATTACGCAACTCGCGGCCCGAACCTGTCTAAATCTTTGTGTTCCTTACAACATCGAGTTCCAGAGCCGTCGATCCCTACCTACAAACCTTACTGCTAAGGGTATCCCTGAGCAGGCTTCGCGGTAAACACCGACAGCTGGCGCGCCAGGTAGGGGGACTCGGCGAGTTCATCAGCGAGTTCGATGGCCACCTTCGCTTTCAGCACCATGACGCCTCTCCGAGGCGCCACCTTCATCTTCAGCTCGTGGGTCTGCGTCGCCAATGGTTCGGGCGGTTTCGACAGTCACCTAACCAACTCTCCCACACCGAAGATTTCTACGTCGGAAGATTCCAACAAGCTCGCCAGATCCTGCGATCGTGGCGTCACGTTGCTTCCCGACCTTGCCAAGGAGATCGAGGTAAAACTCGAAGACAAGTCGGGTTCTACTCGGTCTCAGATCGATCTCAGACCGAATTCCACTCGGATTGAGACTCTTATTGCGCAACCCATCTTCGGTTTGTGCAATTCATCGTCTGCTTACAAACAGATGATTAGATCCTTCTATGAAAATAGCTTGGATCGCTTACTTCACGTTGAAAACCAATCAGCCACCGCTAGCCGGGAGGCACCCGTTTTTGTCGTTTACCCAGATCCAGTCGAGTCACCTCAAGACAGCCTAAATTTCATCACCAATGCGCTGGCTAAGATGCAACTCAAATCTTGCCAAGGCCATACTCTCGCAGAACTACTCAACAACCTGCGAGAAGTCACCAGCATTGACGATCTCCCGTTTCAACACGGCACCCCCCTCGAAACTGAGAGGGAAACTGGCTCTGGAGGAACCGTCCTAGCTGATTACGAATCAGACCTGGAAAGCTTTTCCCACGAGCGCTTGGTTCCGGTAATCATCCAACCCAGAGGTGCTCCTAACCATCATGATTCAAACAAAACCTTGGACCAGATTTCAGCCGACAACGCCGAACGTGCTCAAGCTCTCCCGCCACGCAACCTCAACAACGAATTCAACAATGTTGCGGATCCTATCTTCAAAACGCCAATTGCCGCAATGACAGAAGCAACCCTGCGACTCATGACGATGCCCCAGAATCCCAAACTGGAACGAGTAGCTAAGAGTTGCTGTATGTCAACTATACCCACGGTTTATAGAGATAGCCGGCAGGTGGTGACAAGGCTGTCCAGGCCTTTTAGTAATCCTCCACGTTCGGTATGGGGGGTAGGAGGTACATAAAGTCGCCGAGGTATACGAGCTCCTCCCGTTACTTCGATAGCGATCTCCCTGTTGTGTAGTTTAATCTCTGACAAGCTAACTAATGAGAAAGTATATATATAGCTAGCCTAGCACAGCTGACTCGAGCTCTGACTTTTACCTTATTCCAGGCCTAAACCATCTTTTATCTTTCTTTTATCTTTTATTTATCCAAGAGAGTAGTTTGTGTGTGTGTGTCACACTACCTCCTACCATGTTATTATTTTACCCCTGTTTATGCATGAGAACATCCAATCTAGATAGAGCTCACCAACTAATCTATATATTCTCTCACTCATCGTCTTCCCTGCGGAAATATAAATGGCACCTCGGTATACTCCCGGATAAAATGTTACAGCGGTATTCCGCGCGCTTGCGGATTTATTCGTGGTTCATGAAATACTGTCACCCCAAATTGGCGTCTGCGGACGTCATCGCTAGGTGACATTGTCATCGGCGATCCAGCGGATGTATCCCGAGAACTTGTTCTTGAAGGGGCGCCATCTCGCCCGATCCACCTCGGAGAAACAAGGCTCGTCATCCGGCATATTCTCCAGCTCCTTGGCGAATTCGAGCATCCTCTGCTTACCCCTCTCTGTCTGCTCCATCACCTCCCTCGCCTCCGCCTGCGCTCTTGCCAAACCCGGCTTAACCAAGTCCACCAGACTCGGCTGCGACGGGGGCTGAGAAGCATACGCGACACGTGCGATCCTCCTCCATCGCCCCGGTGTCCTCCGCCTCGCCGTCATTGAGGAGGCGCTAAGGGAAGGTCCGCCCCCCGAAGGACCTCCTGAGCCTGAAGCCGCCTCCAATCCACCAGACGATGCCGGTGGTGAAATACCGATGGCGGGCGGGCGATGATCGGCTAGGGTTAGGGTTTTGTTTTCCATATTTAGATGGGGATCGAGAAACAGATGGCGCCGAGCGGGAGGAGAGAACGATAGAGAGAGAAGTCACCAGCCGCCTGACCGCCTGGTTTGTCTTTCGCGTGATGATAATGGGCTAGTGGGCCCAATTGTATTCATTCCCAAATCTAATCTCACTGCCCACCCGTGGCCGAAGCTGTGACCTTTCAGTCATAATAACAAAATAAAAATGTAAAGCTTACATTACATACAGAAGCTAAATTAACATCAGTAATGAGTTAGTAAATAAGATTGAAGCAAACTCTTATTGATAATGTTCAACAGCCAAGCCCAAAAGCCCCAAGCACAGGGAAATGTACAATGTGCCAGCACAAGGAGCCGGAAGAAGAGGACGACAAGCATGCAGTAAAACAAAGGCGTTATGCTTCCGTACGTGGTCTTGATGAGACCATGGCCTTCCAATGGAAGCACTAGCAGGTAGCCAGCAGATACATTAGTGGAAGGAAAGGAAAGAAACATCGAGCGACGAAGAAGGGAGAAAGAAAGGGCGCGGATATGGCTATCTGGTGCGTGCGTGAGCAGCGGCGCTCTTAATTAAAGAGACGGTGAAAATATGATCTACTCCTAGATGGCTTGGTCGTCCCATGCGGCCCAGTTGGTGGCGCTGCCGACACGTGGCATGGAGTTGATCTTGGTGAAGGTGTCGACCTTGAAGGTGGCCCCGCACATGACGCCCTCGCTGTCCACCCGGGGCAACGCCTTGAGCCTGTTCATGGGGTGCTCGAAGCTCTTGAGCCTGCCCTCGCTGTGGAACATGCACCCCACGGGGAAGGGCGCGTACGACTTGCCGCACCCGCGCTTGACGATCTCCCGGTCCTCGCAGATGACCACGGAGCCGTCCGCCGCGATGCCCCAGAACAGAGGCACGCCGCCGTCGGCGCTCTGCATCAACATTTTTTTTTTTCAATTTTGGTCATGGATCATTCGTGTCCGAAGAGCAGCATGAGCAACATCCACGCACGTACCAGGGCTGCGAATACGGCGCCGGACTTGTTGTCGAAGACGACGAAGGCGAATGAGCCGGCGAGGTCCTTGACGACCTGGTCGGCGGGGTAGGGCCCGCGGTCGCGCAGGGTGCGGTAGGCCTCGATGACGAGCAGCGCCTCGTTGGTGGACTTGTTGCAGAGGCCGTACTGGCGGATGAGGGCGCTGAGGTTGTCGAGGCGGCCGAGGAAGACGCAGTAGATGTCGTCGAGGCCGCAGAACATGCGCTGGTGGCCAGCGGCCGGGCAGGCGCGCGCGGCGACGCAGGCGAGCGCGGCGCCGCCCCCGAAGGAGGCGGAGAAGGCGTCGGCGGGGTGCGCGGCGTGGAAGTCCCGGAGGATCTCGTCGGGGCTCCTGGGCTTGGCGCCGCCGCTCCGGGGGCTGTTGAGCTCCTGCGGCGCGTGCGCCACCTGCTTCTGGAAGATGGCCAGCATCCTCGTGAATCGGTCGGGCGGTCACTCACTCGAGTACCCTGTGCTGCTGCGGCGGCCGCTGTGGGAAGAAGGAGAAGAACCGAAGAAGAAATCGGCGGATCTGAATGGGAAATTGGAATGGAATGGAGCTCTGGATAGAGATTTGCAGGGCCCTTTTATAGCGTGGACAGAGTAGAAAAGTATCCGAAGCGTGACGGTTTGTTTAACTTGGGACTTGGGAGTGACTTGAGAGCCGAGAGGATGGGATGAGAGTGAGGAACAGGCAGTCCCGACTCCCGAGAGGATAAGATCGATCATCACGTAATCCGCCTCATGGGATTGGGATGTGACAGCACACAAACAGCACTACCCGTCTGCTTCCAATTGGGAAGGCAATCCGGTGGGCTGCCCTGCCCTGCCCTGCCCTGCCCAGCTACGCGCCGTGTAACCGTGGTTTGCTTGCTACCTTTGGATGGCCGTGTGGTCGTGTTCCCTAGTTCGTCTGTGTTTACGTCTTCTTTGTACCAAACCTCCGATGAAAATACGGACATTTGCCCCCATGGCTCGAGAAAAACTGCACGATCCATCGAATCCAGCGTCTTGCCTCGTGGGGGAAATGAGTGCATGGTGGATGAATCGTGCGTGCCAATTACCCACAGGCAATCAGGGAAAAGAAAACAGCTGCTGGTACCGGTGCCTGTGGGCAGCCGCCGCCGTCAGTTTGTTGGGGCCCCGATTCCCATCATGTCGCTGCACCTGCACGACGTGCCGCGCGGCCGTCTCCCGCGGCCAGGCGCGTGTCATGGCACCACGTGGCACGGGCCTGCTGCTGAGACTGACCAGGCGGGCCCGGGCTGCTCCCGGCTCGTCGCGTGTTGGATCCGCTGCGCGGGTGCGGGCCCGGTCCCGCACCGCACCGCACCGCACGGCACGGGTGGCCCACCCACCTCCTCCCCCTCTGCGCGGTAGGGGCGGATACGGATAAGGCCGGCACGGCAGGGGCGCGGGGGCACACGTCACCCGCGCGTCGGACCGGGGCAATAAGGGCCGTCCGTTTTTTTCCTAAAAAGAAAAATTAATTGGCAGCGTCCTGGACCGGTTTTACTGGGCTGGACCTGCCGCCGGCACGGCACGGCCTCACCCACCGTGTCCACCTCGGCCTCGTGTCCCCTTTCTATTTATCCAGTTACCCATCATCCATCCTTCCTCGTGTCGGTCACTCCCAACCCCACCCACCGGTACTGACAGGCTCTACTTATACATTTCTTTAATGTTAACCACCGAGCATGTGCCGTACTGGCATGTGTTTGCACTTACTGCTCGTCGAGTCTAAATTAGATTGTGAAGAGAGCATCAGAATCAGAATCCATTACCACAGAAATGAGACAAGATTCATCCTTATGATACTTATTTCGCTCGATTACTAAGCTATGATCTTGGTAACATTACAATAAAACTGATATAAAAAATATTACAATGAAAACTATACACTTAAACTGATATTATTATATAAACGCGTTAGGTAGACTAATTAAGCCGGAATGAACTAGTGCCACGTCGTCGGGCCAGCGGTCGTGTGACTCAGCATGTCGGCGTCGCTAATTTTTACAAGAATAGTGAGCAGATCACGTATAAACCGAGCTGCTAAGCTTTTGTTTAAGCCGGGAAGATCTAGGTGCCGTGACCTCTAAACGTGCTGGCGCACGTAACCCTGACTGTTTCCCGCGTTTATCAAGGACCAGGGAGATGCCAGTGCTGCATTCCGTGGAACAAGTCAAGTCAGGATTTCTGTAGGGACTAACGACCTGCCTTCCGACACGTCTCTTCGCCGTAATCTTATCTTTGTTCTAGATATAAGATAAGATAAGCACGCGATTGAATTTCTTCTTCTTTTTAGCAGCGCGATTGATTTTCTTTTGTTCGAGAAGAAGACAGGAAAACGGTCACTAGTTTCGACGCACTTCAATTGGGCTGCTGGAATCAGTCCAGTGAAATGAACTGCATGCTGCGAGTCGGCCCAGTGGACGGGAATGTATGATAATCTTTATCTTATCTTTACAAATTTTAAAGCAAGGATTGTTTGTCCGTTTTGGATTTAGGCCGCATTTTGTTTTGTGGACCCTTCCTCGGTCTGTCACTAGGAATCCTAATTTGTCCCTTGAAATCTTAATTTTAATTCAGTTAAATCAATCTGAATCATAATCAGAACCAGAACAATCAATACCTCAAGCAGACAATCAAATTTCGTAGCAACATATGGGTACTATACTAGTACCATGTAATAGTAATACGGCAATTCTATTTATCGCGCGCGTGGCTGCCAGCCATCACGTCGCACAAGCCCAGAAGCGCAGGAGGAAGTTCTGTTGTGTTCGGCTGTTCCGTACTATGCTGGACGGTGGCCTCATCTTTTTTTTTCTATATCCGGACTCATCTAGTACTATTTCACTTTCCATTAGATCGGTCCGTATTAATTAAACACATGTTCTCGTATCAATTCGCTAGCTCCTTAGTTCTCGATTTTCTACCTAGGGGATGATATGGAATTTGCAGTTTTCATTTCACCATCATTTTAATTTTGTTAATTGATTAGGATGGACCAATGACACGTATGATTCTCGTTTCTTTCTTCTAATCCTAATTTAACTTCTTTAATTTGTCTTAACTTTTGCCTTCATGCATTAGGTACGTGGCGTTTATTCATTGCGCATGCTTTTTGCGCGCCGTTACATCGCAGAAGGCTTCCCCCGATTCTATTGTACAATCCGTTTAGCATTTTGAAGTGTTTAACAACATTTAGAATTATGGAACATTTCAAAGTGTTTAACAACATTTATTCAGAACTTTTTCAAATGTTCTAATATTCCGATACAATTCTGAAAAGTTTTACAAACATATATGAAATGTTTCGGAACAATCTAAAATGTTCCCAAACAAAGTCCAGAAATATTTTAAGCACAATCTGAGATGTTCCCAAACAAATAAAAAATGTTCCGGAACACTCTGAAATGTTCCAAAACAAAGTCCTGAATGTTTCAGAACTTTTCAATTGTTCTAATGTTCCAGGACAATTCTGAAATGTTTTTCCAAACATATCTGAAATATTTTACAGACATATCTGAAATTTTTTGAAACAAAATGAAATGTTTCCAAACAAACCTGAAATATTTTTTAATCATCCAAAACATTATAAAATGTTTAACACTATTTATTTGGGTACTTTTTCATGCAAACACTCTGAGGTGTTCCCAAACTAATTTAAATGTTTCGAAACACTCTATAATGTTCCGAACATTCCTTGATTGTTTTTTATCATTTAGAATATTATGAAGTGTTCTTAATCTTTCAAAAATTTCTAATGTTCTAGTATAATATATGAAATGTTTTACAAAAAATATCTGAAATGTTTCCAAGAAAACGTAAAATACTTAATCATTCAAAACATTATGAAGTGTTTAACAGCCTTTATTGGGAACTTTTGATGTAAACATTTTTTCTAGCACACTCTGAGAGGTTCCCAAACTAATTTAAATGTTTTGGAACACTCTAAAATATTTCGGAACAAACCTGAATTGTTTTAATCATTTCAACATTTATTTAGAATTTTTTAAAATGTTCTAATGTTCTGGTGCAATTTTTAAATATTTTCAAACATATCTGAAATGTTTTGGAACAATCTGGAATGTTCCCAAACATTTTAAAGTGTTTAACAACATTTAATCAGAACTTTTCGAAATATTCTAATGTTTCCAGTACAAATCTGAAATGTTTCGAAACAATCTGAAAAGATTCAAACATTCAGAACCTTTCCAAATTCTTTAACAATATTTAACTTCAAACTTTTCTTGTACACAAATATTTTTCGGAACACTCTGAAATGTCTCCGAATTAACTAGAAAAGTTCTTGATTAGGTCCTTCGGTCCTAAACAACTCCTTGTTTGTTTTTCCTCGCTTCTTCGGTCCTCCCTGATCTTCCCCCAATCTGCCGATTGGTGATTAAGATCAATCAACTGTGTACTTGTTATAACTGCTTAATGGGCCGGCCCCAGCTTTCGCTTCCGCGTGCGCGGCGCGCCCCCAGGCTTCTGCGACACGATCACGTGAAGTCGCAAAAAGCGACATATAGACGCCCCCATAGTAATAGGCATGTTTCGTACTCGAGGAAGGACAAGAGAGGAGTCACGACTACTAATGACTCCTCTCTTGCGGTCTACAAATTATAGTGCTTACGATGTGAAGAAGCAACAAAGCCGATGACTGGAACGAGCCATATTTGCATGAGGCCAACGGAACACGTTCAGGTTCAGGGCTCGCGAGATGAATGCAACAAAGAAGCATTGGAACTGGGGGAAAACAAAGAAGCATTGGAACTGGGGGAACTCTGCTCGTCTGCGGTCTCGGACACCTGCTACCTCGTTGCTTGGCACCAACCTAGCTCAATCCAGGCGGTCCCTGCCAAACGGTGCAAAACCTGCAATAAGTGGCAGACGAATTTGTCCCAGCGCTAGCTAGCTAGTTCATGACCATCACTGTCAAGTGTCAACAAAATGATTAATTTTCTCTGATTTTGCTGATTTACACCCTCGGATCAGCAGCGAATTGCCATCCTCGCACACTCTGATCGAGTTGAGAATTGCTACAAACCCCCTGCCTGATTCATGTGCCCATCTGGTTGGCCGCTAATGGGAGGAAGGAGAGGCTGCTGCAGGTGGTACCTCAGCACCCGCAGCACGTCCGGCAGGCCGACGACGCCCACCAGCTCGCGCTCCTCCCCCTCCCGTTCGTCCACCACCCACACGTGCGTCGCGCGGTGCGCCATCGCCTGCACCATCACCGCCACCAGCGAGCTCCCCCTGCGGCACACGATCGCCTCCTCCGCCGCACGCCTCCCAGTGGCGCGCGCCCCAGAGAACAAACCGCGATCGCTTCCCCTCGAGCACGGCGACGCTAGGCAGCTCCTCTCATCGTCGTCGTCATCGTCGGACGAAGAGGACGACGAGGACGAGGCGGAGGACGAAGATGACGACGAGGGGTCGACGCCGTAGAGGAGGTCGAGCATGCCGATGAGGTTGCGCCGGCGGAGGCGGGAGCGGACGGCGTGGAGCGCGGCCTCGGGCGGGGCGCCGCCCCGGCCGATGAAGCCCAGGAGATCGCCGGCCGAGAGCGCCGCGATGGCGGCCGCCGCGGACACCCCGCAGGAGCAGAGAGCGGACGGCGAGATCTCGCCGACGAGGCGGCGGCGGGGGATCAAGGAAGGAACCACGGCAACGGCGGTGTGCGACGCCATCGCGTCGCGAAGGAGCGGCAGGGTGGAGAGCGCTCTGTCCCCGGCGACGACGGCGAGGGTGGCGGGGCGGACGACGCCGAGCTCGGTGATGGAGCGGGAGGCGGTCGGGGAGAAGAGCCCGATGGAGCTCAGGAAGAAGCGCGCCACGTCCTCCACCGTGAGCCAGCACAGGCTCAGCTCGGCGCTTCCGGCGCGCCGCCAGCGCTCCCGGAGCGGCACCACGAGGCAGTGCGCGCCGCCGAGGAACGAGTCCACCGCCTCCAGCACACTGCGGCCCAGATCACAACACATTGACCAAAACGATGGAATCAAGATTCAAGAACCGGATGAGCACGAATATTCAGCCGGACGCGTTGCGGCGTACGTGGCGGTGCAGGGAAAGGTACACGTGCAACCTCGCGTCGGGCTCGATGCGGCGGACGGGCGGCGGCGCGGCGGCCGCGAGCAGGTCGGAGAGCGAGGCCTGGAGCGCGGCGGCCGGGGACGCCAGGTTCGCGGCGGCGCAGAGGAAGGGCAGCACGTCGGCCATGCACACCCTGCCGGCCACGTCCGACGCCTCGTCGCCGTCCCAGACCGCGACGGCGGCCGCGCCCTCGAGCTCGGCGGCGGCGTCCGCAACGGTGGAGGTCGGCGGCAGCCACCGGAGCGGCGGCTTGCCAATGCAGAGGTCCGACACGTCGTGCGTCTGCAGCAGCCTCACCGCCATGCACGGTACACCAAAGCGGCCGGTGGGCGGCGGCGAGATGTGTGTAAGCCAGAAGCGGTGGATGGACGGAAAAGGAAAAAAGTTTGCGTTTGGTCACCTGTGCAGCTGTTGTAATATAGAGGAGGGCGTTGGCGTGTGTGCTCGCCGTGGCAGTGGGAGTGACAGTGGCCTGTGCGACGACAGCGATCAAGGAGGGAGACGTGGCGAGGCGGCATAATGAAAAAAAAAAGGCTTGTGCCCGTTGTTTTGTTTGCAGCTACTCTCTGTTTGAAAAAAAAAAAAGGCTTGTGCCCGTTGAGTTCAGGTATGCTGTGACGATCTGCTCGGTCGTCCGATCCCAGTGCGCTGGTGATGAGCAGATTCAGTTGGACGCGAAGCCCATACAGCTTTTGAGCTATCACAAAGGTCAAACGCTCCAGCGCAGTTTCATATTGGCCTGAGGATGCCAGGTGCGCAAGTATTTTTTCGCAAGTACGAGATACTACACGTACGTACGTAGAAATATACTAGGTAAAGACTTCTTACCGGCCGGCCGTATTTTAACTTGATTGCACGGCCGCATGCATCTATATGCATCTATAGGGAGCGGTTCACGGAGAAGTATTTTTGTTTCTATTGCTCTCTCTTAAAAAGCTGTAGTTTTCAACACATCCGTCAAATTCAAATTTTAATTGCGCAGCTGTATTTCCTTTAAAAAGACCTTCAAAACAAGACGTTACTTGCATATATTTCAACAATATTTTTTAAATACACATAAATTGCTTATATAGATTAGAAAAATACCAAAACAAATTAGTAAAATTGCTCAATTGACTTGCTAAAGTTACCTATCACTAATCATGCAATAACACGTCCACCTACCCAACACAATTGTTTGCCATCATCCTCTAATCACACCATCCAATTATCTTCTAAACATCAACATCAATATCCACTTAACTAGATGGAGACGAGTCAAGCAATATTTTGTAAAACGATGGGCAATTTTTCCAAAATTCATAAGCAAAGTAGAATACACTAAAAAGCATTTTCTCAGATGAAAAATATATTTTCGAAACATAGTGGTGTGGGATCTTGTTTCGAAGCACTTGTCGAAACGAGCGCAACTGTGTAATCGGATTTTGATTTGGACACTCGGTATTGAAACTACGATATTTTTTCGAAGTGAAAAGATTGCAAAAATAGGAAATTGTAATCAGTGATTTTCTCTAAAAGGAGCGGCCGTACAACAGGCTTAACTTACGGCCGGCCGTATATTAGCCTGGTCCTTTTACTATAGGAGATGCCACTGCCAAACTAACGTTAACCTTTGGCTATTCAATTCATACGGTATAGCTACGATGTCCTCACGGGTGGCGCTACGTTGACTATGCGTGCCACTTGTTGCTCAGTGAAAGTGAGGTCACAGTAGTATATTGATGCATGTTGTGTTGAATCGGCAGGTTCTAAATCACTAAATGAGCATGCATCGCCTCTGTGCTGCCGTGCACTACGAACGTACCCAGGGGAACGTACGTGGCAGGGGAAGGGGGCCCACAATAGAATATAGGCTCGCGCGTGCCTATTTGCAGGCGGGTGTGGTGGCCATGCCGTGGTGGGAGTGGACGGGGAAGCAGGAACACGACGGCGCGCGTGGCCGTGGCCGGGGTGGAGCGGCAGGTGTGCGACATGCCGGCGGGCGGGCGGGCGGGCGGGCGGGCGGGGGCCAAGTCCCAAGTGCGCGGGCGCGGAGGCCGCCACGCGCGAGATGAGGGAACGGTGGTGCTACCTCTCGCCTTCTTCGACGGGCACGGTGCGTGCCAACGCATGCATGCCGGCCGTGGTGCATCGCAGGGCACGTGCATCGATCCGCCCCGCCCCGCGCCTCTCAGTTCTCACTCACAACTGGAGATGCATTCTCCATTGCTATCTTACCGTGTGGCGTACGTGGATCGGCGTCTTGTCTTAAGCAGTAGCGTTGGCATCTGGTCTCTGCGGCCACGTCAGCAGCCGTGATCCCTGCCTTTCAGGCAAGCATATGATGCAAAGTGCGTGCAGTAGTAAACAGCATCATATCCCCTGCAGCGAGCAGGATGTCACGTACGTACTACTTCACATCAACAATTGCTACACAATTAGCTACATAGTTGTTAAAAGGTACAAAACCCAACAATCCTATACCTCTCATTGTCAAAATAAAAGCGCAGGTGGCAATTGCTGAAAGAGGAACACCATGCTTAATTCAGTTGCACTTTATTACAAGCTTTGATGATGGCAGATCATGGACATGGGACTACCTAAATATTCCTCGCTCGGGTCTCTCTCTCTCTCTCTGGGTGGGGGGGGGGGGAGAAAACGAAAGATTATCTAATGTATCAAACACGATGATGATCTCACCTGGATGGTTCCATGAACAACAAAGAATATCGAATCCTGAATCTGTTGTATGCTAGAACGGTCCAACAGCTTCGACTATTCTTGTTGACCTCTTAGGGCGCTTTCAATAAGCGTGTTGTTTGTATGGTTACTTTTTTCTACCTTAATTACGAAGATATGCAAATCTTTTGCGTATTCGATAACAAAGTTTCTTGTATTATTAGATGATGGCAGCAACACAAGACAACCCTTCATAAAAAAAAAGTTCCTCTAGATGTTCTCTCAAAACCTTTAAAGAGGTGCCACTATAAGAGCAATTTCAACGGATCCTCTAAACAACTCTAATCTCAAGTTTAAAGGATTAAGTAAAAAACGATACACTCTAGCGGACATTTTACCAGACTCTCTATTTTGGGGAGACATTCGAATTCCCTCCTCTACCCTCAATTCCTAAGGGTCTCTATAGGGAGCCCTCCATTGTAGGTTAGAAATTGGGGGTTATTATTGGACTTGGTGCAAATTTGAATGCCCCTAAAACTAGTGGCAGCCACATTTAGCATTTGGAGGGCTTCATTTAGACGCTATTCTGAAATTGCTTCATGTTGCTTGGGTATGAGCGAGGCCCGAAAGACCGTTGCGGTAATCGGGCCGGGGCGACCAATTGAGAGCCAGCGGCTAGTACCATTCGTCCTTTTTGCCTACGAAACAGAAAACGTACGTGTAATCCTTCAGAGATGCACTTGTTTTAGTTATGATGGCATACCGATTCGTGCATCTCCAATCTGCTTTGAAGAAATGGAGCGAGGTGCCTGCAGGTGGCACGAAACTGAAACTCCCCCCCATGTCTCTGTCTGGTAAAAGTCTCCCAGTTCCAGTTGTGCCCATGTCCAGACGAGCACTGCAAGCACGCACTAGGTATCTTTTGATGGCTGACTAATAGTGCACGGTGGCGAGGCACTAATTAAGCAAGGGAATAGGATAGAGAAATGTAAGCAAGCAAGCAGAGGTACGGTCTTGTCACAGTGTACGTATTGATATCGACTTTTGAGCTTATTTTTGTAGTGTACTGCTCAAAACCGAACTTGGAAACTAGCAAAAAAAACATACTCTATTGGAAAATTTGGGCACAGTTGGGCAGGGGCTGTTCCGTGTCCATTACTGTTTTTGTCGAGCCCAGTTGGCCTCCGTGCACACTCCAAGATTAGAGCAACGGGAAGATGCACTTTCACAAGAAAGGTTGGGTTCAACTTTTAGCAGTGCTACCCTAAACGTTTAAACGGATTAAATGATCATCTAGTGTTTATCTATTTATTCAGATGAAACGGCCATTTAAACGGACTATCCCCAAAACCCATTCGGCCCCTATTCCGGTGCGCCCGGTCCAGGAAGGATGCCAGGAGCCCACTACTGACTGGACACTGGATTAGGTTATTGGACTGGCATTTATTAATGCCAACTATTGCCACTGCCCCCGGTTTTTCTCGCGCCGGCTTTATTTTGAAAAGTATTTATGCCCCGGGGAGGCTCTTGGACGTTGCCTGGGCGAGTGGACCCTGGCCGAGAACGTGAAGGTCGTCGGTGCATGGACCTGGCCCACAGTACGTGAGCGCCGCCTGCCTCGAGCCGAGCGCCCATCTCCTGGCGTGCGGCCCATATATCACCTCGGCTTTCTCCACCTTCATCGACTCCCCGCATCCGAGCCACTCCTCACAGGCCGGTGGTCCCGCGATGGTCCTGTCCCACACGTCCTCCTGTCCTACATGTGGACCCGCGTGTCAGCCGGAGCGCCCGTGGCTCTGTCGCTTCGCCCCCGCCTCCCTCCGCGCAACGAATAGAAACAGAAGCAAGAGAGCGGAATTGCGGAAAGCAGCTAGAGAGAGTGGAGCCAAAAAGCGGGCGGCACCGCACCACCGAAGGAGGAGCCAAGCTTTTCGCTTCCGGTGTGGGGTGGTGGTGGAGCCTTGTCGCGGTCCGGCGGCTAGGGGTCCTTTCTCGTTTCGTCGGGGTTCCTCCGCCCCGCACCTGCTCGCTCGCTACTACTTCCATGGTGGCCGCCAGGGCCGGTTGAAGCCTGACAGCGGCGGCCGGACTGGAGGAGCGAGAGCAGGCCACGGCGAGGCGGAGATGGTTGTGTGCTCCATGCGCAAGTCGTTCAAGGACTCGCTCAAGGTGCTCGAGGCCGACATCCAGCACGCCAACACGCTGTGAGTACCAACAACATGTCATCACTGCATCTCGATTTCCCGGGGCTGTTTCCGTCACGGCCGCCCGATTCCGCGCTTCCGGTTGCTGCGTTTTCCTCTCGCGCCGCGCTTCAAAATTTCTGGGTGAAATTGGGGTGAATACAAGTTTGTTCGGTGGTGGATGCTACAGTGGCTGGCGGTTGATTTTTTTTTTTTTTTTTTTTTTTGGTAAGGAGCAAGCTCATGCTGCGCGCATGACTAAGTGGTGAGTGGTACTGATGCCGGTGGTTGCCGACGGACGCTCCGTGTGTGATGGGACTGACCGGCTGCTGACGCGTTGCCTGAATTCGACAGGGCAGCTGATTTCTCCAGGGGCTACGATGGGGCCTGCCTCCAGATGCGGATGTCCTACAGCCCCGCCGCGCACTTGTTCCTCTTCCTCGTGCAGTGGACCGATTGCAGCCTCGCCGGCGCGCTTGGCCTGCTCAGGATCCTAATCTACAAGGTTTCTTCCTGTCATTCTGTGCTGTGCTGTCAGGATTTGATGCCATGAATGACAATATGACATGGTGCTTCCATTTTATGGCTGTGCTGTGCAGGTTTATGTGGATGGGAGTACCACTATGTCCACACATGAGAGGAAAGCAAGCATCAGAGAATTTTATGGCAAGTGCTCTGTTACAACTAACAAGACCATCGGTGATTCAAGCATCTGTTTTACTTAATTGACACCGCGTTGCTTGCAGCTGTTATATTTCCATCCCTCATGCAACTGCCCAAGGGGATCAGCGACCTCGATGACCGGAGGCAGAAGGTGGTATGCACAGAGAGATACAGGAGGAGAGAGGAGGATGAGAGCAAGAGGCCAGTTTCTGAGATTGATGTCGAGAGGGAGGAGGAATGTGGCATTTGCATGGAGACGAATAGCACCAAGGTGGTGCTGCCCACCTGCAGCCATGCTATGTGCATCAAGTGCTACCGCCAATGGTGAGAACCGGGAACTGAAGTACTGAACCGTCATATTCAATCCGTTTTTGCTGTCATGTTGAAAGATGGTGGCTTGTGCATTCGATCAAGATGACGTATGTATTGCTAACACGTTCGGTTGACAAAATTGCTGCATTTTTGCTTTCTTAACTGTCAGTGTTGGACCTTTATTTCCAAATGTCGATTTCCTATAAAAAGAAAAAGCTAGCACAACCTTGCTTGTACTTGATACCTGATTATTACATCTGTGCACATTAACTTGTAACAGACCCTGCATTTGGCCTGATCATTCAGATACTTGACCCTTGTTTAGTTGCAAAAATCAAAATTCCAAAACTATCACATCGAAAGGGAATCTTACATGCATGAAGTATTAAATGTAGATGAAATAAAAAACGAATTGCATAGTTTGATTGTAAATTGAGAGACGAATCTAATGAGCCTAATTAGGCTATGATTAGACACTAAATTGCTACAGTAAATGCTACAGTACACATGTGCTAATGAATGGTTAATTAGTCTTAATAAATTCGTATCGTAGTTTACAGACGAGTTCTGTAATTAGTTTTATAGTTAGTCTATGTTTAATACTTCAAATGTGCAAAGATTCTATTTCAAATTTTTATAGTTGCATCTAAACGAGGCTTTCATATAGTTATCTGTGTGTGATGTTATGCTGTTAATTCGATCCATTTGTTTCTGCCAGATCTGGCATGACATAGGAGAGTGGTCCCTAATCCTGATGAGGGAAGCAGGAGATGCGTAGCATTTAATTATCTCAATGGTAGCCATCTAATTCCCTACAAAAAAAGATGGTAGCCATCTAAAAGCTCTGCTGTCAAGCATAAGCACCTTAATCGAGCAGCAGTACTCCTGCCTTTGTTTCGAGGAAAAACGACCAAGTACCTTGCATGAAACTAACAAGGAACAAATTACTGTCCACTCATTTCGATTTCATGTTCGTAACTGTACTCTTAGAGCCAGTGACCCAGTAAGGCCCTAAACACCCAATTATTGAGCAGCTTCATTGCTTGAGCTTCAAGAACCTTTATCTGCTGACTGCTGTATGATATGAAGTGTGAATAGATGCATTCACTGAACTATCTGCTGCAAAGATATAGTTGCTGTATTGATTGAATCCTGGTTTGCAGGCGCTCAAGATCACAGTCCTGCCCCTTCTGCCGGGACAGCCTCAAGCGAGTAAATTCCGGTGACCTGTGGATGTTCACTGACTGCCGAGACGTAGTTGACATGGCAACGGTGACCAGAGAGAACATCAGGCGCCTGTTTATGTACATCGAAAAGCTGCCTCTGGTCACGCCGGAAAACATCTTCTACGCCTACGATTCTCATGTAAAATAGCTCGAGCTGCACATGATGACTTGCTCACCATTGTTTTCTGAGAGTGATGACGCATGGCTTATTGATTCATGCAGAGGATGTTCCTCGTCCTAGGATGTGGCTAATCTTGGGGCAGCCTGTGGGCTCTGACAAGAGACCTTTGAGAGTTCTGACTGGGTGTAGAGTCTGTTCAGGTTTTTGTAAATATAATGTGTTGTACATATTTATGGTCAATGAAAAATCTTTAGGGAAAAAGCGTTGTGTTCCAAAGTATGGAAGCTCCAGATGATATACATTTGGTGCATGTATTGGGTTCGATTTTAAGCTTGAAATGCTCTGTAGTTTCAACTGGATATATTTGTGTTTTAACCCTTTTGCTTGGAATGATCCTGAAATAAATTCACAGCAAAGGCTGTAGCAAGGACTCAACGGTGTCGGTTGAGACATCATGTAGCGTAGCGAGGCTGGCTACATGGAGCGTCTCCACGAAGGAATACTCCGTACACGACACTAGAGAACAGGTCAATAAATAGCATGGAGGCCAACACACTCTACCGTGTGGAGCTCCCGGAATATTTATGGACCAAGCATCGCGGCAGGCGATAGCAACCGGTGGCTATAAATTAGGCGCACCGTACATGCCAGTAATCATAACCAAACAACTGGATGCTGGTTCTCTTGCATTTTGATTTTTCAAGGGAAAAAACTCTTTCATTTTTCCCCTAAGAAATGTTGGTATATGCAGCCTGTATTATGTGCAAAATAGGTAGACCTTGTATTTCATCTTTTGGCATCGACAGGTGCAAACTGGAATACCAACAACAGACAATCAGATAGACATAAGTGGATGAACCAGCTGATGGAAAATGAAAAACAAATCAAATATTTCTGTGTTCGGTCAGTGAAGGCACCAGTCATGCCCTCATCTCTTTCTGAAACATTTCAGTGCAACAGTCTTCCCCGGGTTTATATGGGTCAGTCACATGCTACTCAAATATCTGCGCATGTTGAAAGGCATTCAAAAGCAGCCATTCAAAACTATGCTACCACTGCTGCTGCTGCTACTCCATCATGAGGATCATCTCTCCAGAAGAAAAAAAAAGGTATAATCTTATCATCCTTCCAAACCCTTGGATCAAAATTCTGTCCTAAGGGTTCGTCATATGAGATCAGTAAAATCTTAGTTGTTGACCTGAAATGAAAAGGTTGCAAGGCTTTACTAATGGTGAAAACATTGAAGTTGCAAAAGAAAGCACTTGTCTAGAAACATCTCACCTTATCTAAAATCCGCAGTTTCCATGAATCACTCCTACGAGATGTGTTAGGTTCAGCATAGTCTGGACCATGCTGGGACTGGTTTCTTAGTAGAGGCAGCCTTGCAGGCACGGTGGTGTCATCATCGCTGTCATAGTCAGCCTCTCGGTCAGGCCCAAGGGTCCTGAGCACCATCCCAAGAATGATTGATAACACCTGAAAGTTAACTGAATGTGTTAGAAGAGGATCACTCATGCTCAAAAGCTTGGTTTCTCTTTAGAAGGTACACTTGCAGATACAGTTACTCTAATAAAAAAGAGGCAGAGGTCAAACAAAGTTTTCTTACCCCAGAAACAAGACAGCCCCTAATGTTGCTTAAAATCAATAACTAACAATGTTAGACAAATGAATGTAAGATCATTGTACCATTCACGTTTGGTTACTTTCTCCAGCATTTGTAACAGAGCATGTGCCCGAGATCAGATTTGTTTTTAAGTATTCTACAAAGGCAGATTGTTAAAACCTACTACACAGTGCCACCATACTTAACTAAGCATACTAGTGTCTTCTATCTCTGTTCACAAAGCATGTATTGCTCATATGCCAGGTAGAACTACACAATGATGAAGATTGCATTATTATGCAGTCGGGGTGCAGAAGAACCTCACCTGAGCAGCCACCACTGAGAGGCCTACACATTCGCATATCTCAAAATTTGATCTCACAAAGTCCTTGAATTCATCAAACTTGCCTGATGGGTCAGGGGGGAAATCCTGAAGGTTTGAAAATTATCAAACAACAGATATAAGGAAAATAACATAAAGTATCATCCATAGTCGACAGATGAGGAGCTCTTTACCTCTTCCCAGTTGGTATTCAGAAATACATCCATGGTAATTGCACCTTCCAGTATAATAAGCACAAATACAATGATCATGTACTACATGTAACATTAAGGAAAAAGAGACGTAATATCATTGTCAGGTGACACTGCAATTAACGTTGCAGAACTCAAACAATATAACTGCAATTTCGAGGCTTCTGTGAACTAGTGGCCTACACTCTCAATTCAGTTATACCATATATCTTTGTGCCATCTCATATGTAAAGATTATATAATCCAGAAGAAAATATAGCTTTTGCACCTAACTGAAAACCTTGGATAAATCAGCAGCAGCTGCAAAAACTAATTCACTATAGGTTGTAAGCAAGCAAAATGCAAGGGATGGAAGATGGTACATCAGACAACATGTAATTACAGTTATCTAGCAATTCACTATTGGTAGCCAGCACGTAAAATATAAGTAACAGAAGCTGGTATATCAAACAATATGTTTCCATGTAGTATAGGAGTAGAGCAATTCAAAGGATACACAAGAGAGGCAGTGACCATTTGCAGTTTCAGCAGCAATATGCCCAGAGCAAGTCAGCAGGCACATAAAGATCCCCAGGCCAAGAAATGTGTAGATGAACCTGCATGACCCGTAAAAAAAATTTCTTAGTAAATCAACCACCAAAGAATATAGATGCAAGTCGCGGTTTTTCGACATGGTGGCAAACTATTGCTCAATAAGTACATCTAACTACTTATTCTTATATTATCAAGTGCACGCAGCCCTGACATCATAGTACGTTCGTAACAGCAGCAAAAGCATGGGTGCTTGGCCCATTTGATTGTCTGATTGATAATATAGTGTTAAGATGACGAAAGCAATTATTAAATCGTGGCCGCTATTTGGTTGTTTAACATCAGCATCATCATTCTTTCCATATTATTCTTCATCAGTGCTCTTACCCCCACCAATCAACTAACAGTGGATCTCCTTTTGAGTTAGGCCGTCCCTTGCATTGCATCACATCGTGCGTTCCAATCTGACGCCACATTGCAGCCGCCACCTAAATCTCTAGAGTACAAGTCCAAAACAGCGACACGAAAGCAGATCACCCTGTCCACCGAATAGCACTAGCATCCACTAGACGGATACTATTTCTTTTTCTTATGCGTCACTAACTGTAACCAAATCTGCAGCGATAGTGGTATGCTGAGCTGAGGCCCTGCCCATCACCCATCCAAAAAGAGTAGCCTTTAACTGCCACAGAAGAAGAAGAAAAAAAAAAGCGCTTTCGGTGGTGTCCGAGTAGTTTCGTTTTGTACGCCATTCCCTGATCTCTTATTTCTGCACGGCATCCTCAATTGGTTGGTACGACTATGGGGGGAAAATGCTCCAATAAAACAGTACGAGTACAGTAATACAATTTGTTGCGAATTTAGCTTGAAACCAAACGCATTTCTCCAAGCGACGGGCGGATTGGGAGAAAAAACCAAGAACAGCTGCAAATCTAGGAACTCAGCTCCTAGCGCGCGCAGCAGTAGCAAGGACGGAGAGCGAGATCTGCTGAAGCAGGATGAGGAGGATTGGGAGGGAGAAGCGGTTGCTGACCAGGGGACGGGGAAGCGTTGGTCGAGGTCGGCGACCTCCCTGTACCACGCGCGGAGCATCCAGAGCGCGTAGAGGATGACGGCCATGCCGGCGAGCCCCACGACGGAGTTCGCCGCCTTGAGCGCCGTCTGCACGCAGCTCCGCACCATCCGCCCCGCCATGCCGCCGCCGCCGCCGCCGCCGCCGTGACAAACCCGGGCAAGAGCCAAGACCAGCTCCGGCCGCTCTTCTTCCTCCTAGTCCTTCCCTCCCTGGGGTATGGTTTTACTTTCTGTCGAGCGACGAAGCAAGCGGTGGTCGCAGGCAGCAGCAACTCGTGCGGGCGAAAGCGGAGACCGCGGGTGTGTGGGTCGTGCTTCTTCAGCGGCCGGGGGTTTGACGTGGTGGCGTGGCGTGGGGTCCTGGGGAAACGAAACGGAGAGCGGTGGACGGGCGGCGCCGCGGGGGAGGAAAAGGAAAGCGGCCGCGATCGCGGGGGAAGAGTGGTGTGCCTGCCCGGACGGCGACGGGGACGGGTGTAGGAGCATGTTCAACAGTTGCCATATTTTATTTGATATATTTTGTGTTTTTGTCAACTTTTAAAAAAATATACCAAGCAAAAAAAGAGTTTATCTCCAATAGTTTGACATAATTCACTTGACAAATTCAGATCTAACTTACATTAAGAACCGTGAGAGAGAAACAAAATTATATTTATGCCCTTCCACCTCTTGAAAACTTAAATCAAGAACCCTTCTCTGTTATTTATTTCTTTTTTCTCCCTTCCACCTGACTAGAAACCACGATGTCAACTGGGCGCCGCGCACGTATATTTACGCGCTGAAGACTGTTTTTTCCCAAATTGCCAAAAATTGCCAAGTCTTTTGCCAAACTGTTGGATGAGTATTTTTAATGTTTTTGGCAAAAATCAAAAATAGCAACTCGATTTGGCAAACTGCTAGAGACGCTCCAAATGCTTGCACACTTCAACTTGGGTAGTCGCCGGCAGACGGACGGGGCTTCGCCGTCACGTCCAGCTTGGTCTACTAGATTTTGTGGGTGCGAAATTTGATTCGTGGTACACACGACATTAACGTGCCAAATGATGTGCTATCATGGCACCAACTGACACGAGTCGGTCCAGGTAATCGAGTTTAGCACCGGCCATGCATGCGAGGTCCTCGTTTTCACTCCAGCTTGCGTGTATAGCTATCTTCTTCGTGGAACATTCAGAATTTGTTCCTGATCAGACAAGGCCGGGTCGCCTCTCTGGTGAGCAAACTTGTTTTAGACAGCTTTTATCTAATATACTATGTAATCTCTCTCAGTTTTTCTTGTTTCTCCTCTCTGCTGTTTTGCCGCTCCTCTGCGCGCCTCTTGTAATCCGTGCATCCCTGCTGTTTTCGCTTATAGTGTGTTTAGTTTACTTTGCATTTTGCGTTTTTGTGTTTTTGGAAGAGAATTTTCAATATTTGAAGTATTAAATGTAGACTAATCACAAAACTAATTATAAATCTCGTCTGTAAACTACGAGACGAATTTAATGAGCCTAATTAATTCATCATTAGAGATTGTTTAGCATTACTGTAGCAATTTAGTGTCTGATCACGTCCTAATTAGGCTCATTAGATTCGTCTCACGATTTACAGTTCATTTGTGTAATGCGATTTATTTTTTACTACATTTAGTACATCATGCAAGCGATTTATAAAAATTTTACATTTTGCGTTTTGAAATCTAAACAAAGCCTTAATTGATGGCTCAAGCTTAATCTGTTTTAGATGTTGCTATGTATTGAAACGACATTGTATCTCATTTCTTTTACGCAGCTAAGAATAGTTCAGTGACGTAAAAGCAACTCTAACAGACTCTTCGAAAGAGAAAGGTTCGGTAAAAAAAGAAAACATTGTTGAAATCGCTTTCCAACAGACTAATCATCTTCATCCTCTCGCTTTATGACACAACATCCTTACAGCCGCGCTCGCCATCTATGCTAAGGCTCCACACTCGCCACAGTGTTAAAGACCTTAGGAAAATGAATATTAGTCTGCTATGCAAATGGTGGTGGAGATTAGACGAAGGGGAGGGACTTTAGCAGAAATTATGTTGGAAAAAATATCTGAATAATTCTTGTGACGCCATGTTGCACAAAAAGCCTTCTAATGCCCTCTATGGAATGATTTATTGAAAGTGAAAGACACTTACATGAAGGGTAGAAAAAATGGTTGTGGGAAAAGGTGACAAAATTATTTTTTGATGTTACATAATTATTCGCTCTGTTCGGCTGGCTGTGGCTGGTAGCTGGTACTGATTTGTTGTAAAAACAAGTACTGCTGGCTGGCTGGTAGCTAGTGGCTGATGTTTTGATGTGAGAGAAATATATTGCTGACTGGCCGGCTAACAAACCAGTTGAACGGAGCGATTGAAAGAAAAATTTTATTATTATTGGATCATGTATGATTGAGTTATTGATTTATCTAGAGATTCGTCTAGATTATCAATAGATTTATTTAGGTTTATATAAATAAATCTATAGCTCAGTCAAATATGATCCAATAATTATAAAATTTTTACTACAGCTCAATCACATAATGATTAGTCCACCATAAAAATTTCACCATAATTGGATCATATAAACTGTAGTTATAAATTAATTACAGAAAAATATATATCTAAAATAACAACAAAACATTTATACTAAAGTATACCATATAATATATTCACTGCGTAGATCTACTTATGTGGAGTTCAACAAAATTGGATTTTCTATTTTATAATTTTTTTTACTATAGGTTTTAAAAGATCTAGTCAAAATAAAAATAAAAGAAAAGGAGAAAAACTGCTACCACCTCAGCCTCAAACCGCTCAGGAGGTTACATGAATGGTTTCACGAGTCTCAGGAGGCTGGACGAACAGTTTTATTGTCTAGGGAGGAAAAACAAAGGGGGCTGCTAGCGCCCGGACGTCCGATGGGAACATCTCCTGTCGGACGGTCCATGCAACATTCAAAAATAGCCTTTGGAACATAGAAAATCAATATATGTAACATCAAAAATTAGTGTTTGCAACATCCAAAGTAAGTCAAAAAAATTAATTATCATCCATGAGGGATGAGAAAAAAAAATCCACCGCAACATCCATTTTACGTTGCATTGAACATTCTAAATCTCTCGATAAAATGCAACATTCAGATAAAACATTTATAACATGCGTGTGAAACTCGTGCAACATTGTCACGACCCCAAAAATTCTAGCTCTGCCCGGACAGTCCGGTTTCCCACCCGGACAGTCCGCCAGTTCCCCTATTTTGGCGCGCTGCGTGTCGAGCGAGGCCTTCGCCGCGCGCCGGCCATCCTCGGTAAGCGCGTGCCGGGGGAAGCCGCAGCCAATAGCCAAGCACCACCACGCCGCGCCGCTTAACTCTCTTGCGTCGTCAATTTGTCCACGGCTCCATCCCTTGAGCTGCGCTGTCTCTCGTTCTCTCTCGCTCAGCTCCACCTCCAACCGCAAGAACACCATCCATCGATCCAAAAATCTGCCCAACTCCCTCCATGGATCCCAAATCCCTCGCACTTGAAGCTCCCCAACCTTTCTCGCTCCATCCACGGCCCCTCAAACTCGAGATCCGACCATCATCTCGCCGGAAATCGCGGATCCCCCAATCGCTAGTTCCAGTTCCGCCCTAGATTCACCTCACCGTGGAACTCCCTCGTCCGGTCACCGTTTCCTTGGCCCAGCATCTCAAATCGGATGTAGGTGAGCTAGTGATGCTTGTGCTCTCCTCGTTCTTCCTCGTTCATAGAGTTTTCGCGCTTGTTCGCGTGGGTTGCCGCCGCTGCGCCATGGTCACCGCGTTGAAGTCGAGTCGCGGACGGTCCGGCTCTTTGGAGACGACAGTCCGCCAGTGACCGGTCTGATCGGTTCAGTTAACCGGTCTGACTGGTGGTGGCTGTCAGCGTGCGCAGACCGGTCTGACCGGTCCAGTTAACCGGTCTGACCGGTGTAGCCCATTTGTGCAACTTTGCCGATGTTCAATTCCGCTGAAAATATCCATTCAGGCGTACTATCTCGTGCATATCATTTCATGCATTTTAATTAATGCACAATCTTGGCATCGAGCTAATCCTTGCATTGCATTCGTGCATCATAGTGACTGAATCGTCGGAGAACGAACCCGTGGAGCCCACCGAGCACGTTGAGCCCGAACCCAGAGTCCAGTTCGTGGTCGGACCCGAAGTTAACCAAGGCAAGCAGCTAAGCATAATTCCTTGCACCTATTTAATTTGATTAGTTTAGTTATCTCATCGGGTAATGTTGGGTATATAAATTATGTACGTATTGCATTCTTGTACCCACTTTAATGCATTGTCCTTCCTTGATTGGTTTATCTATGTCCTTGTCACTTGTTAGTCAGATAATTATTTAACTTGACTAGATGCTTAGCTCTCCTTAGAATACTCATCTTGCTTACTAGAAAGAACAGCTGGAGTATCACATTTACCGGTTACCCTTGATCGCACTGGTTTGGTTTGGTTGTTAGTGAAGTGGTAGTACCGAGATTCGAGCGGAATGATAGGGCCTAGAGAATGAAGTCACATGGGCATAGTCCGCTTGGATTGATTAAGGACCGAGTGGATGCCATCGGCCTTGAGCACCTTTCCGTGCTACCACATATCCAATATAATGGTACGGATGAGCCAATTACCTTCTTTGACTTAACCATTGGGGCCCGGTCCCAGATACGTGGCCAAGGGCTATGCAGGGAGGCTTAGCGGGTCCCCGAGTGGAACTATGTAGCGCATCTAGACCGATAGATGCTAATGGTAAGTTTCGGTGATTTATGACAACCGTATGTGACTAACGTGTGTTTTAAAGGAAAGCTCATTAACTGGATTAGTCTCATATGAAATATGAAAGGAGACCCCTCATTCGAAACAATCATGCGTACCAAGGGCTCAATTTCAAAGATAAAGGACCTTTCTAGTCTCAAGTGTCATAAGGAGATGAAGGACATTTGATTTAGTTAGGTTTTATAGTTTCTAGTTCTTGATCGTACTATTAAGAGGGGTTCATGAGTTAGTAGCTTGATCAAACTTGAGTTGGCCTTAGAAATCTTGCACACTCACTCAAAAACAGCAAAAGATGGTCAATAGAAGTCAACACAACTCTTGGAAGAAGCAACAATCAAAGTCACATTCGAATCCAAGTCAAAACAGCTGCAAACAAAGAAAATCAGCAGCACCGGTTGAACCGGTGCCCAAGCATCGGAGCATCCGATGCATGGCGGAAGGACCGATACCCTGTCGGTCTATCTTCTCTGGATGAAGGCAGAAATCAAGTGAAGCACCGGTTGAACCGATAGCTGAAAAGATAAGCACCGGTGCAATAAAAGTCCTTTGTTCCAGAGAGCATGTTTTGATGGATTTCAACCTCTCTTCAGCACCGGTTGAACCGACGCTCCGAAATCAAAGCACCGGTGCAATGAAAGTCGTTTGTTCCAGAGAGCATGTTTGATGGACTCCAACTTCTCTTCAGCACCGGTTGAACCGACGGTTCAGAAACAAAGCACCGGTGCATTGGATGTACTTTGTTCCAGAACGCTTGTTTGAGTTGATCAGCGAACCTCTTCAGCACCGGTTGAACCGATGCCCCTACGGAGCATGCACCGGTGCAATGACGCAAGCGTGGATACTGTGTCAGAACTCCAACGGCTACTTCTTTGACACAGAGAGACCGGTTGAACCGATGCCCATATTTTCTATACCGTCGGTTCTTCCGGTGGTCACGGTTTTTCTACAGAAAACTTCCAACGGCTATGTGACCTCCTCCACTCTATATAAGGGTACCCCCTGGTTCATTTCAGTTGCCTTTGACACCTTGAAAACCTGAGGCCACCCTTGAGAAGAAGAGATAGAGCTTTGAGCAAAAGAGAGAAGATCTAGTGCTTAGTTTGTGCTTCAACCTTGAAGAACTCATCCATTGCAAGTGTAGCAAGTGTGCTTGAGCTAGGGCCAACTGAGTGTAGGTCAAGTGAAGGCTTAGGAACTTGTTACTCTTGGTGTTTGGCAGCACCTAGACGATCTTGGTGATCGAAGTGTTTCTCGCGGAGCTTGCCAAGGATTGTGGGAGCCCGGAGAAGAAGATTGTACGTGGCTTGAGCTCCACCACACCGGGATGGTGAACGGAGACTCTTAGTGAGCACCCAAGTCTCGGTGACATGGGAGGTGACAAGACTCTTAGTGAGTGTCACAACGTGGATTAGGGGTGTGTGCCAACACATCGACACCACGGGAAAAATCCGGTTGTCTCTTGCACTCTCTTTCTTTCAAGCACTTACTTTCATGCATTCTTTCATGTGCTTGACCTTAGAGATCATAGCTTAGCTCTACCTTGCTTAGTTTCATATCTTTGTTAGCTTGTGTAGTTTGCTTTATTTAGCCGGTTGGTGAATTGAGCCTTACTAGCATTGCATAGGTTAAGTTTGTTTTATCTTTCTTAGAAATTTGAAAAAGGCCCAATTCACCCCCCTCTTGGTCCATCGATCCTTACAATTGGTATCAGAGCTACGTTGCTCATTTGGATCATTAGGCTTCACCGCCTAGAGCTATGGCCAAGATGGGAGGTTCGCCGCCTCACTTCGAGGGCAAGAACTTTGCTTATTGGAAAGTTCGCATGGCCGCATACCTTGATGCGATTGCCCCCGAAGTGTGGTTGGCTACTAAGACCGGATTCACCGGAACTCCCACCACCGAACAATTAAAATGGAATGCCAAGGCTAGAAATGCTATTTTCGAAGCCATTAGTGAGGAAGTCTTTGCTAGAGTTAATGGCATGGACTTAGCAAGTGATATATGGAAAGAGCTAATTGAAATTCATGAAGGCTCCACAAAAGTCCGTGAACAAAAATATCACTTGTTTAAAGCAAAATATGATTCTTTTAAAATGCTTGCTCATGAAAATTGCAATGATATGTATTCCCGCTTGAATGTCATTGTCAAGGACATTAATGCTCTTGAAGTTTCCAAAATTAACAGTGGCTCCATCAACCGCAAGATTCTCATGCTCCTTCCGAAGCCCAAGTACAACATTATCAATGCTATGCTTCAAAAGGAGAATCTTGATACAATGGAAGTGGGAGAGCTTGTGGGCGAAATTCGCGCTCATGAAATGAGTATCCTTGGTATGACCGAAGAGCCAACAACAAGCAAATCAATTGCTCTCAAAACCAAGGCCAACAAGCACCGCAAGCTCAAGATGATCAAGCAAGAATCTAGCTCAAGCAATGAAGAAGAAGATCATCATGAAAGCTCATCCGATAATGAAGAAGATGGGGAACAGTCTTGACCATAATTTCAGCAACTTTTCCAAGTTCAGAACATCCAAGGAACTCTTGAGTTCTTCTAGCACGGTTGACAAAGGATTTAAGTTGATTTGGCAAAAGAGTAAGCTCACCAATATCAAAATCCTCAGCATAAATTTCAGCAAGTCTCATAAGTTTATCCACATTGAAATTAGAGAAGGAGTTCCTTGGGTTAAAACAAGCCATACATACTAATAACTCTGAACTGATTTCACTAAATCGATGGTTCAACTCAGTCAAGATGGCATCAATGGCGACAAGAAAAATCTCAACATGATAGTAATGCATGTTTGTTACCTTTTGCTTCCTACGTCTAGATGTCCCTCTGATATTTATTTCCTCATCCATATCTGACACTTCAATCTCATTCTTCTCACAGAAAGTTTTCACTTTTTTAAGTAATGGCTCCCATCCATTTTCTCTTAAATCCTGCAAACTATCTTTCACATCCGTTATCAAATGCATAGCTTCAACTATGTCCTGGTCTTTCCTTTGCAAAGCACGTGACAAAAATATCTGTCATGCCCAACAATTCTATCATCAAATGCATGATGAACACAAAATCAAAGCTCTCCATTTTTCCAATTAAACCTAAAGCTCCTCCAGTACATGCTGGTTTAACAGAATCTTTCTTGACTATCTCAAGGACATCTATGATAGCCTCCCACATCACCAAAATGCGAAGCAAAGTTTTAAGATGTGAACCCCATCTGGTGTCTCCAGGTCTAGCTAGACCACTTTCCTGGTTTAAACCTCTTCCGGTCATAATCTCACCATTCTCAATCTTTTCTAGCAACACATCATGATGCTTTGCAAGCAAAACATCCTTTCAACATACGGACCAAAGCTTCTTTCAATGCAATAGCTGTACAACTCTCAATATGCTGAAGTCCAAGAAATCTCTCCATCACTTTCCCTTCATCATTCACAAACCTGCATGCCATATTTCATCGTGTGTTAGTAAAACTATAGAAATAGAGGTAATAACGTAAGCAAGAAAATGCAACTACTAACCTTAGAATTACTGCCATTTGCTCCTTTATTGATACATCTCGAGACTCATCAATAAGCACTGAGAATTTTCTACCACGAATCTCATCCATAATGACACTCATGACTTCCTCTGCACAAGCTTTTGTAAGATCTTTCTGCACATAAGGAGATAACATTTGGCAATTTTTGTAACCTTTTTCATATGCCGCCTTCACTATCTCAACCTTATCTTTGTACCAATCAACCATTTCTCTAAATGTACCCTTGTTAAGCGAAGTAGAAGACTCATCATGTCCATGGAAAGCATCCCCTTGCATTATGAGAAATCTTGCAACATCTAAAGAAGTTGTCAAACGAATCTCATAGCGTTTTTCTTCCTCCTTACCCACTTGAACTAATTTTCTACCCACATTTGTCCTTTGGTTCATAAAGTCTTCACACTTTTGCCTAGCTTCTACATGAGTCTTGCAAACATTGTGCTTATTAAAAGTATCCTTAGCTTTCTTCCAATTCACATAACCTTGATGTGCAAAGACCGAACTACCAAATTTTTCAGGCTTTGACGAATTAAAGAAGAGATAGCAATACAAGCAATAAGCTGCACCTTTGTACTCACTATACTCTAGCCAATCAAATTCATCAAACCAAGTCTTCTGAAAAGATCTAAATTCACCACTCATCCATTTACGAGGAAATACAAGATCACGAGGTTGAGTTGGACCATTCAAAGCATATGCCCTCCTTACTTGATCTCTAATTTCAGGTTGATAATCATCAATAGGTTTGCGTTTTCCAGGATCCCCAATTAAATCTGAATGACTAAACTCTGCTCTAGATTTCTTTGGTTCAGATGTGCTCTCATTAGTGTGTGGAGTTGAAGCACTTGAACTTGAAAAATATGATTGTATAGTTCTTTTCGACATTCTGAAATCTGTTATACCAATCAAATTTTGAATCATTGAAAATGAAAATTGAATCATAGATCTACTGAATCAAAGAAATTGAGAATAGAAGGTGCCTGCTATTACCTGGCGCGGTGGCGCCGCCCCTGCCGCTGGGCGCCTGGGCGCAGGTCCCGGCGCAGCCGCGCGCAGGCAGACTTGCCGTGCGGGCTTTGGCGCCGCCCCTGCCGCTGACGGAGCGCCGCGTGCCGCGCCGGGTGCCGCGTGCCGCGCGCGGGCTCGGGCCCCGTGCGGCCGTGCCCGTGGCCCCCCTGCCGCTGGGCACTGGGTACTGGGCTACTGGCCGCCGGGTGGCCTGCCGCTCACCGCTGTGGCCTGTGGCCACTGCCGCACAGCGCGGGCGCCCTGCCCAGTTGCCCGCCATCCGCCGACCGCCTCTCCGCCTGGATCTGCGTCGCCTCTGCGGCTCTGCCTGTCGAGCAATGAGCCGCCGGCTGCCTGGTGGGGATGCACGATGTGGTTTAGATTTTTTGCTCTCTCTCGCTGGGCCTTGGGCAGTTGGGCTTGACATTTTAGTGGGCCGCCATAGTGTGTTTCTCGGTCTAATTCGTGAGCAACACGACTGCAGCTTGTCTTCCACCTCCAGTCCCCCCTTCACATTGCATCCAGCCTCAAAAATTCATGGAGGGGCTCTAGGGGGGCTTCATGGCTCCGGTGGCGGTAGGGGAGGCTCAAGCCCCCCCCTGACCCACCGTTCCTTCCGCACTTGACCACACCCCACTTTCTTAATGGAGTTCATCTTTCTGGATATTGTTATATGTGTACACAATCACCATCAAGAAGACTCTAGGAATATCTCATCACACCACATCACCTATGCCTTTGCACATCTTCTCTTAGATGTTTGTTCTGTCTAGGTGATTATGGCCTCAACCTAGTCCGAGTTTTATCCTTCCCCTCTTGCATATCCAAATCTCGGGACGAGATTTTTCTAAGGGGGGGAGAGTTGTCACGACCCAAAAAATTCTAGCTCTGCCCGGACAGTCCGGTTTCCCACCCGGACAGTCCGCTAGTTCCCCTGTTTTGGCGTGCTGCGTGTCGAGCGAGGCCTTCGACGCGCGCCGGCCATCCTCGGTAAGCGCGTGCCGGGGGAAGCCGCAGCCAATAGCCAAGCACCACCACGCCGCGCCGCTTAACTCTCTTGCGTCGTCAATTTGTCCACGGCTCCATCCCTTGAGCTGCACTGTCTCTCGTTCTCTCTCGCTCAGCTCCACCTCCAACCGCAAGAACACCATCCATCGATCCAAAAATCCGCCCAACTCCCTCCATGGATCCCAAATCCCTCGCACTTGAAGCTCCCCAACCTTTCTCGCTCCCTCCACGGCCCCTCAAACTCGAGATCCGACCATCATCTCGCCGGAAATCGTGGATCCCCCAATCGCAAGTTCCAGTTCCGCCCTAGATTCACCTCACCGTAGAACTCCCTCTTCCGGTCACCGTTTCCTCGGCCCAGCATCTCAAATCGGCTGTAGGTGAGCTAGTGATGCTTGTGCTCTCCTCGTTCTTCCTCGTTCATCGAGTTTCCGCGCTCGTTCGCGTGGGTTGCCGCCGCTGCGCCATGGTCGCCGCGTCGAAGTCGAGTCACGGACGGTCCGGCTCTTTGGAGCGGACAGTCTGCCAGTAACTGGTCTGCCCGGTTCAGTTAACCGGTCTGACTGGTGGTGGCTGTCAGCGTGCGCAGACCGGTCTGTCCGGTCCAGTTAACCGGTCTGACTGGTGTAGCCCATTTGTGCAACTTTGCCGATGTTCAATTCCGCTGAAAATATCCATTCAGAAGTACTATTTCATGCATATCATTTCATGCATTTTAGTTAATGCACAATCTTGGCATCGAGCTAATCCTTGCATTGCATTCGTGCATCATAGTGACTGAATCGTCGGAGAACGAAACCGTGGAGCCCACCGAGCCCGTTGAGCCCGAACCTGGAGTCCAGTTCGTGGTCGGACCCGAAGTTAACCAAGGCAGGCAGCTAAGCATAATTCCTTGCACCTATTTAATTTGATTAGTTTAGTTATCTCATCGGGTAATGTTGGGTATATAAATTATGTACGTATTACATTCTTGTACCCACTTTAATGCATTGTCCTTTTTTGATTGGTTTATCCATGTACTTGTCACTTGTTAGTCAGATAATTATTTAACTTGACTAGATGCTTAGCTCTGCTTAGAATACTCATCTTGCTTACTAGAAAGAACAGCTGGAGTATCACATTTACCGGTTACCCTTGATCGCACTGGTTTGGTTTGGTTGTTAGTGAAGTGGTAGTACCGAGATTCGAGCGGAATGGTAGGGCCTAGAGAATGAAGTCACATGGGCATAGTCCGCTTGGATTGATTAAGGACCGAGTGGATGCCATTGGTCTTGAGCACCTTTCCGTGCTACCACATATCCAATATAATGGTACGGATGAGCCAATTATCTTCTTTGACTTAATCATTGGGGCCCGGTCCCAGATACGTAGCCAAGGGCTATGCAGGGAGGCTTAGCGGGTCCCCGAGTGGAACTATGTATAGGAAAATTTAGAGATGTCCTCGGTGGAACTAAGTCTCCACGCGCATCTAGCTCTTGGATATGAGCAAACTTTTGGTTCGTCGAATTCTTCATAGAGAGTTTCGGTGTTGTTGGCTTTGGGATCATGTCATAGTAATGACCTTATGTTTGTTATGTTACTCTCTTAATCAACTAAAATATTCTGGGTGTTGGGCAAGATTAATTAAATTTACTAGGTAATAGTCTAGGCAGCTCCTGCTTATGCAATAATTACTTAACCCTAAAGCCTTTACTTGAGCCTTTGCATGATCCTTATTTATTTATTCGTGTAAGTCTTGCGGAGTACCTTTGTACTCAGGTTGCTTCTAAACTTAGTTGCAGGTGAACCCGAAGTGGTGTTCGGCCACTTCTACCCCGCCGATCCTGGTGCGGGGGAGGAGTAGGTCGTTGAGCCTGTGATGGTGTCCGAGAGAACATGTAAATATAATAATCTTTAAGTTTCTGTATAATATGGCTTCCGTGAGCCCAAAGCTTATGATGGAGATTAGTTTGAACATTCCTATGTTGAATTTGTAAAATTAAGTTTTGAACTCTGATAATGTAAAACTGCTCTTTGTGGTTCATTGGCTATGTGTTCGATTGTAAACGGTATGTGTATATGCTGATTCTGGGAGTATGTTAGAGCACATACCGGGACTACCGGATTTAATATTATTTTAGGCGAATGACGTGTCGGTTATTCGTGTCTCTAGATGTGGGGTAACACGTGGCACGCTCTCTGGAAAGTACGTGTTAACTCTCATCTGAAAGATAATGACTGGCGGTTCGTTTAAAATAATATTAAATTGTACGGTTGTCAGCAACATGACAACATCAGATCTATTTTCGTAACATCGACATAAAAGACTTACAATATTATTCCGCAACATTTGAAAAAAGCATAACAAACACTTGCGACATGCAACAAACCAGAGGAAGATGGCGATGGCGACTGCGACCCTGGGGTGCTCGCCGACGAGGAGGTCACGCCGCCGGGAGAGCTCACGCGGCCTCGTGGGCCGCCGCCCCGGAGCTCCCACAACCGCCAGCGCGGGCCTCGCCGGCGGCCTTGTGCGCGGCCACCTCGGAGCTCCGGTGGCCGCCTTGCATGGCGTTGCGGATGCTCCCCCTGGAGCGAGTCGAGAAGCGTCCGCCTGGAGGCGAGCTGCTGCTAGCGCACCAGCTCCTGCAGCGGCGACGGCCGACGCGGCGGTCGAGTCGAAGAACGTCTGCATGGAGACGAGCATCCGCGGCTTCCTCTGCTGCTGCCTCTCCATGGCTGCCTAGCTGCTACTGGCCGTCGCGGCATGGTGGTGGAAGCAGGAGGGAGAGACCGCTTGACTAGTGGTAGTCTCCAGGAAGATGAAGCGTTAATGGGAGGGCTCCGAGAGAATGAGATCGTTTAACTTGAAGGCTTGCGAGCGGGTGAGGCGCGTCCGACGCATCGGACGGCCGATCTGTAGCATTACCGAAAAACAAATTCAGCCCAATGTTGAAGAGGCAAAATGGACTTTTTCCCTTCTTGTATGCATAATGCATATGGTCCAACAATCATTCCTGTGAAGGGGCCGCCCTGAGTCGTCAGCTGGACTCCTGGCCCATACTCCATCACGGGCTCAGCTTGCGTCTGCCGGCAGCCGGCCTGCCCGAGCGCTCGCCTCTCCTCTGCCCGAGGCCCCGAGCGGACGCGCGGCCGCCCCTCTCGGCTCTAGCCTCGACTCTGCGCGCGCCTGAACCCTAGGCCGTAGCTAGCGGGCTAGCAGCTGGGGCGGGCGCGCGCGGTGCCATCGACGGCTTTGAGGGTGGCAGTTGGCGGCCTGTGGCTATCTCTACTGTCAGTCTCTCGGCTTCTAGACCGGACGGGCAGGCGGCAGCACATCTGCGTCTCAAGGCCGGTGCGGTCAGGCGGAGGCTCCTGCAGGCTCGTTCTGGACTGCGTGCAAGCACAAGAGCAGAAGCACAAGGTCAGTTAATCAGTTTGGATTCCCAATCCGGCGAGACGATCTCCCATTTTTTGCTCGAATTGAACATATTAGGTTATCGGACTATTTATGCCCATTTTGTAGATTTGAATTACTCGATGAAGAGGTTCAAATTTTGAAATTGTTTCATTTTCTTGCTCCTACACCTTCTCAGCTATGAAAATCATCAAGACAGAGTTGAGAAATAAGATGAGGGATGATTGATTGAATCATCGGATGATATGCTATATTGAGCGAGATGTTTTTGCTAGTGTTTGTGGTACAATTAGACTTGGAATTGAGGATATACTCTAAATCATGCAATTCAAACACTTTTAGACTATTGCTATTGTTATTATCGGTGTGTGCACTAGTTTGACTGCTTTTAGCACTTTGATTAGTGGCCCTAGGCGTGAGATTCCGCCAGCTTCGCCACTGCTAGCTGCAGCAGGCCAGCAGCCATTCCGGGTTCCGGCATCTAGCATCCCCAATTCTCCAACCTCCACTGCCCAATTGCAATCCCCTCACTGGTCTCTCTCTCTCTCCCCCCCTCTCTCTCCCCCTCCCCCCCCCTCCCTCCCTCCCCCTCCCTCCCCCTCTCTCTCCCTCTCTCCCTCGGAACGAGATCCTCTGCAGTCGGCGGATGCTGACTTTTCTCTGCAGTTGCCGTGATCCACCGTCCAGCAGCAATCCAACGCCTCGCTCCCAGATGGCTCGCGCGCTGCTCCCTGCAAGAGTCTGGCTCAGCTCGCTCGCGGCTGACGACGGCTCGATTCCCTCTTCCCCTGTCCTCTTCTCATGCTTACTGCTCGTCGCTGCAGCGACGACGAAGGACTGCCGATTCGACAAGCATTTCAGGCTACACAGCAAGCTAGTTGTGGTTGCTTGCACTTGCACAAGACGCGTCTGCAGGCATGGGCTCGATCGGGCTTACCTCTTCGCCCTCTTGGGGTCCCGGATTAGCTCCGTGGAGGCGGCAGCCTGCCCCGTCGCTGGCGCTTCCGCATCCGCGGCCTCGTTCCGCTCGTCATCGCAGACATTGGTGGCGCCGCCTGTGGGGGCATCGCCGCCGCGCTTGTCGCCGCCGCCGTCGCTGCTGTCGCCATTCTCGGACCCCAGCGCGGACGACGACCCGCCGCCAGCCTTGTCGGGGAACATGGACCTGAGCTGGTCGTCGTCGAGGCGCTCGAACTCGCCGGCCGCGCTGTCCGCGGGCGCCACCTCGACGAAGGCCACCGAGTCGCTGAGCGACCTGCGGTGCGCACGCCCCGCCGCGACGCTGCGAACTCGGCGAAGTCGTCCACCCACGCCGCGGCCTCGTGGTGGCCCCCCTCCGGCCAGTGGTGAACCGCGGACGGGATCCTGGGCGACAGCTGCGCCATGCGCGCGCGCAACGCGTACACGGCCGCCGGACGATCCGCCCGCAGAACCCCGCGGTAGCTCGCTGGCAATGCGCACACCACTCCGCAGTAGCTCGCTGGCAATGCGCACACCGGCCGGCAGCGAGTGACCCAGCTCTTGTGTTAGCTCAGCCTCCCGAGGGAGCTCGACCGCCGCCTTGCTCACCCGCGGGAGCTCGCCCGCCGCCGATGGAGCCGCTGCCGACCTCTCCTTCAACCTCGACCGGCTGCGCACTGCTCCGCCCTCCCTCGCTCCAGCTGCCGCCCGAGCCCTGCTCGCCCGTCGCCGCGCGCCCGCCGCTGCCTCCTCCGCCAGCGCGACCGCGGCGAGCGGTAAGCAGGAGAAGAGGACAGGGGAAGGGGAATCGAGCCGTCGTCACCCAGGGGCCGCGAGCGAGCTCTGTCGAAAAACGCGAGCCAGCCTCTTGCAGGGAGCAGCGCGCGAGCCATCTGGGAGCGAGGCGTTGGATTGCTGCTGGACGGTGGATCACGGCGACTGCAGAGGAAAGTCAGCATCCATCGACTGCAGAGGATCTCGTTCCCTCTCCCTCTCCCTCTCCCTCCCCCTCCCCCTCCCTCTCTCTCTCTCCCTCTCCCTCTCCCTCTCCCTCTCCCTCCCTCCCTCTCCCTCGCTCCCTCCCTATCTCTCTCTCTCTCTCTCTCTCTCATGGTGGCTGCGCTGCCTGCCTCCAAGCTTGATATGCTCTATGACTCGGCCTTCATCTGTGAGGCTGTACTCAGGTCCAAAATTCACATATTCTGCACTGCGTTATTCATTCTCAGTGCTTTCATGATCTTGATCCAGTTAAGCTTGCAGGTCTCTCTCTCTCCCTCTCCCTCTCTCCCTCCCCCCCTCCCCCTCCCCCGCCCCGCCCGCTCTCCCGCCCTCCCTCCCGCCCTCCCTCTCTCTCTCTCTCTCTCTCTCTCTCTCTCTCTCTCTCTCTCTCTCTCTCGCACCGCAATCTCACTTCTGAACTCAGACATTGAGTGATTCATTGAATAATTGGTGCATACATTTGTATTGCTGCTGTGTGTTATCCGGATGTTTAGCTATGAAGAATGGAAACATTGTTGAATACTTGAATTCAGCGTATTATGGGACCTTTGTAGCTATGTTCCTGTAAATTTAGTTACCGGTGATTGTGAATGTTTCTTGTGGTACTTTTGCTCTGGACAATTTTTTTTTGGTTGGGAATGGGAATACCCAACTTTGAAATCCTGGCTCCGCCAGTCTTAGATATTGGCCCTAGGTGTCGTGTGGATTCACCAATCTTGGTGTGCAATGATCCCAGTCCTCCACAATTTCAAATGAAAGTTAACTGATAAAAAAGTATCTCTAGGTGTTAAAGAATTGGGGATTTAATATTGTAACTGAGATTGATCAGATGACTGTATTTTCAAACTAGCCAATTTGGAGCAAAGAAGGATTTAGAACCCACCCTCTGTTCTCCATAGTTGCATCAAAGATGCCGCAGGTATTGGTGGTGGCGCGGAACTTCATGGATATGGTGGCTGCGCTGCCTGCCTCCAAGCTTGATATGCTCTATGACTCGGCCTTCATCTGTGAGGCTGTACTCAGGTCCAAAATTCACATATTCTGCACTGCGTTATTCATTCTCAGTGCTTTCATGATCTTGATCCAGTTAAGCTTGCAGGTCACTTCCACCACTGGCAAAGAAATATGCACTGCAGATGCTGTACGTGTTGGCACCGGTGACCGCTGCAGCTATGGAAGAGTGGGTGCTCAATGAATATGCTGCCAAGCATAGGGTTGCCATTGATAAGCTGCTCCAACTTAGGGTCTTTGTTGAAGTGCGCGATAGGTAAGACACCATCCATCTCCATGAGATACTGGGCATTTTTGACTTGAACTATGAGCAGACCATAACTCACCTGGACTTGATCAGTTATGAGTGGACTAAAAAACGGTGATACGCTGATATGTGTCTCACCTTTGTTCTAGTGTTTTGATTTCATTTATTACCTTTTTCTGCATTCATGGGATATTAGATTTTTCACAGATAGCAAGTTGCTAAATTTTCGCAAAAACTGTTTTGCCCCATGACAACCAATAACACATGTTTTGTTCAAAGCAAGCAATATTTTGCACTTCAGCCACAAATTTGCATTCTTCCTATCGTAACCAAGTGGCTTTCTCTGTGCAGTATATTCATGTATGGAAACATGTGTTGTTGTAACAATGTATTAAGTCGTGATACATCCTTCATTTAATCATGATGAAGTATCAGTAATGCAGGAAGTATGATCAGTATTTACATGCTTGTGGTGGATATGTTGTTAAATTATCATCATGAGATGGCCATGTCTTTAGAGGCAAAAATTTACACATGGTTACTGATTGGTTGAGCAATGACACTTATAGATTCTCATGTTTCTTCACTTCGGCTTAAGAGATTATCATATATTTATAATGAAAAGAGGTTATCTTATGAAATATGCTTCAGACATGATGAGGGAATGTTTTGTTTGAATATAGGAAAAAGTCTAAATTACTACCCTCAACTATAGCCAAAGTCTGAATAACCCCCTAAACTATCGTTTGATTTATTTTACCCCCCAAATTATGCTTTTTGGTTCAAATTACCCCCTTACATAATTTATCTTTTTTCATTTCTCCATGTATAGGTGGAGTTTTAAGTTGAAATTTTACAAGATGATAGTACGCATCATAACACATGTTAGAAAAATATATCATAATTTTTTTATCATTATTGTGATATGTTAGAATATTTAACAAAAATTAAATATTGGAGTTCAAAATTATATAAAAAATAAAGTTGAAAAATTATAAATTTTTTCTAAAATATGCATCCTGATGTCCACTACCACCCTACAAAATTTGAGGTTAAAACTCAACTTGTGTATGGAGAAACAAAAAGAACAAATTGTATTATGGGGTAAAATGAACTAAATGACATAGTTTAGGGGGTAAATTGGACCAAGTTATAATTTAGGGGGTTATCCGGACTTTGGCTATAGTTGAGGGAAGTAATTTAGACTTTTTCCTTGAATATATGTACGGAATTCTTATGTATATTGATGGCTTGGCACGATTCCTTATTTCTGATGACATTCACACTATTTTATTTGAGCTAGAGAAAATTGATTGTAATGATTTGATTAATCATAGTGACTAGCTCTTTAGTAGACTTCTCTGGAATGCTGCTAACTTATTACTAAATATTTACTGCTACATTGATTGCTGTGCTTAGCACAGCAAAGCATGCTGGTGCATGGTAAAATAGGCCATTCCTAAATCTCCTGGTTTTTCTCTGTATATAGACGAAAGGAGGTTAGCTACAAGATGAATCAAAAGTTCCAGGGTAACATGCAGAAGTATTTGGTTGATGGGTATGGTTTTCTCAACTACTCTTCTTTGTTTGAAATCACATGGGTGATCCTTTCTCAAACTTAGAGCTGCTATGATGGTCTCAGCAATACAGCTTTGCTGCATGTGTTCTCCATAATGTATATACACACACCAAGTTAAGACTTAGTAGTGATTATGCCGCCTTATGAAATTACCCTGTGTCCCGCTAATATCACTACCACATGGAAAAAAAATTGAACTCTTTCCGCATGGTGTTTTGCGAGCAAGAAAGTAATTCACTCTACCACTGTTTATATGGAAAGAAGATTGTTGTATAGTGGTCTGTACATGTTCATTTTTTTTTAAAAAAAATCTAGAATGATATACCTTGAACTGGTGATGTTTAAGCCTTTTGTTCTATGATTAATATTTGTGGACCATATTAAGTATTTATCATACCACTCTTACTTCTTTTAGTTTTTATTGCAGTGGAAGTTTACCAAGGGAACCGATACCATTAAGTGTTACTGGTAGATTGCCTGCATCAACAGATCTGGAAGCCTATGCTCTTGATCAATGGGAGGTTAGGATGACAAAGCTTAACTCAGAATGTGTTTACCACGCCTCCTTTCCACTTTTCTTTATATCGTATTTTCGCTTACCGTGTTGAATCCGATTCTTAGAGTAACTCTCGGAAGGCTTCCAGTGTTTATTTTCCTTAGTGAAGGCTTATATATATATATATTTTCTATTGTAAGCGAGTATGGCCGGAAGATGATTAGATTGATTAGGGTGCGGAGCACAGTACAGATACATATAGGCAAGGATGCCGCCACGTATGGTAACAACCCAATCAGAGGGATCCTTGCCTATCCTAACCAACACATATCCTAGGGGGGGCGCACCTGGACACAGGTGTGGCGCCCAGCCCCAATGGCCAGCAGGCCGGCTAAGCTAGAGGCCCGTGTGCCAGCCTATACATGTCTCTCTAACACGCCCCCGCAGTCTGATCGTCGGCAGCGCGGACGTTCAGACTGGACCTGAACTCCGTAAACACCGAAGACGGAAGTCCCTTGGTGAAGATGTCGGCGTACTGAGATGATGTGGGAACATGCATGACGCGGACATCACCAACAGCAACACGCTCCCGCACGAAGTGAAGATCAATCTCAATGTGCTTGGTGCGCTGATGCTGGACGGGGTTGCTGGACATGTAGACCGCGCTGATGTTGTCACAATAGACTAACGAAGCGCGCTGGGGAGGCGCATGGAGCTCAAGGAGAAGCTGGCGCAGCCATGTGGCTTCGGCAACACCATTTGCCACAGCGCGGTACTCAGCTTCAGCACTGGATCTGGACACTGTGTTCTGCCGCTTCGACGACCAGGAGACCAGGTTGTCCCCGAGAAACACTGCATAACCCAATGTGGATTTGCGAGTATCCGGACAGCCTGCCCAGTCGGCATCGGAGTACACAGTTATCTCGCTCTGTGAAGACGGTCGGAGGAGAAGCCCCAGGTGAAGTGTGCCTCTGATGTAGCGCAAGATACGCTTCAATGCAGCAAGGTGAGGCTCACGCGAATCGTGCATATGCAAGCAAACCTGCTGAACAGCGTAAGCGATATCCGGTCTGGTGAAAGTGAGGTACTGCAAGGCACCTGCAAGACTCCGGAACTCAGAAGCGTCCTGAACCGGTGGGCCATCAGCCGCCAACTTGGGGTTGGTGTCCACGGGAGTAGAGCGCGGCTTGCACTCGGTCATGCCAGTGCGCTCCAAGATATCCAGCATGTACTGTCGCTGAGAGAGGAGAAGGCCTGTGCCATGGCACCTGACATGCATCCCCAGAAAGTGGTGCAGCTCACCAAGATCCTTCATGTTGAACTCCTGCTGTAAGGCCCGAATAGTCTGCTGGAGAAGAGCTGATGAAGAGGCAGTGAGGACAATGTCATCCACGTAGAGGAGCAGATATATAGTGTCAGTGCCGCGGCAGTAGACAAACAGAGAGGTGTCTGACTTGGCCTCGACAAATCCCAGGCTGAGCAGATAAGCTGCGAAGCATCTGTACCAAGCACGAGGAGCCTGCTTCAATCCATAGATCTGTTGAGCTGACAGACATAGTTAGGATTAGTAGTGTCCTCAAAACCAGCGGGCTGTGCACAGTAGACTGTCTCAGAGAGTGTGCCATGGAGGAAGGCGTTCTTGACGTCCAGCTGGTGAATGGGCCACCGGCGAGAGAGCGCCAAGGACAGAACTGTGCGGACGGTCGCTGGCTTGACCACAGGACTGAATGTCTCGTCGAAGTCCACACCTGGGCTTTGAGGGAACCCGCGAAGAACCCAGCGAGCCTTGTACCGCTCCAAAGAACCATCAGCCTTGAGCTTGTGCTTCAAGATCCATTTGCCGGTGACCAGATTGGTGCGCGGCGGTCGAGGGACCAAATCCCAAGTGTGGTTCTTCAGGAGAGCATCATGTTCTTCCTCCATAGCCGCCCGCCAATTCGGATCGGCAAGGGCGCTACGGAAGGTCTTCGGAACCGGAGACAGAGGGACCGCGGTGAAGAGCGCAGGCTGCCGGAAGCCGAGCTTCACACGGGTAACCATGCGATGCTGGTTGACGACGGGGGGCACGGGTACAGCGCCCTTGGGCAGAGGCTGGGCACTGGTGCTGGGCGGCGGTGGTGGAGCAGGTGCGCCGCGCCGTGTGTACACACGGTCGAAGGGCTGCACCGGTGGGAGAGGCTGCACCATCCGTCGAGGAGAAGAGTCGGCGGGTCCTGCCGGTGCGGCGGCCGAGGCGGCCGGACTGCGCGGGGCGAACCCTGGCGGGACCGTCGGGGTCGTACGTGGCAGCGCGGAGGTCGACGCTCCAGGGGCCGCGCGTGGCAGCGCGGGGGTCGACGCTCCAAGGGCCGCGCGTGGCAGCGCGGGGGACGTCGCACCGGGGGCCGCACATGGCAGTGCGGGAGAGGGCGCACCAGTGGCCGAGGTGGGCACTGGCACCGACACCGAGGGCGGTGGTCCTGCAGGAGGCGCCGTGGGAGAACCTGCAGACAGAGGGGTTTGTGACGGTCCTATAGGAGCCGGCACAAAGTCAGTAGAGTCGTCCAGAAAATCATATGCCTGTGGCGTGGGGTGTGGCGAAAGCTCAGAAAAGGGGAATGTGGACTCGTCAAACATGACGTGTCGGGATATGATGACACGGTTAGACGAGGTGTCAAGGCAGTGGTACCCTTTATGGTGAGCGGAATACCCAAGGAAGACGCACGGAAGAGAGCGGGGCGCTAGCTTATGTCTTGCCGTGGCGGTCATGTTGGGATAGCACAGGCAACCGAAGACGCGGAGGTGGCTGTAGGATGGTGGCGATCCATACAGAGCCATGTGTGGTGTCGACATGGCTAGCGTCTTGGTGGGGAGGAGGTTCCGGAGGTAAGTGGCAGTGGACAAGGCCTCGACCTAGTAGGAAGGTGGCAAACTCGCCTGGAATAGGAGCGAGCGGAGGATGTCGTTGACTGAACGAATGATCCTCTCTACGCGGCTGTTCTGAGGCGAGGTGTAGGGGCATGACATGCGCAGGTGTGTGCCATGGGTGAGGAAGAAGGTTTGGGCGCTGGAGTTATCAAACTCGCGCCCGTTGTTGCACTGGACAGCTTTAACGGTGGCACCGAACTGTGTGGTCACATAAGAAAAGAAGTTAGTTAGGGTGTCATACGTGTCGGACTTGAGACGCAGAGGAAACGTCCACAAGTAGTGAGAACAATCATCAAGAATGACCAAATAATATTTATAACCTGAGACACTAACGATGGGAGAGGTCCACAAGTCACAATGAATAAGATCAAACTTGTTTATGGCTCGGGACGACGACACCCGAAAAGAAAGACGGGTGTGGCGGCCGAGTTGACACGCATGACATGGGGATGAACTAACATCTTTATTACATGACAGAAGCATAGAAGCTAATTTGGCCAGGGACTCCTGACCAGGGTGACCCAGACGACGATGCCATAGAGTGGAGGTGGAGCCGGCAGCTAGGGCAGTGGCAGCAGCAGGGAGGTGAAGTGGGTACAACGGTCCGGAGCTATTGCACCTGACGATCACGTTCTGAGTCCCAAGATCCTTCACAGAACCACCAGAGGGGTCAAATTCCATTGAGCAGTTGTTATTAGAAGTGAACTGGCGCACATATATAAGATTCTTAATAAGTTTTGGAGAGACAAGAACATTATTAAGATGCAGGGGTCCTGACAGGTGTGCTGAGCCAGTAGAAGTGACGGGGAGTAAGGATCCATCACCGACAACAATAGCTGAGGGAAAAGGGTACCGCTGGGGAAAAATATGTGAAAGAGAGCGAGAATCAGAAGCCATGTGGGAAGTAGCACCTGAATCGAAGTACCATTTGGTCTGCTGCGGTTGGTTCAGCGTCATGGTGCTGAAGGTGGACGCAAGAGACTGTTGATCCCAAGACGGCTGACCGGCGGGGCTGTAGAAGCCAAGGAGCCCAGCCCACGGGTTGGGCGCGCCCCACTGAGGAGCCGGGCCGAAAGCTCCTGGGCCGGCGGCGGCCCACGGCGCAGGTGGCGTCGCGGGGGCGACGAAGGAGGCCGATGCAGGGGAGGGCGCCCCCTGCTGTTTTGCCAGTAGAGCGTGCTGCGAAGCGGGCCGGGCGGAGGCCTTGGACCGGGCCACATCTGAATGGACCCGGTCCAGGGATTGTAGAACGACGGCCACTGCCCGGCCGCCGGTGCGCCGCCCGCGGCCTGCCCAGCGGAGGAGCTGACGCTGGAGTCGCCGCCGCCTGAGGTGCCGCGCTTGGAGTCGGAACGGCCCGCGCGCTTGCTCCGCCGGTTCCGGCCACCGCCAGTGGCGCCCCCGAAGCCGCTGCCGGAGCCGCCCTCGGCCTTGGAAGGGGGTTGCTGTGGAGCGGAGGAGCGTGGCGCAGGAGATCCGGACGAGGCGCCGCCAGCGCCCGCGGCGAGAAGGGCGGTCGGCGCAGCAGAGTGCCGCTGAGCCGCGGTGATCTCCTCAAGCAGGAGATCGTTGCGGACGTCAAGAAACGTCGGGAACGGGCGCCCGCGACGAAGATGGCGGCCGATGTCGTTGAAGTTCTTGTTGAGGCTGCGAATCACGTTCAGCACCAAGGTGCGATCCGTGACAGGCTCACCGAGGTCGGCGAGATCGTCGGCCATGGACTTGAACTTCCTACAGTAATTGGTGATGGACAAGTCACCTTGGAAGAAGTGGCGGAACCGGGCGTCGAGATGCAGGGCACGGGTTTCGCGATTGCCGAGAAATTGTGCCTCGATGGCGAGCCAGGCCGCCCGTGCAGATCCGCCGCGCCCCATAACGGCTTCGGCGAGTTCGGCGGAGATGGTGCCGTGAAGCCAGGAGCGGACGACGCAGTCCATCCGCTCCCAATCCGGAGAGGAGGGGGGTGGAGCGTCTTCCTCGATGTGGTCCTGGAGGGCAAAGCGGCCGACGGCGAGCAGGAACTGCTCGCGCCACCGCGTGTAGGAGCCGGAGGAAGCGTCGAGGACGACGGGTTTGAGGCTGCGGATGTTCTGTACGCCGGCAGCTTGGGCGTGGAGGTTCAGAACAGCGGCAGCCTCATGAAGGAGCATGGCGGCGCGGACGTCGTCGGCGGGAGGGCGATCGGCGTCGCGTTCCTGGTCGGCGGCCGCGGCCGCGGCCGTCTTGGCGAGCGCGAGGGCGGCCTCACGCTTCGCCTGGCGCGCCGTGCGCGCGTCTGTGAGACGCTGCGGCTCGGTGGCGGCCGCAAGACGCTGCTGCTCGGCGGCGGCCGCGGCTTCAGCGTCGTCGGTGGGGGGAAGGGTGCCGGCCATGGCGCAGCCAAGGTGGCGCGCGGCTAGGGCAGCGGAAGGAGGAGAATCACGGGGGAAACCCGGACTCTTGATACCATGTAAGCGAGTATGGCCGGAAGATGATTAGATTGATTAGGGTGCAGAGCACAGTACAGATACATATAGGCAAGGATGCCGCCACGTATGGTAACAACCCAATCAGAGGGATCCTTGCCTATCCTAACCAACACATATCCTGGGGGGGCGCACCTGGACACAGGTGTGGCACCCAGCCCCAATGGCCAGCAGGCCGGCTAAGCTAGAGGCCCGTGGGCCAGCCTATACATGTCTCTCTAACATCTATTTTCTCTTATAATAGTGCTTCTTGTTGCAATTGATCAATTCATCTCAAGTTGAAAAAGGGACAAGCTTCAGCTCCTCCATGATGAAGACATTTCAGCGTGGCCTTCTGAGTTCAAGGTTCCATCTTGCCACCTTGTCTTGACAGTTAGGTTAATTTCTTCTAAACTAGCGGCTGTCAAATGCGTTTTTTTATCAATAAGTGATTGGCAAATTGCTGTAACTCTTTATTTCTTCTAGTACAATCTACAATCAAATAATATATCCAATACCATTTTCTACAATTTTATATAGCAAATCAGCAATACACTAAACAGACAATAGTAACTAGTAAATTAGAGTTGATGTGGTCTGACAACAAATTGCTGTCGGTTTACTATTCTATTTCCTGAATATAAAACTTGATTAACTGATGATCCTAGCAGATGATTCGGTTCATTAGCTTGGTCTTATTTTGGTTAAAATAGTCAAGATATTTGTTAGTCATGTTTAATGTCCATTAGTCATGTGAATCATTTAATTCTCATATTTTCATCTGCTGTTGCATGTTGTCCAGCTTTGTTATATATGTTTGCTTCACTGATATAAACAATTTCAACAACGTGGTTTCCTGATTTGGCATGTTCGCAGGGATGGTGAAGCTCCAAAGTTGACTGAGAATGGCTTCCAATTTCTTGTGAGTTCTCAGCTTTCAGCTCTCATCTAATCCGATAATTGACATCTTCCCTATTTGGTTCTTATTATTTTCTATTAAACCAGCTGATGGAAACAAATGCACAACTTTGGTACATAATGAGAGAATACATTTCCTCTGCAGAGGTATTGGTGGCACATTCTTTTTATATTTTTTTCAGTTCGCCTTGATGACTTTTATGTTGAATTCGTTGTTGATTATTCATGTTATTGAATATAGGAACGTGGAGTGGACCCTACGGAGCTGATATCATTTCTCTTGGAACTTAGTTTTCATAAATTGGGAGCGGTAAAGTGATCTTTCTTCCTAAAGATCATGTTGGCACATGTAGATAGTAGTCAACATTTTGTCCTCGGAAAAATTCTATGTCCAGAGCACCTTGTCTTGTGGTGATATGTTACATGAATAGGAAAATGAAGTGCTTATAAATGAAATATACTAGAAGAGCATCTTGAAGAAGTTGTAACTGTTCCACTTCATCTAACATTGCAGGAAAATCTAGCTTACTTGCTTGCTTAAGAATGTTTGAAAAGAAATTAGTCATTGTAGTTTTGAGTCTAATAAAATAAAATCTACCAGCTTCTTATTCAAAGTCTGCTGTCTGAGGTTGAAAATTCATGGATATACTTTCTGTTTGCCTTGTTCATGTTTCAGGCTTATAGTTTGAACACTCTGACTGATGTGCAAAGAATTGCCATCAGGGATCTTGCAGAGTTGGGATTAGTCAAGCTGCAGCAGGTAGAAATTCTATTTTTGTTCCCCCCTGATCATCTTGATGATAATGACGAGTACTGAATTTCAGGGTCGAAAGGATAGCTGGTTCATTCCTACCCAATTGGCTACAAATCTCTCAGCAAGCTTGTCAGATTCATCGTCTAGCAAAGAGGTTGCATAATATATCTTTCCCTACTGCAACTATTTATGTTTTCCAAATCTTCTCTGTAACCTCCACCTACTTGTCCCCTAATCGATGATCAGGATGAAGAATGTATTACATTTCATCTCAGAGTTGATATTGGTAATGTTGTTGCAGGGCTTTGTGGTTGTGGAGACAAACTTTAGAATGTATGCATACTCTACTTCCAAATTGCACTGTGAGATTCTGCGCCTTTTCTCAAGGTACATGAGGGTACATATGAGTGACGTAATCTAGCTCCTCAATCTACCACTTTTTCATTAAAGATACAACATGGTAGTTCACTACCTCCTGTTCGGGAATTACTTGCTTTTGTCATGTTGCATGCAAAGAGAGCAACTGATCTGTCATAACTGCATGGGCTCTGTACTCTTTCTTAAAGCTTATTTACCTGATGCACTTGAGTATAGGCCAATTCGGTTGGTCAAGCTATGCAGCTGCTTGTTTATTTGTGCTGTTGACCTTAACAAATTAGACTGCATAAGTTAAGCTTCTAGTGTAGTCCAGTGCTATTCTGGTAAAAAAAATGTAACTTAATAAAGCCAGCTATAGACATCTCTTGGAGCTGCTAAGCCCTTCAAAATTATGGTGTCGTAGCCCATAGGCGGCTTGTAGATCTAGCTGTTTGAACCACCTGCATCTAAAAATAATTGTTGTCCTCTTTGCACTGTTGGCTGTAGTGCATTAGCCCATATGGTGCTTTGCTGCCTTGCGCTATTGCCTTGCTCTATAGATGGCAAGGAGGAATTATTTTGAGCATCCTACTCAGATTTATCTGAGGTTCAAAGATCTGAAACAGAAAATTTGTTTCGAATGAGTCAAGCTGGCAGGTTTTGTTCTCTTGTTCCAAAGGCTTGATTATAATGGCATGGTTAGTTGTTTGTGCACTCATTTTGGAACGAAATTATTGACCACATGCTTTTCTATTCAGGGTGGAGTATCAACTTCCAAACCTCATCGTAGGAGCTATTACAAAAGAAAGTATTTATGGTGCTTTTGAGAATGGAATAACTGCTGAACAGGTAATGTCAAGAATCTAGATTGTACTACTTCCATGCTGTTTTACTTTTAGTCTTCAATGCATGCAGTCGAATATTCTTATATAACTAAAAATGTAATGGTCACAGGTGTGTTTAGTGGAGGTATCATTGCAACAAATACATTGCATCCATACACATGACCTTTTTTTAGGACATTTTCATTTGAAGTTTGTGCCCACTAACAGACCCAAAATTAATTATGTTTTTTTTGGCACTGTGTAAATTTTGTTAACATTTTTTCTCCACCAGCTTAGCTTCTATTCTATTTCTTGTCTTGTATAAAAGCAGCTACATTCAAAATCTAGCTTGCATCTTGTTTCAAGACTGATTGTCTTGTTTTTCAGATAATTTCATTTCTCAAGCAAAATGCTCACCCTCGTGTTGCGGACAAGATACCTGCTGTCCCGGAGAATGTCACAGATCAGGTAAGAAGCGAGAGTTCCCACTCTTTTGACCGCCATCACTTGCTCTGCAGAAACAGTACAGTGTAAAAGTAATTCAATACTCATATATGCAGATTAGGCTGTGGGAAACTGATCGTAACAGGGTCGAGATGATTCCATCACATTTATATGAAGATTTTCCTAGCAAGGTAAACACAGTATTATCTGTACCCTGCATCTTTGTCTGAGGGTAATCGTCAGACATTTACTTGCCTGCTGTACTCAGTGATTTTTCTCGTAAACTGACTGTTTACTTAACTCTGCTCCCTTATGCAGGAATGGTTTGAACAATGCTGTGATCACGCAAGGGATCATGGATACTTGCTCTGGGAGGACTCAAGGAGGATGAGGCTGATTGTACGAGGGGAGTTCCACCCTGAAATGAGGGAGTTCCTCCGCAGGCAAAGATGAAAGGGACCATGTGCTTGTTCTGGTTCGCTCCTTCATGATTGATGGAAAGGGCCATTTTGGATAGAACAAGCAATTTGTGTGCATATAGCTCCTCGACGCAAATGCCTTCCATTTATACTAGTCTGCCAGCATGGCTCTTGTCTGCAGATGGTTGCATACACTGTAGGCATCTAAGCTTAGTTTAGATTACTGAAAGTTCCATTTGTAGTGATATGATTAACGCGACACTGTGAGAGCTAGTTTGGAAACTCAAATCCTCTTGGGATCCCTGACTTTTCCTAGAGTGAACAAGCCGTGGAGGTATCATTTAAATGAGACATTTCGTTCTCCATGGGAGATTTTTCTTTCCTGGGTTTAGCTCCCCCTGCAAATTAGACCTGAGCGGGTGACAGGAGTGGTCTTTGTTTGTTTGTCTAACGCGACACAGAGAGTGGGTGACGCCCAGGAGTGGTCTCTGTTGGTTTTTTTTTATCTCTGAGACTGATGATCCAGAGTCTTGAGTATCCTCAGCTGGTGGCTGGTGCTATAAAACCTAAATGACTCTGAAAGAAAAATATTCATTTTTTTAGGTTGTGATTTCTATAGAAGATATTTGCTCTGTTTGGCTATTTGTGGCTGGTGGTTGGTGCTGATTTATTGTGAGAAAAAAATATTACTAGTGGTTGGTGCTGATTTATCGTAGGAGAAAAATACTGCCGAATGGCTGATGCTTAAAAGCGCATGTGGGAATCCATTGTTTTTTCCTTTTTGAGAAAAGAAAAACAGAGCAGCTCCGTAGTCCGTATTCCGTGTGCGTGTGGCGTGCGGAGCGAGCCGCCATTTCCTTTCCCGTCCCCTCCCATAGGCCATAGCATAGGAACGAAATCGACGCCCGATTCCACTGCTAGGGTTTTAACTCTCTCGCCACCTACTCAAAAAAAAAAAACTCTCCCGCCACCAGCGCCGCCGCCGCCGCCGCCAACCCCAGCGAGAGCCCCGAGTCCACGAAGCCATGGCGGGGAGGAAGCGCAAGTCCGGCTCTGAGAAGCAGCCGAAGCATCGCCTCCCGCTCGGCGCGGATGCCGACGCGATCGCCGCCGCTTCTAAGCGCCGCCGCTCGGGCGCCACCAAGCAGCACCAGGCGGGCGTCCATCCCGTCCTCCCTCAGCGCCAAGATCCTCCGCGAGGCGCGCAAGCAGCAGCAGGAGGAGATGCTCGCCGACTCTGGCGACGAGAGCCCCCCAGCCGCCGCCGCCGCCGGGGCGGCCGCTGGGCCGTCCACGTCGTCCTCGTTCCCGGTCCCCACTGCGGATGACGAGTACGACGACGTCGACGAGTTCGACGGGTTTGACGCGCTGAGCGAGTACGACGGCGGCGAGGTGCGTCGCTTGCGAGAGTAAAAGTGAGCAGCTAACTGTATGCACAGTGACTGAGCTTGTGTCTGAGATGCGAATTTGCTGGCTTTGTGGTGTTGGCAGTCTGGCAGATGGAGATCAACGAAGAGGATGAGAAGGCCCTTGCTGCCTTCATGTCAAAGGACAAAGCTGCCGAGCGCACACTTGGTGATATCATTCTCCAGAAGATCAGAGAGAAGGATGCCGAGGTCTCAGCGGGTGCGTATGCCTTTTGAACTTGTTACTTCTCTCATACTTGGAATTGTAGCCCGTTCAGCAAATTTTGAAATATTTTTATGTAGCTTTAACTGCATTTTTTTTTGTATCAATAGAATTAAATGTGTCGTAAATGCCAACAAACAGTATTTTGTTGATTATAAAATTGTTCATGTTTGTATTTCTTAGCACAGAAGGATGGCCTCGTGTAAAATTGGACAACAGCATCATTGAACTTTATAAAGAGTATGTGTCTGCCTTCTTGTTTACTGTGAAAGAAATATTACACGCGTTCGATCCGAGCTGACTTTTGTGTAGGGTTGGGAAGTTCTTAAGCCGATACACAAGCGGGAAGATTCCAAAAGCATTCAAGCGCATACCATCATTAGAGTGCTGGGCAGAAGTGCTGCAGCTAACTGAGCCAGAGAATTGGTCCCCCTAATGCAGTATATCAAGCAACACGTCTCTTCTCTTCGAACATGAATACAAAGAATGCTGAACGGTTCTATGAAGCCATTTTGCTCCCTCGCGTTCGCAATGACATAAGGCAGAACAAGAGGCTGCATTTTGCGCTCTACCAATCGCTCAAAAAGTCCCTTTATAAGCCTGCAGCATTTAACAAGGGAATTCTGCTGCCACTCTGTCGGGTAATTGTTCTCTTCAGAGATCAGCATTTAGTAGAACTAGTAACTTGCTGAACTAATATCTAATTGTTCATTTGGATGGTGAATGATTGCATCTCTTATTTGGTTATGCAAAATTATTAAATTTCTTGTAAACAACATTTCCTGATGATTGGTAATTGAAAGAAGTTATACTGTATAACACAATTTGAGAAATCGAATGATAGCTGGTTCTTCTTCCATCTCTTATTATGTCTACTATCAGGCATATTTTTTTGTCGATTACTCCATTTTTCTTAATTTAGTCCAGCAGCACAAACGAGTTATTGCTTCACCCTTTCCTTGTCCATTTCATAAGCTCTCCTAACTGCAGGAAAGGAATTGCACTCTCCGTGAAGCAGTGATTATTGGGAGTATTATCCAGAAAGTTTCCATTCCATTTCTTCATGCAAGGTCAGCTGAATAGTGTATGTCATTTATGCCCAAGATGATTTGAGTTAGTGTCTCATTTTCAACTGGTATTTGGATTGGAGGGAGTACTGTGGAACCACCAGGTACGTGAGTCACATCAGCTTCTTTTGTATTATTTCATGGTATATTAGTGTTTTTTGCATCTTTTGTGAAGAGGTCAATTTGGTAAATGCTCAATCTTTTTTCATCAGAAACCATTTGTTATTGAATGAACTTTTTTGTGTATTTATTCATGATGTCCACATAACATCTACAATCTTTATTAAAGCTGTTAAATGTATATGATGCAGAAGTTCGCCATAGTCTTTCCTTTGTTTCTCATTCTTGCCTGTACTTTCTTCTACATTCTATTCAACCTTAGTTTGCTAAATGGTTCCTATCACTCTGCCCAGGCCAACAGTCTACCAGCATAATCCCATTTTATATATAGTTATTATGTGTAAAGTTAGAAGTTTCTGGCAATTCTGCGTGTGATCTCCATTTGTCTATCACATAAGATAATATGTACTATATTTTTGCAATGCAATGATGTTGTTTCCATGAATAATGTGCTGCTGCCTTGTTTGACAAAAGGGTGCATGATGTTTACTAAATGTATCGCATTTCTCTTATTGTTTAGTTCTTATTACCTTGAAGATGTTGTAATCTAAGCTCTCTCTTGCAGTTATTTCATCAATCTATTTCTAGACAAGAAATATGCATTGCCATATCGGGCGCTTGATGCAGAGCTTGCTCATTTCATGCGGTTTCTTGATGATGAGAGAGTCATGCCTGTTATATGGCATCAATCACTGCTTGCCTTTGTGGAAAGGTTAGTGATGGATCTGTAGAATTGAAAGCATGTTTTTGCTATTCCGAAACTGGTCGTCCTTTTCCTCATGGTATGGAGCACTATAACTTTCATGCTTCAAATGTGAGAAGTTCCCTTTATGTTCTCTGTTCCATTAGTTTATGCATGTCTTTGTTTGCTGGGAGCCTGGGACAAAGTGTTACACCTAGAAAATTTTCTTTCGGAATTGTGCCTTTTTGGTTGTTTATGTGGTTCCAGCTTAAAAAATTCGGAAGTGTGCCTGTGTGGTTTCATAGTCTGAATGTGTTCTTTGGTTTATGTTTCTCCAGCCTCTTGAGTTCCAATGATGAATGTGACTGTGAATTGATTGTTGGTTTCCAAGTGTCCTTGCTCCCTGGTTTACTCATATACTTCACACTAAAATTTTTGTGACAGATACAAGAATGAATTGGAGAAAAAGGATAAGGAGAAACTTGTACGTTTGTTGGATCACCAGAAGCACTATTTGGTAGTTACTTTGGCCCTATCATTTGTAAATATGCATGGACATCAAAGCACTGTTTACAGAATTTTATGAGTTAACTGATATGTGATGATCCCTGAAATAGGTTACTCCAGAAATTCGAAGGGAACTTCGGGGCAGCTGCAACAGGGGGGGTGAAAAAGATAATAATCTGCAGACTTATATCCTTTTCAGTGCATGGCTTGTTTTACATGCATTCTATATTCGTCAGTTGAATAGAAAAAAGAAACTTATTTGAATTTTGTGGAATTGAAAATTTCTGCAGCTCAGTTATTTTTTCTTTAAACGAAATGCTGGTTAGTATTTTATTGATATCTGTTTAGTCCTTGATCATTTTCCTTAACATTTTGTTCTTACCCTCGCCAATCTCCGTCATCACAAAACCTATTGAGGAAGACAAGTGGGACATACCACAAGTGCCAATGGAGGAGGATTAGTCTGTTCGAATATTTCTTCACCGCTGAGTGTCATTCCCCATTGTCAATTTTTGCGCAACTTTATTGAGTAACGTTTTGTATAGAGAAGTGCTGTAATGAATATTTACATGTTTGAAATGAACTTGCCATGTAAGATGTCCGAACCTCTATATGTTGTTGTGGGGCCGACCTGGAACACACATGTAGCTCATTCTATGCGATGGGATGAAATTAAGCTGAAAGTTACAAAGACTACGAGACGGCACATATTTATGCTACAATATACAGGAATTATCGACCGTGTTTACAGCTGATGTGTGGAATAAGGAGAATCGTTTAAACTCAAAAGTGCATTTGGAATTTGCCTTGACCAGCTGAATTTCACAATTTGCAACGCCTTGCAATGCGTTTAATTCAGAGAGGAAAATCACGCACTACTGTGGGAATATTTGATATTTCCTTGAAATATGAATTGCAAAAACCAAGGGGAATACTCGACCAATTATTATGGGAACAATGCAAGATAAAAGTATTAATGCTACTGTGTATACATCATTAACAACCTTATCGTTGTTTTGTAAGCATGTTTTTTGTGGTGTTGCATTAAGCTATAATCTCTCCCCTCTCTTTCCTTCGTTTTATCAAGACTTACTTTAAGGTCATACGGAAGAGATGCTTTCACCTAAGAATTGTATTGAGCCAGCCAATAAACTAATAAAAAGCTCTTTTCCAGGAAAAAAAGATCGGGCTGATGTTAAGGGAGAGTTAGAAGGAAAAGTTCTTTTCCAGGAAAAAACGATCGGGCTGATGTTAAGGGAGAGTTTAGAAGGGAAAACCGACAGGCAAAGGCATTTCATATCGAGGAAAAATTGCTGCCCCTCACGCCCCCAACTAGGTAGGCATTCGTTTCAAAAAAAGAAAAAGAAAAAAAAAAGCTAGGCAGGCATTCCACGCCTTTGCCGCTGACCTCGACACCGACTCAGCTGCCGCCACCGACCTCGACGCCGACCCAGCTGGCGACTACTATCTCACCGCCACCGACGATGCCGAGGGGAAGGACGAGGAGGAGGCAGCGGAGGCCTAGAGGCGCTCCCCTCCTACAGCTCGCTCCAGGCTACAACACAAGTCCAGTCCCTAGCTCCCACAACAGACAAGACCCAGACACGAGCATACGACACGACACACGATGCCCCTCCGGACCTCCCCCTCTCCTCCTTCCATTCTGCCTGGGCTGGGCTTAGGACAGCACCTGCAGACCAACGGCCCAGCACCTGCCGTTTCAAATTTCTGGAGATGCTAGCTCAAAGCATGACCACATAAGAAAACCTCCCGGGCATTATTGTACAGAATAGTAGCAGCGAATCTATCAACCACCAAAACGGGTAGAGAATACAACTATACAAGACAGGTAAAGAAATGCATTACTTTTCTGCACTTTACATCACCAAAAGGAGTTCCAGATACAGTCAGAATATACAGTTACATACTCACAGTATCATACAGTATCACAAGTATTATGGCTGGTTTAAACTCGAAGTTCTTCGTCTACCATCTCTAAGACTCTAAGCCACCAGCACTGCCATTAAGTCTCGTGGCCAAAATGGTTGGCACGTTAACCTGACAAAGCAGCAGTTCCAAAAACCACTCCAGCAAAATGCTTCTTCGGCGTTATGGATCCTAAGTAGGAAGGTACACGCTACCTGCATCCTCAGATAGTTAGCTCCAGAGAAAATTCTGTGTGAAATGTACATCAAGTGTTGTATTCTACAATTGTCAACGTAATATTGCTCCGCAGAGTATGTCCCTGCAAAGAAATCCAGAATTCTATTTGTATTGCTCAGTTGTGTCATGTCCTCCAATATGGCCATAAACTTACAGCACTCTGCACGACTACTCTTTTTTCCATGTAAAATACTGGACTTGTTGGGGGCAGACCAGTCAAACCATGGTGGCATCAAATCGTCTCACATGCCAACAAATAAAGTGGAAATGGAAAGAAAGAGGGGAAGAAAATGTGGGAACCATAAATCATGATGTAGGCTAGTTCAGTTAAACAGCAATATGGAGAAGGTTGCAGGTTTTATGAAGCCGGGAAAGTACAATGTCACTTAAGGGAGCTATGTGTCACAAGAGTGCAAGTTTAGGAACTATAAGCTATACTGGGTGCTAGCTAGATCTAAACCAAGTGAACAGAGTGGAGGAGACAATTACCTTATAAGTTCCTGTCGTGGCTCTGGAAGGAGGGCCACAGCCGGGTGGCGGAATGCACCCGCCTAACCCCAGAGGGTGGTTACCCAGGGAAGCGCAAGCTATTCCTCAGATATACTCATGAAGCAAGAACACAAGAATACACGAGGATTTAGAGTGGTTCGGGCCGCCGGAGCGTAATACCCTACGTCCACTGAGAGTTGTCTTGCTCTTGTGTCTATGGATGAGTCTATCCTCTGCTCAGCCGGGCTTGAGTCCTTCTCTAGCGGGCGTCTCCCTTTTATAGAGCAAGGAGGACGCGTACACAGGTGTTGGACCCCGACAGGTGGGCCCAACACTGATGTATATTATACTAGATAGATACTAATGGTGGTATAGTGACAGAGAATCTCTTGCCGGATACTCCTCATCGTCTTGTAGACTCTCTGACCGAGGGGGGTCTGCTCCTGTCCCATCGGCGAGGCGCCCGTTGAGGTAGTGTAGCTTGCGGCGTAGTCTGTTGGGTCTACCGCGTAGCCGTTATGATACTCCGTCACCGAGTTGTCATATCTAACTGGCATAGTAGACTGACGCGCGTGGCGTAAATGGCGCCAGCGGCTGTACTGTGCACCTTGGTAACGTGCAACCAACAGTACAGTCTGGCAAAAGTCTCTTCGGGCTCTGCTGCGGTAGAGCGCACTTAACGTCTCCCGTATTAAATGCGGTAAGTGGGCAAGTCTTCGAGGGGAAGCTTGGCAGCCGCGCTCGTACCTGCGCCTGCGGACACGTGACCCCCCTAGGCGGGGTGTCTGTTCCCTCCCTACTGAGGGGTCCGGGTAGCACCTGGGGTCCGGAGCCGGCAGGGGTCCGGGACTCCCTGGGAGGTCCGGGGGCCCTAGCTGTTTTGGCTGAGGGCCACCTCCTCCGGGATACGTGGCGTCACCGGACCCTTCCCAAGCGGGGTGCGGGTCCGGGGCCGTTGGCCGGGAGAGCAGGGCTCAGGACCACAGGGGTCCGGCCGCTCGTCCGTCAGGGCGTAGTTAAGGATAACCACGAGGCTCTTGCCTTGACACAGCAAGAGGGGGTACCCCAGTCCTGGGGTACCGACAGTGGCCCCCGGGCCCACCTCGGGAGAGGTACGAACCCGCGGGTGGGGCCACCACCATGATGTGTTTCCACGCAACTTGGCTGTGTCGGTATGCTCATGTCGAGAGCGGGTGCTCCGGACCCCTTTAAGGCCGTAGCGCTTGTTGTCAGGTTCAGGTACTAGAGTGCGCTTTCCGTAGGACAGCGTAGGTGTAGGCTTAGGGTACGGAACCGAGCTGCACGGACTTTGAACTGCCCAGGGAGCAAGCACTACTTCCCCGAACCTGGCTCTAGGCGACCGTGGCGAGCGGTCTCCGCCGGAGCGGGCCACCGGAGTGGACTTGAGTCGACCGTGGCGAGCGGTCTCTGCCGAAGCGGGCCACCGGAGTGGACTTGAGTCAACCGTGGCGAGCGGTCTCCGCCGGAGCGGGCCACAGGAGTGGACTTGAGTCGACCGTGGCGAGCGGTCTCCGCCGGAGCGGGCCACCGGAGTGGACTTGAGTCGACCGTGGCGAGCGGTCTCCGCCGGAGCGGGCCACCGGAGTGGACTTGAGTCGACCGTGGCGAGCGGTCTCCGCCGGAGAGGACTTTGTCGTTGCTGACGATCCCATGAATTACGCCACCGGACCTTGCAGCCCGGTGTAGGAAGCCAGGCCTTATACTAGAAAAGGAGCCCGGGACCTCTAGGGACAGCAGCCTCGGATACTAGGGGACTCGTATCAGGGCAGTGAAGTACGTAAGCTTAGGGTACATTACCAGGCTAAGCTACGCGGAGCTTCTCTACCCCAGGATACAAGCATCACTTCTCCTGAGCAGGTCCCTAGGGGTCCGAGCTGCTTTCCAGCTAGAAGGGGTGCCCCCACCTGGCCACAAACCAGCAACTCGATTTGGATCAAAAGAGAAACTCTGTTCGGGAGAAAGAAACATGCAAGCTGAACAGGCATATGCCATTAAGTTAACGTAAAGATAGGACTGAGAAAGCAAATCTCCTTTATTGCTTGATTCGTGGTGTACATCAGAGGTCGGGATTACGAGGGCGGACCTCTACCGCTCTGGACCACTTGCTGGTGTCGCCTGTTTGCGCGATGAAGCCAGAGGTTGGGTTTACAATGGCGGACCTTTACCACTCTGGACCACACGTAGGCACCATATCATTACAAAGGAAAATCACACACAATCATATCTAGTGGTAACCTACAGCTGCCATTCGTAAGGCGTGTACTTCCCTGCCGGAGTGGGACTGCCACCTTGGAGATTCCTCTGCTGTTGGGGGCGGAGGCGCCCTGGACGCGCTTATACAGCATCATCCAGCATCACCTCGGGAGCTTGCAGAACCCTCCTTTGCTCAAGAACCGTTTCATGCTTAGTTTGCATGAGAACAACTTCTTTGGCTTTGAATGGGAGTGGCCCTGCCGTTGCCAGCTACCGCCGGAAGCCAGCCCGATGGCCGCCCTCGATGCGCTGAAACCAGCTTGACATCCTGGCGCAGCGGAAGGACGGATGCTCATTTGGACGAGCACGGAGCGTGGAGAAGGGTGGTCGTTCGCCGGCTTCGCCTTGGTGCTGGCACAGGCCCCCGCGCCTGGCGATGGAGGCTGACGCATGTCTGCAGCAGCTCCAAGGATGGCTTGAGCCGGGCGAGGTCGAAGGCGACAGACATCCTTCTGGCTCCAGGCTCCATCTTGAGAGGGAACCTCGAGCCGACGCTGTGCCGCCGCAGGAGACCCCGAGTGGTTGCTTGAGAGAAAACCTTGAGCCGACACTGGAATGGCGTAGGGCGACGCGCAGCAGGCGTCGCCCCTGCACACCACTGTGCCGGCTCCGAGGTGTCGTAGTGGCGACGCACAGCAGACGCCGCTGTCATGCACCACCGCACCGAGGATACTGCCGCTTCGGTGCTGGGGCATGCGGCGCAGGTGGCGCCGTGCCCTTCTTCATCTTCTCGTCGTTGTTGCAGAGGATGAGCTAAACCTCAGAGGCGAGGAAGTGAGCGGAGATCTGACCGACGCTTGCACGTCCCCACGGACGGCGCCAGATGTCGTGGCTCTGGAAGGAGGGCCACAGCCGGGTGGCGGAATGCACCCGCCTAACCCCAGAGGGTGGTTATCCGGGGAAGCGCAAGCTATTCCTCAGATCTACTCATGAAGCAAGAACACAAGAACACATGAGGATTTAGAGTGGTTCGGGCCGCCGGAGCGTAATACCCTACGTCCACTGAGAGTTGTCTTGCTCTTGTGTCTATGGATGAGTCTATCCTCTGCTCAGCCGGGCTTGAGTCCTTCTCTAGCGGGCGTCTCCCTTTTATAGAGCAAGGAGGACGCGTACACAGGTGTTGGACCCCGACAGGTGGGCCCAACACTGATGTATATTATACTAGATAGATACTAATGGTGGTATAGTGACAGAGATTCTCTTGCCGGATACTCCTCATCGTCTTGTAGACTCTCTGACCGAGGGGGGTCTGCTCCTGTCCCATCGGCGAGGCGCCCGTTGAGGTAGTGTAGCTTGCGGCGTAGTCTGTTGGGTCTACCGCGTAGCCGTTATGATACTCCGTCACCGAGTTGTCATATCTAACTGGCATAGTAGACTGACGCGCGTGGCGTAAATGGCGCCAGCGGCTGTACTATGCACCTTGGTAACGTGCAACCAACAGTATAGCCTGGCAAAAGTCTCCTCGGGCTCCGCTGCGACAGAGCGCACTTAACGTCTCCCGTATTGAATGTGGTAAGTGGGCAAGTCTTCGAAGGGAAGCTTGGTAGCCGCGCTCGTACCTGCGCCTGCGGACACGTGGCGGCTCCGGACCCCCCTAGGCGGGGTGTCTGTTCCCTCCCTACTGAGGGGTCCGGGTAGCACCTGGGGTCCGGAGCCGGCAGGGGTCCGGGACTCCCTGGGAGGTCCGGGGGCCCTAGCTGTTTTGGCTGAGAGCCACCTCCTCCGGGATACGTGGCGTCACCGGACCCTTCCCAAGCGGGGTGCGGGTCCGGGGCCGTTGGCCGGGAGAGCAGGGCTCAGGACCACAGGGGTCCGGCCGCTCGCCCGTCAGGGCGTAGTTAAGGATAACCACGAGGCTCTTGCCTTGACACAGCAAGAGGGGGTACCCCAGTCCTGGGGTACCGACAGTTCCCTTCACATTTAGGAAGAATAACTCAAATTCTCAAACGGGCCACTGCTTCACATGAGGAAGCCTTCTATCGTCTTCTTTGCAATTTCCCGTGCATTCTTCAAGGAAGTTAGTGTGCTTGTTACATCATTATAGCTTTGAGCCAAAGTCATGTTCAGCAGTACCCTGCGACATGCTTCTGCTAATCCTTGGTAAGGCTGTGCACAAAGCAAACCAACTTTTGTGGAACCTTGAAATGGTACATGCTATTGCAGAAGTTAGAGGGTTCATCCCTGCTACTGGAACAATGAACACAGGAGACATTTGCTACAACGCACGCAACTGCAATGAGGCAGTGACAACAAAACCGAACCATATCTATAATCAGAAACCAGCAATCGCAATGACAATCAAAACACATGCATGAAAAAGTTACTGAAGAAGACAAAATAAAGCCTTCATGAAAAAGCACAGAGGAGCACCGAAATATCCAAGTCTCGCATCACCACATAGCACAAATATTAAGCATCCAACAGTCTCGCATCACTACATCTCATAGAAAGTAGAAACTAAATGGTAGCTGGTTAGGTAGCTACTCGGGGCAAGAGAGCTGGGACCCCCGCCTCCTAGTACTCGCCGACCAGCACTGGACCCTCAGCCGCCAGTGCGGGCGGACCTAGCTCGTGGCTATGTGGTGGAATTCTATCGATCAGTTGTACATTTTTCTCTGTGGATGTATGTGCTTCCTTCGTCTGCTTGCCTTGTGCGTTTTCTCGGTAATTATCATAGAGTTTCCTCTAGAGAATTCTACACTTCACCATGAAGCATGATAATTATTACTCATACTTGCTCTCCACTCTTCTAGAACATTCTTACTTTGGCATGGTCTTTTCCTCATGCATTGCAAAGTTAGTTTCTTGTGATTTTTACAATCTTCTAGAATGTTTCTAGTATGCATTGCATATTTCAACACAGGGGAAATTGAAGGAAGGATCAACAATATAATGTACGTGATCACCCCAGCATATATAGACGACATTTTATTAGTTGCACTTAGCTTGCACGAGTGAGGGCACACACTGATGCACAAGACGGGTCATCCTTACTAAGGATGGCGAGCACCGTACCGCAGGGTGACCGAGTGGGGCCCACACACACACTCACACAAATGTCGCTGCAAACAGTATGTTATCACTAGTATTTCTCGATAGATTATTGCCAGCTTCAATTCTATTAAAATTAAATATGGACGATACAAATTAAGTTGACTTAGGGGCCGGCTATCTCTCTTCCAATTTTCAGTTCATCAGCATGGTGAATGTGAAGTTGATTCGAAACCAAAGAAGTCAAAGCTAGGGAGGCATCCGTTTCAAACTAACCCATCACACGGAGGGCCTAATACATACCGTGCCACCACCAATGTTATTAGATCGTCCAACTAATCACCCTTATCGCTTCCCTGGTACCGATCATATCCACCGACTCGATTAGCTCGAAATCGTCATATAGATCCTTAAGTATTACTGTAGGCATTTTAGACAGGACGACTAGACTACCAACTAGGTTCGACTAGCCTTGGCTAATCAGCTTGATCAACGACTAATTATGATCAGTTATCTTATCGGTGCTCTTATGACTAGGTTCAATAATAGAATTTGAAAAGATTGTCCACCCCCAATCCGTCTGCCTTGATCACGTTGAGCTCTCACTCTATTAATATCTATTAATAGCTATGTAGATGCTGCTCTCGATCGTTCAGCACCTAGGAAACATGTCTATATCTACTTGTAACAACTAGTAAAAAAAAGAGTAAAATAAATGCATCCACAAGTTGTTACACTTATCCTGCATGCAGTGTTAAATAGGTCATCAAACACCCAAACGACTACACAATAATCAATAATGCAATATAAAAATATAGCACAGAGTAGCTATTTAATTTGCGACAACTGTGTTGTTACAGGAAGAAGCTAGAATCTTTGTCCTCTTGTTGATCTCTTCCCTGCGTTTTTTCAAGGCTTCCTTCGAGGGCATGCGCAGGAGATCGCTCTCAATCTTAAATCCGTAAGGATAATCTGGACACGACTGAACTGAAAGAACCCTGCTTCTAGGCCTGAACTGAAAGAACCCTGCTTCCAGGCGGCTGCGAGCGATAGATAATAAGTAGCAAATGATTCATGTTAGCCCGTTCCTCCTTATAAGCTGCCCAACGAAGCATCCCTATAGACCCAAGATGGCAATATTCCTCATTAAACGTGTATAACCCAATGCGCAGGCACATTTCCTGATACAAGCTTCACTTTTTCCACAAAATTACTTCGTTGGCCGAATACGCGTGTGCCGAACATGTCCTTGACATATAGCCCCAATTTTTTTTCCTTTAAGTTTGACCACGGTCTTTCGAAGCCCTGGCCTGCAAGACATACATACATAATAATGCCACAAATAAATATAATTTATTGCTGATAAAATTATCATAGAAAAACTAGCTCCAGATTAGACCAACATGGTTAATTTCGTCTATGCTGGTAGAGTATTTCATATATAGCTTCTTCATGTCACGTGTTTATATAAGTAGAGATGGCCAAATTTTCTATCTATCTTTATTGTTTAAGGATCGAGAAATTTATATCAGCAAGCACAACATGCAGTTATACTAAAGATAGATGGATGACAGAAGTAATTCTTAAAAGGAATATGCGAGAGTAATTATATATGTTCTTGACAGAAGTAATTATATATTCTCGCAAAGAAAAAGATAGAGAAAAAAACACCTCGCGACATGACTAGTTCTTGGTAGAGAAAAATCACGCAGGATTCCATGAATATAGGCATTTGGTGCAAAGCTAGATGTACAAGTGCAAAGATATGGCAGTGTTGGGGTTTTCTTATTAAGAGAAGAAAGTGGTGTATTTTCTTTTTAGGAGGACTTTGTTAACTAAAACATAGAAAGGGATCTAGCTAGAGAATCGATAGCGTACATGTATTTGGAGAGGTCAGCTGGGCTCCCACTCGGATCTGATCCATGGAAATTTTGCTTTCGCTCTCATCCAGTGGTGGAGCCAGGGGGTGCAGGGGTGCTCAAGCCCCCCCTACCACCTTGGCTTCCATGGAAGCCCCCCTACAAATTTTGTGGAGGAAGAAGAAGGAAGAAGAAAATTTAGAGGAAGAAGAAGAAGGAATGAGAGGAGGGAGGAGGAAGAAGGAAAGAAGAGCCCCCCTAGCTCTGGATCCTGGCTCCGCCGCTGCTCACATCCATGGGCTTCCGAATTTGACTCTCGTTTTGATCCTCTCATCCATGGGCTTCCGACTCGTTCTGATCCATCTAGCTACTCGTTTTTATGTGTTGTATGTATGTATTGCTACTGGACGTCGGATTGGAGGAGACGTACGTAGCTTGCGTTTTAAAGGGAGGCCCCAGGAGCACCGAGCACACTAGGTGTATATATATTGCTGCTGAGTTGCCGTGTTGTACTACAATACAATCCTTATCTTCTCTCGTACTGATTTACGATTTCTTGTTTTGGTTTCGATCACGGCATGCATGCAGTCAATGTTTGGATAAAACCGGATTTATATATATTTCATTGATAAATTTTGGTGATCACAGCCCATCTTACAAGAATACCCTCGATATAGAAAATGGCAGATAGGACACGCCCCACGGGCTAAATAGGAGCCGCGACCTAGGTGTGTCTGGCCTCTCCATCTGCAGATTTCGGAACTGGACCCGGACTGCCGCCGCTACAAGAGTAGAGGCAGGTCGCTGCTGGCTGGCAGTGGCACCCAACACATCTCATAACTGACACAGTATGAACGGAACGATGATGCTTTAGGATCATGAGGCTCTGAAACATGTCATGCCATTCATCAAGTAAAACTCCTGTTACTTGTGCACAATACATCGCTGCACTCCCCTCGTCATCTCTTACTGCCAGTGCTACAAATTCACTCTAAATTTCGCGATTACCACTAGCTAAGAGAAGGGGAAGGACGAGTGAGGAGAACAGAGCAAATAGAAACACATCAAGAGTTGGAGGCAACTAGGCCGATGTGCATGGCGCGTCTTCACGGCTCCCAGCAGCGGAGTCTGAACCCGTAGTTGGCTTCACTTCAGGAGGCGGCGGCGGCTTGGACGGCCTGTTGGGCTTGATCTCTTCAACCTTCTCTGCTGGGATCTCAAACTGCAACGCGATGACACCAAATGACCGTAATGTTTCTGATGGACAGGTTAAACATACATAATGGCTATCGATACAGAAACCAAGAAGCAGCAAACATAAGAGATACAGTGCTGTATGTATGTATGTATGTATGTACCCTGAATCCACAACCAGACACACAAGCATTGAAGCACTCCTGCAGGCAAAATTGAATTTGTCAGAAAGCGCAGCTATAAATACAAACATATTGGTCCTGGTGCTTGTATCTATCTAGCATCACAAGGTTATATGCTTTTGTCAGAACTTTTTTCTTTAATTGCTAGATAAAGAGAACAAATAGAAATTTAGAAATGCAGTACAAGGGCAACAATAACTAGAATACATGGTAAATAAATGTTTGACTTTATTACTTCTACATGCTGTAGTAACCAGATCAAACCAGTAAGGCGGTAAAGTGAAGTTCTCACCAAAGAGTAACTATCCTGCCCTGGAGATCGATCAATGTAAGCACTCCACTGACGATCTTCCAACACTGGATCTTTGTAGCAGATTTCAGTACATTTTCCTATGCCTGAAGATTTTAAAGCGAATAAGTTATCTTGCACGCTGCAAATACAGTGTTGAGAAGACACAACAATATGAGTTGATACAAGAAGAATTTTGAAGTCCTGCATTGGTGACAGAAATCAAACTCTTTAATACACCAAAAACATAGAGAGCAAACAAAGTAAGTTATCTTGCACGCTGCAAACACATTGTTGAGAAGAAACAACAATATCCTACTTTATAGTCCTATATAAGTGGAAACAGGAAGAATTTTGGTGTCCTGAATCTCTCTTGATTTGGTGACAGAAACTAAACTCTTTAGAACAGTAAAATTGTTGAACAAATTAGGCAATAGGACGACAAAAAAATCCACTGCACATCCACCAAGTACCAGTATCACCAACATGAAAGGCCCATTATACTGCACAAATGATGTTGTCCAACAGTCCATTTACCATTGTGACTTTGTGAGGGTGTGTGCTTTATCAGGGGTAACGACTACCATGTAGGCATGTACCAGTAGACGCTGAGCCAATTTTCATGAATATGCCTAATCTTAATTAGCCACATCTATTTATCCTAAAAACAGAGGCAGACGTACAGGACACAAAACCAATGCGTACCTAACCTAATGCTACGATCAGATTTCAACTGACACAGACCTGAACAAGCAAGTCTGAAACCAAACAATTCAGCTCTCAAACCAGGGGATCCCACAACAGCAATAGGCTTTCCACTGTAAGCGTACTCACATTCTTCCCAGGTGTCGCCGTCCGCGTTGCACCCCTTCTTGCAGAACACCCTCCCTGCAAGCCAACGCCCAATTGCGTCAAGACGAAATGGCAGAGATGGAAAAAAGGGGGGGGGGGGGGGGGGGGGGGGGGGGGGGGGGGGGGGAGAAAATAGTTTCGAATAAACGAGCCAATCAATTCTTTTGCGCGAGAGAAGGGACCAAGACGCTGACATGGGATCTGCACGAGGCTCGCGTACTTCTTGGTGCAGCAGCTGCCGCACGGCGGCGTCCAGTCGCCGGAGAACATCCCGTCCCGTCCTCCCTGGCCTGCTCCGGCGCCAAATCCTCCGGCGTCCCGCACGGCCGGATTGGTCGGCGAAGCGAGCGGCAGCGAGACTGCGGCGGCTGCCCAGGGCGCTGGTTGTGGCTCCGGTAGGGGGGGAAGGCGAAGAGCAAGGGGGAGGAAATGGAGGTGGAGAGGGAGCGACGGCGGCGGCGCGCGGTTCGGTTCGTGGTCGGTGCGGAGCAAATTGGGGAGGAGGTGCTAAGGAAATTCTCCGACAGGTCCCTCGACAACCGTTTTATATGTAGGACACCCCTTGCTTGCTTCAAGGCAATTTTGCATCAGGAACCAAGTTGGTCTTGTAGGTCTTTTTGGTAGGCTTGGTCTTTCTATTTTTCAAATTCTAATTCTCAAATATGGTAGAAGTATTTTTGGAGACAGCTCGAACGCATCATTGCTGCTTTTTTTATTTGGGTTGTTGCTCCTTTCAAATCCAAAAAAGATACCGTGTCCATATGGTGTTTCAACTAATATGGTGTCCCTATGGTGTTTCAACACATTGAAATTCAGTGCTAGAGATGATTCATTATGCAATGAGTCATTTATAGAAGCTTTTCTTATAATTGAGTTTACAGCTAACCCTGAAATTTTGGTATGGTACTAGACCAGGAGCTTGTCACGTTTCCAAGAGATTTTCCTCTTTACCCGAGCTGGGTTAAATTCAGAAATTGTAGGTTTATCTCTGTGTTTGGTATTTCTAATTTTACTTTAGCATTTAATTATTTCTACTTTCATAAAGAAAACATTGAATTGTTTCTCCAGTAATAACTCGATGCAACGGTCGATAGCCTATTTCCTTACAAAATACTACTCCTATCCTGAAATTAAGATATTTTAGTTTTTCCTAACTCAATCTTTCTAAGTTTGACTAAGTTTGTAGAAAAGAGTGATAATACTTCATAATTTATTTGATGTGTTAATTGCTAATATTTTTCTCTATACATTTGATCGAAGTCTAATATTTGATCGAACTTAGACTGCTTTGACTTAGAATAAAGCAAAATACTCCATATTTTAGGATGGAGGAAGTAGGTGGCATGATGCACAAGTTTTGCAGGAACACGTGCAGCTAGGCATCTCTTGTGCATTTTTTCTTACTAATTGCAAAGCGGTCAGACAAATGAAAGTTACTGCCTCGAACACGTGCATCCATCTCTTGTGCAAAGAGTAAACTGCAACGAGAGATCGGACAAACAAAAGTTTGTACTTTACGTGCAACTGATTGCGCCGTGGTATGTCACATGACCTTTCACTAAACAACATGTGTTCAGTTATGCTTTCACATAACACCAGGTTTGCTGGTAGTATATCTTATATAACTTTAGCCCCTCTACAATTTTTAAAGCGAAGATTAGCGCGCTCTCTCTCTCTGTTTTCTTTTTCGGTTTATGCCACGAAAGAAAGTGCATTCCGAAAGCTCTTTTTTCTCCAGTATACTTGGCTGTGAGCATATATAAAATTACTCAATTTTTACAATCACTCTATTGTGTTCTACAGTTTTTTTTCTTAGTGTAGAGTGGAACTGGATCAACCGTGGTTTCCATTGATCACCGGCATAGCCTATATATACATCCAACTCAATGAAGGGATCAAAACTACCCTAGATTACAGGACGCGCTGGCGTTCCAGGAAGAACGGAGCCGTGGGCGTGTGCGTTCGAGTCTTGGGTGATCCGCAGAGCGCGCCGAGGCGAGGACGTGGCGACCGCGTCGGGAACGTGATCCACAGAGCGCGCCGTGGCGAGGACGCCGTGACCGCGTCGGGAACGTGCGCCGAGTCCGCATGCGGCACGGGATAGTCGCGTAGACAGTTGGGCTTCAACACCTCCCCGTAGTCTCAGCTTGTCGATCCGACGCAGATAGGGCTGGAAACGAGCCGAGCTGAGCTCGGCTCGGTTCGGCTCGGCAAGTGAACGAGCCGAGCTCGGCTCGGCTCGCTATTTTTGCGAGCCAGAAAATCAGGCTCGGCTCGGCTCGGTGGAGGCTCGCGAGCCGGCTCGAGCCGGCTCGCGAGCCACACTAAACAATGTGAACTAAACTCAAAATAAATTAATTTACTTTTTTTGAATGATAACAATAATTATGTGGCATATATTTCTTATGTACATACAAATTGCTATGTTATGTGTATAAATATTAATTTATACCACTAATGATGAAGAATTAATTCATCAATCATCGTGAAATTATTCTTAAACTGTATTGGGTCGAGCTCGCGAGCCGGCTCGGCTCGGCTCGCTATTTTTGCGAGCCAAAAAATCTGGCTCGGCTCGGCTCGTTTGAGGCTCGCGAGCTGCTCCGAGCCGAGCCGAGCCGTTCCGAGCCCGAGCCGAGCTACGAGCCACGAGCTATTTTTCCAGCCCTAGACGCAGAGACTGGAACGGAAGTCCTCGAAGAGTGTCGTCGGCAAACCCTTTGTAAAGATGTCCGCAAACTGTCTGGCACTGGGAATCTGGAGAACGCGAAGCTCACCGATCGCCACCTTCTCCCGAACGAAGTGGATGTCGATTTCGATGTGTTTCGTGCGCCGGTGATGTACTGGATTGCGCAACATGTACACGCTGGAGACGTTGTCGCAATAGGCTATGGTAGCCTGTGTAGCGTCGCAGTAGAGCTCCCGTAGTAGTTGCCGAAGCCATGTGCACTCGGACACATCGTTCGCCACCCCGCGATACTCCGCCTCCGCGCTCGAACGAGACACAGTCGTCTGGCGTTTTGAGGACCACGAGACCAACAAGTCGCCGAGGAAGACAGCGAAGCCCGACGTGGAACATCGCCTGTCTGGGCAGCCTGCCCAGTCCGCGTCGGTGTACGTGGTGATTGTTGGCGAAGATGACGCCAGGAGCTGGAGACCGAGCGACGAAGTCCCCTTGATGTAGCGGAGGATGCGCTTGAGAAGTGCAGAGTGCGCCACGGTGGGAGCATGCATATGCAAGCAAGCTTGCTGCACAGCATATGCAATGTCCTGCCATGCTGCGGTACCAGGACGCGTCGGTCTTGCTTAGCGGCACACCATCAGAGCTTGAGGCCTTGGAGGAAGTCTCGGCCGGCGTCGCGACGGGCTTGCAGTTGGACATCCCGGCCCGATCGAGGACGTCGAGGGCGTCGGAGGACTGAGAGAGCAAGAAGCCCTCGCGATTGCGCTGAATGTCGATGCCAAGGAAGTAGCTCGCGGGCCCCATGTCCTTGACAGCAAATGTGGACTGCAAGGTACGCACGATGTGCTGAAGGAGTTCCTGCGATGACGCCGACAAGATCATGTCGTCGACGTAGAGGAGAAGATACGCCATGGCGTTCCCGCGTTTGTAGACGAACAAGGAGCTGTCAGTGCGTGTTTGCCTGAAGCCGATGGACAGCGTGTGCTCGACGAAGCGTTGGAACCATGCTCGAGGTGCTTGGCGGAGGCCGTAGAGCGAGCGGGAGAGCAGGCAGACATCGTTAGGGCGCGCGGGATCGGCGAAGCCAGGCGGCTGCTGGCAGTAGATGCGCTCTTGAATGTTGCCGTGGAGGAACGCATTTGATACGTCGAGTTGGTGCGCTAGCTAGTTCTTGGAGGCGATGATGGTGAGGACGGTGCGAATGGTGGCCGGTTTCACAACTGGGGAGAAAGTTTCGCTGAAGTCGATCCCCGGTTGCTGACGATCACCACGCACGACCCAACGAGCTTTGCAACGCTCGAACGTGCCGTCAGACCCCGTCTTGATCTTCCACACCCACTTGCCAGAGAGGACGCGGGCGTCAGGAGGACGCGGAACAAGAGTCCACGTCTTGTTGCGTAGAAGAGCGTCGAACTCCTGTTGCATGGCGTCGCGCCAGTGCGGGTCGCGAAGAGCCGCACGAACCGACTGAGGGACAGCAGATACTGGCGACGTGCCGGTGAGTGCGTACTTGGGGTTGGGCTTGAAGATGCCGTCGCTTGCGCGTGTCACCATGGTGTGCTGGCGAGGAGGTGGAGGAGCGGACGTGACGTGGGTGAAACTCCCACAGGTGTGAGCGTTGCAGAAGAGCTTGGTGCAGCAGCAGGCGGTGGCGGCGGCGGCGGTGGCGTGGACGGCTGGTGGCGTGGTGCGACGCGGGCAGGCGTGGCGTGCACTGGTAGCAGTGTGTCGTCGTCGGCAGAGGTCAGAGAGGGCGAGGGCGATCGTGACCGCGCAGGAGAGTCACGGAATGGGAAGGCGTGTTCTACGAACGTGACGTGCCGAGATGTGTAGACGCGACTGGTGACGATGTCGTAGCAGCGATAGCCGCGGTGATCGCTGGGGTAGCCGAGGAAGATGCAAGCCAGAAGAAGGGCCGCCAGAGCCGGAGGACCCGTCGTGAGCGGCGGGGGCGAAAGATCCTGCGGAGCCACCGTGGTTGGCGAGGAACGCCTGACCGGCGGCCGTGTTGTCATCGTGCTGAAGTTGGATCTCCTTGAGGAGTAGGTAGGAGCGGGCACTCATGAAGGTGTGAGGCTTGGAGGTGAGCACCGGCTTGACGTAGCGGTACTTGGGGTTCAGTCCGCGGAGGAGGTTCAACACCTGGCTGGGTTCGGAGACGGGATGACCAACGTCGCGCAGTTTGTCGGAGAGCTTCTTCAGCTTGGTGCAGTAGGCGTCGATGCTGAGATCGCCTTGGATGACGCTGCGGAAGTCAGCCTCAAGGATGAAAGCACAGTGCATCTCGTTGTCGCGGAAGAGACCTTCGATGTCCGACCAGATGGTGATCGAGGAGGTCGGAAGCATCAGAGGAGGAGCGCGCCGGCGAGTGTGCCATGGTGGCACTGGAGGAAGGCGGAAGCGGGTAAGTAGGATCAAGTGCTAACTGATACCATGTAGAGTGGAACTGGATCAACCGTGGTTTCCATTGATCACCGGCATAGCCTATATATACATCCAACTCAATGAAGGGATCAAAACCACCCTAGATTACAGGACGCGCTGGCGTTCTAGGAAGAACGAAGCCGTGGGCGTGTGCGTCGAGTCTTGGGTGATCCGCAGAGCGCGCCGAGGCGAGGACGTGGCGACCGCGTCGGGAACGTGATCCGCAGAGCGCGCCGTGGCGAGGACGTCGTGACCGCGTCAGGAACGTGCGCCGAGTCCGCATGCGGCACAGGATAGTTGCGTAGACAGTTGGGCTTCAACACTTAGACCCGTAAGGTAGGCAAATTTGGTGTCATGCGTAAAGTGAAGGTGGAATCTGTGGGGAAACTAATGGTGCGGCAGACGTGATCCATCGAGAAAGCGACTAGAAGAAATCACAATTTTTCTTCCTCATGCATCCACGTCACAATTTTGACCGAGGGATAGACGGACCGTTTCAGTTTGGCGGTAAACTTTCTGTGTAACAATTTGGCTCACTCACATAAAAAAAAAAGAGAGCCGTGCCTGTAATGTTCTTCTTCACCCATTCCATCCAGTGCCAAAAGCCAAAGCCCAATAGCCTAATATGGGCATGGTATTACATAATAGTAATTTACATTACTATGTAAAAACTTTGTTATCTTTGTGTCATGTGTATAGTAGTTTTTATATTATGAGTTTATAGATACCAGATGTCTGCCACAAAATAATACACAAAGATTCATTTCACGTTTTTAATCATCATGTTTTATATGTCTAGGTATGTATTAATAGCTCGCAGACGGCATGCGGTATTCTAGAGACATACAGACGGTAGTCATCTAACAACTGTATTGCTCTTACAACTTTAGCCCCTCTACAATTTTTAAAGTGAAGATTCGCGCGCGCTCTCTCTCTCTCTTGGTTTATGCCACGAAAGCTCTTTTTCTTCAGTATATTTGGCTGCGAGCATATATAATCTTAAATTACTCATTTTTGACAATCACTCTATTATGTTCTACAGTTTGCTTCTTAGACCCTTAAGGGTAAGTGAATTTGGTGCCATGCATAAAGTGAAGGTGGAATCAGCGGGGAAAGTAGTGGTGCGGTACACGTAATCCACCAAGAAAGCGATCAGAAAAAAAATCACATTTTTTTCCTCATACGCTCACGTCACAATTTTGACTGAGGGATAGACGTAGCGTTTCGGTTTGACTTTAAATTCTCGGTGTGACAATTTGTCTCACTCACGTAAAAATAAAAAAGAGAGCCGTGCCTGTAATGTTCTTCTTCATCCATTCCATCAAGTGGCGTTTGGGAGCCGGAGCAGCCAATCGCGATCCTCCAAAGTCGAAACCCGCGTCACAATCACGATCACAAGCACGGACTAAACAAAAGATTCTCGAATTTATTGGTTGCCATAAATAAAAAGAATCTCGAAATTTTCTAAGCACGAAAAGGGCTAGAGATTCCCAAAGGTTCCAGCCACTTGGATCGCCCGGCCCACAACGTGACAAAAGCCAACTTGGCCCACCGTATCGCCCCCCCGCGCCCGGTCCAGTAGGCTGCACCACGGAATGATCTCACCGACAACCCGGCCCCACACGAATCTCCTTCCTCACGCCCACACGGATCTTCGCCTGCCTTCAACCCATAACTGGCGGCCCCGCATCCACCTAAGCAGCGAAGCGCAGGAGCCGCCAAGCCACTAGCAGTAGAGGCACGGGAGGCGCAGCAGAAAAGGACGGGACTCGAGGAGGCGGAGCAGGAGCCATGGCCGCGTCGGCGAAGGGGCGTCTCGTGCCGGTGCTCGCGGTGGCGGCGGCGCTCGCGGCCGTGCTCCTCTACCGCGCGCCTTTCTCCAAGGTCCCCGGGATTCCCGACAGCGATGGCTGTATCTTCCTTCCTTCTCTCTCTCCGCGCTGTCGAATCTGTGCTGGAAACTGAGGCGGCGTTCTCTCTCTCTTTCTCTTTGTTGCAGAGTTTGGGCGGCGAAGGGTGCAGCCTCCTCCCGCACGACCACTTCTGGATCGCCAGCGAACGCGTCGTCACGCTCGGCCGCGTCGGACCCGCCGCAGGTGACTGTTCGTTCCGCGCCATCTCGCGCGTTGACCGCCATCTCCTTCCTCATCATCGTTCCACGCTCTCACCGCGGTGGAACTGTAACCGAGACAAATGGAGATGAGAAGCGGATCGCTACACAAGTTGGGCCTCTCAGACAGATTTCTGACGCTCTCTGTGATGATTGGTTGCGCGTGCAGTGGAGGTCAAAGGGGGCCTCATCAACGCGATCGCCGTCGGGGACTACCGCAACTTCGTGCTCCGGCGGCCGCTCCTGGATTATGGAGACGCTGTCATCATGCCCGGACTCATCGACGTGTAAGCATCTCCTACTTAGTTAGCCTGCCTCGCTCAACACTGATATGGGAGAGGATTAGGCGTGTGGCCGAAATGGAACAGTGACTCTTGCTCTGACTCTGCGGATGCATAACTGTCCCAGTTTCCTTTTTCCTCAGTCCCTGATGGTCCTGATTATTCTGTCAGGCATGCCCATCTCGATGAGCCTGGACGCGAGGAGTGGGAGGGCTTCTCCACTGGTACAAGGGCCGCTGCTGCAGGTGCAAATTCATTTCAGTCATACAGCAAACTAATTAATTACTAGTTATGGCGTGCTTTTCGTGTGTAGACTTGACATGCCCGTATGCTTATGGAGCATGGCCTGATTCTCTGTTAGTGAAGAGCAAAGCACAACAATACATAATCGTGCAAATCCTTTTGTTTCAGGTGGGATAACAACGCTAGTGGACATGCCACTCAACAGCTTTCCATCAACAGTTTCTGAAGAAACTCTCAAGCTGAAGGTCAGGTTTCTCTGTAAGCTGCCGTATGACTGCACAGAAACATAATGCAGATATAGTGGCTAGCTGTCTTTTTCCCGTGATTAACACTGGTTTCGCGTGCCTTACTTTCAGCTGGAAGCAGCTCGGGATAAGCTATTTGTTGATGTAGGTAAGTTGGCTGACTGAAACACTGTATCTCAAACTCTTTCGTGACACATACTCTGAAGGGAACAAAAGAAACTCTTGCATTATAAGGTTTGCGTATCCTCAAATCTGACCCCTATATTACTCTCATTCAGGGTTCTGGGGTGGCCTCGTGCCAGAGAATGCCTTCAATCCAAGTGCTTTGGAGAGCCTCCTAAATGCAGGAGTTTTAGGACTAAAGGTTTGTTTCTCAGCTAGCAGTTAGCTCTGAAACTCGTAGTCGCTAGGTTTTGGACATCATTTTCAATTTCTGTTCCAATTTCTTGCCATCAAGCACAGTAGCAATTTTAGAATGATAGAATAAGACAGCGATGATTCCAATGTGTAGAGGTTCTTGCTAAGAATCTAAGTAGCAGTTCCCTGCTTCTTTTCCTCTTTTTAGCCAGCTGATGTATGCACAAAGCCACAAACTGACTGCTCTCACTTTTTATGGTTCTAGTCTTTTATGTGCCCCTCAGGCATCAATGACTTTCCCATGACAAATTCAACCCATATCGAGGTATGTCTCATTATTTTCCTTATTCTAGATTCACAAGATTTTCCCAATTTTTCCTATGGAATCTCTGACGTGCTTCTCTCTGTGTTATGACACTATAGGAAGGATTGGTTACACTGGCAAAATATCGGAGACCTTTACTTATCCATGCTGAACGTATTCCTGATGTTGAGGATGATGATGGACTCGATGGTGAACTAGATCCTCGATCCTATGCGACGTATCTGAAGTCTAGACCACCAGCATGGTAATTATATCATTATGTTAGTCTGTGCATCTCAGGTGAAACAATTAGTCTCTTTGGAGTCAAGTGTCAACTATGTTCTTGAGCAGTACGGTTTAGAACTGTGAAGGTCTGAAGGATAATCTTTAGGTCCCATCATAAGTGACCTCACTTATAAATTTTGCAATTGCTTAAACCTAGGGAGGAATCAGCTATCAGAGATTTGCAACGTGCGATGAAGGACACAGAGGCAGGGGGTCGGTCAGAAGGAGCTCATATTCACATCGTTCATCTGTCAGATGCAAAAGCTTCCCTTGAACTTATGAAGGTATAACAATATCGAAAAAATACTGCGCAACATTGCCACGATTTATATGAACTTCTGGTTTCAACTAAAAATTTAGAAATAAGCTGCACATTAACAAAATGAATGCCAGATTCTGTTCCTCTAAATGGGAAACTATTGTTGTTGAAAAAGCTATGCATATTACTGTATTGATGACTTCTTTAAATCCCTCTGCTTGTAGGATGCTAAACGCAGTGGTGCAAGTGTGACTGTAGAAACATGTCCTCATTACCTGGCATTTTCAGCTGACGAAGTTCCAGATGGGGATACTCGCTTCAAATGTGCCCCTCCTATACGTGATGGCATGAACAGAGAAAATCTTTGGAAAGCCCTGCTTGTATGCTACTTCTTCACACTTGTTCTGACTTCTTGATAGCTTCTAGCAAACTGATTGAGTTACATTTCTCATGATTAATATTAGGACGGACACATAGACATGTTAAGCTCAGACCACTCACCATCAGCTCCTGATCTCAAACTAATGGAAGAAGGCAACTTTTTAAAGGCATGGGGAGGTATATCATCATTGCAGGTTAGTTTCTCATAGTTTCAGTATTTTGGGACACTAGTACATGTCAATTAACATTAGTTCAGTGCCCACTGACTTCAAAACTGCCAATGCAAACCTTTCTGCAAATTCAATCATATTTCAACTTTTCAAGCAAAGCAGAAAACTAATACTGAAAAAATTAATGTCCATGAATTAACTGTGCACGCTGCGTAACAAGTTTGGCATAAATATCTGCAGTTTGTTCTCCCTGTGACATGGTCGTATGGGAAAAAGTACGGCATTACCTTGAATCAACTAGCCGCATGGTGGAGTGAAAATCCAGCTAAGCTTGCAGGGCAAAAGAACAAGGTACTGAAAATAATGTGCCATCTCATATAAGCAGCTCAAGTTCAGTTTAATTTTATTTTGCTTTCATCTTTCTAGACAAATTGATACCATGAAGCACATATTCTCAAAGAAATACATTTTATCACAATAAAGGATCTCAAGTGTAGTGCTGATTTGTGTAGGGAGCTATTCTGCCGGGATACCACGCTGACATCGTAGTATGGAAACCTGAGGCACAGTTCGAACTTGATGACAGCCATTCTGTGTACCATAAACACCGGGTTTGCTCCCTGCCTCAAATGATCTTATATAGGAGTATTTAAATGGTTATATATTCTTGCATAACTGGACCACTGACAGGAAATTCATACAAATTTCGCAGAATATTTCTGCATATTTAGGGAAAGAGCTTTCTGGTAAGGTCCTGTCTACTTTTGTGAGAGGAAATCTTGTGTTTGCTGAAGACAAGCATGCAAAGGCCGCCTGTGGTGTTACAATCCTCGCGAAGTAAGATTGCAAGTTCAAAGGTATGGTATCTTGGATTATTTGCTTAATCACTGCATGCATGCTACGAGAATATAAACGTACCTGGCATAAGAATTGATAAGCTAATGATTTACACTTTTTCAGTACTAACTTTGTGTTTTCTTCTTGTGTGCCAGGTGGATGCAGAGCTGATACAGTACTGCCCTTGCTGATCCATAGCGTATATGCTCGTATGCGCTGTGTATTTGTAGGATGTGTATAGTATAATTGAAGCCATTTATGCCATTATTGTAGTGTCGTAGAGAACCCGCAACCGGATTGGCTTCAAGTTTGCCCCAGTTGCCAATTGGTCTGTTGGACCTTCTGTATTTATAATTTCTTTTCTTTTTCTATATTGATATGGAAAAACGACCGGTCCAAATTTATTTTCTCCATATAAATTTTCTGTTGATATGATGAAAATTTCTTCCAGATTTATGCTGGCAAATGAGCGGGGGAAGGATCGTGCGCGCATTCGCTCATGGTAGCAGAAAACGTATTCTACCTTTACGTTAAAGCGCAATGGTTGCGTTCAAAAGCGCAATGGTCCAAGCGATAAGGCGAAGCCTGCTAGTCTGCGCGCCGCTTCAAGCGTGGAGCTCTCCCGCTTCCACGGCCATGGCAGGCACCGCGAAGCTAACCCTTCTCCTCCCAACCACCCTCACCTCTACTGTTTCCTTCCCCACCCGCGTCGTACTGAAGCCATTCCCTCCGCTGCAACGCCTCGTAGTTGCCTCTGCCGCCTCTTCCTCGTCCTTCCAAACCTTGTCATCGTCCCACTCGTTGGAAACACCGGAGGCGAGGCAGGTACGTCTAGAGACGGAGTCCGCCCTGGAATGGGGCAGCGTATGCGCGCGGCTGGCCGACTTCGCCGCCACCGCCGCTGGCCGCGCCGCATGCGTGGAAGGTCGGGTCGCCGTCGGGCGGAGCCGGGACGAGAGCGAGAGGCTGATCGAACAGACGGCCGCAGCGGTGCTTTTGTCGGCGCCACTGGACTTCGGTGGCGTGGAGGACGTGTCCGCGGTAGTCGCCGCGGCGACCGGTGGGCGGTTGCTCGCCGTGCGAGAGATTTGTGGAGTTGGGCGCAGCATCCGGGCCGCCCGCGGAGTGTTCGATCAATTGCAGAGCCTCGCCCAGGAAACACGAGACGGGAGGTGAGGAATTGCTTCAGTCTCATACTTGATGGCAATCGCGTTGTTCAATGGCAGATGATTTTAACAGTTGCTTGCGGTGCCTGAGACTCGTGCGGGGATATTGTTTCCATTTTATGGTAGCTTGTGCAAATAAAACACGATTTTTTGCTATTCACATCTGTTTGCAGATAGCAAATGTTCTTAGATACGGAGTATTTGTTTGGTTCATGTTTGTGGAAGGAAATAAGTGTTGATTCATCTTCCTCCAGGTTCTCTCCTCTTCTGGATGTACTGCAAGGTTGTGATTTCTTGACAGAACTTGTGCAACGGATAGAGTTTTGCCTTGATTCCACTCTTTCTCTGGTCCTGGATCGTGCCAGCAAGAAGCTAGAAACAATTCGCAGAGAAAGGAGGAGGAACATCGAGATGTTAGAATCTCTGTTGAAAGATACAGCTTCCAAGATTTTCCAAGCTGGTGGGATTGATAGTCCTGTGGTCACTAAGCGCCGTTCTAGGATGTGTGTTGGTGTGAAAGCTTCACACAAGCATTTGGTGCCTGGTGGGATCGTTCTTAGTTCCAGTGGCTCTGGTGCAACGTACTTTATGGAGCCAAGGGATGCTGTTGAGCTTAACAACAGGGAAGTTAAACTCTCAGGTGATGAGAGAGCTGAGGAATTAGTAATATTAGGCTTGCTAACTTCAAGTATCGCAGACTCCCAACTGAAGATCAGAAATTTGATGGACATGATTTTGGAATTGGACCTTGCCTGTGCTAGAGGGTCGTATGCACTGTGGACAAATGGTGTCAAACCAAGCTTCAGTGACAGTTATAGCAGCAGCCAGTCAGATCAGAGCAGCGACTATTCAGTTTATATTGAGGGCATTCGGCATCCTTTGCTACTTGAACAGTCTCTCATGGCAGAAGATTCAACTGTAGAAGCATCTGAAATGCCTATTCCATTGGACATGTGGGTGAAAAAGGATGCAAGGATTGTTGTGATCTCTGGACCCAACACTGGAGGCAAAACTGCTACTATGAAGACCTTGGGGCTGTCCTCACTTATGGCAAAAGCTGGAATTTTCTTCCCAGCCAAAGGAAGGCCTAGGATTCCATGGTTCGATCAGGTTCTTGCAGATATTGGTGATCGCCAGGTAGTCTCTGTCCTTTGATGCAAATTTCTCTAATCATTTGCGGGGCAATAAGCTTATTGACAAAAAAATATTTTTTGGGTTGAAGTCACTGGAGCACAGCCTCTCTACATTCAGTGGGCACATATCACGCCTGCGCAGGATCGTAGAAGTTGTATCAAAAGATTCTCTAGTTTTAATTGATGAGATTGGCAGTGGCACTGATCCATCAGAAGGTGTAGCTCTTTCAACCAGTATTTTGAAGTTTCTTGCAAGTAAAGTGAACTTGGCCATTGTGACAACTCATTATGCTGATCTAAGTCGTCTCCAATCAGTTGATAGCAGATTTGAGAATGCTGCAATGGAATTTTGTTTAGAAACTCTGCAACCAACATATAGAATCTTATGGGGCAGTACTGGTAATTCCAACGCACTTAGTATTGCAAAATCAATCGGTTTTGATCAAAAAGTGCTTGATCGCGCACAAGAGTGGGTAGAGAAGCTGTTGCCTGATAAGCAAAAGGAACGCCAAGGTTTACTTTATGATTCTCTCCTTGATGAAAGAAACCTTTTGGAGTCTCAGGCAAATGAAGGTGCATCTGTTCTTTCACAAGTTGAAGGGTTGTACAGTGAGGTAGCTTTACTCTAATGATTTGTTCTGATTTTTTTTTATTTTTCATGGCAGTGATGTACAAAGATTCTCATCATTCTCTCACTTGAAATCCTACTTTGTATATTCTGACTTTGAAGATTCACTTAGAAGCTGATGATCTTGAAAGTCGAGTAGCTGCTTTGAGGACAAGAGAGACCCAAAAGGTTCAACAAGAACTAAAGGTTGTGAAGTCTCAGATGGACACAATAATCAAGAACTTCGAAGTTCAACTGAAGAATTCAAAACTTGAACAATACAATTCACTAATGAGGAAAGCAGAAGCTGCTACTGCTTCAGTGGTTGCTTCTCATCAGCCAAATGAAATAACTTTCAATGATGATGAAAACCAGAGTTTGTTTGTTCCGCAAATTGGAGACAAAGTGTATATCCAGGGATTGGGAGGAGGAACTATGGCTACTGTTATTGAAACTCTTGGAGAAGATGGGAGCTGCATCGTTCAATATGGAAAGATAAAGGTTCAAGTCAAGAGAAGCAAGATGAAATTGGTTCAACGAGGTACAAATGAGACAGCAACTTCCTCTTCTGTAAAACCCAAGGTATGCAGCGTCTTCTCAGCATCACAGCATGCTATCTGTTCACATCAATTCTAGTTTCAGTAGTTTTTTTGAAAGCACTGCGTAAGACCACAAGAACAACAAAATATCTTAAGAATGTCAGAAATTTCTTAACTAAGCATGGCATTAATTATATGATAAAACCTGTTTCACTTTAGCTGTGACTGAAAAAAAAAAATCCCCCGAGGTTCTAACCTAAGCTAGCTATAGTTGCACCGTAGCTCCATATGTGGAATATCCAGCAACCAATTTAATCGATTTTTTCATCGCTTAACGCGTGGCATATTGCAATAGCAAGTCAGGGAAACGAGTTAGCTTGAGCACTGCAGGATGCATTGATTCCGGCTTGTCAATTCCTGGCATTGATGGTCTCCCCTTTAGTTTGGGTAGATGCAGCACACCAGCAGTATGGAAGAACAGGCTGGACCTAGTTGGTTGGTCCATGCCATCCAATGCTGGTGCATGCATGAACCTTTGTTAACTCCAAGCTGTCGTACCTAAATATTAGGCACGTTGGGACCAATGGAGATTGGCATATGGTGGGCAATCGTTGATCATCGTGGCTTTGCTTCAACCGTGTTCTGACAGTTTTTGGTTTCTGGCAGGGCCGAACACCGAAGCAGCGATCTGCAGTGGTGGAGGCGAACCAGAGCCAAGATGGCAGCGTCTCTTTCGGCCCCGTTGTGCAGACGTCCAAGAACACGGTGGATCTGCGCGGGAAGCGGGTGAGCGAGGCGTCCTACGAGCTCCGGATGGCCATCGACGCGTGCAGGCCTTACCAGGTGCTCTTTGTGGTCCATGGCATGGGCACCGGAGCCGTGAAGGACTGCGCCATTGATGTTCTCCGGAACCACCCTCGAGTGGCCAAGTTCGAAGACGAGAGCCCCCTCAACTACGGCTGCACTGTCGCCTACATTCAGTAAACTAACAGACATTCTTCTTACGATGCAGCAGCAGCTTGGTGGGCTACAATGTATATATACAGCCTGTATGACATGGTTTCCTTGAAACTCTGAAGCCTGGTCTGATTTGTGTACAAGCGCCACCGTGGCAGACTGCCAGGACAGAACATGGCCCAGGAAAATAATTTGATCGTGACGCCTGCAGTGATGCCATTGCTGGATTCAAGTGAGCCTGGCTGTAGTGATCTCACAAGTTCATTGCTTGTACTACAATTTTCTAGTGCCCTTGTAGGTCACTTGTGAAAGGAGAATTGACGAATGTTACTACAGGCTTTGACCTTTTACGAGCATAACTATCACAGGCAGGCCATTTCCACTGTTGCATTCTGATTGTTCGAATGATTCTGCAGCTGATTGCTGGGGGTGGATTGGGATCGGATGAATGGCATTGGCAACTGTGATGAAGCAAAATCCTGAACGGAAGCAAGGTGCATGCACATGTGGCAGCTGCCATAGCATACCCCAGTTTGTTACTTCACTCCAGAAAGAACAGTACTCCTATGGTACAAGAGATGAAATACCATAAAAATCCCGGCCGAATTGCAGGATCACACCAACAATGAGGTGTGGGGGACGGACGGGATGCAGCTCATTCAACGACGGGAGGGAGGAAAAGGGGTCGCCCTAACCCTAATTAAGGCGGGCGCGCATCGGCCACCCCCAACTGCCACACCGGACGCTCCACTTGACGCCTTCCACGTACGCGCCGCGCACACATGCAGGCGATGGCCCGACGCTGACCGGCGAGGGCCCACCTGTCAGTCCAAGGAATGTCAGCCCAGCTCATGTGCAGGTGGATGCGCCCGGGCCCACCACCTCGTGCCCGTGTCAGATCGCTGTACTTGCAGAGGAGAGCGGAGGGAGCCACCCTCGAATCTTCTGCCTCCGCGGCCGCGCCATTTGTTTATGCAAACTCATGGCTCATGGGGGGGGGGGGGGGGGGGGGGGGACTGGAGGGCGAGATCAAATATCAGTAAATCCCAATTCTGCCTAGCTAGCTAGTGGTTTGTTGTTCCGAGATCACCTTTTTGCCTGGCAATTTGTCCTAATATCCGGTGAGGCGATCTTCATTCTTCCGCTCTGCAACCTCCCCGCCGCTTCTTCCACTGCAATGCGGGGGCAACAGATTACTAGTACTCCTACGTCCTTTTCCAGCTGCTTGCCTGCCTTCATCTTGGAGGCCGCCGCAAGCTCCCAAAAGGAAGCTTCCATTTTTTGCTCTTCCTTCCTTCCTGCCCCGTCCCCAGCTTGGCCACTCGAGGTCGAGGGTGGTTCCGGAGAACATCCCCTGCTTCTGTGCTTCACCACTCCATGCCATTGCTTCCACTAGCTAAGCGAGTACTGTGAGTACGTGGTTGGAGATCGATTTTGTTGTAATAATCAGGATTCAGGAGAGGTCCGCGACCAGGTTTTGCCTGCACCGCATCGTCCTCTCCCCGCAAGCTCCAAAAGCCAGGCACTAATTATAGCAAGGGAGACTCATCCAACGCAAGGAAGGAGATACCAACCATTGTACTACTCCTTGCTGCTCCAAGATCCCCATTTTCTTTCACATTTCCAGCGTTTCCTTCCTGCCGCCAGTGTCAATGGCGATGTGATGGAGCTGTTTTCCACGAGGCCAAGAAACTCCTTCGCATTCCCGCAGCTTCTTGGTCGATCTCTTGATCCTTCAGCTGAGCTTCGCCTACGCCGCCTGCCCGCCTCCACTCTCCCATGGCACCAATATAATGTGATGCGGAGGGGCGGTTGTTCCTGAGGAGGAGTAGGAGGAGGGCGCTCAGGGAGAAGAAGAGCGAGCGCCCGGCTCCTTTGGGAGGCGCTAGTTCTGCGCCTGCTGGAGAGAATCGAAGATGGCGGGCGGCGAGGGGGCGGCCGCGGCCGCGGTCACCGGCGAGGGGGAGATGCGGTCGCTGGCGCTCACGCCGACGTGGTCGGTCGCCACAGTGCTCACTATCCTCGTCGCGGTCTCGCTCATAATCGAGCGCTCCGTCCACCGACTCAGCAATGTAAGTGCTAATTCCTACACACACAGAAAGATGCAGCCTGTGCTCCTCGTGATACCTGTTTATTATGCTTAGCACTTCTTGAATTTGGTAAATAGTTAAGTTTTCGATTCAAGAGTTATACTGTCATAAGATGTGATAAGGTACTCCTATTTGGAGCAATTGCCCTTTTTCCCCAGGAGTTTTTGAGCAAAACATGGGTGGCAACTTCTGTTGGTAGCTATTCTTTCCAAAACAACATTCTTTTTTTCCTTAAGAAAAACAACATTCTTTTTTTTATCAGCAGTTCAGCTAAACAGCGGAGTGCTGTGCTGAAAACTTAACCTGATGTTCCTTTCTCATTTACTTCGTTAGGCGTGGCATTACCAGTATCATCAGTTTCCCCCCAACTAACTCAAGATAATCTCGTACTTTTTCAGTGGTTGAAGAAGACCCACCGGAATCCACTTTACAAAGCAATGGAGAAGATGAAAGAAGGTTTCCATGTGTTCTTTGTTGTATTTTTCTACTAGCTTATTTTTTTATTGGGTTTGTTACAAAGCGTGAACTAACATTATGCTACCTTTTGCTGTAGAAATGATGTTGCTTGGTTTCATTTCTCTGCTTCTGGCTGCTACATCAAGAATTATCGCAGGAATCTGCATCGATTCCAAGTATTACATCAGCAGATTCTCTCCCTGCACCAAAGAAGAGGTCGAGGAATCTATAAATGCAGAGCACGCTATTGCTCACGCACGCAAGCATCTCATCGAGGTCATTCTGCACCATTCACTTAGGAGAAATCTAGAAGTTCGTTACCATAACCATCAAGGCTGCTCTGAGGTGTGTAATTGTTTTAATTTCCAAAGTACCTCGAAGAATTTGAGCATATCCAATTATTGTACTAGAATTTATATTACTTTTGCTTCTTTTTTTAGAAAGATCATTTGATGTGCAGGGACACGAGTCTTTTGTTTCGCATGAAGGTCTGGAGCAGCTGCACCGGTTTATATTTGTGATGGCTGTAACTCATGTGACATACAGCTGTTTGACAATGTTACTAGCAATACTCAAGGTGCTTACCCTATTATATTTCTATATTAAGCACAAACTAATCCTTTCTATCAAAATACATTCTACTATACATACTTACTTGGAGAATTGACAATGATGAAGCTTGTGTGTTCTTATCTACCAAACAGTGTATCAGTCTATTGATTACAAGTTGCAGGACCCATGACGAGACACATTTTGAATATGCTAGACAGACATCTGATAATATATGCATATGAACAGACAACACACTTATTCATGCATTTTGTTGGTTCTCACACATTATAATTGGCATTAATATCATCCTGATCCTAATCTTTGCATGCTGGTAGATCCACAAGTGGAGAAAATGGGAGGATGAAGCATTCAGGGATAATCATGAATCATTTTCTCGTAAGTGTACCCTTTTTTTGACCTTTAAAGAAACTATAGGATTCATGTCGGAAATTCATTGGATTTAATGATGTGAAACCGAGGCAAAGCATACATCATTTATTAAATCATTATTGTCGCTTTAGCAGTACATCTTAATGAATCTTGCAGGCTTTTATATTTTTTTTCCAAAAAATAGTTTTGCAATAATTTTAATCCTGCTTTCCTAATGCTTTTACAACCCTAATAGGAGGCCTCTGATTCAACGAAGCTTCTCTTCACTTACCTTTGTAGTTTGTAGTTGGGGAAATTTCCTGTGTCATTGGCGAACTGTATATATTTAACTATATTGTAGCCAAACTGCATCTGACGATGCCTCTTCTTATTTGCATCTGACAGAGATCGCATATGAGTCAGCAACTAGAAGGCAACCAGCACTCACCAAATCCTATTCATTCCGCTCGTGGAGCCAAAATAGTGTGGTCATGTGGCTTGTAAGTTGAGGCCAATAGTTTTAATAGCTCATTTGAGGCACAAAGTTCTCTTTCCATGCACAGGGCCCAAATATTACTATTACCATTTCACTGTTGCAACCACACTTATGACTTTTATTATGTTACCGTGCAGGTTTGCTTTATCGCACAATTTGGTCAGTCTGTTGTTCGGGCAGACTACCTTATCCTCCGCAAGGGTTTCATAATGGTATATATGCCATTTGTTTGCTCTTCCATCCTGAGTAGAATTCTTATTTGATTGCCTTCAGTATGTTTATTCACATAAATGGAGCTAGGCCTTACCTGATACCCATTATATTGGTTTATTGACTATTTCTATTTATAACCAAGACACGCTTTGTACACCCTTGTAGTCTTTTTTGAGTTTCTGAGTCACTGATTGCAGACGCACAAACTTTCACCAACGTACGACTTCCACACTTACATGATACGCACAATGGAAGAGGAGTTTGAAAGGATTGTCGGAGTGAGGTTGGTGTAATAGTAAGCCCTGATTAGTGTCAGCGAGCTTGGCTGTGTATGGATCTTTACTATGTTTTATTTTTTCTCACTGGAGAAATATGATCAGCTAACCTACTCCTTTTATGCAGTGGAGTGCTGTGGGGTTTCGTTGTTGCTTTTATGCTATTCAATGTTGATGGTAAACTTTTAAACCACTTTCCTTCTATTGAGATATTCTTGCTTCCTCACTGTCCAGAATCATATATGGTGATTTTATTTTAGGATCCAACCTGTACTTTTGGATAGCAATTCTTCCTGTAACTGTAAGTTGTAGCCTGCTTCTGGAACATCCTACAACCTAGGTATTTCCTCTTCAACATTTTTGGCCTCAACTGTAATGCGAATGTTGTGCAGCTTGTTCTGCTAATCGGTGCAAAGCTGCAGCATGTCATTGCAACTCTGACAGCAGAGGGTGCCAAGATGACTACCTACGGGCCAAGGATACAGCCAAGGGATGATCTCTTCTGGTTCAAGAAACCAGAGTTTCTCCTTTGGTTAATACATTTCGTTCTCTTTCAGGTACATTTATATACCACTAGAATTTGGAAACAGTTAAGAGATGACCATAAGCTTACTCATGCTTCAATTTGATAATTGTGCAGAATGCTTTTGAGCTGGCTTCTTTCTTCTGGTTCTGGGTATCACTTCTGTCCATCTCAAGTTCAAAAATGAATTATGCGATCATGATAAAGACTTCTTTTCATTAAAACTTTGATAACATATCTGTTGGTTTTGCTGCAGTGGCAATTCGGCTATGATTCATGCTTTATCAAAAACCACCTTTTGGTATATTGCCGTCTTATACTGGGGTATGCATTTCAGAACACCACTTAGTATCTAGTCCTATGAAGCATCAATTTGGTTAACGTGTTTCATTATTTCTCTTCATATATGTATATGTATGATAAACCGTGCCAATATAAAATTTCAGGTTTGCCGGACAGTTCTTGTGCAGTTACAGCACATTGCCTGTTTATGCGCTGGTGACTCAGGTAACACATTTATATGCCAAAATTAAGCTTCAGACTATATGACTTTTCTGATGGACACATGTTGATGAGTTTGCGAATCAGCGGGAATCAACGATCTTGTTAAAGTTCAGATGTCATTTTCAGCAAAGAAGATAACACTTACTAACGACAATGCTTGTACGACAACACAGATGGGGTCCAAATACAAGGCGGCCTTGATCCCGCGGAGGATCAGAGAAACCATCCACGGGTGGGGAAAGGCCACGAGAAAGAAGCGGCGTCGTCGGCGCAGCACCTGGGATGACTCGACGGTCCGCACGGAGACGAGCACCGTGTGCTCCCTCACCGACGAGGACGAGGACGACTTGGACGACCACCACGGGCCGTTCGAGGAGACCCCGAGAGCCGCTAGGGGGGCGCCGTTCCTGAAGATCGAGCTGCAGCCGCAGCACGGCAGCGGGCGTGGCCCCAGGCCGGGCACGCCATGCTTCGACGCCGTGGCCATGCCGGGCAGCAGCTCGACCCACGGCGGCGGCAGTGGACACCCAATGCTCCTCGGGCAGTCGTCCTCGGCCTCGGCGCCATCGTCCCCGTCGCACCGCGGCGGCAACGTGACGAGGTCGGCGTCCATGCCGGGGTTTGCCTCGCTGAGGACAGGCACGGGCACGCCGACGCTCATGAGCCATGACGAGTCCACGTGATCGATGCGTACATGATACATACGCAGATGACACTATTAGTGCTGTAGGATACGGTTGTTGCGGGGTTGCTAGATCGCACGTACAGATGAAGAAATTGGGCTGTTAGTGTAGAACTAGACTTTGAGGTAGGATTCTGATGACATACACGTCTGAATGGAACTGAATATTGTCTGAATACTCTGAACAAATGACTGAGGAATCCGACAGGATTCCGCTGGATCCTTGGCATGCCTAGAGCTGCTTGCCACCGATCGCGAACCACCCAAATCATCGCTCTGTCTGGCCATAAATCAACAGTCTACATTCTTGATCCCAGCCTTGATCGACTTCACTGTTTTCTGGTGATTGTTGCGCATTTGCACTAATAGTCAATACAGTTTCACGAGTATTTTCATCAATTTGAGAAAAGGTTGATCCTACAGCATCACCCCGGCACTGCTCTACTGCTCACTTGGCTTGGAAACTGTCTTACCCCACCCACAGGACGAAATGAAATAATTGAGGCTTGTGATGCAACAGAGAGGACAAATACATGAACTCACATACTTATCACAGATTTCAAACCTTCTTCACTAACAGCTAACACTGTATCAGCAATGGTACATATATTAGATAAGGTTCCTACAGTTGCCAATTAGGCCACGACAACCTGTCAGGCTCAGACTTGTAGAAGAAAGCAGAGTGCAAAATGATGAACCTCTCCCCACAAGCCAAGAGAACTGGAAAACAAATCATTAGGCTGCCACCGAGTTTCCATTTTTCAGGTCTAGTACCAAGGGCAAAACCCTAGAGGAAATCATGGTCCTTGAGTTAGTCTTTGCAAGTCACTCTGTTCATCCAGAGTTTCCATCAGAAGAGGGGGCGCGTAATGCGCGTTCCCTTGGTGCTCTTCAGCGTCCTGGCAGAAGGAGAGGATTATGGTGTCGATTGACATCTCAACCACTGCAAAGAAGAGCTTTGCAACTATGTAACCGAGGGCCCATGTTACCTGCAGTATCAGTGTATCATCAGAATACAGTTAGCTTCAGATTTTAGCAATGGAATTGAAATCTGACAGTCCGAGAAGCGAGAACTTGAATAAACAAAATAAGGTTGAAATTCTCACCAGTACAGGGATCAGTGGAGATGATATCTTGTTGTGCGCAGATTTGTACTTGTGAGTGTCCAACATCAGAAAGGCAAAAAGCGCACAGAAAAGGCTCACACACAGTTTTCCTAGGAAGAGGATCACATCTCCAATGACATTGACTTTTCCAATACGCAGGATATTCTTCATTATCAATCCAGTTGCGAGAACAGAAGCTTTGTGGAAACCCTTCCCAGTAATAGCAATCTGCAGCAGAAAATGAAATACACAATCTTTTTCAGTCTTATACAAGAATAATTTAATTTCAACATGTGTAGCACTAGCATATGCTTTCGCATACAATACAAAGCATTGGTGCAGTAAACTCAAAACTTATAGATGATACAGCATTGGCATAATGGGTTTGAACGGCTGCATTGAAACAAGGTTTGAGCTATAAATCAAGTACATCTATGGGCAATTTGCATTAAGAGCTTTTAGTCTGTGAAGGGACTGAACTGAACCAGTCCCACAAAGTGAGCGAAATGATAAGTTGATAGCTGAATTCAGGAGGGGGGCTATTGTGATCCACAAGAAAGCTTTATACTCACCATTATGTAGGCATTTCGATTTACTGACTTGAGGGTCCAATCTATGCAGCCTAGGCAGCATTCAGAAGAGGAAGATGCTGCTTTCCCAAAGCAGCTTTCCCGAGCAGAACCAACAAACTTCAACTTGCGACGAAGGCATTCTAGTATAAAACGCACCCACTCAACAATTGATACAACAAGTGAACCCAGAGCAACAGATCCAAGGCTGTAGCGCATCAGCCGCTTCAGTGAAGAGACTACAGTGAGAAATGGTATATCATGCTGCATTGAAGTCGCTTGAATGGTCAGTAAGGGAGAATACATCAACTAAGACGAAGAAAAGAAGACCCTGACTGCAGAGAAGTTTTTATGTGAGCCAATCCAGCTAAATTATCGAGTTCAAAACACTTACCGATATTTCACCACGCGCCCAGTAGTAGGAAGCAACCGATCCCGCAATCACAGTTGAAGAGCATGCGAGAAAGAATTGAGTCGCCCAGTAGCAGCCAAATAAGTGGAATAGAATGGCAATGCTAATATGAGGGGTGTAATGGATGCTATAACCACAACAGTTATCACAATTTACTTTGCCCAACTTCAGATCATATGAACAGCAATCGATATTGCAATCATTGCGTACGACTTGACCTGAGCTGAAGAGGTGGAGAGTCGCAGCAAACCAGAACATATAAAATATAGCAAGGATAAAGAATGGCACAAGCGGAAAAACTATGAGTGCCTGAACTTCACCAATGACCTTTGCAGCAACCTGAAACCATTTATCATGGTTAGTGTTTAAGAGCTACTAGCTAGTACCGCATTCACAACGGAGGTGGCATTCACAGCTATTGACTTACCTTTAAAACAGGTGTTGCTATCAGTATACGGCGGACAATAGCTATTGAGGACAGGAAAGCAATGATCATCACTGCTGTCATGAAAATTGTAACAGTATGAAGGTGGCTTATTTCCTGGTAAGAACAGGACTATCAGGATTCAAGAAGAAGCAGATTTAACTTGTAATAGATTTATTCAAATGGATTTACTTACCCGCCCACTTATGTGAACATATGGATCGCTTTCACCAATGACAACAGTTAAAGGGTCACTGCCTATCCAGCCAGCTGAATGTGTGTGCAGCCAGTTAGAAGTAGTGATCCATAAATCAGACATGTGCGATGTGAAAAATGGAGCTTTCTTTGTGAATAGGTACCTACAAACTAGGAACCAGAAAAGTGAATTGTACCTTTAATGTAACAAAACATTGTTACAGATATAACAAGGACATTGAAGAGAACTACAGTTATCCAAGTCATGGCAGCAACGAAATAACGAATCATAAGCAACCAGATCACCGACAAGAAAACAGGGAGAATTCCACCACAAACAATAAATACGGGCCATGATTTCCCAATGTCTGCAATGTATCTCTGCAGTCAGAAGATAAAACAATTAAAGACAGTAACATTCGATATATATTAGGTTAAAACAGGAATTTATTTGAATACAACAAAACAACTATCAATCATTAGCAGGTCCAGCCTAAAGATGGTCCCAAGTACCAATTGTTATTTGCAATAATCATCGGTGTCTCGGTCTCATAATGATATTTTTCAAGGAAGAACATTATGTGCATAGTTTAAAGAAAATTCAGGATAAAACATTGCCACTTAATGCCATTACAATCCAGGAATTTTTTGTGAACATGAAATGGACTAGGCCGGCAACAAAATGATGCCAGGAAATCTACAAACCTTTAATACAGCAGACCTTGAATCAATGGCCTTGTGGACTGTTTTGTCAATGAGAATATTTTCATCAATGCTGACACCACCCATCTGCTGCCAGTGCTTCAAAGAGACATTGGATGCCCGTGCAATAAATTGGCAGCTCCAATATACTGGAGGATAAGAAGAATTTGAATTACTTATTCTCTCAAAATATGAGTTTATTGAATGATAAGCCAAGCTACACTGATTAGTCCTTATGTTCAAAAGGCAGCACAAAATGGCAGCAGAATAAATATTACCATTTACAGTTGGAAATATGACTGGGTAGCATGGACCTTGGAGCTGAAGTGAGCTGTTTCTCATGTCTGGTGTGAGAAACTCAAAATAGTCGTAGTCCCTATTGATCCAATCATCAACAGAGAGACGAATGTCCCCTTCTGGATAATCACAAATAAAGTTCAATCCATCTACTGCTGGATTTGGGCACTCCATAAGGCAGATTGCTTTGGCATCGGCCAGGTTAACCTTGCTGTTCTTGAGTCCACTTTGGTAGACCTGGTTCGGATTCATCCAATATCTAACATCCAGCTCGTGCAAATTTGGGTCACCAAGCTTGTCGCCACAAATGTTCCCTTTGTAGTCCAGTTCATAAGTCAGCCTGCGTAATTAAAGCACAAGATGTCATCTTTGCTCAACTGATGCAGATGCAGAGCATAATAATATTGATCAATCCTTGTTAGGGCGGTCAACCAAACGCTATTTGATAGGGCCATGGAGCTAAATATGACTAAGTCTCAGCCAATGTAGTGGGAGCTGCAGCAACCAAACAGATATCAACAAGAGTTGGCTCCACAGATAAAGATGACCAGTACAAAATACAGTTTCTGCATCTGCACCTAAAATATAAAAATAGGATGGCGATAGTCAAATGGTAGCAATCTGAAGGATGCACGTACACTCATAAATCAACAGACCTGATTTTTCTTTACCCTGAAAAGTGTATTTATGAGGAGGGACGATTAGCTTTCATCTACTTTTAGCCTATAAAGAGCACAATCCTTTAAAACTGTTCTGCTAGGGTTTCGGTAGGGAATGCAATTCCGAGGACCACCAGACAGCTCTTTTATAAGCACTACATACAGGCTTAAGATGCGTCATTCTTTACCCAACCGGTTGGAATACTGAAGCGAGACAAGATTCGCTACGCATTGGCATATCGTATTCCATTAGCAAACAGATCCGTTTGGTAAAATCATGAGCAACCCAAACCCTTTCCGAAAATTAAAAAAATCATGAGCAGCAATTAACAGAAGCTCGCTTGTTGTGCTCCCATGGAGTAACAAAAAAATAGTAACTTTTTTTCCTTGCAGTCATTTTCGCCAAAAAGAAATATATTTTTTCTTGTCGAGGCCGAAATTTTCGTTTAATCCCACCGAAATTGGTCCTGACGCACTTGAAAAAAACCAGGCATCTCACCACATTGGGCGGCCGAACCCAGCAAAGGAAGGCGGAATGAAGAAGATAGAAGAGCGAGCGAGAAGAGATCCTGAGAGGGGAAGGAAGAGGGAGGAGGCGAATCTGACCTGAGCGGGTTTCCCTGGTTGAATCCGAAGCTGGAGTTGACGATCATGGCCACCCAGAAGGCAGCAAAGATGACGAGGAAAGCGATGTCGCGGCACCTGCGATTGTGGTGTATAATGCCGGCGCCGCCGCCTCCCAGCTCGTCGTCCCCGCCAGCGGCCGCCGACGGGTAGCGGCCGATGATCGCGCCGAGGGGCCCTCCCATTTTCCGCCGCCTCCCCTTGTCGCTCTCCTCGCTGCTGGCTCCTCGGTTGCTCGATTGGATTTGGATTTGGATTTGGCGTGAGCGAGGGGGGAGGGAGCGAACTGTGGATGATGTGTGGATAGCAGCTGCCGCCTCTGCAGACTGCAGGAGAGCGGAGTGATGGGCGGGTAGTGTGAAGAGAGAGAGAGGGGGTGGTTTGGCTCTGTCCTGCTTGCCCTTGGGAAAGGGGTCCCTTGTGTGAAAAGGGACTGAGGCTGTGTTTAGTTCCGCATAAAGTTTTCAAAAATTTTTTACTGATGTACATCACATCGAATTTTACGATATATGCATGGAGTATTAAATATAGTTAAAAAATATAATTAATTGCACAGTTTGGTTGTAAATGACGAGACGAATTCTTTAAGACTAATTACTTCATAATTAGACAATAATTATCAAATAAAACCGAAACATACTACACCAACATTTTCACGAACTTTTCACAAACTAAACACACCTTGAGAGGGGGAGAGAGAGAGAGGAGGGGTGACCACTTTTTGGTCTGCTGCAACTCCGTCTCTCTCCGATGCAGGATTCCTGCCTGCTGCCCTGCAGCCGATAAGTGAGGGATTGTTTAGATTATTTTGTATTTTAATATTTTGAAAAAAATATTTTATATTTTTGGATTTTTGAAAGAGAATTTTAAATATTTGAAGTATTAAATGTAGACTAATTATAAAATTAATTACAGATCTCGTCTGTAAACTACGAGACGAATCTAACGAGCCTAATTAATCCATCGTTAGAGCATGTTTATTATAGCATTACTGTAGCAATTTAGTATTTAATCACGTCCTAATCAGGCTCATTAGATTCGTCTCGTGATTTACAGTCCATTTGTGTAATGCGATTTATTTTTCGACTACATTTAGTACATCATGCAAGCGATTTATAAAAATTTTACATTTTGACTTTATGGATCTAAACAGGGCCTGAGAGTGGCCTCCTCCAAACAGCACTAGGCGAAATTAAGAGGGTGTTTAGTTGGTGAAAAAGTTTGAGTTTGGCTACTGTAGTACATTTCGTTGTTATTTGACAATTAATGTCCAATCATGGATTAATTAGTATCATTAGATTCATTTCGTAGGAATCAGTTAGACTATGTAATTAGTTATTTTTTCAACTACATTTAATGCTCTATGCATGTGTCTGAAAATTCGATGTGACATGTATTGCGCAAACTATTTTGGGAACTAAACGCAGCCTAAGGTCATGTTTGGCAGAGCTCCGGCTCTGGCTCCAACACGGGCTCCAACCGGAGCTTTGCCAAACGGGTGCTCATGCACCGGCTCCGGGGCCGGAGCCCCCCCCCCCCCCAAATCACGCTCTCTGGAGCTCTTCGGCAGAGCGGGAGCCAGAGAAAGGTGGCTCCGCGCGGCTCCTCCCGTCCCTGGACGCCCTTGTCCTCGCGAGGCGGTTGACAGCGGACGGAGGGAATGAGGCGCGGTGCGCACGGAGGTAGGCGGGAGCAGGCGGCCGGCGGCGCGCGGAGGCGGGCGGGACCGGCGGCGCGCCGAGGCGGGCGGGACGGGCGGCGCGCGCCCCCGCTGGAGTTTGAGGAGGAGGCGGCGGGGCTGGGTGATGAGGGAATCGCGAGGAAGGAGGAGGCGGGTGCGGGCTGGGCGAAGGGATAGGAGGGGAAGAGGAAAAAAAGAAAAGGGAAAGAAAAAGAAAAAGGGAGGAGAAAAAAAAGAAAAAGAAAGAAAAGAAAAAGGATAATTTAGACTTTTTATAACTTCAATCCAGCAGGTGAAGCTGTTTTGCCAAATGTTTTCCAAAATGGCTCCAGCTCCACCAGAGGAGCCGGAGCTGTTTTTGGAGGAGCCGGAGCCCTGCCAAACAGGCCCTAAAGCCCTGTTTAGTTTCAAAAACATTTGCACAGTACTCGTCACATCGAATTTTCGAACACATACATGGAGCATTAAATTCAGTTGAAAAAAATAACCAATTATATAGTCTAACTGATTAGCACGAGATGAATCTTTTAAGCCTAATTAGTCCATGATTGGACATTATTTGTCAATTAACAACGAAATATGTTACAGTACCAAAATCCAAACTTTTTCACCAACTAAACACACCCTAACCGTGAATCGAACGGAATTAATCGAGAACCGGAACGGAAAGAAAGAATTGGAACCAAGAAATTCGGTTCTGTTCGATTTCCTCTTCAGAAACCAAAATAACCAGATTCTTTCAGTTCCTAGACTCGATTAACTGAAAGAACCGAACAACCGAATATAACGAAAGGAGGCAGCCCAACAAGTAGTGAAGCAGAATCTATCAGATCTTCAGCCCTTCAAACCTTAACCCTAGTCGACGCCTTCTTCAATCTTCAGTAGGAGGCAGCCGCCACTCGACGACGCTCGCCCACTCCGCCTCCGCCTAGCACCCTGGGTGTTGCGCTTCCACTCCTGCTCCCTCTCCCGAGCTCCGCCTTCTTCAATCTTCAGCAAGAGGCAACCGCCACTCGATAACGCTCGCTCACTTCGCCTCCGCCTGGCACCCTAGGTCTTGCACTACCGCTCCCGCTCCCTCTTCCGAGCTCGCCTTCGCCCTACGCCGCCGCTCCCCGACGTAGCCGGCACAGGGGCCTGCGCGGAGGATCCCCCCATGGAGCCTCCACTCAACGCCGCCTGGTCCTCCTCCCTCTTCGGCCCCGCCGCGCGTCGAACCTACTCCGCTCGGGCGTGTGGCCTCCACGTCCCGCCTCTCCCCTTCCACTGCCAGCCCAGAGGCCGGCACCGCCGTTGGCCGCCCGCGGTCGGGCTAGATCGCCAGAGGCAAGCGCTACTGGCCTATGCCGCCGCGACCGGCATAGGGGCCCACACAAAGGATCCCCTAGCGTCTCCACCTCACCGCCTCCTGCTCCTCCTCCCTCTCCGTCATTGCTGCGCGCCACCCCTACTCTAAGTGTTCGGTTCCCTCGGTTAGAACCGGAACCGAACCAAACTAACCAAAACCAAATTTGCTTAGTTCTTATCTATGAAAAGAACCAATCAGTTTCTATTTTCTAGGAAACGAACTTTCGTAGAAACCCTCCCAATTGCCCGGCCTACCTCCAATGGCTGACTCTAAGCTAGCTCATAGAAATTTTTTTAATCGATGAACATTGCAAAAAGTTAAGAGCTAGCTAGCTCATAGAATTTTTTTTAATCGATGAACATTGTAAAAAGTGAAGATCTATCTCTTGTTTCATGAGATAGTTTCATACACGAACTTCGAGATTACAAGAGAATGATGTATGGAGTCATTCATGTTAGAGCATCTCCAGCAGATTTGGTAAAACTGGATACCTAAATTTGCTTTTAGGTATAGGAGAGAGAAGATCTAGGTTATGATTTTGTGCTCCCCTCCAGTAGATTTTGTATAATTGGATATCTATAAAGCTTTCTAAAAATACTCTTATGGTGCAGGGGTTTTTCGTAAAAGGTCCAAGACATAGATAAACTATAAAAAATTACATATTTCACTTAGGGTCTTTTTGCAAAACGTCACCTTCACACAAACAAATCCCCTTCTTCCTCCCTTCACACGCCGACCGCCGCCTCCTCCCCTCCCCTCTCGGCCCCTCGTCCTCCTCCTCCTCTCCGGCATCCCGCGCCGCCACCGGCGTCCCGTGTCGCCTCCGCTGTCCCGCGCCGCCACCGGCGTCCCGCGCGCGCCTCTGAGGCCCTGCTCTACCTTGGCCGCCACAGAGGCCGAAGCCGCACCGAAGGAGGCCGTGAGCCGTGGGCCCTGCTCGGCGCTCGCCTCGAGGGCTCGCACCTGGTTGCCCTTCTGGCACCGGCGTTGCCGCGGATCCCAATCGACGGCGGCGAGCACCAGCGTGCTGAGGCTGAGGTGGGAGGCGGAGTCTGTGGCGAGCCCTGGCCGCGGCGTCCTGCTCGTCCATCTGGCCGTCGGCGTCCCGCCGGATCTGAGCCCTCCGGCTGGACTTCCATGGCGGCGGCGGCGAGACTCCAGGGCGGCAGCGCAGGGCCTCTAGGGGCCGGCGGAACCTTTGGGAGGCGGGGCGGACCTCCTGCTCCAGGGGTGGCCGGGCCTCCAGCTTCAGGGGTAGCGGCGGCGCAACCTCCCAGGGGGTAGCCGGACTTCCATGTCGGCGGCGGCGGGGCACTCCATGCGGCGGCCGGACCTCCAAGAAGCGGCGCGGTGCGGGGAAAGCTCCGATCAGGAGCGGTTGGTCTCTCCCGCCACGCACTTTCAGTTTTAGCAATCCACACTTTGGTTTGGTATATTTGGGTCAAGGAGAGAGAAATTTAGGTAATTTGCTAAAAAAATTAGGAATAGATATCCATATACCAAATCTACTGAAGCGGGTTTTTGGTGGATTTTAGGTATCCTGACAGTTTTTAGAGATAGGTATCCATTATAGCAAATCTGCTGGAGATGCTCTTATGAGCTAAGTGCTAAGAGTCAGGTGGTCATTGGAAGAGTTGTCTCTTAGAAAACTTAAAGCTACGTACTAACTCATACCTTGAGAGGAGACCTTTGAGAGAAAAATGTAGAGCGTCACTTTGCATTCACCCACTTGATGAATGGAGGGCATGGAGCATGTACACAAGTTCTGAGGTAACCCATGTATTGCATTCACCACGGTTAGGGTCAACGGGCGTAGTTTTTGTTTTTTTGAATAAATAACGGGCGTAATTAAATCTGAAGTGAATGCATATGGATTGGACTGGAACTGGAATGGACCCAAGGAAGGGAACACTCCGCACTCCGCTATGTCGCTTCGCTGCACGGCGCATGCTACGAGAGGCTACACGGGACGGGAAGGACGCAAAAGGCTTGGGCCGATCCGACAGAAAAGGCACCCACCCACCCTAGCTTTTCGCAGGAATTGTTTGGATATGAGACTAGGTCAGGCCAGCACAAAGTTAGGGTAACCCATGATTTGCTATATTGATACTATAATAACCATCTACTAATCATAAATTAATATATGTGGATGCTATCTTCTTGACTTGATGTAAGCCATGCTTACTTTGTATCATGGCAACTTTGAGGAGATCGGACAAAGTGTGCCTGAGATCCTGAGCCCACCACGCAGGTACGCACAGCTTGAGCAAGCTGCTCCATGTGCGAGGCCGACAGGGCAGGACCGGGGCGCTGGCAGCGTCCTTCTCATTTCCTCCATCTCCTTCTTTTTTTTTTTTGGGTGGACTTCCTCCGTCTTCAATCAATTGTTCAAGAAACAAGAAGCACTTGGTTTGGTTGGGGGAAATAGCCAGGCCCAGCAGCCATGCATTAGCCCAACAACACAAAGCGCCTTCGGGCCTCGATGGACTGTATCTGGGCCTAAGTAAGGGTGGTCGTCCCTGGCGCGCGTGGTTTCCTTTTTCCTTTCTTTTTACGCGCACCAGCTGCACCACTACCGCCGCCACGTCGCAGATCACGGTCCAACCCCCGCACCACGTCATGACACGCCGGTCACCGCCCGATCAGCGAAATCGATGGCTCCTGTTGCCTCAAGTACGTGTTGCCACGCTTCCGGTGGTACACGTCACCTTCCATAGCCCATATATATATACACCTCGACAAGACGACGACAGGGATCGAGGTAGCAAGCAAAGGTAGCAGCAGGTTGGGGCATCGTCGAGCCGACATGTCGTCGCGTGCGCACAAGCTGCTGCTCGCCGCATTGCTCGTCGCGGCGCCGACTGCTCCCTCCGCCGCCGCGGCGGAGGCGGACAGCAAGAAAGCCGGCGGCGGGGGCACGGTGATCGGCATCGACCTCGGGACGACCTACTCATGCGTGGGCGTGTACCGGAACGGCCGCGTGGAGATCGTCGCCAACGACCAGGGGAACCGCATCACGCCGTCGTGGGTGGCCTTCACCGACGGCGAGCGCCTCATCGGCGAGGCCGCCAAGAACCAGGCCGCCGCCAACCCCGAGCGCACCGTCCACGACGCCAAGCGCCTCATCGGAAGGCAGTTTGACGATGCCGAGGTGCAGAAGGACATGAAGCTCCTGCCGTACAAGGTCGTGAGCAAGAACGGCAAGCCGCACGTGGAGGTGGAGGTGAAGCAGGGCGACGTGCGGGCGTTCAGCCCCGAGGAGATCAGCGCCATGGTGCTCGCCAAGATGAAGGAAACCGCCGAGGCCTACCTCGGCGGCACGGTCCAGGACGCCGTCATCACCGTCCCGGCCTACTTCAACGACGCGCAGCGCCAGGCCACCAAGGATGCCGGCGCCATCGCCGGCCTCAACGTGCGCCGCATCCTCAGCGAGCCCGCCGCCGCCGCCCTCGCCTACGGCCTCGACAAGAAGGCCGGCCGCGAGCGGAACGTCCTCGTGTTCGACCTCGGCGGCGGAACCTTGGACGTCAGCGTGCTCACCATCGACAACGGCGTCTTCGAGGTGCGGGCCACCAGCGGCGACACCCACCTCGGCGGCGAGGACTTCGACCAGCGCGTCATGGAGCACTTCATCGGGCTCGTCAGGCGGAAGCACGGCAAGGACGTCGCCGGCAACAGCCGCGCGCTCGGGAAGCTGCGCCGCGAGTGCGAGCGCGCCAAGAGGGCGCTCAGCAGCCAGCACCAGGTCCGCGTCCAGGTCGAGTCGCTCGTCGACGGCGTCGACTTGTCGGAGCCGCTGACCAGGGCCAGGTTCGAGGAGCTCAACGGCGATCTCTTCCGCAAGACGATGGCGCCCGTCAACAAGGCCATGGCGGACGCCGGCCTTGCCAAGAGCGACATCGACGAGATCGTCCTCGTCGGCGGCAGCACCAGGATCCCCAAGGTGAGGCAGCTGCTCAAGGACTACTTCGACGGCAAGGAGCCCAACAGCGGGGTCAACCCCGACGAGGCGGTTGCCTATGGCGCCGCCGTTCAAGGAAGCATCCTGACGAGGCGGATGAGTTCACCGAGGAAGACAAGAAAGTGAAGGAGAGGGTCGACGCCCGGAACCAGCTCGAGACGTACACTTACAGCGTCAAGAGCACCGTCGACGACGAGCTGGGCGACAAGATGGACGCCGACGACAAGGAGAGGGTACAAGAGGCGGTGAGGGAGGTGAATGAGTGGCTGGACGGCAACCCGGACGCCGACAAGGAAGACTACGTGGAGAAGCTCATGGAGTTGGAGGATGTCTGCAACCCAGTCTTCTCTGGAGCCTACCAGAGGTCCAATGACGAAGATGGAACAGAGGAGAACGACCATGACGAGCTTTAGGATAGGATTTTTGTTCTTAGCTTAGTATAATACCACTTTAGACCTTTGAACTACATATTGTTTTATTGTCCAGACGAGCCATAAATTGTTTATGTCGTGTTTCTTCTTCTTTAATTGCACTTTGCAAGTCTGACTGACGTTCAGAATCATACAATGTCAGATTTCTGCTCTATCATGTTAAGTGCAGTACATCGTCTCATTTCTGCTCGTGAACCAAATACAAAAGTAATCATACACACATGATGGCGAACCATGTATCATTGGAATTTCTTTCACTAACAGACCACTGGTGTTCAGCACAAATCCATTAGTACAATTCTTCTGTGTAAAGCAATACAAGTATCATCCAGTACTCAATACTGCATTACCTTTAGTTTTAACAACCGAATTGATGAGGTCGATAAAACAACTCATCAGATTTCCCAAGCTTCATAGAGGACGCCAGGTAGACTAGATGTCCACAACTCGTCTGATTTTCCCAAGCTTTATACAGGATAGAAGATACACCAGATGTCCCATACAAAAAAACACGCAACCAAGTGTTCTAGGAGCTTAGGTTACAGCTTATATAGGGCAGCGTGTTTCTTGACAGAAGACGTCAACATATCCAGCTCACTCGGTGTTGTCAGTTTGCCTGGTTCATAAAAGACCAGCTTGAAGGGCATAAGTCACGTGCAGTGTTCCCATCCTCATCCTTGATCTGAAGATCAGCGCGATGCTTAACGAGCAATTCTGCAATGTCTTCTCTTTCACAAACAACAGCATAGTGAAGTGCCGTTTGTCCTTCATTATCCTGAACAAAGCAGATACGGTTAATTTCAGTTCATTAAGCGCATACACGAAATGACTCAAAAGAGGCCGTGCCTCAACTTTGTAGCTTTACAATGCACTGCAGGCTGAACTACTGACAGCAATCGAGGGTTAAAGTGAACATAGGCAACATGTTTTCTAGTTACTGTAGTTTAAGACGTAAATAAAATCGATCACACTTATTCAACTATAAGACCAATGGTGAAGCCAGACCCTAGCACGGCTCCTAAACCTTATCAGCACGCAAATACTATGAAATGAAGGGGGTGAACGAGATTATGACAGGATTAGGACTGTTTTAGCCATGTCAGCCCTGGTGGCCTTTGGCAATCTCTGGGTCCACTTCTGTATATGACTAGCTCCTATTGCTCCACCCTTGCTCATCATATCAATCAGCCATGAGTTAAAGAATGCAATAAGTATACAAATAATTCCAATATACCTTAGCATTCAGATCTGCATTTGCTTTTGCAAGAACTTCAACAGCACTTAGATGGCCACGGTCAACAGCCCAGTGCAATGGAGTTCTACCTTCAGTATCTAAACCATCATAAGAACAAACCATGTTTGCATGAGCTATGGTCATAAAGACAACAGAAGCATCAGATTGTTCATAGTTTACAAACCTCTCGCGTTGACATCCACACCAGCAGTCAGATGCTTTAGTATGTCATCAGTTGCTCCTTCCCTCGCTGAAACATGGATGTCATCAAGTTCTCTGCACATACAAGTAGTTCAAAATAAGGAGCATGTCATCTTACTTCATATGACTTGTCACATCCACGAAGGTCGAATCAACAATAAACTGCTGTAGAAGACATACATGAGGTAAATAACACTTACGCTTCATTTCCTTCGTCTTCCTCATACATCAAACTACTAAACACAGGTCCCATGGGTCCCTTCGAACCTGATGCAGAAGCCATGCTATCTTCGTCTTTCCTTTTCTAAAATCGTGTCACAAATAAGCCAACACTGTCATGAGGATTACCGTACAGATTGCAGCAAGAGTGTGGTTGATAAAGACATATAGAATTTACCATGCTTGAACCGGCAGCCCAGTTAGGGAATAGCTCATCAACTATTCTGATGTACTCCTGCATAGCTTCTTCTGTAGGCATAGCACCCAGCTTATGCCAAGCATTCCTGGCATATTGAGATCACAAATGGTTACATGTTAGACTGAACTGACTACTCAAAATCAAGAACCAAAGTGGTATGATGCTAATATATGAGTTCATGTACTTGCTAATAATCTGAAACATAATGCACAACAGGAACATCTTCATACTGATATAGCTGAGAACTGCAGAGCTATGCAGCATGATGATCATCAGGACACGCTCTGGACACAAGTCACAACAGAGCAAGGATACCAAATCTAAGTAAATTTATGCTCAGGCAACATTAACACGAATAATAACTGATAAACGCATAAATAAGCTTGATCCATAACAATTACGGCTACTGAACTATGCAGATATAGAAGTATCATTTCAGGTTTGCTTCTTATCCAGCATGCCAATGAATCCTCAACTAAATCTAAAGCTGAACAGGTGAACAGAGAGACAAGGATACAGGAAATCCGAAGCGGAATTCAGCAAGGGGGAGACAGGGGATGATGGGATTGGAATCTACCACTTGGCACGGGCCTTGAGCTTGAGCGCGGACGGCTGCGGCGCGGTGCAGGGCCCCTCGGTGGCGATCTTGTAGAGCCCGTAGAGCCGCAGCTGCGCCTCCTCGGGGACGCTGGTGCCTGACGCGGCGGAGGCCGCGACGAAGGCGGAGGCGGCGCTGAACTCCTCGTCGAGCTCGGTGCTCTCCACGCCCTCCCAGTCGCTGTCGCTGCCGCCGTCGCTGGAGACGTGGCCTCCGTGGGAGGGCTTCGGGGGATCCGCGGGGACCGGGATGTCCGGGCTCGCCGGGGAGCGGGAGGCGGCGGCGGTGGGGGAGGCCGGAGGGGAGCGCGTGATGCGGAGGTTGTCCTCCTTGAAGGCGATGACGGTGGAGATGAGCTTGGCGACGAGGAAGGCGAAGAGGAGGCCGATGGCGGCCGCCTGGCCCAGCTCCTGCCAGTCCCCGGCCATGGTCGGCGCCGGCGAGGTGGTGACCTAGATGCGGCGGGGCGGTGACGATGACTTGGAGTTGGAATTGGGGGGTGTGGTGGGAAACTCCGAAGCGGCGGAAGGGGGTGGGTGGGGCCCGAGCAGGGGAAGGAAAAGGAACGAGGACGAGCAAGTAAAAGAGGAAACCAGCAAGGTCCAAAACGTTAAATGGCTCGCACCCGAAACGGAACGTGGTGGGCTGGATTCATACGCAACACGTGTGGTGTGGTGTGCCGTGTCGTGTGCAGTGCAGTGCACACCCAAAAAATTCATAAGAAATACACAAAGGAAAGTAGGAAATGGATTTTATTATCAAATGTTGAAATATGTTTGCATCCATTTGCAAATTTTCTCAAACATTCCTTTCCAACAAATATGCTTCTGTACTCACGTCTGGTAAAAGGAGAAATTATATATGACAACAGATATAAGCTAATTTTAGCCTATATATGGCATTAGGGACGTATGTATAGTTGGTCAACAAATTAAGAACACTCCCTGTTAAACTCCCTCGATCAACTTGCACTGTTACCAGCGGCCAAGCTCAACTACAAAGAAGAGCTGTTCAGCGAGAAGGGAAATGGTGTAAAATCAGACCATGGATTAATTATTAGAGTAGCAGCCCAAGTGCTCGATCGTAGTACCAGGACTTTGACTTTACTTACCTTTTTCTCTAATTTCTAGCCCATCAACTCTTCAGTTTGTCTTTCTTACCATTTTCTCTAATTTCTAGGCCATCAACTCTTCAGTTTGTCTTTTTTTTCTTTTTTATTTTGCCTTTTATCCTATGGATTAGCAAAATGGGCCACTGAGCCTCTGATCCACTGATTGTGTCATACTAGTCTATCAACCCGCACTCCCGCACGGGCTAATTAGAATTAATATAAGAATGATGTTAATAATTATAATTATCTATCTCACGCTCTTTTCATCTATTAAATAAGCGAACACATACTCTAAAATATATATATTTGTCATTATCTGGTTGCAATAGATTTCATTTTGCATCACACCTCAATATTTATTCAATATATGTTTAGTTCAACTATTTATTTGTGAATTGATATTCTTATCTCTTCCATTATACATGAATATATGGTGACATAGATTGTAGGTAGTATTTTTTATACAAATAATAAAATAAATAATATATTAATAATGATAGAAATAGTAATTTAAATTTTTATATTGATGCACTTTAATATATTATTATCATTATATAATTTAGATTCAGATTTATGAGTAATTTGACTTGTAATAAATGACATAATTGGATAATTTATATGCAAATTTAGGAGGATATTTGTATTAATTTTATAATGGCATAGGTAGGTAATTTATATAAAGATTAGGGGGTTACTTTAGATTTTTGTATAATGACAGAGGTGGGTAATTTAAATATATGTTTAGGGGGTTACTTTAGTCTATTTTCATAATGGCAGAGGTGGGTAATTTATTAGAAAAGATAATAGATCCGATGTTTATTATAATTAGAGTTGTTGGATTGATGGCTGGATGTTTCTGATTTTTGTGAGAATTTACAGAATTTCTTTATTTTTTTAGAGTGTCCACCTAGGATCCTATGTGGCTTCATGTGGAGGCTCCAAAGAAACCTCTAATTAGTAATAATAAGATAGATTTATAAGCTGCGCATTGCTCCCAGAGCACATGTGACTACTTTTATACTATACTTTTGTGTGTACACTAAGAACAGACACATTGAACACAAAAATAGAAGATGTCTTCTATGCTAAGTTGATATATGTGTGACGACGGGTCCTTTTCACATGAATTTGCATCCCCCGTAACCTGCAGCCATGAAAGATTTCGATCACGTGTTTAATCAAAGACACAATAACAATTCACTTTATCTAGCTGGAGATCACATGGACATGGATAGATACGCTACTGTCGACCATCTAGCAAGCTTAAAAGAGGATCAAATAAAATCTTACTGGGGTCAGCTGTAGTAACAAGGCCGGTCTGACCAAAGTCGCAGTCAAACGCGTGCTGGCCATTGGACTGGAAATAGAGGTTCATAGCGTACGCCGCGTGGCCCTGCAATGTGTCCGGCTCGTAGCAGACGCCGCCCGCCCGGATCGCCGCGCAGTCGACGCCCTCTTGCCCGCACGCGAAGTCGATGTTCTCCTGCAGCATCATCTCGTCCGCGCCCGGCTTGGGCACGCACCATTGCCGCCGGCCAGCCGCCGCCGGCGTCACTTTCGTGCTCACCGGCACAACGGTCTGCAATGCATGTATGCATGATGCAACAATAGTATGCAATCTGATGAACAGTAATGAGCAACTGAAGAATCATAATTAATCTAATGATACTCCTACCTCCGGAGAAGTAAAGATGCCGGCGTCGTAAACCGCCGTCATGTCGCCACGGAACAGGCCGAAGTTCCTCTGGGAAACCGGCCCGGGCTTGAGGTTCTCGTCGAAGAGGGAGAAGATGGAGACCTCGAAGGTGCGGTTGGGCATGAGCGGGGTGCCGACGCCGGACCCGAGGTGCCGGATGGCCTTCTTGTTGTAGTCCCGGGCGAGGTCCGCGCCCACGCCGAGCTCCCAGTCCTCCCCGGCCGACGGCCACCCGGTCTCGGTCACGGCGATGTCCACGTCGCCGAAGCCCAGCCGCCTGATCGCCGAGTGCACGGCGTCCAGCTGCGCGTCGAGCATGTTGCTGTACACGAGGCCGGAGCCCTCGTCCATGACGCCGGCGTTCACCCGGAACAGGGCGAAGTCCAGCGTGTCGCTGGTGAGCCCGTAGAACGGGTACGCGTTCACCATGAAGGGCGCGCCCGTCGCGCGGAGGAATCGGAGGAGCGGCTTCACGATGGCCGTGTCGTAGCCGTCGCGGAACCGGGCGGCCGACGGCTGCTCTGTCGTGGTCAGGACCCCGAGCGAGTGCGTGGTGGAGACCTTGATCCGGTCGTGCAGGGTCGCGGCCACCAGCGCCGTGTGCAGGTTCCGCATGGCCGGCACGAGGGCCAGCAGCAGCGTCCGGTTGGCCTCGGTGGTCACCTCGTTGCCGACGAGGAGCCGCGAGATGTTGGTGGCGCGCGCGTAGGGCGCCACGTTCTCGCGCACCCACCGCCGCGCCAAGGCGAGGCTCACGAGGCGCGGGACCACGCCGTTGGGCACCGTCACGTCCATGGCGAGGCCGGTGCCGGCGAAGGCTTGCAGCACCGCCGGGTCGGCGTCCAGGAGCCTCACGCGGTCGACGAGGGTGTCGCGGGCCAGGAACCGCGCCACGTCGGCTGGCGGCGGGAGGGTCGTCCCCCGCGTGCCGTAGTTGACGCCGATGCCGCCGGCGTCCGCGCCTGCATGCGCACAAGAACAGTGTCAATACGAGCCCGTGCCATGCGGATTCACACAACAAGCAAGAGGGTAGCTAGTAACATGAATACATGATCTACCTTGGATAGCAGAAAGCGAGAGCAGCATTGGGAGGAGGATCTGGACCAAGACGACGGTGGGGAGCTTCATCACCGTGGTTACTGGGTAGCTGCTATGACTTAGTTACTACCACCAGTAGGTGATACTTCTTCACTTCTGAGATGCCGAGAGAATGGCTTGCAGCTTGCAATTTTTAAAGAGGGAGGGAATTGGGTCCTCTTCTTCGGTAGAGGAACGACGCCACGGCCACCATATCAGGCAGGCCACATGCCATTGCGTCACATGCCATTGCGTGATGCCGGAGCAGAACAGTCAGCTTCACTCTGACATGGATGCCTTCCTTTGGCTCTGGGTTACAGCCTCGTGCTCGACCATGCCATGAACTTGGTTCTTTTCTTGACCCTTTTACGTTCTCGCTTGCTCGCTTGCCAGCTTTGTGCCTTTCTTCGCAGTGACTTCTGTGACATACTGGTGACCCTTAAAAGTTTCACGCACTGTTCTGTTGGCATTCTGGTATGGGGTGTGTTTAGATCTCCAAACTTCCCATCATATCGAAATCACATCAAAACATTAAATATAACAAGTGACTCATGCATGGAGTACTAAATGTAGATAAATAAAAAAACTAATTGTATAGTTTTGATGTACGTTGCGAGACGAATTTTTTGAGCCTAGTTAGATCATAGTAGGACAATATGCACTACAAACAAACGAAAAGTGATACAGTGTGCTACAGTATTTTTCAGCGCTACAGTATTTTTCCATGAGAACTAAACACAGCCATGGATGCAAATATATAGTATCCGCACAACACACACATTGTTTGTAACTCTCCAGCAGTCAGTTCAGAAGATCAAATTGTTCGTTCTGTTTGAGTGGCGAGCTGTTGGTAGCAACTCTAGAAACCAGTTTGGCTGGTGCATAGAAATCAGTTCAAGCAAACACAGTGTAGAATAAGGACAAATACATTTAGTTGTGATAAACCCAGTGTATACACGATACCAAAGGGATTTTGCATCCGCCACGTTTTGAACATTTCCTATGGGACACTGGCGTCCGACGACACCCTGAGATCACAAATAATCTCCTGTATTCACAAACAAACAAGGGCATTCCAACAACGTGTTCAGTGTATGGTTTTTCACTCAACATGTCATCGATTTTCCTCCCGTTTAGAGGATCTGCCACTCCTCTTCTCCTGCTTTGCCAAAGCCATCAGGGTCGTCGTCGTTGGCCATGCTACTGCCAGAACAACCCAGCCCAACATCTTGGTTATATATTTGTTTCGATGACTCGATTGACTGCACAACAGTAAAGAGTGGTGCTCCATTGGCCTTCACTACCAACTCAGAGGCCCGAGAACAGAAGTCATCAAAGTCATCTACATAAAGATGTAATCAGAGTAGAGAAACTCAAATATAACCTAACAAGCGTAAGAGGAACAAAAGTTTACCTTTGTCACGGCAATAAAAACCAATAGCCAGGGATGGATCTATTTGGTCTAGAGCCAAATCTCGGACAACACTGCACAAAATGAAGGCATGTGAATTAGGCGTCATTTGGGAATACAGAGGAACCGAGGAAGAGTATGCAGTTCCATTCATCACTTCATCAGACTTCATGGACAAAGTGCATGTACCTGCAGTGGTACGAGGAAGTGTCTGCCTCCAAATTATCCGGTGCAATGTTAACTGCCTGACAAGTAGAGAGCATTTCACTATTACTATGACCGTTGTAGCAAAAAAAGCATGCTTCCTGGTCTAATCGCATCCACATACAAGAAAGGTCATATTGTGCTTGTTTTTCATACTTGATTTAGAGTATATTACTTACTCACTGAAATACAAAACTACAGATGCTCCTTCATGCTAAATAAATATAAATAAGGATGCATTTTTACCATCTGAACTTCATGGGGATCTAGGTAGAGCGCCCTCTCATCCTGTACCCCAGCAATGTAAGTTGATGTTCCTGGTCTTCCACCTAAAATGCCCAAGCTTTGAGAAAACGTAAATGTCTCCTTTAGTAATGGGATGTACCTGATAGAAAGTTCAATACCAGGAAACAGTTAGAACAGTAGTAGATTACATATCAATCCATCAACAGAAACATCAACTACTATTCAAGGGCATTTTTATTCATCATCAGGTCTAATTGATGGCTGCATGGTTTTAAGATTGGTTCATCTCTTTAGAATAATCATCTATACAACAACCCAGTATGTTGGATTATGATATCACAATATTTGTCATATTTACAAAAGTAGGTCCCAGCCCACTTCGCTGTCCTCAGGTTTTGTAGCACAGAAGTTAAGTGAGTACAGGCAAGCTCAACTTAGGATAACTCCTAAATTCAGATAACCTAGCACGGATCCATATGCAGCCCGAAAAGCATGGAAATTAGTAGCTTGCTGATTACCTTGGATTAATTTTGTCAAGGCCAAGAACCAGAGGAACTAACAAAAGTATAGGTGACCATGTTGATTGTCCTTTGTTGAAATCAGAGCAAAGCTGAGCAGCAACACCAATGCACACAACTGGAGCTCCACCTCTTTCACCATCTTCATCACCCGAAACCACATAAAGAGCCATAGGGAAATTTTCCTTCCCATCAACAGCATCAGCCTGCCCTCTATTTGTGCGGATAAGAGTCTGCCATGCCCGGCACATGGCATATGGCCCCACCCATGATCCAGCAGCCAGACCATAACTCTTTCCAGCTTGAAGTAAATTGTGAATAGAGAAAACACAAGCTTCAGAATCACCAAACAGGTGTAAGACACGCATATATTCTGGCTTGTATGGCTGCATATGAACATTTGGTCATTATAAGCAACCCTACATTAAGAATTAAAAGAGCTCCATCACCTACTATAACTGAGCAGCATTTATTCTTTTTCCTTTGAATTGGTAAACCTCTAACAGATCAGAAATTCAGAATAGTCAAATCATATCTCTCTCACCTTCTCTGAGGGCTTTCTCCAAGACCTTCCAAGATGGTGAAAAACTAGCGCCTGCAAAATTTTGCCCAAAGGCCAGTACAGCTTGTCCGTTACAAATTACAACTGCAGTGGCCATGCTGGTAAATAAAAGGACATTTTGAAAGAAACGAAGTTTACCTGAGCAACCAGCATCTGACTGCTTCTAACCATGCAGCCCCAGTTCACATCACTAGTTAGCTTGGAATCAGATATTGCGTCAAAGCCTGAGATAAGAAATATGTCAACATCTAGCCACCTGTGTACATGAAATAAGCTTTCACCACAAATGAAGTCCTGCAGCGCCCAACCTTTTCTGTAAGTGATCCATATCCTGGAAGAGAAATCTTCTAAAAACGCAGCATGCCCACTTTCGGAATCCGTGTCGCTGGACGACTCCTCAGGTGACACCTTGTAGCATTTGCCAAGGAACCACACATCACTGGAGGTCAGAACCTTGGTGCACCCGAGAAGACGCCACATGGAGCCGCTGCCCACAAATCTCCTAAAAATCCTTGACCAAACGTAGGATCCTGAGGACGACTTTGGTGACTTCTTCTCACACACCGGTGACGAGTCCTGCTGGCCCTCAAAGATGGTAAACGAGGGAGTGAAGGCGCCAGATAGGATGGAGGACTTTGAGTGCTTGGAGCAGCTATCTTGTGCTGAGAGCTAGAAGAAGAGGCAACTGCAGTTGCAGTGTCTTCCTTGCACAAAGAATCGGATCGCGGTGCTTCTCCCCTCTCGGGCAAGCTCGTCATCAACCTAGCAAAGCAAAAGAATCCGCACATATTGTATAAGTCTAACTAATCAACTAATTCATCCCCAATCTCACTGGTTAGGGTTAGAAATTTTGGGGGAAATAGCTTGGCATACCTTTGGGAATTGGGAGAGGGGGCCAGCCACCAGCCAGGGAGGAGGAGGAGGGAACCGCACAGGGGAGCAGGGGAGCGCCGGGCGTCGGGAGCCGGGAGGTCGGGGAGCGAGCCGGCGAGGAGCAGCTGCGGTGGCGGTTCGCCGGAAGCTGCGCAGCACAGCCGCACAGGGGGGCAGGGTCGGCCTGGGGGCGGGGCGACGGCCGGCAGGGTCGCGGGACGGAGTCCCTGGCTCAGCTCGCCTCCGCCTCGCCTGTCGCGTGTCGCCTCCGCCTCGCGGTCGCTGAGAGGAGACGAGTCGAGAGGTGAGGCCGTCGGGATTCTTTTTTTTGCGTGCTCGACTAGAGAACGGAATCGAAGACGACAAGCACATGCCCCGGGTTACCTGCCGGCGATCCGGGAGACGGGGAGAGGAAGTCGCGGAGGCTGACGGAGCGGTAGCGCAAGCGGCGAGGGATCGGCCGCACGGCGGAGGCGGCGAGGGAGATGGGAGAGGTGGCGTGGCGGAGGCGAAGGGGAAGAGGAGGGAGAGAGAGAGGGAGAGGGATGGAGACGCACGGGCGGACCGAGTTGGGCTCTCCTCTCCCTGGTGGGCTTGGAGAATGGCATGGGAGACAATGGGCCCTTGTGCGGGCCCACGTGTCATGACCAGGCGAGTGGACGTGCCGGAATTTGCACGGGCACGTCGACAGCGACCGCGGTTTATAGAAACGTGGAAATTGTAGCCAGAGGAATCTTGAGTTCAAAATCCCTGTCGTAGATGTATGTATTTTTTAAATAGTTTTTAGATGAACTACTCTAGTATACACGTAGTATTCAAATTCAAATGGTTCGTTTGGTCGCTAGCTGCTTCGAGCCGTGGCTTCCACGCACAAGCGAAAGCGAGAGGTGGAAATGAAAAGGCCACGCATCCCTCTCCTGCTGCGTGTACGATGCACCAAGACAGGCTACACATTCCGTTTTTGCATTATCATTGGCGTAAGAGGAGAAGGCAACAGAAGAATGATATTTGGCCCATCGGATGCTTTGGCAGCATGGGCCTGGCCCGCTCCAGTGGCTGGCGAAGCCCAAAACAGGAATTCCTGAAGTTCCTCTCTCTCAAATCAAATAAAATAAGACAGAATTCTAAAAAAAAGACAAAAGATGTCAATTATTCTAAATCATAATTCGTATATTGAAATAAAAACAGCTAAAATCATTAAAAATAAAATGCAATGTAACCAATCAAACCCTGAGTTATTTCCGCGATCTCAAGGAACTTGCATGGCAGTTAGGTGCGAGCATCCGGGCATGTTGTCATGTGCCCATCCAGCTCAAACCCAGCTGAGGACAAGCTGCTGAATGTTTCTTTTCTTTCTTATTTTTACAGTAGAGAACAAGAGAAGAAGGTCATCTAGGACTATAGGAGTATTGGTCAATTGTACAACTAGACGGACGTGCAAGTCGCAACCAATAATCCTTCTTTCCTTTCCATCCTAATTTTCAATAATTACTTACTAGGGCTGGTAGATCGTCAGATGTGCGATGCAGACTGGCAACTGGTATGATTGATTGAAAGCTGCCAAGCTGGGACCGGCCGGCCGTGGACAACATGGCTCGGAAAGACATTCTTTATATGTGCCATGACTTGCTGTGTTGCCAAGGGGAAAGTGTTCTCGTCCTTCAGTTCCAGCCTCTGAATCTCTCTGCATCTCTGTGATCGAGGAAGAGAGGAGGAGGCAACAAACATGGTGCACGGGAAGCTGGAGGTTCTCCTTGTCTCTGCCAAGGGCCTTGAGGACACCGATTTCCTCAGTAAACCTCTGATCTCTCTCTCTCTCTCTCTCTCTCTCTCTCTCTCTCTCTCTCTCTCTCTCATTTTCTGCGAAACTTTCTCTCCCTCTTGGTTACTTGACCCTGTTGTGAGTGGTATCTTCTTCATTGCTGCTGCATCATGCATGTTTCTTCATCGGTTAAGATAGATCTGCGACAGTAGCAGGTGCCATGATTAATCGCGGTGTTCAGTGATCAAGGGTGCATCTGGCTGCTACTTGCAGCATGTTGACCTCCCTACCTCTGCGGTCAACATCTGCTTTTGTTTTACATTCAGTCATTGTGACCACATTGGTCTGTTCATTCCCTTGTCCATGAGCAAAAAAAGCAACAACTTCAGAGTTTCCATACTGACCAACCCGCTTGGATCATCAAAAGCATGTGGATCTGTCCCATAGTTTTACGCCTCGTCTTTTGATGCTAATATAGTATGCTACTGAACCGTATATCGTTTTTGTACTCTTCTTCTGTGCAAATGCTCACCAGATAACATGGACCCCTACGTGATCCTTACATGCCGCACCCAGGAGCAGAAAAGCAGCGTTGCAAATGGTACTTGCCTTATATCATTCACAAGAATTGAATACCCCGTGTCTCCTTCATTGTGTATCTGCTACTGCTAGAGGGCATCACTTGATGTATATGCAGTGATGCGGAAGAGAACTCGATGCGAATCTGATTGTCAATCTTACTCTCGCTCATTCAGGAGCAGGAAGTGACCCTGAATGGAACGAAACCTTCATCTTCACTGTCTCTGACGATACCCCGCAGCTTAGCCTCAAGATCATGGACAGCGACGTCACCAACGATGATTTCGTTGGTGAAGCAAGGTAAGTATCCAAGATATCCAGACCATGCAGTTTCGAGTTTACTCCTGTACACAATTGCGATACAGTTTTCGGAATCTATGTTCTTTCTGAAAAAAGTTCAGTTCAGAGACCATGCCTCTGAACTAGCCTTTGTTTACCTGTACTTCTGAACTTTCAGCATCCCGCTGGAGGCTGTGTTTCAGGAAGGCAGCCTTCCCCCGACAGTTCACCCAGTCGTCAAGGAGGAGAAATACTGTGGAGAGATCAAGCTTGCACTCACCTTCACTCCAGCAGTGGTATTTTCCTTGCAATACCCTTGCGGCTGCAACAGTCAGGCCATGTTATCAGCCTGGACTATATCACAATGCAATGCTAATCTGACGAGCATTCTTCTCCAGGAAACTCGCCGCCCCGACAACGAGGGTACTTACAGCAGCTGGAATTGATCTGCCCGATGTGTGCACTGAGCAATAGCATAATTTACTGGAGTTACTACTGTTATGCAACACTATTTTGCTTTGTCATGAACTGAATATTTGCATGTAACTTCCAGCATTGTGATAACTATTCAGAATTGTTGGTTTGCGCACCTCACGGGGCGTCGCCTGCAGAATTACCATCTCTTGAGGAAAAAAGTTTTAACTCTGAAAGGATGTACAATACTAAATTTTCAAACAGCAACATAATTACAGTCTTATCAGTTCAGTAGCATGGGGCGCCTAAATGTTCATCTACCACCAAGCTAACATCTTTGTAAGATGAGGACAACAAAACCAATCGTACGAGTCCGAAGATTGCAATAAGAGAACCAAAAGACTTTGGGAAAATACAGGGCAAGCAATATGCCCACAAGATATTCCAGCGCTCCTCAGACTGATCAGCTTTTGGCAAGCATACGGATGAAGTACTGAAGATCAAGCTGATGATGATCTGTTTTCCTTAAGGCCTCCCGCTTGGTTTTGGTGTCTTGCTGGAGCCTGGGGTCCCTGTTGTTGCTTTGCCTTTTGCCTTCCCAGCTTTTGCCTTCTTACCTTTTGATTGACATGAAATTTAAAAGAATTAGCAAGATTCGAGCGCAAAATATTATTCCTATTACTAAAGCCGACTACAAAATCTTAGGCTAGAGTTCAACATCAATTGTTTGAAAATTTAGCTGCCTTACAATAAAATATAAACTCAACCAACCTAGAATGAAAACAGGAGGCTTTTAATTATTAAGAATAAATGGGCATTCAAATTCGACTCGACTAGGACTTAACTTGGAAGAAATATGCACCCGAATTTGTCTCAGCGAGGACTTCAACTTGGATGGTGCATGTGTACATTTGCGTTCTCAACCAACTGAACTAGGCTTAGTTGAGACAATCACAAAGGGGGTCTATTCATAAGTTTTTCAAGAATAATTCAAACACTTCAAGAGATCCAAACAGTTGGCGATAGTTGTCTGGGAGGAACCAACACATATTATTCCAGAAGATGAAGGTCTTTCTGATGACAATGTTGGTACTGACATGGAAAGAAAACAATGTGACTAATGATGGGCACATATTTAATTCAAATGCTACAGAAAATACTAGTCTCGATGAGGAACCTGTGTGTCATGTGGATATTTATGATCCAAGAAATTGGGATAATCTTGATAAGAAAACAAGGGATATATTAGTTGAAAAGGGGTCTATAAGAGAAGATAATATTGCATTCCCCTTGGATGATAATTTAAGGCATTTTGCATATTCTCATTATCAGAGAAAAATGAGTAATGGAGAGCTACGTGACATAAAATGGCTAGTTTATCCTAAACACTTGGATAGAATATTTTGCTTTTGCTGTAAGCTTTTTAATTCTAAAAAATGCAAGAGTTCATTGGGGAATGATGGGTATTAGTGTTAAGCATATTACCAATATGCACTCATGGAATGAATTGAGAACAAGATTGGCCAAACAAGAGACAATTGACCTTGAGTTACAACAACAAATGTCGAAGGAGAAAGAGCACATAAGGCAAGTACTGATGAGAATAGTTGCCATAGTAAAACTTCTTGGTAGATGTAATTTGGCTTTTAGAGGATCTAACGAGTAGTTTTATAATGACAAAAATGGCAATTTCTTAGTTTGTGCTGAGATGGTCGGAGAATTTGACTTGGTAATGCAAGACCATCTCAGACATATTCAAAATAATGATATTCATTATCATTATCTCAGCCACAAAATTCAGAATGAGTTGATTTCTCTTATGGCTTGTGATATTACATATTCTATCATCAAGATTATTAAAGAGGCCAAGTATTTTTCTGTTATTCTTGATTGCACCCCAGATGTTAGTCATCAAGAACAAATGACTTTGTTGGTTCGATGTGTTAACATGAGTGAAGGTAAAACTAAAATAGAGGGGTACTTTCTTGGTTTCCTGAAGGTAGATGACACATATGGTTCTGGGTTCTTCAATGTTTTGGTTGATTCCATTAATTCCTTTGGTCTTAATATTGATGACAATAGGGGACAGGGTTATGATAACGGTTCTAATATGAAAGGAAAACACAAGGGGGGTTCAAAGGTGCTTGCTTGATATAAATCCAAGAGCTTTGTATATGCCATGTGCTTGCCACAATCTTGATCTTACTCTTTGTGATATGGCTAAATCTTGTAGCAAAGCTGATGCTTTTTTTTGGAATTGTGCAATGGATATATGTCTTATTTGCTGGTTCTACTAAAAGATGGAATTTTTTGCTTGATCACGTTGATGGTTTAACTGTAAAATCTTTGTGCAACACACGTTGGGAGAGTTGTATTAAAAGTGTTGCAGTAATTAGATATCAAGCTCCTCAGCTAAGCTTTCCTTGCATTGAGTGAAGATAGAGATGCCAAACCAAAGGATAGGAGTGACACAAAAGTACTTGGCAGCTTTGAATTTATATCAAGCATGATGTTTTATTTGTCTTGATGTTTTATTTGCTGTCAATAAAGTAAGCAAGAAGTTGCACTCACCTTCTATGTGCATTGAGTCTACCATGCAGAAGATACAAGGCATAGTGGATTACTTCAAAACCTTTAGAAATGAGGGGTTTGCTTCTGGTATGGTCAATGCAAAGGAAACTGAATCTGAAATGGGCGTCGAGCCATCATTCCCAGTAAAGCATTGTGCTCTTAGAAAGAAGCATTTTGATGAAAATAATAGTGAGGAAGCACTCTTGGAAGGTGAGAAGCAATTTAAAGTTAGTTACTTCTTGGTTATTGATATGACAATCTGTTCATTGAAGACTAGATTTGACGAACTGGAATCATTCAGAGAATTATTTGGATTTTTAATGAGTTCAGCAAGCTTGAAGGCATTGGATGGTCCTGAACTAAAAGTGTGTTGCACAACACTGGTGATAGCTTTCTCTCTAAATGGTTCATCTGACATCGATTTAAATGATCTAATTTCTAAGTTGAGTGTTCTGCAATTCACTTTGCCAGATACACCAATGACAGCTATGGAGATTTTTGAGTTTGTTACAAAAGCTTATTGTTATCCTAACGCCTCCATTGCTTATCGGATTTTGTTTACTATGCTTGTGACGGTGGCATGCATCCGCGGAAAGAAGCTTCTCAAAATTTGAAATTGTTGAAGAACTAGTTGAGATCTACAATGTCTTGAGAGAGGTTAAATGGTTTGGCAACACTATGCATTGAGAAGCGATTGTTTGATAAGATTGATATTGATACTATCATCAATGACTTTGCATTGAGGAATGTTGCAAGGAATTTTTAAGGTAATTTAATATGTATGAATTATTTCATATGGATATTATTTTTGCATACACAATTATTTATCAGTAACATTATATATGTATTTACATTTAGTACTATCAATGTCATGTATGTATAAAGGGCCCCGGATTTTAGTTTCGCCTCATGCCTTAAAAAAACTTAGGGCCGACCCTGATAGTATGTTACATTTGTATTACAGATGGACCAACCTATGCAAACTAAAGGTGGCATACGGCATACCAGCTACCAGGTAGGAGTTTTTTTTTTTTACTTTCTTGGTGTACTATGGATATGAGGTAATACAGGATTAACTGCAAGTGCATTGTCTAGTATGATAATTTTTTTCACGTAAATCATATCCCGTGCATTACTCCAAAGGAGGCCCTCTACAATTATCACGGGCCCACGAGTCATGGAGTTGCATGTAGTACTATTTAGACACATAAGCATAAATATGATATAAGTGAACTTATAGCCAGGTGATTGGTGCTATATTTGGGACATAGTAACTGATATAGCTAGCTAGGTTTGTTGAGAAATTTAAGCCAACGGAGAATGGTAGGCAATCAACTTATACTTCGACAACTCTCTATCTCTCGCTCTTACCTTCCTCTCACTCACACCACCTTGGATCGAGTAATATCTCAATACGGTGGGAGACTGTCATTTTTTGGCATCTTGTTGATTGCTATTTTGAGCTCATTGACAGAGAGGTTGATTTGGAAACAATGCTTTATAGTCGTCCGACTAATCACGATTAGTTGCAATTAGTCGGGCTTACCATTCCCTTGGCACCGATAAGGAGCAACGACTAGGTCTGGGCGACTAGAATTCTAGTTGTTCGATTAGTTATCGATTAAGCGCGATTAGTCATCCAACTAGGCAGGAAAACGATAAAATTTGCAGTAACGGGCCGCGTCCACTTTGCGGTTGGGCTACCGGGCTTGCATTAGGCCCATTAGGCTTTAGGAAAATGATCAAATTCTGTTCCAACAGCAAATCAGCCAGGTTATGGAGGATGGGAATGGGATAGGAACATGGACTTCTAGACATCTCACTCATATAAGCTCACAAGTGACCCAATGACCATCATTGCAGTGTTCATGCTTGATATATACTATGTAATGTATAGTATACATATCATATCGATCCTGGTATGATAGGACGACAGACGACTAGGCTCAACTAATCGACCTGATTGACGACTAATCTCGACTAATCACCTTATCAGTGCCATGGCGACTAGATTCGACTAGATGACTGTAAAACATTGTTTGAAATTGGAAAATAAGGTCAGTTTGCGCTGTGATGATCTCAAGTTCAAACGTGTTACATACTAGATAATTAGATGTTCCAACAACAAATTCAAGATGTTGCATATTGTGTTTTTTGTTTGTTTCACATCCCTCTACTCTTGTTGAGGATTTTTCCATCCTTTTTCATATAAGTTTAGAAGATGTTGCAACCATCATTGTTCAATGTGGTATATTTTTATCGTAATATTGTAATGAAAATTATTGGATGTAATAGTGGCTTTATTTTAATTTTACAACTGTGAATTTGTCATGTTGCAACCATGTAAATTACTACATCTTAGACATGTGGCTTTATTGAATGTTGTAATAATGTATTTTGGATGTAGCAATAGAATTTATTTTAAATATTGCAGTTGATTGGGTGGCCTGCATTGTGTTTAGTATTAAAAAACTCGTTTTCGGAGGATCAAAAACATGTTTGCGTCATTTCTACCGAGATTGGTCATGGAGATGAACTCCATTATGAATGCCTAGAAGAAATAAAAAAAATTGTGGGTAGTAAGATGCAATGTTATGGTGGGAATATTCTTCCTTGAAATTAGAGGTCGGGCATGATCAATCCAGACCGAAAAAAGCCAAGTTAATTTTGGGCCTTACAAGTCGTGCGTAGTTTGTCCTATGGGCAACTTCGGGTCAAATTTGTAGACCTAGATTTGGCCGGCCTAGATCCAATTTGGGCTTCCCACTCTTTTAAATCAAAATAATTCAATCAAATATATAGTCGGTCTAGGCTCAAACCATGTCTGGTTCCTCTAAACTTGGCTGGCCCTATAGCAGGTGTAGTTGGGTCAGGCCTAAAATGATTAGAAATACTTGGAATTAGATACATACAATAAGCTATTTTTGTGCATCTTGTTTGACTTTGTGAACCTTGACTTTTATTGTACATGATGTTTTTTCCATTTTGTGATGAATTGTTTGAGCGTTCGGTGGAAAGTTTCCCATGAATGTTTGGGTGATAGCAGTGCTATTGATTAAATTATTTGCATGTGTCTTGGTTTGAAGCTTATTTCCTTTTTAATTCAAATGTGCATATTACACCCATCTTGGAGTATGACATTGATGATTTTAGAGTGCCTCCTCGGTTACTTGATAGCACTTCTTGTATTTAATTTGATGATACCCCGAACGAAGATCGATCTTGGAAAAGATTTTTGCTCCAGCTAACTGATTGAACAGTACATCAATGCGAGGAAGTGGGTATTTATTTTTGATAGTCACTGCATTGAGAGGCCGGTAGTCAACACACAACCTCAGATTGTCATCTTTCTTCTTTACGAACAATGCTGGACAGCCCCAAGGTGAAGCGCTTGGGCGAATAAAACCCTTGTCCAGCAGTTCCTGCAACTGTTTTTTAGCTCTGCCAACTCCTTGGGCGGCATTCGGTACGACCTTTTTGAAATAGGTGCAGTACCGGGCTGAAGTTATAATTGTTATCATTTGAAGGTTGTTTTAGTTTTATTGAAAATATGTGTCACTCTATTTTTCATAGTTGATATGGAAATTAATAAGATACTCGAGCAAAATTGAAGATGGAAAATACACATTTCCATGGTCAATAGAAGGGGGAAAAGTCGATCACATAAACATAGGTTGATACTTGATCGAACTTTTAACTTGGGAGAAATACAAGAATAAGAGAAAATTTCCACATTAATTCTCGAGTTGCCACGAGGGAGTTATGTGTAACTCGAATCAAGCCCTTATCATCTCTTCTCCATCTGTACTCTCGGTTATTCTTCGCTACTTGTCAAGCTGCATCCTGTAACTTGTGTTGTTACTTCATAGAGTTCTGTAATGGAACGGTAGCGATCAGTCCCTTGCCGCTCTTCATTGTTCTCATTGTTATCACCGCGGGTCGCCTCTTGTTCATCCTCTTCCTCTGCCCCATCACCATAGAGTGCATCTTCATTGTCTTCCTCCTCCTTACCATCACCATCGTGTACCTCATCCGACTCGTCATCACCATGCCACTCTTCCTCATCATGTTCCTTGTTGACATCACCATACAACATTCCTTTCGCATCCCCTTCACCATCTAGCCAGTGTCAAACCCCATAGTTCATTCACTTAGCGTAAGAATGTGGCAAAAGGCATAGCAGGGCACCCCACCAATGGCATTTACAATAGCAAGTGTTACCATTATATAGCGATTCCAACATTATATAGCGATTCCAATGACAATGTAGTAAAACATGTCAGAGCGATGTGGGTTGGGGTGTTTGGTGAAAGGGAAAATGTTACAAAGGCCGTAAATGAGTGGTTGAAAAACACCTAGTTGCTAGCTATTGGTGCGTGAGGAAGCTTTATCACTGACCAAACACAAGACATTGGGATGAGGAGTTATACCAGTGCCTCAAGACATTCAGATGAAGAGTTAGACCAGTGCCTCATCACTCTAGTGTGTATAGTCATAAACCATGCTTTGTTGCTAACCAAACATAAGGCGTTAAGATAAGACACAAGATCCCATATCTCGCGCTAGTCATAGCTGCAGGAACCTAACCTTGCTGGATGTTAAAAATAACTAGTAATCTAATCCAAATATGATTTAGGAGCGGATGATTCTAAACCCTTTCTAGCTCCATGCCCATCAATCAGTGTTTTCCACCGGTAGATTTGGGTATGAGGGCGTTTAGGGTTTGGCACATGGGATTGAAGAGTTGGAGTCGCTAGGGGTCACTTAGGGCAAAGAGTAGATTATTGTACACAACTAAGGCACCCCATTCCATTACACTGGCACCCTCACACTTAGAGGTGAATGCAAAAATATAATTGTGTGCATCAGGTGGGGTGGGGTGCGCATGTAGTGTACTAGGGGAGGGAAGATCTCTACTAGTTTGGCCGTTGGCCTGTACCAGTGTTTGAAGCCCTCATCCCCCTCTCTTGCATGTAATATTCATCCCTGCTCCTATACTTATGGAAATGCGATTGGAGATGCACCATGGCTTAAGTTCATATACAAAATTCCAAACTAATTTCCAAACCTATTTAAAGTTCCATATATGCATTGAACAAATAGATGCAAATACTTACGGTGTGAAGTTTGGCCCTCTTCCTCCTCGCATTTCTGGTCTCTTGTCCCTTCCATTTTCAATCTTCTTGCTAAGCATGGAAGCTGTGGTGGGTAATAAAATTGTTACTATGCACATCAACACATAAATAGAATTTCAGGACTCATAAAATAACAAAGACCCCAAAAATGTATAATGCAACAATTCAGTTGCAAATATAGTGGGAGAATAATTACCATATCTGTGCACCTATCAAAGTAGTACATGTCAGTGACACTCATGATTGGTACATGAGCATCCATAGGTTCTCCAGATATGACGTATTGTTCCGCAGACTTCAACGAGCGGAATACCTTTTTAGTAACCGGATCCGTATAAAACTACAAAAATCAAACCATGTGATAACAGAGTTAGTATTTTCTAATGAATAGGCTCTATATATGCTCCTTCTATCAAAATTTACCGTATCTTTTCTGATGTCGTCACTGCATTTCCTGAATGTAGTTTCCTTGACCCATCCAGGTGGAAGAGAATTGATATTGAAATCAAGTTGGGCAATGATCTACATGCATGCATGTAACGATGAATGCTAGTTCTTAATAATGTTGAATAATTTAGTAGACTAGTTTTAACATGGTGATCCTTACATTATCTTCGCTGCTTGTATCACAATCTTCATTAACATATTGGGGGAGCTCGGCCTCATCAATGTAGTTTAGTACTTCATGTTTTGATGCAAGCCGCACCCCGGCCGACAGGTGAGCATAAAACTGCAAAAGAAAAATGGTATGTTGAAGATTACAAATAATATGACATACATAAAATCCATGGCTCTTTTCACGGATTTAAACTCCAGTCCATGCAACCGCATTATAAACAAGAATGTCCCTGCTGTAACTTTTACCTACCCACAATCATGCCCCTGCTGTAACTTTAATAACTACACAGTAAAATCATATACCATGCTTAGCTAGGAACACAATATATAATCATGCCCCTGCTGTTGTGTAACTAATTTAATAACGACCGTAAAACACCATGCTTAGCTAGGAAACATATATAATAATTACTACTAAGATATTCCAACTAATAAGAAGCATGCAGCACCAAAGCACACATATACAGCCAAAAACCATAAGTATTGTGAAAAAAAACTACTCGCAGAATTTTTCCGTTTTTACCTTGAACATTTTGCTAAAGTTCTCACCCCCGGCCCTGATCTCGAGCACCCACCCGTGCTTTTGCCTGAGCCACGCGTACTTTCCCTGCACAAGATGCATTTCGCAACGGTGAGATTCGCAGACCATGCATCCACGTCTGAATCGACCCCAAGTCCAGAAATGTCAGCAAAGGCAGCAGGACACATCTACGGCGTGGTCACTCACCTGCAGGGTGGTCTTGTCCTGGAGCGTCTCTTTTCCGGCGATGGCACGCTCTATCCCGTCGGAGAAGCAGTAGTCCAGCACCTCCTCCATCATCTTGAACTTGAGGCCGCTCACCGGGCAGATGTAGGCCTGCATATATATCATACGCGTTCACGCGCGCGATCGAACGAACAAGGAAGATGGAGTTCGCCGCTTGCAGCAGGTGGAATATAATCGTAAACCCTAACGCGAGCAACCAGTCTACCAGGCCATTTGGAGCCGGTATCCAGGCAGCATGCTGGCTGGCGGCGGGCGACTAGCACGCGAGGCGGCGCGCGGGGGGGACACGCGCGGCCGCCATGAACGCGCGCAAAATCGATCGACGGCACTTGGGCGCGAGGCGCCGGCGGGAGCACACGACTAGCTACAAGACCAAGATCGTCGGCGAGTAAGGGACGGACTAGGACGTACCGTCGTCTTGAAGGTGCCGTCGCGCTCGTAGTACCCCTCCATCTCGAATCCGTCGGGGAGCCAGTCCGGCGTCTCGATCTCGTCGCCGTCGTCGTTGGACCACCCCTGCTCCGCCGCCGCCGCCACCGGCGTCTGGTCGTCCTTTGCACCCGGGACAGCGGCAACCGGCGCCGCGGCCGGCCCCTTCTCGTCGTCGGAGATCAGGATCGGTGACGATGGGCGGCTCATATCCGTCGATGGCAGCCGGACTCTCTCAACGCGGAACACGAGCAGTGAGAGAGAGAGAGAGGGGGGAAAGAAGCAAGAAATGGAAACTCCTCGATGGTTGTCTGCTTATTAAAAGGCTGGCGAGAGCGAGAACCCTTTCAACAAAAAGGCTGGCGAGAGGTTAGCTGCATGCAGCAGTTTCAGTTTTCAAATTGTTTTTTTCTTCCTATTATAAATAATAAATAATAGTCATCAATATGTACAATATTCATATATATCTATCTATATTTTTATTTTTATTTATTATAAAGAATGAAATTTTTTAAAAATATTTCTTACCTAAATATATTTTCTTATACCTCCTCTCACGCTGAACCTATCGACACGTTTAAAGAGGTGTCACACTCGATACGTTCGCGACCAGATCAGTTCACGAATTCAGTAGGTGGATGAGGTTCTCGCCGGAGGAGATCCCTATATAACTTATAGAACATGAATAATCAATGTATCTATAAAGTCCATTAGGTCCAAATTAGATTCAACATTTTCTGAAGAATACTTCAACATTTTGAAGTACTAGATTCAACATTTTTTACAAACTATTTCAACATTTGAATATAGTTGATTCAACATTTATCAACTTGCATCAACATTTTTTGAGAAAAAATCACCGGTCGCCCTCTTCCTCTCCGGCTCCGGCGCCGGCGGTGGCGCTCCTGCACAGGCGGGCAGGCGCGGCGGAGCAGCGGCCGCGCACCCCAGTAGACCACGGCGGCCGGGAGCGGCGCGCAGCAGCAGCAAGCGCAGCATGCACGCAGCGGCAGCACGCGCAGCGGGGCGCAGCAGCCATGCGCGCAACAGCAGCAGGCGGCGCAGGCAGCATGCTGCACGCGGAGCGGGGCACAACACCCATGCGCAGCAGCAGCAAGCAGCCGCGCGCGGCAGGCGGGGCGGCAGCAGCGGGCGGAGGAAGAAGAAAGGAGGAAGAAGTATAGGGTTGAGAAGATCTAACGAATGAGATAATTTGCATGAATCTCAAACACTGGAAGGTGAGAAAGAAAAAAATCTCGTGGAAGATGTATAGGATTTCCGCTCGCCAGACACACTCGAGCCGAAGCCCACCGCCGCCGTCAGCCGGGAGTCCCAAATCAGGTTCTCCCCTTTGGCAAGAAAGGGTTTAAGAAGAGACAGACTGAGCCACCGCTGCGGCCGCCCGTTCCATGGATCTACATACTATTTGGTCCATTCAGGTCCTGCAACATGAGTGTTAGGCCTCTTCTCGCATGGGCCTTTGCTGGGTCTTTACTTGGTTCGTGACATTCTTCTCTCCTTGAGAAACGGCTTGACCGCCTCCTTGAGAAACGGCTTGACCGCAAGCCATTGCAGCTGGTATAGCAGATGGCGCACCTGGTCTTCGTCTTCCCGGGTAGCGAGTTCTGGTGGCCAGCCTGCCCATTTGATCAATAGTTGTGAGACAGTACGGCGACCCTTGTTCTTCAGGCAATGATCGAGAATGCTTTCGGTTTCCTGCATAGAACTTGTGTCTGGGGGTAAAGGAGGAGAAACTGCTCGATGGTTGTCTGCTTGTTAAAAGGCTGGCGAGAGCGAGAGCCCTTTCAAGAAAAAGGCTGGCGAGACCTTAGCCATGCAGCAGTTTCAGTTCTTCCTATTAAAAATAATAAATAATAGTCATCAATATGTACCATATCTATCTATATTTTTATTTTTATTTATTATAAAGAATGAAAACTTTTAAAAATGTTTCTTACCAAATATATTTTCTCACACCTCCTCTCACGCTGAACCTATTGACACGTTAAAAGAGGGTTGAAGTTTCTGAAGAGGAAAAGAAAAAATATTTTCAAGATGCTTGTGCCGTATTCCATCTATATTTTTCACCATGATGTTTTCGCGTACCGGCTCTCCCCACATAAATAGCTGCAAAATCCCCGTGATTGGTAATTACGTTTGCTGCTTTTCTCTCACACACACGTTACCGGCAGCAGGATTGGTAAAAGGCTGGCGAGACCTTTTCAAAAGAAAAAAAAAAGCTGGCGAGACGTTAGCAGCAGTTTCATTTTGCCCATTATCTTCTATTATAAATATACTTGTGGAGACGCGTCACATGTTTGAAAAAAAATATTTGAAAATAATTTAATTACATCAACAACTACTAAACAATTAACTTCTTTATATATTTTCTTAATAGAAATTTGATAATAGAAGATATATATCTACATAGGTAGCCCCATGCATTATTAATTGGCCCTCATATGAATAGTTATTGGCCATGACGATGCATAGGCCGGCGGAGGGAGATTCAAGCACTAATGATGATTTCAAAATGATGTACATGGAAAGTTTACTATAGGACCTTTAAAAGTAATATCAATTATACTATATATTATAAAGGATGAAAAAAACTAAAATCCTTTCTCACTAAGATTGGACCCACCTTACTCCTCATAGAGACCCACTTGTCAGCGTGAGAGGTTTGATAGGAGATGTGGAGACCCATGGTTTTGACATTTCTAAAATGTTTCTGCCAAAATGTTAATACTTTTTACGCCTAAAAACAATTGAAAACACTTCCCACATAAAAACCATCCATGTACCCCTCACAAGAACCCCACCTGACAGTACCAAAGTGGGAGAAAATTTCAAGGGAGAAGAAAAAACAACATGCTGCAAAATGTTTCTGCAATTTTGGCGGAACTTTTTTCACGGTAAACATTTCTTACCCACCCCCTGATGCACGCAGCAGCACCAGAGACTTTCCTTGCGCCAGTCCAGAGCCTTTCACGGTGCCAAAACTTTCCTTGCTCCTTTGCGCAGCGCCGGAGACTTTCCTTGCGCCAGGCCTTGAGCTAAAGAATTTCCTTGCTTCTTTCTTTCGGAAGAGACTTCCCTTGTTTGCCTGCACTGGCGATCCACACGATCCATCGGCGATCCATTGGGCCAGAGACTTCTCCTCCGCGACCGCGACGGTTCTTCAGTGCGGCGTACAAGGAACATCGGCGGCGCCGGCGATCCATCCAGTGCTTCCGTGCTTCAGTGTCGAAGGAACCTCATTGACGCCGGCGATCCACGCAGTGCCACCGAACAACTTTTGCAGTGATTGCTCTCTCGCTCATCTTTATCATGCCTGACGTTCTTGATATTCAGTTCATAAAAAGTGGCGAGGTGTTAATCTTACGACAAATATACGGAGTTATTTTCATCTTGTGGCAATTACACAATGATATAATGTGTATTCTAAAGTCTTAACATGGCCATAAAATTTGACTTTTCACATTTAGTCTAGATGGGTCCTGGTCTCGCCCTTTGCTGATGCCATTTTTTGTATGTATACTGCTAATTGGATTTCCGTATGTACAGAATTCAGTATAGCTAACTCATCATTAAGCAGCAGAATTAGCTAACACGTGTAATAGGCAATGTAATTTTCCGTATGTGTACACAAAGTGTTGGTGTATGTATTTTCTCTCAATATTGTTCCGCAAACACGTGCGTGTCGCACGTGCATCCTACTAGTATATTATAGAGGATGAAAAAACTGAAATCCTTTCTCATCAAGATTAGACCCACCATACTCCTCATAGAGACCCACTTGTCAACGTGAGAGGTTTGACAGGAGATGTGGAGACCCATGGTTTTGACATTTCTAAAATGTTTCTGCCAAAATGTTAATACTTTTTACGCCAAGCATTTTTATTTACCCACCTTTGTACCCACTTATTACTTTCATTGTGTAACCTTAACATGCATATTATTTTTCCTAAAATTTCTCTATTTACTTTCCTTATTCACTTAGAATTGATTAATTATTTTCCTTGTGTAACCTTAACATGTATATTATTTTTTCCTAAGATTTCTCTATTTACTTTCCTTATTCACTTAGAATTGATTAATTACTTTCCTTGTGTAACCTTAGCATGCATATTACTTTCCTTGCATATACTAAAGATATTTATATTATGGATACTATTATAGATGGAAATCAATCGTGTATTCTCTGATCAAAGGAAATCAATATTGTAAGATTATATAAGTGGCATGGATGTGAAATAAAAAATGCATGTCTCATGGAACAAACTATCAGCCTTGATTTTTGTTGCACCCAAATCTAATTTGTTCATAAATTGCTGATCCCATTATTTGGTAATTAGTATCAAAACCTTTCTATTAACCATGTACCAAATTCACCGAGGCCCCCTCATCCCATTTGCTTCCGATCGAGAGTCAGTATAGAAGGAGAAAATAGGAACAGGAGCTGGGGAAGAGGAAGCCGAGGACGACAACACCGTTGTATTCGGAGCTGAGCACTAGGAGGAGAACGCCGACGCCACTGAAACATCTTCACCTCGCCGGCGCCGTGATTGTCTACACCAGCGACCCCACGCTGCATGAGACATCCCCGCCTCTCTAGTGCGCCGCCGCTGTCGTCCATCAAGCTCAACGGTAGGTCACGCCCTGACTCCCATACATCTCCTTTCTACCGCCCATCTCGTTTGCAGGAGCCCAACGCCGATGCTCCGCCGCAACCTACATCCCGCCTAGCCCTACGGCAGCCAGGAGCCATCGCGGTTCTGTTCACCAGAGCACGGCATGCGCGCCAAGGCCCTGATGCGGCCTCGACCAAAGCCGAGTGCCCTCGCACGCGCGAACCATGCCCCAGTCAATCAATCAATCAGCCCCGCACCCTCCACCGCCGCCTCCTCGACCCCGCCCGCTCGCCCGCCGCCGCGTGGCTCGCGCCTCCCACTCCTGCTCCTGTCCCCATCTCCGCCACTCCCCTACCCCTTCCTTCCCATTCTTTCCGCATCTCGCCGGTGCACGGGGGAAGGCGACGGGAGCCGTCTTTGCGATCCTCCTCGTCGTTGCCGAAGTAGACACCCGCTGCGCCGCGCCGTGCAACACCTCTTGCTCCGCGCCCTCAGACACGAGGAGGGTCCCCGCTCCGGGAAAGAGCACCGCGGCCTCTCTCCTCCGCTCGCGGCCGTGGGAGGCGCGCGTGGCGTGGAGGTCGTGGTGCCGGTGAAGGCGCCGCAGCCATTCCAGGGCCCATCGTCGGAGTCGTGGCCGTCGTGGAGGTGGCAAGGGTAGATGCCCTAGGCCGACTGCTGGGCTGCGGCCGCGTGACGCCGTCTCCATCGACGCCACCGTAGAAAGCAGCAACAAGACCACGACTTGGAGTCAAGACTCGGCGAGGGCAAGAGCAGCGGGACCAGCACGCTGACCCACGAATCCAAGATTTTTTCATTGAATCTCTTCTTTTACTGATTCGTTTTGATTATTGTTCTGATTTGATCTCTTCTTCTTTCTTTTGTTGTCCATAGTTTGTTCTGGTGACTCGTCAGGATTTATCCAATTGCATAATCCATCGAGAACAGTGAACGCGCCTAGGGGCGGCACTCGATTTCGGTCAGGTTTGTCGGCTTCCAATATTTTCTCCATTTGATCTATCGCTCGATTTGGGTATTTATAAATATAAAATAAAATTCTTGTTAGAGTTTAATTTTTTTAAAACACGTGCCGGTGGTCGAGCATCTCCACTAGTTTAAAAGTAATAACGAAAAGTGCACCATAGATAAAATATAAATGGAAAGTGTATCATAGGCCGTAACCATCAATTCCCTTCCATTCTTTAAATTCTATCTCTCACACCCTATAATATACTTTCAAAATAATAGGTATGTCTCTCACCTCCTTTAATTTCTTTCCAAATTGATAGATAATTCTCTCTTCTTATTCAATTTCTTTCCAAAAATGATATGCAATTAGCATAAATTAGCCTTAAGATTGAAGGAGTGGAGAGGGGTTGCGGTGGGACCAATGGGTGAGTTTATTGGTGAAAAAAGTTTGGCTTTTTGAAAAGTTGGTTTCGAGATTTTCTCCAAACTTTGGTACCCGAAAACAAGTCGTTCCTCTATGGGGAGTATGGTGGGTTTAATTTTGGTGAAAAAGATTTTCAATTCTTTCATGTTTATAGTTTAGATAGATTATAGTATAGATTTATTTATAGTGTAGATTATAGACTTATAGTATAGACTAAAAAGGCCCGCAGCTTTGCCGCCTAGGGCCGTATTCCGCATCGTTGTATTATAGTTAGTGAGGACTTTATTAGTAGTGGTTGTGTAAAGACAAATTTACAATTTTTTAAGCAACGTTGTTAAGATAAATGCATCCTTTTATTATTTTTATACTGGTGTCATGATCTGCAACTATTATTGCGCTTGGTATATATTTTGGGCATTATTTATTGCGACACTATTATTTAAGTATGTTTCACTTAGTACATTTGGGTATTTTATTGTTATGACGCTATTATTTAAGTAGTATATTATTCTAGGTATTAAAATACAAGTACGGTATTTGTTGTTGTATTATTATGGTGAAAGAAGGGGCAAAATAATTTATTAGGAAGGACGGGGCACAATCAGTCGAATACTTAATAGGGAGGACGAGTCGATTTTGGGAAAGATTGAGGATTGTTTTGTAGAATGATAGGGATTCGCATGATCTAACTGTCCATCCGGCCGATCGGACGATCGAGAATGGATGGTGACATGGCCACTTTGGGAAGCCTTCTTTTGGTGCAGGATTCGTTTATAGAGATATAGATAAATTGTACTCCTTGTATGTTGTGGACGTGATTGTGGGTGGTGGCATCGCACTACTAAGCATGGTGTATCCTCAAAGTACGCTTCTATGCAGTGAAGATGCTTTTCCAGCATCCGGTTCAAGCCCCAGCCCCACCATGGCAGTGGCAGTGAATTGGCTTGTAGTCCAATGGTAGGACGTCCAGTGGGACGCTACCCGCCAGGATTCAAATTTTGGTGTTCGCACATTTTTCTGGGATTTTCCTAGGATTTACCGGTGTTATACGTTAAGTGGTAAGCGACGTTCCCGTCGACGATGAGACGCCAGTGGTGATTTCGGGAATCTTCAGATCTGCCGGTGCTCAGTCCTTCGGAGTTGCTCATAGGGGTAGGGTTTGCGTACGTGTATTCATAGGGTGTGAGTGTGCGTGCGTGTTGTGGGCGTCTTCGTTGTACTGTGTGATTCTAAAAAAACCATGGCTGTGGCAGGGCCCCACTTTTCGTCCCATAGTCATCTGACGTGGCACGCAGTCGTTGGCACAACCGGATCCATGACCAGGGTTTTTTTTTCCCAACCGGTAACCCCAAACCGAAGCACTCCGGTTCCGGTAAACCGGACCGGTTTGATCGGTTACCGGTAGAAACCGGTCAAATTCAAATTTGAATTCAAAAAACTTAGTTCAACCGGTTCGTACCGGTATACCGGTCGGTTAGACCGGTTTACCAGTCGGTTTGACCGGTTTACCGGCCGGTTTGACCGGTTTGAATTCAAATACAAATTTAAAATCGCATGTGTAACCGGTTTGGACCGGTATACCGGTCAGTTAGACTGGTTTACCGGCCGGTTTGACCGGTTTACCGGCCGGTTAGACCGGTTTATCAAGTGGGCCTTTATGGGCCGTCTCATTTTTTTCTTTTTCTTTTTTGTTTTAACTTTAAATGCCTGAAAAGTATGTTAAACGAATGAATTTTGGAGAAAATTTGACACCATTAGATTCGTTGCACCTTGAAGTATTTTTAGGAATTTTTTGGGAATTTTTTATTTTTTTGAATTCAAATTTAAATTTTGAATTTGGACCGGTTTCATACCGGACCGAACCGGAACCGGACCGGACCAGTTTGACCGGTAACCGGTCAAACCGGACCGGTTACCGACGGTTCGGTTAACCCTGTCCATGACTCCATCCATGATCCATCTGGCTCGAGGTGAGGAGAGTGACAACATTGCGCAGGGGCGCAAGGCAGCCATCGAATTACCGCTGGTCCTCCCCACCCCACGCACAGGTCCCGAAGCCAAAGCCGACGCCTTGCCCGCGATGACTCCACAGTCCACTGCCCACGCGAACACGCCAAGCGGGTCGGGGCGGGGCGCATGCGCATCTAGTTCCGCGCCGCCATTGGAACCAACACCGTCTTCTACCCGGGTTCGGGCGTCGTACCCCTTTTTATGACCACGCTGCTTCGTCCTCTGCGGCTCGTAGTCGTAGCAGAAGCAGTAGCGGACGGGTGGCAATGGTTGTGGCAGCGAGGAATGCGGGCGTCCTCGCACTCTTCGATGTCGACGACACCCTCACAGGGCTGCGGTAGCGAGGAATGATGGGTGACCACCACGGACCGTGCGACGGATACGCAGACGTGACGAAAATGCTCGTCTCGGCATACAAGGAACTAGTTGGGTAACTATGACTATGGAAATGTGCACATCATTTATCCTCTATGCGGAAGGATCCGGTCCTGTCACAGAACAGTCCAAATAATACCGATCAAGTGCACTAATTAACCATTTAACTTAATCCTCCAATAATGCACTTCACCAGTACACTCAGACTGCCTGCTTTAACCAGGATCGGTTGCACAGGAACTCTCACCAAAAGACGAGCACAGGTGATTACAAGCAACAAAAGTTTCCAAACTTAACTTACAGCCAGAGTTAAACAAAAGTCTTCAAAATTTATTTACAATTAAAGTTTTACAAGCCAGAGCTACCTTTCGAAAACAGAGTTCAAACGCAGCGGAAAATACAAACAGTTTGAAACAAGCTTCAAAATACCGTACGGTAGATAACGTCGATGACCAAAAGACAAACTTCACATCTTGCCCACTGATGTGAGGCTCACCTGCCTTCACTTCACGGAGAAGGCGAAACCCACTCGAACGTCCAACCTGGAGGAAGAGACTGACCACTCCAGGACGCACTGATTTCCTCGAAGTCTTCCGGAAGATAGCCTGCTCAGAAGGGTTACAACCAAACCCTGAGTATTCTAATACTCAGCAAGGCTTACCCGTCTATGAGTATACTTAGCCCATTATCTAGACATGCACAGCTCTTTGGCTCTGGAGTTATTTTGCTGAAAAGCTACTAAAACTGGATCCTTAGTTTCAATATTTTAGCTCCAATTGTGTTGATAGCTAGAAACTAGGTTTGCCTAATTCTCTAGAGCACACATGGTTAATCATATTATCTTTTCAAGAACATCAACACAATTAATCTTTTCTCTTTCTGCCTTTCAATCCTTACTACGATGCGACGCATTGACCAAGGCTCTCATATCCGCGAGTCACGGCGAATCGATCCGATTTAACCTTGCAAGGTGGACCTAACTCACACGACACGCGTAAACCCCGTCGGGCCACACACGTCAACTGTTCCCATAATTACCCCGAAGTCTGAATCAAGCCCGCAAGCACCCAGATGATGAGCCCCGCACGTGCGAACACCCAGTGAACCCGTAGGCTACTTCACCATCCGTCAACCCTACCAGCACCGCAGGTCGAGACCCAGATCCCGACGCAATTAAGGTAATTAGCTTACCGGTTTCGACTACCTCCTACTTCCGGCATGTGGTTAGTACTGTTCAATCCTCAGTCAAAGGGCCAACAACGGAACGGTCCTCAATTGACACAGGCGGAGACTCAACTTTCTTTTCTCAACAGCCACGTCCATCTTTCCCTCCGCCCGGTCTTCAATTTCCTTCTCATTGCATTATTTCTCAAAACACTGGCTGAAGTAACAGCCCTATATCTCGCGGGTGACAGGAAATCACCCGTCTTCTACCGGTTTACTTAAGCATAGCAGTGCTAGCGATACCTACACTAGTAAGGACACTGGGTAATCAAGATTATGCATCTATGGTTCCAATCAAAACCTTGAACGTATATGCACAATATTTTAATTATAACATGGAGTAATTAAAATAAGGGATATGCTCCGGGGCTTGCCTTGCAAGTCAGCGGGGTTAGCGATTTCTTCGGGAGCGTGCTCGACTGCGTCCTCCTGCTGTTCTCCTGCTTGCGGCTCCTGGATCGGTTCAGCAACGAGCTCGTAGGCGACTTCGGTGTCAGCAGCTACACGAGGAAAATATGCCATGCATAAAACTCAAGAAATGATGCAAAGCACTACCCACAACGAAAGACATGGACCAAACTCCAAAAGCGTCTACAGAGCAACCTTACAACTAGGGTTACAACGGAAACGGTTTAGAACTGAGGTACAGACTTTGATTCTAATGCCTTTTAGCCTGAAGTGTCTCCATCAAAGAAGACTAGGGAAAGCTCTGGAGTGGTTCAGGCTCAGCTCCATAATGCAAAGGAGTGATTCCAGATTATAGATACCTCTGATCGAGAACAAGTAAAACCCATCTAATAAACAGATGGAAACTAGCTAATACATGGCTCTATCAGATAGAGCACGAAATTACGAAGCTAATGCAACTGGTTTTTCCTTTATACCATTTTTCTACGAATTTCTACCATTTATCAAGCTTCAACTCAAATCAACAAAAATAAAAACAAAAACCCTGACCAGCGGGCCCCATACGTCATTGTACCAGAGAGAGGGGGGGAGCTCCTCTGTTTCTTCCCCCTGGTCACGCACGGCGGCGCGGCCGCGTGAGCACGGCAGCCATGGGCCGGCCGGCCGGCGAGGCAGCGCGGCGGGCTCGCGCGAGCAGGGACCCGCACGCCCGCGGCCCAGCAGGGGCGCGGCGACGGCAAGCGGCGGCCACGGCGGCGCAGCAGTGTTCCGGCGTCGGCGGCGCCTAACTCGTGCAGGGAAATGGCCGGGAAGGAAGAGGGAGGCGCGGAGAAGCTCACCGGCGACTCAATTGGAGCGGAGGGAGGCCGGAAGGGGAGCTCAACGAAAGGGGGGCGGAGCTCGACGAAGCTTCAATGGCGGCCGCGGTCTGCAGCTTCGATTCCGGCCGGCGGATGGCTCAATCAAGCACGAGATGGAGCAAGGAAGGTGTAGGGCGAGGTTGCGCGGCTTGCAACGCGAGGAATCGAGGCACGACGGCGAGAGGTGGCCGGAATCGGCACCGGCGCGGCGAGCGGCAGCTAGGGTTGCTTGGCTCCGCTGTGCACTCCGTGCACGGGCGAGGAAAGGGAAACGGGGAGGCGAAAGCGAACTTGGCGTCCCACTCGGCAACGTGTGCGCTTAAGCGGCGATGGGCTCGCCGGTGCGACGCGTGGCGGCTCCGACGTCGAGAACGGCGAGCACAGGCACAACAGGGAAGCACTACGACCAATTTTGAATGATTTTTAGCTGACTTTGACCGGCCAAAGCTCCAAATTTTACATTGGAACATGAATTTTGGCCAAAATAGAAGTTGTAGAGGACTAGAAAATCTACAACTTTGCTTTTGGGCACAACTTGATTTGAAACTCGGATCAGAGACAAAAACGCGATCGAACACTGCTAAATCGATGTTTACCGCGCGAACACGATTTACGCTAACGACAAGATTAACTCCTAACTAGCGAATCTAAGCTCATGATTAGCGCTCAGTAACACTGGGGTGTTACAGCCTTCCCCCCTTAAAGGAATCTCGTCCCGAGATTCAGGCACGATGGAACGTATAAGATGAGATGGCCAAGTGAGAAGTACCTTGATGAGCATTTAAAAAGTCCGGATACTTTGACCTAATCCTATTTAGCAAAGCATTTCTATCGACACCTGCATACTAGTATAGGCCCACGGTACCTAGGGAAAACATGCATACTATGGTTCCATTCAACTCCTAGAACATAAATGCACAATACTTAAATAAACATTGAATAATTTTAAATTATGGTTATGCTCCGGGGCTTGCATGTGTCGTGTGAGTTAGGTCCACCTTGCAAGGTTAAATCGGATCGATTCGCCGTCTCTCTCGGTTAAGAGAACCTTGGTCACTGCGTCACATCGTAGTAAGAAGTGAAATAAGTATTGGAAGGTAGCGATGGAATGCTTTACCTTTTGTTCTGAAGAATTATATAATCTACCATGTGTGCTCTAGATGATACGGCGAACTTAGTTAATACTTGATTTACTAATCGGAGCTAAAATATTGAAAGTAAGGATTCAATCCTAGCAGCAACTCAGCAAAAGAACTCCAGAGCCAAAAAGCCTTGCATGTCTAGGTAATGGGCTAAGTATACCCAGAGTCGGGTAAGCCTTGCTGAGTATTAGTATACTCAGGGTTGTTGTTGTAACCCTTCTGAGCAGGTTGTGTCCCTGCGGACTTCGAGGAGATTTGTGCGTCCTGGATTGGACAGCCGCTTCCTCCGGGTTGGACCGTCGAGTGGGCCCCGTCTTCCCCGTGAAGATTGGGCAGGTTGGCGTCACATCGGTGGGCAGGATGTGGAGCTCACCTTTTATCGTCGTCGTAGCTATCGTATTGTATTTCGAACTCAGTTTTAAACTTCCGCTGTGCGTTTGAACTCTGTCGTTTGTATTCGAATCTTTTATGTAAAACCTGTGTTGTAAATTAATTTGAAGATTCTGTATGCTGGTAACACCTGTGCTCGTCTTCGTGCGGGTCTAAGTGCAATTGTGATCCTGGAGTACAGTAGTTTAATCGGGATTTTACCCGACAGCCTGTCAGGTTACACCGTTTTAAGTGCACAGTAACTTGATTAAATATTAAGATGATGGTTAGTGCATTTAAGCCGGTTTAATTTGGACGGTGCTGCTACAGGTCCGAAGCTAGCAAGTGTGGTACCAAGTCTGTAGGAGGATAGGGTATCAGTGTAGGGGAGGAGGTGTTGACCTCGCGTTCCCCGAGTCGCAAGGTAGGCTTCACAATCCCGGGACGACCTCTCATGGGAGTACGCGCCCAGACCCGAGAAAACAGGATGGTGCCATGGCTACTAGTTCTCGTTCTAGTAGACCGGTGTCTCGTTGTTGGTTGGTTTGATTCTGACTAGCTTCGATTTGAGTGGGTCCAGGTGTACAACTTTTGAAGAGTGGAAACTATACGTATAGCCGCATACTCGGCCATGTACAACTCTACTTTTCTGTTGCTTCCATTATGTTACTAGATATTTCTACCTCCCTCTAGTCTACTGGCCTGCTTGGATAGCAGTTGAGGTGCGAGGAGAGAGAGAGAGAGAGTTCTCATACTGACTTGAGTGGTTCATGGAGTTATACTTAGTCTGGAAGGTGTGAGTTGACTGGGAGTCCAGGATGACGGAATGGCCCGTGTCGGGAGATTTGGCTGATGCTTTGAACTTACTGCTGTTGCATAGGAAAAACTCTAGCCTTATTCTTGGCTACTTTTTATATCTGTGCATTCCACTTAAAGCTGTATTCGGATGGTGACGTGAGCCTATCCCGTCTTTGGGGATAGTTTGGTAGATGCAGGATCCGATTCCGATTCAACGATCAAGCTGGACGATGATGAAAGGCACTAAGATCGGGTCGAGCTACACTCCAGTTTGCCTGTGGAGGAGTAAAGTCGGAAGATGAAGGATGTCCAGAAGAATAACTACTGCTTCCGAGTTCTGCTTGTAAATCTTTTAGCCCGAGGGACTTGTACTCTGATTATCATATCGCAAATCCTCTGGATTATGTATAATTAAACCCTTGTAATGACTTTATCGAGAAGTATGGCTGTGATATGTAATTGAAATGAGTTCTGTATGTGATAGCTACTGATCCAGGGACTATTGATCAAGGGACTATCACGACAATACAGGGAGTCGGGTTCTCTTTTTGGAAACCCCGTTCGTTTCAATATGCCACTGAAGCACCAAAAAAAATAAGTGTAAAGAGAAATAGTGAACAACTAAACATATGCAACATCTTATCAAAATAAAAACGTCGAATTTCAAATGAAACATTTGCGATCAATTTCTGCATAACTTGGATTATCAGTTACATGGTGTGTTCCTGACAAACTAAACACGAACTGCATAACTGATAGATCATGTAAACTTCAACTTGTTATATGTGCCTATTATAGTGATTGAACTTCATGTAAATTTTACTATAGTAGTTACTTTACTGATTGATCTTTCTACATGGTGTGTTGCTATGGGTAAAGGTCGGATATATCAGTAAAGTATATGTGACCTATTATAGTAAATAAAAAGATCAACTTGTTATATGTGCCTATTATAATAACTTCAATTTGCAATATACTGTTCTGCGATGTTGGTGTTGGATAATTACAATGAGTCGCTCTTCTTCTTCTCCTAAATTTGGAATGTCCTCGATCTTTTTTTTTTCGAGCCAAAGAAACCTTGGTTACAGATGAAAGGTCCTTGTTTGGTTTTGGTAATTGAGTGAAAACATAGGTGGACTAATAAGTGCTTATGTTGAGATACACAAGTGATTAGTCCACACAAAGACACTAGTATGAGCAACATATGTCATGGAGGAGAAATGACTAAGAGTTGATGCTATGCTCATATAGTGTGATGGAGGAACTCATTATATATGAGACATGACATGGAGTAATGTGACCAAAGTGGAGAAAATCAAGACAAAGCTTGGTTTGATGGACCGGTTGCAATGGTAAAGGGCAAGTCAAGACTTTAAAGCGATGGACCGCGAGGCAGAGAAGCTTGGGTAAGACTTGGCACCGATGGACCGAGGCGACGGTGAAGAGCGAGCAAGGTCAAGATCGATGGACCAAAGAGGTCATGTGATGATATGGAGTGGATCATATCATTCAAGGAAGATCAAGCCAAGTGTTGACTCATGATGATGATCAAAAGGCTTGATGGAGTTTGGTGCTTGTGTGGCATCAATATTTAGGAAGATGAAATGGAATGCGCAAGGCAAAGGTATGACTTGTAGGGCATTTCATTTCACCGGTCAAAGGTTGTGTAGATAAGTGCATGACCGGATTTAGGATAGATGGCAGTACTATCAAGAAGGGCAAACTTGTTTGCATATCGGTCATCTAGTGCCACTTGAGCGATCTAAGTTTGCGATGTTGCTAGGACGAGTGGCATGGTGAGATCAAGTGAAAATCCTTTGAAAATAATTGTGAAAATGCTAACACACATGCACATGGTGTTGTTCACTTGGTGTTGTTGGTACATTTGCAAAGGAGAATGTGTTGGAGTTGATGTTGATCAACTTGGGGAAGCAAGAAAGGTATTTTGGTGTTCTCCGGACACTAGGTTGGCTCTTAGAGTGGAATATTGCTTTGATCCATTGTGTTTTGGATCAAGTATTTAGTTAGGTTGTGTAGCCCTCTGAATAAGCTTTCCATAGAGTATAAGATCGTCTAATTTGGACATCAGAGCTAAGAGTTATGAGCGTTTTACCGAGGTACATTTCTGCTAGAAATAGACCTGCGGACGGTCCTCTTCTGGGGGCGAACGGTCCGCCGTTGTCTCGTTTGAGCTCGAACAGAACCGTTCTTGGCTCTGGATGGTGGTCCAAAATGAACTGCGGACCGTCCGGTCCATGGAGGCAGACGGCCCGCCTTTAAAAACTGAAACGGGCGCAGAAACTTGGTCTTTCTGTATGGGGTGTCCAAATGAACTGCGGACCGTCCACCATTTGTGAGGAGGACCGTCCGCCCGAGCTATAACGGTCGACTCTGAGAATCATTTATTGAGGATATAGCCGTTGGGTTTGAAATGGCGGACCGTCTGGGCCCTGTGGGGCGGACAGTCCGCGAAAACTCTGTTTTCACGGGATTTGAGTGTAACGGCTAGTTTGGGACTTCCCTCTATAAATAGAGGTGGTGGCCGGGCATTTGAGAGGTTGAGCACCTTGGAGACTTGGTGTCCTTGTGTGAGAGTGCTTGAGAGCCCTCTAACTCACTTGTGCTTGCAAAGAGTGTGATCCGATTGTGAAAGAGCGATTCTAGTGCGTTGCATTGAGAGATTGCAAGAGTTTGGCACTAGGTGATCGAGTTGCAAGCCGGTGGTGCTTGTTACTCTTGGAGGTTGCTACCTCCTAGACGGCTTGGTGGTGTGTCTCTGTTGTGAAGCCCGCAAGAAGATTGTGCGGTGCTTCGGAGAAGTAATTGTGAGGGGTATTGTGCTCACCCCGCGGGAGCCGCGAAGAGCAACTCTAGTTGAGCGAGACACGAAGAGCAACAAGTGGTCCGCCCGGATCATGTGCTAGAGCTCGGTGTGAGCACTCCATGTGGGAGAGTGTGACTTGAGAGTCACCACTAGCAAGAGGATCAGCGGCAACTTTGGAGCTTGTCTCAACGGGGACTAGTTTGGTGGCAATCAAGTGAACCTCGGGATAAAAACCATTGTGTCAACTTTGTCTACTCTTCTCGGTGGTTTGCATTCTCCAAACCACAAGCCTTGTATTTACATTCATATATATCTTGTGCTTGTGTAGTCGCTTTAGTGATTAGTTAGCTTGTGTAGCTTGCTAATCATCTTCTTGCTTGTGTAGCATAGAAGTAAAGATCCTAGTGTAGCTAATTAGTTTGTGTAGCATAATTAGTTGTCGTGTTTAGTTTGTGTAGCTAAGTTAGTTTTGAGCTCTCTAGTTTGGCTTGTGTAGCCTTGCTTTTCAGAACTACTAGTTGTGTTAGTTTTTGTGAACCTTGCATACTAGTATGTGTAGGAGCTCCCCGGTTGTTTGAGTACTAGTTGCATAGATTTGTGTGACCTTGCAAACTAGAATTGTGTAGGTGAGCTCTACCTAGCCCGGCACCTTAGTTGCTCAATTAAGATCCTTTTGTAAGGTGCAAATTATAGATAGAGGGGTGTAGTCTTGTCTAGATCGATTAGTTTAATTCCGCATAAGTTTCGATTAGCCGGCAACGTTTTAAATTTTAGAAAGGACTATTCAACCCGCCTCTAGTCCGCCATTTCGACCCTAATACAACAGACCTTGAGAAAAACACGAGCAAACGGACTATGCAAGTGAGGAGCTTGGATACATGCGTAACCTACTGTATTGTTCGGAAGCAGGAAGCCGGTCAGGGACCAATGTGAGGCTTCCTCTTTGACCACCAAGTTGATATCGCTTCATGTTGCCGGTGATGGGCGTGCGCAGCCCTATGCCTCCCAACGCGCCGCCATCTCCAAATAGCTTCTTCCTTCTCCATGAATCTCCAGTAGTAGCAGTTCTTATAGATTCATTTGTTTTTATTCACAATGAGCATAGCACAGCTAGCAGCAACAACACAAGCACCACCACCAAATTCCCATCCATCTACCATATCAGATCATGAGATCAGACAAACCAAATCTTCCTTCTCTCTTCTCTCTCTTTTCTATTTTCTATCGAGCAACCAAATCAGATGAGCTCCAATCCACATGGAGGTCGACAAGCACCAGCAACTGCAGCTCCAACTCTCCTCGTCACCGCGTGGTGCGCCCTCACACATGCTAGCTAGCATCACCAGGACCTGCAGGCATGGGCTCCTGTGGTTGCTGGCCAGGTTGTAGACGACCGAGCCGTCATATGAGGATTCTTGAACGAGATCTCAGAGTCGGCCTTTTTTTATTTACATGAGTGACACGGGTACAGGAGCTGCACACGGTCTGAGTCCTAGTTGAAGGCAATCCAGGAGGATGAGCTGTGCCCGGCCGAGCCCCAATTGAAGATGACTGCACGATTGGTCGGACTCGCATACGAGATGGACTAAAGCCCCATGTGTCAATGACACAAGACGGACCAAACCAAAATTTAAGGTGGAAACCTTACTCGCTTTAGTAATAGGTATAGATATAATCCGAAACCCTACCACAGATAATAACCACAAAAAAATCAGAGGCATGTAGGTACGACGGTGAGACGGAAAACCCCATGCCATGGAACACAGCAACGAAAGCAACGCAGGGAGAAAGCAAGCAACGAAGGCAAGATCAAGGGGGGAGGGGGTTAGGAACAAGGTAGCGCGGGGAAATATACCTCCAATCAGAAATGTGAAGTTGCGGAAGCGATGCAACCGAGAAGGTAGTTTGGTTTGGTTGGAACCCAAGTTCTGTGCAGTGCGGCTGTGGAGTAGCAGCTGCGAAGGACTAAGAAGAGTGGACACATGGGCCGAGCAGCTCCGAAGGAGGGCGGAGGTGGTGGAAGTGGTGGGTGGTTGGGTGGAGGTGGGGTTTTTTCTCTGCAATGGAGGAGGGGGGGGGGGGGAGAGGAAGTGGAGAGCAGGAGTAGGGGAGGGAAGGGGATGCCAGGGACGGGAATTGCGTGCAGGCCCTTAGGGCAGGGAAAGTGGAGAAGCGAATATGCCCTTGTAGCAGGAGGGGCTGAATCGCAAAACTACACATCAATCGGTCATCTTTTCTTCTCGAGAAATACGGGGTGCAGCTAGGGCAGGACAAATGCACACGCCATTGTACTGTAGTTGATTGCTGTTATCTTGATTTGTGTAACGGTCAGTCACACTGCACCAATCAGTTTAACCAAACGAGGTACTAACACCTTGTTTAGATGCCCGGTGTAAATTTTTTGAAAGGAAATATTTTACATTTGAAATATTAAATATAGACTAATCACAAAACTAATTACATAACTCTTCTCTAAACTACGAGCCGAATTTAAGACTAATTAATCTGTTATTAGCACATGTTTACTATAGTAATTATTATAGCAATTTAGTGGCTAATCATGATCTAATTAGGCTCATTAGATTCGCCTCGTAATTTATAAGCAAACTATGCAATTAGTTTTCTACTTCGTCTAGATTTAATACTCTATGCATGTGTCGCACACATTCAATGCCATAGTTTTGGAGTTTTGAATTTTGCGTCTAAACCAGATCCAACTATAGCCGTATTTCCGGTAGATCTGCTTATACAAAGTGAGCAAACCACTACTACATCCATTTTTAGTTGTTATTCTATCCACTGATGTGTGTGTAATACATTTTGTTACAAAGTTTGAGTAATGCTATATTTACTCATTTGTTGCAAAGTGGAATCCACGTCACACATGTTCCCATCTGCTCACACGTGTTAGCAAATGACTACATCATTTTTTTAACAGCGTCTTCTCTGCGCCGAACATGTTACCTCAGCTTCGTGACTCACTTTACCTCTGCGTCGAGATCCAGCTGCCAAGCCATGCATCTACCTTGCGTCGCCGCCGTCTCCCCCTAGTCCTCTCTCGCGCGCGCAGCCCGGCCATCGCTCATTGCCCGCGCCTCCTCTTTCACGCTGCCATCAAATATGTTAATTGATGAGGTTGGACAGGTGGAGGAGGGAGAGAAAAGAAGGGACGAGACAAGAAGGACGAAGGCTCGGTCAGAAGACAAGAAGATGTTGCGGTTTTAAGAGAAGAGGCAAGTATACTGTATTGCAAACTAAGAAGATGGGCTGCCTTATACTGTAGCATAGCAGTTGGCTGCAGTGTTTAATTCCTCATCTCCTAACAATTAGTTTATTCTCCATCTTTGTGCTAAAAAATAGGCACCATGTTATAACTCTCAATTCTTTTTCCAACTGAAGTATAGAAAACTCTTGGAGATGGTCTATTTTTTTTGCTTCTCATACTATTTTGGGAGTTGTAAAAACCATGATTCTTGGAGATGCTTTATTTACGAGCAAGAGATACGGAGATATCCTTTCTACTTTTACGACAGCCCCTGATTACTAATAAGACTTTCATAAAGGGCCAATATGAAAGAACACATGCCTTTCCCTTTGAAACATGAAAAGTGTAAAATCCTACCTCCACAAGGGTCCCAACTGATAAATCCTCGTGCTCGTCGTGATGGCCACCGGCGGCGGCGGCGGCGCGAGTGAGATGGCCGTCGGCGTCGGGGAGGAAAACCCGAGCCCTTCGACTATCCCAACCCGCGGATTCTTCGTGGCGCTGCACGTTGGCGCCGGCTTCCACGCGCCGGCGAACGAGAAGGCGTACCGCCGAGCCATGAAGCGCGCCTGCCTCGCCGCCGCGGCCGTCCTACGCGAGGTTCTATCGTCGAGATCTAACCCTTTAACGCCCACTCTCTCCTTCTCGTTGCTTATTGCCATATGGTTTGGTATGGCTTGGCGCCTGGATTTTACCCGTTGACTGAGGTTGTCGAATACGTAGGGTTAATTTAATTGGAACACACCGACCGATTTCGTTTAGGGAGATCTGGTGCATTGTGAACTGAGCCAACCATAGCTTACTGGTTCTCAGCTCTATGTTTATTGGGATTTATAGGCTACTCGTTTGATTACTGTAGCTCCACGTTATGCTGGACAATTGTCGTTTGCATCTGGGCGTTGTGCACAATATGATCTATGGTGCTACATTCCTTCATATTAGGATCATGTGGAATGCAATCTTCAGATCCCTCCTAGTGGATTTTCAGTATTGGATTCCTAACGATGTTTTGTACACTTTCAGGGCAGTGGCACAAGCCTTGATGCAGTTGCAGCTGCCATTCACGTTTTGGAGGTCCGTGTTGTTACATCTATGATATTGAATGGCTATCCTCTTGTGTTGCCTATATGTAATTGATCTTGCTAACATTTGGAGTAAGAGTAAGATATATGTATTATGAAAATGAATGAACAATTATGTGATTTGTTACCAATTTCCAAATGTTTTTGCTTATCTCTGCATGTTGTAGTTTAGTAGCTACATTAGGGGTTTACTGGCATATTATGTTCGCTTGTTTATTCTAGCAAAAGGTATCTGAATCTGATTATTCTTATCTGACGATTAGGATGATCCCATCACAAATGCTGGTCGGGGTTCAAATTTGACTGAGAGTGGTCATGTGGAATGTGATGCAAGCATTATGGATGGAAGTACTGGTTCTTTTGGAGCTGTTGGAGCTATTCGAGGTACTTGTGCTAATTTGGAACATTGAAGCTGATAAATAGGCATGGAATTAGAGTTAGTTCTGACCATAATTTCCATTTCTTGTAGATCAGGTGTAAAGAATCCAATCCAAGTCGCTTTGCACTTGGCAAAGGAACAGATTGCAGGATCGTCATTTCTTGGTCGGATACCCCCCATGTAATCATGAAAACCATGGCTCACTCTTCTCCTGCTTTATTTTCTATAAGTTCTTGGCTTCTTGCCCATCTATTCACTTGTGCCACTCAAATAATTGTATAGTGTCATGTCCTTTAGAGTTGTATGACCTGCATCTCATCTTGTAATTGAAACTATTGCTATTATGCATTGAAGCAATTATATACAAAGTTCCCTTAAAATTTCATCTCATGCTGTAAACTGATCAGTAGCTGATGCACCACTGCACTCTTTCTCCATATTCTATATGTGCTGATTTATTCAGCACTCATTTATGTTGATTTTTATTTGTTTGCTCCTAACTTTGCACACATATTAGCTCTATTTCTGAATACTGAACTATTCCTTGTTTTAGGTTTTTGGTTGGTGAAGGAGCATATAAATGGGCAAAATCTAAAGGAATGGATCTACTTGAATCTACATCGGAGGCTAACAGTGTGAGTCCCTTCTTGTCTTGTGTTGTCTAATCCAATCGTTCATTCCTGATTGACTGGAACATTCATGTTTTCAAACAGTGGTTGGTGACTGAGAATGCAAGAACGCAGTGGGTAAAATACACGTCATTGCTAGCTAATTCCAAGAAACTATTAGAGCTTAACACTGATTCTGGTTCAGAACATGATTCAGTACAGTTGGAAGCACCAGGTTACCTCCATGTTTACTTGCTACTGATCTTATTCGAGTTGCATTTTGAACTTTTATTAATCTGTTCAAATAGCTTCTGGAACTTAACTGAACTTGAATGCTTCACTTTGTTACCTTAGCTTAATGATATTGGTTAGTTTGAAAACTTGGCCCTACACTGTACTGCTGTTTTATTAGTACAAAATGCTATTCTAATAGGTATTTTATTTTATCCATTTTCTCATAATTACATTTTTGCCTCCAGCAATATTCGATAAGTTCCACCTGAACTATAAATTTGACTGGCTTGTTGTGAACTAGCCATGCAACACAGTTTTATTGCTATCCACAAGGTCTATTAAAAGATTTTATACTGCATATGTAATTTGTCGCATTATCCAACAGATACTATCACAACAAACCTTCTTGAATTGTCAATTGTGTGGCTGAAGGAGGCAAGGAGCATATGGGCAAATGCAGTGGTTGGTCTGAGTTCTATTGGACATTTGTTAATTGTCCCTAATATGTTCTGTGCTACTTCCATTTGGATTTGTCCCTTTTGAATATATTTATTTCAACACTCAATTTTTTTAGCTATGCTACTAGTCTCAGGAATGTGGCACTAACGTTACATTCTCGTGTGTATTTTGTGCAATGATATTGATAGATGATAGTGGTTTTGGACTATATTTTCCGCAAATAAAGCCTCTATGCTCCACCTGTCCACCTGACCTGTGTCCATTTCATTGTAGGCACTGAATCTGAGAATATTGCTGATGTAAAGAAGATGTTCACACAGTCAATCATGGAAGACAATCAAGACTGTGTAATGGATACAGTTGGTGTTATTTGTGTAGATAGCTATGGAAATGTAGCATCAGGTGCATCTAGTGGTGGTATTGCCCTGAAGGTTGGTTTGGTTATCAATTCCATCAGTTACTCGCTCAAAGTTTACTTCCAGTATAACAATTGAATTGGTTGTTCCTTGGTAGCCATTTTCATTTTTAATTTATTTTGTATTGTTCTGGATAAGTGAGTGCAATTTCTCATTTATCTTCATGTTACTCTGCCAGCAGCATATAACTCTCATTGGCTCGCAGGTACTAAGAAAAGCACCTGATGTCTTGACAGGTAGATGGCCGGGTTGGGCTTGCAGCTATGTATGGCTCTGGGTGCTGGGCTTCTTCCAAAGGACCCTTTGGTACACCATTCATAGTTGCCTGTTGTGCCACTGGAGCTGGAGAACATTTGATTAGAGGATTTGCTGCCCGTGAATGTTGCATCTCATCATCATTGTATTCTCATTTATTCGAGTGTTTTTTTTTTTGCTTTTTACATCTGTACATCTGTTCAGTATGTCAGTAGGGCTAAACAACTAGTACACTATTTTTTTTGGCAAATATCTCCTTCAGTAATTGTAAGTCTGAATATCTATAATTGTATATTGTCAGGTCACAATCTGGTCCTGCTTCTGGCTGCACTAAAGTTCTCCGTTCTGTGGTTCAAAGCAGCAGTAGGATGTCTCATGATACGGGCGCTGGGTTGCTGCTAGTTCAGGCTGATGTTCAAAAGGTCAGTTACTTGCAAATTCCATGTACTTCGATTTTGGATAAGTAGCCCCTCCACTGTGGGTTGAACTATTTATCTTTTTGTAGCGAGGGGATTTGTCCGAACTGGAAGCCGCTGAGCTGGTTGCTGCCTACTCGTCCCCATCATTTGGAGTTGGTTATTTCGGAAGCAATATGAATAATCCAAAGGTAATAGTGGTACTAGTACTTGATGCTTATCATTATTATTTGACTATTTGTTCCATGGTTGGATGCGGCAAATCTTTATATGTTTGTTTCCCTAGATTTCGATGCTTAGAGCATCAGAAGGCGCATCTGGTATTGTCAACCACTTTGCGACTAGGATCAAGATTGATGCAGAATCATCTGAATTTTGACAACGGGCCTGTCTCTGTTGGCAATCGTCTTTTCCTGTGAAACAGCTGCAAAAGCACTTGTTTTGGCATTCATCCATTCTGAATTATTTGAACAGTATTTGATGAATCGTTTGAATATTATTATCTGATGACAGCTTGTGATCCAAACAACCTTAGATTGTGGTCTGGCTTTTATACGAATGGACCTCTCCACCGAGTAGAGAGGAGACGAGAAATCACTTTATTATCATTTCGTGTACAATTCCTGTAGTTCATCGATCGATCCCGTATATACGGGTATAAATGGTGGTACGTATCCCGATCGTATAATATGTCCCTGCGTACGTTTAGCAGAGAAACAAATCATACTAGGAGCACTTGAGAATTATTATAGTCGGTTGGATTCTTGGCCGGCGCCTTTCTCCCAGACGGCATAGTCGTTGCCGTGGGCAGCTACCTCGAACCCTGCCGGGACGAGGTGCCCGACGTCGTACCTAGCCCCGATCTTGACGATCACCTTGCCGTCGATCTCCGCCACGTAGGCATCGCCGTCGTGCTCGAGGATGGTGAGCTGGCTCGTCGGCGTGATTCCGTTGCGCTTGCGCACCGCCACCAGCGCTGCGATCTCGTCCTTGAAACCCCAGTCGAAGAAATGGTCGTAGAACTGTAGTGATGAAGCAAGAGCTAGCACTGAATTGACAAGGCCGGGATCGATCGAACACATATATATGATGACAAGTTAGTACTCACGATGCACGGATTGCCGGGGTGCGTGAGGATGTAGGCGTAGCCCTGCATGACCTTGTCGGAGGGGAAGGGCCACATGGCCTGCGTCGAGCCGGTGTCGTGGTTGTCGACGAACGTGACGGCCTTGGCCGGCCACCACCCGATGACGCCGGGCGCCTTGCCCTGCGCGTCGATGAGCCGCCACAGCTCGCCCTCCACGGCGGCGTTCAGGATCCCCTTGGTGGTGAAGTCGAACACCGTGGCCGGTGACGCCGCCCCGCCCACCTTGTTCACCCAGTCCACCAGGGCCTGCCGGTGCGGGTCCTGGTCGTAGGCAGGCTTCCCGTCGTCGCCGGGCACCATGCCGTTCCATATCTCGGCGACGGCGAAGCTGGGGGCCGTGCCGTCGACGTATACCTTGGCGACCTCGGCCGAGTAGCCCCTGGCGAAGTCGAGGCGCCAGGCGTCGAAGCCGATGTCGGACTTGAGCCAGAGCAGCCACTCGGTGAGCTCGCGCTGGACGCGGTCGTCGAGGTGGTCGATGTCCGGCGCCGCGGCGAAGTCGGCGCCGGTGTCGAGGTTGCCCGTGCCGTCCGAGTACTGGGTGTCGTCGCGGCAGATCATGTGGGGCCCCCAGTCGAGGCGGCTGTCGGGCGTCCCGCCCTCGTAGATGCAGTAGATGCCGCGGGAATCCTTGTAGTCGGCGCACCGGTGGTTGATGACGATGTCCGCCACCGCCTGCACGCCCTTGCCGTGGAACGCGGCGATCAGGGACTTGAGCTCCGCCGCCGTCCCGTACTTGGACGCGTCCAGGTCGTAAAGCCGGCCAGGCATGTAACCTGCTTGCACACAACAATTATATTATTGCACGTCTGCTGTTGATACTGTACCTTTTTTTTTGCAAATTCCGACACGTCATGCGTGTATATTGTATTTCATTTTCCATTGGTCAAGTGTGTAGAAATCAGTTAGACCATCTGAAGGCGGAATGGGCAAGGTTCGCATCGCAATCAGAGTAGCTGCGTGTTGTCCACTCCACGTAGACTTTCAGGATGCTTCATATCTGATTGCCCCCTCCATCACTCCTAGACATGTTCAGACAAGAATTGGGGAAGAAGAAGAAGATGAAGGACCCGTTCAGACGGACCTTGGGTGGAGACGGAGTGCGACGGCGGCGGGAGCCAGACGTGCGTGACGCCGGCGGCGGCGATGTCGTCGACCTTCCCCATCAGGAGGTTGTACCACCCGCCGCTCTGCTTCCACGACTCCCAGTTGAACCCCTGAACCAGCTCAATTCTTTCAGGGAGTGCAAATCAACCAAGAATCGGAACGTTCTATACATTCGCTACGAGATGGTGACGATCTGATGATCAGTCAGCATCAGCCATGGCGGAATGCGAGGGTTACCTGGAACAGGACCTGGCCGGACGCCAGCCCCAGGAGGAGGAGCAGGGTCGTCAGCTGGCAGCACAGGTCCCTGCTACCCATTGCTGCCGCGCGCTCTGCTTTCTCTGTCTCAACTCAACTCAGTAGAGTGGTGCTCAACAAGAAGCTGAGTGCAGTGAGGGTAGAGCAAGAAGCCGATGGATATTTATAGGCAGGCAGGAGTAGCTATCAAGGGAGTTGCTTGGAAGCAATGGATTTGTACCCAACTCCGTTACGAGTCGTTTCGTTTTCTTCCCCAGGCAACTCAAGACCACACATCTGAACAAGAAGATGGACTTATGGTGGTCAAGTCAATGGGGATGGCATTGGCATGGCACAAACTTCCTGGGCAGAAGAGGATGTTGGAACTGAAACCAAGAAGAGCCTTTTTCTGACGGGGGATATTAGCATGAATCATACTGCAGCAGACGAGCAGATATACACACGCTTAATTTTGTCAGAGCAGATACACAACAAGATATTCTTTGTATATCTTGTATAATTCTGTTAGTTGTGTAGCTTATAACTTGTAGGATATCCAGCTACACGTACGCGCTGCTGCTGTTGATGGCCTTGTCGTTAGGATGGAGATTGTACGTGACGCGATTGGGGTGAGTCTCTCGAGACAGACAGTTGAGACATTGTTCATGGAGCTTGAGAACCACATGTCGCAAAGCATGCATTGCCAATTGGACGAAGCAACCTCAGCCAACGGACTTGGTCAAAAAGTTTTGATATAGATGGCGTTGGACAGGAAGGCAAGCATCCATCTATCTTCAATTTGGTTGAGAGTTCGAGGAGAGCAAAGCTCTTCCTTCTCCTTGCACGGTGGCTGAAATATCGAGAGCACAAGAACTAACTCTTATGATCTTTCATGCACGTACTAGTAGATGAAGTAGGTAGACGCATTCCTCCTGCGGCTTGAGGATATATAGATGCAACTTTACAAAGATGAACAGTAGTGCAAGCCGCCGTGGGCAAGCTTAAATAACAAATATGAGTTTTCTAACAAAATATAATCATGCAACCTAAAAGCAAGCAAGGAGAAGATCGTGTACATGAGATTTTTTTTATTTTTAACCTTTTTTTAATAATATTTTAATTTTAACCCGTATCAAGGTATATTTGCACCCCGTAGCCCGTTTGGTCGCGCCAATGCACCTGGCGCGACAAGTAGCCTCTGTCGCGCCAGTGCATGTGGCGTGACAGGACTACCACGCTGGCGCTCGGTGCAGTGCTGCGCCACGGCTGCGCTGACGGGGCAATGACGTGGCACCTCTGTCGCGCCACATGCGCTGGCGCGACAAGAGGTCTGTCACGCCAGGCGGGCTGGCGCGACAAGCGCATTACCTGGGCCCGCGCAGGCCCCTTCCTCCCCCACCCTCCCACTCTTCCTCCCCGCTCATGTGCACTGCGCCGCCAGGCGCATCGCCTCCGCCGGCCAGATCCCCCCCAAATCCGGCGATTTTGGGGGGGGGGGGAGTAGGGGAAATCGATCCCCAGCCTCTCCCGAAGGTATTGCTCCCATTTCCTCTTTGTTTTACCTTGTGCATTAGTAGGTTTTAGTGTTTCGGGTTGATTAGGGTTAGGATCTTCATGTGTGAATTAGTGTTGTAGTTGCTAGTGTAGATATGTTTGGAGGTTTAGGTAGTACTCAGATGGTACTCTGCTCGCGATTTTAACATGAGGAAGTAGTTGCATGGATCGTTTAGGGTTTGTTCTAGCATTGTGTAGTGAAAAATATAATGAGAGTTTTTTTCAACCATACACAGGCAAAATAGGGTTGAAGTTTGGTATGATGCTAAGGGAATAAGACTATCTATGGCATAGAATGGTTTGTGTGTGGTATTTGATAGTCATAGTATGACTAGTTGAGTTTATATGTACCCCCAATTTGGTATGACCTGGCAATATTTTATTTTGTACCCCAATTAGTTGCATAGGTCATTTAACATTTGTTCTAGAATTTAGTACTGGAAAATATAATGATGGTTTGCTTTATGAATAATAGGCAATTTGGAATTGTTTGTGTAGGTGATTTCTTTGTATACGTGATCAAGGTATAGACAATGGACGAATTAGTTCGTTTCTTTCACGGGGGTATGGTTAAGGAAAATGGAGAGTTTGAGAATATGATAGAGGATGTTGAGCTTTTCGATAGTTCTCCATCGTTCAATGATTTGGTAGACCGAGTTGTTTCAAAGCATTGTTGTGGCATTGATGAAATAACTCTGAGGGGCATATTTGATTGTGGTAAAGCTAGAGCACATTATGTTATGTTGACATTGGAATCGGAGATGCATTGGAGGAAGTACAAGGATATAGTAGCGCGTGCAAATGTGGTTTGTTGGAAGGTGGTTGTTGAAATAACCTGTAGATCTAGATCACAAGAACCAGTTGGGAGAGTAGATGTAGTTCCATTTCGTATGGAGAATATAACTCAAGAGTCAACCGTAGTAGAAGATGTCCCAAATTTCACTTGTGCTAGTGAATTTGTTGCGGATTATGATATGGTCGTCGCTTCGGATTATTTCGACAACGGAACCTTCGAGGAGGACGATGATAGGGGTGCTGGGGACGATGATGTTGTTTCTTTAGGTTCAGAGGAGAATGAATACGATAGTAGTGATGACGAGGACGACGATGATGAAGGCACTGGGGAAGAAGAACCTGAGGGTAATGCAAGTGTGCCCCAAGTAGAGCAGGAAAATGATGATGCCGATGGATCCAGCGCTAGTGATGAGAAAATAAGTGGTGATCAGGAGTGTAGGGATGGGACAATGGGTCGGGCTGTTAATAACGTTGATGCATGTTTTAGTTATACCACTGAAGAGTTGCGCATGATGAAGCTAGCCCACATTGAAGTCCCGGCAGTTTCAAATGCTAAGGATCTTAGCAGGATCCATAGAGCCATTTGTGACTCATATATTTTTGAAAGCGAGTCTGTAATTGATAGTGACAGTCTAGAGATTTGAAAGGGCATGAAGTTCAATTCACTTCCAGAGTTGCAGTTTTTCTTGGCTGATTATGCAGTGCGTCATCATCGTCCATTTAATGTGGTTCATTCGGACAAGAGCGTACGGTACAATGTGCTATGCAAGCAGGGGTGCCTATGGGGTGTATGTGCACGGATTGTTAGGGGCACTGGTCAGTGGAAAATCACCAGAGTAAAACAGCCTCACACATGTGCATCCTCCAGACCGAAGCAAGTTCACGCACAGTGCACGGCACGTTACCTAGCACATCGCATTCTTGGTATTGTTCGGAAGGACAGCGACACATCTGTTCCTTCGCTTATGGAGTCAATTTTCGGCATGTGTTCTTACCGGGTGAAGTACTCGAAAGCTTGGCGTGCAAAACAGCATGCTATAGCTCTTTGCTGGGGAGATTGGCTGGAGTCATATGCAAGGGTGCCCAGAGTCTTGACGGGCATGTTCCTATACAATCCAGGGATTACATGGTTCATACACACGGGTGATGCTTCCTCACAATGGAGTGTACAAGCATGTTTTACAAAGGGTGTTCTGGTGCTTTCCCCAGTGTGCTGAATCATTCCAGCATTGCCGACCTGTGATCCTCGTGGATGCCATATTCTTGATGGGTAAATACAAGGGGACACTAATAATGGCAGTTGCCGTGGATCCAGAGAGGCAACTAGTACCGTTAGCATTTGCTTTGACCTAAGAAGAAAACAACGATAGCTGGTCCTTATATTTAAAATGGACAGGTAAAGAATTTGCATAAATAATTGCATCATTTATTTCTTATATTTGTACCAACTCAACAAATTCTTGTTTGATTCTTCAACTTGCAATGTTACTTAACTCATATATAATACCATCGGTTGAAAACAAACAAACAAGGGCTCTAGGCTTTAGCAATAATGAAAAAATACAAAATTATTATGACAACTCAGTGCATATTACTTGACCATACTATTTTTCTCAGACCACCATGTTGTCAATGAATAGGTTTCAGTGATCATAACATTGGCAGACTTTTTAGTGAATAGACTAGTCAATGAATAGGTTTTCCAGTGACTAGACTTTTTAGTGGCTAGGCTTTTCAGTGACTAGGCTTTTCAGTACATAGGCTTTTCAGTGACTGGACTTTTCAGTGACTGGGCTTTTCAGTGCCTAGGCTTTTCAGTGATTAGGCTTTTCAGTGACTGGCATCTATGATGCATACATTTTTCAGTGATTTCATGTTTCAGCCATTCTTGTTTACAGTAAATAGGTTGTACGAGATAGACTTTTCAGTGCCCAATCCCGTCATGCGCGTGAAGAAAATTGATTCCACTGGACCAACTGCGCACCAAATCCCGGGTAATATAAAAGGACCCCAACCATCTCATTGCCGTTTAGTTGTATGGCGAGCCTTCCAAACAAAAACTGAGAGGAACCATGTCGTGGATGCAAGGACCCATTGATCCGCCTCCTCCGCACCCAAACTTAGAAGTTAGAACCAGATCATTCTACGATGCGCACAATGCCCTTCCAGTAAAATTCTGGCCACATTGTCATCATGGAAACGACGCTGTTGTACAGGTCTATGAGCTGTTTGGTGATGCAGGACGACGGTTCTTCCGTTGCCCTTACTATGAGATTTGATATATTTGACATCTGTGTTTCATTTCATGGTCGCACATTTCTGTAAACAGATAAGCGTCTAACTCATATATATTTAACATAGACTTTAGATTGTGGGTTCACTTACTGGATTGATGGTGCTATGAAAGTTCATGTTCAAGAATACATACGTCACCTCCACGTACTGAACCAGCAAAAGGATATAGAGATCAATATGAAGCATGATCAAATCAACCAACTTCTGATTGAGAATCAAGAGAAGTCGTCGATGGCTGAACGCATCACACAATTGGAAGAAGAGCTACGCGAGGAGCGTGCGAAGAACTTGACGAGACGCTTCATGCCACCGACAATTACGGGACGGCAGAACTATTATGGTTAGTGGATATGGATTCATGTGCCCATCTCTACTTGGGCACGCTTCATGCCACAACAATTTATGCATCTCTAGTTGCGAATGTAATCTCAAATTATCCATCCTGTATTTCTATATCCATGTTTTAGGTGTGTAGTGCTTTTAATTACAATGCGGAACTATCCGTCCATGTAACATGTGGATGTTCTGTCACTTAATATGTAGTGAACCATCTAACATGTCATGTTGCACCCTAAAATAGTTGTTCAACAATGGAGATGACCCATCATTACATTGCACACGATACAAACAAAATAAATTCCAAATTTCATAACCATACAATGTTCGAAACTACAAATAAAGTCTCATACACATACGACAACCACATGAATAGGTAAATCACATAAATAGTCCAGCAATAAAAAAAGTCCGTCACACACATAGTCCAATCATACATAGAGTCCATACAACTATAAATAAAACAAGCTAATCAGAGTCGCCTTCAATCAAAAGCTCTCCCCAACCATCATCATCATCATCTCCATCATCTTGGACTACAGCTTTTCCCTTTCTTGCCTCAATTTAGGACACTATGACCTCTACTTCCGCTACATTCATTGCCCACCACTCGTCATCATTTCTATCATCAGGAATGTGGTCATGCTCAGAAGCACTCTTCCCTTTGTCCTGCACTGCACTATTCCCTTGGTTATCGACTACAGATGTGTCAATGGGCAACTCTTGGACTACTGCCTTCATTGCCTCAATCTGAGAATCCCCCACACGTACTTCCGCTCCGGCCAAGTCAGCCACAAGTGCTTTCATTGCCTCCAATTGTGCCTCTTTCGCAATTTTGGCTTCCTTTGCTTTCAACCTTACCGCATCAACGTCAACACCCCTTCTTGAAGCCTCTTGCCACTGAAAGTACTGTTCCCACGTTCCTTTAATAAAAACCTTCGTAAAATCACATGCACGACATTTAGCCGCACTTATCTTTTCTTCCGAATACCTGCTTCAGTTCTTCCTCCAAAAAGTAATGAGTTCCTCTTGACACTCAAGACCAAGTTTGCCCAAATTTCCATGTTTGGCAACTAAATCAACAGCAACTGGACCAAAAAGTATCCTTTCGTCTGGAAGAGGAACTTTGTACTCATGCCTTATCTTGTCCTTTTTTTCAAGGATCTTTCTAGTCTTATACGGTTCGGCACTACGACCCAACTTAATCATAAGATCCTCCCTTCCAGAAAAGGTCTCCCAGTTACAGGTTCTTCCCTCCTACACAACATGAAATGTGTTGGCCAACTGGATGACAAACCAAAACGTTAAACAATCATACAAGGGAAAAACGTCATTTACCCAAAAATCGCCGAAAGAGTTGCCACAATACCAACCGTAGCCCAACTCCGTTGGAACGACACCCTTTCGAGCCAAAATACCACATTTGCAACGAGGTCTTGGAGCCCACTCACATGGCCATTTCTCCTTACCACTCTCAATTTTTTTAATTTGCTCTTCAGTGTAGTACCAGTTAATCTTGGGGCTGTAGATGTACTCCTGGAAGTCACATAAAGGCCATCCATCCTGCATGAACAAAGAAATATACAATACAAAGATACTCGGTTAAATATTAGGTCATGCTAAACCAATTCAAAACCATTGCTAATGAATCTTACATGAGTGGTTAGCCTGCAATGGAAGAATGGAGTGAATTTTTTAGGGAGCTCAAGGTTGGGATGCTGCAGCTTGGAAGGATGTCCACAATAGCAAAGGGGAGGGTTCTCCACGCGGATGCACGCTGCCACTTGCTTTTCTTCATCGGTCATTGGAGGAGGATTAGGTGGAGGAGGCACCCACCTCTTGAACTCATTGAGTGGCTTTGTCTCATCCTTATCATATGGGGAAAACCGGATCCTAGGGTCAAACTTGTCTGGTCCATCAATCCATTGAAAGAACCTACACGGCTCTGTCCAGTAATATGTATCTCTTCCGGCACTCACAGTGTGCATTTCCGACTTAACAGAACACATGTAGTACGCTCTAGCAGCTGTAGTCGGCCACCTAGATTGCTTCACCTCTGCCGGAATACCACATTCACATTTTGGGACCGGTAGTGCTGGAGGAACTGGGGCATCTGCACATCTTACTGTAGGATAAACAATCTTAACCTTACATTTGCATTCCGCCATCAACCTGTAGACGGTGTCATTATTGGACCACCAAAAAATATCAAATTTCACTACTCATATATGTATCATCTAAACCTCTATTAATTACTCCATGGTCAAACTCTAAATTTTTCTTTAGCATATGACCGTCAAAGAAAAACACTAATTACTCCAACTTCCAAAAAAGCAACTACACAAAAAAATTCATGGTGCCTATTATCCATGAATTTGTTTCATAATATCTTTCCACCTACTCAACACTACAATTCTATATTAATTGATGCATGCACGTACTATCTCACGTGCAAAACGCGAGCAGAGTACCATCTACGTGTCATCGAAATCTTTAATCATGAATACAATACCAACTATATGACCATTTCTCAAATCAAAACCCAAACCCTAATAACCAAGAAACTACACATAACTCATATTCTACATGGTAAAATGAAGAGAAAATAGGGGCAATACCTTCGGGGAACTTTGGGGAACGTTTTCCCCCACTTTTCCACACTTCACGGCGTATTTTGAGCGGATCCAAGGGGGGTCGGCGGACGGCGGCGGCTGTTGGAGGTCGGGGAGCCGAGGGGGAAGAATAGGGAGGGTGGGGGAGAAGGGCTGGCGCGGGCCAGGACATTGGCCTTGTCGCGTCAGCTCGCATGGCGCGACAGCCTTGTCGCCCCAATGCATGTGGCACGACAGACTTGGCCATGTCGGCGCCCTGCTGGCGCACCGCTGTGGCGGACAGCCAGCGTGGCAGCTCTGTCGCGCCACATGCACTGGCGCGACAGAGGAGACCTATCGCGCCAGGTGCATTGTCGCGACCAAATGGGCTACGTAGTGCAAATAAATCTACGGGTTAAACTTAAAATATTATTAAAAAAAAGTTAAAAAATTCTGTACATGACGAGTTTATTAGTTATGGTGGGTGAAAGAGAAGCTGAAGCATGGGGCTGCTGATGACAAGCGTTGTATTTCTCAAGAATGCACCTTCTCTTCTCGCGATCTTCTCAATGCTTCCTTGAGCGGCATGTGGTTTAGATGATGACTGATTACTACAGTGGTCATTCTCGTCGTGTGTGGCGCCAGGTAGAAGAGCCCAAACTTGAGCCGACGCTCTTTATATCTTGCGAGCTGTTCTCTAAGAAACCTTATCGTCTTGTTTATACTACTCTTCCTGTTCTCCTTGTAAGCTTCCCACTTGGACATCCCCATGCCTTTTAACATGTGAACATATTCTGACATTATTCTCATTTGCCGTAGCGGCCTTGCTACGGTACACTTATTACCGGTAAGAGGCTAAATAAATCTGGACCCTTAAATTTAGAAAGAAAAAACAAATTAATTAAATGTAATAAATAAAAGAAATTACCTGCATGCGGCCATGCAGATCCTTGATCCGCTTATTTGGGTAAAACGCATGCGGCCATGCAGACATGCAGTGCAATCCAGTAGATTAATCATGGCTGGTTAGTGCAACATGCAACAAACTATTGATGATTACTATTTTCTCCATTTTGAAGACTGTATGTGCGCAGCCACCCCATGTTTATGAATCACGTAGTGTTTTTCAAGAAGTTGTCATATTGTGATTGATCCAAATACTACATACATATTTTAAAATGAAATGAATCAAAAGTATGCCTTTCAACTCATGTTAGAAAAAAATGTTACAACTCACTCTCATCTCACATCTATTAAAAGATCATATCAGATCACGTTATATATCACTTCTTTTCAATAAATCCATATGACAAGATATGATTGATAATGTTCATGTGATGAGAGGTAAAAAAACAAGTATGGTACATGCATAAGTGTGACACGATTGCAAGTGTGTGATATGCATGTTACATGTCAATCTTTTCGTGGGTGTGTGATGTGATTGGAGGGAGATAAATAAAAAAAGTGTTACATCTCTCAATCTGGTCATGGGAATGATCGGCCACGTACAATGAGGGAAAAAGCCAGAAATATTAGATCTCATCTGTTCTAATCATGCATGGAAGTTAGTTCTAATAGAAAGATATTTTCTCTCTTTTTCGGATTAAAATATAAAAAATAAATATTAAAAATATTACCTCCTAAGAGATAATATGACATTAGATCAACGGTCCACAATTACTTCGGTGTACGGTAGCAAAACCCTAATGCCGTGCTCATTACATACACCCAGCCTACATTTCTTCCTCCCAACTTTCAAGTGCCTATTCCTGCCATACACGACCATAACGAAATTTGAAACAAAAAGGTTATAATAAAAGGATTATTCACGCATAACAAGATTGGCAGACCAAAAATGCATCTTTAATTTGGACTAACAATTCTACATAATGTAGAATGTTGAAATAAGGCCAGGTAACCTTCTAGAATGCTCTACACTATGCAAGAGTAAGATATTTACTATAGAGTAATCTAGATTTGGTAATAAAATAAATTAGATAATGTTGTAATATCTAGGAAATTTCTAGAATGGGGGATACTTGTCACAACCTCATGGTTCCAGCATCCGGCACTAGCTGTTCTAGAGTCTGAGTGCTTCTTTACCTATGTAATTTCTCTACTGTAAGACTTCGAACTTGCTTCTATCTTAAATGACATAACAATGCTCCTGCAAACTTTTCAAAAAAAGGCAACTTATTCTATCTTACACTTAACTTCTAGTAGTATTTAAGATGTGGTAGTGCTATATCCTGACCATCTAGGTCTCCTCAACTTGATTTGGGTATATCCATTTTCTTCTCAATAAAAAAGACATGAGTTTCACTTAGATTAAACTTTTTTTTGTCTTTATAAAAGTGCACGTGCATACGGGTATATATGCGACCATCTATATATTTAGAAAAATAAAAGTTAGACATAAATAAATATCAAACCATGGGTATTAGGCCAAAACCCATATGTCATGAATCCTTTCGATCCAATTGTCGATGCTAAGATCAGCTGGCCCATCATGACACAAATCGACGTCGGTTTACCGGCTTTTGTCTTTCACCATCTCCGAGATCCTCAGAAGGAGCATGTACGAATGTACGATGACTTTGCCCTGTTGCCTTTTTTTTAGGGTGGTCCCTATCTATCAAGTGGAAGATGCATAGATAATCTTGCTAACTTGCAGCCCAACATCATCCTACTATTTATCTTCTTCTCCATATCTGGTAGCAGCCGGTGTGGATTCCCCCTCTGCAAGGTGTAGCTAAGATCAATGTGGGTGCTGCATTATCCAAAAACTCAAGAACTACCTCAGCTTCTGTAGTTGCTAGAGATGCGGCTGGGAATTTTCTAAGAGCGTCTTCAGTGGCAATGCAGGGGATTACTGATTTGGAGACCATAGAAGTGTTGGCTTTCAGGGAAGGTTTAGCTTTGGCGAATGACCTGTCTCTACGCCAGGTTCGGATGGAGTGACTGCACTAAAGCAGTAGGAAGTTTGGCACAAGATAATCTAGGAGTTTGCAGTCACATTGTCAAGGAGATCAAAGTAGATTCTGCAGCTTTCCAAGAGATGTAATTTGTTCATGAAAGGAGAGAAGCCAGCCACATGTTTTGGAAAGGACACGCTGTTCAGCTCGACCGGCCGGCATGTTTGGTTTTTTTATATCTAGCTGATGGCGTCCATACCTCTCATTGTATCACTTAATAGATGAGTGATGAAGCCCTTAGAAAAAAAGCAGAATAACCTTGACCTCTTCGCTGCTTGAACGCCTTATTGTCTGCCTGCAGCAGCCAGCCAGATGATATATATGGTTCCCTGCGACGGTCGCCACATGTTTGACCAGACACAAAAAGGTGAAATGGTTTTTTTAGGAAGACACCAAAAAGATGTCTCATATCTGATTCATATTAAGGAAAACAATTGATAGTACAATAAAATGACAACTTGACACAAGACGACATAAAAAAAATTATCGAAGAGATCTCTGGTCGTCTTCTTTATTCGATTGTTCGTCGTCTACCAGAGCTTGAAAAATACACTGAAATGGCAGTAAGGGAAAAGGACACCTGCAAATGTCATTGCCACACAAGACTTTGAAGACCGCAAAAACCACTCGCTGCTTACAACGAGATCTATCAACCGCAGAAAGAACATTGGCCGGAGAAACACCCCAAACAACACAGGCTTACAATCCTTCACCACCAAAATAGAGGGACACCTGCAAATGTCGTTACCACACAAGGCTTTGAAGACTGCAAAAACCACTCGCTGCAGAAAGAACATCGGCTGGAGGAACACCCCCAAACAACACAGACTTGCAATCCTTCACCACCAAAATAGAGGGTTGAAGAAACCGTATCTTAACGCAAAATAAGATACGCAGAATATATCCAATAGCTGCTAGATGCTCCCCCCCCCCCCCCCCCCATCCAGCTTTTAGGATTTTGCGAATCTGAATATTCAGCTATTCAGCTTCTACAATCAGCTCCAAAATTCACCCTGCTTGGAAGTTGAATAGCTTATAGATTTTGGATTCTTAAAATCCGCCCCAATCCATAGGGGGCCTTAGTGGGGGTTTCACGTTTCCAACCACACTGTGCCACCGAATGTTTTATACATTCTATTCTATCATACAAAATTGCATGCTAACTTTGATGGCAGTTGCTGCATGAATTATTTCGCTATCTTTCTATATGCAACAAAATTTGCCGATTGATTATCTACTGTGCAGTACAATCAATTTGGTATCATCAAGGATGCCATTTTATATAACTAGTTCAGATTGCTAGTGCACCATCAACAGTTTCACTCTCGTCATCAGAGGCGTAGGACTTCGATTTGGACATTGACATGACTCTTGAAAATCCATAGCCCAGAGAACTTCCTGTCGTAGCACACAGCTGTAAAGGGAAGGAGACGATGACATCAAATAGAAAAAAATTGATATTAGCCAATATAAATTGCATGAACACAATATAAATTATTTAAACTTGACACAAGCTATTCTTAACACATGTTGTGATATTCCAACATGGACATCAGAAAACCACTCAACTCAAGAACGTTAAAGTAAGTCATCTAAAATTTACTTGCACTACATGAATCATAAGAGACAAAATGAAGAAATTCATCCATTTGCATGATTTGGTATACGATATATTACTGATCCAATTTTCTAGGTTGACTTCATGAGCTAAAAGGCAGAAGAATCATGCCAGATTCATACCATCACTCTTCCAGACAGCAAATGGTAATACCAATGGCGTTTAACCATGTAATAATGTAACTAGTTACTACCACGTGACTTCCATTACAAGTTTAATTCAACACCTATCAACACAAGCAATCCTTCACTCACTACCATTCGGAAATTCGGTTTGCCATATTTCACAATTACACACCTCTGTGAGCTCCGACAGATGACGATTCCTGAACTCGTTGATGGTTTCTTGAATCTCTGACATTGGAAGTTTGGCCTAAAATAAAGCATACGCATTAAAGTGCATACATCAATAATACACAGTGGATGATAATCAAATATGTAAGAGCTCACTTGTGCAAGAACAGCTGCAGCCAACTGAAGACTCGGTTCCAAGGTCTCAGGGACAACCTTCAAATTTTTCACACAGATTCATCAGCATGTTAAAAGAACCACGTGTAAAATAAAATATCTGATAAGAAAAACTACCAGTGGTGTATAATAGCAATGACATTGTACAAGTTACACAGCACACAAATAAGCGATGCTTGGTCCCATGCAATTGTGGTATTATTTAAGAAGTGCAAGAAGAGTTGCAAATAAGCATTTACTAACTTTTCATGCTCAAATTTTAATCTATCAGTGACCAAAGAAGTAAAACATGATGACCCACAAAAATATGTTACCAATAACTGAATGTAGAAACTAATCACAGGATTTGGAAACACAAGCTCTGGATCTTTATCATATAGATCAGAATAATTAATTAAATCTACTTCCGCAAATCATTTCACATGGCTTGCAGTTTGTTATGATAAAAATAATAGAACTCCCTCTATGCAAATAAAAATTGTGAGTATACATGGCCAATCCAAGTTGCACCAATAAACCATCATGGTCAATAATGCTCTGTAACATCCACTTACCGCTGTTGCACCTGCTTTCTCCAAATTAACGCCATGATCAACATCATGTGCTCGAACAAATGTCTTCACATTTGGGAAATATTTGTTCAATGCCCAGACAGCTCTATAGTTTGCACCAGGAGTATCCAAAGTAATTGCAGCAGCGCAAGCTCTCTCAGCTCCAACTTTGTGCAGTACCTGTTAAAATTCAATTCAGAACAGTACTTTTAACAAGCTATATGAATATTAAAATGTAATCAAACTCATCCTACCTCTCTGCTTCCAGCATCCCCAAAATATACTGGAAGGTCAAGTGCACGCCCAACTGCTACCCGGTCGCTGGAAAAGAATACATGCATCAGGAAAGTTATTCTTAACATGCAGTCACTGGATGTAAAGGTCAAGTATACACCCAAACTGTCCTTGTTCAACTTGACCATTAAGGTGTATGAATTGAGCAAGGATGGTTTGGTTTCAAATTAAAGTTATTCTTGACATGCAACTACCAGAATACCAGATTGCTGGGTATTGCCAGCATTTCCTGATTTCCTGAAAACATCCGCCTGAACTTTTGTTTTATTTATTAGTGGATTTACTACATTTCAGTTGCAGTCTCACATTAGTCTAAACATGATATCAACAATGTTTTTAAATCGCCTAATCGTCTGATCGCACAATGGGTGGACCAAACGACTAATCGTGATTAGTCGTCGACTAGGGTCGATTAGTCGGGTCTGATCGACCCTAGTTGTCCAGGACATATATATATATATATATAGTATAGGAGTTAAGTCCTAAAGTACTAGTATATATTCTCATATATATTTCAGGCCAAGAAAGTGTCTAGTTTTCTATGTCTAGTACTGAATATAGAGCAAATGGTGACTGCCTGGCTGGGAGCCTCTCCAGTCTTGCCTCTTAAGTTCTAACCCTAGTGGGCTTTGGGCCTCTCATTTTCTCACCAGCCCACAAGCAATCCAGCCCAGTTACACAAACAAACACCCCTAGTCGGACAATTAATCGCCTCTAATCGCCGATTAGTCGGTCGAACGATCGATCAGGCTTCCTGATCGAGTCGTGGACCCTAATCGAGCACGCTGGACCGATAAGGTCGATTAATCGCAATTAATCGCGATTAGTCGCTCGATTTGAAAACATTGGATATCAATGAACATCATAGAGGTAAGCTCTACAAACTTACAAACCCAAATCTACGCAGGTTCATGCAGTCATACTTCTTCATGGTTAAACATTAATTCAATAGTCTTCGAGAAAATCATTTATTCAATAGGGACACAAAGGTTCTGAATCACTATCCATACTTTCTTTAAAGTTCAGGTGGTTGCAAAAAGCACCATACCTTCTAACATCAAGTGCAACGAAAGGAATTAATCGCTCTGACAGGAGTTGGGCAATGATCTAGTATAAGGAAAAAAAGGCTTTATTAGGACCTATCAAACATGGAAAAAAGTTAGTACTGTGTGGGGATTGCAATACAACCTGCCCAACACGTCCAAAGCCTAGTATAATAATATGATCTTGCAAATCATCAGTCTGCATAAACAGAAATTAGAAACATTAGATAATAAATGACATATTAAAGGATATTTGAGAGCCTGCATACTATCGGCTGCAAACTCGGGAGATAATAGTAAAAAGAAGCAACACTATCCCATTACCAATTTACCATGTGTTTTTTGTGCCTCGCAATTAGCATAAACCCCTTGGTTAATTGTCATCTACAATGGCTACAAAACTAGCTGGTACTGAGTTCCATTGTGCTGGGAGATATATGACAATACCTGACCTGACTTGGCTTTTGGATTTTTTTTCTCTCGTAGGAAGACAAATGTCTTAGCCAGAGTTATGACTACCGAAATGTTCTAGTCAAAGTTCAGCACTGTTTCTGCACCTATACGCAATATCCATATTATTCTTGTACAAACAAGAAACTATGTAACTCATCAATTTACTGTCAGTTCTCAGGTGGATTCCGGTTGCTAAAGCAATGTAGAATTCTCCACTATGCTTATCAATTGCCCTTGGCAACTGATGCGAAGAAAGATAAGGTTGCCTAGTTTTAAAGTTTTAGCCAGTTTCTTATTAGAATCTTCCACTGGCTATTGCAATAGTTGACCAGCAAGAAATAATTTTAGAGCTGTCTGGCCATGAGAAAATACTTTCGTCCAGAATAATGAAACACACACACAGAAAAACATAGTAACAAGGCTACTGAGTTGTAGCTTGATTCCTTACTTGTCAAGGCTGCTTTTTTTTCTCGAACACGAGAGCTGCGTATCTTTGTATTAAGAGGAATTGTCAGGGCTGCTTAATATGACACAAATATAAAAACGGCAAATGAGTCTAGCTACATTTAACACAGGGAATGCCCGTGGCTACACTATTGGAGAGAATAATTGCCTTGTATTCCTCCAAACCCTAGAAGGGTGGGATATATAGATCATATACATGGGCTTCTAGATGGGCCTCTATACATGGGCTCACATACACACCAACACCCCCCCCCCCCCCCCCCCCCCCGCAGTCTGAACTATTGGCGCAGCAGTGTTCAAGACTGGACAACAAGAAAGCCAACACCCCCCCTGCAGTCTGAACTACCGGCGCAGCGGTGCTCAAGACTGGACAAGAAGAGAGTACAAATAGAGTACAAAGGGCAAATACACCCCCCGCAACCACAACTAGCCACCGGCTACATTGAGGCTGGAGCGAAACTCCGAGAAGGTCGAGGAGGGCAGTCCCTTGGTGAAGATGTCAGCAAAATGGGAGGTAGTCGGGACATGGAGTACCCGAACATCACCGATGGCGACTCTGTCGTGCACGAAGTGTAGGTCGATCTCCACATGCTTCGCCCGCTGATGCTGGACGGGGTTGGTGGAGAGATACATGGCACCGACATTGTCGCAGTAGACAAGTGTGCTCTTGGCGAGCGGGCTGTGGAGGTCCGCCAAGAGCTGTCGTAGCCAGGACGCCTCCGCCACGCCGTTAGCGACAGCTCGGTACTCCGCCTCAGCACTGGAGCGGGAGACAACCGGCTGCCGCTTGGATGACCAAGAGACCAGGTTGCCGCCCAGGAAGACGGCGTAGCCGGAAATGGAGCGACGAGTGTCCGGGCAGTCAGCCCAGTCAGCGTCGGTGTAGACCACCAGCTCAGCAGAGGACGAGCGATGAAGCACCAGGCCGAGGTCCACAGTGCCACAGACATAGTGGAGGAGACGCTTCAGCGCAGCAAGATATGACTCCCGGGGATCATGCATATGGAGACAGACCTGCTGAACAGCGTAGGTGAGGTCCGGCCTGGTGAAGGTGAGGTACTGCAAAGCGCCAGCCAAACTCCAGTAGGCAGTAGGATCAGCCACCGGATCACCCAGATTAGCAGACAGCTTCGCCTGAGTGTTGACAGGAGTGGAGCAGGGCTTGCAATCAATCATCCCAGCTCGCTCCAGAATATGGAGTGCATACTGCCGCTGGTGAAAGAGAATGCCAGACGGGCGAGGCTCAACAGTGACGTCCAAGAAGTGTGGAGCTGACCCAGATCCTTCATAGGAAACTCCTGCTGCAGAGAGATGACACTCTGAAGCAACTGCTGACTAGAGGCTGTGAGCACAATGTCATCGACATAGAGCAGCAGATATGCAATCTCATCCCCACGGCAGTAGATGAAGAGAGACGTGTCAGACTTGGCCTCGGTGAACCCCAATGTCAGCAAGAACGTGGCGAACCGAGAGTACCAAGCCCGAGGAGCCTGCTTCAGACCATAGAGAGACTTGTTGAGTCGGCAAACCATATCCGGACGACTCGAGTCCATAAATCCCGCTGGCTGAGAGCAGTAGACAGTCTCTGACAGAGTGCCGTGAAGAAACACATTCTTCACGTCCAGCTGGTGCACAGGCCAGGAGTGCGAGAGCGCAAGCGAGAGGACCGTGCGCACAGTAGCAGGATTCACCACTGGGCTGAAGGTCTCATCATAGTCCACACCAGGTCGCTGAGTGAACCCCCGGAGAACCTAGCGAGCCTTGTAGCGCTCTAGTGTGCCATCAGTCCGACGCTTATGCGTCCAGATCCACTTGCCAGTCACCACATTGCAACCAGACGGACGCGGCACGAGGTCCCACGTCTAGTTGGCAAGAAGAGCCGCGTACTACTCTTCCATCGCGCGACGCCAGTGAGGATCCGCCAAGGCGTCGCGGACAGAGGAGGGTACCGGAGAGACCCGCGGCTCTCCCTCGGTGGCGGAGAGAGTCGCGGTCTGAGATGCCATCCGCCGAGTCACCATGGGATGGATATGCCGAGGATCCCGATAGACGACGGGCGGGTGGTACACCGCCGACACGGCTCGAGAGGGAGCTGGTGGAGGCATCGCAGGAGCCTCCGGAGCAGGAGGCGACGCCGGTGTCGGCACCGAATGACGCCGGTACACCTGCACCGGCTCAGCGTACCGCGCCGGCGCCGGTGTCGGCACCGAACGACGCCGGTACACCTGTGCCGGCTGAGCGTACCGCGCAGGTGCAGGGTAAGGCATCGGGGCCGCGCGTGGCGCAGCAGGAGACACCGGGTCCGCGCGCGGCACAATCGGAGGTCCGGGGGCCGCGCGTGGCGCGACTGCGGGCACCGGGGCCGCGCTCGGCGCAGCAGGGATCACCGGGAACGTTGCCGGTGTACCGGAAAAACCTGTAGGGAAAGGACAGACAGGAAAAGGTGGCTGAACCACCGGGTCAGTCGGAAACAGAGACTCCAGCTCGGGGTCAGGAGAAGGTGTGGAGGAGGTGGAGTAGGGGAAATCCGACTCGTCAAAGACGACGTGTCGGGAGATCAGGACGCGGCGAGAGGTGAGGTCAAAGCATCGGTACCCCTTATGGTTAGGGGAGTAACTAAGGAACACACGAGTCGAGCGGGGCGCCAGCTTGTGAGGAGCAGTGGCGGAGGTGTTAGGGTAACACGCACACCCGAAAACCCGAAGGTGGTCGTAGCGAGGAGGGGTACCGAAAAGAGTGTGGTGTGGAGTGGGAGCAGGAGAAGCAGTGGACGGAAGACGGTTGAGCAAGTAGGTGGCGGGTGTGGAGGCTCTCAGCCCAGAAGCGCGGGGGCAGAGGCTTGGATCAGAAAGCTGCGCACGACGTCGCTCGTCATGCGAATCATCCGCTCAGCCTTGACATTCTGAGGAAATGTATACGGACAAGACATACGCAGCTGAACACCACGAGAGGAAGAAAGAACGGGAGGTGGAGTTGTCGAACTCCCGTCCGTTGTCACACTAGACGGCCTTAACGGTGAGGCCGAACTAAATGGACACCCAAGCAAAGAAGTGGAGGAGGGTGGGGAAGGTCTCAGACTTGGCGCGCAAAGGAAACGTCCAAGAGTAGTGCGAGAAATCATCGACCACCACCATATAGTACTTATAGCCAGAAAAGCTAAGAACAGGAGAGGTCCACAGGTCACAGTGAACAAGATCAAATGCATAAGTCGCAGGCGAAGAAGAAGAAAAAGAGAGCCGAACATGACGACCGAGCTGGCACACATGGCAGAGGAGCTCAGCAGGAGCCCTAGTACCAGGAACATCGGTACTACGACTGAGCTGAGCCAGAACGTCGGGGCCAGGGTGACCAAGACGGCGGTGCCAGGTGGTGGAAGACGGCATTGCGGCAAAAGTGGCAGACCAAGACGGCCAGGGCGAAAAAGAAGGCGAGAGTGGTGCAACGGAAGAAGAAAGGCGAATGGTGTAAAGGGGCCCCGTGCTGTCACACCGGAGTAGCGGACGCCGGGAGACCGAATCCTTTACAGTGAGGCCAGAAGAATCAAACTCGATGGAACAAGAATTGTCAGTTGTAAACTGACGAATGGAAAAAAAGATTATGAACCATCTGAGAAGCAACAAGGACATTGGGAAGACGAAAAGAGCCAGGAGCAGAACCCACGACGGTGACATGAAGGCAAGATCCATCACCAACCATGATGGAAGAAGGACAAGAGGGGTGTGAGGGTCGGACAGAAGAGATGATACCGGCATCTGGAGTGGTGTGGAAGGAAGCATCCGAGTCGACGATCCACTCGGTGCTGACCGGCAGCGTCCGCCCCATGGCGCTGAAGGACTGTGCCAGTGCAGCCTGGTCCCACCCCCTAGGCCAGGTCGGTTGCTGGCTGGTTGGAGCGGGCGGGGTCCAGAACGGCGCGAACAGGGGAGCAGCGGCGGCGAGCATGGCTGGGGCTGAGGACGAGGCCCCCCTGACCCTGAAACGGTCACATCGGGATGCGCCCTGGCCATGGGGCGCTGAAGGATGGTCAGGGCGTACCTCCAGGGCCAGGAGCAGGAGTGGGAGCCGGAGTCGGGTCCGGAGTGCCCCGAGCACCACCACCACGTCCCCTCCGCCGACGACGCCCTCGGCCTCCCCCACCCCCAGTCTGGCCGGTGAGAGGAGCTCCAAGGAGGGGGCCGTGCTCGGTGAAGGGGACGACGGGCGGGACAAGGAAGTAGGGTGTCTCCGCGGCGACCCGACGAGTGAGAGCGTCGGCCGCGGAGCGCTCGCGCTCCCAAGCGAGGGCAGCCGCGCGGGCCCGCTCCTGAGCCGCCGCAGCCTCGGACTTGGCGGCGAGTACAGCCGCGGCGAGAGCTGCGTCGGCCATAGTAGCATTGGCGGCCATCGCAGGTTGAGGCACCGCGGGCGCGCCAGGGGCTGGCCACGCGCGCGCAGAGGAGGCAGCAGCGGCGGCCAAGGGGGGCGGCACAGCAGGCGCGTGCAGGGGCGCGACGACCTGCGCAGCGTGCGCGGCGGGCGCGACGGTCTGCACGGCGGGCGCGACGGCCTGTGCGGCGTGCGCGGCGGCGAGGGAGGCGGCATGCGCCCGTGCGGCCTGGACGAGCTTGGCCTCGAGGTCCCGCAGCATCTCCTGCGTGCGCTCATGCACGGTAGCAGGGGCGCCGCCAGGGGCCGCGGGCGCGGCCGGGGACAGGCCCTGTTCCGCTAGGCGCTCGCCTAGGCGCGATTCCGCGCGACTAATCGTGAGTCGAGACCCGTCGCCTGGCCTAGGGGGGTAGTCGGACCCCTAGGCGGGCGTAGACGGCCGCACCCGCTCGCTGACGGCCGCTCACGCACGTCCTCGGCGGCTCCGCCTGCGACGGCGCGCCGGCCTCCCTACTCCCGCCTGACGCTCGTCCTGCTCCCGCCGGTGAGGTCGCGCCGGTCGCCCTGCTCAGCTGCTCCTGCCGGTGAGGCCCCACGTGCAGATCCGGAGACCCGGGGATGAGGCGCAGCAGAGAGCGGCGGCGGAGGAGGCAAGGACATCAGGCGGCGGCGGAGGAAGAGGAGCCGGTGGAGGCGGCAGGGAGGAGGCCGGCGGTGGTGGAGGCGGGCGGCTCGCGGCTAGGAGCAGAGCACGCGTTTCTCGTGCGGGAGCGGGCGTGCGGCTGGGAGCAGAGCACGCGCCCCTCACCTCAGAGAGATAATACGTGGGCTGGGCTGGGCTGAGCAGAGCACAGCAGATGGATAAGGTGGGCTGGGCTGCTTTTGATGGGCCTTTCTTTATGTAATAATACGTGTATACACGTGTATTTGTGAAACGCCTAGAACAACGCCTAGGACCGCCTAGGCGCGATTACTCCCGACTAGTCTCTAGGCTGAGGGTCAGCGCCTAGATTCCGACTAGCGCCTAGCGGAACAGGGGGGACAGGGGAGGCGCCGCGAGCGCGGGCGCGGCGGCGGCGGCGCCCTGGGGCCATGGTCGCGCCGCTCCGGAAGTAGGGGCGGCGGCCTGGGGCCGCTGCCGCGCCGCGGGTGCGGGCCATGGAGGGAAGGAGGGAGCAGCAGTGTCGTGGGCGGCCTGGGCAGCGGCCGCGGCCCTAGCGGCGGCTGCGGCGGCGGCCCACGCGCCAACCGCGGCGGTGGCAGCGGCTGCGTCGTCGTCAGCCGCGGGCGCCAGCGGCCCAGGCGGCGGCTGCAGCGGACCCGTGACCCCGACGGCCCCCGCGCTCACGCCCGCAGGGGCAGCGGCAGGGGCGGGCAGAGGCGAGGCCCCCGCGCTCACGCCCGCAGGGGCAGCGGCAGGGGCGGGCAGAGGCGAGGCCCCCGCGTTCACGCCCGCAGGGGCAGTGGCAGGGGCGGGCAGAGGCGAGGCCCCCGCGCTCACGCCCGCAGGGGCAGCGACAGGGGCGGGCAGAATCGCCACGAAAGCCGCGGCTGGTCTGTGCCAGGCGGGAACAGGGGAGGATCCCGCGGGGCCAGCGCGGGTGGCGGCGGCCATGCCCTCGCCCCCAACGCCGGCGCCGCCAGGGACGGCGGCCATGCCCTCGCCGGCGGCGCCCCCTGCCCAGGAAGCGGATCCAGGGGCAGGGGCGCCAGGGGAAGGAGCGTCAGGGGCAGAGCCCCCCGCGCCAGCAGGAAGAAGAAAGGAGGAGAGGGGAGGTGGTGCCGGCGGCAGCTAGAGGAAGAGAGGGAGAGAGAGAAGGCTATCTGATACCATATTAGAGAGAATAATTGCCTTGTATTCCTCCAAACCTAGAAGGGTGGGATATATATAGATCCTATACATGGGCCTCTAGATGGGCCTCTATACATGGGCTCACATATACACCAACATACACAAGTAGGTATTTGATGAAAACTTGTATTCTACAAGGTAGGTTTGTAACATATTTGACAGGGTGAGAGTATGGCAGACTGGCAGTGCTTTTTCCTGTGGTCAAAATTACAAAAATGTAACTGAAGCAAAAGTGGGAATGAACTAATACCTCACTTTCCACCGGCAATAAACTCCTCACATCATGTTGCTCAAATTTTGATGCCAGAAACTGCCCTCCAGCAGCTAACCATGGTGTCAGGGCCATTGAAATGCCAACAACTAAAAATAGCAATGATGATAATTGAGGGGATAGAAGACCCTGCAAAACAGCGTTCAATAGTTTTCCCACTGCTCTAAAACATCTATCCATAGCACAGCAATCATGATTTGTGGAATAAAGAAACTATAGATGTTCCTACAATCAACTACAATGTACATGAGAAGTAGGTCTAGAGTACTAGAAACCTGTGACATAGAAAGAGAACCTAAGGAAAACACAAAACACCAGATCTGTTCACAAAAAGATGGCACATATTACCTGGTTGACAGCCTCACCAAAGGCAACAAAAGCAAACTCACCACCTGGTGCAAGCATGAGACCAACTCGAATGGCAGCTATAGTAGAAACCCCAAATAGTCTACCAACAAATGTAACCAACAATGTCTTTCCAAATATCAAGAGACCTAATATCACAGAGATTGCTGGGAAGTTTGACAGAAGCAGCTTTGGGTCCATAGACATTCCAACCTGGACATCCAATCCTAATGTTAGAATTAAGCAAGGAATTCTAATAATCCTAAAGGAAGTAATAAAAATACTTTGATGTTGGATGAGCAAAAAGGGCAGATAAACAAGTGCTATAGCACTGATTAGTAGCGTATGTTTGATTCTACCCAGCAGATGATCATATAAATAAATAAAAATGCATTTATTTGACAAGTTGATGAAAGAAGATGCTATGCTACTTTTTTAGGGTAACATATAGGAATGGTACAAAATGCACATTACTGTCCAGATTGTAATGCAAAATAGTGATTTCATTTACAGGCAGATAGTATCAAACTATCAATTGATCACTCGCATGATTATTCCAATAAGAAAAAAGTAGCCATGGTCTGAGAAACTCGTGAAAGTGGTACCATCTCCAATTCTCCAGTAAAGATGGTGAGTTTTATACTGACTATCAAGTTTTCTATTGACAAGGGATTCATGTGGTTCCTGTAAACATAATGATGCCACCATGACTAACAAACTAACAAGTCTGGCAACATAATTCGGTGCCCACAGAGTTGCATTTCATATTTGCATCACTGGATGATGCTATAAGGTTAGAAGCCCTTGCAATTATGTATCAGTGATAGAAAAGAAGTCTTGATGCAATGGTGTTCACGGACTCACCGTCATAAAGAAAAGTCCTAACAGAAGCCCACGGTATGGAGCTATATCTGACTCAACCTGCAAGGAGAACTCCGTTTCTGCTAGTAATAGACCAGCCAAAAAAGCTCCAAGTGCCATTGATAACCCAGCCTGTGGAGAGTAGTGCCATGAATGCAAAGTAGTTTAAGCAATGCAGAGGTTAGAATATAAACAGTAAGCTACGCACCCGGGCTGTAAGAAGACTTGTGCCGAAGATAACAAGGAGTGTATTTGCCGAAAATATTTCAGCATTCCGATTTTCAGCAATTTGTTTGTAAATAGGCCGAAGCAACTGTTCGACAAAAATGGAAATTGCATGTCAAATAGGTGCAAACAAATTCAGAAAAATGCATCTGCAAGGATAAAAGACTAAAAAATGCATGCATACAAGGAAACAAGCCCATGTCCAACTGAGCTGAGTCTAGATTTAGGCTTTAGCATATGCATAGTCCTAGAAAGGAGTTACAGCAAAATAATGCAAATGAACAATCAACTCACCAGACGACCTCCAGCAATTATGGCAGTTATAGCAGCTATTGCTTTCACTGCAGCAATCCCCATGGCTTCTGCTATTGCTTGGAAACCAACCTATAAAAAATAAGAAATTCAACCAAGGCCTCAAGGGTCAAACAGTTTAAACAGATATGTTTAAATTGGGAAAGGTACCCATTGTGTCACTCGCACGTGTCCCCAGGCCCCACATGTCATCCTAAAGTTGGATGTTATTTCCAAATTTAAATATCCTAGCATTACTGAACAAATTTACTCTCGCATAGATAACATGTGCAAAGCACATAAGTTACTCAAGAAACAAATTTGCATTTCATCTATGGCACCTGGAATATAGAGATGTCTATGCTACACTCGTAGTATAATCGTCTCAAATATCTCCGAGAGTTAAATATAGAACCTTTGTTTGAAAACGAGTTTTGAATTGCTCCTTGGCACTAAAAATCATACTATCATCGCAGACTAGTTTCTCATGCTACACTACTTTAACTCATGATCTCATTCGGCTACCATGAACATCAATTATTTGTATCAATAAGCAAAAGGTCCTGTAGCACAAATAAGAATAAGATCATAAGATCAAATTACCCCTCCTTTCGAAGAATTAGGTGATATGAGAGGTATTAATATCAACAAGACCACCACAGCCAAATCCTGGGGACAACACAAGAGACATATATTAAAAGGTAGGCTCGATTAACATTAGTAAAAGATTGATGGCTGTCTAAGCGTCAGAATGAGTATGCCATGCAAGTTGATACTTGCACGCATGCATCAGAAATTAAAACAGCAAAATATGCATAAAGACAGCAACTGCAAGGTGTGATCTAAAGCTTTGAACAACAGTTATGTGCAGAAGTACATTAGCAAGAAAATGAACAAATGGAAAGCTGAAACTAAGAGGCATTCCTCAAAAAAAAAGCAGGGCATGTATCTGAGGATGGTGAAGTTATACCTGGAACAATAACACAGAAAATGTAGCACGTCCATGACGTGATGTGCTCTCGCCACGCTCTTGCAGTACCTACGAAAGAACACAGACTGCTTAAAAGCAACAAACGACTGTTACAGAACCTAAAACCTACAAATAAACATATACTTCCCCAGTCACGAGAACATGACAAATCAGACATGGTTCCTGTCAAACATTTGAAATTTTGAAAGTCAATATATTCTAAAACATTTGGATTGGAAAAATCAAAACCACGTTTTGGAAAGCACTTCAGTAATATATCAACTTGATTGAATTAAAATAGAAAATAGTGGCCAAAGCTACAGATTGGAGACCTTGCCTTGTCCAAAATGTTCTTTGACCAGAGGTAGTAGAAGTTTGCATTTCACATTACTCATGTTATATTTGCCTGAACAAAACCTAATTTATGCCTGAACGAAGCATGGCAAGAAAACAAATTTCCTAGCTTACTAAATCGTAATGGCAACTCAAATTAGCTGAGAATATTAAAAAGGGGCATATGTTTCTGCTCATATGTGAACCATGCTTTCAACGAGTAACTTCATTCAGTATAAAAAAAACAAGTACCTTCATTTAGTTTACGATGTGATTGTGATGGATAAAGAGAAATTTGCTAACAAAAAGACTTCTGATCAGTGACAAAGCAACAAAAATTTGACAAATAAGATGAGTGCTAAAGGAAGTACTTGCAAGACAACAGCTGTTGATGACAAAGCTAAACCACTCCCAATAACTATTGCTGCTGGTCCTGGTACTACGGCAAAACGATGAGCTATCACACCAACAGCTGCAGTAGTAGCCAGCACCTGCCGATTGTTCCAATTTATCAACGAGCAACTGAGAAAGAATAATTATTTGATGGTTGCGTAGCATGAATAGAACCTGAGCAGAGCCCAAGCCGAAGACATACTTCTTCATTGAGCTTAGCCTTTCCACGGAAAGCTGCAGATAGAGGATAATAGGATATTAAGCCAGTCTATGCTGAAAGAAGAAACAGCATCCAGAGGTACTGAGTTGTGTACCTCAAGTCCAATGTTAAATAGCAAGAATACGACTCCGAATTCAGCAATGGCCTTTGTCCCATGCACATTACGAATGATGGAGAGCCCATATGGACCAATGAGGACACCAGCAGCAAGATACCCAAGAACAGGACTGCCTAAGATATCAAGGTAAAAATTATTTCTGCAGGAGGTTACAGAACTTTCATGAAAACCGAGGATTTTAATGACAAAGGCTTCTAAGTTCTTGGATTTAGGAAATCATAGTGAACCAGGGTGCATGACTAAAACAGTAAAATCTAACTAGACCAGAAGTTGAACTTGACTAATCAATTGTAAACTTTCTGAGTGACCAAAGATTAGACAAAGTTACAAATAGTCAAATACTATATAATCATCCTGTGCACAAAATGTATTAGAACATGTATCTCACCTCCAGGTATTTTCTGAAATAGCGGTACAAAAATAACACTGGCCAGAAGCAAATACAGAACGTCAAAAAGTGAAGCTTCTTCCTCATTTACCTGAATAGGGAAATGAAGAGCATAAGGAATTTACACGCAAACTAAGCTTCATTATAACTGTTGCATTTCATACCCGCACACAATGAAATCAGCCATGTGCAGGTTCAGATGAAAAAGAAACTGTACCTCTTGATGAGGTAAGAGCTCTATTAGCTTCTTTACTCTTTGTGGGATTTGCCGTATCTCACGAACTATGGGCTTCGTTGTGGAAGTTACTTCTCCAATGCTCGTGGTAATGCCTTGCTGCTGAAATAGTTGACTCTTCTCAGCTCTATTTAAGAAGAATGCCCTACAGGACACATGAAACAAAAACCTTTTAAGAAAGGTAGTGACTAATCAACATGCATAAAAATGAAGCTGACAGTTAGTTTCCTAAATTTCTGTGGAAAACAGAGGTGACTGTACAGATAACAGAATAATAACAGTTTCCTAAATCAAATCCTTACTGAAAAAGTGCAAAACCTAGAAAACACACAACTTTTGTCATACGACTGACCCTGCGCCAAGAAGCAAGATCCCAAGAACAAGCTTTGGTGCCTGTTTTTGCACTGATGTCATTAACCCCCGAAAGACAGATGTTGGTGTGAATTCTCCATCAACTTTGGAGGAGAAGAAAGATGCCGAGAAGAAGCGGGATGATCTCTTCAGCAATGCTTTTGGAGCACTCAATGGTTCCTTGGTGTACTCCTTTCGTTCCATTTCCTGCTTCTTCCCTTGTTTTGACTTATCTGCATCAGGCTCAGCTTCTTTCTGAGGCTCAACAAGCATCTTATCACTGCTTGCTTCATCAGATATCTCATGGGATGGTTCAAGCTGCTCAATGCCCTCAACAGCTAAGTCACCAAGCATTAGACGCTCAATGTTTGACACCTCATCCCTTACAGAAACATCTTCCGTACCATCACTGCTATACTCGTACCCTTCAGAAACACTATCTTCTTCAGCGCTTTTCTGCTCTTCAGCAGGTGATGGCAGCTCCACCACGGTATCAACTGAGGAGATGGCCTTCTCAGCCTTGTTCAGCGCTAGTTCCGCATCATTGGCACGCTGCGCGGCTTCCATCTCAAGAGCCACTGCCTGTTCAGCCAACACCATTATATTGGCAACATCTTCTTCGGCCTTCGATGCGTCCAAGAGAGCCTTCTCGGCGAGCTCCGTCAGTCTATCGACTTCCTTCTGCAACTCCATTTTCTTGTCCTGGATGTGTCTCAGCTCCTCCTCGCACTTCCGCAGAACCGCTCGGCAATCCTTAATTTCCTCCTGTGCAGACGCAAGGGATTCCTCCTCCATGCCTTCGAAACTAACTTCCATTGGCCCGACGGACCCCCTCTTCGCCTCCAGCGCTTCGGCTGCCAGCTGCAACCTTGCCTCAGCCATGGACAGCACCATGGTAGACTTCTGGACGGCCTCCTTGGCGTCTGCCTCCTTGCTGATGATCTCCTGCACCATTGCGACGGCCGCAGACACATCCCGCTGAGCGCTGTCAGCCCGGTCCTTGAGGGCGATGGCGGACTCGGATATCCGCTGCGCCTTCTCCTCAAACATGGTGCTGTTGAGCCTGGCCACCTCCAGCTCCTTCCTCGACCTCTGCAGCATCTCCCTCAGAGCATCCAGGTCGACTTCCCTCCCGCTGCTGGTGTCCTCGTCGTCGTTAACCTCGCCGGAGCCCTTTGTGCCTTCCAATGGTCCGTCCACGTATGCCAACGAGTCGTTGCCCTGGCACCGCAGCGGCGCCGGCCGCCCTCTGATGCGGAAAACGAAGGGGCTCCCGTGCTTGGGAGCCAAGTAGAAGATGCCGCCGCCGCCGCTGCGGTGCCGCGCTCGGCGCAGGGAGCAGTTCCGGAAGGCATTCCCGGCGGCGCCGATCTGCAGGTCCGGCCGCGGAGCCGGCCGGCTGGGCCCGACGCCGGAGGCGAACCTGGACAAATCCATCGCCCCGCTGTGGGAGCACGGGGACAATCGGAAACGTATATCAAACCACCCAGAAAATGGTGGGGAGAAAAAACCAAAAACCGAGAAAGAGAGACAGGGAAGTGCTCCTCACGGATGGGATGCGGATTGGGTGGGACTGGGAGGAGGGAGGCGACCGGACGGAGAAAGGGAGGTTTGACACGGGGGAGGCGAGAGGGGGCCTCAGCGGCTCAGCCTAATTCCAGTCTCCTCTCTCACTCCCTGCACGCAGGTGCAGGACTGCCCCCCGCCCAGCAAGGGGAGGCGCGGGGCGAGCTCACTCCTGCTCGCTGCTCGTTGTTGCCCTTGGGGAGGTGAGGTCAGAGCAGAGCCGAGGTGTGAAGGGCAAGGGATCCGTTTTGTTTTGCGTGTCCCTTCCCTCATCTTCCTCTTGTTTCGGCGGCGGCGGAGACGAGGCAACTGGCAAAGCAAACCAAGGCCCTGTTTAGATCTTTACAGCAGCAGCGCTAGTACTAACGCATAGTGTCGGTACGTTGTCACAGGAAAGAAACTAACGCACGCTACTAGTAGAAACAACGTTACTAACCAGCCAATCAGCAAGCTCTTGTTGCGACTTCGAAATTTCAGTTGCTCGATTAGGCAGTTGCTCGCTTAGGAAGGTGTACAGTGTGCTGAGAGGCGGTCGCCCCTCTGGTGGGCGACAGGGCCCTGTCGCCCACCGGAGGCGACAGGACCCTATCGCCCGTTGGGGGGCGACAGGCCCTCTTTTTTGTCATGAACCTCGTTGTAAATTTGAAGAAAAAAAATTACACTTAGGGCCTGTCGCCCCCCATAGGGCGACCGGGGGTAGTTTTGAAATATTTCAAAACGGACATATATTTTTGAAATTTTGATTTTTTTTAAATATAAAAAAGAAAAAAATCCCTAAGGTGCTACGGATTCAGCGACCGGACCGGACCGGAACACGACACGACACCTGGGCTGGGCTTATGACAATGACAGCACCTGCAGGCCAACGGCCCATCACCACAGATGGGCCTCTCGCGCAGCTACTGGCGTTTCAAATCTCGGGAGACTCTAAGCCTCAGACCACATAAGAAAACCTCCCAGGCATATATTGTCGTACAGAATACTACCCGTTCTGTACGACAATATATACAGTTAAATAATACAAGACAGGTAAAGAAATGCATTGCACTTTACATCACCAAAAAGGAGATCCAGATACAGAGACGGAATATACAGTTACATACATTATCATACATTATTGCAAAAGGTTAATATTATGGCTGGTTTAAACTCGAATTTCTTCGCTACCACCTCTAAGCCACCAGCAACGATCAGAGCCCTCTAACAATGTACTGCTGCCATGAAGTCTCGTGACCAAGATGGTTAGCATGCTAACCTAACCTGACAGAGCAGCAGTTCCAAAAACCACTCCAGCAAAATGCTTCTTCGGCATTATGGATCCTATGTAGAAAGGTACACGCTACCTGCATCCTCAGATAGTTGGCTCCAGAGAAAATTCTGTGCAAAGTGTACATCAAGTGTTGTATTCTACAATTGTCAACGTAATATTGCTCCACAGAGTATGTCCCTGCAAAGAAATCCAGAATTCCATTTGTATTGCTCAGTTGTGTCATATGTCCTCCAATATGGCCATAAACTTACAGCACTCTGCACGACTGTTCTTTTTCCCATGTAAAATACTGGACTTGTTGGGGGCAGTCCGGTCAAACCATGGTAGCATTAAATCATCTCACATGCCAGCAAATAAAGTGCAAATGGAAAGAAAGAGAGGGGAAGAAAAGATGGGAACCATAAATCATGACGGCGTGCCACACCATTTGGTGCTACCTAGTTGACTGTGCCATGTTGGCAAGTTCAGTTAAACAGCAATATGGAGAAGGTTACAGGTTTTATGAAGCCGGGAAAGTACAATGTCACTTAGAGCAAGACTAATAATACAGCCAACAAGCCGGCTGTAAGGATCCTTGCAGCCTTCTCTCGGCCCACCTGTACAATAGTTAGCTCTCCACAATTAATACATGGCCCAATTGTCTCTCACAGATTTTCTTGGTTATTGTGCCCAAGCCGGCTGTAAGCTTACAGCCCGCTTCTCCTCTCTTCTCTCCTCCACCTCATCATTTAGCCGGCTTACAGTCAGCTATAATACTTGCTCTTAAGGGTGCTACGTGTCACAAGTGTGCAAGTTTAGGAACTATAATCTATACTGGATGCTAGCTAGATCTAAACCATGTGAACAGAGGGGGAGACAATTACCTTATAAGTTCCCGTTCCCTTCACATTTACTAAGAATAACTCAAATTCTCAAATGAGCCACTGCTTCACATGAGGAAGCCTTCTATCGTCTTCTTTGCAATTTCCCGTGCATTCTTCAAAGAAGATAGTGTGTTTGTTACATCATTATAGCTTTGAGCCAAAGTCATGTTCAGCAGTACCCTGCGACAAGCTTCTGCTAATCCTTGGTAAGGCTGTGCACAAAGCAAACCAACTTTTGTGGAACTTTCAGATGGTCCATCCACCATTGCTGCATCCGTTGTCCTCCAAAGTTTGACCTCCTCACGCATGCTTAGCTCTTCTTGCAGTTTGGCTGCCATGACCGATGCCCTCTTAATACACCTAGATGGAAGCTGAAAGGAGGATAGACCTCAGTAACCAAGGAATTGACATTTAGGGGTGGGGTGGGGTGGGGGGGATCATTACTTGTGTCTAACTTAAACAGTTGGAAAATAGTACGTCAAAAGGACCCACTTCAAAAAATTAACCGGTACATTCTATTGCAGAAGTTAGAGGGTTCATCCCTACTACTGGAACAATGAACACAGGAGACATTCGCTACAACGCACGCAACGGCAATGAGGCAGTGACAACAAAACTGAACCATACCTATAATCAGAAACCAGCACTCGCAATGACAATCAAAACACATGCATTAAAAAGTTACTGAAGAAGACAAAAATAATGAACTAGAAGGCCATTTGACTCACCAGTGTTAATTAGCCCAGGACACCATGACAATTAAAGATTAGACAATACCTAGATGAACAGTAGCACAGGAAACATTGAATATAACCATAACTAACCTGTGCAAGCAGGGCAACATTAAGACCAAAGCTTCTATCTGAAGCTCCAGCAACAAGCTTGTACAGGAAAGTAATTTCTCCAAGATCCTTTGACTCTGGACTAGTCTCCAATGGTTTATCAGTAACTTCCAAAAGCTTTTTTGTTACCAGATATGAAACATGGTATGCCCCAACAGAAACTTCCAAAAGCTTTTTTGTTACCAGATATGAAACATGGTATGCCCCAACAGAACCTTCAAATTCTCTCTGAATGTCGAGCATCTCTGGATAGTGAGTGACAAAAATGGCAATACATTTTTTCTCTTTCAGAAGATAGTGTAAAGTAGCATAAGCAATAGCAACGCCGTCATGTGTGCTTGTGCCACGACCAAGCTCATCGATGATCACTAGGGATCGAGATGAGCAGTTATGCAATATGTTCGAAGCTTCATTCATCTCTTCATGGAAGGTACTTGTTCCTTGTTGAATACTGTCAGACGCACCCATCTGGGTATAAATTCCATCAACAACATGTAACATAGCTGATGAATCTGGTACAAAGGAACCAACCTACAGAAACCATGGCAATGTTTTTCAGGAATCATCTCAGGATCAAGATGAGTTTGAGTGTTTGATACAGCTGCTACTAAAAGAAATGAATCCTTTTATGAGAATTGTAGTGGAAGACCTACTGGAATAAAAAAAATAAAAGAAAAGATCTATTCATCCAGGGGTGGATGTAGGGCCCAGACTTCTCTCATCCCAGACAAAATGGCCCACAAGGCCAGCACTAGCCCAGTTCGCAAAAAGGCCTACATGCAACTCATACCAAGGCTAATGTCTGCAGCTGAGTGGCTCATTCACTCAGGCTCTCATTCCCATGTGAGCACAACATAGCAAACACGGTTCAGCCCAGGTCCCAGACCAATTCTGGTCCACCCCTGTATTCATCAATGCTTTTTCATCCTTTCACAAGGTCAAACCATATATACTATAATCATGTTATACACTGAATGTGCTCCACTAAAGGATGTGATGATAAAATTTATACCTGGGCCATCATGGTAATTAGTGCGACTTGGCGAATATAGCAACTCTTTCCTCCCATGTTTGGTCCTGTAACGATCTGGCAGTACTCACCATCTGCGTGAAGCTCTGTGTCATTTGGAACAAAGTTGTCTCCAAGCAAAGACTCCAGAACCTAAATCCCAACAGCAAAACTGTCACCTCATTAACAATAAACCTACAACGGCACCAGACTGGAAAAGGAAAAAAGAGACCATGTTCCACCTAGAGTATAGCAAAAAAAAGATTGGAAGCTTGACAGCTCTTGAAATGTAGAACCAGTTGGATTTAAAGATCTGGAAGTAAGTTTCTAAAAGCAATATAAGTTTTTTTATTGTCACCAATCTTTTTAGCAGTGATATATGGCCTAAGACAGACAATACAGTGGACAGGAAGGAGCAACCCATGTATGCACCCTAGTAAAGACCTATCGGATATTTTTAACACAGTCTGCAAGCATGATCCTAACCAGGTAAAAGTATCATCGTAACTCCTCTTTTAAATGTTCATAGTAAAGCACATTGTAAGCTGAGATGTGAAGAAAGGGGGGCAATTTAACAATTGACATGACATAACAGTGTGCAATTTGTCAGTAGTTGTAGCAAAAGCATCTAGGTTATACAGTGAAGGAAAGAGAATAATTCCAAAATGAATTGTACTGGAGCCTTTGCCATGCTTAAATAGCACATGGCAAGACAAGATCAATCAGGCATTTACAAGGCCATTTACTTCTATTCAAGTGCTACTACCACAGAGCTAATCTCGGTTAGGATCATAGCCAAAGCTTCAGTTCTAAAGACCTTGTGATCTTTACAAGGCTTTAATAATCTGAATCAGAATAATCCAACAAACTGTATATGAATATCTTATATAGTGAACTATAAGGTACAATACAACCTTTTAAGCACACATGCAGTTTTCACGCAATTAAACAAGAACTGAACCCCCAACAATTTTAGTAGACTCTCAAATTTCAAGGTTTTCTGTTTGTTTTCTTCTTGACTTTGAGATGCAGGAAAAGAAACTTGGCAGTGAAATACTACTACATAACTAAAATTGAAAGAAATATACTTCGATGATACCAGAATCCACCAGAAAGTTTAAATGCAAAAGTACATTATACTGTTTGTGCTTTGCTGATCGAATTACGTGATCTTGTTACTTATATTGCCAATGGTATGGAAAGTGAGTTACAACTACTAGAACTAACCGGATGGCATCCATTTTTTATGTGAATCTGACTTGGTGCACTCTCATTGACAAAAATAGGTCGCACATAATTCTGCAACATGGAGCAAAGGTTGGTGAACAATTTCTCAAGAGAACAGTCTCATACATAAGGAGAGATGAACAATCATTAATCATTACATTCTGCTTTGCAAGAACAGCAAGTGAGTATAGGCAGTCCAGAGCTGCAAGAGACTCAACAACTGCTTGAAACTGCGCATAATACTTGCCGAAATCTGTGAGGAATTTATGCCACGAAGACCTGCAGATAACTGCTAGCTCCTCCTTAGCCAGCAATAGGTTGTCCAGGTTCTTCAATATTTCAGGGGTGTGGTATCTGATGGTCTTTTTCGTGCTATTTATTTTTATCCAATTTGAAGGCACCCTTCTATCCACTGGTAGCTGCAGGCATACAACAGATAGTATTAACAGTCTAATGAAGACAGCTTTTTTTGTTGCTACTTGCGAATGCAGTTAACAATATTTGAGGGTAGCTGAACTCAAGCCACTTAACTTCGATCAAATTGGTCGATCCAGCTACAGTTTTAAACTCCAAGTTGCGCATACCAAGTTGCTTCCGGTACTCAACAATCAATAAGTCCAGTTTATGTTGGGCCATTTCTACATTTACATGACCTTCTGCAACCCATAAAAAGATATGCAAGTATCAAGCATCAGAAATGATAAGGAACGGTGTCAAAGAAAAAGAACAGATAAACAACAAAAACAAGTTCAATTCACTAGAAGGGAGGGATTTGCCTCTGGGAAGTGATCTACTGATGCAATGAATAGGTTTAGCATATCTCCTTGATCAGCCGCATCTTTGTTAAGACAAGACAGAAGTTTCACTGCATTATTTAGTACGGTGGATGATGAAGCTGTACTTATTAGCCTTCTCAGCAAAGAGGAGTGCACAGGTTTATGATGAGAGGAGACAGTGTCAATATCCTCAAGAAAAAGCTTCTGCAGCTGCTTTCCAGCTGTGAGGATAGACTGGATAACACCAACAAACTGAAATGCAAACAATAAACATAGGTAAGTCAACTAATGGTGTAATTAATTACCAAGTCACCAAAATGTTATTTAGCAAGGAAGGATACACGAAATGATGAAAACAAAAATATTTGGTTTTCAATCAACCAGAACAAAAAGAAGAGCACATATTTCACCTCTTTAGCTGTGGCTTTGCAATGAAAAATCCTTGTTATTCCTCTTTGGATGTCAAGTGATTTTCCCAGCATTTCTAAAACGGATGAAAGTATAGTACTCAAATCGCTACGCGCCAAAGCTGTGCAAGACCCATCCCCTCCATCTTGTAGATTGTTAATTGAGTGCCGTGATCCCATTGACTCAGAAATCTCAGATACCGCATCATGACGTGCACAGATTAGATGTCGATGACATAAAGGGTGTGTCAACTGCAAGAATGTCGCATGATCAAAGAACTACAGAAGAACAGTTGAGATAATGGATTTAGGTGTTTTCACACTTTATATTTTGAAATGTTATGCGATATATTTGGTTTGAGTGGAATGATGCATCATGCAAGCATCCATTTATGTTGAGGCATAGACAACCTTACCCAGTTTCTAAACAATCTAGACCCAAAAGTTGTGCACGTATTGTTCATAGTTTGGAACAGAGACCCTTCTATTCTGCCATCTGAGTTGTTCTTCAATACCTGAAAGCACATTAGGTTTTACTTCATCAATTGAACAGAAGAGAAGCAGCTGTTCATAAAAGACCAACTCTAGGTCTCCTGTTCACTTTATGGGAGAAAGAATTTATTGTCCACTAAATTATCCACAAAGCTAGAAGACAAACACAGACTTGAGAAAGTAAAAAATCAGAAATATCCAAACAGAAATTTTTACTCAGAAAGTATCGTAAAGATTCTACCTCAAGTTGTTGAAGAGTATTTGCTGATAAGGACATTTCAGTATCTGCAGAAAATGGCCGGAATGAAGAACCAAAACATATTATCCTTTCCATGCCGAAAACCTTGAGATACCGAACTGATAATGCTAATGCTTGAACGACTAGCTCTGGCATAGCCATGACACCCTAATTTCCATCAATGGTAATTATTATTATAAACACCATAAACTACATTATGAAAAGTTGCTGATTGAGGCATATACGAAAACACCACTCAAAATAGAATTAAAAGGGTAACTGTACCTCAATCCCCACAAAGGTTGGTGTCATCATCATTTGTTTCCATCAGTTGTCTGTCATCTTCAACCCTAGAAGTATTGTCCACAGACTTCTCAAATAAAGTCATCAGTTCAGCCAAAGCACCACCCTCACCAAAACAAACACATGATGCACGCTCAACCCGCACATTAGAGGTCGTTCCCACATATGCCGTCATCACCTACACAACAAGGACAGGCAGAGGATATTGATCTACATAAATCTGGAAGGGCAAAGTCTACTAAAATTGGCAAGAACTTCAAACGAAGTAGATCAAGTAGCATATTGGGGGAAAAAAACACCATCAGGAGAATAGTTTACTTGAGCGAATCTGTCATCACGAAAAAGCAATGACAATGTATAGTGGATATGAACTTGGCATCAATTCGAAACAGAGAAAAACGATTATTCGCAATAGTGGGAACAGAAAAGTGTGTTATGAATACTACCAAAATATGCTAACAGTGATAGGTTGAATGGTTGTGGTTCTTGCAATTTTGCAAGCAACCGTAACGTCAAATTGAACCTGTGGTGTCTCACGGGTACATGCAATTTTTCTAGATTAAGAATCCATACAGCATGTACAAGACAACTATTTAGCTAGCAAACGGACAAACATTATAGCCTAACAAACTACAGTCACTAAGTGAAATAAGTGAAGCACTAAGTGGTCAAGTGGAAGAGCATACAAAATCTATGACCAATTAGTTAGTGTTGTATTATACATGGTAACAGTGAATTGTCTGTGTCAAACAGTTTTGGTAGCAACCATAGTGTCAAATTGAGCAATATGGTGTCTCAGGGACAGATGCAACATTCCAAAACCATGTGGCATGACGACAAAACGATTCAGCAAACAAGCAGAAACTGACATATCATTGCTAGAATTAGCTAAAACTCTGATTAGTTGCCTAAATAACTACAAGCTTCCATTAACAAACCACACTAACCATGAAAAATAACCGAAGCATTGAGAGGAAGAACGTACAGAATCTATGATCAACTAGTTAGTGTTGTATATTATACATGGTAAAGATAAGCTATCATGTGAAGAGGGGAAAAACATCTCAAAAACCTACAACTTGAACATCAGCACATAATGACTAAAATCAACGGACTAATAATTCTTGTCAGTTACCTACCTTTTCTGTGGCGAACGTGAGTGGCATCCCGAGGATGACCTCGACGGGCGCCAATCCAAGCAGCACAGCTTCGAGCCCACTCCTGGAGGCGGCGTCCATGAACTCCCCGTGCACGACCTCGCCGGTGGACACCTCGATCGCCACAACCCCAACCTTCACATCGAACCCCTCCCTCCCCGTCACCTCCACCTCCTTATCCACCACGCAGACGAGGGAGGTACCTGCTCCCCTCCTCGGGCGCGGCGCCACCACCCTCCAGCTCGCCTGCCGCGGCCTCGATCGTGGCGCGCGTGTACACCGCGGACAGCCCGCGCGCGAACGGCGCGCCCGCCGCGCCCCCGCCCTTCTGCGCGGCCGCGGCAGCCTTGATGGCGGCGGTCTCGGTCTGGCGCACGACCCCGACCTTGTGGCCCGCGGCGACGAGGCGGCGGACGTGGAAGCCGAGGCGGAAGGTGGGGACGCTGGCGGTGAGGAAGCTGCGGTCGGGGTGGGCGACGATGCCGAGCACCGCGGCGGCGACGGCGGCGTCCTCGCCGAAGAAGCGGAAGCGGTATCCAACCTCGACCATGAGGAGGACGTCAGGGTGGCGGGCCTTGAGGTCGACGACCTGCTGCTCCAGCGGCGTGTAGCCCTTGACGCCGCCGCTGCCACCGGTAGGGTTCAGGGGGCGCGGCGGCGGCGCCGGGTGGAGCGGCTCGAGGAGCCTGCGGCGAACGGCATCACGGGAGGGAGGGGTGGGATTGGGCCGTTTGGCGGCGGGGGATTTGGGGGAGAGGGAGAGGGCCCGAGCGCGCTTGGCTGGGGAGAAGGAGGCGACGGTGGAGACGGGCGGATGAGCGGCGGAGGGTTTGGGGTTGGGCGGCGGGGGCGGGTCGGGGGCGGCGGAGGAGGGCGCGGGCTTGGGGGAGAAGAAGCGGGAGAGGACTTGCTGCTTCGGCTTGCCCATGGCGCGGCGGCGATGGCGGTCTTGCCGCTGGTGAGCGCGGGAAATGAGGGGCGTGCGCGCGGGCGGCAGCGAGCAACGCAAGGGTTTTTGAGGGGTTCAGACTTCCAAAGTTCAGAGTTGAGAGCTTCAGGCTTCAGGGGCGGCGGACTGCATCCGGAAGCCGCCGCGTCTCTGTGGCTTGCAACTCAGAGGCTGTTAGGCCGATCGGTTCTCGATTTGTCTCGGTTTGTCTTGTCTTATTCCATCTTACATAATAGTATTCATTCTACCAACCGAATAATATTCATTCTACCAGCTGAATAGCCTCTCAGGATTCAGGAACCAATCAAGGCGCTGTTCTAGCCATGGATTGCGAGTACTCGAAGTTTCCGCTAACAGTCCAAAAGCTGATGGATGTTTGGATGTTTAGTGACGTTTCTTTTTTTTGCGAGTAGATGTTTAGTCACTGTTTGTTTGGTTGTGTCTGATACTGATTAGGTATGAGAGAAAAACATTGCTGATTGGTTAGCTGACAAGAAGTTAACAGAGTGATTAATTTCAGTAGAATATTTAGGCATCACTTTTCATGTTGCAACAGGCAATGCCAGCGTCAGGAATTTTTGCGAGCAATGCAAGTTCGTGAGCCGATGCTACAAGGATAAATAAAGGTCTGGATGCATGGTTAGTTTTAGGTCTGCAGGACAAATTCATTAGTTGTCTCATTTTTTATTGGATGTGGAGGCGCTGAGATGGTTCGAAGTAACACTCTGTGGTGCGGGAGATCTCAGATCTCCAAATCACCGGTTTATACGACATGGCAAGGAACGCCCCAGTGCATCTGGTCATATACTTGCATTTGCCCACAACCTTATGTTCTGTTGTCGACTGGGTCTCCGGTGTTTCGGCTGACAAGCTAAAACCAAAGGGCTCAAAATCACATTAGGTTCGTACCCAGTAATAAAAACTATTTGCATTCATCATTACACAAGGATTAGTGAATCATGATGATAACGATGGACGAGATGTTTTCAAATATCCAATCATGTGTACTCTATCATTTATCCTAACTTCCTAAGATAAGATTTGCCAATGTGCATGTTTACAGCTTACAGGGGTTGCTCCGTGCAGATAAACATTACAAGCTCTAAGACCCCAAAAAAAAACATGGCAGCCCGAAGAGCTGGTGAAGTTACAACATAATCCAATGCGGCAGAACAAGCATACAGACGTGCATCTACATAAACAATTAGCATGACAGATAAAACAGCAATAATCTAACATACATCACGCACCAGCTTGTAACAGAATAAACCAACAAAATACAGTCAGAAATGCAGGTCTGGATTGTTGCAGTCTAGATAAAAATCCAGCATGGTGAAATAAAATCAGTCATGATACGTCGATCCGCTGGCTCAGCACGTCAAAGATCCATCTCAACATTAAGTCTGACAAAAGAGCAGCCTCCACCAAACTAATCTTCCTGTTTTGTTGCCCTAAGAGCTAACCATGTTGAACTGGAACCTAGAAAGCTGCTGGGGGATGGTGGAGATGACAGGCCCGTAGCGCTGGATCAACGGATACAAAGCAAGTTTCAGATACATAAATTTGTAACAAGTTCTAAAAAGCACAATGCAATAACAAAATTCGTAGCACTGGATCAACGTATACAAAGCAAGTTTCAGATACATAAATTTGTAACAAGTTCTAAAAAGCATAATGCAATAACAAAATTAACATTGCAGATGATAATAGGGCTCACTAGAATCTGAATAAGAATCTCAAGAACTGAAGGTTCAAATAGTATTCTATTAACATGTTTTCTTATAGATAAATGGTGTTGCTCGCACCACAGAGCAATATAGATTAAAGAAGAAATAAAGCAAAGAGATACAAAAAGAACAAGGTAAACCAGAACATAGGTAATAGTAATACTCTACCTTGACTACAAAAATATATGCACTGACATTTTCCTAACATATTCCGCATTACATTCAAATGGATAAGTAAAGGTTACCAAACTTTTTCAGTAGGGCCATGGCGACAATGGGACTGAACTCTACTACATTACCTGGACATTGTCGTAGAGTTCAAACAGTGGAACAGCCAGCAGCTTCAAATTCCTTGGAACAGCGAAATACTCTCTTTCAGAAAGGTGAACAATGAAAAGCTTCTTGCACTCCTGTTCAACAAATCATTCGTTTCCATAATGATCCCAACAATACAAGGTCAAAAAAATGCTCCTAAAGCAAGAATGTACCTTGGGCTTGGTGATATGCGGAGGGCAGTAAGGATACATCACAGTCTCAAAGTTCGGCCTCCACCACACAGCGACACACTCTCCAACCTGGAAGTAGCAAGCATGTTATACCTTTTATAACAATGGGAGGAGAATTATGCTGCACTAGCTCTACTTTTTGAAGGCTCCAATATTCTAAACAACATGAAGAAAAAGAACAGTACCCAACATTTTGCTTTTGGCAGATACTATGTTGTGGACACATTCTTTGGGAAGAAATATCAACGCAAGAAGAAGCAAGCGGCGTCCACAACGGATTAGCAAGAGTTTATTTTCCTTCTTATTAGTTTGGCTGTTTTGTCAAGGGTGTTTTAGTTAATTGTCATAGACTCTATAAATGTAAGAGCCGGCGGCTCATTAGGGTTTTTAGGCAGAAGATAGTTCCCGCAAGCTCATAGCCTCCCAGGAGGGCGAGTTGGGTGATTATCGATCTGTTCTTGTGCTCAGGTTTAGACTCAATCCATATTAATCCATAACATCTTGGTATCAGTCTAGGGATCTTCCTTGGCCTGGTTTCCATCGTCGCCTCCGCCACATCCCGCTTCCCTTGCGCGCCGCCAAAACCCTACCGCCATGGTCGACGGCGCCGATACCGACGTCCCGGTCACGAAAGCGATCCTGGACGAAGTGGTCGATCGCATCGTCAAGATGATCGGCGACAACGGCAAGATGGACGACGACGTGACGTCGCTCCGCCAGGAAGTTGGGCTTCTGTCGACTTCCATCAAGAACGTCCAGACACAAGTCCTGGCCAGCAAGGGCCGATTCGACGCCGATAGATCGTCGTCATCCGGCGACACCCCGGCCGCGCCGTCGCACAAGCTCCGATTTCCGAAGTTCGACGGATCCGACGATCCCATCACATGGTTGCACAAGGCCGAGCAGTTCTTCCGTGCCTACGGCACGCCGGACCACCTCAAGGTGCCAACGGCATCGTTCTATCTGGAGGCCGCCGCCAGCCAATGGTATTACAGACTCGAGAAGAACCAAGGCGCTCCAACATGGCCGCAGTTCGTCGACGCCATCAACAGGCGTTTCGGGCCGCCGCTTCGCAGTAATCCACTGGGCGAGCTCACACATCTGCGCCGTACCTCCACCGTCGATGAATACCAGGAGAAATTCCTTCTCCTCCTGGCACGCTATGAGGACGTCACGGAGGCCCAACAGATTGCCATCTTCACTGCTGGGTTGCAGCAACCTCTTAGCATTGATGTGGAGCTCCAGAAGCCAGAAACCCTGGAGGACGCCATGGCGCTCGCCCGGGCGTACGAGCGCCGCCAAGTGCTGGGAGCCGATGCGACTACCGGGAGCAACCGCACTCTCAAGCGTTCGGCTCAACGTCCTCCGGCTTCGACCTTGCGGACGTCCCAGCAACCTGGCGCGACGGGATCTACATCAGCAACGCCCGCCGCGCCCGCTAAACCTGCACCCCTGGTGGACAGCCGGTTCAAACGCCTCTCGCCTGAGGAGATGGCGCAACGGCATTTGGAGGGGTTGTGTTTCAACTGCCTGGAGAAGTTTTCCAAGGAGCATGCGAAGCAGTGCACGGGAAAAGGCATCTACTTCCTTGAGCTGGACACCGAGGCACTCGCATCTGAGGACGGTGGCTCGGATGATGAACTGCAGATCTCTGTGGCCGCCATCACGGGTATTCAGTCAAGCGCAACGTTGCAGCTGCCCACGGTGGTCTGTGATAAGACCGCCGCTGCGTTGGTCGACTCTGGCTCCACTCACTCATTCATTGACGAGGCCACGGCACGCCGTCTGGGTCTGGTGCCATCGCCCCGGCCTGGTCTCTCTGTCGGTGTAGCAAATGGGGATCGCGTCGCAGCGTCGGGAGTGTGCAAGGCGGTGCGGTTCGTAATTGGTACAGAGGAGTTCGTGGCCGACTTCTTCGTCATTCCACTTGGGGGCATCGACATGGTCGTGGGGTGTGACTGGCTCCGCACTCTCGGTCCCATCCTCTGGGATTTCACCAACCTCACCATGGTGTTCTGGTGGCACGACCATCGCGTCCGTTGGAGTGGCATGCGACCAACGGCTGCCATGGTTATCGCGGGAGCTGACAAGCGTGACTATTTGCTGGCTCTACTCGACGAGTTCGCCGACTTGTTCGCCGAGCCCAAGGGCTTACCGCCAGCGCGTTCGTTTGACCATCGTATTCATCTACTTCCGGGAACACCGCCGGTGGCTGTACGTCCATAACGGTATGCTCAGTTGTTGAAGGATGAGATCGAAGCTCAATGTCGGGCAATGTTGGCGCAAGGCATCATCCGTCCAAGTACCTCGGCATTCTCCTCGCCGGTGCTTCTTGTTCGCAAGGGTGACGGTTCCTGGAGGTTTTGTGTAGACTATCGCGCCCTCAACAGCAAAACAGTGCGGGACATGTTTCCCATTCCCATCGTCGAGGAATTGTTGGATGAACTCAAGGGCGCGGTGTTTTTTACTAAGTTGGACTTGCGGAGCGGCTATCACCAAGTCCGGATGCACCCCGATGACATTGCCAAGACGGCGTTCCGAACACATCATGGGCACTTTGAATTCCTTGTGATGCCGTTCGGTCTCACGAATGCTCCATCTACGTTCCAGGCATTGATGAATGCGGTGCTACAACCTTTTCTTCGCCGGTGCGTTCTCGTGTTTTTTGATGACATTCTCATATTCAGTAAATCTTGGTCAGAACACCTGCAGCATGTGCGCTCGGTTTTCTTGGCGCTCCGGCAGCACGGCCTCGTGTTGAAACGTTCCAAGTGTTCTTTTGGGGAGCAGCGTGTTCAGTATCTCGGCCATGTCATTGCTAACGGAGTGGTCGCCATGGATACAGACAAGATCAGTGCGGTGCAGGCATGGCCGCTGCCGAGATCCATCAAGGCACTTCGTGGGTTTCTAGGCTTGACTGGCTATTACCGTCGTTTCATCCACAACTATGGTGTCATTGCATCTCCATTGACGGCTCTTCTCAAGCGCGAGGCTTTTCAGTGGACAGCAGCGGCAACATTAGCATTTGAAGCCCTCAAGCATGCCTTGACTACGGCTCCGGTACTTCAACTGCCGGACTTCGAAAAGGCGTTCGTAGTCGATTGCGACGGCTCTGGTTCGGGCTTTGGCGCGGTCCTCCATCAGGGTGAGGGGCCGATCGCATTCTTCAGTCGTCCCGTGGCCCCGCAGCACGCCAAGTTAGCGGCATATGAGCGTGAACTCATCGGGTTGGTTAAGGCCGTACGTCACTGGCGACCGTATCTGTGGACGAGGGAGTTCGTGGTGCGCACTGACCATTGTAGCCTGAAGCATCTACTTGATCAACGACTCTCCACCATACCACAACACACTTGGGTGAGCAAATTGTTTGGTTACAGTTTTCAGGTGGAGTATAAACCGGGCAAGATGAACGCAGCGGCTGACGCTTTATCACGCCGTGACGAGCAAGAGATAGCTGTTCGTCTACATTCTATCTCGCGGCCGGAGTTCGAGTTGTTTGAGGAATTCAGGCGCGAGTCTGCATCGTTGCCGGAAGTTTTGGCCAAGCGGCAAGAGATCTCGACGGGTTCTGCTGGGGAGGGTTGGTCAGAGGTGGATGGCTTCGTCCTATATCAAGGGAAGATCTTTCTCCCTGACTCCTCCACGTTCTGGCCCCAGCTTCTGGACCATGCTCATGGAACGGGTCATGAAGGTGTGCAAAAGACCTTGGTTCGGTTGCGTGCGTCATTTTACAGTCCACGCGCGGCAGCACGTGTTCGTGAGTACATTCGTGGCTGCTTGGTGTGTCAAAGGAACAAGACCGAGCATCTTCATCCAGCCGGTTTGTTGCAGCCGCTGGACGTTCCATCGATGGTGTGGTCTGACGTCTCCATGGATTTTGTGGAGGGTTTTCCACGAGTGGGCGGCAAATCAGTGGTGCTGACTGTGGTGGATCGTCTCTCAAAGATGGTGCACTTTGTGCCGTTGGGACATCCGTATACCGCGTTAACGGTGGCTCAAGCGTTCTTCGACAACATTGTGAAGTTGCATGGGTTCCCTTCATCAATTGTGAGTGATCGTGATCCTGTCTTTACAAGTACCCTTTGGTCTGAACTTTTTACTTTGGCTGGTGTCAAGCTTCGTCTTAGCTCTGCATTTCGGCCGCAAACGGATGGGCAGTCAGAGGTTGCTAATAGGGTACTTGGTGTCTATCTGCGCTGTTTGGCTGGGGATCGACCACGCAGTTGGCTCAGGTGGCTTCCTTGGGCTGAATATTGTTTCAACACGTCCTACCAGTCGGCCTTGCGCACCACTCCTTTCCAGGTGGTATATGGCCGTGAACCGCCAACATTGGCATCATATCAGCCCGGGTTGGCAAGAGTTGTTGCCGTGGACAAACAGCTCCAGCATCGTGATGTGTTTCTTGCAGAAATTAAGGAGAGGTTGTTACAAGCTCAAGATTACATGAAGACTTCTCATGACAGGTTGCATCGTGAGGTTGCCTTTGCGGTGGGGGACTGGGTTTGGCTTCGCCTTCATCACAGAACCGCAGTTGGTATTACCGATGGCTCTAAGGGAAAGCTTGCACCACGTTTCTATGGTCCGTTTCAGGTGGTTGAAAAAATTGGATCAGTAGCTTATCGTCTTCGTCTCCCTCCCAAGTCTCGCATTCATGATGTGTTTCATGTGGTTTTTCTGAAGAAGCATACTGGCGACCTTCCAGCTGCTCCTGTCGCCCTACCTCCGATTGCTCATGGTCGTGCTCTTCCGGTTCCAGCCAAGGTACTTTGTGCAACACCGGCGCATAATTCTTGGAATCTCTTGGTGCAATGGGAAGGTCGTAGTCCAGCTGAAGCAACATGGGAACCTCTGACAGATTTCAAGGAGAGTTATCCAACCTTCAAGCTCGAGGACGAGCTTTTTGGTCGGGGGGGGGGGGGGGGGGGGGAGTGTTGTGGACACATTCTTTGGGAAGAAATATCAATGCAAGAAGAAGCAAGCGGCGTCCACAACGGATTAGCAAGAGTTTATTTTCCTTCTTATTAGTTTGGCTGTTTTGTCAAGGGTGTTTTAGTTAATTGTCATAGACTCTATAAATGTAAGAGCCGGCGGCTCATTAGGGTTTTTAGGCAGAAGATAGTTCCCGCAAGCTCAGAGCCTCCCAGGAGGGCGAGTTGGGTGATTATCGATCTGTTCTTGTGCTCAGGTTTAGACTCAATCCATATTAATCCATAACATACTAAGTTAGAGCATGTATGCTCTAATGTACATGCTGAGGCCTTGATTTCCATCTTATGATGAAAGTTCACCATCAACCAAAACACATATAACATACATCTACATGAATATTTCTATGTGAAGAAGTACACGGGGAAAGATAGCAGCACAATAAGCATGTCAGTCCGTCTGTCACATCTTCAAACCTGTGACACTCATAATGTGCAAATAATCAACCATGCCACTGTTTCAACTTGGCTATGTTTAAACAGATTTGTTATTATATGCCTTAAATAACAAAAAGGCAACAGCAAGCATGATAAATAGCGAGTTAAGGCAGGCAGAAAGCCTGGACCTACAGTTCGTTTTTCTCCTTCTCTAGATTAACATTAAATCAGCCTATATGAATGTTGGGATGCACATGTTCAGGAGCATTCAGGGCTACCATGCAGATAATTACTACACAACATAATAGAAACAAGAGAACAGACAGATACGACTAATTTCTGACTCTTTGAAGTATGCCATGACTAATTGATAACAGCTAATAATCTCTTTAACAAACTACCTGCCAGTTAGGTGGAAAGGAAGGCGAGTTCACTGCAAGTTTGCTGCACAGCTTTCTTTTGAGACCCTCAATTTCTGCAAATTCCATTCACAAATGTCAGTAAACAAATACATAACTAAATATAAAATAAAACTAGAATTAGAATGGATCGTATAGAATCTGGGCACAAATATTCACCATTTTCTCCAGGCTTCAACCGTCCACCAGGAAGTTTGCAAAATGTATTTCCGATTTGCAGGAGCAGTATGTGGGGGTGGTTGTGCTCTTGCACCTATATAGGCAAGTGTCAAGTGAAGATTTAAATTGTTTTCAAGCTACAAAGGTCCTAGTCAAATTATCAAAAGTTACTAGAAGTTTACCAACAATTTGACATTCAAGCACAAAAAGAAGTCTTATCAAAGAAATACTCGTACAAATAAAAGAGATACATACCAATAGGATTGCTTCAACACTTGTGCGCATTCCTTCTTTCATGTAGCTATCATTCACAGAAGTGAGTACCGATTAGCTTATAGTGCATTGGATGGAACCAGTTTACAAGAGCATAACTAGCAAGGTAGCCTGACTTTTGGAAGATTCTTACAAAGATAAATAAAATATAGACGACATAATCACTGCTGCTAAGACAAACAAGCATTGACATCTTATAACTTTGAATTCAAATGGGGTATATTTACAATGAACTGAATGAGACATTATTCATTTCCATCCTGGTTGGCAATCTGCTTCTGCAACACTATCTCGACAAACACAATTCTATGGTAAAACTATTTGTGGAGTGCTCGAGTAAATAAAGTGGTGGCTAGTGGTAATAGAATGATTCAACCAGCACCACCTAAAACCCTGAAAGCCTGGAACTATTTACCAGGTTTTAGCATTTTTTTTCCAGCATGGTTTCTCTTTCTTCCCCACTGCTGACAATCAAAATACGCATCCAATTGCCTAGGCAACTGAAATAACCTAAAGCAGGATGGGAAATGTCCTACTTCCAAGCCAAAGCATTCTAACTTCTCTTATTATGCTGTTACTGAAACTGCAGTCCAACATCCTGCTACCCACCTCCCACCAAATCCACTCATCTGAAACTTGACAGCAAAAATAACAATCAACAGAATCCAACATTAACATAATACTTCCATAAATAGTCATGACCCACTTTCTCCCTTCGAGGAGCCAAGACGCATAGTGCACAATAGGCTAGAACACCTAGCAAAAATCATATGATTATCGAAGTGATTTCCAGAAATTGCCTGTTAAGGTGCAGCAATGTCGGAGCATGCAGGGGACTCAAAAAGTTGCCTAGTACTTTCCAGTCCAAGCACCTCACTTCGCTAACTAGAAAACTTAAAGAGTTCTGTGATCTGGGCGCTAGGGTTTAGGGTTCCCGATGAGATTAGGAAATCTAGGGTTTGGGTCAGGGCGGCGGAGCCGGGGGCCGAACCGAAGACGGGCGTGGCGGAGATAAACACTTACTTGACCTTCATGCGGGCAAGGCGGTCGGCGACGGAGGTGTCCTTCTCCATCTTGGGCTCCTTGGTGCCGAACGTGTAGTTGGCGAGCGGGTACACGTTCACCACCGGCGACGAAGAGCTCACCATCTTCTCCCCCTCTTCCTGCTCCTCCGCTCCAACGAGATCTCTTGTTGTGGGGCTCCGGCGGTCGCCGGAGGCGGCGGTGTGGCGGCGGGCACAGAGGCTGGTGGGTTTGGTCGAATCGACTCGGGTTTGGGGGAGGCGCTGCGAAGGGTCTCGGTCTCGATCACAGCTGGACTGGCGAGTCGTGTTTATTATATGAATGGACGACAGGATGGTGCGGGACACCGAAACTTGTTGGTGTGAGCCGTCCGATCCATCTCGAAGCTCTTTACATGTTCGACTGCCCGTGCCTCCTAGTCAAACAAAGTGTTTCGGGTTTTTGGATTATGAAAGTTAATCAAATACTCTCTCCATATGTGAAAAGAAAGTCGTTTTGAATTTATCTTAAATCAAATATTTTAAACTTTGACTATAAATAAATATGTTTATGTTGAGTTTGATGGAAAAAATTGGATGGGGACCGTTCGCAAACCGCCGATTGTGCGGACCCTCTCCGGATGGCCGACGCGTGGCTACTCCAGCGATCCAACGCCCGCTGCTCACTCGGTTCCCACACACGGACGATTCATCCCCGCAGCGCTCGGCTTGCAGGCTCTCAGCTGGCTTTGCTGCCTAAGGTCGCTAGCTCGGTTGGTCGAGGGCGTCCGGTGGCACCCCACGACCGGAGTTATTCCCGTGTGGAGCGAATTTTCGGTCCGTGGAGTAAAAAAATTCCCTCGCTGTGTTCGCCGCAAGGCTTGGCCCTCTCGGGCATGGGCCAGAATTCGGGGGTTTTTCCGCAGCCAGGAGAAGCCGTAGTCGCTTCCTCTTAATGAAAAATGGTGGGTCCGTTCAACCTACCCCCCCCCCCCGTTTTTTTTGGGTTTTTTGGATTCTTGCCATTACAATTATTGAACTTTGGAGATATGCCATTGCAATTTAGCTATTTTGAAACTTGCCATTATAATTCTTCATCCATATGAATCTTGCCATTTTATACGTCTTTCACGTGCCCAGGCCTACGGTCAGACCGTATACATGTATGTATATTTCGTATGGACGAAAACACCCCTGCTACTTCACTCCCTCCACTCAATGACGTGTGGGCCCCACTCGTCAGATTCTTCTTCAACCTCTGTTTCCAGAAAGAAGCCATGGATGGAGCACCTGCGTACGCTGATCTAGAGCTACGGACCATAATAGGACGGGCATGGCGGCTCTACGGCACCATAGTGACGGGGCGAACTCGCCGGTGTGCATCTCGACGGCTGCGACAGGCGTCTTGCTGGCTGTCCTCATCGTACAGAGAAGAAATCGATGGAATTTCTTGAATGAAATCGAGCAAGAACAGAAGAGGGGGAGAGGGAAGGCATGCTGCAGCTTCGAGGAAGGTCCTCCCCCTTGCAGACTCACCGGTGAGCTCCTTAGCAGCTAGAAGGCAGCGACCCGGCCGATCCAGATCTCCCGGTGGCAGGACGACCCCTACTGGTGGAGCGCGCGTTCGTAGGCAGCAGGCGAGGGTGGGGTGCACACTGCTAGCGCGTATGCCGGCCGAGGGCGCCTGCGGTAGGAGGCTTCGCGTGGGACCGTGCAGCCGCCGCCGTCACGGCCGCTTAGGGGCATCGCCGCCACACGGCTGCGCGAGCGTGCAGCAGCAGAAGCCACCTCTAGGCACGGGCACAGGCGCGCGGGCTTGCTGCCGCTGTCGCCCCTCCGGCACTCCCCTCGATGGTTGGTGGATGGAGAGGTACTCGAAGGAGGAAGACGGCTGGAGGTTGAAGAAGAACCTGACGACTAGGGCCCACACGTCATTGAGTGGAGAGAGTGTAAAGCAGTAGGGGTGTTTTCGTCCATACGAAATTTATGCACATGTATACGATCTGACCGTGGGTCTGGGCACGTAAAAGATGTATAAAATGGCAAGATTCAGATGGATGAAGAATTATAATGGTAAGTTTCAAAATAGCTGAATTATAATGGCATATCTCCAAGGTTCAATAATTGTAATGGCAGGAATTAAAAAAACTTTTTTTTTCAGCTGCCTTCCCTACAACCGAGCGAGGGTCGCAGCGCTCGTTGTGGACAAAAACACATCTAAAGGTCGATCCTGCTCGCACGCCGGTGACCGTTCCGGCGGCACGCCGCCGACGCACCTGCTCGATCCTCCTCACCATAGCCCACCACATCTAGGACGAACCACTACATCTAGGCCGAAGCCTACGAGTCGACGACGACGCAGACGACGGCCATGATGTTGAGAGCAATTTAAGTCAGAAAGAGAACCCAAGAAATTGAAGAGAACCCAGCTCTGTTCTTCAATATCGATCCATCGCGCGCTCTTCTAGACTTCTATGGCATCCATGCCCAGCCATATATTTGAGATCAGAAAGTCCAGTATAGCTAGCTAGCTGATCGGAGCGTGGTTCTGTTCGGATAGGAGCATCGTGAGTAGAGCTAGCAGGCTAGCCGCGTCTGGTGGTGGATGTCGAAGAGCCCTGCGATCTTCCATGCCGTCTTAGCCTCCCGTCGAGTTGTCGACCCCTGAACCCTGATCACCACGCCGTCCCGGATCGGAGCGCGGCTTCCACGGCGACGCTGCGGGCCCTGGGCAGGATGAGGATGCAGAGCTTGGCGACCATGGTGCCGTCGAAGGATAGCCGGACATCTAAGCGCGAGATCGAATTTTGGCGGAGCACGCGTCGATTTTGCGATCCAGTTGTACTGCAGCCTGGGAGCCTGCAAGCCGAGCGCTGCGGGGATGAATCGTCCGTGTGGGAGCCGAGTGAGCAGCGGGCGTCGGATCGCTGGAGTAGCCACGCGTCAGCCATCCGGAGAGGGTCCGCACAATCGGCAGTTTGCGGACGGTCCCCATCCAATTTTTTTCCGAGTTTGATAGTATAAAAGCGATGTAGGTAGATTTATCTTGAAATATAGTTTCATAAAAATATATCTTAATTATATTTTATAATTTTTTATAGCAAAAATAGTGGTCAAAGTTATTTTTAAAGACCATATCGATGTCTGAAACGACTTCATTTACCAACCTCGAGGGAGTACATCAAAAATGCGAGTCGAGTCTAGATTATTTTTTAGAACCTGGAAAATATCCAGTCTCGGCTTATCACTGAATGAAAAGCTTGAAGCCAACGAGCATAGACCATACAGTCCTAAACCTGCCAGAACGACTTAAGCGTTTACAAAATTCAGAGACATAAAAGACCACGAGACAGGAACTAGTTCTCAATCCTATTTCTGAATTTCCAGCCAACCTTGTTAAAGATCGCCATCACAACATCCTCTAAGTGTTGTTGGCAATTTTTCTTCAGGAAGTTCCTCTCTTCGTCTTCAGGTAACAGTGTTTGATCCAGTAAATCGCTCTGAAAATAACCTACAAAAATGAGTTAGTAGAGGTAGAACCCTTTTAAGATAACATCGTTCCTACTAAACTAAATAGCCCAGCAAAGATATTTGCGTCCAGATACTTGCCAATTCGATTAGATATTTGCGTGACTTTGTTTAAGATGCGCAAAGGTAGTCTCTCGCTTTTGTTCCTATTTTTCTATTAGTTGTACCGTGCAGTTTAAATTTTGTTTTTTCAAATATAGTTAGCAGTTCATCTGCTTGGTTCATTTCAAAAATCCAAACGAGTCCTGGAATCACGGTACACTGCACTGCTCTGCAACAACGGACGAACATCTCAAAACAGAGATGCTGGTAGTAACAGGAGTAGCATGTTAAAACGAAAGGTTTGATGCTCACAATTCACATGCCATCGACACTAAATTACATTGTACAATCTGCTACTCTTGTTTCCCAGTACAAACAGTAGCCCAATTTGCCACTGCAGGTTCAGGAATGAACCATATACAGAACCTGTAAACTTTGTGTAGTTTCAGATTTCAGATAAAGAATCAAAATCTGGCAGAAGAAAACCAAAGAATCAGCTTATTCGACAAGGCATGACTGAAGTACACATCTCATCACCGCTTGACTGAAGTACACCCACTGTCGCCTCCTCGGCTGATCCGAGGCCAGCTTCAATCCTACACCCGCCAAGCAGTGCCCTCCAGACTTCAGAATCAGGTCGGCAAGGCATGCCCTGGAGCACGGCCACCGCTTCGTCGACATGGCCGTTGCAAGAGAGCAGATCGATCAAGCACCCATAGTGCTGCAATGACGGCGGGATGCTGTAGTCCTTGTGCATCATGTCAAACAACCTGCGGCCTTGGTCAACGAGAGAGCCATATCTGCATGCCAGCAGGACGCCCATGAAGGTGAAATGGTTGGGCTGGAAACCTTGTTTCCTCATGAGGTCAAACAGCTTCAAGGCATCGTCAGCTTGTCTGTGCACGGCAAGGGCTCTGATCATAACGTTCCAGGAGAATACATCCTTCCTGTCCATCTTGAAGAAGACAACCAGTGCACGGGCTATGTCACCGCACATGGCGTACATTTCGGTCAAGGCCGTCCCAACCTCAGCGTGAACCTGGAGCGCCGGAGTCACCAGGTTGGCATGGATCCATCTGCCCAGCCTCAGTTTCTTCAAGTTCTCGCAAGCGGAGAGAACCGAGACAACAGTGAAGCTGTCAGGGATGAGACCTTCAAGCAGCATCCGAGGAAACATCTGGAGCGCCTGCCAGAACCTTCCATGTTTGGTGTAACTCGAGAGGATGCAGTTCCAGGACACCAGGTTCCTTTGAGGCATCCGGTTGAACAGACTCCTCATGCCGACGAAATCCCCTGCATCAGATAGCGCCCTGATCATCGTCGTCCATGATATGATGTTCTTCACAGGCATTCTCGCGAACAGCTCCTTTGCTGCGACGACGTCCGCCGCCTTGACGTATGCGGTGAGCATCGCGTTCCACGACACGACGTCCCTCTCCGCCATGGCATCAAACAACTCCCGCGCCGACTTGATATCTCGAGCCTTGGCGTACTCCGACACCATCCTGTTTGACAGGCCGACGGACTTGATGCTGAAGCCGTCGAACACCCTCCTCGCGTCGCCCAGAGAGCCACGGGCGACGTAGAACGCGAGCAGCGAGCTGCCGACGGCCGGCACGGCGTCCAGCCCCTCCTTGAGCACCCGGCAGTGCACCGCCTCGGCGCCCCGCCACATCTTGAGCCTCGCGCACGCGTCCACGACGTACGGGTAGGTGAAGCTGTCGGGGGCGAGGCCATCCCCACGGCGCGTCATTTCGGCGAACAGATCGAGGGCGCGGTCGTGGGGGCCGTGGTAGGCGCAGCCCCGGATCATGGCGTTGTAGAGCGCGACCGCGTCAGGTGGATCGGCCCCCCGGAACGAGGAGAAGAGCAGGTCCGCGTGCGCCATGTCGCCGAGCTCGGTGGCGCGGCGGACGAGGAGGGCCCGCAGGCCCGGGAGGCGGTGGAGGCAGGAGGTGAGGAGCAGGCCATGGATCTGGTCGAGCTGCCGCTTGCTGCCGCAGTCCTTGAGGAGGATCGGGACGCGGTGCGAGAGCTGGAGGGTCATGTCCTCGTATAAGCAGGCCGCGCCGGTTGCCGGCGGCGGAGATGGACGGGGTGAGGTCTATCGGGTGTGAGGGTGCGGTGGCCGGAGTCGGTGACTCATGAAAAAATGGCTCCCCATGTGCGCCTATCTTTGGTTGAAACTGAAATGGATGTCGATTTCTGAACAGTTTTCAGACGATGCGCTCCTTTACTTTCATGCGTGCTTGCAACAGTCTGAATTCAAGTGTATGGATTTCATGGTGCAGCTGCGCTTCTTGCAGTCTTGCACCAACAACAATGGATCCGCCATCCAAAGCAGACACCCAAAATTTGACCGACGGAATTGGTGAACCTTTTGCCCAAGGAACGGCGTGAAAAGAAAGTGACAGATTGCCATACCCCTTACTGCCAAGAAATGGGACACACGTATGTGGCTCTAGCAATGCCAATTTCATTCATTCAGTTGTAACAGGTTAACATTATGATGTTGCATAAGTATAGTGTTGCATGAAAAAAGTTACAAGTTACTGCACCATCGTTCTTGCTGCATAGATAATAGCTGCAAGAGGAATCAGTAAATTAAGGTACCCTGACGAAGTAGAACGCCCTTACTCGGGTGAATTCGTTACTTCAACCAAACGCAGCACGGTAGCTTAGGCACGGTGGTTTCTGTGGCCGCAAGGAGCCGGCTGCAATTTCACTCGCAGCTTTGTTAATTAAGTTACTCCAGCGCGCCGTCGTCGTCGTCGTACTGGCCGGCCGCCGCGTGCCCGCCGCCACCGGCGTCCGCCATGACGACGTCGACGAGGAAGTCGAACAGGTCGGTCTTCTGCACGGCCGTGGCGACGTCCTCCTTGTGCACGGTGCGGCGCTTGCCCTCCAGCGTGGCCGCCCAGGCGCGGCGCGTGAGCTCGGCGATGAAGAGCTCGCACGCCTTGGAGAACACCACGGGCGCCTCGCCGGAGATCATCCTGGCGCCGCCGTCCGCGGTCTCCCCCGCCGAGCGCTTCATGATCTTCTTGATGCGCGCCAGCGGGAGCGCGTGCGGCCCCGTCCGCGCCGACACCCCGCCGCAGAACATCCCCGAGTACGGCCTCGCCTGCCTCATGGTGGTGACCGCGCGCGCCGCCGGTGCAACGATGGATCACAGGCTCTATTATTCGCCTTCGCCCGGATGAAGAGAAGAGCAATAAGAGAAGGATGTTATATATACACGCATGTAGGGTTTGACCCTGCAAGGAGTGAGGTGAGGTGGGCGAAGGGAAGCGCGTGGCATGGCGCGTCGCTGCCCAAGGCCGGCAATGGAGGCGGCCGGCTGCTTCGACAAGGACCGGCGGTAGAGAGACGCAGATAAACAAAGGTAGAGGTTGCTGCAATAGAGTACGTAGGGGGAGTAGAGAATTGATTTGGACGTAGCTTTCGCCTGTACTGTGCGGTCAGATTTGGACGCTGTTGCTTGCATCCTTGCGCGCTGCTGACCTCTTGCACTCTTGCTTGCATCACAGCACTTGTCACCCAGATTGCGATGGCGAGAGCTTGCAGGAAGCACAGAAACGGTCAGGGCTCAGTCACGAGCTGCTTCGTTAGAGGGTGCCACTGGGATAATTATTTCGGCAACATTTCAACGCTATTCATGATGCAAAAGGGGCATGTCGAACTGGCTAAATATGTTCAGACCTGTTGGAGGCTTGGAGCAGGTGTTCGGTTTTGTAACTAGTGACTGGAAAAATGTTCAGATCTTCAGTTCTCTGTTGCAATTGCAAATGTTGCAACGGCAAATTGCTTTCTTCAGTTCACTGACAAAAAGGGGCTAAATGAGGAACAAGAACACACACGGATTGATTTGATGGGAGCTTGAGGTCAGGCAAAGATAGATCAGGAGGAAGAGGCCCTTCCCGGGCTGATTCTACCCGTCGGAGTTCATCGGAGCCCTGCTTAATTGCCGAATAGTGTGAATGGATGGATCCAGTGGTAGTTTTCATATGCCGTAACTTGTTAGATATGATAAAGTGTCCCTTGGTCCATAGCCTGCTGACAACTCTTATCTTGACTCTTGAGTACTGACAAATAACAAATTGGTTTGAGGATTCTTTACTTTACCAATCCGCTGTGTTTAAATTATGATGGTTTCAATTTTGTCTGCTGCTCTTATCAGAAGAAAAAAATGGTGGTATGTAAGTGTGATGCTCCTAGCTAGTTTACATCAGTGACCTCTATGCAACTGTCGTGGAACTGGACTGCTTATATTGTATTTTCAGTGCTTAATGAGGGATCACATTTTATTCTCCACAGGTGTTTGATGCACTCTGTAAGAATTTTGACCTTTGTTTGCAATGGCTCCACCAACTGAAATTGTTGGTGTATGTGTTGGCCCAGTGTTACGGCCCATCTAAAGGCCCATGTATAGATTCTGTTTATACCCACCCTTCTAGAGTATGGAGGAATACAACACTCTATTCTCTCTTACATGATATCATAGTCTCTCTCCTCTCCTCCCTCTCCAGCCCGCCGCCGCCGCCGCCATGGCTGGCCGCCGGCCGTCGGCGCCTCCACCCCTCTCCTCCTTCCCTCCCCTTCCCTCCTCTTCCTCTGCTGCAGCCGCCGGCCCGACGCCGGGCGCGTGGTCTGCTCCCAGACCCGTCGCGCCGGCCGGCGGCCCCTCCTCTGCCCCGCGCGCTGCTGCGCCGCCGGTGGCCTGGCCCGCCCGCTCCGTGGCCGCCCGCCGCCGCCGCAGCCCTCGCCGCCCTCGTGCCCATCCCCGACCCGCCGCCGGCCCTCCATGCGCCGGATCCGCCCGTCCTGGGCGCGGATCCTGGCGCGGGCGCGCTGGGTGACGCCGCCGCCGCCGATTCTGCCGCCCAGGGCGTGGATCTGCCTGCCCCGGCCGCCGGGGGCGCCGGCACGGGAGCTTCCGACGACGACGACGCCGCCGCCGCCGCCGCCTTGCAACTGCCCCGACTGTCGCCGGACGCCGATCCAGCCGCCCTGCAGCCCCTGCTGCAAGCGCCGGCCGTCGATCCCGCCGCCGCCACTGCGGCCCACCGCGCCGCGGTCACTGTGGGCAAACAGCCCGCCGCCGACGCCGCCCTTCCTGAGGTCTTCCCCGCGCCGGCCGTGCTCACGCCCGCGTGGTCTGGACTCGGGATGCCTCCCGCGGATACACCGTTCGCCGTGGCCGCCCTCCGTGGCCAACAGGCCGACGCTGCTCTCGCCGCGGACCTCCTCGCCGCCAAGTCGGAGGCTTCGGTGGCCCAGGAGCGGGTCCGCGTGGCTGCCCTCACTTGGGAGCGCGAACGCGCCACGGCCGATGCTCTCGCTCTCTGGGTCGGCGAGGCGGAGCACTACCTCCGTGTCTCCCCCGGCCAGCATCTCGTCGTCGCCGAGCACGGCGCCTCTTCTTCCCACCAGGCCCGCCCTCTGGATTTGGACCCTGGCCCGACCCGACCGACCCCATGGTCGCCCAGCTCCACCTCCAGGCCGCCAGCATCTAGAACATCAGGGCCCTGGTCACCGTCCTTCTCGACCCCACGTCCTCCTCCTACGGACACTAGCAGGACCAGGTCCTCCTCACCCTCCGCCGCTACGCCCTCGATGACCACGTCCTCCTGGACATGCCGATCGAGGCACGAGACATGGTGTGGCTGTGGCTCGACAGCGTCGCCATGTCCTAGATCTTTGGGACCATCTTCCTAGATCTTCAGGACCTCGTCAGGACCCACGGTGGCACCGCGCGACAGGCCTGGTTGGCGCTCGAGGGGCAGTTCCTCGGCAACGCCGAGTTCCGCGCTCTCTGGCTCGACGCCGCCTTCTGCACCTTCGAGCATGGGGACCTCTCCGTTGGTGAGTTCTGCCGGCGGATGAAGGGCATGGCTGATGCTCTTCACGACCTCGGGTGTCCGATGTCTGATTGGGTCTTGGTGCTCAATGTCGTGCAGGGCATGAGCAGCACCTATGACCATCTGAAGACATGGATCACCCGCCAGAGGCCCTTCCCCTCCTTCCTGCAGGTCCGGGACGACCTCGCCCTCGAGGAGATCACCAGGGGTCTCGCGCCTGGATTGTCCTCGTCCACCCCCACCGCGCTTGTTGCTGCTCCACCGGCTTCCTCCGCCGCTCCTGCCGCCTCCCTCCTTGGTGATGCTCCCGCTGAGCAGACCGGAGGTGGGGGGCCGTGGACGTCGTCGGCGGGGGGGGGGGGGTGGGAGGGACGGGGTGGTGGTGGTACTGGTGGCCTTGCTTCTGGGTACCGGTGGGGGCCGTCGGGGCGTGCCGACTCCGGCTCCGACTCCCGCTCCTGCCCCTGCCCTGCCCCTGGAGGTACGCCCTGTCCATCCTTCAGCAACCCATGGTCAAGGCGCATCTCAATGTGGCCGTTCCAGGGTCCGGGTGGGGGGTCTCGTCCTCAGCTTCAGCCGGCGGCCATATTCACTGGTGCTGCTCCCCTCTTCGTGCCGTCCTGGACCCCGCCTGCTCAGCCCAGCCAGCAGCCGACCTGGCCTGGGGGATGGGACCAGGCCATTCTGGCGCAGTCCTTCAGCACCATGGGACTGACGCCGCTGGTCAGCACTGAGTGGATCGCCGACTCGGGTGGCTCCTTCCACACCACCCCAGATGTCGGTATCCTCTCTTCTGTCCGACCCCCACACCCCTCTTGTCCTTCTTCCATCATGGTTGGTGATGGGTCTTGCCTTCCTGTCACCGCCGTGGGTTCTGCTCCTGGCTCTTTTCGTCTTTCTAATGTTCTTGTTGCTCCTTAGATGGTTCACAACCTTCTTTCCATTCGCCAGTTTACCGCTGACAATTCCTGTTCCATCGAATTTGACTCTTCTGGTCTTACTGTGAAGGATTTGGCTTCTCGGCATCCGCTCCTCTGATGTGATGGCTCGGGGCCCCTTTACACCCTTCGTCTTCCTACTTCTGCTGCTCCGCCCTCGACTTCTTCTTCTTCTGCTGCTCTTGCCGTGACGCCGTCTTCCAGCACCTGGCGCCGCCGGTAACTTGTGATCTACCGGTAACTTCCGTATGAATCCATTGATATTGTATAACAATTTAATTTAATTAGCGGATTATCTGAATTAGATTTGGTGCTTTAGAACACTCGTTTAGTATTACAATTTCAGTACTATTACAGACTTGTTTTTAAATTAATTATGAATTAGAATAGAATTATGAAAGTACCTTATTGATATTGCAGCATAAGGCAATGGTTGCCTCCAATTGTGGAGGATTTTCATGGACCGAAGAAAAATCTAGTATAGTACTTGATATCATGACCCATCTTGTTATCAGTAAGAAGTTGGATCCGTTAGCGGATGGTACGATAGAGATGGTGTTGTCCAAAGTAGTAGAGTTTAAAGATTTCACATTATTTCGAGGTATTACGACGCAAGATGTAAAGGGACACCTGCTAGAACGTCGGAAGATATACATGACAGTATGTGAACTAGCGAATCATCCTAATATCATTGGATTCTTACAAAGTTCTTGTAAGATATGGATGCGGCAAGAGGTGTATGAGATGCACATTAAGGTAACTCTAATTCAGTTGTAATCACGTCCGTCATTTCGAATCCATATTTATGAAACAGTAACATTGTTTTTTAATTATATGCTAGGATTACCCCGAGGACACGGAGTTGATTAACAAAACGATACCAAATTTCCGTAAATGTGTATGTATCTTCGGTGGACTTATGCCGCAAACTAGACGAAGGAGGTGGATAAGATCTTCGGGTGATAGTACTTGGCCTGCGCAAGAACAGATGTCCGGAGGTTCGTCGAGTCATGCTTCAGCACCTCAACCACTAACTTGTGTTAACTGGGATGACGACATGGATGACTTCATGCCCCCCAAACCATGGCCTCCAACACATGATGTTCCTCCCCCCTTTACATGAACCTAGAATCAGAAAAGAGACAAAGGGAAAGACAAGAGGTTCGTCAAGTCATGTTGCACCACCTGCAGCACAAACTTGTGTTAACTGGGATGACAACATGGATGACTTCATGCCCCCCAAACCATGGCCTCCAACATATGATGTTCCTCCCTCTGTACATGAATGTAGATCCAGAAAAGAGAGAAAGGGAAAGCCAAGAGGTTCGTCGAGCCATACTACACCACCTGCAGCACCACCATCTGTCAACTGGGATGACGACCTAGATGATTTCATGCCATGATCTATAACATATGATGTTCATCGGTTTAAGATGTATTCGCATTTAGTATTGTTAATGTTGTATTATGCTTGTATGTATGTCTCGTACCTAACTTGCATTCACTGGACATGTACATAATGTCGAGTTTGAATCGTACTTAGTCGTAATGGAGCATCGAAGTATAAACATACCATCTATTTTATGTAATGGAAAATACGAGAGTGATCAGAGGCGAACGTTGAAGTGTATAAATAAGCGGTCCACAGCTATCTCATTACAAATAAACATCAGAGATACAAACATCAGATATATCTAACCACCCCTAGGGCGTCGGACCCTCTTAGCCTTCTGCTGGACACGGACATGGCCCTCGGAGCTTTTCATGTCACTAGAATACTAAAAAGCACACATTTAATTAATATAACGATAAGAAATAAGAATTAAGAAATGCATTACATAATGTGAACCATCAAATTTTACATCATAATACAACGATAATGAAACACACATCACACATGCAGTGGCATGGCAGAACCCGTTGCAAACTACGGTAAACAGATTCCGGACTAACCTAACATGCCTTAGGTAATTTAAAAAAAAACAGAACAAACACAACGATGCAGCATGTCACTAGCACTAGGGTGTCCTAGTAGCCGTAACCCCACGTAGCAAACTGCGTTGAGCCTTCTCCGCAGTATCCACCCATTGCAGGTGGTGCAGGCGGTGGTGCCGGAGGCGCAGGGCCCTTCTTCTTGTGACAAGGGCAGTTGCAGTAAGGAATAGTGCATGGTTCATCATGTGAACCGGCAGCATTGCTGGTATCATCAACTTCGTCGTCTTTGTTACCCTCGCTCACTTCCTCATAATGGTTCACCTTGCATTCCAGATCAAAGATCTTTATCTGGAGGTACTCGATAAACTCCTGAACAGAATCAATTGGTGCAGGATCGACCCACCTAGTAAAACCACAGTTTTCTGGAGCATCGGAAGACTGCAAAATAAATTTCATGTAAGGTGTCTCATTGAAGATAAAGAAATGAAACAACCGAGTATTATCCATGCGTGTGGACATTTAAAGAAACGCCGACCGCCATCCATCTCGTCTGTGCACATCTGCACTAAGCAGTCCTCACCATGTCTGCATTTTGGCCACAGTTCTCTACGGTTATCGTATTGTCGAAGAGGAGTTTCATTGGTAAATTCACTCTTGTGCTGCGGAAACTCAAACACTGGTTCCGGACAGGAATCATGTCCAAGAGGCCCCTCCCATATTATGGGGTCTCACTTTCTTCCCCCTTTTCCTTTCCCAAAACCGTAGTAATTCTTCCCGCTAGACCCACCTCCAGACATTGGGTATACAATGAGCTTTGGTGTTTAAGTGCTGATGGGAGTTCACAAACTTCGGAGTATTTATAGGCGCACAAAGGTCTGATACCCGGAGTGTGGAGTGTAAATGCACCTAAAAAGCCTACATGACAACACAGTGAAGAGGCTAGCTGACCTAACACTGAAAAGGCTAGATTCGATTCTCGAAATGACTACTGGATACATACTCGGAGTTGCTTGATCTGCACCCTGTTGGATTTTATTTTGTGTCTTCTCCCGGATTTGAACAAGAATGGCCAGAGGCCACCCACGCTCTAGAGCTGCTTGCATGTATTTCTGCCAGTCATCAGTGTTGTGTATCATCATTAATTCCCATGAATCACTTTCTACCTCCAAATTAACAAGAGACTGGACGGTGATCACATGTGTCAACGGATCAACACCGAACCCACGCTGCAGCCACTTACATATGGAACCAAAACTCCTTTCCAAAGGTTTATCTATGGCGCTAGATGTGCACTTAAAGGCAGAAAGATCTACTCCATTTGGCCCATACAAAACATTGTAGTCACCATAAAATACTTGAAACTGCATCTTGCTCGACATATCTGTATATCACAGAATACTTATCGAGTTATACTCTTTACTTCACTACCTTATTCAATAATCCGTAAAAACTAAGAATGAAATTGAACTACAACGTATAAGTATTCATAACTACGTGATGACACTCAAATTCTATACTGCATATGCCAAATTCTATTCTAAATCATAATTAATTTATAAACACGTCTCTAATAGTACAACAATTGTAATAATAAATGCGTAGTACTAATTTTCTAAACTAATTTACTACTACGTAACTAAAAAAATAAAGTATCATTAAACTCATACTTAAATGGTTTTACTATAGCACTAATTAAATTAAATTACTCTACAATACCAGTGGCAAAGGGAATGATTCTACTATTCGCCGCTTTTCTTCTCCTCACCCCTCTTTTTTTCTGAATTTTTAGGCTCAAATAACAAAGGGAATGGCGGTGTATGGCGGCCAGGGCTTATAGGGGGAGGGACCCTGTCGCCCCCCCAACGGGCGACAGGCCCCTGTCGCCCCTGGGGTGGGCGACAGGCCCCTGTCGCCCGTGGGGGGCAACATGCCCCCTTGTATTTTTTTTTGCCCAGGGACCTCGTTGCGAATTTGAAAAAAAAATACACTTAGGGCCTGTCGCTCTATAGGGGGACGACGGGGTATATTTGAAATTTTTCAAAACGGGCATATATTTTTGAAATTTTGATTTTTTAAAAATATAAAAAAAGAAAAAAGCGCAAGATTGTTAATTTGCATCCTTAGGTATGTTGGGCCCATGGGCCTCTCAGCAATGGCGGCCATGTCGCCAGAGTACAGAAGCTGCAGCAACACACCGTAGTCAAAGAACTGAAAGAAGGCAAAGAAGCCTCTCTCAGGAAACTGTTTTTCCTCCTCCTCGCTACTGCTTCCTCTCATGTGTACCTGTGGTGTGTTTGTACCGTGTTGCGTGCAGGCCTGATGTCATCATGTCAAGTGTGTAGGGTCTCATCCACCTGAAATCTTTAACCCAGTTTATTCTTCTGAACCAAATTTCCACGGAGTCGCAGTGGGATCAGATCGGATTTAGGCTAAGGCCCAGGCCTGATTTCGCTGCTCCCAAGTCTGCCCTGACCTGGAGAATCTATGCAACGAACAATCCATGGCGACCTGAAGCCTCTCTGTCTTTCTCCAAAGGGCAAAACCGCAAAAGCAACGGTGGTCACAACACAACACACCCTCCGATCCCATGCTTCACGGCACAAGAGAAAACGCGTGGAGGCGTCACCTGCCGGTCCTGCTCCCAGAATCGTTCTTCCATCCGAGGAAGCCATGCATCAAAAGCAGAGGCTGGCATCGTCTCTTCTTGTTTCTGCATGCCTTTTGACTGCTCCTGTCTACTGAGGAGCAGCTATCATTTCTTAATTCTTCAGAGCTCACAAGCGAATTGATCCGCATCCACGTAGGATGAGCACTCTCGATCATTCTTTACCGTTCAGTACTGACTTTTCTGGACGACAAACTGCGAGATGTAGGAGTTACAGCACTTTACTTAGCAGCAGTCATCAGTGGCACTGTGACAGAGGGGACAGTCCATTCCTCGAGATGGAGTACGTACCAACTACCAAACTATTGTCCTTTAGACTCCTATATCCACCGTGCATATGACGACGTCCAGTCTTTCCCCCAGCTCCAGCTGTAGCCCAAATGAGCGAGCGAGTGCACAACAAGGACTAGTCTGACTTGGAGTTCAAGTCCAGGTTCTCACCACTGGAATGAATTAGCATGAATTCCAGCTACATACTGAATTGGTCTACACTTCTTTACTTTCTCTACTAGGACTTGGAGTCTGCAGCAGCCTTCCTTCTTTTTTTTTGAAGAATATGCAGCAGCCTTCCTTTCAGCTGCAAGAGAGGGAGAAACTATGCGTGTTATGTAGGACTTGGAGTCTGCAGCAGCCTTCCTTCTTCTTTTTTTTTTTGAAGAATATGCAGCAGCCTTCCTTTCAGCTGCAAGAGAGGGAGAAACTATGCGTGTTATGATATTCACTTGTACGTGAAGGGAAGGGAGCAATTGGAAGTGACGGTGCCCGATGCAGGTGGTGGTGGGGTGTGCGTTGAAGTGCAGTTTGGTCTTGCAATGCAGTTCCTGAAACTGAAAGAAATATATCCTCGGCTTGCTTGACAAGGGGATTCCTCGAAACATGCATGTCATGAAAGTATGCTTGCTTAGGCTTCACACAATCACACTACTGCATGGCCTCTAGTGATATACCATCGTGGGGGAATAATAAACTAACAAACTGGAGAAAGAAAGATACATGGTTGGTTATTAGTTGTGAGTCTGGTTTCCTTTCAGCGGTGAACTGTCTACTTTACATGTGTCACCCAAAAGAAAGAAAGAAAAACAGCGAATGTAATGAAAAAGACTAACAAAAAAACAAGCTTGCCTTGATTTCAGATGACGGTTTTAAGAGGTGCAGAATGTATGTAATATTTCCTGCTATGTATACTTATTAGCTAGCAGTACAAATATAATATAAGACGAAGCATCGTGCAGCTTCTTTTTCATCCTTGCCTCAACAAAAAAAAAAAGCTTCTTTTTCCTCCTTTTTCTTTGTCTACCACCCACCTCGTGGCCCTTCCTTTTCTCCATTATAAATTAAACTACCAGCAGCGCGGGCTGCTTTCCAAAAGCAACGCCGCTTGAAAGCCCATCAGGCCACCAGCATCTCTGTTTCCTACACAGACGATCATTGCTAAGTACACTTGCTCTTCAATTAACAAAACCACGGTGCTGTGGTCAGTGCAGTCTAATCATATACTTGCAACATGCATAGCTAGACTGACCAGTCAGCAATTCAGCATGCCTGACTGCATCGTTCGCGAAAAAGCATGCAGGATGACTCTGCATCCCAGCCTCTGAATTTTTTACAATCTAGCTGGGGTACGGTGACAACACTAAGCATGCAGGATGACTCTGCATCCCAGCCTCTGAATTTTTTACAATCTAGCTGGGGTGACACCACTAAGCTCAGATTTTGTGAGCGTGGAAAAGGAGGTGTGATCGGCTGGAGAGAAGAGAGAGATCGAGGTGAGGTGGGTGACGGATGGCTGGTTGTTCACAGCACGTACGTACGCGGGACCATTTTTGCAATTGCTGCTGCAGGATCTAGGCCAGGTCGACTCAAGGCTAATACTAGCTCCGATCCATGGATGAGAAGAGCAGGTGCAGTGCAGGTATTAAAAGAGGCCAACATCAGAGACCGAAAGGAAGATGATTATTGCGAGCGATGAGCGAGGTTGGACCAAACCAAAGGGATCGTCGACCACATGCCTAGCTGCTTTGAATACATGCATCAACACTTGTACAAAACCAACAGTGTGAGTGCTCCCTTTTGTAGGGAAAAGATACTTTAGTACTCACACTTATTGCATTGTTTTCTTAAGAGAAAATCAAGTCTCAAATTAAATGGTTCCTTAATTGCTACTTTTACTTTTTTTTCCTTAGAGAAACAATTTTTTAATAGGATAATCGAATCTACAAATAAACCTTTTGAATGTCTAGATGTTCATGGTCCAACCTTTGGTGATGACTAAGAACCTCATATTACATCACTATTTACCGGTAGCTTAAAACAAATGATGTTGTCCTGGAATAAACAAGCGGTCAAACTTGAATTCCTCGTGTTACCCTTAGATTAGTAGATTCCAATAGTTTTATGTTTGTTCTAAGTAAAACTTGTTTAGTTTTATGTTTGTTCTAAGTAAAACTTGTTTAGGCTTTGCCGTCAATAACTAAAGCTATGTATAGTTCGGCGACGTAAAGTTGATGTTATTAGCTACTAAATTCATTATGAAAAATAATTTCATAATTCATAACTTTTCCATTTAAATTAATATTTTTCTGACTTGGTGGACAAAGTCGTACCTTACTGAATTAATATATTAACAGCTACTATTTGTGATTGGATGAGTATACAAAATAAAGACACGGTTGGTCATGTGCCCCTGGGGCCTTACAGTACTGCGACTACCGCATGCCTTGCGCCATCATAGGAGCTGGAGACACAGCCATGAGATCTTTAGGTGGTGTGCCGTCCTATTCGGCTATTCCTACTCCACAGACAAGGGCCCCGACCAGAAAATGTGCCGTCTCAGAGATGAAAGACAAAGCCTGATATCCTCCTCTCCTCTTGCAATGGTTTACTGCTGCATCCTTTTGCCAAAAGCCGCAGAGGGCCTGATTTTTCTTCTTCTTCCCGCTTGCTTGAACTTTTTTTTTTGAAAAGGGAACTTTATTAATTTTAAAGTGATACATCAAGGTGATACATCATTTTGAAATTTTCCCGACCTCTGCCGAAAAAGCACACAGCCTACAAAAGTCTTACAAAACCGGACAAACTAATGACTGTCAATCCTAAGACTAGACCGCCACCTATGTGTCCGGGCAAAAAAATTCTTGGCCACCTGCTCCAAAAAATGAGACGCCGCTACAAGGACGTCCTGCGAGGTAGACGGCTGAAGGACAAACTAATGACTTGCTTGAACTATATGGTGGACATCCTTTGTCGCCCTAAAGATCAGGGTGGCTTAGGCATCTTAGACCTCCAAATACAAAATAAATGCCTTCTAGCAAAATGGATTGTGAACTTGCTTAACACTGATGGTATGTGGCAAGAGTTGCTGAAGAACAAGTATTTGCGGTTCAAATCTTTAACGTAGGTTAAGGCTAAACCGTATGATTCTCATTTTTGGAGGGGACTTATGAAAATTAAAGATGAGGTCTTAACCAATGGCACCTTTTTGATTAAGGATGGAAGTGCCACGCGGTTTTGGGAAGACACTTGGGTAGGCAATATGTCTTTCAAGGATAGGTACCCATCTCTCTATAATATTGTGAGAGATCCTCATGCGACGGTGGCCAAAATTATGGCTTCTCAACCTCTTAATATTTCTTTTAGGAGAACGTTGTTGGGACCTAAGCTGAGAGACTGGTCTAATCTTGTAGCACAGATAGCACCTTTTAATCTAGTGGATGGGTCGGATTCTTTCAGATGGAACTTAACCAAATCTGGGTTATTTACGGTCCGCTCTTTGTATCTGCATTTAATTAATACTCATACCCCTTTCAGACATATGCCTTGTTCGGCTGGTGGCTGGCTGGATGGCTGGCTGATTTGGCGTGAGAGAAAAATACTGTTGTGGCTGGCTGAATCTCCCAGCCGAACAAGGCCATAAAAAAAATCTGGAAGGCAGCCATAAATGTGTTGGATGTAATCTAGATGAATCAATCCAACATTTGTTCCTAGATTGTCATTTTGCTAGAATGGTTTGGAGGATGGTGTATCTTGCTACAGGTCTAACTCAACCCAAATCCATTAGACATTTATTTGGTTCTTGGCTCTCTAATCAAAATACTAAGATTAGGGATTTGATTTGGGTTGGGGTCGCTGCTCTATGCTGGGCCATCTGGAATACCTGCAATGACATTATTTTTTATAAAATTAAATATAACTCTATTCTGCAGGTTATTTTCAGGGGAACGTACTGGCTACGTTTTTGTGCGCAGTTGTAGCGGGATGAGCACAACAAGAACTTACTATCATCGTTGAGCACTAGAATTGAGATGGTCTCGTTGGAGCAGGCTAACGGTGGTTGGAAGCACTTATATAGGCTGTGCTAGTTCGTTGTTCTTAGTTGTGAACAGTTGTTACTCTTTTTCATAATCGTTGTAATATTTGGGGCTGTGTATGTCTCTAGACGTAGAGGCTGAATATTTTATCAATTATCTAAAAATATGGTGCTCACTGCAATGATAGTGCTATATGCATCCATGACAGCATGAGCTGCCTTGGCCTGCATTTACATATATATGCCACCACTACCAGTACCCACCATCTGAAGGAAATAAAATGTTATCTATATTTATATGGCTTTAAGCAAGCACATGAGAGCACACAAAAGGTATTGTGGTGTCAGAAAGGAGGCAGCCATCTGGGTGTCTGCCCGCTTCAAGGCCGGTCGCTTCCAAATTACTCAAACGGCCAGGACCCGGATTTGTATACGACATGCACTAATGCAGTACAAAGTGGCAAGTGCTAATTCAGTAATTCCACCCAAGGGATCATACGGACTGCAGGGTGTTGCATTTTTTATGTCATTACATATTATTACTCTTCCCCATGCATCGATCTTGAGACGCACACAGGAATTCAGACAAATAGTATCTTGACTAGGGCTCTACGGGCTAATTTGGCGGGTATCTATCTATTATATTATTAAGAGAGTGTTAAAAGAAGCCACCACGTTCGCCGAGAGGGTCTAAAAATTCCCACATTAATTGAAAAAATGAGAAAAATATACACCGTCGGATTTTATGAAGATCCAACGGTTTAAAGTAATTTGAAGAGTCTATGCCAAATTCAATTAAGATGCAACGATAGCAATCATTATTAAAATATTTTATATTCCATAGCATGTACGTATGTGTACTTGGAAGGGGACTGGTCTGTATATGACACGGACAGAAAAAAAAGTCTAGCCGTGACCAAAGAACCTGATTGGCTGAACACAATTATTAAAAATATTTTCATATTCCATAGCATAGCATGTACATATTTTATAAATCAAGATATAGAACTCGGGTAAGAAAATGGTTCCAGCCAAGTAAATAAATAGATGCCCCCACCTAGGAGATTTCAAACAAGAACAAAACCTACGAGCTTTATGCACGTTTTGCCAACACGTTCTTGCGCAACAGTTCTTACTTTTTGCATCGCCACTACATTTTTGCGCCAAGTTGCTTTGAATTTTTTCTCGGCTGACACTCCACTCGCCAGGAATTCAAGTAGCATCATCTCTTTGCAAATAGGTATTAAACAATCTATATTACCGCTACAACTTATCTTTTTCCATCAACAACCAACGAAAGACAGGTAATTTTCAAAGTTCATGTTCTGGTCCGAAAATCAAAAATCATATTTTTTTTTACTGGCTCCTTACGCAAGCATGTTGATTTGTAACATCACTGTTCATTGAACAAGTTACCTGCAACCACAATATTTCGTGGGAGATAAAAATTTCAATTGGAGTATATACACCAACCTCTTCTCCTTCACGCCTGTTGCTACACTGCATATACATATCATGCAAATTAATGTTTGTCAAAACAATAATATGCCTAGATATATAAATTTTTAATACCTCACTTTTTACTTCTCTTTCATGCATGCTACTATGCATTGCAAATACATCTCATGAAATTTTTTGTTAATTCAATTATAGTAACAATATCTTAGTAGCAACAACTAAAATTCTATAACAAGCAAATATGTACAAATTTCCTTTCCTTTTGCCTTAATTTTATATCTAAAATAGGAAAAATGGCAAACCAACAAAAAGAAAGAGCATAGCAGAATAGAAAGAGGAGGAAGGAACAACTAAACCTCAAAAAGGGCAATAAAAGAGCATGCACAATAGAGAAAACGACCAAGGTGAAATCAATACTTAAACAAAAGAGGAATCCAAAGCATACGTGAATAGGCAATGAAGATGCAAATCAAGAGAAAAGTAGCCAAGCACCTAGCGAAATAGAGAAGATGGGTGGTACTGAAAGTAATATATGGAAGTTTGGAAAGCCAAAATACAAATGTGAACACTACAATGCTCTCCTATGGTACGAGGACAAACCAAGACCCAAACTAGCAACTAAAAGGCCAGCTTTTGGAATGTGCTGCAAATAAGGAAAAATCAGACTACCTCCACACCAACACCCCCCCTATTATCTTGAAAATCTTTTGAATGGTGAAGGGGAAAATTTAAAATGCTTCTGAGAAAACATCTGGTCTTACTACTCAATGTTCTCATTGACATTCACAGGAGGGATTGTTAGACAAAGAAATAAACTTATTACATATGAGCCATATGTATCCCGCATTCACGACCAAAATTATCATCACAATGGAACTCTACTACCTAAAGAAGGTACCAAGCCACGCTGGGCACAACTATACATCTACAATACAGAGAATGAGGTACAAAATAGGATAGCCGCATTGAGAAGTTCGAATGAAAAAACACCAGTTAACCCTACTATTGTAGCTGGCCTTCAGAGCATTCTAGATGAGAATAATGTCTTGGCTCAATCATTTCGAATGGCCCGGGAAAGATTCAAAAACCTAGACTACCATGATTACACTCTTAAGCTAATAGTAGATTGAAACAGAAACGGGACACACAGCTTGCTAGGAGCAGATGAGGTTGCAGCACCGGTCATAGAGGATCCAACAGATGAAGCCAAAGGGCGTGACATTATTGAATACAAAGATATGAGGCCTAAATGGATATCAGAAATCCACCCAAAATTCATGTCTATGCAATACTCACTGCTCTTCCCGTGCAGAGAAGATGGATTCAACACTAAAATACCATAACAATAAAAGGATGGAGTTACATACAAAAGGAACAACATATCTATGTTTGAATTTCATGCATACTACCTTCATCATCACCCTGACCAATCTATATCATTGCTAATGTCTTATCTCTACAAGGGGTTACACCAAAGCAGAATATGTTGGAAAGAGGATACTGCTACCTTTAACTTTCACAGGAAGTATACGAAACAAGATACAAAACTTCCAAGATGTGATGGTCATACGCCGTTGGGCAGGATACCCAAACCTAAGCGGACAGATGTACGTGCTAGATGAAATAGGAAGCAAACAAAAACCAGCTGAACGGCCCGATAATGTAGACCAGGTGTTCATGATTAAACTAAAGTGGCTACTACAGGACATAGTGCAAGAAAAAAGATTTGGAAAAACTAACATCAGGTGAGATCCAAAAAAAATTAATATATTACTATGTTTTATGTTATCTATAAAATGCAATGATAAAAAATCTAACAAATTTGAAATTTTAATACAGTGCTATATACAATAGAGATATAGAAAAGAGGTCTCCCACAAGCACATATATTGATATTACTTAAGGACAAAAGCAAATGCCATGATCCATCCTAGATTGATGATATAATATGCTCAAAGATACCAGACAAGGATGAAGACCCAGAAGCATATGTAGCTGTGGAAAATTACATGATGCACGTACCTTGTGGAGAGGCAAACACAAAATCTCCATGCATGGTGGACAACAAATGCACCAAACATTTTCCAAAAAAAATACAACTCAGAAACAACAATCGATGAAGAAGGATTTCAAGTGTACAAGAGGAGAGAGAATGAGAAACAAATCAAAAAGGGAAAACTACACTAGACAACAGATTTGTCGTATCCTGCAATAGGGATCTCCTGGTCAAATTCCAAGCTCTTATTAATGTGGAGTGGCGCAAAAGGTCTAGGTCTATCAAATACCTATTCAAGTACATTCATAAAGAAGTTGACTATGTAGTAGGGTTACTTAAAGAAAACACATAAAAAAATGAAACTAATGAGATCAAGAAATACCTAGAGATAAGATATCAACAAATAAGACATGATGAAGGCTATTCCAGTTTGATCTCAACTATCGTGATACACCAGTCGAAAGGCTGAATTTCCATCTCGAGAAAGGAGTAATAGGTTATCTTCACAAACTCTACAGACATAAAAATATAGTCTCAAAGGACCCGCGCTATTAGCGCGAGCCACTTGCTAGTTTCTCGGAGGGGAACGAAAGAAAGAGAAATCCTCCTCCTATGGAGCTGGTATCCGAGTGATTGAGTGAAAGAGACAGTGTACTCTTCATGTCCAGTCCTGACGGTGGCAGCTAAAAATGCATAGTACTCCACTGTACAAGGGAAGGGAAAACTGTAGCGGACGGCCTTGAATGCTCGCTTCGATCGCTTGGTGCTTTTTCCTTCCTTCCCTTGCGGTGGGTGGACGATCCGATGCGATCCGGGCCAGCGGCTGCCGGTTGGTAAGGTGCGCCGGTGGCCTGGCCGCAACGGCAGCAACAGCACGGTTAGGTTCCTTCGTTCGTTGTTGCCGCCATGGCCACTGTCTTGTCCTCCACTGCTACTAGTACCAGCCCAACTATCAATCTGCCATGGCCGATCGATGATCGCCGTGGCGATCCATGCATGCACGATTGTTGATGGGACACGCCGTCGTTGGTTGCAGGCAGGCAGCTTTTCCCTCGCTTGTACAGATGAGTCTGGCTCTGGGATCGGATGGCGGCGTCCGCCTGACCGCCTGCCTTTTCGCCCTGCCTGCCCTCGCTTCGGTTTTCTTCTTCGTCCTCTCCTCGCTGTCGCGTGTCCTGACCTCCGGGAAGGGTACCATGTTTCCGCTCGGTTGTCCGTCGATCCCCCAAGTTATGCAACCCTAACCGTAAGCAACGTAAGCAATCAGCGCTGGAGGGGGCAAGGCAACGGGCAAATTCAAATCCTAGCACCAATGCAAACTGCCGGGAGCAGGAAAAGATTCTTGTTAACGAAATCACGGGAGGTTAAGCCAACGCTGGAACTGAACGGAGCTGCAACCTACCTCCTGTATCTTCCCAGAATTTGATCTACAGTATTCATTACTGTATCATGCCTGTGAGCGTCAAGTGCAACAAGACACGGGTCCAGACAAAACTAGTTACTGAAACTGCCGTGCTGTCCTGGATAGTCTTGCCCTCCCCTTCCCCTCCACTGGTGCTCACTGCAACCATAGCATCCCATTCGCATTCCTGTCGACGATTGACACAGCCATGTACAGTACGTACGTGCCCAACAAACAACATCTCTGTTACCAAAACACATCTGATCTAAAATTACTCTCAGTTGACAGCTGATGATCCCTTCATCAAATCCTCGAAGAAAAACGTTTTCTTTGCGTATGTCTAGCGTACAATTTTTTTTCGAACAATGGCTAGCGTACATTTTCATGGTCCAGCCCATGTCAAGGCAAGAAGAAGATTCAGAAATTGGAGGACCACAGGTGGTGCACGAAAAGGAACAGGAGAGAGGTCACCAAGACGTACCAGCAAGCAGTCAAAACCACACATTTCCGGCGAATCAAACCAGAGATCAAATGGAGCAAAAAAATTTAAAAAAAAGGAAAAGATCTCCTCATAGGCGAAGAGACAGGAGTCCCCCCAATGGCAGCAGGGAGATTCAATTAGCGCTAATACTTCCATGCCTTTGGCAGTCTTAAGAAAAGAGAGAGATGCTGATGCCCTCATTATAACATAACATAATCCCTGATTATGCTCGCTGCTGCCAAGATTACCTTAGACTAGCGCGCGCAATAACTAGTCCGCCACCTTCCTCCTCTGATTCCTCCTCCTCCTCTCTCTCTCTCTCTCACCGAGCCGCCATTTAATTCCTCCGCCGCCTCCTTCCTCGCGCTAGATCCTGCCCTCACACGACATTCTCTCTCTACATCCTCTGCTTCCCTCTCGCTCTTCCTCCTCTGCCGCTGCCCCTGGCCCCGGCGGAGTCTGCTGCTTCCCTTGCTCGCCTTCCTCCTCCTCTCTTTTACTCCAACTGCTCCCACTCCCCAACCAACTCCACTCCCCCACTCTCATTTCTGCCCTCCATCCCCATGTGCCCGTGCTGTGCGGCAGCGGCGGTGCCCAGCAGCGGCGCGCCACCCATGGCTCCGTGAACCAGTTCGCGGCCGCTCTCCCTCCTGGACTCTTCACTCGTCGTGATCAAGCTGGGGGTTACCGATTTGGCACCACTAGCTTAGTGCCGCCGCTTAGGCTTCGACATGAGTGGGCGGCGCTGGGCTGCCGCCGCGCCGGTGCCGGTGCCGAGCCTCCTGCAGGTCCTCCTCGCCTTGCAGTGCGGGGTCGTGTTCCTGCAATGCTCCGCCGCCTCTGCCATGAGCGGCGACGGTGAGTGCTGTTTCCTTCTCCGTTTCCGTTCTTCATTTTCCACGGGGAATTTGTGCGGTTTCTTTTCGAATTCTTGCAGACTCAATTTGCTCCTTTTTGCCTGCATTCCTGGAATTTCAGTTTCCTTCCTTTTTCTCTTCTCCCTCCTGATTTCTTCAGATTTTGCGTCCTGATCTGTTCACTTCAGAAATCCGTCCTTGCCAAATGCAACCGCATTACCGCCTGCGACAATCAATTCCAGTTCACTACACCAGCTTCAATTTGCAAAATCGAAAAGAATACTTCTTCATTTTGCACATACATTTTTGTGATCTGCGAGCTCGTGCCACTGTTGTAACATCTGATATGCCAATTGCTGCTGCTAGTAACTGCTAAGCAAATTAGGATTTCAATTTTCCCCATTCTGGTCTCCTTATGCTCCTGTCAAATTCCTGATCTTTTCTCTCTGACGCGTGGATTTCATTGTGCCAGTGTCGGCGCTCATGGCATTCAAACGCGCAATCATCGAGGATCCTCACTCCGTGCTATCAGACTGGACTGATGCGGACGGCAACGCCTGCGACTGGCACGGCGTCATCTGCTCCGCGCCGCAGGGCTCCGTCATCTCACTGTAAGCAACTCCGCCGCTCCCCTACTCCTAGATCTCACTCACGGTCTCTTTGCTTCGTGCTCGGCACCCAGTTAGCAGCTGGCCAGTACCAACAACCTGCTATTTTTTTGCTGGGTACTTAAGTCGACAGGTGAAAAGGAGCTTTATTTGCTTAAGCTTCGTATCAGTAGGATTAGGCGTTCAAGTGAAGTCTTGCTTGGTAGTACTTATCCACTGCCACTGGCCCGTCACTGCATGTGCAAACAGCTCAAAAGATGCAGTGCGATTTGCCAGTTAGATGTTACTCGGTATTCAGTAGGTTTGATTCACACTTCACAGGCACAGCCCAACAACATTTTGTACTTGCTTATCAGGTAAAAATCTTTTTCTAATGGATTTGCTGTCAATGACTTAGTGATGTGGACTTTGCATCTTTCAGGAAGCTATCAAACTCATCCCTCAAGGGATTCATTGCACCTGAACTTGGACGGCTCAACTTCTTGCAAGAGCTGTATGTTTCTTTTCTATGTCGTTTCAACTAGTTTTTATGAAGTTAGCTATACGGTTTCTCTAAAGTTCTCTCATTTTCTAAACAGGTATTTGGATCATAACCTGTTCTTTGGTACAATTCCGAAACAAATTGGCTCGCTCAGGAACTTGAGGGTTCTGGATTTGAGTGTTAATCGGCTCACTGGCCCTATTCCATCCGAGTTAGGCGGGTTGAGCAGCGTGAGCGTGATGTAAGGCATATCTATCTTGTTTTCGCATTTGTTACTTTCTAGTGTGGCTTCATCTTTGATATCAGAACTAAAGGCTGCTTCTTCATTCATGTCATGTAGAAATTTCCATTCAAATGGGTTGACTGGGAAAATACCATCGGAGTTGGGAAAACTACAGAACCTCGTTGAGCTGAGGTTGGACAGGAATAGATTGAAGGGATCAATTCCGGGAAGCAATACTGGCAGTTTTTCTCCTACTTCAAATATCGGGTTGGTGACTTCTCCTAATTCCTCCTGTGCGTGGTGCTCCACACTGTAACAGAGATATCTATATTAAATTTTAGAGAATTGCCAGAATAACAAATGCAGGTAGTTACAGTTCTGTTATTATACTCTGTATTAATGGAATGCATACATGTATAGCCAAATTGAATTTTAATTTGCGTCATCAAAATATTCATGATTCATAGGAAAACAAAAGAAATATATTAACTTCAGAGCAAACGAGCAATGTCCTGATATTGTGTTACTTTATCTGAATTAGTATTTGTTTGCTCTATCAGATCCACAGCTCACAATGGACTATGCCCTTCTCCCCGATTATATGTTGGGGATTTCTCTTACAACTTTCTTGTCGGAAAAATTCCACCCTGCTTGAAATATCTACCAAGGTACTTTTACGTGATATACTTGCTACAATTTCTGTATGTCATTAAGTTTGCCCATTTACAAGGCCTTTCTGCAGGTCAAGTTTCCAAGGGAATTGCTTCCAGGATGAGTACTCTAACCAACAGCGAGCTTTGCAAATTTGTATAAGTATGTTTTTTGTTTTCTACAACCCCGATGAATCATTATAAATGGATACATTCCGGCTACTTTTGTATATTGTACCTGAGTGGAATGTTTTAATCACTGAAATACTAAACATCTGTTGACACTATCCCTGCTGTACCTTTATATGTTTTCTGTTAGTTTTCTATCATTTTGTCATGCTAGGTACCAATTTCTTTTCCATGCACTTACGCCACAGTCTATATAATTAACACTTTGTAGTCTCCCAAGATCACTTTTCAACTCCCACTGAACATGAATATACTCTTTTGGTGTAGGTGGTTCTACTGGCCAGCGAGGTGGCATAAATGGATCCAAACATCCTGTACATAAGCATGAAAGAATGCAGCAACCAACTTGGCTTCTTGTTTTAGAAATTGCAACTGGAGTTCTTCTGGTTGTCTTTGTGATTACTGGTATTGTTACTGCTTCCAGAAGCTGCAAGCTGAAGCCTTCTATAAGAATATCCTCATGGAATCGATCAAAGAGTTGGAGCGATGAGATAACAGTGTTGATCGGTTAGTATTAAGTTCACTGCCCAAAACAACAGTCAATGAATAAGTTAATATGTACTTTGTTGATGTATCCATGTTCTCTCCAGATTCTGATATGCTGAAAAGTTTACCAAAACTAAGTCGCCAGGAGCTTGAAGTAGCTTGTGAGGATTTTAGCAACATTATTGGCTCGTCTCCTGAGACAGTAGTCTACAAAGGAACCATGAAGGATGGGCCTGAAGTTTCCGTCATATCATTATGTGCATTTGAAGGTCATTGGACTAGCCACCATGAACTCTTTTACCAAAACAAGGTAAGTTATGGTCATTATGGGATGCAACCACTTCCCTTCCTTGAAATTAAACGGGATGACTTTTCAGGTTATTGATCTGGCAAGATTGAATCATGAGAATATAGCAAAGTTTCTAGGCTACTGCAGAGAGAGTGATCCATTCTCAAGGATGCTAGTCTTTGAGTATGCATCAAATGGGACCTTATTTGAACATCTACATTGTAAGCCGTCCGCTCTATTGTTTTTGTAGTTACCTGCAGCCTAGGCATTCATGTCTAATAGATTTTATTGGGGACGTTTTTCTTTAGATGGAGATGGAGCCCAGTTATCTTGGCTCAGGCGGATGAAAATAGCCATTGGGATCGCCCAGGGTCTAAGATACTTGCATACCGAGTTGCAGCCCCCATTTGCTATATCTGAGCTGAATTCGAATTCTGTGTACGTTACAGAAGATTTTACGCCAAAGGTATATTCTGCACATAAGCTAGTACATAGTACGCATTAATTGATTCAGCCATCAAAAACTACTTTCCTTTCTGTTCTTCAGAAATAACATGATATTGTCTTCTGCATGTTTTTGGTTGTCTTACATTTAATATTTTTTAGTTATCCTACGTTTAAATACTCACCAACTTGGCAAAACAATCATTTTCCTGTTCTGTGTCTCTTTGCAGCTGGTTGATTTCGAATGCTGGAAAATGATGTTTTCAAAACATGAGAAGGCTCCAAGCCACTTCAATAGTAAAGGTTCTTTCCCCGGCCATGGGGATTCTGCGGAGGATAAACATGCAGATATCCAAGGCAACACCTATGCTTTCGGGGTGATTTTACTGGAGATTATCAGTGGACGGCTCCCATACTGCAAGGATAAAGGATATCTGGTTGACTGGGTAAGCCCATCTATGTCCTTTATCTATTTCCGGCACTGCTGATTTACATAAAAAGCTAAGCAAGCTTGCTCCACAATCCTAATTTCGTATCACCATGAAGTAGACTGCAAAAGAAAATTCAGAAGTAGAAATGGGAATTTCAGAAGTATAAATGGGGGACTGCAGGTTGGAAAAAACATGGGTTCAGAAGCATTACGCTTACTACTAACTGAAAGAGGCCATTCATGGCAAAAAAGAAATGTGCTCACATCTCACTGCTGATTCTGATTCTTTACGCAGGCTACCAAGTTCCTCCAGCAGCCCGAGGAGATCGGGAAGCTAGTCGACCCCGAGCTGAGCAACGTGAGGACGGAGGACCTCGCGGTCCTGTGCAGCGTGGTGAGCCGGTGCATCGACCCTGACCCTTCCAAGAGACCGTCGATGCAGATCATCACGGGCGTGCTGGAGAACGGGATCGACCTGTCGGCGGCCGCCATCCTCAAGGAGTCGTCGCTGGCGTGGGCCGAGCTCGCGCTGGCGTTGTGACATGCCTGCCTTCCCGTCACCATGTAAATCCATCGTCACGCACACTGATATATGTTAGCCGTGGTTGTCTGCTTGACGTATAGAGAGAGTGAGAGAGAAGGAACCTTACCTTTGGCTGCAGCCAAGGAGCGGGAGCTGCTCAGGTTCGCGCACGACACTGATTTGTTTCGACTGATGTAGTACGAGTTGTTATAGATGATGGTGTGCGGGGGAGGCATTGCGAGTGTACTTATGTGCGATGCTGTCGCCTGTCATGTCTGAATGAGGAAGTTGTGTGGCATCTCGGTTGCCCCTGGCCCCTACAGATTGAGATTGATCATCAGGTATATATATTCAGGTAGTGCTGCTGGTGGCCTGCTGAGACCTGTGTTTGTGATTTGTGAATGGCAGTAGTAGTGTGTAGAGATTCTGCATAACTGAAGGAGAATTAGTGTCAGTGTCGCCTTGTGAATGGCATGGTGTGTTTTCTGGTATCTGAATTGAGCAGAGCAGGCTTTGTTTTTTTTTTCTTGTTGCGTGGAGCATGAGTAGTATAGCCCATCTGAATATCTGATCAAGCGTGTCCCCGCTTGGTCTGAAATCGACATCTGGTGCGTGTGCGGATCGTGTGATGGAACGGCATTGCGCGGAGAGAAATGTTGGTGGCAGGATGCAGACGGCGGGTTGCGGAGGCGCGCACACGTGGTGCTGCTGGGCGGGCCGGCGCCGCGGGGAGCCATCTGTGCCTCTCTGGTTCCTGCGGATGAAGGGCAATGGACGACGACGCGCGCTGCGAGTAGCCTCCACCTCCAGTCTCCAGAGGTAGCGCCACGTTCTCGACAGGCCAAGAAAAAAGCGTACCATGGCAAGCAACGTTTGTAGCTGAACATAGTTAGTGCATACTATAAATTAAATCAGGGGTTATGGTAACAGTGCATACTATAAATTAAATCAGGGGCTATGGTAACATCCAGCCTGTTCGGCTGGCAGATGAGCAGTGCAAGGCTGGCATATTACGGTTTATTCTCTCTCACAAAATACTATTCATTCTACCAGTCGAGCACTATTCATTCTGCCAGCCGAGCACTATTCTCTTTCAAAAGGGGCCACGGTACACTCGTCAAACAAATACACATACACATACACTCGTCATAAGCGCGCTCACTTGTTCCTACAAAGCCGTGCTCGTACACTCTATCGACGTTTCAGACGACCTAGCCAGCCTCTTAGGATGAAGATGCCTTTCAATCGTTATTTGAATAAATCTAAAAAAGACACGGACACCCGTATGATTCAAAAGTCTTAACCAAAAAATATTTTACAGAGAAATGGTCCATTTCTTTAAAAAATAAAACTCACTGCTTTATTCGAAAGCCAAGATGGTTGTACAAGTTAATTAAAGAAAAAGCACAAAAGGGGTGGAGAGAAAGTCACCGTGTTCGGCTGTTGCAGCAGCCTCTAACCGTACAATATTTCTCTCTCACATCGCTCCAGTACTAGCCTCCAGCCACCAGCCAGATAACAGTGTTTTTCTCTCACACCACTCCAGCTCCAGGCTCTAGCTCCAACTTGCCGAACGCAGTGAGTGTCGTCCACTCGCATTTGTGACCAGAAACTTGAAAGTGTAGTCCACTCACATTTGTGACCAGAAACTTTGACTAAGACAACAGTATCAATATTTGGGGTCTGATTGGTTCGTTTCTAAATTGTGTCTTATCAAAATGTGGACAAGTTTATAAATTTTTTCATTCGTTTATAAATTAGAGTATTGTGTCCGTCCATTTGGCAACAAGGCACGAGGAGCGCACGCCACAATGGCGGCCGTCGCATCATCATCTTGCATTCCATTTCCATGGCCGCAGGGAGGCTAGCTCCATCGAATATTCGCGCACGATTGATGGTTTGCACACTAGCACCTGGTTTATTAGCCCAAATCGCTGTCTGGGGTGTTGGCGAGACCGAGAAAGGAGCGCGGCGGCCGGTAACGACCTCACCTAGTTGACTGAAACGTCGAGGTCGTCGTCTGTCCTGGCAGAGGCAGAGAGATTCCATGACGACATCCCATCCCAATTTTCGCTGCCATCGCAGCCAGGTACAGTGAGTCAAGAACCTGCCGTCCCTACCCAGCGACCCTCGCGCCGGCCACGCAGCACCGTTCCGGAATCTACCACGTTACTCCAGGCCAACAACAAAGGAGATGACGATGACGATGATCAAGAATCACGCAAGCAAACAGCGGCGCGACAAAATCAATCAAAATGTTGTTTGTTTATTCCTCGTCAATGGCAGCTAGTAAAATCCAAGGCACAGGCTGCGCCGCACTGGGACATTCAGGCGGCCTTGGCCAGCTGCACGAAGTGCTGCGCCACGATGCGCCGCTGGATCTTGCCGGTCGCCGTCTTGGGGAGCTCGCCGGTGATGAACACCTTCTTGGGCACCTTGAACGACGCTAGGTTCCTGCGGCAGTGCGCCACCACGTCCTCCGCCCCCAGCGCCGACCCCTCGCGCGGGATCACCGCGCAGTTGATCTCCTCACCGTACTTGTCGTCGGGCACGCCGAACGACACCGCCTGCGCCACCCCCGGGTGCTCCAGCAGCACGGCGTCCACCTCGATGGGCGAGATCTTCTCGCCGCCGCGGTTGATCAGCTCCTTGATGCGCCCCACCAGGTGCAGGTACCCCTCCTCGTCCACCACGCCGATGTCGCCCGTGTGGAACCACCCGAACCGGAACGCCGCCTCGTTCGCCTCCGGGTTGCCCTTGTACCCCGCCGTCACGTTCGCGCCGCGGATGCACACCTCGCCGGCCGCCCCGCCCGCCACCCGCGCGCCCTCCTCGTCCAGGATCGCCAGCTCCTGCCCCACGGGCCGCCCCACCGAGCCGGGCTTCCGCGGCCCGTCCTGCGGCAGCGGGTTCGACGTCATCAGGTGCGACGCCTCCGTCATGGCGTACGCCTCCAGCACCGGCGCCCCGAACGCCGCCTCCAGCTTCTCCAGGATCGCCGGCGCCAGCGACGCGCTGCAGCTGCGCACGAACCGGAGCGCCGGGTACGACGCCTCCGGCTTGGCCGCGTGCCGGTCCAGGATGATCTGGTGGATGGTGGGCACGGCCGTGTACCAGGTGGCGCCCGACGCGCGCATTTCGGCCCAGAAGCTCGACGCCGAGAACCGCCCGGCCGCCGGGAGCGCCACGGACGCGCCGGAGGCCAGCGAGCTCAGGAGCCCGCACAGGAGCCCGTGCACGTGGAACAGCGGCAGCACCACCACGGTGGCGTCCGCCTCCGTCAGCCGGTACACGGACCGGATGTTGCCCACGGACGCCGCCAGGTTGGCCTGCGTGAGCGGCACCCCCTTGGGCCGGCTCGTCGTGCCGGAGGTGTGCAGGAAAAGGGCCACGTCGGACGGCTCGTTGTTGTCGTCTTGTTTGTTGGAGTGGGAGCCGTTCGCGTTCCCGTTCCCGTTGGCGGCCGCGCAGCCCAGGCCGGCGAGGTGGACGGGGCCGGCGGCGTCCTTGAGGGTGGCTGCGGCGTGGGGCAGGCCGAGCTTGGCGGCGGCGGCCTGCGCGGCGGGGTTGCCCTCGGCGTTGGTGATGAGGAGGCGGGACTCGGAGTCGGAGAGGTAGAACTCGAACTCGTCCTGGGTGTAGGCCGGGTTGAGCGGCGCCGCCACGGCGCGGGCGCGGATCACCGCCAGGAACATGATCACCAGCTGCACCGGCGGCGGCGGGTTGTTTTGTTTGTTAGTACTTGTTAGGGAATCAATCATTAAAAAAAAGAGAGAGAGAAGGTTTGCTATTTGAATGAATCAAAAAAAGAAGGCAAATTGATGCTGCTGCTTGCTTGCCTCGATGGTGTTGGGGAAGGAGAGCGCGACGACGTGTCCCGGGCGGACCCCGGCGTCGGCGGCGAGGCGCGCGGCCGCGGCGTCGACGAGCGCGTCGAGGTCGGCGTGGGTGAGCTCGATCTTGCCCGGGACGGAGACGGCGCGGCGGGCCGGGAAGGCGGCGGCCGCCTTGTTGAGCAGCGCCGTGAGGGTGGGGGTGGGGGCGTCCGCCGCCATGGGGCAAGAGGAGCAGGGGAGAGCAGAGCAAAGCTGAGGTGGTGCGGGGGCCGAGTTTGTTGCGTTTGTGCGGGTGCTTTGCTTGCTTGGCGCGTTTTATACGGCGGACCCGTGGGCGTGGCCTCCCCGTATTTATACGGCCGGCGTGACCTGACACGGCGGGACCCGAGGGCTGCCTCGTCAGCGCAGCGGCAGTTGGTGTCACATGTCTCTTCTTCCTGGGAAGGGAAGGGAAGGGGAGAACCCAAAATCAAGTTTGGTTGCTGCTATGGTAAGTAAACGGAGGAGGAGGTTCCAGAAAACGGAGCGGTTCATATGCGACTTTACAGGGGTGGACCGTGGACCTGGATCCTTCAAATCAAACTTTGAAAAAAAAGGGGAGAAAATTCTCGTGTTCCAAGGCCGCTTTTCAGCAGCACGGTTGACATGTTTGTGCTTAAGGTATGACTAATGATGGTCATCAATGAGATCACGAGAAGAAAAGAAAAGAAAACTTAATACTACTCGTAGATGGAGACCCTATCAGCCATGTTTGTTTCAGCATATGGTTGTTTTTAAAAGGCTAAATTTTGAGAAATTCAAAAGTTAGACTGATGGTTCCTAAAATCCACAGTCCATAATCAGCTTAATTCTAGTCATCTGAGTTCTGAATTTTTCGAATTTAGCCTTCTGAATCGAACAAACGGAGCCATCGAGTTGGTTCCAGCTTCCTATCTTGACGTGTCCGTATTACCTGGTGAGTGTGCTTATTAAGCTATGACTATATAGTTCAATTAAAGTAGGAGTAAGCAAGAATCACGAAAGAAGACGACGAGGATGATTGCGTGTGCTTTGTTCCCCATTTCCAGGAAACGACGGGCCGGGAAAGAGCCCGACGAGACCGAGATCCATTGGACCGTCCATGGGCCACGGATCAGTGTCGTGATTAATTCAATCCAAGTTTAGTATTGGTCGCACAGGTATGAGCGCGTGGCGAGCAAGGCAAGAAGAGCTGTCGACGGCTAACTGCAAGTGAGCGATTGCTGAATTACACGCACACGCAGCGTGCGGTGCGGTGGTAAAAGTTGCTAGAAAGGCGACGGGGCCTACCCCTGGGACGTGTGGTGTGGTGGTGGTGGACGCGGCGAGGCAGGCGTGTTCGGACAGGCGGGAACCGGGGGCGAGCCTAGGACCTGCTGGATGAATTAGCTCCAGGCAGGGCAGGACGCAGGAGCTGATGACCACATGCATGAGGAGAGCACACGGGCCGGCCTCCTCTGGATAGACCCGCCTCGTGCCGACCTCGGATCGGATCGGAGGGCCTAGCAAGCCACTGCCCGCTGCGAGTCGGCAAGGACGACGCAGCCTGCTGCCGTCTGTTACGTTATTTTGGAATGTTGCGGGGGCGGTTGGTTCGTATATATACTACGCAGCTGCTAGTTGCATCGCACCCGTCCTATCTCTGGCTGATCGATGATCATAACCATCCTTCCACTAGCTACCTAGCTACTAGGTCGAGCATGCGTCTAAAAACTGCTGCAGTGGCGTCACGTTCTTTAGGCCAGTCTTTTGAAGAGAGTTTTCTAGAATGACACGTCACACCTACAATCTTGATTTGCATAATGAAAGCTCCTCTCTCTTTTTTTAGCGAACGTGCCTGAGCACGTATTTCATTAAGAGGATAGAAGAAAAAAAACAAACAGACAGATTGGCCATGAACCATGGTTCATGACACACAGGTGGGGTACAGATAGTTCCGTTAATTACAGGGTAACAATTGCGCGACCAGGCACGCAACCTCGCCGATTAGGTATCTGATGGCCACAAAGGCTAAGAAAAGTATTCAAAGAACTAAAGCCCGCCTGAATCCAGTCAGAGATTTCCTCAAAAATACGAAGGACAACCGCTTCGATCTGCTCAGCGACATGATCAAAAGTTCTCCGGTTCCTCTCCTTCCAGATGATCCAGAAGGTTAAGAGCACCAGGGAGTCAAAACACTTGCGGTCGACTTTGCCAAATCTTTTCCAGGCAGCTAGCCACCAGTCGGCGAAGTTGTCATCCTGCAGTTGAGGCGCCGCAAGTTGCCAGCGAGCATGCCTGAACAACCGGTACCAGACCTGTCTGGAGAAAGAGCAGCCAATAAGCAAGTGAGAGATGGTTTCAGGCTCTTGGCAGCACAGAACGCAAGTGTCATCTTGTTGTAAACTGTGCCTCTTCCGTCTCTCCGCTGTCCAGCATCGGTCATGGAGGGCCAGCCAACCGAAAAACCGGCATTTCCCAGGCGCCTTTGTTTTCCAGAGGATTTTGGCACCCGCGACTGCTGTTTGACCCAGAAAGAAAGCACGGTAAGCGGATGCCGTAGTGAAAACATGATCTGCCGTCCACTTCCAGAGAAAACGATCCGGTGTGCTACTTTGCAGCTGCGTGGATTCAACCATGTCCCAGATCCTGAGGTAATCAAGGATCACTTGAACAGTCAATGCACCAGAGATATCGTGCACCCATGCCCTCTGGCAGCAGCCAGCAGCCACAGTCCGCGTTTGGCATGCCCGGGCGCCAACAGCATTGTAAAGACATGGTGCTAAGTCAGCAATAGAGTGACCCTGCAGCCAGCGATCTTGCCAGAACAGAACACTGAGCCATCACCCAGTTGAACCGAGATGGAGGCATCGAACATAGCAGTGACAATGGGGTCATGCTTGACCGGTAAGTGCGACCATGGCCGGGAAGTATCCGTTTTTTGAAGCCAAAGCCAACGCAGACGCAGAGCATAGCCAAACAGTTCCAGATTAATAATACCAAGACCTCCAAGCTCGGGCAGCCGACATACCTTGGGCCACGCAATGGCACAGCAACCACCTTTTGCTGATGCCCCGCCATTCCATAGGAAGGATCGTCTTAATTTGTCTATGCACTTAATGACCCAGGGAGAAATTTCAATGGCTAAGGCAGTGTGGATGGGGATGACCGAGAGCTTAGACTTGATTAAAACAGTTCGACCTGCCTTACTGATAAGTTGCGCTTTCCAGGCCGGCAAACAATTGGCGACTCTGTCGACAAGTGGCTGCAGGTCTGTTTTCTTTAGCCTGGAGATAGCCAGAGGAATGCCAAGGTATGTGATGGGAAAAGAGCCCAATTTGCCAGGAAAGAAGGTCAACAAAGTAACAGTGTCTTCCAAATGACATCTTATCGGCGAGATAAGGCACTTGTTACCATTTGTTCGCAGCCCGGAAGCTTGGCCAAAAATTTCCAGAATCACCCGAGCGAGCACCAAGTCCTGCTGCTTGGGCGCCAAGAAGAGGACCACATCATCAGCATAGAAGAAAGCACGCTCTTTGATCTTGCCGTCCAAAACTTCCAACAGACCCAAGTTGTCAGCAGCTCTGAACATCGCATTAAGCGCCTCCATGGCCATAACGAACAAAAGCGGCGAAAGCGGGTCTCCCTGTCTCAAACCTCTAGCGTGGCAAATTCTACGGCCCGGCATGCCATTAAGGATAATTCGTGTGCTGGCTGTAGAGAGGAGCAAGGAGATCCAGTTGATCCAACGGCGGGAGAAACCCATGTGTTCAAGCAACAGGAACAAAAATGACCAGCTGACAGTATCAAACGCCTTAGCGATGTCCACCTTCATCAATGCACATGGCCTCTTATTCCGATGCAGCAGCTTAGCCGAGAGCTGTACGGCTCTGAAATTCTCATGAATCAGCCGTTCTCTGATAAAAGCACTTTGATTTGGCTTGACGAGCTGCTGCATGAGGGGCGCGAGACGAGTAGCCAGCACCTTAGTGAAGAGCTTGGCAAAACTATGGATGAGGCTAATCGGGCGGTAATCACTGATCTCTGAAGCATCTCCTTTCTTCCGGAGCAGCACAATATAGGCTTGGTTAATTAGATAAAGGCTGCGACCGTCAAGCGACCAAAGAGCATGAAAAGCTCGCATGATGTCCGGCTTGATGATGCTCCACGCAGTTCGATAGAAAAGCCCGAAGAAGCCATCGGGCCCAGGCGCGCGGTCAATCGGAATTTCCAGAATAGTGCGCCACACCTCTTCCTCCGTGAAACAAACATCCAGTAACGAGGTGTCAATTGTGGGCAGTCCAAGAAAGTTGAAGTCAAGCTGCGCAGTACGGGTACATTCGGTCCCCAAAAGATCATCAAAGTGCTTGAAAAAAGCTTCGGCCTTTTCCTCTTCACGCACCAGACGTGCATCCCCAACACGTACGCTTTCAATGTAGTTCTTACGGCTCCTGTGGCAAGCTTGAAGGTGAAAGAATTTAGTATTCGCATCACCTTCCGCCAAGTAGGTGATGCGCGACCTCTGTCGAACAATGGTCCGCTGAAGTGAAGCCAAGCCTAAGCAGTTAAGCTTGGCCTTGTGTCGCAAAGCCAATTCGTATGGCGCCAAGGCACGATGCTCTTGCGCACAATCAAATCGGAGGACCAGCTCTTTGGCAATTGCCAGCTGCAACTGAACATTTCCAACATGTTTGGCACTCCAGCTCTTCAGTGCTTTGGCCGTGGCGCGAAGCTTGATATCAAGAATTCGGAAAGGATCCAGATCAGTACACGGCAACGGAGCGTTCCAAGCCTCGGCAACCACTTCCGTATACCCTGGATATCTCGGCCAAATGTTCTCAAATCTGAAGCGCTTAAAATGTGGGATAGCGCAATCAGTACGTAGGAGCAAAGGAGCATGATCTGAACATTCCGTGGAGAGGGCGGAGAGGTCATGATTCGGGAATGCCTCGAGCCAATCATCGGAGACAAGAAAAGCGGTCAAGCCTTTCGAGCGTGGGCGAGTCCCGTTCATTGGACCAGGTAAAGCGACGCCCTTTTAGATAGAGTTCCTGGAGTTCCAAATCATCAATAAGGCGGCGAAAGCGGCCCATCATCCTTCGGTGTAAGCTACCATTGCTTTTGTCCTCCGCCTTGTAAATGATGTTGAAGTCGCCACATATCATCCACATACCGGAACAAGATTGCCGCACACTCCTCAACTCCTCCAGGAACTGCATCTTGAGTCGATCACCCTGCGGCCCATAGACCACGGTGATCCACCAAGAGTCCCCTGATGCCCGAAGAGTGATAAGCGCGGAGAGTGAGAACTGCCGGTAAACCGGACAAGATGCTGACCAGACGCCACGGTTCCAAGCAAGGAGAATCCCACCACACGTGTGCGACGCTGGTAGGGCAAAGCAGTCAAAATCAAGACCCAACATGTCACGCACGATGGAATCAGAGCATGAATCCAACTTGGTTTCTTGTAAGGAAACAAGCGACGCACGCTGCTCCCCTGCCAGGTTTCTTACAACATTACGCCGTGCCCTGGAATTGAGGCCACGCACGTTCCACACAAGGAGGTTCTCAGAATTCATTGATACACAAATTAAGCGACCAAAAGGAGCAGGCACGCTCACTCGACCAGCTCGTCAACCACAAGACCAGCGTGTGGCGCGCCGGCCGGCAACAGCACATCTAAGGCCTCACACTGGGAATTGGTGAGGGTGGATGAGAAAGTATCCACAAACTGCTGGTACGCAGTAGCATCCGGAGGGCGCGTGGCAGAGGTTATGCCAAATTTTTTCATCATGACGTTTTGCACCTGGAGAGCTGGTTTTGTCGCCCGATGACGAGATTTCCTTGCGAGGCGCTCGCTGCGACGGATGGACACCGGGAGCTCTGGAGGTTTTGCCCTTCTGCGTGGTGGAGTAGTGCAGAGGACGGCGGGCGGGTGCGCCATACAGCATGCAGAAGCAAAGTTATTAGCGACCAACTTAACCGGCGAGGAAGCACCAGAGAGGGCTTCAATTGGTAGCGGCTGCCGTGATCCCCGGGTGAAACTAACATGTCGCGAAGAGCCGGGAGGGGTGGCGATTGAGGGCAACTGCGACTCGGCGCCGAAACGTACCAATTCAAGGTCCGCGGCTCCCAGGTCATGCACGCCAGAATCCACATAGGAGAAGGGGACGGGGTCAGGAATCGAAACCCGAGTAGGCGGCCCAACGGAGCACCGCCCATCGACAGGCACGTCCCGGCCCAAGGGATGTGGCGACCCAGTAAGGGACGGCGCGGCGCAGAGGCCGTCGCGGCCCAAGGAGGCTTCTAGCGACATTGGGTCAAGTCCAATGCAGCGATGCGGCCCAGGTGAGGAGGTCGGCATCCGCTCTTCCACAGGGGACAGAAGCCACGCCGCCTTGTCCAGGAGCGGGTGTTGCCCATGGCCACCGGACCGACCGGGAGGGCTTCCGAGGGAAGCTTCGGCGAGCATCGGGTCAACAGCTTCAACCTGGGGCCCGCCAACAGCATGGGATGGCGTGAGCAGGACAACGGCCAATGAGGGGTCGTCATGGGGATTGGGGCACTGGGCACGCCTCGAGTCTCGGGCCAACGACCGTTGCCCGAAGCATAGCGGGGCTTTGAGCGACCAACTCAACGCTGGGGCTGGTGGGCCCCCCCTCCGAACGCACCTCGTCAGCGATAATGGAGTCCGCCGGAGCATCAGAGCCGCCACCGCCAGCACCGACCGGCAGACTGCCAGGGTCGTCGAGCTTGCGGAAGACGGTGCGCCGCGGACAGGAGCAAGAGCGGGAACTTCGGCGAACACCCGGATGCACGTCTTCCTCGTTGGAGTCACTGTTCAGACGATCCGGGATGTCGTACGGACTCACAGACGAGTCGGAGTCGTCATTCCAGTCTTGGATTTCCAGAATCTCGATCTCGACCCGGTGCCGGAGAAGGGGTTGACTGTGAAAGATGATTTCCGCCGACCGGAGGAAGAGCTCGGCACCCACGTTTGTGTCCACCGGTTCCGGGATGCGAATGACGACCTCGTTGGGGATGAGATCAGGGTCAACGCACCAAGCAGCCGCCTGGAAGCGCCTTAGGTCGCGACGAGCGATGGTGGCGGGGGTGGGCACCGGATCAGCACAAGCATCGCCGAGAATGCGTTGAGCAGTATCGACCGACCAAACGTGGGATGGGATACCGCGCATCTCCAGAAGAACCCTGAACTTCATGGATTCGGCGTCAGCTGAAGCCAAGCGACGCCATCTCCGGAAGCGCAGGACCATGTCCGCCACCGGCAGAGGGGGAGCATGCAGGACCCTCTCGAGAACGACAACTTCCTTGAAAACAAGCAGGAAATCCTCTGGGTGGAAACGGTGTATGGTGAAACCATCAGCAGGGACATGATAGTTTTCCACGATGAACCGATGTACCGCCGAGGGGGAGAACGACGGCCTGGTGCCCACCACGATTGCCGTCAGTGCCATCGAGGACAGAACGTCTTCCTCTGCCTGCAGCGCGTCGGAGCGTGGGATGGTCACCGTGGCAGAGGAGGGTCGGCGGGAGGGGTGGCCCCGAGGCAGCAGTGGTGGCGGACAAGGCGACCAGGCGAACACCGGGGATGGTGCCGCCGACGGCCCGCAAATAGAGGGCGGGCCGGAATATTGACGACCAGTGGAGGCCGACCCAGACGGAACTGTGGAGGCCGAGGCCGCAGAGCGACCATGGCGACCCAGCAGAGCAGCGGCCGCCGCATCCCGGCAAGCACCAATCCGGCGAAACGGTCGACCGAGGTTCCTCGAGGGAGCGCCCGAACGACCCCTCTTGCAGTATCTGGCGGAGTGGCCCTCGCGTTCACAGCGGAGGCAGCGGGAAGGAAAGGTGCAGCGCGCCGCAATATGCTCATGGGACAAGCAATTGAAGCATCGTCCCACTAAATCAGCGGGCACCGGCCGACGGGGAGGGGGACGACGGGCGCGGCGGCTCTCCGCCCGCAGCTGCCGCTTGCTCACCACACGCTGAAAGCCGTCGGCATCGACCAAAGGGGCAGTACGCGACCGAGGCGGCGGAGACGGTGCCCGGCGTGGGTACGACCGACGGGCATCAGCCATGAAGCCTCCAGCATTCCGGTGCGGCGGCGACACACGGCGACCCGGGAGGAGCGGCGCTTTGCCCTTCGAGGTAGGGGGTGGGGGTCCAGCAGGTCGTCCTCCTCGACATCGGAGTTGGAGGGGATGCTAAAGCAAATACCCTCCGGCGTGCAGCTAGGGCGGTGGCTGGGGCCAGCTCCCGAGGAGGAGGAGAAGGGGCTGGCGTTGGGGTTCAGGGATCTGCGGCGCGAGGCCTGGGAGGGGTGGCCGCCGGCGCCGGAGCAGTCGCCGGCGGGTTGGGGCGAAGGGGTGCGGCGCGGGGAGGGGGGTTGGAGACATCGCGGCATGAAGTCCGCCAAAGAGGACTAGTAAGCTGCAATTGCAAATGCTAAAGCTCCTCTCTCTCAATGTATAATTTCATAGCTCAGGTTCATATACCAAGAAAATTCCGAAAAGCAAGCCTCTTTCCGTGCTTTCTCAAAGACTGGCGAGCAAACCTCCCCACTTGATCTGATTATCATTCATATGCCAAGAAAATAATAGATCACCAAAGAGCAAACAAATCTGAACTATCCATGATCCATCGACAAACCATGCGGCCGGATCTTCGTCCGCGAGGTGCGAGAGAGGTGCCGCTACAGCGTCAAGACTCAAGAGAACCGCGAAGAAGCTGGCGAGCGAGAGTACGAGCGCTGTCGATGCCTCTCGATCCCATGAAACTCTCTCCTTCTCCCTTCTTGACATGTACGCAAAATCAATGATAAAATATACAATCCAATATCATGAAACTCCCCATGAAATTCCTATTGAGGCTCCCTCTGCTAGCTCGCTCCCAATGCAGGGTGCGTCTACTGTTTATATAAAAGTTGTTCAAAAACTGTTTATATAAAGTTGATGGCGACACTCCAAGCGGCTTCCTTTCTCCAAATGCATGCAATCCTCTATCTCGGCTAACGGAGAAACTGAAAAAAATAATTACACGTCACAATATACTACTTTTTTAGGGGGTCACGATATACTACGTGACAGCGTTGGCAAACCTTTTTTTTTTCCTTTTAACCCCCGGCTCGCCACCCACGGACAAGCAATAAGTCACGCACTCACGTCGTCACAATGGGCGAAAAACCACCGGCGCACGCGAATGCATCTTTCAAGTTTGTTGCCCCGGCCGGCCCCAAGAGAACGACATACCCCAATTAATGCAAGTCGGTATTGGCCACGAATTAATGATACAACGAGACCTCCATTATTATTGATTATTGTTAGTTAACTAGCTACTGACGAGTAGATCAGACACGAAAGCAAGCAATATCTTTGACATGCTTCATATTTAATTTGGCGTTAATTATTAGTCCTATCTAGATCGACGTACATACAGTCATCAAGCTAACATTATAAAATAAAGATGTAGGAATAATCGGATGTGTACTTGACGACGGGCAGGCAATATCATACAAATAAAGGAATTCCCGCACCGTGTGCCCGCCAACGGAATCTAAATGAAAGGTAGCTGCACACGTGTCGTACCCGGCCGCGGTCACCTTCATGCAATGATATATGCCTTATGGCGCCTTGAAGGGGCGAATACTAAATGGCCCTAGCTTAGCGTGATGAACCACTTTACTGTTAACCCCGTTTGGAAGTTTGGAATTGAATTCCATTCTAATAGTCACAAACTATTATTGTTGACTATATGAAGGGAGATACTTATATGCTCTATTTTTAGTACAGAGGAGTGAGCCAAAGAGCGTACCAGAAGTTATGGAATTAAGACAAAGCTGCTTGGTGTACATAATCAATTTTCATCTCCCGCCCTAAATTTAGGATAGACTTATATCTAAACTTTGAAAAGTGGTGGGATGTCAAATTCTAAACTAAATAGCCTAGTTTATTAAGTAGATTTTAATTCCTCCAATATGAGAGGATGCAAACGGCCCTAAATTAAAGATTCTTCTTTTTGTTTATATATAAAAAAGGAGGAACTGAAGCCGAATTGAACCGTAGTAGAGATGTTTTGGTATAGCAACAAGGAGAATATATTCATATAGAGCTAGGCTCTCGCGGGAAGATAATGGATAATGGAATAAGGTGGCTTCGTCTACGAAGAAGATAGTACGTGAATGAAGCAAGCAAGAAAACACAAATCAGCAAACAAGCAAGAAAACGTTTCCTTGTGCTCGCTTGACTATGGCTGGTACTCAATATTTCTGACTGGCTAGTAGCTGGTGGCTGGTACTGATTTAGTATGAGAGAACAATATTGCTGGATGATCAGTCACATGGCATCGCATCGCAGGATAATTCTATTCTTTTTGGTTTCCACTTTGATGAAAATAAAGGCTGGCTGGCAACAAGATGCCACACGCGGGCCTAGTCTACATGGGCCTCTCGCGAGGAGGCCTCCAATGGACAACTACAAGACGGGCCGGTGTCGTCTGAAAAAAAAACAAGACGAGCCGGTGGAAAAGCAAGAGGCCCGTTATTACCTTCGGCATCGCGGCCTGTTACTAGTTTTGTGGGCTGTCCCGCACCGGGCCGGCCTATACATCAATATGTAGGCGCTGCCGCTGTGACGTGACGTGTGAGGGTCGAGGACTTGAGTTGAGTTATTTCTGCTTGCTTGGACTGCAATGCACTCAATGCATGCTTAGTAGTATGGTTGGCGGTTCGGTTGGTGGTGGCACGGAAAAGGCGCCTCCTCTCGGTCTACATGGGACGGACGACGCAGGCACGGCAGCCTCGAGTCTAGAGGCACGCCACACCCATGACGGATGTGGAGCGCAGCCGTCCCATGTGGACAAGGTTGATGGCAATAAGAACGACGCGTTTACCGGTACGCAAGCCAGGGCCCATGTGGCCTGGCCTGCCGTCTGTCTCGATCTCTCTCCTTTTTTAAAAAAAAAATTACAGCACTCTTGTGCGTCGTCCAAGGAAAGGAAGCGTAGAGATGGATGCAGATAGTTAGTAGTATCGATGGGATACGGTCGCCCATCCGGCCATCCCCAGACCCATATGGCCCGCCAGACCATGCTCAAGCGTGTCCTCGCGGCTGCTCATGTTGGCATGGCATGGCGCAATAAACATTTTCACATTTCATTGATAGTACAATACAGGTGGTGGGTGATGGATATGCTCAGGTTCACTACTGCCGGTGAGTAGTGATGTTGCAAAAAGATTTTGGCCTTATTTAGATCATTTTACATTTTGTATTTTTGCATTTTTGGAAGGAAATTTTTAATATTTGAAGTATTAAATGTAGACTAATTAAATATCTCGTCCGTAAACTACGAGACGAATCTAATGAGCCTAATTAATTTATCGTTAAAGTATGTTTACTGTAGGTTTAATTCATCATAGAGACGGAGAGGATTCCTGGAAACTTCCTCTGCATATCTTGTGCAGGCGCAGCAATGCAGGCAGCATGGTGAATGTCCCCAGGCTGGCGGCGGTCAGTCAAAACCTGCGGGCGTGGCGGCATCCTCCTACCACAGCTAGCAGTAGCACTGGTAACGGAAACGGGCAAGAAACACGCACGCCCACTTCGTCTTGGCTTCCCTTTCCTTCCCAGACGCTCCCCCTCTCCCCTACACATTGCCTTCCAAACCAAAACCCATCCAGAAAGCCTCTCCGTCTCCTCCCCCATCCCCTACTTTCCATCCCCCGCTCCATCCATCTATCCCCGCCGCGCCCATGGACGCCGCCGCCGCCGCCTGAGGGACCCATCGCCTCGGATCGCACGGCATTACGCAGGGGCAGCCGGATCTGGGAGCGCCGCGCTGACGGGTCACCGGATCTGCGCATCCTTTCTTCCTTTTTTTTGTGTATGTGCCTTTTTTTGTGTATGTGCGTATGTTCGATTCAGCGTCCTGCAATGCCTCCCGTGTCCAACTCTAGGATTTTGTTTGGTTTTTTCTACTTCCAATTCTAGGTTCTTCTCTCGTGTTTGTGTTATCCCCCCCCCCCCCCCCCCCCCCAATAGGCTCTGTATGTTTCTGGAATCGCAGGTCTTTTTATGCGTCTGTTTGGAAAGTCCAGCTTCACTTGGATGTTTATCTTAGTTCCTTCCTTTTCCTTTTTCCACCAGGTCATCAGTTGCGTTGCTTTCGAACGTCCGAGTTCAGCGCTCCGGGCGCGACGTCAAAAAAAGCTCCATCCTTTTGCACCGGTACAACTTTTTTCGATATGCTTCCTGATTTAACAACTCTAATCGCGCCAACGTGCATGCTCAGATTCAATAGATTATACGCGTCAGTCTCAGCCCTATGATTCCTGCGCTCTATCTGTAAAGTCTGATGTGCTTCAGTGCTCTTTCCTCAGATAAGTCCAGAAACCCAAATATTAATAATCCTAGCCTGTTCTTTTTTTTTTGGGTTTGTCGACATCAGCTCTCAACTACCAAACATCGGTGTCACCGACCAGTGCTTAGCGAATCGCCTCGGAGACTTATGTATGGTCCCAGAATCAGGTGTCAAAAGGATTATTCTAGTCTTCGCTTGATTGATGTGGACAGATACAGGTTTTAGGACATGATCCATCAAGCGTTTTTTCCTTTTCTTTTTAACAAAACTGGATTCTACAATTTCTTTTCGTTACTGATAGCCTATTTCATAAATTCTCCTGCTCAAGTAGCCACTCAATGGACTCATATTTGCTGGCATTGCTAACAGTGCACTATTTTCTCTCTGCAGTGCAATACTGTGAGCTACTACAGCATCAGCTGCAACACGTCTCGATCTAGATCCAGTCATCCTTACAACGCAACTGTGCCTCTCTTCCTTCGACGTCTGCGTGGAGTGGAGATCCAGCCAGCCTTGAGTTGACTCTTCTTTTGTTGGTAAGGGAACCTTGCTTGCTTGGGAAGATTAGTGTCTTTCACTGCCAGTCCTCAAATCCAAATATTAGATCTTGGTACACACCTGTTCCACTCAGATTGTTTCTGGTATGTTTGCTGCATTTTGTAGTAGTAATATCGTTTTGTTTTCCAAAAAAAAGTGTTGGGGAGTTCACCTGAACACTCCTAGTGATTTAGTCTTTCAATGTACGTCGTCTGTTTACAAGTTTTACGACATGATCGAAAAATTGCTGCATGAGTTACTATATGGAAGTATAATTCTCATTTAAGCTGTATCTTTAAATGTAATTATACTTTCTAGTAATTCAATTTGCACGTTCTGTTTGTTTTGTTGTTGTTGTTTGTGTTAGCCTGTTACAATTGTATTTTTATATTTTCGCTCAAGTAGCTATTTCATGGATTCCTATTTCTAGGCAATTCCAACAATTTCTCTCTCTTGTGCAGTGCAGTATAGTGAACTACAACATCAGCAGAGGCAATGGCTGCATATAAGCTGGGTGTGGAGGTCGTAAGTGCTCATGACCTGATGCCCAAGGACGGGCAAGGTTCTGCCAGTGCTTGCGTCGAGCTCACTTTTGATGGGCAGCGGTTCCGCACTGCCGTCAAGGAGAAGGACCTGAACCCAGTGTGGAATGAGCGCTTCTACTTCAATGTATCAGATCCTTCTAATCTTCCTGAGCTCGCCCTTGAAGCATATGTCTACAATGTCCACAAAACCATGGAAAGTTCCAGGTCCTTCCTTGGGAAGGTTAGGATTGCTGGAACCTCATTTGTGCCCTTTCCTGACGCGGTGGTCATGCATTATCCATTAGAGAAGCGCGGGATGTTCTCTCGCGTCAAAGGAGAACTGGGTCTGAAAGTATACATCACCAATGACCCCGCCATCAAAGCTTCAAACCCTCTTCCTGCAATGGACCCTGTTTCGAATAATCCTCCTCTAGCTCCAAGTGCAGCAGAGCAAATTGCAGCTGATATAACTGGTACTAACCTGCACCAATCTCAGGAGCATAGGTCTGAGGCGAGAACCTTACACACCATTGCTAAGGAGGCACAGCATCATCATAACCATGGCCATCTTCCAGCTAGTTTTGGTGAGCAGCCTTCCAAGTACTCTGTAGACCAGATGAAACCTGAACCTCAACAACCCAGGATCGTGAGAATGTATTCAGCGGCCTCCCAGCAGCCCATGGACTATGCACTCAAAGAGACCAGTCCATTTCTTGGTGGTGGGCAGGTTGTCGGTGGCCGGGTTATACGTGGTGAAAAGCATGCTAGCACTTATGACCTTGTGGAGCGAATGCAGTATTTGTTTGTTCGTGTGGTCAGGGCTCGGGACTTGCCTGACATGGATGTCACTGGAAGCCTGGATCCGTTTGTTGAAGTGAGAGTTGGCAACTATAGAGGGATAACTAAGCACTTTGAGAAGCAGAGGAATCCTGAGTGGAATGCAGTCTTTGCCTTTTCCAGGGACCGTATGCAGGCATCTGTCCTTGAAGTTGTGGTCAAAGACAAAGATTTGCTAAAGGATGACTTTGTTGGCTTGGTGCGATTTGATTTGAATGATGTTCCAATCCGTGTGCCCCCTGACAGCCCACTGGCTCCAGAATGGTACCGGCTTGTTGGAAAGAGTGGGGATAAGTCCATGGGTGAGCTCATGCTTGCAGTTTGGGTTGGCACCCAAGCTGATGAAGCATTTCCTGATGCCTGGCATTCAGATGCTGCAACACTTGAAGATCCATCTGCTGTAACACACATGAAGTCTAAAGTTTATCATGCTCCCAGATTGTGGTACCTGCGAGTTAATATAGTTGAGGCCCAAGATGTTGCTATATTCGATAAGACCCGCTATCCTGATGTATTTGTGAGAGCTCAGGTGGGGCATCAACTGGGGAGGACAAAACCTGTGCAGGCTAGAAATTTCAACCCATTTTGGAATGAAGACCTTTTGTTTGTGGCTGCTGAACCATTTGAGGATAACCTTATTCTGACTCTTGAAGATCGTGTAGCTCCTAATAAAGATGAAATGCTTGGCCGAGTAATTATACCATTGACAATGATTGATAGACGTGCTGATGACCGTATTGTCCATGGAAAGTGGTTCAATCTCGAGAAGCCCGTACTTGTTGATGTGGACCAACTGAAAAAGGAAAAGTTCTCTACTCGGCTTCATCTCCGTCTCTGTCTTGATGGAGGTTACCATGTTCTTGATGAGTCGACAAACTACAGCAGTGACCTTAGACCAACAGCCAAGCAACTCTGGAAGCCATCCATTGGTTTGCTTGAACTTGGTATCCTTGGTGCTCAAGGGATTGTTCCTATGAAAACACGGGATGGAAAAGGTTCATCAGATACCTATTGTGTTGCTAAGTACGGGTCTAAGTGGGTAAGGACACGTACCATCATGAACAATCCAAACCCCAGATTCAACGAACAGTACACCTGGGAAGTCTATGATCCAGCAACTGTCCTGACTATTGGTGTTTTTGACAATGGCCAACTTGGAGAGAAGAGTGGGGAGAAGACATCCATTGGCAAAGATGGGAAGATAGGCAAGGTTCGAATACGCCTTTCCACACTTGAAACTGGGCGTGTGTACACCCACTCATATCCTCTCCTGGTTCTCCACTCATCGGGGGTCAAAAAGATGGGTGAACTGCACCTAGCGATTCGATTTTCCTCAACATCACTGGTTAACATGTTGTATCTGTACTCTCGTCCTTTGCTTCCAAAAATGCACTATGTGCGCCCGATACCTGTGCTTCAGGTTGATATGCTGCGCCATCAAGCTGTCCAGATTGTGGCTGCTCGACTTAGCCGGATGGAGCCACCTTTGAGAAAGGAAGTTGTTGAATACATGACAGATTTTGATTCTCACTTGTGGAGCATGAGAAAAAGCAAAGCAAACTTCTTCAGACTCATGACAGTTTTCTCAGGCTTGTTTGCAGTTAGCAAGTGGTTCAGTGGTGTTTGTGCATGGAAGAATCCTATTACCACTGTGCTAGTTCACATTCTCTATATAATGCTGGTGTGCTTTCCAGAGCTCATGCTCCCAACAGTGTTCTTGTACATGTTTCTTATAGGGATTTGGAACTTCCGCTACCGACCTCGCTATCCTCCACACATGAATACCAAGATCTCTCATGCAGAGGCTGTTCATCCTGATGAACTTGATGAGGAGTTTGATACATTCCCTACAAGCCGCAATACTGAGGTTGTAAGGATGAGGTATGACAGACTGAGAAGTGTTGCTGGAAGGATTCAAACAGTGATTGGTGATATAGCAACACAAGGGGAGAGGGTTCAAGCATTGCTTAGCTGGAGGGACCCTCGGGCCACAGCAGTCTTTGTCCTATTTTGTTTGATAGCAGCAGTAGTCCTGTATGTTACACCACTTCAAGTTCTTGCTGCACTAGGCGGGTTCTATGTCATGAGGCACCCAAGGTTCAGACATAGGTTACCATCAGTACCAGTGAACTTCTTCAGGCGGTTGCCAGCAAGGACCGACAGTATGCTATAAATAAGCTGCCATTTGGTGGTCTTAAAATTGTAATACCTAGAGATGCTTTCTCTGTTACTGTAGTCTGGTTGACTTTGTTGCTATTTATAATTATGCTCAGGACTTGAGAGCCTGTAAATCGTATCAGTTGCTGAATTCTTGGAATAATTGCTAAAATCATGTTTAGACCTATCAGTTCTTGGTTTTGTGTTGATCCTTTCTGAAATTCATTCTTCGCCACTGTTTAGCAGCTCGCTTTGTTCTGTGCTGTCCCCTCATCTGCAGTCCTAAAATTGCATTTAGCTATGGATCTGCTAGCTTATATTCAAAACGGAAATCTTGAGCAACTACTGATCGTTGTGCAGCCCATTTTCTGGGGTTAATTTCTGCTTTTTAAAACTAGTCCAGGTTTGCGCATGCGAGTTTTACTTGTAATTCAGCTTCATGTAAGGATAGGACGAAGGCTATCTTTTGTTGCTGTTGCGTGGCCCAACATTTTATAATATCCTGACTTGTTTCAGTGTATCATTATCTGCTATTGAATTATTTGTGATTCAGAACTAGCCCAGGCAAGTATCACTTCGTTCTTTTATTTGTGTGTGGCTGGCATTAGCATCTAGGGAAAGCATCTGGACAGCAAAAAGGGAGAATTCTTAAAGGGGATGTTTTCTGAAATGCTGAACGAAATTCCATGATAGGTACTCGCCAGTTGCCATAATTTTGTTCCTCTCGTTCCAAGTATTATCACTTTACTTTCTTCTACAAACAATCCTTTCTCCAGCACCTTGTCCAAGAAAACATTTGAACATTGCTTGAACCAAAGATGGGTGCGGCGGAGTCTTCGGCCAAGCTTGCTAGCTCTGTCCATGACTTCGTCGTGAAGGTCTAGACTCTAGTCTCCATCCTGCCCTTGATTTCTTTCTGGCATCCATTTCTCTCATCGAATGTGTCCTCGTTTATATGTGAAACTTTGACAGACTGCATTGCTTTGTTTAATGAGTGCACTTGTACTATGTATGAAGAATAGAACAAAATCCAAATTCTTGGTTTTCTTTTAACAGTTATGGTATTTGAAATCTTGAATTCCACAATTTATTTTCCAGGACTCGAAGGGAAATGATGTGGAGCTTAGCAGATACAAGGGGAAGGTTCTGCTTATCGTGAATGTGGCTTCCCAATGGTTAGATTTTTAAATTTTCATTTAGATGGTTTATCGAGTTTTTCATTCTTTTTGTGTGTGTTTTTCTACCTGACTTTGATACTCTTGTAGCGGTCTGACGAATTCCAACTATACTGAGTTGGGATCACTCCATCAGAAATATGGGGACAAAGGTAATTTTCGTTTATCCATTGCATGTATTTTTCTAGTTCCCTCAAGGCTCAAAGTAACAACGGCAAATAAGCAGTGTTCTCCTGATTTTACCATTAACTTTCTTGTAGTATGAGCAGATCCTGATTCAGTTGTTTGGAGAACAGTTGAAACCAGAACCTGATAGCTATTATTCCTTGGTTGAGCATGCTGCGACTAGTGTCAAAACCAAACTAGTTGATTTGGCTTATCTGTAACTGTAGGGAGGGCTTCTCCATTTTCTTTGGGGAACTCAATTAATCTATTTCTTGTTTACTTTATACAAAGTGTAAATTCCAGTGTCCCTTGGACTTCTATCCAAATTCGCATTGCATGGATTCTTTCATTTTCCTCGTGCTATTGTGGACGCTCAGATCATTAGGGCTAGCATTTATCTGGAAATGGAGTCTGCTGCATCCTTTTTTCCTGTTATATCCTATCATTATTTTTTTAACAAGTTTATACTGTTCTGATGTTGGCATAACTTGCTCTCAACAGTAGAGCCAATAACCCAAAACTTTGTTTTCTCTGCACGTCCCATTTATCTTTGCCGTTTTCTGTTCTGGTTAGGATTGGAGATACTGGCGTTCCCATGCAATCAATTTGGTGGACAAGAGCCAGATACCAATGAGCAGATTGCTGAGTTTGCCTGCACCCGTTTCAAAGCTGAGTATCCTATTTTTGGCAAGGTATATCCAATGAAGAACCTTTCTTGATTTTTGGTGTTTGCTAGCATGGAACCAATGGTTTCAATCTAAATAGACCCAGTGTTGTCAAGCAGGTTGATGTGAACGGCAGCAATGCCGCTCCATGTACAAGTTCCTCAAGTCAGAGAAAGGCGGTCTGTTTGGAGAGCGCATAAAGTGGAACTTCTCCAAGTTTTTAGTTGACAAAGATGGGCAAGTCCAAGGCAGATTTGCACCGATGAGCTCCCCGTTGAGCATTGAGGTGATGGTTCAAGACATAATAATCTGCTCTCTGCACGAACATGGTGATTCACCTGGTTGACGTCGTTTCTGCAGAATGACATCGAGAAGCTTCTGGAAGCCTAGAGCTCTGTGTGGACTCGAAGACCATCATGCGGTTCTGTTACATGCTGCCTGCTTTTTTATGCTACGGTGTTCGCTGCATTTCGTTTCCTTGGCGATGGAATAAGCAATTGTCACGGCAATCAGAATAGGGAGGAGAAAATTGTACTAATACCAGACTGCATGACTGGGAATGGCACATGATACAAGGAAGAAGGGGCATCTTCAGATTCGAATAAGCAAGAACATTTGAGCGACGCCTAGTGAATTGAATTCTATAACAATTTACTCGAAAAAAAAACCGAATAAGCTATTTGGAAGTATGGTTTGGGTATTCTTGTGCAAACAGAAAATTCTGGCGAGAGAGAACTGGAATTATCGACAAATGAGCTAGCCTCTAGATGAGTTGATATCAATGGTGGAACTTCTGGTGTCAAATATCCCGGAGGTCGGCCACCCTCCTGTTACGGAGGAGGGCGGCGTTAGATTTTGTTGGTTGTGGCCGGGGCTGGGCGACGCCTCTTGCCCGCCGGTGAGCGAGTCCGGGCTGAAGGCCGCCTGCTTCGCCGCTTTCTTCGACTTGGATCTCGACCCTCCCTGGTGAAAGCTCCCCAATACAACCTGCATTTATATAGGCCAGCCAAAATTATATTGTAAGCTCCATTCATGTCTGAACATTCAGTAAGCAACCACTTCATCCATTCATTTTGTGTATGCTACCTGCACGGTACTTGCAGCTACCAGTTGGCCACCCAAAACACCTCCAATCACATTCCTCTCCGGACTGCAGAGCGTGACGCTGAGTCCGCCGCTTTGCTGTTGGCCCTGCCCCTGTTGTGAGCCCTCGGCCAGGTTGTAAGAGCCGGTTAGGCTTAGGATCTCATAGAAACCCTGCAATCATGCAAACGTGCAAAGAGTTATTAGTATAAGTTGAAAAGCATCAGGCCCCATTTGGAACGTGGCGGCTGCCAGGGACGATTTCCCTGGAAGTTTCACTGAATTCCACCAAGTTCATTACAGTTGCATTGCGCTGGGCACGTACCTCGTAGATGGCCGCGTTCTTGTAAGGCGGCGACGAGTGAACCCTTGTCATGGGGGAGGCGTCGCCCGGGTGGCGCAGCACGACCCTGGACACGGACCCCGTCGCCGAGAGGACGCACACCGCCCTTGAAGACTGGTTCGCGAAGGCAGCGATCTTCGCCGCGACGTCCTGCACCAACGGCGACTGTCAGAAAGAACAACTAACGGGGATGCTGCATTTTCTTGAAACGTCAAGAGCACAACAAAGTGCAGCGAAACAGCAGTATGCATTGCCGGCGCACCTCTGAAGGAGGTACCGTGATGATGTGCGGAGTGAAGCTCGTTCCAGCTGAACCAGCGAACGCATTGCCTGAAACACGACACAAATCATGGTCAGGCGACAGAATAGAAAACGCTGTCTTCAGTTTCTCCCATGATTTCTTTTATACTACCATTGATTTCTGAGCTGGCTGACAAAACGTGTTTTTCAGTTTCCTGTTTGGCTTGCCCGAATTAACATGTTCTTCATCCAGACAATGAATGGACGACATTGGTCTATAGCTGAGTTTGACATGGTTTGCAGGCTCTGGATACGGTGGCACAAGGAAAAAGGGAGAAAGCAAAACCTACAAATTCTGATACCACAGAATGATTCTCCAACTCGTTAAAGAAAGGTGCAATTGACACCGCAAAATCTGACATGTTTATACTTTCTTTAGCTAGAAGATTTGGCTTCCATGTACATATCAATCGAAACGGTTATAAAAAAAACACCTCAACAAAGTGTCCCTTTAAAGTCGTTTGGAATTATATTTCAGATTTGGGAAAATAAACCATCTACTATTCGGTAATTATTAAAAGACCAGGGCAAAGATCAGCTAGCCGGTCCACTTACCTACGGCGGAGGGCGACGTCTGCTGCTTCTTCCCGGTGCCCGGTGGCCTCCCACGGCGCTTCTTCTGCGCCGGGTCCTCCATCCCCCGGGTGCCCAGCATGTCGGGGCCTGACATGGACGAGCCCATCCTCGGCGGCGCGCTGACGAGGTGCTGCTGCTGCTGCGCCGCCGCCTTCATGGTGCCGTCGGGCCCGTACTTGCGCGGCCTCCCTCTCTTCCGCTTGACGGGCTCGGCGGGGGCCGGGGCGGGCGGGACCGTGCCGGAGGCGGAGGCGGAGACGGAGCCCATGGTGCTGTTGTGCATCAATGGCGGCGGCGCGGTGTCCATCTGGAACTGCATGCCGGCGAGGGAGCCCCCGCCGATGGAGTTGAGGATCGCGGTGGCGCTCATGTTCATGTTGGGCATGTTGGGCATGGGGCGGATGACGGAGTGCATGCCGGCCAGCGAGGACGGGCTATGGGCGGCGCCGCCGGCGAGCGCGGCCCGGTGCTGCTGCTGCTGCTGTTGGTGCTGCTGGTAGAATGACTGCAGGTCGGACGGTGAGATGAGTTCCTTGCCATCCATGCATGGAAGTCGCCCCCAAGGACGAAGCTTTATTCCGGCGCTCTGTTTCTCCGGCTCCGATCACGACCTGCGAATCACAGGAACGCTGTGTGGTCTCCGCGAGCGAGCGTTCTTGTTCCTCCGGCGGAGGTACACCCGGCTTGGCCTTGCTGGAGAATCGCGCAAGGCAGGAGCACCACGGGCATGGGCAGGCGGAGCGGAGGATGGGGAGGAGGAGAGAGAAAGGAAAAGGGGATAGGAGATGAGACGATAGATCAGATGAAATGATGGGAGAGAGATAAGATGACGCGACGCGGTTGGCTTGGCCTGCCTGCCCGCCTGCCTACACGAGCGGAGGCGGAGCGGAGGGAGACGATGCGATGCGATGAGGAGGAGGGGGCTAGCCAGGCTAGGCTAGCTGACGGCAGCGGCGCTGTGTTTTTCAGGATGGATGGGGCGATGGGCACCAGCAAGCAAGCAAAGCAGAGCCGCGCGCGAGGCGATAAGATTTTCCGTGCGGCCGACGAAAAGCAACGGCGCCCCGATTTCCGCCGCTCTCCTCGCTCGCGCCGCCGTCGTTTCCGTCCGCGGGCGGTGGCCTGTCGCTAACCGCCAGCCCCACGCCACAGTGCCTGCCGACCCATCAGCCAGCGCACCACCACCACGCGCTCTCTTCCATCCTTCAGCTTCGCTGGAACCATTACCAGAGAGACTTTTCCACACTTCCAGGTCCACGACCTTTTTGGAGGACCACGCAAAAATGACTATGAGTATCACGTTACGTGCAGTAAAAAAATAATTGGATATAACCTCACGTACAGTACAAAGAATATGCAGACGATCCTACCTTAATAAACACTTCTTCTCGGATTCTGTTTGGATACTAACTAAGTTAGAAGTTAGAGTTAATATCCAACTCATGATTAACCATAAACAAACTCTAACCAAAGAGATGTTTGGATTGAAGGGTTAGATGCACAATAAAAACACTTTTCCTGCCATTTGGAAGGGGAGAGAGGGAGGGGAGGTAGGGCCATCCCAATTTAACCCTAATAAGCACCCGTTGGAGGGGATAATATTTTGAGTGGGTTAATCTAACCCTTCTGTTTGGATACTTTTAGGGTCTTGTTTGGATTCTTGGGTTAGAGTTAGATTTGGCTTTTTGGGGCCACCTAACCCTAAAGTATCCAAACATGAAGGTTAGAACAGGGTTAGATGTATCTAACCCACCCAAAAAAGCCTCATAAGGCCGCGGAGGCGAGGAGCTTGGCACCCTTAGAATTAATTCATTCCAATTTGTGCGAAATGAATGGCGTGTTGACAAAAAGTGGTAAAAGATATTTCATGACTTCGATCGATAACTGCACTAGATTTTGTTACATCTATTTGTTGAAGTCAAAAGATGAAACTTTACACTACTTTAAAATCTATAAAGCTGAAGTAGAAACCCAACTTGAGAGAAAGATCAAAGGAGTTAGGTCAGATCGTGGTGGCGAGTACTTCTCAAATTTATTTACTTCATTCTGCGAGGAACATGGTATTATTCATGAGAGGACGCCTCCCTATTCACCTCAGTCAAATGGGGTTGCCGAAAGAAAGAATCGCACTCTAACTGATTTGGTTAACACCATGTTAGATGCAGCGGGACTTTTCAAGAAATGGTGGGGTGAGGCTATATTGACTGCATGTCATGTCCTAAACCGTGTTCCTACAAAGAATAAAGAGATAACACCATTCGAGGAATGGGAGAAAAAAAGGCCAACACTTTCATACTTACGTACATGGGGTTGTTTGACAAAAATAAGTGTGCCAATAACCAAGAAACGTAAGCTTGGACCTAAAACTGTGGATTGTGTCTTTCTAGGTTATGCTATTCCCAGCGTTGGGTATAGATTTTTAATAGTGAAATCCAGAGTACCTAACATGCATGTTGGTACAATAACGGAGTCCAGAGATACTATATTTTTTGAAAACATTTTTCCCATGAGAGATGGAACAAATTCATCTAGGCAAGAGTTCATCGAGGATGATAGCTCTGCTGAGCCGATAGAACACAATAAACCTACATTTGTGGAAAATCCTGAGGAGGATAACAATGATGCTCCTAGAAAGAGCAAGAGACAAATGGCTGTGAAGTTTTTTGGTGATGATTTCATTGTATACCTCATGGATGATACATCCAGAACCATTGAAGAGGCATATTCATCTCCTGATGCTGACTATTGGAAGGAAGCAGTGAGGAGTGAGATGGTTTCTATTATGTCTAATGGAACCTGGGAGGTTGTTGAACGTCGTTATGGATGTAAACCGGTTGGATGCAAGTGGGTGCTCAAGAAAAAACTTAGGCCAGATGGTACTATTGAAAAGTACAAGGCTAGACTTGTAGCCGATGGTTATACCCAAAAAGAAGGAGAAGATTTCTTTGACACTTATTCACCGGTTGCCAGATTGACCACAACTCGAGTGTTACTTTCTTTGGCAGCCTCTTATGGTCTTCTCGTTAATCAGATGGACGTTAAGTCAGCTTTCCTCAATGGAGAGTTGGAAGAGGAGATCTATATGGATCAGCCAGATGGGTTTGTATCAAAATGTCAAGAAGGAATGATTTGTAAGTTGTTGAAATCTTTATATGGTCTCAAGTAAGCGCCTAAGCAGTGGTATGAAAACTTCGACAGAACTTTGACGTCTGCTGGCTTTGTTGTGAACGAAGCTAACAAATGTGTGTACTATCGCTTTGGTGAGGCTGAAGGAGTGATTTTGTTCTTGTATGTGGATGACATACTGATCTTTGGCACTAGCCTTAATGTGATTAAGAAAGTCAAAGACTTTTTATCTTAAAATTTTGATATGAAGGATCTGGGAGAAGCTGATGTTATCCTTAATATAAAATTGGTAAAAAAGAGCAATGGTGGGGTGATTCTTACACAGTCTTACTATGTGGAGAAGGTGTTAAGTCGTCTTGGTTATAGCGACTATAAACCTGTCTCAACACCATATGATGCCAGTTTAATTCTAAGGAAGAACAAAAGGATCATTGGATCATTGATGTATTTAGCTAGTGCAACAAGACCTGACATCTCGTTTGCTATAAGAAAACTGAGCCGGTTCGTTTCAAACCCGGGAGATGATCATTGGAAGGCTTTTGAAAGAGTAATGCGCTATCTAAATGGCACAATGAACTATGGAATTCACTACACCGGGTACCCTAGGGTACTAGAAGGGTATAGTGATTCAAACTGGATTTCTGATGCTGATGAAATAAAGGACATAAGTGGATATGTATTTACACTTGGTGGTGGAGCTGTTTCCTGGAAGTTTTGCAAGCAGACTATCTTAACGAGGTCAACTATGAAAGCAGAACTCACAGCATTAGATACCGCCACTGTTGAGGCTGAGTGGCTTCGTGAGCTCCTTATGGACTTGCCGATAGTTGCAAAACCGATACCGGCAATTCTAATGAACTGTGACAATCAAACGGTGATTGTCAAGGTGAACAGTTCAAAGGATAACATGAAGTCATCAAGACATGTGAAAAGTCGGTTGAAATCTATCAGAAAATTGAGAAACTCCGGAGTAATAGCCTTGGACTACGTTCAGACGGCTAAAAATCTGGCAGATCAGTTTACAAAGGGTCTTTCACGGAATGTGATAGACAATGCATCTATGGAATTGGGCTTGAAACCCACGTGAGTCAGTCTATAATGGAAACCCGTATCGAGATTTGAGGAGGATCTCAACCGACTTAAAGGGTGGACTCTATGTACACCACTTGTGAAGCTGATAAGAGGAGGTCGATGAACCACACGCGCGCGCACTCGCTTGCCTCGCTGGGCCGGGCCGAGGCCGTGGGCGTGGGCGTGGCGTGGCACGGCGCGGCCGGACGGGCAGTGCGTGTGCGTGGCGCGGCCGGCCGAACGTGACATGACGTGTAGGTGCGGTGCGACATGATGTGCTGAGATGAAATCAGAGACAATAAACGTTGACAGTAATGACTGGAGAATCATGTCCTTGACCATTACTAGTAACTGATGGCAGTGATTCACCAGTAACTGCCGCTCATCAAAGCCAATTACAGCGTCCAGGTTCGTTGAATCTGAAGCACCTCCACGCCTACATAAACCAGCCCCTCCTCGCACTACAAGCACTTGCTTCAGGTACTCCTGCTTAGGAGACCTCTCCCTTCTTCCTCAACTGCTTTCTGCCATCTCCATCACTAGCACTGCGCGCACAGTTCTAGCGAGAGCAGGCCTCCGGAACCTCTACTCGCTGAAGGTCCTACACGGGATAGCGGGCAATCACGTTTTTGGGGCGCGACTGCTCGCTCCTGAACGACTACCTCGGCTACTTCCTGGCGGCGTGAACGACTACTTCGTCTACATCCCGGCAACCCGAACGACTACTTCGTCTACTTCCTGGTGATCGTTCGTGGTTTGTGGGACTGCACTGCGAACATCTTCCTGCATCGATGTCGTTCGGCTACATAAAGCAATGACAGTCGAATAGAATGTCTATTCCAGCTGGTAACGACGCAACCGGTGTCTCCGGCACGTCTTGGGGTACAATCTGAAACTCATATGTTTCATTTTGTTCGATTTAATGTTAATTTTGAACACTTACACATGCTTAGTTTCACTCACCATAGTCATGGAAATATTATTTAATTACATTGTTAATTTTGAAATTAAAATATACCGAAAATTGCCTAGATTTCTAACCGTCTTGGTCATGCATGGGTAATTTGGTATATAATATGCTATATATATACACTAGCTAGCACCATGCACATCTATATGCATATATTGCACGAAACAATAGTCCGTCCATCTCGATCATAGCATGTCCCGGACTACCGGTAGATCAATACAATCCGTGATGCCCTTGAATATATATGTTTATGAGCTCAGCCATCGCTCCTTGTTTCATTCTGATTAAACTGTCTGCGTGGATGGATGGATCCATCGATCGATCTGTGGTTGAGCGGCCGTGGCCGGCAGGCGGGCTGCGATCCCATGCATCAGGCCAGCACAAGACGTACACGATCGACGTCGACCCAGCATCCAAGGGCAGAGCGAGCTCGTAGCAGGACGGCATCCATCCGATTAGCCACTGAATAATTAGGCAGGGCATGCACGCAGGCCATGTTGACATGCATGATCTATGGACACTCCCTGTCGATCTGCTGCCTCAGTCGAGTTGTTGGAGTCACCAATTAACGCTAGCTAGGTAGCTAGCTGCAACAAATATCTACTACTATTCCATTCCAAGTGGCGTCCTTTTCCGATCCGATCCGCTCGCAACGCAACGGCAGATAGACGAGATACATGGACAATGCAAGTGGCTGCCACTTGCCCAGTCGTGCTCATGCCGATCGACCTCACCTTGCTCGCCTCGCTCCATCTCGATGGATGTGTATCGCAACTTGTGGCCGGACCACACAAACGGTGGCTGGCCCGGCCCGTCGTCCGTAGTAGCGCAAGGCAAGCGCCCTGCTGCGTGCCAAGCAACCAACTGGATTACTGGAACGCCGTCGCGCAGGCCGACCCGCGGCCACCTCGCGCTCAACTCAAAAACGATGGCGGCAACCCCTCCTGGCCGCGCCCTCCTGTGTTCCCCCTGGAACGCCGTCGTCAATCTGTGGACAGGCTTGGTCTAGGCCTAGCCTAGAAGAAACAACAGTTAGTTTGTTGCCGAGAAAAAAAAAATCAAGCGTGGACCCATAGATGATGAGGTTGCATAGATTCCAAAATTTTACACCCAAAAACGTCGTATCGAATGTTTGGATACATGTATGGAGTACTAAATAAAATCTATTTGCAAAATGGGTTGTAAATCGCGAGATGAATTTAAGGAGCCTACTTATTCCATGATTTGCAACAGTAACCATCCGCTAATTATAAATTCATTATGGATTAATTAGGCTCATTAGATTCGTCCCGCGATTTACAACCCATCAATGCAAAAAATTTTATAAATAGACTTTATTTAGTGCTCCAAAATAATAAAATTCTCTTCCAAAAATTTACACCAAAAAAAGTCTAAACACAGCCATGGTGTAGCCTGACGGATGGAAACCTGGGCACCCGTTGACCATGTGAAATACTAGTGTGCCTAGCAACAGCAACGAGCTGATGAGTACAGAGGCAGAGCCCCCCGGCATTGGGGATGGAATGGAATGCCAGGGCTTGACTGAGCTTAGCTTTAATTGCTGTCTATGCGGCCAGTGGATCGGAGCGGAGTAGCCATCACTTCCAGTGCACCACCATGCAGATCGAAATCTATGGCGATTCTTGCTTGGTTTGGTGTGTGGAAGGGATGGATAAGTGCAGCCGCTGACAGGATAAGGCCGGATCTATCAATATCTATCGGAGGAGGAGATACCAACCAACCAACCAACAGCGACCGCCGCGCCCAATTTGCATTGCTTCATTGCTTGGCTCCTCGCGTCCATCACCATTCACCAGCCTAGCCTCTCTCATCAGATAGATCCCTGCTTCAATTCCCTTCCCTTTGATCATCTCATCTGAGCAATGCAATCATCATCGCATGGTACTCCATGGCCGATCTAGGTGCCTGCTGCTGTGGCTACGCTGCTCTGGCTGCGCCGCTCTGATCCCTCTCCTCTCAGATTTTTTTATTTTTTATACAATTTTTAATCAAAATTACGTATTAATACTCTGGATCTGATAAATTACAAAACTAGGTCACAATTGTCTACCCAGCTGTAGACGAAATTCAACAGAGAAATTATCTACCAAGAGGACGAAATACAAATATTTCATCTAGCAAGAAGACGAAAATAGATTTCGTTAAAAATATAATTTTTGGCAATTTTCGTCAACTGTGCATAATTTTAAATGACAAAATATAGATATTGTCTACCCACTGGATGAAATCTAGATATTGTCTACCCACTGGACGAAATTTAGTAAATTAATATTTTTAGCATTATTTGCTGTGTGCTCTATATTTTGAATCTATTTTACAAAGTATATTTTAATATAAACTTCATTTCTTTTCTATTATAAATTGTGTAGTCGTAACGTGAACTATCAATGTACTGCAATTAATATAGCAAATTAGTCGAGAGCCATAAATTCCCCACTTTCATTAAGATAACGATCACAAAGCAACATGTCATTGTGTCTTTACTACAATTGTAATAAATATTAGTACTGCAATTATACTACAGACGCAATGGCTCGTTGCTTTGTGATCGTTATCTTTATAAAAGCCGGGAATTTATGACTCTTGCCTAGTTTGCCGTACTAATTGCAGTACATTGATAGTTCACATTACGACTACACAGTTTATAATAGAAAAGAAATAAAGTTTATATCAAAATATACTTTGTAAAATAGATTCAAAATATAGAGCACACAACAAATAATGCTAAAAATGTTAATTTACTAAATTTCGACAATATCTAGATTTTGTCCAGTGGGTAGATAATATTTAGATTTCATCCCATGGATAGACAATATCTATATTTCGTCATTTAAAATCATGCACAGTTGACGAAAATTGCCAAAAATTGTATTTTAAATATATTTCGTCTACTGGATAGATGAAATCTATTTTCGTCTTCTTGCTAGATGAAATATTTGTATTTCGTCCTCTTGGTAGATAATTTCTCTAGATTTCGTCTGCTGGCTAGACGTCTACTGGGTAGACAATTGTGCTCTAGTTTTGTAATTTATCAGATCCAGAGTATTAATACATAACTTTGATTAAAAATTATATTAAAAATAAAAAAATTCTCTCCTCTCCATCCCTCTCGGCTCCGCAACTTGTTTTACGAAAGCTACGCCTACGGCCCTCGAGGATGGCCGGCCGATTCATTCGTATGGAGTAAACAGGCTGCCAGGCCCAACTCTTCAATACGGACCAAGCAACAAGGCTACCAGGCCCAACTCTTCCATACGGACCAATAAACAAGGCTGCCAGGCCCAACTCTTCCATACAGCCCAAGTAACAAGGCGGCCAGACCCAACTCTTCCATACGGCCCAAGAAACAAGGCTGCCAGGCCCAACTCTTCCATACGGCACAAGCAACAAGGCTGCCAGGCCGTGCTGTTGCCAACAAATTCTAAACAGGCTTGCATTCAAATTGCATCGGTAGACATCGTCATTATGTAGCTCGTTTTCTTTCCCTAAAGAAAAAAAAAACCTGTGTTCTCTGATGAGCTGAAACCCTACCCGCATTCAGGTTTATATTATATTTGGCTCGTCTAACAACTTGCTTCTTCCATCTTCCTCTCCATCTCATCCGATCCCACACAATGCAACTTGTCGCTTGCCTGCTCAATTCTGTCTCGGCACCATGCACAGCACTAGCTAGCTGTTAGCTGTACGTTCATGTCTAGCTACACGCAGTGTACAGCTCTTCAGATCCGTCTCCAGGTAGGTAATAATAGTTACTGTATGTATTATTAATCCTTGATTTTATTTCTGTCACATCTCATCTCTCATCATGAACAAAACCGATCGCAGTAAGTCAGTTATAAACGTGCGTTTGTTTTCAGGTTGTCCTTCGTAGAACACTGCCACTACCGGAAACAGCTCATTTGCCGTGTGCATAATTTTTTTTCTGTTGTGTGCACTTTATCAGACATACGGCAAAAAGATAGTTTGCTAAGAGCGGCTTAAGAAATACACGGCAAACATACCACACATGGCAAGACCGTATTTGCCGCATGCCTCAAGTAAAAACACACGGCAAAAAACAACACGAAAAAAATACAATGTTTGAAGAGTGTCTAATACCAGGCACACAACAAACACACCCACCAGTAACGGTTGTTGTCCGGCTATCAGCGTTTGCCGTTTGCCATGGCAGACACTCGGCAAAAATGCAATGTTTGCGGAGTGCCTAACACCAGGCACACGGCAAACAGACCCATCAGTAATGGTTGTTACCCACGGCTTGCCTTGCCTTGCCTTATGGAGACTATATTGTAGTACATTTTGTTATTATTAACAAACAACTTAGTCATTTGTGAGCGTTCTATCTGTCGTAGAGTGCAATAAACTGTAACATACATACAACTCAGCTATGAATAAACTGTAACTAGGGATGGCAATTGCATTCGTGGATGTGGGTACCCGCGGATTTTAGACCCGGTGGGTGCGGGTCTAGGATTTCACCCTCGGGTGAATCCGCACCCGCACCATACCTTTAAACCCCAACCCAGATAGTATCGGTCCGGCCCATTTAGCAATGTCGAGCATATAAATACGTGGATGTAACACTTAATTGTGGATTTGTCGTGGTGCTGCTATGCTGAATTGTTATTTGTTACTTTGAACTTACATATGGAAATGTGTTGTTTGACTATTTAAATTGATAGATCCGTGTATTTTTATTATATTTGTTGCCACACCCGCAGACACCCGAAACCCGGCGGGTCCGAGTATGGGTGCAGAAATCCACCCACGGGTCTGTCGCGGGTGGGTTTTCGCCAACCCCGCAGATCTGCTTGCGGACGCACCAGCACCCACGGTGCCATCCCTAACTGTAACAAGAACCAGCTGTTTAATTGCATCATATCGTGGATGTACACAAAGCTCAACCATGATCAACTATGGCCCTCCTTGGTATAGTTTCCGTTTCTCTTGAAATAATTGGTGAAGCAGCTTCTCTGGTGAAGCAACTTCTCTGATGAAGTTGAAACTATTTTGAAAAACATTTGGCAAAAAACTTCTTTTTGGTGAATCCATGTTTCTTATTTTCATCCCGCTAGTGGAAGCATATGGCCGACTTCATGGCTGGCTTCAAGGTTGAATCTAGTCCAAAACAACCATTTGGCATAAACTGTCCATGAAGCTGCTCATGAAGCTATGTCAAACGGGATCTATATACAGTAACTTAATTAGCTCTACTAGTTCAATATAAAAAAATAATCCTATAAATGATCACCGTGTGTGCAGTGTATTGTATAATTAAAACATGAAATGGTCATCCGCGTGACACTACAATATGTCTTAACTTAGATATACTATAGTGTATCATGCATCCCATCGAGATCGACCAGAAACGTGCGTGCAGGCGCGCAATAAATATAAATAAATTAAGCAGCAGCATACTATATCCACTAGTGCGAGACTGCAGTGTCTGAGGAATAAGTTTGGTATATATTTGGACAAAGGAGAAAGGACACAGAGAAGAGACGATATATATCGATCGAAGCAAGATACTATGCGGGCTCTGTGTTTCACTAGCGCTACTTGCGCTATAAAAAGAATTTTGTATGCATGAAGTACTAAATGAAGTTTATTTGCAAAATTTTTCACAGATGGGTATAACTTTTCGAGACGAATCTAATGAGTCAAGTTCCACCATGATTGGCTACAGTAATGCTACAATAACCATACTCTAATTATGCGGTCAAAGATCTCATTAGTTTCGTCTCGCGAAGTAGCACGGGAGTTGTGAAGTTAGTTTTTTTATTTAATATCTCTAATTAATAGTCAAAGTTGTCTACAAGTCTATGCTACTAAACCAAACAGTGCCGCTGTAGTCGAGTGATCTGGAGCTGCACGCAGGCATATTCAATCCTCATACATGCAACCTGTCCGGGCTTTGCTTGCATCTTTTACCCTAACTGGCAAAGAGAAATTAATAAAGAGCTAGCCCCACTGCCACATCGATCTTTCTCTGCATGCACAAATTACATATTAACCATGTTATTAGTGATGCATGTATGCAATATGATGATGATAAACAACGACCTCGAACGAATAATCACTTCTTTTATGGGGTTTGCCAAACAAGCAGGGGTAAACGTACGGATCCTGTTAGGAAGAAGAAGAGCAGGCCAGTCGTCCTAGCTAGTACTACTTCATGCATGTTGACGCATCCTTTTATATGTTCAATTTTTCACCTTCATTTGAAATTGGTGATTATCAGACCAATTTCAGAACACGTTTAATTAGGGGTAGCTAGGGTGGGCCTAATTAAACGTGTTCTCAAAGAGAAAGATATTTTAGAGGCATATATGCAATCAGTTGCGGGATGCTAAATGAGCGAAAGGGAATAGCACGCAGATGGTCATCAGTAGCTGCTGCCCACCAAGAAATTAAAGGAGATGCGGATTGGCAACATGGTTATGAATTTTTCGTGCAAATAAAGTTGATGCAAATTAAAACCGATTCTCCACGTTTCATCCCCGGCCCACTATCGTTTTGTTTCCTTTTTCTCACCACTTGCACTTGGTTATCAAATAGATTTCATAGACATAGTCAAGCGGAAATGAAGAACACGTACGAAGAGCGAAATAAGAAGAACAGACGAAATTAATAAACATGCATCAAACGTTTAATTACTTTGCAATGAAATCAGAATTCACTCTCTGCCGGCTGGCCCTTTGTCTAATCATCACATTTTGGGGGCGAACCAGTAGTAATAACCCAAAATTAATACTACTAGCTACTTACCTCACGCCCAGGATGCATTCGTCGTCAGAGGGCCTGCTGGAACCCTACCGGCGGTGAGCAATGTCTAGTCCTCCTCCAAATGTCTAGTATCTTGGCGGGTTGGGTCGCTGGCTGGCTGCATATATATACTGTATGTATGTACCTTGCTCGGCGATCGAGGAGATTTACGGCGGCGGCGCGGATACCGAGGGCGTGCGTGCGGAGGCGCAAGTGGAAAATTCCAAAGGGATTGCACTGATCTTGTCCTCGCGCGCGGCGCCGGCATGCCGGCGGCGGCGGATGGTGAGCAGCGAGCTAGATCAATGCGATCCCTTTGGAGTCCTCCACTAGCTTCCTGAGTGAAGAGAGGAACAACTGAAGAAGCAGCCTGCTGGTGCTGCTGCTGCTGCTAGGCAGATCGATGCGGCTTCCTGGTATATGATTATGATGCATGCTTGGCGCGGTGGTAGCTAGGCTAGCTAGCTAGGGGTGGAGAAGAGTGGGATTTATATATAAGGAACGCCATGGATTGGATTGGGGATGAAGGAGCGAGAGAGGAGGAGGAGGAGGTCGCATGGTGCCAAGGCAACCAACACATGATGCAAGAGCTAGCGAGGTAGACGATGGGGAGAGGAGGTGCAGGTGCAGGTGCAGCAGGTGATCGAGAGCTACAGGGCATGGAGTTGGGCGATGGCTGTTGCTTTGCTCGCCTCGCCTCGCCATGGCAAGCACCAGGCAGCGCCCCTGTCACGCTTTGGACGTGAGATGGGCCTGGGGGACAGGGCGGGCCCACCACGGAGATGCTGCGCTCAGACCCACCCCCTCCGAGACCGACCCGACCGGGGGAGGGGATGGAAATGACGAGGCTGTCCTCGCGTCCCCGATCCGAGCCAACGCGAATTATATTGGCCGGCCGTGCAGCATCGAGTCTTCGTCCACAGCGAAATGCCTGTCGGTTAGGTCAGTAGATGGAGTACTTAGATTAAGTAGCTAGCTAGCTGCGAGGAGGAGTACTTGCTGTTGCTAGTAGTAGTAATTGAGACCGAAGCACATCCTCTGTGATCCTTTCATTTGAAGCAGCATGCTTGCATGTTTGTTTGTACCCTCCGTCCCAAAATATACTAGATTGTTTTAACACGTTTCTATATTTATAGTTTTTGCTATGCATCTAATCTAGATATATATTATATTTAGGTGTGTCTAGCAAACACTATTAACTTAGAAACGCTAAAACAACCTAACCGAGCAAGCAGCTAGAGATCCATAATATAGGCAGCATATATACAGTACATACACCGACGACGAGTACACTTGCTTGTTGATGAGCAGTGTGAATAATCAGCTGCAAGCACAAGTAGCAGCAGGAGGAGAGCATGCATGCTGCATGCCGGCGCACTGCACTGCACTGCACTGGCGTCCTACCAACCTAACGCGAGTTGCGTAGCAAAACCAGACAGGGCCTCTATCGCAACCTGAATCCTGAACCGGATGGATGGCTGGATGGATGGGCTGGACTGGAAGATGGATGCACTCAATATATCACACTCTTTAATATATATATATATATATATATATATATATATATATATATATATATATATATATATATATATATATATATATATATATATATATATATATATTACCATACAGAAACAAGGCAGTTGTTGTGTCCTGATCATTGGTTGAATACTGTGAAAATGTATGTGACCATGCATATATGTTTCTTTCACAAATAATAATAAAAAAAGATCACAACAATTGGTCATTTCAGGTCTAAGCTAAGGCCTAAGGGTGCATGCATGGTGTGTGCTAGCTGGTCCCCCAATTGCAAAGCAAAGCAAATGGCTGTTGTTGTGCGTACAACAACGGAGGGCCACATGTACACGCATGATCCACTCATTCCTTCTTGTTGCTACCTCCGCAACGAAATCGGAATAATATATATTATATATATATATTGTCGATGCATGCATATATTATTGCATTGCGCACGTAGGTATACTAATACAGGATACGACTGATAAAAGATCGAGTTCGTTGATACATGCATCATGCATGATCAGTGGATGATGCTAGTCCGATCCCTTTGTTCGAAATTGTAAGTCGTTCTCACTATATATTACTAGCCTGGCCTGCAAAAATAAACCAAAAGCAGGCGACACGGAAATAAATTAAAGGAGGTGATCCAAGGGAATTCGTACGCGTGGTCCACCGTCGTCGTCTCAGCCGCCCTTGTCGATCGCCTTGATTGATGGCGCAATGGCGATCGTGTTGACAACGAACCTAGCTAGTACTACAAAATATAATTCACCCAGCCACGCACATACACACCTTTAATTGTCTTCCATTCACACCAAGAACCACTCACTATATATTCTTCTGTCAACGTACCACTATAAGATCAAGACTCAACAAGGTTAACGTACAACTTGCTTGGCCCAAGCAAGGGTTTCCACTTTCCAAAACCTCCATGTACCAACCTACCGCCTTGTCTACAAAAATTTAGTGCGAATTCATATATGTTTGCTCAAAATTTATGTGTCTGGTGCATCCAACTTTCAAGAAAGGGGCGCAGCTAGCTACCTAAACCTAGGTGATCTATCTATCCATCTAACCGCAAGACGTACGTACGTTAAATTCCTTCAGCAGCATCGCCATCTGATGCTGACCACTCCCTACCACTATACAATAGAGCTAGGCTGCATGGGAGGAAAAGACTATGCAGAGACTTGTGAAAAGATCGAGCTACTTGAAAAGAATAATGCAAAAAACTTTACTCTCGGAAAAAAATATTACTCCACTAGCTAATAAGGGGAGATCGATAAAGGATTACTTGTAATAGAAGAAAGAGTGGCCGGAGGAGTTGTGCTGCTCTTCTTCCTCTGAGAATTCAATTCATGTGCTTCTAACATCATACCCGGAAACCTCTTAAGTTCGTGTATGTATTTGAAGATCCTGCATTGAAAGAAATTAAAACCCTATGGTTCCAGTGAAAACCTCTAAATTCAGGAAGGGGCTTAAAGCTACTTAACTGGAACACGCAGGCGGGCGTGTGTGTGCACCTCTGGGGCCCACGTGGCACCACACGAAGCCACCAAGACAATGGTCATGTGAAGTGTCTGAGAGGCCGACCCCACACGCAAGTAAAAAGCCCGCTTCGCCCCAGCAACAGAAACGGGCCCACATGCTGTGAGCGATGCGTCCTCCTGCCTCCCCTCGTGTCATCGTGTGGGTGTGCCTCACGCGGGTCCACTTGTTCCTCTAGTCCTTCGCGCCATCATGCTGTCCTCCTCTTCACCCTTTTTTTTCTACCACTGGTCTAAACATTAACAGAGGGTGGGTAAGTTGCTGTCCTTTAGAAGAATTCAAAAAAAAAAAGAATACAGTAAACCAAGGTGCATGATCAGCTCGATGGAGAAACATTAAGAAATATTTATATATTCAAAAAAATTGTTTTGATTTCTGAACTTTTTTCCAAAGTGAGGAGGAAACCAAAAACAATAGACTCCTGGGTGCTCCTAACTAGCTTATGTTAGAATTCTCCCAGAGGAAAATGCTTCAGCAAGAACAAGACAGTCTATTTGCTAGAAAATCCTAAGAGGAAGCAACATGCCCAGGGAAACTCAGGCCCCGTTCACTTCCCAAAAATTTTTCTACAGTACTCCTCACATCGAATTTTCGGACACATGCATGGAGCATTAAATATAGTTGAAAAAATAATTAATTACACAATCTAACTGATTAGCACGAGATGAATCTTTTAAGCCTAATTAGTTCATGATTGGATATTATTTGTCAAGTAACAACGAAATGTGCTACAGTAACTTTCCATCACCTTTTCGCGAACTGAACAGGGCCTCAAGATTTGTGCAGCTTCTCCTGAGATATGTATGGTAGATACACAACAGCCTAATGATTCGTGTACTGTATCATGATGATGCTCGAATCTATTGCCCTTTCTCTTTCTTTATCATGTAAAATTGCAATGATACGAGGATACGAGTGTGCCACAGAAGAAAAGGTCCTTTCCATTTAATTAGCTTTTGAGTGTCCTCACTGCTCAAACTACTTCTGGGTTATAAAGGTTAAAGAGTGTGAAACCCCTCCACAATCAGCAAGAAAACAACCATACGCGGGTCCTCCAAAAATAATAAAAAAAAGGTCACAAGACTTTGCGAAATTTTAAGGGATGATTAAAGTATGGATCTGAATTAGCCATACGCTTAGCTTTTCTAGACAAGCATTCATATCGGCATAATGGTAAAACTGATATGAAAAACTCTTGCAGATCTGAAAGTGAAGCAACCAGAGTGTAGACAGCTCATATGATTTCGACAGATCACTTACCTTAAGAAAGAAAGGATTGAGGCAATCAAATCCAAAACTTCTAGAACCCCATTCCAGAAATTTTCTTCTCGCCTTTCCCTTTTGCCAACTTTTCATCCCATGATAGTACCTCCTTTCAATACCCGCGTTGCTACCAAAAGATGAGGCAAACTTTTGATGTCCTTCCTTTTTCTTATGCTTTGAATCGAGTAAGAAAAAACAAGCTTACCGTGCTAGAAAGTTGCCATAGCATAGACCAGCAAAACAGTGACATGATTCTACTTTTGAAAGGACAAGTTCACTGATGGAAATGCTCCACTTTATCACCAATTATATCACCCTGTGAGATCAGGGGAAATGCAAAGTTCTTGGAAGTCACTACCACTTTGTGCAGAGGGCACTTGTTGCGAAATAGATCCTCATAGGGGTGCGCAGAAACACCAGTTAGTCAAGGCAGATAGATATTTCTGCCTGTCAATGAAAAGCAACTTTCAACCATTTTTCCAAGTGATGGCACAAGTCACAAGTGAAAAGCTGAAGGGAGAGGAGGAAAGGGCCAAGGTAAGATAATTTACTCGCATCATGACATAAAGTAATTATTGACTGGTCGTAACTAAGACATAAAACGACTGCTTGTATTTGAAAACTTTTATCTGACTTTTTTTTTTTTCAAGACGTAAAACTTCGGTGTGTTTTGTGTTGACTCCCTTTTGACGATTTCCATTCTTCAGCAGAGCATGGATTCATTAGTGAGTTCAATTGGAACTTTCTTTTAGGGAGAAAAAAAAACTATCTGACTGAAGCTGACTAAACCATGAGAACAGACACTGATCCACGCATAGTAAAAGGGAGTAGAACATTTCTCTTTCTGAGAGCAATATTTGATATTTCAGCGTGGGAAAAGTGGACTGGCTACTGAACTCTAATTACTGCAAAGATGTTGGAACCAGCCCTTGATACACTCGGATTCTTCACTCTCTCACGCACGGACGGAGGAGGAAGATGATGAACAGCACACACACGATAATGGCGACGAACGCCCCGGCCGCACGGACGGCCTGTATGTTGGCTACGCCCAGGAACGCACGTTCCACCTGCCTACACCTTGCCTCGCTCTGTCTAACGCTCACACACAGAGGGAATCCGAGGAGGAAGATGAACAGTGATTTTCGGCGACGAACGCCGCGGAGCCAATAGCTCCGGTATCTTGGCCTTGATTCAACTAAAAATGGACTCGGCAAGTCACAACCGTAAGAGTACACAGGCTAAATAGGTCAGGGAAAGCTCATCTCCAAGCCGGCCCTTGTGCCCACGAACTGCATGAACGGCTCAGCGACGGCACGAGATCCACTCGCTCGTTCCGCACGTCGCGACACTCCTCCCTGCAGATCAGGACACGCACCCCATCCCTCTCAAGGACTCGGCTCAAAGTTACACAGGATGTACATGGCCTTTTTGTAGCCCCATTTTGGCGACGCAGCGCCCACACGACTCCCACCACACCGATCTTCCTGCGCACGTACGCTTCCTGGAGACCCGGCCGTTCTGCCGTTCGTGAGCTCCTACTCCACCGGGAGAACCGGTCTTCCAGTGTTGATCCGTGGCCCGTCGTGCTCCTACGCCGATGCCGCCAACCGCTCACTCCTGGCCATTCCTGCTGCTGCAATCCTAACAGAACGCGCGCACACGCGAACTAACTAGCTAACTATCTACGCATGCATGGACTAGCACAAACTAATCTACATGCAAGCATGCAACACATGCATGCGCTTACCACAGGCACACCGTGAACAAATCACGTCCTAGCCAAAATGCAACCTATGCAATCTAACTAGTCAAGATTAGTGCTAACAATTTCCCCCCTAATCTTGACTCCGCCGCGCGTCCTGTCGTACAGGAGCGCCGGCTCACGCCTCTTCCATCTTGACTTGCAGTTGCCGGAGTTGCTGCAGCTCTCCCGTTGTCTTCATCGCCACGGCCGCCGTTGCAGCCTCCCGACGTGACACGGCCACTGCTGCGTGCCTCAACTCCACGCGAACGTCGAAGCCTTCTCCGGCGACACACGCCACTTCTCTCCGTCTCCGGCGACACACGCCGTTCGACGCATGGCAGGACCCTCCGGCGTCTTCTTCGGCTCCGTCGACACACGCGCGTTAGCCATGGGAGCAGCGCCACACGCCGCAGCCCCATCTTCTTCCTCAGCGACACACGCCGAGCTTCTTCTCCACCGGCGATGGATGTAGATAAGCGTGCCCGACAGGATCGACACACGATCGATAGCCGTAGCGCCTCCATTGGTGATCACGCGCAAGGGCCGCACACGGCCGTGCAACCTTGCCGCACCGCACCACGCCGTCAGACTGCCGGCCAGCACCCGCGCGCCTTCGGCAACGGGAACGAATCCCATGATAACCAAGCTCTTGATACCAAATGTTGGAACCGGGCCGCCGACGCACAGCGTGCCCGCCACACACCCCAGGCCGTCGGGCCGCGACATACGCGCCCAGGCCGTCGGGCCGCGACATACGCGCCCGAACGCATAGCAGCGGGTCTTAGGTCTGTTGGGCCATCACTCCCCCCAAAAAGCTAGCCCATTAGGGGGATGTGCCCTCAACCATATAAACCATACTTGCCCACCCACAACTCACCATGTGGGACTATTCCCAATAAAAAACAGCTAGGCAAATGTTGAGAGCTGCCTGCAAGAACTTTGGTGATGCAAAGTCGCTGTTTAACAGCGTCACGTTGCTTTCCCAGCTTCAAGAATGTACAAAGAAATGGAGACAGGCATGCGTGGTGGGATTTGGACATGTAAAAGGACACTGAGGACGATTGAATTGTCGGGCATTCGATGAAGGGTAACAGGTCGATCCAGGAACAGATTCCTGCATTTTCATGTGTGTGTTTAAGAGTCCAGCAGTCTGTTGTTCTGGGGTGGAGATGGTGAATAGCTGATGCCGAACTAGCTACAGAGCTAGCTGGTAGCTCTTCAGGCATCCAAGAAAGGACTTGGATTATGAAACTATTGCGGGTGACTTTACAAGCACAAAAGGTGAAGATGCGGTAAAGCTGACCTCCACATGGTTTAGTGGCATATATCAGCAGTGGTCAGCATTCTGTCATGCGCCACTGAATAAAACCTAAGCAAGCAGGAGTAGCGCGTCAGTGCATCCAATGTGGAGCATTCAGGAATAAAAAAGGGTAAGAAGTATGAGCCACATAGAAGTAGCATTAATGGGTCTTTTACGGTACCTTCAGCCCTTGAAGAACCAAGGCCTGTAAACCAGGTGAGCTGAATTGTGAATTCTGATGTCGAAGAAGATGAGAAGAAAAGGTGATTCCGGTCGAGATCACCCAGCTCCCCGAATGCTGTGCAATCTTCTTCGGGGACCCGATCCACGTCACCCGTTTACCCGGTAACCGTCGGATCCGCACAAGACACAATATTGGCCGTTGGATCGGATCTCACCCGCAAACCCGGACCATGCAGTGGATCGGGCCTCCTACCTGTTAAGTGGACCGGGCATGTAGATCGGCCTGTTAAGCCAGACCTGGGCGCCCGTACAGGCTCCCGGCGTGCACGCCCGCCGCCGGCAGCCCGGCACGTCGTCGCTGCACCACACCTCTTGCCTCCGCCGGCGCTGAGAGGGGCAGATCCGTTCCCGGTCTGGGTAGATTTGCCACTTCCAAGCCAATATCCGAAGGCTCCTTGTATAGATGGCCATTTGGCCCGATACCCATGGGGGCCCTAAGCCCGGCCCATATTAGCCCGACCCGAGCACGGCACGGGCCCGAATATTATTGGGCTCGGGCCGGCATGGGCACGATAGCCGGGCCGTGCCTAGGCCTCAATCCTGGCCCATGGACACGTCCAAGCACGGCCCGAAAAAAAAGCCGGCCCGATTGGCCCGATGGGCGGCACGGCGGCCTAGGCACAGCCCACGGCCCGCTCCCCAGGCCAGGCCAGCAAAAGAGCCGTTGGAGGCCTGCTGCCGGCCCAGCCCAGCGGAGCGGGTATGTAAGGGGCGCCGGCCTCCATTCGCTCGCCCCCGGCCTCCATTCGCTCGCCCCGCCCGTCCCCGACCCCTCTCGGCCTCTCCGCTCCCCTCGCGGCCTCGCCTAACCCTAACCCTAGATCAAGCCTCTCCGCTCCCCTCCCGTCTCCGTCTCGATCTGACCATCTTCTCCAACTCCGGTCGCCGGCTCGCCGCCGTTGGCCATCCACTCTACCCTCTTCTCTTTTTTCCTCCCTACTTTTGCATCTTCACCGATTGACTCGCTTCCTCAACTCAAATCTGTCCCCAAACCCGGTCATCCCTCTATAAATCTCGTAGATCCGGCCGTCCTCGATCTCGCCGGCGTCCTTGGTGCTCCGGATCTGGTAAGTCCCTAAACACTAACATGTTTTTTTTCAGTTTTTTTATTTCTTTCTCTTGTTCTGATCTTTTTGACCTCTCTGCGCAGTTGCTCGGCCGATGCAAAGCCGTTGGGGTACCTGAGGGGGCTGGATATGGGGTCTTTGGACCCTAACCGGCAGCTTGGTTCCCTCGGTTTTGCCAGCCGACGCGAAGCCGTGACGCGCCGAAGGCCTGGCCTGCGGCCTGCCCTCCAGGCCATGGACGACGACGAGGGCCACACCATCAACGATGAGTTGCGGATGATGGGCCTGGAGGGGGACGACGAGGACGGTATGGAGGAGGAACGGGAGGAGCTTTTTGGTCGGCGTGGTAATGTGGAAGTAATCATACCCCCTCCCCCTCCCGTTGGTGTTGGTGGTGCCAGTGCGGGTGCTGATGCTGGTGTAGGTGCCGGTGCTGGTACTAGCGCTGGTGGCGCTGGTGGTGCAGCTGACGGTGCCGCGCCGGACTCTGTCAGCCACGCCGGCGAGAAGCGGGGACGGCCCTGCACCTCCAAGGTGTGGGACGAGTACGAGAAGCTTTTCAAGCAGATCAATGGTAAGACCGTCAGGTATGGAGCCAAGTGCCTTCACTACAAATCCGTCCTTTCTGGCTTTTCCAGTAGCAGCACTGGCCATCTTAGTCGGCATCTTCTAACTTGCCGTAGTAAGAAAAAGAAGTCTGGTGCTCAGTCAATCCTTAGTTTTGACGCTGACGGTAGTGTGGTTTCCTGGGAGTGCAGTCCTGATGTGGCTCGTACTCAATTGTGCCGTTTGATTGCAAAGCTTGATCTGTCTCTAGGGTTTGGTAAAACAAATGAGTTTAAAGAGTACATTCAGATTGCTCATAACCCTAGATTTACTCCTGTTAGTAGGCAGACCACTACTAGAGATATTGCCAAGTACTTTAGTGAACGCCGTGATGATCTTGTGAAGTACTTAAGCTCTAATTTTGTTAGCTCTGTTGGTCTTACCTCTGATATATAGTCTGGTAATGCTAAGGAAGATTACCTTAGTGTGGTTTGTCATTATGTTAATTCTGATTGGCAACTAGAGAAGAGAGTGTTGGGTCTCAGCCTTATTGATGTCAGTCACAGTGGTGACAACATTGCTGAGCGTGTGCACACTGTGATCTCAGACTTTGGCTTGACTAATAAGGTGTTCTCTATCACTCTAGATAATGCTTCTGCTAATGTCTCTGCTATGGAAGCACTGACACCTTTAATTAGAGGTTATATTGGTGATGAATACTTGCATCAGAGATGTGCATGCCATATAATTAATTTGATTGTTAAGTCTGGCTTGAAAAGGCTTAAACCTTACTTGGAAGCATTTAGGACTGCTATTTCATTTGTGAACTCTTCTAACCAGCGTATTGCTGCTTATAAGTCCTACTATATTGCTGTGGGTGTGAGGCCTAGGAAATTTCAATTGCTGGGCAACTTAAAAATTATGAAAATGACAGAATGCTTAGAGAGGTGGTAATTCCTATGAAATCTAAATACCTTAAGTAATGGAATGACATACCTCTGCTTTATTCCATTGCATTCATAATAGATCCTAGAGCTAAAATAAAAGGTTTTAGCAATGCTCTCAGGCTGCTCTCTAGTTTAACTGGTACTGACTATTCTGCTTATTTTACCTCTGTGAGAGCTGCTCTGTCTGACATGTTTGGCAAGTATGAAAGCAAGTTTGGTTCTATTAGATTGGCAAGGCCTACACATAAACATTCTACTGGTAAGAAAAAAGCTCAATGGGATAAGATCCTTGGTGATGGTTCTACTTCTACTACTTCTCTTGGGTCTGGTCTTGGCAGTGTTAGTACTGGTGGCTCTTTTACTGTTCCTCTTAGTAGGAGGACATCTGCAAGTGCTTTGCTGCAAGCAGCAAGCACTGGTGGTACATATGGTATTTCTTCTGAACTTACTGCCTACCTAGATAGTGACACTGTCAACCAGTTTGATGATGATTTCAACATCTTGACCTGGTGGCATGAGCACAAACAGTCTTATCCAGTACTTTCTATCTTAGCTAAGGATGTTTTAACTGTGCCTGTTTCTACCATCTCTTCAGAATCTACCTTTAGTCTAACTGGCAAGATCATAGAGGAGAGGAGACGTCAGTTGAAGACAGAGATGGTAGAAATGCTCACATGCATCAAAGACTGGGAGGCTGCAGATGAAAGAGCTCAGCACATGGTGGAGGATGGAGACCTGGAGGCAGCTTATGAAGATCAGTACCTTGATGAAACTCCAGCACAAGCTGCTGTGCAATAGGATAGTTTATTTGCACTGTATGACTATGAGATTAACTTAACACTGGAACTTGAACTAATGAGCTGGGCTGTACTCTTTTTTCCTATCTAGGGTTTTCTCACGAGGTGTGAGTTTTTACCTAGATAGGTTTTTAATGAGGCAGCCATTGCACAAAACAGTTCATCCTTGATATTTTGTTGATTTCTGTCATTTTTTGTTACTCAAGATGAATCGATCTGTTGAATGAGCCATATTGCGATTTTAGTGCCTAGCCTCGTGCCTGGGCACTTGGGCAGCACGAGCCCGGCGGGCGGCACGGCACGGCCCGGCCCGAAAGGGTTTAGTGCCGTGCCTGGGCCTCAAGTCCGGCACGTTGGGCGGCACGGCACGGCACGAAAGTCTTTTCGTGCCCAGGCGTGCCGTGCCTAGTCGTGCCGTGCCTAGGTGTGCCTGGGCCGGGTCGTGCCGTGCCGCCCATTTGGCCATCTATAGTTCCCTGTCGAACCACACCTTCTTGAGCGCCACCAAGCGGCCGATGGCGACCTCTCGCTCCCGGAGCACGCTGCTGTAGATCCCCTGCCGACCTTCTCCAGCTTCTCGAAGCTCTCGGCTCCGAGCGGCACCCACCCCTGCACGGCCTCGGCAGCCACCACGCTTATCCACGACGGCCACCCGGCGGCCGCCTGCTTGCCCTCCACGCACCGCCGCCGCACACTCCATCGCCGCCGCCCCGCTGGCGCGGCGGGCCGGGCACTCGCGCTCCCTCCCTACAGCTCCACGAAGTCAAGGCGGCGAGCCACCCCGGAGACAGAAGACGGCGGAGGAGCAAAAACAGAGGAGGGGGCGCTTTCCTCTCTCCTCTATTGCGGCTCCACCCGGCGGCTAAGGCTATCTGCACTCGTCATACTCCAAACTCACTCTCTAAACTGAATATTTTGTCCTGGTCATCAAGATTCTCTGCTCTATATCTCATTCTTCCGCACCCATCCACTCTCTATATCTCCTCTCTATATCAACTACCAACTACAGAACCCACGTGTCAGAAAATTTTTAACCTTTTCACCCCTCCGCAACTCCCCCTCCCTCCCACTCCTCTCTCTCTCCACCCGGCGCACCCGCAGCCTCACCGGCGCTCCTCCTCACCCTCCCTCGCCGGCGCTCCTCCTCACCCTCCCTCGCGGACGCCTCCCCCCGGAGCTCGGGGCCGCAGGCCCCTGGAGCTTGCGGTGGCCACCGCCGCCGCCGCCCCCCCCGGAGCTCGCGGACAGCAACAGCGCACGCTTGCGCAAGCCAGCGGCGAGGCGGGGCGGGGAGCAGGCCAGCGCGCAGGGAGGCGGCGGCGCCCGGCAGGCACGGGGACCGCAGCGCGCGGGAAGGCGGCGGCCATGGCCGGGGCGGCCATGCCCCTGGTCCGGGCGGCGCGGCCCCTCTCATGCCCCCTCCGTGCGGCCCCTCCCCTACTCCGAGCGGCGTGGGGCTGAGGCCACGACGGGCCAGGCGGTGGCGGCGCGGCCATGGCGAGGCAGGGCGGGCTCGCGTGGGGCGGGGCGGCCAGCACGGCGGGGGCCGGGCTGCTCGGCTCTGCTCGAGCGCCCTGCTCCCTCCGCCGCGCCTCCTCGCCGGCTCCGGCGGCGGAGCCTCGCGCCCCCCCCCCCCCCCGGTCGCCGCGAGCAGGGGCCGAGCGCGCCGGGCTCCCTCTCGGCCGAGCTGCAGCGGCGCAGCCGGGCAGCTTCGGGGGGCGCCCGCCCCCTCCCCCACGAGCTGCTCTGCTGCTCGAGCTTCCCGCGGCACTGCTCGGGCGCCGCCGCCCTGCTCTGCTCTGCCCGCCCCCTCCCCCGTAGGTTGCCAGCAGCGCGCGCGTCCGGGCCTACCTACCCCTCCGCCCGGGGCCATGGAGGCCGGCCACTGCCCCCTCCGCCGTCTCTGCCCTCCTTGTCCACCCTCCCGGCTTCGGCGGCGGCGGCGCGGCGCGGCCGAGCCTGCCCGCACCAGACCGGGTGCAAGGGGCTGGCGGCGGCGGACAGGCTCGGCCCCCTCACCGGCGCGCTAGACGAGCGGTGGGCGAGCGGGGGCGTGGTCCCTGACGAGCAGCCCTGGATCTCGCGGGCGAGCGAGGCGGCTGCGCGCGCGTTGCGTGGGGCCCGCGCCATGCTGGCCGGTAGCGCAGCTTCTGTATTGCGCTGGGCATGGCGGACGGGACTCTCGTCCGCAACACTTGCAGATGGGATTGAGAGCCCCGCTGTAGCAAAAATTTTCTCTATCCCATACTCAAGGACGGGATACAGATCCCCAGTGCAGAGAGCCTAAAGATAGCAACGAAGGAGATGGAAGTCAATCACACATTCCCAGACAAAAAAAAAGGAGCGTCCAGCATAGAGAGGATAAGAACAAATGTAAAAAATAAAGATATGTAGATAATGCATAGTGATACTACGTACTCCGTAGACCAGTGCTATATTCATTCCTTTTGTTAAATAATAGATTAATATATATGGATGCAATATCCTAATTTAAGCATACCCTGTATCTAATATGTACGACCGTATGGATTGATTCAAATACAAGTAGTTTTCTCAAGTAGTTACGAACAATTTTTTTTTTAAAAAAAAGACAATAATTTTACTATCATTAAGCTACAACTACAAACCAATTTGATTATCGGTAGCTAATCAAAATTGATTTTTACAAAATCAATTTGTCATGGACGACAAAACTTCCAGAGCAGCCTGGTCTGCTCGGCCCGTTACACCACACAAGAATATATACTATTATTAAGCCACAAATACAAATCAATTTGATTATCAGTAGCTAATCAAAATTGATTTTTACAAAATCAATTTGTCATGGGCAATAAAACTTCCAGAACGGCCTGGTCTGCTCGGCCCGTTACAACAAGGGAGACGTCCGCTGAAAAGAATGTTCCACACCGTTCCAAACAGGTCACCAAAACTCTACCGCTGGGAAACAACAAACATATATATAATATGTACACGCTGCATCAGTACATCTTCTACTATTGTCTTCAACAACTCCTCCATTCTACTACTATTCCTTCTCTCCACTTCGTGCACTAACCCAAAATCAGGAACTCAACGCCACTGAAGAAAGTCAAAGCAACAAATCGACAGGTAAGCTGATCTGTTCCCTTAATTTGAAGATTCTCAATAATTAGATTGCAAACCCACAAAATCAACATTTGGTATATGCAGACAATGGCCAACAACATCAGTTGCTACTAAAACAATAAATTTCCCTTGACGAAATCCATTTAGTGTCCTCTCACGCTGATACTGTCAAATATCACCATGAAGTGCCTCATAAGCAATACTGGTCAGTGCCAATGAAACCTCATCTGGCAATCCTACAGTATGTTTGAAATCAAAACTGTGAAAAAATGACACGGCAGAGCAATGATGCTCTGAAGTCTGAAGTATGCATCGTGCTTCAAAATGAATTTTGGATTAATGGAAAAAGGTCCACTGACATGCACATAAGTTTTTTTGATCATCAATCACACATAAGTTGGTGATGAGATCGATGTCCAAACCTTTCTATCATTGTGAATGCAAAGAGAACCTCTAAAGCTTGCATTAAGATAGTGTTTAGAAATCTGAAATCCATGTCACCAACCAACTAGACATATCTTGTAGCTGAAAGAACTTGATTCAGGTACAGCTATTGGGCTCATATCGTGCTCACCGCCAATCTTTTTCCTGTGAGAAGGAATGTGATTCTTCTGGTCAATATTATTTTTAATAGGATAGTATTAACATTTTTTGCCCATAGGGTATTTCAAACTTCTTATCGTAGGCTAATGATCAAAGGGAAATGAGCAGGGGGTAAAAAGTAGGATGAAGTGCTCTCCCCAGATAAAAAAGCAAGTGTTCTTGCCTGATTAAAAAAACCAAAAAGCATGGACAGGTCCAACGAAGCCCAGCAATTAAAGGCAATGCTGCTCTCAGTGGCCAGATCTAGCCTATATACGTGGCAGATGCACGTTTCACACAAGAATTCAAGAATCACAGTCTCGCACGTTTCAGCTTAATATATAAACTGAATCCATATATGTTTAATATACGTGGCAGATGCATGGATGAAATTATGTTCTCAGGCAGAAAAAATTATACACCATGTAAGAGTAAAAATTATACCTATATGTTTAAAACAAACATGCGCTAGCTATTTGTACCATTTAATTTATCACAAGGGTCAACAAAGTCAAACAGAAAAGTGAGAATAGGGGAGGGAAAAGCATCTAAAATTTCCATGAGCTACATAAACACACCGTATTTAGATCGCTAAGGATGGTGCGTTTTGATGTCGCTGTGACTGATCACCAACCTAATTGAACAAATGACACAAATAATTTATTACGGCATAAAGATACAAGAAAAGTAAGGAGTAAACATAGAAATGTGCCAACAATTATTTCACAAAGGAATCACAGGGACCTTCAATTGCAAGTCCAACTACATTCATGCCATAACCCAGACCAGAGTTCATGAAATTTAATAGCGTTAAGCTATCTATCCTTCACAAACCTATTCGATAGAATTAGAAATATACATTCCACACTCTAAGTAGGGAAAAAAATAATAGCTTACCCTGTATTGATCTGCCTCAATACTTCACCAATTACTCACGCTAGCTGCAGTTTTTCTCATCAACCACATTTTAATGTTGCTATTTCGATTGTACTGTGCAATGAATCTTTCTTCTACTACATAGATCAACTCCACTTCTATTTTTCTTTTTTCAAGGACTATACTAACGACTTGATGTACTATTTGTTGCCCAAAAAATAGCCTGCGAAAATAAGCTAACCAATAATCAGATATATAAAACTGATATATATGTAAGCCTCCATATATATAAGCGACAATATTTACAGAAAAATTTCAAGGCATATATACAGCACATAAATGGCACGAACAAAAAGGAAATATCAAACAAATATTGAGCCAAAATATAAAAAATTTAGACAAGAAAGAATTTCAGTGCTCCAGAAAAAGAAAAGGAAAAGAAATGATGAGACCAGTGATGAAGCAACTGAAAAGAATAAAAGGGTAATAATACCTGCACCAGACACACACCATTCGTATCTGAATAGTTGTCGAGGTATGGTATCTTTCTCAACTGAATATATTGAGCAATTGAAACAAACATATAATGAAAGGTCATATTTAGGCAAACCTATCTATAGATGCAAACATTGCAATGCAATGTTTTGGTACAACGAACATAACGAGCGAGAAAGCCAGCGAAATAGACAAATTGTGTATACAAACTGTTGCAAAAATGGAAAGATAAAAATACCACCATACAAAAATCCACCAGAGCTACTTTCACAATTAGTCAATAATAAAAACAATCCAATATCAAGGCATTTCTTTCAAAAAATAAGGCAATACAACAGTCTATTTGCATTTACCTCAATGGGTGCCAATATAATAAAAGATATTAACAAAGGTGAGGGTCCATACATATTTTGCATAAACGGACAAATACATCATCGCATTGGATCTTTGCTTCCAGAGCAAGGCCATAGACCAGAATATGCTGAATTATATGTTTTTTTCACAAAGAATGGAATTGAAAATAGAATTAAGGCGCTAAATAAAGAACAATCAAATGAATCAGATATTAATCCATTTATAGTCGAACACCTAAAAGATATGCTTGACAAATGCAATCCTTTGGTAAAAATATTTCGACATGCACGTGATTTACTTGACAAAAATAAAGGAATTGATATAAGCATACGCATACTAGGAGCAGGAAAAGGTGACGCAGTACAATATCAAAAGCCACACATAGAAGAACTAGCAATGCTAGTAGTCGGTGACCTAAGTCTTGAGAAATATAAAAGAGATATTATAGTTAGTACAAAACAAAGAGGCCTCCAGTGTATAACTATTTTCCATCCAGCATATATGGCATTGCAATATCCACTACTATTCCCTTATGGTGAAAGAGGATTCCAACTTGGTATACCATATTATGAGAATCAAAATAATGCAACTAACAATAAGAAGAGGAAAAATGTTACAATGCATGAATATTACAAGTATCACATGCATTACAGACCAGGTCAACCAAATCCATTTCTGAGCTACGGAAGGCTATCAAAACAAGCAATAGTATATGCACGTGCAATGGAAGATGAAGATAGATTGGCATACATAGCTAGAAACCAAGATAAACTACGGGCTGAATATTTGCAAGGTGTCTTTGATGCAATAGAAAAAGGATTCACTGATAGCAATCAAATTGGTAAGAAAATATTATTACCATCAAGCCATACAGGATCAAAACGTTGTCATACAAAACTACCATGATGGAATAGCTATTTGTCGAGTATATGGACCTCCAGATCTTTTTATAACGTTCACATTTAACCCTAGATGGGAAGAAATAATTCGTGCTTTAAAACCTGGTGAACAACCAAGTGATAGACCTGATGTTATAGTCAGAGTGTTCCATATGAAACTAAATCAATTTATACAAGATATCTGGTCTGGTAAACTGTTCGGTCCTGTACTTGCTATCTTATATTCAATAGAATTTCAAAAAAGAGGATTGCCACATGTGCATATATTAGTGTGGATAGATAAAAAAATAAATATCAATACAGAAATAATTGATTCATGGATATCAGCTGAGATTCCTGATCCAGAAAAAGATCCTTTAGGATATGTCCTTGTATCTGAACATATGATGCATGGACCCTGTGGTGACAAAAATGAAAGTTCTCCTTGCATGAAAAAAGGAAAATGCTCAAAATATTATCCTAAAGATTTCAGACATGAAACAACATTTACAGATGATGGGTTTACACTATATCGCAGACGCGACAGTAAGATTTATATTAGAAGAGGAAACCACAACTTAGATAACAGATGGGTGGTTCCATATAATTTGAAACTACTTAAAAAATATCAAGCTCATATAAATGTAGAATATGTGAACAAGAGCAAATTATTAAAATATCTTTGCAAATATGATAACAAAAAGGCAGATCAAGCAACCGTGATCTTTGAACAAATTTGCAATAGAGAGCAAGAAGGTTCACAAAAAGGTTAAAAGACATTGATGAGATTAAGGAATACCTAGATTGTCGATACATATGTGAGCAAGATGCACTATGGAGACTTTTAGGATACGACATACATTACCATTGGCCACCAGTCGAACGGTTGCCTGTGCATTTACCATTACAAAATATAGTATCAATACGTAAAGCAACTAAACTGAAATCAATTGCTACAGATCCAAAATTACATAAAACAAAATTGACAGAGTGGTTTGAAGCAAATAAAAACTATGAAGATGCAAGAAAATTAACATACTGCGAATTCCCCCAAGAGTGGACCTGGGATGCAAAAAATAGGAAATGGACTAAGAGACAACAAAAATTTAAGATTGGTCGATTGTACTATGTAAATCCAATAGAAGGAGAACGCTTCTATTTACGGATGCTACTTATGATAGTTAAAGGAGCAAAAAACTATGATGACTTAAAAAAATACAATGGAACAATGTATGAAACATTCAAGGAAGCATGCGCAGCAAGGGGGTTACTAAAAGTTGACAAGGAATGGCATGATACATTTAGTGAAGCAGCAAATTGGGCAACAGCATCACAATTACGATATTTGTTCTTTACCATGCTTGTATTCTGCAATCTACAAGATGAGCGAAAATTTTATAATGAAAATTGGAGAAAAATGAGTGATGACATTGAGCGATACTTAGTACACAAATATCAACCAGTAATATATACACCAACAGATGAAGAGGTACAAGACAAATTACTAGAACAGCTTGAAGAAATATTTGCCAAGAATAGGATTAGCATGTACACCTATAATCTACCACACAAGACAACTCAGTACAGAATCGATGAAAATAAAAAATTGATTGAAGAAGAACTTAACTATGACTACTGCAAATTAGAAGAAGAATCAAATAAACTCTACTACCAACTAAACAATGATCAAAGAAATGCATTCCATAGTATAGTCAACTCTGTTCTAAATAAAGAGCCAAATATTTTCTTTATTATTGGACATGGTGGAACTGGAAAAACATTTTTATGGAATACCATTATTACATATTTAAGAGCAAAAAGAAAAATTGTACTCACAGTGGCTTCATCAGGGGTTGCATCTTTGCTACTTCCAAATGGACGTACTGCTCACTCTAGATTCCGAATTCCTATTGATCTTGATGAATTGTCAATATGTGATATCAAGCGAGGAACAAAGCTAGCCGACCTTATTGTGAAAACAGATCTTATAATCTGGGATGAAGCTTTAATGACAAACAGACAATGTTTTGAAGCCCTAGATAGATCATTAAGAGATATATTATCTGAGAAGCAGAGTTAGAGAATATACCGTTTGGGGGGAAAGTTGTTGTACTGGGAGGGGATCCAAAACAAATATTACCTGTTATCGAAAACGGAACAAGAGCACAAATTATTAATGCCACCATATTTCGATCATATCTATGGAACCACATCAAAAAAATATACCTATATGAGAACATGAGATTAAAAAAACTAGATATGAATACATCAGAATACAAACAACTAAATGAATTCAACAATTGGATACTAAGTATAGGCAATGGAAACACACAAAATGATTCAGTAGCTAACACAGATGACAATATCGACAGCCAAGTAGTACAAATTCCAGATGATTTATTAATCAAAGAGGCAGATAATAAAATCAGAGCACTAGTAGAATCAACATATCCAGATTTCTTATCAAACTATAAGAACACTGATTATATCAAGAATAGAGCAACTTAGCAACTACCAATGAAATAGTAGATGAAGTCAATGACTACATGCTTGATTTATTACCTGGAGATGAAAGAGAATTCTACAGTGCGGATTCAATATCTAAGTGCACAGATACTTGCAATGATGCAGATGTATTGTATCCTATTGAAGATTTGAATATTCTAAACGCAAATAATTTTGCAGCACACAAACTGAAACTAAAGATTGGTGTACCAATCATGCTATTACGAAATCTAAACCAGAGCTTAGGTATGTGCAATGGAACAAGATTAATAGTGACAAACCTAGGGCAAAACATTATAGAGGCTGTTATTATTACTGGTACACATATTGGCGATAAAGTTTACATTCCTAGAATAAATCTAACTACAAAAGGCTGCCTCTGGCCATTTGTCCTATGTCGGAGGCAATTTCCAATAAAAGTTTGTTACGCTATGACGATAAATAAAAGCCAAGGACAAACACTGTCAAATGTAGGAGTATACCTTAGAAAACCAGTATTTACACATGGACAGCTTTATGTTGCAGTGTCACGAGTAAAAGATAGGAGTGGACTGAAAATATGAATAGAAAATGAAGATGGAACTTGTGGAAATAAAACAAACAATATTGTTTACAAAGAAATTTTACATATAATAGATTAAAGTCCACATGACAACACTTTTTTAAGAACTTGCAGATTAAAAGAAAGCAATTAGTTGGTCGGGAAGGCGCCGCGATGTGACGCTAGGAGCAGGAGAACCAGCGGCCACGCTATGACGCTCGCCTATTTTGCCCCTTGCCCAGTCTGCTGTCGTAGCCATGTACGTGCCCTCCTACCCACCTCTGTATATTAAGAGCACATATGCACAACAAATGTTCAATATTTTGCCTCTGTGAGATGATTGCTCAGTTTGAACTATGGGCTTGGCGTTGCCACGCCATCTTTGAGCTTACCAGCCAAGGAATAGCTGTAGGCATACTTAGGCCTAGGGCACATTAGTCATATAGCAGATCAAAATCACAAGTTGTAATTTTAGAGCATATATCCAATGCCAAATTCTGTTCCGTTTCTTCTTTGAAAGTAATGCCTATTTGATCATAGCTTCTCTCCTGTGTTGCACGTCCAAGTGCAGTTTAGTAGCAGCAGAGCAGAGGCAATTAGTGTGCCCCCCTAATGGTGAGCAATGGCAGGTTCAGTGTTGTGAATAAGTTCAGATTTACACCATGTTAGCTGGAAGATAGATGTCTCTAGGGAGTACAGGTTAACTGAATGGCAATATACTGAAATTAGCATATAGAATTGTTCAAGTAATAGTCTCTGAAATAGCAGCTTTAAATCCTGCAGTCTAAAAAGGTTGCCTACAATTTTCAAAGCACACAGCTAGAAAAAGAGCTATATATTCTGTGGTACAAATTTGTGCTAGAACACTGCGGTGCTAACTTATTTGTGCGCCTTTATCATACGAGTGTTGGTGATTGAAATTTATACATCTTTGACTTGATCATTGTCATTCAGTTACTAGTATCGCCATTGTTCTCACCCTACGTTACATCTGAATAGATAAGGATCCTAGCACTCACCCCTAGCTCAAAACTGCTTTCAATCTCCCACAGGCATTTCAGCAAACAAATGGAGTGCATACTGTTACATACCTCGGAGCATGGGAGCAGCATCAGGAAGGTTGCCCAACGCCCGCACCTCCGGCACACCCGTCGTCCGCAGCAACACGCGTGCCGCAGCACCGAGAGCGCCCAGGTTGTCGAGCTCGCTGTCGTCCCGTTCCCAGACGTCGGCCTGCACCCCGGCGTGGAGAGCAGGCCGGCACTCAACTCCAAGCGCTTGGCCATGGCGCGGTACGCGCCCTTGATCTCCACCTGCGTGCCGGCGCGTCCCACCCGCAGCGCCTCGTACGGGCTCCCGGACGCCGCGAGCGCCGGCGGCGCGGTCAGGAGCATGCCTCCCGCCATGAGGTGGGGCCTCTGATCTCCCGGCCCGCTGCTGCTACTATCTACTTCCTTCCTTCCTTCCTTGGCTCCTGCGGTCGGCCCTGGAGGCGCAGAGGCGGGCGGTGGGGGAGGCACGCTGGGGGCACGGGCGGCGGCCCGGGAGAGAGGAGCAGAGGCGCCTGGGGAGGGAAGCGCAGAGGCGTGCAGGGAGGGAGGCGGATATATGGGGTGCACCGATTGGCCGAAGTAGGCGGCGACGCGCACCGTCGATGGGGCCGAGCGCCACAAAAAGAGCCCACGGTCCAACAGCACCGCCGCGGTGCCCCCTGCAGCTGGCACCGCCTCGCATCCCCGACCGTTCGTCTCCCCCGGGTATAAATATACAAGTCTCGCAACCCCCCTTTCTCTCCGATTAAATCGATCTGCAACAGCGGCACAGAAAGAGCGAAGCAACAGGTGCGCTTCTTCTCCCTTTCCATAGCTTGATTTCATTCTTCCTCAAACGGTGTTGGATTCGGTCCCCACGATTACCTTCCTCCTAATGCCATAGCCATACGCTGTCCCACCTGCCCGGCCGCCGTCCCATCGCGCTGGGCGGTCATGGCGCTATCGATGTGTCCGGCCAGCAACCGCGCCTGAGTCCGCCGAAGCTGCCACACACCTCCATCCTTGCATTTGCTGCTCTGACCTACACTTGGCGAGCGCGATCAGACCTAGATGTACGTCGCCCGCAACATGTCCACACCGCCGGGGCTCGAACCTAGAGGTTGGCGAAGGCCCTAGCCAGTGGGCACGAGCGCGTAGATAAAACCGAGAAGCAACCAAGCCAATGGCTCAGAATAAGCCCTAGATTGCTATTTGGCACATTCCCTGAAATCTGTAACTATAATATTATCTATTGCAATCTGGTGGAACAAAGATTTCTATACCTCTACTATTGCCTTATTCTGCATGTTTGACAAACATTCATAATCCTTGTTTGGATTGCAAAACTGAATTTTTTTTTTCCAATAACATTTTTAGGATCTGGAAACAAAAAGAATCGACATAAGGGAGCTTCTCAAAAAGAACAGCAGAGATAAGGGTATGTCCTTAAAAACAACTTATGTTAGTTGGATTGCATGATTGATAGCAATTACTATATCCCCTCTAATTATATTCGTGTTTTCCTTACAGATCGGAAATGCAAGTAAGCAAATCACATTTATGCAAATAATATTAATCATGGACAAGGCTAACACATGATTTTTTATTTCTGATTAGGCGAAGATTACACCAATTTCAGAGATTCGTGCAACAAAAGATGCAATTACTATCCATGTGAGGATCTCAAGGATCTGGGAGCATAGAGGTAATAGTGAACAGAACGCCATCAAGCATCTTGACATGGTTCTGATCGATCAGAAGGTAATAGTGCAACTTCATTCCCTTTTTTCAGTCATAAAAACTACCTTTTGACTTTTAGTCATAAATTTTAATTAAATATAGTAGATGGTTATATCTAAATACAAAAAAATAGGGATACCTGTCTCAAATGATTCAAGAATAAATTCACCTGTCATTTTACTTCTGTTGTCTCAATCACCGATAAATCACATTTTCTTAACAACCTTATATACTCATTCTACTATTTGGGCAAGCAGAAGACCTATCATTTAGAAGTCATGCGAAATTAAGACATGCCGACTAACAACCATTTTGCTTTACATACAGGGACATGCAATCTACTCGGAAATACCACCACAGTTGATAAATAAGTTTAAGCCATATCTAGAAGAAGGGAACATTGTTTATATAAGCAAGCTAGGTGTGGAAAAGGCTAAACCGGGCTATAGAGTCGTAGATGGGCCCTACAAGTTAAAATTTGGAATCAGAACAGAGATGATACATGCGGATACTGATGATACAACATTTCCAAAGTATGTATTCTCCTTAACTTCAATTGAAGACCTATCACAATATGTGGGAAGAACTGATCGTTTCCTACGTAAGAGTAACATATTCATCATGTATATTATATTACACAACATCTCTCATACAACCACTAAAGCAATAATATGTCTCTACAGATGTTATTGGAAAAATTATAGCAGTATCAAATGCAGCAGTCGTGCGCAATGCTTCTGGTGATGTTACAATGCGTAGAGTGATAAAACTTGAAGACCATAAGTAATTTTCAATACATACCTCTACATATAAATAAACCCTCATAGTGTAGGTAACTTTCACTCATGTTAACTTTTAATTTCCATTGTCGCAGGGGAAACGCAATGGATCTATCGCTCCAAGGACAAAGAGCTCTTGAGTTTGATGGTGAGGCAGTCCTACAAGTTGGCCAGAGCAACCACATTATTGCAATATTTGTAGGTACCTTGATGAAAACATACAAAGAGAACTTCAAGTTTCTTAGTGGAACTTCAGCCTGTCGTTGGTATATTAATCAAAATGATATTTTTGCTATCAAGAATTCCAAAGAACGTAAGTCTTTCATGACATGTTTTGATATCAATTCTATTAAAAAATATTCTACTTTTCTAATATTCATCACTAAATGTCATAGGCTGCCACCTCACGTCACGCCCATTCAGCAACTTCACTTACAAAGTGAGGACTACATGCAGCACAACTTTGAGCAAAAAAACATTGTTCCAGCTTAGAGAAATAGATCCTTTCACCCAAAGGGTACTAAAACTTTACCTTTCTCAACTACAACATATTCTTTTAATATATATACATATTTATATACAAAATTAAACTGAATTTTGACCTCACTACTGTGTTTCAATCTGCAGACTGAAAGATACCAATGCACAGCTACACTAATTTCCATATCGGATAATCAGCACTGGTGTTATCAAGCTTGCAAAGTTTGTTACTCGAAAATGATTCCGGGCACAGATGGATATCAGTGCACAAAAGTTAGTGGTTGCCCATGCACACAATTTGATTGGAAGTAAGATTACTCCAAGTAAATTATGTTTGTCTGTACATAGGCCATCTTAGATTTAATATTAACAGCACCTTCCCTATTTCTTCAATTTCACAGTAGTGTTTAACAACGTTACATAATGCTTTCAGTTTCTGAATTCTTGGTTTCCTCACACAGAATCTTAAATTTTCATAATTCTACATGTTTTAGGTACAAAGTTTCATTTGTCGGAGCTGATGATACTCACAGCTTAGAGTTCATGTTTTTTGAAAAGAAAGGAGCAGAACTCATAGGCAAATCAGCTGAAACTCTACGAAAACAGTACGAACCAAGCACCATTCCACCAGAGATATCACAATGGATAGGACACAAATTCACATTCATAGTGAAAGTGCTATCCAAGAAAAGTGCCCACAGCATTGATCCTTCTTTCGAGGTACTCTTGATTAAAGAAAGGCATGGTAAACAAGCAACACTACCAACTATTAGGTACAAGACCTCAATAAGGCAACACTGACACAACCGAGCATAATGATTTACCACCGCTGATAACAATACCATCCAAAAGAAAAAGTACTGAGGTATGATACTAGAACTTCCTGTTTACCCTTCATTATATTTTCTATCACTCATGGTAATATTGTTGCAGGCTTCATCATCACAAGTCACACAGTACGCAGACATAAAGGACATGGACATAGATCGACAATCTTTGTATGTATATCTGTAGCATATATTTTAATAACAAGCAAATAAACATCCTCAAATATTTACCGCTGAAAATAAATTTGCAGTGCTTGGGATCAGACTGAGAGCCATAACAACACTGATGACGAGGAAGACGATGAGAACAAAACAAAGAAGCTGAAGCGTCATGAATAAGACAAGGTACCAAAACAACCCCTTCCTGTAATTTTAGAATGTGTTTTCTCTCTCTATTTCCCTGTGTGTGTGTTTTAAACTTTGAAGCGCAAGAGGTTCTTGGGGAAGCATTTTGGTCAGCAAAGACACTGGTGAGATACCTATAACTCATGATATAATATCCAATTTCTACTCATTATTCAATTCCTCTCTAAAAATTAAATTATACATACACAACTGTTATTTAGTGCTTTATACACTAATTACTTTAACAAACCATTAAAATTGATTTGCTCTTTCGTACACAGGTTCTGGGAGCAATATTTTGGAGTGCAAAGCCACGTGGGAGCTAGCTATAATTTAGACTACCAATCTAATAACTACAAGCACCATTCTGGTAGCCTCATAGTTATAGACTCTCAAAATGGATGTCTTTTGCATAGCGGGATCTCAACTGAAAACCTTACTGTACTCCCTGCTAAAGGCTGTTGCTGTCATCTGCCATTGTCTGCTGCTAACTGTTGGCAAAGGCAACCACAAGAATAGTGTAGCGACTGTGTACTTTATAATTCTCAGTATTTTGTCTTTGCCATAACATTTGAATTAGTACTCCATGCTTATTTAACAGTTTTATTTCTTCAAATGGTTACAAAAAGCATCTCCAGATAAACTTTCATTGCTGACATCATCACAGCCTCACACTTATATGAATGGAAAACATCATCGAAGTCTCAACTGCTAAAATCAAAGGGTCCTCTGCTGGCCATCGCGGCAATGCCGCGACGCCTTTCTAGTTTATACTCCAGAAAAGGATGTTGCTCGGCACTTGAAAGACAGCCGATTAGATTTATTTGGCATCTCAACGGTGAGGAAGCAGCAGATGATGACAGGCTGATGCCCACGGCACGGACACTGTGCTGGCATAGTGGTGGACATGAAGCCCGGCACGCCAACCAGAAAGATACAGTCATGTCAGATAACACGAAATTAATTGGTCCTAAAGCATTGAGATGCTCGGATCCGAGTGGCCATCCCACTGTAGAGGCACAGCGGCACGGACAAGGTGAAAAGAGGTTAAAACTGTTGACGACGGGATGAAATATCAACGGGGAGTGGCAGCGCAATTATGGGATGGAATGGAATTCACCAGAACAGCAGGGGCAGGCTGGCAGGGCCACCGGAGACATGGTGGCTGATAGGCACTGCCACCGGCCGGCGTTTCGTCGAACACCTGGCGTGCGTGTCTGCGGCGTGCTATAGCATGCCGCACCGGGCAGCTTGGCGCGGTCGCGTCGAGGCATCCACAGTGCAGCTTGCGGCCGGGCTTCTTCTCTGAAGCAACAACAACAGCCGTGGTAGACCCCTTGCGCGCCTGCAGCTGGCTGCTGGCAAGAAAGGGGATGACCTGCTGCTGATGGAGCAGAGCAAAGCCTGCAACCGCAAAGCGATGAGGGGGCGCGGAGGCGGACGCGTGGAAGTGGGCTGCGAATTTCACGACTTGACGTTCTCTTGGGCTTCGATTGCTGGGCTCATGTAAGTGTGGGCCTTAGGTGTGGCGTTAGCGCTGCCGGTAGTGGGCTTTCTCATCATCTGTTACGTGGGCTCGATCAGCGAATGAATTCTTTCTTAATTTTTGTGGGACAACTTAGCTTGCTGCCCCCGGAGTCCCAGTTCACTGATGAAGATCATTCTCTTTTTGCTTCGCTTTACTTCTGTTAGCTTCTGTCAGAATCTCAATGCTTTCTAAATAAAAGCAGGGCCAATGTTGTCTTTGGTCTAAAATTCTCTCCATTCCCCCAACATCTGAAAAGGTTTATCTATCCTACTCAACTTTTTTTGCCAAAAAAAGGCACACAAAGTGGATAAAGTTTAGAAGGATTTATTTAGTACAGGTAATAATACTAGCAGCTTATGTTTAGGGAGGAAGAGTGAAGAATGCATGGCTTCCATGTTCGATAATGCAGTGGTGATGATCTGACGAGAATGATTTGATGGTCTGCAGAGCAGCCGACTCAGGTAGTACTAGGAGAGAAGAAGAGGAAGACGGGATAGAAAGGCGTCGGTCGCCGCAGGGAATCCCGGCCGGACGTGCGCCAGTAATGTACTCCTATGGCGCAAGTCCACAAACTCGTTGCTTCAAAAAAAAAAAAGTCGACAAACACGCGTCGTGTCCGCGTGCCTCTAGACCTAGGTCAACGGGACGTCGTCTTTCCACTATCATCGTTTCGACGTAAGCAAACGGGAGAGGAAGGATAACGCCGCGTCATCGTGATCGTCCTCCCTAAATTAATTCAGGGCCTTGTTTGGATAAAATCATGAAATTTTTTGCACAAAAAGACGAATGCATGCATGAAGTACTAAACGAAGTTTATTTGCAAAACCTTTTTAGGAATGGGTGTAATTTTTCGAGACGAATCTAATGAGCCAAGTTTCATCATGATTGGCTACAGTGATGCTACAGTAACCGCGTTCAATCATCCTCTAAACGTACTGTCAAAGGCCTCACTACCTAGAGCAACTGCTACAGTACCACAGTTGTGGAGGTAATTTTATAATTAGACTTTATTTAATACCACTAATTAGTGGTCAAAGCTTCATTCCTCTCTCATCAAAACTTTTCTACCCTCTAACCAAACATGGCCCAGGGTCGGCGGGCCGGAGGAGGTGAGGTGACAGCCCCCACGTTTCCTTGCTTTCGTTCCCTCCTCCTCCTCCGATACTCTTCTTCTACCTGATGGATCCTCTGCTCCCCATCCATCTTGTGGATCGTATCATATCAGCTAGCTGCTCTTTGATTTGACAGCATTATATATATTCGAGATCGTCGCTTCAGGGCGCGTTTAGTTCTCCATCTAAAAATTTTTGGATGTCAAATCAGCACTTTGACCAGATGTCGGGAAGACTTTTCGGACACTAATTAAAAAACTAATTTCAGAACTCACTTGGAAACCACGAGACGAATCTTTTGAGGCCTTTGACCGCGTCATTAGCACATGTGGGTTACTGTAGCACTTATGGCTAATCATGCACTAATTAGGCTTAAAAGATTCGTCTCGTCATGTACATCCAAACTGTGTAATTAGTTTTGTTATTTAATTACATTTAGTGCTTCATATATGTGTTTAAAAGGGAGGTGAAAATTTTTGGGAACTAAACGCGCCCTCAATTAATCTGCTGTCATCCTGTGGTTGTAATGCATATTCTCTTTTTTTTTAAATAAAGTGGTTGTAATGTAGTATCGTAGCTAGGGGTGGTAAAAGGGTCTTAATTTTTAGCCTAAATAATTTAAGGATCGGGCTCTAAAAAACCGAGCTCTAATTTTATATAATTTTAAATAAAAAATTAAAAATTAAATAAGATTGTGAAGAAATCATTAGGGTCATAGTCTATTACCATTCGTAGCATCCTTCCTGCGCAAGCTGCATGCAGGTTTGTCATATCAAGAGATGATCGAGCAGTTAGGTACAAGGAAAATGGCCCCGTTAGGTTATTATTTTGTGATTTTAGTAATTGAGTAACAACGTAATCAATGGGACTAATAAGTTTGTCAAGTGAATAATTATAGATCCCAGAGATAATGCAAAAAGGCCAAGCAAAACTAAACACGAAGAAAGAACTCAATTTTTTTTAAATGGACGAGTTCTGCTAAAGTCAGTGGAATCGGATGATCCGATGCAGGGGCACCGGTGTATCCGGTTGGCACCGGATAAACCGACGCAGAGGTGTCGGTGCAATTTGCAGCACAAGTGGGAGAAGGCCAAGTGGCACCGGATGATCCGACGCTACCAAGATTAAAGCGTCGGAGCAATCACCGGAGAACGTATCAGAGACGATGTCAAGCGAGCTGAAGCCAAGCTTTCAGCACCGGATAATCCGAAGGGCACCGGAGCATAGCATCGGAGTAATGACGTCAGCAGACAGCCGAAGATCCCTTCAGCACCGGATGATCCAACGCACACCGGATGAACCGACGCCACCCCATCGGTTTATCCGGTGCCTCCTGCGTCAGCTGTCAGAGACCCCAACGGCTACCCTGTGGCTCAGTGTGACCGGATGATCAGGTGACCCACTGTCGGTCTATCCGACGCTACGCAGAAAAGTTGGGTAACGGCTCCCAACGGCTCTCTCCACTTGGTGGCCTATATATATGCCATCCCCCGGCCATTTGAAGTTTGCTGGAGTTTAGAAACATCACACCCACACCCAAGAACATCTCCAAGCCATCGAAAAGCTTAGTGTTCGTATCTTTAGTTCTTAGCACACTTTGAGAGTGTTGTGTAAAGGTTAGCTCTTTAGTGAGTGAGATTGCAAGGTGTTGTACCTTGTGAGCTGGTTCTAGAGTGAACCACAAGAAGATTTTGGTGCGCCGGCCCCTTGGAGCTTTGAGGCTCGCCGGCAACGTCAACGACCCTCCGACTTGGTGTGGAGCGGCGTAGACGATCTTGTGCGGAGGACGTGGAGACCCCATCCTTTGTGGAGAAGCTACTTAGTGGAATTCGGGATCAATGTGACCGTGATTGAGTTCACAAGAGAGCCTTGATTGCCGAGAAGCAATACTCTTAGTGAGTGCTTCAACAACGTGGATGTAGGGATGTCTTTGTGGCTAACCGAACCACGGGATAAACACCCGCGTCAAGAGTTTGCTTCCTCATATTCCGCTCTTTATGTTTCTGCATTTCATACTAGCAATTCTTGTATGTCTTTATTTTCATAGAGTAGTTTCTTGATAGGAAAAGCTATATGTTGCTAAACTTTTTTAGGATAGGTATTTCACACTAGAACCATCTTGGTTGCACATATAGATATCATGTTTTAGTTTAATATTGTGTAATTGAGTTGGAGCCATAGGTCTAGATTTTAAGTTGCCTAATTTATCCTCTCCCTTTTTAGACTAGAGCACCCGATTCGATCTTTCAACAACACTACCTGCAATTAGCTGTAGGCTTGGCAGCGCTGATATATACGACCATAGAACGTGCTGTACAGTATAGTAGTATGATGGATCGGAGCTGATGGGGGGCGTGATTGATTGGAGTGAGTTTAGCCGGCCGGGCCGGGGCATCAGATCAAAGAAGAACTGCAGAAGAAGGATACGGTATAGTACAAACAAAGCGGCAGATGGATGCAGCATGATTTGTTGGTGTCCAGCTTGGATTGTGCTCCCACGGATCGATAGATAATCTAGCCTGACATATGCCGTGTCAACAACAACGATGACAACAAATCGACCGGTACCTGATTGCCGCGCCGAAAACAATATTACGAGCACTGCTCTCTCTCTCTCTCCCCCTCGCCTCACACACGCAGCCAGGCCCAGGGAAGAGCACGCACGCGAGGTACAGGTCAATCGGCCTGTGTGTTTGTGTGCGCGCGCGCCTCTCTCTCAGGCGCTCAGGGGCCCCGGCAGGAGGTTGGCCGGCTGGGGCTCAGTCAGTGGCGGCCACTTGCCGCGGCCGCCAGCTCGCGTCCAGGAGCAGCAGCAGCTAGCAAAGCAAATCACCGACCCCCCTGGTGGCTGGTGCCGCCGCCCGAGCGAGCTGGCAAATCGATCAGCCGACGGAGACGATCGAATCGAACCGGCCAGTTCAATTCAGACAAGCACACAGTTACTCCATCCGTCCCTAAATCGGTCACTTTCGTTTTCCGAGAAATAACTTTAATTAATTTTATATAAAAAATATTAATATTTATGATACATAATTGATATCATTAGATAGATCTTTTAATTTAGATTTTTTAATAAATTTATTTGGAGATACAAATATTGATCGTATTTTCTATAAATCGAATCAAACTTGTAGCACGTATATGAAAGACAGACATTTAAATAGGGACGGAGGGAGTAGCTAGCTGCACGTATATACTGTGTAGCTGCTGATCAGTATCAGCTGCTGCCTGCTGCGTCGTGCAGGCATGTCACTTGTTTCCCCCCATCGGTGCCACTAGCTGTAACAAGTAGTGCTAGTTTACTAATCGAGATCGCCCGGGTGCGTGTGAACTGTATGTATGGGAAGCCTGCAAATGCCTCCAGCTTAGCCAGTTGTTGGCGTGCCGGGATGATGATCGAGTCAATCGCGTGTTAGGCAGGCAGGACATGGACATGCGTTTTAGAGAAAAGGTCTCCCCACTTTATTCCATAGGAACAAAGTATTTTTCAAGGTTTTCAGCCTTGTACAATTCAAAGTCTTATGCGTATTCTAGGCGCGCCCGCTACACAGCACATGATCTAACAGAAAAGGAAATGTCAACCATGACGCCCGAGGCAAGATTCAAAGCTTCCGACTCGGATGATGGTGGAGCCGATGTTGATGAAGGTAACGTCACACTCTCTGAACTTCTTGCTGTCAAACGAAGCGGTTGCAGGCTCTTCTCCGCTATCCTGTTGATTGCTCTGTTGTACTCCTCCTCGTGTCCCGCCTTGTATAACGGTCTCCAACTCTTTAGTGCTTGTGCTATCTTGTTCAACACCACCCGTTCGTCCTTCCATAACTTCCCCTGAAAACAAATTTCATTCCTTAGTTTCCATAGATTCCAAAGTAAAGCAGCACCTACCGTGTTTAAGACACAATTCCTTTTGTTACTCACCCACCAACGGGCCACAGAGTCAAAATTCGAGCCAATTTGGACTCGGGCCACAGATTCAAAATTCGAGCCAATTTGGACTCCAAAGATATCCGAAACATGTTTCCATAAAGTACTAGCAACACAGCAAGCAAAAAAAAGATGATGTATGGTTTCAAAATCAGAACAGAAGAGACATGGACATGCGTTTGGATTTGGATTGTTTGTTGTTGTTTCTAGACCAGTCACATTTTTGACACATGCATGTGAATGCTGTGGCTTCTGCTGGGTTCGCCTTCCCCGGCCCTTTTGTACAAGTCCACGGAGGGGGGATGATTTTCCTCGCCCGCCGTAGCTCTGCTTTTGACGGGCAGGGAGGATCATCTCTCTTCCTCATTGTTTTTTATTTATTTTATCCTTTCCTCAGCGACCAGGTCAGTGACCTTTCTCGCAGCATCGACATCGATCACTTTCAACTAATATATACTAGTAAAAATTATTAGTTTCAACTAATGCTCCTGGCGCTAGCTCTAGCTGGTCATGGATCAAACACTGACGCCAAATGAATTGAAAACAGCTTAAGCCTTGTTTAGATTCCAAAACACAAAATATAAAATTTTTGTAAATTACTTGCATGATATACTAAATGTAGTCAAAAAATAAATCGCATTATACAAATGGACTGTAAATCGCGAGATGAATCTAATGAGCCTAATTAGGACGTGATTAGACACTAAATTGCTACAATAATGCTACAACAAATAAGCTGACTGGGCAACGAGGCGAGTACATGAACATAAAGAAAACAACACATGATGCATTAGTGCTCATGATGCAATGCAATTACAAGAAAGACCTGACTGGGCAATCATTTATCGAGTAAACACGACAAACAAGCTCAAAAGGCAAAAACGAGTTGGTGCTACAATACGAGAGTTCATTCAATTTATTTTAGCCTGAAGTGTTTCCTCCAAATAACAGTTACTAAACTTGCTTCGGAGGCTTAAACACAGCCCTAAAGCAATATGGATTAAATTATGGACCTAAAAGAAATTACTATCAAGCAACCCTAGGTAAGGTATCTACAACAAGCATCAACCTGGGCCTACAAGATTAGAATGACTAAAACAGGAGCTCACATGCATGAAGGAATTAACTAGCAACACCTATAAAAGAAAAGAGCATAGCTAGGAACAAATTAAAAGCAAGGACCTAACTTACAGATGTGATCCAGAAACAAGAATTTATCAAAATAACATGATTTTGATAAAACATGCCACATAATTTTTCCAATATTTATTGATGATAGAAAGTATTTATTTTAGCTCTAGCAAGGTAAACTAAACATAAACAAATGTACTCAACAGTGCACAACACCGGCATATGAAATTTTTACGGTGGATTACACATACAAGGAATGAACTACTGCCTAAATTTCACGATTTTTAGAGCAATAGAACAATCGATACAAAATAAACCAGCTTAAACACAAACCAAAATTTTTGTAGGGGCAAAAGTGACATTTCACAAGTATGAATATTTTTCCTCTAAATATCTCGATCTAAGCAACCTAACAAAATTTAGTTTGTATTTTTCTCATTTTTCTACATTTTTCTACAATTTTTTAAATTCTCCAGCTAAATAAACAATTTAAAACCCTAAACCCTAAACCGGCTGACAGCTGGGCCCCACCTGGCAGTGGAAGGCCCAGCCCAGCCTGGCCCCCCTGCTCTGCTCCGCACGCGCATGCGCACGCCACGGCCGGCATGCGGCCGGGCACGGCGGTGGCACGACGCTCCCCCGCCGGCGGTGGCCGGCCGGCGGCGAGGCCTGGCCCGACCACGGCCAGGGTGGGCCGGCGGAGCTGGGGTGCGCGACATCGGGGCAGGGGCACGCACGGGGCGGCGCGGAACGGCGTGGCGGCGCCCATGGCGGCCACGGCGGTGGCGCTGCAGACCAAGCGGCCGCGGAGCAGGTGGCGGTGGGGCAGGGCAACGCTACGGCCAGCGCGAGCGGGCGAACCCGATGTCGCAGTGGCGTGGCGTGGGGTCGCGCGAGCGTGGCCCGCGACGGCGGCGGTGATAGGCGGGCCGGCCGGCGGCGGCATGGCCGTGTTCCGGCGGCGCCCGCGGAGGAAGAGAAGGGAGAAGGGGTCGGGAAGCACGAGGGGGGCACGGGAAAGCTCACCGCGGTCTCGATTTGGGCTGAGGGTGGCTGGAGGTAGGAGATCGACGAGCGCGGGCGAAGCTCCGGTGAGCGGCAATGGCGGCCGGCGGTGGCGAGCGCGATTCGGCCGGGGAACGGCTCAATCGAGCTCGTGGAGGGGCAGGACAGGTGCGGGGCAAAGCCATGGAGCTCGGGGCGCGAAGGATTCGAGCGGGGGCGGCGAGTGGTGGCCGGAGCAATGCCGGCGGCGGGCTCTGCTCACTCTGCTCGGCACGAGCTCGAAGAAGGAGAAGAAGGGGAGGGGAAAACGATGTTGGGCGCCGCGAGCGGATAAGGACAGTGCACGGAGGGCGAGGATCGCCGGCGCACGCGACGCGTGGAGTTGCCGGTGTCTGTCGCGGTATGAGCGTCGGCGAGCACAGTGTCGCACAGTGAAAATACTGTGAACATTTTGACCCGATTTTGACCATCCCAAACTCAAAATTTCTTATAAGAATTTGAAATTTGACCAAAATAGAAGTTGTAGAAGAAGAGAAGATCTACAACTTTTGTTTTGGGCGAAAGTTAATTTGGAGCTTGAATTAGGGAGAAAAACGTGCTCAAATTCCTACGAGGTTTAAGTAATAACAACGGTCATTAGGAAGCTAATGACATTACTTAACCATAGTTAGCAATTAAACATGTGATTAGTGCTATGATTAACACAGGGGTGTTACAGCCCTTCCCCCTTAAAAGAATCTCGTCCCAAGATTCACGTGCGTAAGTGACAAAATAGGGAGGGAAGATGTTCGTTAACCAAGGATATTAACACTATCCTGAAATTACCTTCCTCAAACTAACTTACCTTCGGAAGCTTTCTTGGGAGTAGCGCATTCAGTGTGAATCATCCCTTCACGAAGGTACCAAGTACAAGATTTTTCTCTATTGCATTGCTTATTTGACCTCTGACCTTGTGTAGGTGGTTCGTACTGTGCAGCTAACATCCAAAGTTGATGGCTTGAGTCGCCTCCCGACATACGAACATCGGATAGTATCTTTGTCCAGTTTAGATTATTAGAGGTGCTAACCGAATTCGGTGGATCTTTCCAAGTGGATGAACGGCTATCCCGGATAAAATGGCCGTATTCGCCACACTTGAAACAAGGTTGACAACCGGTGCAGCGACATTTCTTCTTTGACCTCATTGAACCCCGAACAGGGGAGCGAGTTCTTGCTCTTATGGTTGGGTAGACATCAGTAGTACTGCTAGCTTGCCTTCTACCACGTGGAAGGAATTCTGTGCATGTAATTTCCCACCCACTCAAATCTATGTCGTATCCACTGCTCTTGAGAGCCATACACTCTACATGGGGATCTTTAAGTTCCATCGGAAGTTGTGATGGTGGCATTAAGGAGTCCGAGTAAACATTCTGTGTCTCCTCTTGCTTCCCATTTATTTCCGGTCTGGGGTTAGCATATTCTTCGGATACTTCGCTGTGATCACTTTTCTTTTTGCTGGAGCTGCTTCGTAGACAGGGGCGGTCGTACATCTTACAACAGTGGCAAGGCTCAAATTGCCTCATTGGTGCTTCTGTTATCATGTTGTCGGAGGGTAGAAGGTTAATGTGCCCCTGACCAGGGTCCTTCCTACTACTTCCCGCTGCATACTCTATTATTCACCTAAGAAACAGAATAAAGTTGGAGACATCTTTAGCAGTATGATAACCTCTATTTTAGGAGGGCTCACATAAATGACATACACTCAAACAGCCGTAACTAACACTGCATACCAGAGTTTCTAGCTCCAACTTAAGCAAGGTGGTTTAGAGAACTCAAGGTTACGCATGCAGTCCAAAACCAAGATTTCCTAATAAGGTGAAAGGAACTTCCTCTTTACGTGCAGCTGGGGATGCCTCCTGATGACAGTAATTGCTTTTAAGTGAACACCCGAACTCGATTCTTACACGACTCTTCAATTAGAATGGAGAATTGAGCCGTGCAAGGTTTTCATATCCGAAAGAAAAGTTGACTGAACAAGGTACGATGATGAGACAAAGTGGTGAGTTCTCACAAGGCTGAGATCATCACATGAGGGAAACAATATCGGTGAGATTCATCACAAGACTTACGGATGTCAAGCGAGGAGAACACACAAGAATGGTGTAGAAGGAGATTTTGGAACATCCTTGCTCAGGATTTTATTATCTGACTGAGTTGGAGGATGCTAGTCGTAAAACATATTTATTTATGCCAATGCAATCAAGGAATAATGACAAAATATTCCAACTCAGTGGGCAGATGCTCGATAACCATGATAATGATGCACTCTTGAGATGTATGATTGCAATACTGGTATAATAAAATGATGGATGAAATGGTGCATATGACACCATGCAATTGTCATGATGCTGACCCAATGATGCATACACCATGATGCAAAGATGACGATGCTCTTGTGTGATACTCGCCCTGAGATGCATGGGTATGATGCACACACATATGAGTTGAGGATGCACATGATATGTACCCCGTACCTATTCTTTCGGAACTAAACCTCGTTAACCTTACACTCTTGAGTGAGGTCCGAATAGTTAGGACACTAGTAAGGTTGCATAAAAAGGGATTGCAGTGAGTTATGTCACATATATCTTGGCACCAGCGCGCTCCTAGTGGCTCAATCATGTGGCTGCAGCGCAAATGAGGCCCTAGGTTCCATCGCGGCATCATGGTTATGTGACTAAAACACCACCTCAAGAAATCAAGAGTAGCAACCCAATAGTGCCAGCAATGACAAGAAAGGTTTAAGAAACCGAAGGCAACTCGAAGTTCTACTCGGGCATACCCGTTAGTTAGCCCACATTTTCTCGATGACGATGATGCAACACCATGCACTGATCAATGATGTGAAATGATGTGATGCATGACGGTTGCAATAACGGCAATTAAAAGATTATTTTATCATGAATCTTTTTAATTTATCCAAAATTAACTGATCAAGAATGAAAGTACAAGGTTCAGGTATTAGAGTCAAACTAGCCAACTAGCCAACAATACAGGGTACAACATCAATAGAGGGTAGAATGATCATTGAGCGATGGATTTTAGGATTTTGTTGACAATCATCTTGGATTAGCTATCACAGGAAAAAGCACAATGCATTTGCCGAAATAGATTCAAGGCAAGGATCAAGGGTTTGTTTTGGATTACAAGCTAAGATCAACGGTAAGGTTCACACAAGATCCACAGCCACTAACTCACAAAAGATCTTTTCGACTCAAGATTAGAGTAGCAGATTACGTTGGTTCCACTATTACAACACAGAAAAAAACTAAGCGGACATGCAGGGGGAAACGACACATTTCAGTAAAACGATGCAACAAGCAAGACGATCAACCAAACCAAGCTATGCCATGATGCATGCACGTTCTATCGTTCCTCACCAACAAATGCCAATAACTAGGCATACGAAGACAATTGGTAGCACAATACGTACTCTCTCTATATATACTAGTCGTTTTTACGTTCAAAGCTTACGTAACGTGGTTAGTGTACATGCAGACAAACACAAACTATAAAGAGATATATAAATCCATTTCTGGACCCTTTGTGCCAGCACACACGAACGGTCCCCATGTGTCCTACACCACACGGGTAACGCATATGCAGTTTCCCACATATTCACACATACATTACCATCCACTATAGAGACGGCACCTAAACGTTCGACGCTGAATGGGCAGCGCTGCATACGTTACCGAGGCAACGTATTCACTTCCCATACAAATCGACTTACGGGACTCACAAGGGTACACGTGTCCCAAGGTACACGGTTATGACCAGCTGCATAACGAGTCTTCACCTCGTAACATTGCCTTACGAGATGGCCGTGATTACAATCACACGGTAAGAAATCCGTACTCCATATCAGGTGGCAGATAGCGACAGACTCATTTGAATTGAGTCTTATCACCTCCTCGTATGCTCAACATATGGGACCCGCGCACATATGAAACACGTGGGCTATTCTAAGGACTACCAAGAATACTCACCTTACTTACCTTAACGTAGGTGCGTCGTTACAGAATAATAGTTGTGCACAAAAGTAAGGTTTAACGAAATGTAATTGATGGAAGTGCTGGAATAAAATAGATACATAGATGCCACCTAACTAATAAAACCTAAATAGGGCATACGAGCTATCTATCTTATTCCTTAGCGCATCTAGCGTCAACTTTTTTAAAACCAACAAGTTTACTAGTTAAATATCAGTTTTAAACAAAATTAAGTATGCAAGTAATCACCCCCAGTGTGTTTCGACTCTGATACCAGCTGTAACAGAACCGCCCAAATTAAACCGGCTTAAGTGCGCTAACTATCATCTTAATGGTTAATCAAGTTACTGTGCACTTAAAACGGTGTAATCTGGTCGTCTGTCGGGTTAAGGATCGAAAAACACTGGAAGTCTCGCACGAAGACGAGCACAAATGATTACAAGCAGACAAAAGTTCTCATATTCAAGGCTAACATGCAAAGTTTTACAAATAAGTTTGAATAAAAGTTATTTGAGTTCAACCTGCAGCGGAATCTAAAAAGAAGTTTGATTCAACAACCACGATACTACGAAGACGTGAGGATGTCACATCGAGCCAACCGGTGTGAATCCTGGTTAGCTCCAACCAGCAATAAACATCTAAAAACAGGATAACAACAAACCCTGAGTATACTAATACTCAACAAGACTTACCCGACTATGGGTATACTTAGCCCATTATCTAGACATGCAAGGCTTTTGGGCTGGTGGGTTGGTTTTGCGGAAAAGCATCTAAGGGTGGATCTTTACTTTCAATATTTTAGCTCAAGATTCTATATAGATAAATTATCAGCTAAGATTTGCATAGCTAAAGCAAACATGGTAAATATTGAATATTAATTCAGAATAATCATTTCCAAATACCCTTCATGTTCCATTTCATTACTACGACGCGGTGCTGCGATCAAGGTGCTCATATCCGAGAGCGACTGACGGCGAATCGATCCGATTTAACCTTGCAAGGTGGACCTAACACACACGTCACCTATAGGCCCCGTCGGACCATACGTGACAAACCTTCACATATGCACACCAAATAGCTGAACTGCCCTGCGACCCGGGACTGCTAGCCCCACCGATACCAACGAAGGGTCAGCCATGAGTTTTTATACTAGCTCCACTAGTGAAGACAGTATCAAGTCCGCCAACCGGTTAACATATGGTACTGAGCTTACCGGTTTCGACTACCTCCTACTCCCGGCAAGCGGTTAGTACTGTTCAAACTCGATCAGCAGGGCCAGACAACGGTACGAGCCTTAATCGACACAAGCGGAGGCATACTCTTCATCCATTTCATATCCATAATCATATTCATCTCCGCCCGGTCTCCATTTCTCTTTCCTCGTCAATTCTTTCTCCAATAACTTTGCCATAAAAAATCCCAGTGGTCCTATATCTCGCAAGTGACACGAAATCACTCGACTTCTACCGAGTTCTATTTAAGCATGACAGTACTAATGACCTATATATATACTAGTATAAGACCAAAGGAACCTGGGGATAATGCAACTAAGGTTCCAAACAATGCCTAAAAACGTAATGCACAAATTATAATTATATAATGATTCATAATTTAAAATATTAGGTTATGCACCGGGGTTTGCTTGGGAGTAACACTAAGCTAGTGTTAGTACTAACAAGGCCTTGGGCCCTTCCGACTTTGAGCCGGGTCTTTGGTTGCTCCAGCGGGTCCTTCTTTCTTCAGGATGCGTCCACCCAACACCGTCTTGTGGTTTGGTTCCGTCAGCACGTGCTCCACGTCCGCACGTTGTACGTCTAGCGTACCTAAATGATATGCAACGAGGCGAGTGCATGAACATAAAGAAAATAACACATGATGCATTAGTGCTCATGATGCAATGAAATTACAAGAAAGACCTGACTGGGCAATCATTTATCGAGTAAACACGACAAACAAGCTCAAAAGGCAAAAACGGGTTGGTGCTACAATACGATAGTTCATTCAATTTATTTTAGCCTAAAGTGTTTCCTCCAAATAACAGTTACTAAACTTGCTTCGGAGGATTAAACATAGCCCTAAAGCAATATGGATTAAATTATGAACCTAAAAGAAATTACTATCAAGCAACCCTAGGCAAGGTACCTACAACAAGCATCAACCTGGGCCTACAAAATTAGAATGACTAAAACAGGAGCTCACATGCATGAAGCAATTAACTAGCAACACCTATAAAAGAAAAGAGCATAGCTAGAAACAAATTAAAAGCAAGGACCTAACTTACAGATGTGATCTAGAAACAAGAATATATCAAAATAACATGATTTTGATAAAGCATGCCACACAATTTTTCCAATATTTATTGATGATAGAAAGTATTTATTTTAGCTCTAGTAAGGTAAACTAAACATAAATAGATGTACTCAACAGTGCACAGCACCGGCACATGAATTTTTTACGGTGGATTACACATACAAGGAATGAACTACTGCCTAAATTTCACGATTTTTAGAGCAATAGAACAATCGATACAAAATAAACCACCTTAAGCACAAACCAAAATTTTAGCAGGGGCAAAAGTGACATTTCACAAGCATGAATATTTTTCCTATGAAGATCTCGATCTAAGCAATCCAACAAAATTTAGTTTGCATTTTTCTATATTTTTCTACAATTTTTCAAAGTCTCCAGCTAAATAAACAATTTAAAACCCTAAACCCTAAACGGGGCTGACAGCTGAGCCCCACCTGGCAGTGGAAGGCCCAGCCCAGCCTGGCTCCCCTGCTCTGCTCCGCACGCGCGTGCGCACGCCACGGCCGGCGCGCGGCCGGGCACGGCGGTGGCGCGGCGCTCCCCCGCCGGCGGTGGCCGGCCGGCGGCGAGGCCTAGCCGGATCACGGCCAGGGTGGGCAAGGGCATGCACGGGGCGGCGGGGACGGCACGGCGGCGCCCATGGCGGCCACGGTGGTGGCGCTGCAGTCCAGGCGGCCGCGGGGCAGGTGGCGGTGGGGCAGGGCAACGCTACGGCCAGCGCGCAGCGGCGTGGCGCGGGGTCGCACGAGCACGGCCCGCGACGGCGGCGGCATGGCCGTGTTCCGGCGGCGCCCGCGGAGGAAGAGAAGGGAGAAGGGGTCGGGAAGCACGAGGGACGCACGGGAAAGCTCACCGCGTGTTCGATTTGGGCTGAGGGTGGCCGGAGGTAGGAGATCGACGAGCGCGGGCGAAACTCCGGTGAGCGGCAATGGCGGCCGGCGATGGCGAGCGCGATTCGGCCGGGGAACGGCTCAATCGAGCTCGTGGAGGGGCGGGACAGGTACGGGGCGAAGCTAGGGAGCTCGGGGCATGAAGGATTCGAGCGGGGGCAGCGAGGGGTGGCTAGAGCAACGCCGGCGGCGGGCTCTGCTCACACTGCTCGGCACGAGCTCGAAGAAGGAGAAGAAGGGGAGGGGAAAACGATGTTGGGCGCCGCGAGCGGATAAGGACAGTGCACGGAGGGCGAGGATCGCCGGCGCACGCGACGCGTGGAGTCGTCGGCGTCGGTCGCGGTATGGGCGTCGGTGAGCACAGTGTCGCACAGTGAAAACACAGTGAACATTTTGACCGATTTTTGACCCAATTTTGATCATCCCGAACTCAAATTTTCATATAAGAATTTGATATTTGGTCAAAATAGAAGTTGTAGAAGAAGAGAAGATCTACAACTTTTGTTTTGGGCGAAAGTTGATTTAGAGTTTGAATTAGGGAGAAAAACGTGCTCAAATTCCTGCGAGGTTTAAGTAATAACAACAGTCATGAGGAAGCTAATGTCATTACTTAACCATAGTTAACGATAAAACATGTGATTAGCGCTAGGATTAACACAGGGGTGTTACAACTCTGGTGCCACCAGCGAGTTTGGGAGCTGTTGTACAGGAGTCCGGGCTTGGATCTTCGTCGTCCTTCAGGAGATGTTGCTCCTGCCCTTTTGCTTCAAGGATGCGGGATGTGCTGCGGGTGCTGTGGAAGGTGGCTGGCTGGATCTGCCTCGGTCTTCCCTCGACGGCGGGGTTCGATGCCGAGTTCAGATCTAGGAGCAGGATGGGTCGAGGCTCGGCCTCGGTCGATGGGCGACCGCCGAAGGCTTCATCCCGCCGTTCGCGACGGGTGTCTTTTTCGACTCCTTTCAAAGCCAGTGGGCGATGGGATTCTTTCTGCTCAAGGTGATGCCCGGCGTCTTCTTCAGTGGCGGCGGCCGGCGACGAGGACGACGAGTGCCTTCGGCTTGCTTTGGATCCAGAGACTTCAGTGTAATTTTTATTTTCTGTCGGGTCCTTAGCACAGTTCGGCTGGGGCAGCTGTTCGTGTATCCTCCCCGTACGTCTCTGTATTTGTACGCCTACTTATACGTTTTCCTTGCCTAGAAATTCAGATACGTATTATAAAAAAAAGGAGAGGAGGTAACGCACGAGAGATCCCATCCAACAACTCCGCCCCCGCCGTCTCCCTCCTCTGCGCCCGCCGCTTCGGTCCCGCCCGCTTCGCTTTGCTCGGCGCAGGTGAGAGCCGCTTGCTGCTTCCACCTCCATTCCATAGTTCGATTCGGTGCTCAGATCCGAGCGCGCTTGGAATTCCGCTCTCACTTCCCAGCCTGCTGCTCTCTTTGCTCACCTGCAGGTTGCCTTCCGACTCTTTTTTTTTTCCTTTCCCCCCTCCCCTTTCTTCCTACTCCGTCTCCGGGTTCGGCTGGATCCAAATGGGCGCCTGCGTGTCCAGGGTCACCGTCTGCTGCTGCCGCACGCCGCGCAACGGCGTAACCAACGACAACACTGATGCTGGTGGGGTGATGCTTCCGCCTCCCATGTCTGCTTGGCTCTTTCTATTTATGGCGCCTCCTGGTTTTCCATCTCCCAGATATATACACCATAATACTTTTTTTGGCGTTTGCTATATGTCCCTATTTTGTTTTTCTTATCTGGAGTAAGTGTTTCCCCCGCGAGATTGTAGGATTTTTGGGTGTTTGGATTCGCGTATGGTTGCCCCATCCGCATTTGGAAGGTTGTTAGATTGAGTAGAGTGCTTGTTGATTTCTTCCACCCCATTCCAGTTCGATTGCTGATATCTGCAGTTCCGTGTTCACACTAACTACTCCCGAGTCCCCCCCCCCCCCCCCCCCCCCCTAGAGTAACCGTTTCGGATTTCGATGCTACTTCATACCTAGTAGTAGTGATTAAGGCTGGAAATGGGTTTTTGTTAGGCCTGCGGATTACCTTTTCCATGGGATTCGGACTTATTTGAGCGGAACACCTTTCCTCTTCTTTCCATAATATAATAGTGACGGAGGAGCAGGGGGAGGCATACGAGCTACCGGTCTTCCAGGAGTTCACCTTTGAGCAGTTGCGCCTCGCTACGTCAGGGTTCGCCGTCGAGAACATCGTGTCTGAGCACGGCGAGAAAGCGCCCAATGTGGTATACAAGGGGAAGCTCGATGCCCAGCGCCGCATCGCCGTCAAGCGCTTCAACCGCTCTGCCTGGCCTGACCCACGCCAGTTCCTGGTATCCCCCGCTGCCTTCACTTTTACCCTTTCTAATTATGTGCATTTGGTCGTGGGTGAAATCGATAGCTCATTACCTGGTTGGTCATTGTCGGAATGGCAGATTCTTTGCAACTTTTTGATTGACATACCTAAGCCTTCGACTTATCATGGAGGTTGTTGATTTGTACCTGTTCCATAGATGATATGCATGCTTGTTATTTACTTAATTTCACTTTTGGATGGATTATGATGACTTGCAAATGGAATGTGGCACCTACCATCTGCCTAACATTTTTGTTTTGTTTTGTTTGATTATTAGATTCCATTCATAAACAAGTGTTTAGCCGTGTGAGACAGCAATCATATCAGCTGCTATCAGCCCCATCATTTTGTCCATCCCTAACATTTGCCTTTGGTCCCTTCTTTTTCAGATTGAACTGGTTAATGCAAGCTTACACAAATACACATATATCTAGAATTAGAATGCATATATTGTCATCTCAATAACGAAATCATGCCAAGTAAGGTGACTTTTCGGCATTTTTATCCATCTGAATGGTGATGCTTTAATAGTGGCCATCAACTTTTGTCAGCACTTTTTGTATTTTCGATTGATTCTATCAGGTCTACTTCTACTAGTGCTTTTTGTGCCTTGCAAATCGCCATATTCACCCCACAAGAGAAGCTGCCTTAGTGCAGTTGGCTAGTGTCCTTGGGAAAGAGCTGGCGGACCAGGGTTCAAATCCTAATTCCTCATATTTGTTCAGGTCGTGGGGTATTTAGTACCTCCGCGTAGCCCACATCATTTTTTTACTCACCCCACAAGATATTTTATCACTTAGGAGTATGGTTCTGTTAGTCCATTCTAAATTTGGTTTGCATCACATGTAATAGTGTAATACATAGAGGAAAGCATCCTCTTTATTGATGTGGAATTACAGACTTAGACATGCCGAAACTGACCTTTGGGGAAATAAATATTTATCCTTCAGGAAGAAGCTAGATCAGTTGGCCAGATCCAGAGCAAAAGATTGGCAAATTTGCTTGGTTGTTGCTGTGAAGGTGATGAGAGATTGCTTGTTGCAGAGTACATGCCCAATGACACGCTAGCCAAACATCTTTTCCATTGTGAGTCCTTTCAAAATGCTGATGTTTTAATTATTTTTAGCATTACAAACAATTACCATTCTCCTAAATCCATCGCTAAGTACTACAAGGTTGATGCCATCACATTTCTTAACTACTAGCTTCTGTCTGTGCAATTTATTGATAGTGTAATTATGCGCCCCACATTGTTCTGTGCATTTAACAGGGGAATCACAAGCAATGAAATGGCCCATGAGATTAAGGGTTGTTCTCTATCTTGCCGAGGCTTTAGAATACTGCACCAGCAGGGGTCGTGCGCTCTACCATGATCTCAATGCCTACAGAGTTCTGTTTGATGATGTAAGTATAATGTAATTTACTTTTTCAACATGGTCAGCGGTGTTTTCTATAACCTAGTTATGTTGTTTACACGCTGCAGGACTGTAATCCTAGACTTTCCTGTTTTGGCCTCATGAAGAACAGTCGGGATGGGAAAAGTTACAGTACGAATTTAGCCTTTACACCTCCAGAATACATGAGGACTGGTAAAAGGAAATCTCTTCTTACTTTCTAATGACCTATACCTAGTTCCGTTAAATAGCCATTTAATGCGAGTTCAATAGTTAACGCTGGGTTTCTGAGAAACTATTAATAATGTTGTCATGTACTGTGAGATATCGAGATCATACATTTTTATTCTTTGTGAAGCTAATTTGGCTCTGCCAATTCGACGGAGCATCCCAATACAGTGCAAGGTTATTTTATGTTATATTTTAGAACCATTTTATGGCAGTCCTACGATTTGGGCATAACATTACGCACACTAATGGTTTGATTTGCGAACTAAGACGTACTTGATACAAAAGATGATGAAACCTCATAATGCATGCAAATTCATATTTTTGATCGTGTGTCCTTCAGAACGGCCTTATATTTAGCTTAAAAATTATAAATGGCTGGAACTGGTTGGAAGCTACAGACCATTTATTTTTGCGTTCCTTGCACAATTATGTTTGTTTAGCTTTGTATAAACATAAACCTCAAATCATTAACATCCCACTCATATTTTTCTCCTTTTGTTTTACTGGCAGGACGAATCACTCCTGAAAGTGTCATATACAGCTTCGGGACCATGCTATTGGATGTTCTTAGTGGGAAGCATATTCCTCCTAGCCATGTAATTAAGCTTTGATTATTTGAGAAATGTTCTTGTTTTCAGTTGCTTTTAAGTGCTTTTTTACACTTACTGGTATGGCAACATTTGCTATCAATTTAAGGTGAATATGACTAGCTAGCCCATAGTCCATAGAAGGCTTATTTAGCAAGAAATGTACCCTTTCTTTGTCTATATATTTCAGTCTATTGTCTATATGAAGCAATGTGAGTTGATATAATATCGGGTTAGAGGTCCTCATTCATATCAACCACAACCTGCATGCAAGCATTTGGTGTTATCTAGACAATAACAAGGGAAATCTAGTGTGTAGACAATAAGAAGGGAAATCTAGTGATTTGGTTATCATCTTGACTATTTTGAATTGTGAGGAAGAGTGGTCTGATGATGATGGACATACCTGTCTGGGAACTAAGTACAACAAGTCAAACAGTACTGTTAGATAAAAGATTGTTATCACTCATGCAATTCTCATTTTTTTCTTCATCTTTACAAGACTATACTGACTCTGGGGCAAATATGTGCAGGCCCTTGACCTGATTCGAGATCGGAACTTTAATATGCTTACAGACTCGTGTTTGGAGGGTCAATTTTCGAATGAGGAAGGAACGGAACTGGTGCGGTTAGCTTCAAGGTGCCTTCACTATGAACCCCGCGAGCGACCTAACGTAAGATCACTTGTGCAATCATTGGCTCCTCTTCAGAAGGATGTTGAGGTGAATACTTTCCCTTTCTAATGGTACCATGCTCGAATTATAGTGTCTACTATCCATGACTATGCGGAGAAAATTATGCAGTGGGTAGGCCATTTCAGTCATTGTCTTCCAACAGTTCATTTATATCAGCACACATTGTGCATAGCATTTTAGTATGTTCCTAATTTTACCTGATAAAATAATTGAATTAGGCAAGGGCCATTATCAGCCTTTTTGTTTAATTTAGACCATTTTAGCCCTTGTCACAAGATAATGTTTTCCAATCATGTTGAACTAGTATGTAACATTTAAATCTTTTGCAGACTCCGTCTTATGAACTGATGGACATTCCACGTGGCGGTGTATCATCTATCCAATCATTACCTCTTTCCCCTCTCGCCGAAGCCTGTTCCAGAAAGGATCTGACAGCAATACATGAAATTCTAGAAAAGACAGGCTACAAGGATGACGAGGGGACAGCAAATGAGGTTCGTTTCATTTATTCATTTTTCTTTAGAGATTAATAAAATTGCTTGTCCATTCTTTAACAAAACATGATTAGATGCACAACAAAACATAGATAATATTTACCAGTTAATCATTTTGATGCACAGCAGTCTCTTAGAGCAACACTATTATTAATCATAATACGATGTTCATCTGCAGATATTCTGAATAGTTACACAACCAAAAATTCATCCTGCAAAATATCATGGTGTTCATTTGATGTAGTTGCAGCGTGTAAAAAGCCATTCATATGCTACATAATTGTTAATTACACAGATTGCATTACACTGACTCTTTTGGGGGCTTGATCATGTAGTTTGAAATTTGAGATTTTGTACCCTATTTGTTTCACCAAATTGTTCATATTACTTTGCTGTTATGTGATCCTCTTTATGCCCTATCTGCCGCAGCTCTCGTTTCAAATGTGGACAAATCAAATGCAAGATACTTTGAACTCAAAGAAGAAGGGCGACAATGCTTTTCGTCAAAAGGATTTTACTACAGCCATTGATTGTTATTCCCAGGTTGCTTTCTCTTCAGTTCTGCTCGTTTATATGGATGTAACAGAGATATTGGAGTTTCATGATTGATTGTGATTATAATCATGTTTTCCAATTTGTCTCTTAATATTTTGAAGCACTATCATAACCCAATAATTCTGGGTTGCATAGCCTAAAACTTTTGCTGTTCCATGTTTTAACTATGGCAATAGAATGGGAATGTTCATTGGAATTACCTCATGACCGTTGTTGACTTCATCTTTTTTTTGCCAATTCTTTAACATGCAGTTCATTGAAGTTGGCACAATGGTTTCACCAACCATTTATGCTCGGCGCTGCCTGTCATATCTGATGAATGACATGCCACAAGAAGCATTGAGTGATGCAATGCAGGCTCTAGTAATATCTCCAACATGGCCAACAGCATTCTATCTTCAGGCAGCAGCATTACTAGCACAAGGCATAGAGAATGAAGCTCAAGAAGCACTAAAAGATGGTTGTAACCTAGAGCAAAGTAGCAGCAGTGGGCATTGAGTGCGAACAGATTTGTAGTCACAAAATGCACATAATTTTCAGGTACATACTTTCTACAAATCTTAATGTTTTACTAGCTGCCTAAATGGTTACACTTTTTTTTTTGGAGATCTAACCTGCTTAAATACCATGGAAATGTCCTGCTTATCTGAAGGACATGACAAGGGTTTCATCTCTTGTTTTAGTTTAGAACATATTACTCCCTCCGTCCCATAATATAGCTACATTTAGATTTTTCAAAGTTACTTTTTTAACTTTGTTCAACAATATCTCTAAAAATAAATTATTTGAAACAGAAAAGGTTACATGTTATAATAGTTGGTTTTACGATACTAAAATATTTTTTTATGTTATTAGCCTCTATGATTATTTTGCTATTTGTAGTCAAAATTGAAAATATTTGACTTTGAAAAAGTCTAAGCGTTCTACGTTGCTATATTTTGGGACGGAGGGAGTATCTTGATAACTCTTTCCTTCCTGAAACCTTCGAATATTTCTTGGATGCTTTGAGTTCTGAAGTTTGGAATCTGACTAACTGGTCATTATATACTCTTATATATTTGGCAAGAAGACGGGATTTATCGGAACCTATTAATTAATACGAGGCTGGTTTCAGTTTTATCTATTACTAATAAGAACTGGATGGATTGTGCTCGGTGTTCAAACCCCTAGTCACTTGTCGGTGAATTTTGCTACGCAGCATTGTTCCTAGGATCCCTGGACCTTCTTTTTTTTCCCTTTGACTTTGTTGAGACCGTGGTAGTCAATTGAAATTTCATTGAGTTCACCAGTATGGTGTTGTCAGAACTTTGTAGTCGTGCGAAGTTCCATAAGCATGATTATCACTATGGTTTTTCTCATTATTTTGGTTGTGGTGCAGGTGCTTGTTTGAACAGAGTATTATTGGATATGGAAGCAGGTGTTGGTGATTTGTCAATTCGGCTAGGGTTGGTTAACCTTGTTCAGATTTTGTGCGTTTGGAACGTCGTCCCTCCCATATCTTCATGTAGGATGATGTATATATGGAAGAAAGCGACAACAGAGAGGCCCTGAAAGAGATGGCAAAGACATTCAAAGGTGAATAAGTACCGCAGACAGGAAATTAATGGAGAAAGGGAAACTTTTTCTTGGTTCGTCCAGCCGAAAAAGGAAACCCAAGGAAAACGTCAAAAAAGGGGTTGCTCATGTACATGTCCATCGTGCTAGTAGTGGGTGTGTAAACCTGTACAGCGAGCGTTGTTTTTCTTTCGTCTTTGTTTCATATGTGTTAGCTCCCATTGGTATATTTTTGGCGAAGATGGTGGAATTCTTTGCAGAGGCGAAAAATTGCAGTGTTCGATGGGCTGTTCCATTTATGAATCTCCGACGCATTCATCCCTTGCGGCCCTGCTCCAGCTAATTTTCTAGTTCTTGGGTGTGGGTTCCAAAAAAAATATTTATGAATATAAACCCGGTGTTCTAAAAAAAGTACTTGGGGGGGTGGGTATTCGTGCGCCGGTTGCATTGTGTCTGATTGTTCATGCGATGCGTGGGTCGGTATTTGGTATTGGTGTGGTTACTCGCAGATCTTGTGGAAGGGTAACTGCCGTGCGGCGTACAGGCACAGTTGGTGCTCGTTATAGATTCAGATTTGAGCTGCAAATTAAGTGCGAACAACAAATCAAACGCAGGCCGCTGGGCCTCCCAGGCCCCGTAGGCTACGCGATTCTTGGCAAGCTAGCGACGATCCTGCGTGTCATCGACCATGTCAGGTACTTAGGTGTTGTGAATCCGTACCAACGCTTGCAGCTAAAAGGACCTGCTGGGAATGATACCTGTGACATTCCATCCTAGGCCTCGCTAACAGAGTTGGCCAATCGCTCATCTGCTTTTCCCGGCGCTTGCATTGCATAGCAGTTGGTAACCACTCTCCTATCTCCATCCCTAAACCACGCCACCACACCCTCCCGCTTCCAACCTCTTCACCAACTTTTCACTTCACAACGCACAGACAGCAGATACCCAAACGTACAGCTCCTAGCTAGTAGCTCTATAAATCCTCTGTTGTGCGTTGCCCATGCACTACTCAAACGCAAACACAGAGGATTTATAGAGCAGCAACTTCAATCCGAGCAGCGAGCAGCAACTTGAACGCGCGACAACAACGGCCATGATGAGCACCAGCAGCGAGGCCGCCCCGGCCCCGGCCGCGACCGTCATCCCCATCGACGACGTCGCCCGCCACCACGGCAAGGCCCCGGCCGTGGCCACGGCGCCTCCTCCCGCGGCATCGTCAGCGGCCCCCGCGGCTGCTGCTGCTGCTGCGACGACGGCGGCGCCTCGCAAGACGGGGCTCCCGTTCTTCCGGCGCGCCGACCGCGGCAGCCGGTGCGTGGCGCTCGTCGACTTGGTGCTGAGGATCGCGGCCTTCGGTCCCACACTCGCCGCCGCCATCGCCACGGCCACCTCCGACGAGACGCTCTCCGTCTTCACCCAGTTCTTCCAGTTCCGCGCCCGCTTCGACGACTTCCCGGCGCTCCTGTCAGTAGCTAGCTTAGCTTGCATTGATATATAATTATATATTATACCTGATAGCGTCGATGCCCTGCCCCAGCATCGATCAATCGCTGAAGTGCATACCTGCTGCGCGCAGGTTCTTCATGGTGGCCAACGCGATCGCGGCGGGGTACCTGGTGCTGTCCCTCCCCTTCTCCGCCGCCATCGTCCTGCGCCCACAGGCCATCGGCCTGCGCCACCTCCTGCTCGTCTGCGACTTGGTGGCTAGCTAATAACTCTCTCTCGCTCTCTCTAATTTCTTGCACTCGATTATATTATATTGCCTGACGCATAGTATGCTTATTATTGTTGCTGCACGCAGATCATGGTGGGGATGCTGACGGCCGCGGCTGCTGCTGCTGCGGCCATCGTGGACCTGGCGCACTCGGGGAACATTCGCGCCAACTGGGTGCCCATCTGCATGCAGTTCCACGGCTTCTGCCAGCGCACCAGCGGCAGCGTCGTCGCCTCCTTCCTCGCCGTCCTCGTCTTGATATTCCTCGTCATCTTGGCCGCCTTCGCCATCAGGAGACGCTGAACTGAATGCTAGCTGAAGCTCTCTACCCATTTCGCGACTACGTGTGCGCTTTGCTGCCTTGAATCGTCTAATTTCGTGTACTTGTGCTATGAGATGTTTTGTTCCAGTGTGAGCACTGGCTAGTGGAGTGGATTGTTGTAGCTGGTGCATTGAGCTTAAAATTTATTGCCTGCAAATGCAAGCCGATCAGCCAGCGTGGTCTTGATTGCAAGTATATTCAACGGTCTTCTTTGACTCTTCAAGTAAATGAAGTGGGGCAATTGTTCAACGCGTAATCATATGAACAGCAAAGGCGTCATGGAAATGGCTGGAAGTAAGTACAGTACAGTTTCAAAAAAGGAAAAACAAAGGAACATATGCATTTTTTTTTGCAAAATCCGGCCCAGTTAGCCCGATAGAAGCCCGGCCCAGATCAATGTGGATCCGCACCAAACATTAGAGCAAACCAAGGGCCAAATCAGAACAAATCTGGTTCGAGTCGAGAGCTGCTGTCGCCGCCGGCGCTGCGCCTTAGGCCCCGTTTGGGAGGGCTTCACCGCCGCTTCAAGAGCGGCTTCAGGTGAAGCCCTTCCAAATATTTGTTTTGGGACCGGCTTCACGTGTGAAGCCGGTCCTGAAATTATCAGCGACTTACACAGGCAAGGTGAAATCATGAAATTGTGGCTTTACACGGCTTACACATCAATCTAACAAGTGAAGCTGTTGTGCCAAACATTTTCTAAAACGGCTCCAACTCCACCAGAAAAGCCGCTCCATCTGAAGAGCAAGAGCCGGAACTATTTTTGGAAGAGCCGGAGCCCTGCCAAACACACCCTTATCCTCCTCCATCCATCTCTGACTGCACCTGCACCTGGCTTTGGCATTCGAAAAGGGAACTCCGACGCCCACCACCATGCCCATGCTGATGCAATTCCACTCGATCCCCACCGCCTCCCTCGCCCACTCCCCACCTCCCACCTCCCAGGACGACCTTCAAGCCCATCGCCTCCTTCCGCCGCCCCTCCCCGCCTCCGCCTGCGCCCCCCAAAGCCTTCTCCTCCACCCCCGCCGCCTCCTCCCACGAACCCCCTCGCCTCCAAGCTCTGGCTGTCGAGCAAGCTCTCCCCACCGCCGCCTCCGCCGCCGTCGCGCCAGGCGATACAGGAGCCTCCGCCACCGCCGGAACCGGAGCAGGAGGCGGCGCCGCTGCGGCAGGAGGACTTCCGGCACAAGGGCAAGGTCTTCGTAGGGAACCTCCCGCTGTGGGCGCGTAAGCCGGAGATCGCCGAGTTCTTCCGCCAGTTCGGGCCCCTGGAGAAGGTGGAGCTCGTGCGCGGCCACGACGACCCCGAGCGCAACGTCGGCTTCTGCTTCCTCTACTACGGGGGCGACGACCCGGAGGCCGCGGCGGAGCGGGCGGTGGAGGTGGACGGGGTGGAATTCCGGGGAAAATCTCTCACCGTGCGACTCGACGACGGCAGGAAAGGGAGGGCCAGAGCGGAGGACCGGGCGCGCTGGGTCGAAGCCGGGGAGCGGCGGGAGGCTCGCTTGCCGTGGCACAAGGGCAGGGAGGAGGCGTGCCGCGAGTTCCGGAGGGTGCTGGAGTCGCGGCCCGAAAACTGGCAGGCTGTCGTCTCTGCTTTCGAGCGGATACCCAAGGTGGCTTCGCCGATCACCTCACCATTATCACCCGTGCTTATTTTCTTTTTACTGTAGGGTGCCATTTACGCAATTGCAAGGTGTAGGCAGCGTCATATGCTGAAGAATGCAGAGACGGGTGAACTTCTCCTGTCTTTGCGCTATCAATTATCATCTGCAAACGTTGCTGGGATACCAGCTCAGCTCTGATAGGCTCTTTTAAACAGTTGACAGCTCTGCTTAGAATCAGCTTTGCTAGGATGACACTGAATATGTCCATCTTCCTATCCTAGTTGTAGAGATAATTACAATGTTACATGGTGTCTGTTTGATGTCATTTCCAATCATGAGCTGATAGCAAAACTTAATCTCCAACTTGATCAGATAGCCTAGCCTCCTTCTGTTACTAACTCGGGTATTAATCAATGAACAATTTCATTCTTCCTATCCTAATTCAAGTATGAAACCTTTTCTTATTCCACAAGGTACTCTGTATTAGCAACATGCAGCCATACCCCTGATAATTTTGACATAAACTTTGCTACCTTGCCCTACGATTTGTTAGAGATCTGGATAATGACGGGAAAATTAGTGTATATCTCCAACCCTAGATGGGTGGGTATATATAGATCCTATACATGGGCCTCTAGATAGGCCTCTATTCACAAGGGCTCAATATACTCCAACACCCCCCCGCAGTCTGAACTACCGGCACAGCGGTGTTCAAGACTGGACAACAAGAAAGCTAACACCTCTCCCGCAGTCTGAACAACCGACGCAGCGGTGTTCAAGACTGGACAAGATGAGAGTACAAGTAGAGCACAAAAGGGCTAATACCCCCCGCAGCCACAACTAGCCACCGGCTACGTTGAGGCTGGATCGAAACTCCGAGAAGGTCGACGAGGGCAGCCCCTTCGTGAAGATGTCAGCAAACTGGGAGGTAGTCGGGACATGGAGTACCCGAACATCGCCGATGGCGACTCTGTCGCGCACGAAGTGTAAGTAGATCTCCACGTGCTTCGTCCGCTGATGCTGAACGGGGTTGGTGGAGAGATACACGGCATTGACGTTGTCGCAGTAGACGAGCGTGCTCTTGGCGAGCGGGCTGTGGAGCTCCGCCAAGAGCTGTCGCAGCCAGGACGCCTCCGCCACGCCGTTTGCGACAGCCCGGTACTCCGCCTCGGCACTGGAGCGGGAGACAACCGGCTGCCGCTTGGACGACCAGGAGACCAGGTTGCCGCCCAGGAAGACGGTGTAGCCGGAGGTGGAGCGACGAGTGTCCGGGCAGCCAGCCCAGTCAGCGTCTGTGTAGACCACCAGCTCAGCAGAGGACGAGCAGTGAAGTACCAGGCCGAGGTCCACAGTGCCACGGACGTATCGGAGGAGACGCTTCAGCGCAGCAAGGTGTGACTCCCGGGGATCATGCATGTAGAGACAGACCTGCTGAACAGCGTAGGTGAGGTCCGGCCTGGTGAAGGTGAGGTACTGCAAAGCGCCGGCCAGACTCCGGTAGGCTGTAGGGTCAGCGACCGGATCACCCTGATCAGCAGACAGCTTCGCCTGAGTGTCGACTGGAGTGGAGCAGGGCTTGCAATCAGTCATCCCAGCCCGCTCCAGAATATCGAGGGCGTACTGCCGCTGGTGCAGAAGAAGACCAGATGGGCGAGGCTCAACAGTGACGCCCAAGAAGTGGTGGAGCTGACCAAGATCCTTCATAGCGAACTCCTACTGCAGAGAGGAGATGGCACTGTGAAGCAACTGCTGACTGGAAGCTGTGAGCACAATGTCATCGACATATAGCAGCAGATATACCGTCTCATCCCCACGGCGGTAGATGAAGAGAGACGTGTCAGACTTGGCCTCGGTGAACCCCAGTGTCAGCAAGAACGTGGCGAACCGAGAGTACCAAGCCCGTGGAGCCTGCTTCAGTCCATAGAGAGACTTGTTGAGCCGGCAGACCATATCCGGACGACTCGAGTCCACAAATCCCGCAGGCTGAGAGCCGTGAAGAAATGCATTCTTCACGTCCAGCTGGTGCACTGGCCAAGTGCGCGAGAGCGCAAGCGAGAGGACCGTGCGCACCGTAGTGGGCTTCACGACCGGGCTGAAAGTCTCATCATAGTCCACATCAGGCCGCTGAGTGAACCCCCGGAGAACCCAGCGAGCCTTGTAGCGCTCCAGTGTGCCGTCAGCCCGACGCTTATGCGTCCAGATCCACTTGCCAGTCACCACATTGCAACCAGACGGACGCGGCACGAGGTCCCACGTCTAGTTGGTAAGAATAGCCGCGTACTCCTCTTCCATCGCGCGACGCCAGTGAGGATCCGCCAAGGCGTCGCGGACAGAGGAGGGTACCGGAGAGACCCGCGGCTCTCCCTCGGTAGCGGAGAGAGTCGCGGCCTGGGACGCCATCCGCCGAGTCACCATGGGATGGATATGCCGAGGATCCCGATGGACGACTGGCGGGTGGTACACCTCCGGCTCTGCTCGAGAGGGAGCCGGAGGAGGCGGCGGCGGCGGCGGCTCCGGTGTCGGCGTCGCAGGAGCCTCCGGAGCGGGTGGCGGCGCCGGTGTCGACGCGGAACGGCGCTGGTACACCTGCACCGGCTCAGCGTACCGCCGCGGCGCCGAGGTCGGCGCCGAGCAACGCCGGTACACCTGCACCGGCTGAGCGTACCGCGCAGGGGCAGGGGAAGGCACCGGGGCCGCGCGTGGCGCAGCGGGAGACACCGGGGCCGCGCGCGGCACGGCCGGAGGTCTGGGGGCCGCGCGTGGCACGACCGCTGGTACCGGGGCCGCGCTCGGCGTAGCAGGGATCATAGGAAGTGGTGCCGGTGCGCCGGGAAAACCTGCAGGAAAAGGACAGACAGGTAACGGTGGCTGGACCACCAGGTCAGTCGGAAACAGGGACGCCAGCTCGGGATCAGGAGATGGTGTGGAAGAGGTGGAGTAGGGAAATCCGACTCGTCGAAGACAACGTGTCGGGAGATCAGAACGCGGCGAGAGGTGAGGTCAAAGCATCGGTACCCCTTGTGGTCAGGGGAGTACCCAAGGAACACACAACGAGTCGAGCGGGGCGCCAGCTTGTGAGAAGCGATGGCGGACGTGTTAGGGTAACACGCACACCCGAAGACCCGAAGGTGGTCGTAGCGAGGAGGGGTACCGAAAAGAGCGTGGTGTGGAGTGGGAGCAGGAGAAGCAGTGGACGGAAGACGGTTGAGCAGGTAGGTGGCGGTGTGGAGGCTCTCAGCCCAGAAGCGCGGGGGGAGAGAAGCCTGGATCAGAAGGGTGCGCACGACGTCGTTCGTCGTGCGAATCATCCGCTCAGCCTTGCCGTTCTGAGGAGAGGTATACGGACAAGACATACGCAGCTGAACACCCCGAGACAGGAAGAAAGACCGGGAGGTAGAGTTATCGAACGAACTCCCGCCCGTTGTCACACTGGACGGCCTTAACGGTGAGGCCGAACTGAGTGGACACCCAGGCAAAGGGAAGGAGGAGAGAGGAGGGGGAGGAGGAGCCGGCGGCCGGCCATGCTGGCCGGCGGCGGCGCAACAGGGGAGCCCTGGCGGCTGGAATAGAGAGGTGGAAAACCTAATCTACTAATACCATAATGACGGGAAAATTAGTATATATCTCCAACCCTAGATGGGTGGGTATATATAGATCCTATACATGGGCGTCTAGATGGGCCTCTATACACAAGGGCTCAATATACTCCAACACTGGAGTTGGTGGTCATTTAATTTGTTTTATGTGAACAATTATGTTTTGGTTGCAATGTTGTTTTTTTTGGGCATCTAGTAGTCATGTATTAAATATTAACAAGTCCCTTCCTACAAAAGTTCCATAGCTCTTTCGCTAAGTGTGCAGGGCTCCAAATGAAGGGGGAAAATATGTAGGTTGATATTTTTTTCCTTTGGAGTTTATGATCAGAATATAGAGTTGTCTCATAGTTTTAAGGTTTTCCTTTTGGTGGCAATGTGGCATTACTTATAGTCTCTTTTTATCTTGATTTTCAGCCATCAAGGAGAGAATTTGGTCTGATGGTTGTGTATTATGCCAAGCGAGGTGATAAGCATCATGCTCGTGCAACATTTGAGAACATGAGAGCAAGAGGAATAGAACCCAATGCATTTGTCTTCACAAGGTAGGTGCATCGTTCATTCATTCCTGTTGTTTGAAACTTCCTCCGATCACAAATATAAGTCCATCTAGGTTTGTCCTAAGTCACCTCTGTCAGTTTTTCTTTAATTTACTATATCATATGTGTGTATGTGTGTGAATGACTGGCAAATGAGCTCTATCAATGTCTCTATGCTGGCTTGTCTCCTGCATTAAGTTTACTTCATTTCATGCAGCCTTGTTCACGCTTATGCAGTTGCTAGAGATATGTGTGGTGCACTTTCATGCATTGAGGAAATGAAATCTGAGGGCCTTGAACTGACAGTTGTTACTTATAGTATCCTTATCGCAGGATATGCCAAAATCAATGATGCTCAGTGAGTGTTCCCCCCACCCCCACCCCCACCCCCACCCCCATTTACTTCAGCATTGCTCTATGTGGTACTCAACATTCTTTATTCCAGGATTCTGATATAGCTACAACTGTCCTTTCATATATGATACTCGGTCTTTTCATTTCTAGTCTTTCTCGTATCAGTAGTTCAGTACCCTTGGTTTCTTGCTAATCGTTTTACCTTGTTCTGGAAGATCTGCAGACAACTTGTTCAAAGAAGCTAAGACCAAGCTCGACACTCTGAATGGAATCATATATAGCAACATTATACATGCTCACTGGTTAGTAGTTACTGGATACCAGATTCATAAATATCGTAAACTTGAGGGAAAAATTATACAGCTATAACGAAAATGATTGCTACATTGTCTGTTTACCAATAGATTATGTTAAAGCACTCAGATAGTGTACTTTTGCAGCCAATCTGGGAATATGGATCGAGCTGAAGAGCTGGTCCGTGAAATGGAAGCGGATGGAATTGATGCTCCTATTGATGTTTATCACAGTATGATGCATGGATATACTATCGTTCAGGATGAAAAGAAATGTCTAATTGTGTTCGAAAGGCTGAAGGTACGGAAGACATTCCATGTGTTCAAAAGAAAGAATTGCCTTTTCATTTATTATGATCACCTTCTTAACCTACAATATATTTGAGGCTTTTCATATGGGATGGAAGGGGAATGAAGTGCTGTATTGGCCAATCTGATTCGATGTTTTTTTCACACTTTGCAGGAGTGTGGCTTCAAACCATCAATAATATCTTATGGTTGTCTTATTAACCTGTATGTCAAGGTTTGTTCATCTCTTGTATGTTCTCATGTATTGCAGCCCGTTCATCGTGCTGAATATGCTTCATTTTTTCTTCTATCATTTTCCTTTTTGGGTCAATGCATCAAAGTAGCTTTATTAGACTAGTTCTTGGAAACTTCAATGGAAGGTGATTGACAAAATAAGATACTTCACGTGCAGTTTTGATTTAAACTGTGAGGTCATAAAATTGTTTGACGAATCATTTGATCTTGAAGCTTTATATTGTTTGTACATACTCTGTGCACATGTTTGAATGAAAAACAATAACTGATGCCGGTTTGGAATTTCTCTTTCAGATTGGGAAGGTTTCCAAAGCCTTAACTATTAGCAAAGAAATGGAATCATGTGGTGTCAAACATAACAACAAAACTTACTCTATGCTGATCAATGGATTTATCCATTTGCATGACTTTGCAAATGCTTTTAGCATATTTGAGGACATGCTAAAATCAGGTTTGCAGCCTGATCGTGCCATATACAATTTGCTGATAGAGGCATTTTGTAAGATGGGAAATATGGATCGTGCTATTCGCATATTTGAAAAAATGCAGAAGGAACGAATGCAAGCATCAAATAGAACATTCAGGCCTATCATAGAAGGTTTTGCAGTTGCTGGAGATATGAAAAGGGCTCTGGATACCCTTGATCTGATGCGGCGAAGTGGCTGTGCTCCTACTGTAATGACTTACAATGCTCTTATCCATGGGCTAATTAGAAAGCACCAGGTATATTTTCAACTGCATGTTAGGTTCTTCACTCAGACTTACTTCTGGCATGAACCTTTTTTTTTGTGTGCTCGCAGGTTGAAAGAGCTGTTTCTGTGCTTGACAAGATGTCTATTGTTGGCATTGCACCAAATGAGCACACATATACTATCATTATGAGAGGTTATGCTGCTGTTGGAGATATTGGAAAGGCTTTCGAGTATTTCACCAAAATCAAAGAGAATGGTTTAAAGCTTGATGTGTACATTTATGAAACATTGCTCAGAGCCTGTTGCAAATCAGGAAGGATGCAAAGCGCCTTAGCAGTCACACGAGAGATGAGCTTTCAAAAGATACCAAGGAATACATTCATATATAATATTTTGATTGATGGGTACGTACTAATATAAACACATTAGTTAAGGCCAGTTAACTTCATTTCTATCCAGTCTTATGGCATCTGAATATTTTTTAGTTTTTTTACTGCCTCAGTAAAAGGAAATCTTTACAATTCAATCTCTTTTAACATTTTCTTTTACATGTACACCTCTTGGGGAACAATTTTGAAAATTGACCTTTTTGCACAGCATCGTGACATTTGGTGCAATTGTAGAATAGCATATCGCTGTGACCTTCGGCGCTTTCTTCTGTGTTTGACTTGCAGGATCCTACAAGGCAACAATTACGGTGCCAAATGTCAGGTTGTCAGGCAAAAGGGTCCTTTTTCAGATATTATTACCCTATGGGCCCCATTTATGAAAAATGTTTTAAAAAAGGACGAAATATAAAGATTTTACCTCAGCAACTCAGGCACTTTTTTCATTTCATGTTGATTCATTGTTACTTGAGCCATATTATTACTTGGAATACTAATAGTTTTTCAAATTCTTGTTAGAGATTGTATTTTCTTGTATCATCACTTATATTCTGTGCAGTTGGGCTCGGAGAGGAGATGTCTGGGAGGCAGCAGATTTGATGAAACAAATGAAAGAGGATGGAGTTCCTCCTAACATCCATACATATACATCCTACATAAATGCTTGCTGCAAAGCAGGAGACATGCAGGTATGCCCATTTTTCATCAAAATATTTATTACTAGTTTCTGGTGACAGAGCTGGGCATAGCCTGATAGTGATAGTACGATGCAATGGGATACACATTAATGGATGTTGTTTAAGGCAGCCGAGCACAATGCTTGTATGGCCCTGCATTGGTATAATGTGCCTGCACGGCTTCATGTTATTCTTACTGGAAGGTTATGAATGTGAAAGTATTTATCCTAGCCTTTGTTGCACGCTGTTTGTTAACCTCTTGTTGAACTATTTATTGTAGAGAGCAGAAAATGTGATTCAAGAAATGGCAGATGTTGGATTGAAACCCAATGTCAAGACATATACCACCTTGATTAAAGGTTGGGCTAGGGTGTCACTACCAGATAGAGCCTTGAAATGCTTCGAGGAGATGAAAATGGCTGGGCTTAGGCCTGATGAGGCTGCTTATCATTGCTTGGTGACCTCACTTCTCTCGAGGGCAACTGTGATGGAGGGAAGCACCTACACAGGAATCTTGAGTGTCTGTAGGGAAATGTATGAGAATGATTTGACTGTTGACCTGCGAACAGCTGTTCACTGGTCAAAATGGCTTCACAAGATCGAGAGGACGGGAGGGGCACTAACAGAAGCACTTCAGAGAATATTTCCGCCTGATTGGAATTCATCAGAAAATTTGGAGGCTTCAAATTCTGTAAGTGATGGAGATTCTGAGTCTTGCAGTGATTCAGACTTTAGTGACAATGATGAAGATCATGATATTGGTGACCACTGACATAATATTGAGACAGTGCTAACCTTTTTGCAATCCTTCATTACTGCTTCAGGGCCAGAGTTAAGCCATCAAGGTATGCTGCGCACATGTGTGCTTACGATATGTCAAACTTTTTGTGACCTTAGATACATAGTAATTTAGTATGCCTATCATGAATGGATTTACATTTACTGTAAGTTCTTGTAGCAATCATGTTTGAAAGATCCGCCAATATTGATCACTAATTGCCAGTTTGTGGAGTTTCTGATAATTTTGTTCCAGGGCACAGCTAAAACTATTTTCAAATTGATAGTGTTTCTGACGAAGCCCTATGTATCCACTGTACAGGCTATTTGCTTGTGGACTGCCAAAGAGGAGGGTTTTGAATCTTATCGTGTTTTAAGCCTCAGCTGTCTGGCCTCTGCGGCATTTCCTCAAGAGTTGCAGACGCTCAGTAACTGTTCTGCTGGGGCTGAAGGCACAGGCTGTCAATGCAACAGATGAAGGTCACTCAGTTATGTGTGTTGCTGTACAGATCAATGACTCGTAGTACAGGTAAATATTCTCTATACTCTTGAGATATTGACTAGTTCATTCTTGTTATTGCTATTTCTAGTGCAACCTGACTCATGAGTTAAGTTCAGTTTTGTGTGATTGGAGAAAATCAGGCTAAGCTATATTTTTACTTAGCTTATTTGATATCTGTTCCAGGTAGGGTTTTTGTACAGTTACTTGGAGCAACATTTTGTAAAAGGAAATTCTTGGCTGTCTTTCGTGTTGTTCTATGTCAAATGTACCAGCCATAATAAGAAATTAAGAAGGGCTCTGCACTCATTTCATAGTATGACATTACTAGGACCTACGGGAGTAGGGGTTTGTGGGGCTACGGTTGGTTACCACCTCTGTGGCTCTGTCATTGGCATTGAGCGAGCATTTCTCAGCGCAGAACTCGTAACTACACTTGGTCAGGACAGTACTACGTTATACTAGTGTACATACAGTTTGCAACCTCTTCTCTTCATTTGATAAGCTATGAGCTGATTAGCTGAAATGCGTGCTGCGAAAACCAACTGGTGATTTTAAACATGGTAAAATAGGAGTTTAAACATGATGTTAAACCAACTTGCTAGATAATGTGTGTGGATCCTTGTCTTTGTTCTAATGATTTTACACATGGTAAAATAGGAGCTTAGATTCGTGGCTTCTGCTTTAATGCAGCCTGTGTGGCGATTGAATGGGAGGAATTCCCTCTTGAAACTGAAGTACAACTCCAATCAAGTGATACATGATGACTGTTTTCTCATTTAAGGTTTGGCATCTTCCAGTACAGCAGCTTCAATCAAATGAGCCTTAACGTAGCACAGACCGGTTCAGTGTGAGCTTGGAATTGCTCGCCCCTGTCCAAGCTGAGAACTTTTACTAGCCGGGTCACTTGAATGCCTGCCTGCACAAGACGGCATTATATTTCTTGAGACTGGTGTGTGTGTTTGTGCGCTTGTGTGTGATATGAGCTGCGAATCTTAGCTGGCCGGTATCTTTCATTGAATCGAAAGTGGCCTCCCACATTCAAGTCTTGCCACAAGATAAAACAGTGCTTCATTTATGCCCGCTATTTATGCTTGCTTACTGCATTGCCCTTCTGAATTCATTTGCACCATAAATTCTTGCAAGGAAAATCTTAATTGTGGTTGCAGTGCAATACTATGTGGCTTGAATGTCCTTTTCATAAATAATTCGCCGAATAAACCTTTATTATATATATCGAATATGTGTTTCTTTTTTTCTTCTTTTATTTGTGGAAATTCCATGTGAGTTTTCCTTCGGGGTGGGGGTGGGGTTAAGAAATTGCATATACATTAAAAAAAATTGAAGTAACATATGCATTTTCTTAGAGAGATTTTGCAACATTGTGGCAAATAGAAAATCCGGCAGAGTGCAGTGTTTGATTGACGTTGGAAGGTGGAAGGTTAGGTCTATGTGTCCAGCTTCAGCTGGATGATGGGAGCAATATTTTTGTTCCTACAGGAGAAACTGCACGTGATACGGCAAAAGCGCAACAACTCCCATAATCTCGTTCTTTAGGGGGGAAAATGCTGACTTCTGAGCTCATAGGGGTGGAATTTCAGCTGTTTCAAAAGTTAGCAATAATGGCGGCAGTGTATGGTGGTGTTTTGCTTGATCATTTGGTGCAACCTGTAAATCTTTTCCAGTCTTTTTTTTTTGTAGAAAACAATATTTTCCAGTCTGCCAAAGTACTTCCTCTGTTTCAACATACTATCTCAGGTTTATTGGGGGTTATTTCAAGAATGGTTACGGCATGAGGTGTAGCTTTTTTGGTTTGCCCCATACGTGCCCCTGCCTAGAGTACTCCCTTTGGCTATAAATGTAAAGCATATTCTGTTCGAAGGAAACCATAAAAGTAAATTTTGACCTTTGTTGTTTCTTACAATAAGTCAATTGCTATAAAATCATTATTGCTGTGAGTATTTTGAATACAAATCTATTGATGTGACTTTATACCAAAAGATATGTAATTCGGTAAATCATCATAGTCCAAGCTCGTAAAGTTTGACTTTTCTCGATCAAAATGGAACTATGAAAGCTATGCACAATTCAATTTCATTGATTGATTACCGCTGCATTTTCTGTACCACTAGTCTGTGGTTGTTGGACGACATTTTGAAACAGATGCTGCTTGCACGTGTTTGAAATGACCAAGTCCTAGCTAATCATGCGCATGGACTGAGGAAACAAAAATGATTTCTGGGAAAACAGCATGGATGGGCCAAAGTGGCATTCCTTTCTAGAAATATAGGGGTGGCTGTTTTTTTTTCTATTAGTAACCGTATGGAGAATTAGTATGAAACTCTGTTCAGTTGGTTTGTCAGCCAGCCAACCAGCAAAAGTTGTGAAGAAGGGACCAGTGCTAGGTAGCTGGCCTGGCCCTTATTTCGGTTTTTGGCCTAGTAGCAATATAGCATGGCTGTAAAACTAATGGGTCCTGCTTGACCGACCTAAAATGACTTTGATTGCAACTATTTTATTTGGTGGCGACCATTGTAGCTGCTGCAGGAAGACGGTCTTTGATTCAGAGGAGAAGAAGCTCGAATTGAAGTGTTGAGCAGTTGATGCACCGAAGTGGCTCGGCAGTGGCGCCAGCCATATACGCCCCTCTTCACTCCACCCGCGCAACCGCAAGGCACGCTCAGCACAGCGCTATATATAAATGCTCTGGAGCTGCACCATTCTTTGACAAGCCAATCAGCAAGAGCTAGATAGCCTCGCATCTCTGCTCCGCTCTCCTCCCCTCTCCTCTCTTCCGGCCATAGCCTATAGGCAGAGAGCGAGGCAAGTAAGTGAGGAATCGAAGGTGCATGAGCGGCGAGGAGCAGGGGAAGAGGTCGCCGATGTCCGGGGCGGCAGAGTCGTCGTCGCCGGCGAGCTCGTGCGTGTCGTCGGACGCGGAGGACGAGGTGGTGGTGGTGCAGGCGGCGAAGCCGATGGTGGTGGTGGGTTGCCCGCAGTGCCTCATGTACGTGATGCTGTCCGGGGAGGAGGCGCAGCCCAAGTGCCCGCGGTGCAAGAGCCCCGTGCTGCTGCACTTCCTCCGCGCCGACGCCGACGCCGACGCCGACGCCGCCAGCAACAACAACACCAAGCTGCCGGCTGCCACCGCCAGGCGCTAGCCACCACAGCCCACAGCCTCTTCTGTCTGTGTCCCTCTAATTTATATTAATATATTAACCCGTCGTGTGTTAAATCTAATTTGCTCGCTCTGTAGTTTCTTCTTCCTCCTCCTCCATGTCTATTTTCCTCATTCGCGTGTTAATCAGCAGTTTCCATTATTCTATCTTCTATCCGCGCGCACTAGTAGTACCGTATCTTCTCTCCTTTATCAGTTGGAAGTTAGCTAGCTAGCTAGCAAAGGGTGGATTTTAGGCAAGTAATATATTCTTATATATATAATGTATCCATGATGCAGCTGTGAGTTAATTTAGCCGATCCATTCAAATGCTTTCAATTAATCTCAGCTCAAAGCAAAGTTAATAATACACCCGACTGATGGTTGTAAGGATCTTTGCACTCTCTCTCAATTAACCTACTCGTATAGTAGTGAGCTCTTTACCATTAACATATGTCACATCTGTCCCCCTCACAAAAATTTATTGGTTCTTGTCGAAGTCAGCTATAAGCTTACAGTTTGCTTCTTCATTCAGCCTGCTTATTACATCTTTTTATTATGCTTGCTCTCATGAGCTTCGTAGTCAGCTATGTGCAGTGGAGGATAGAATTAAATGGCAGCTACTTTTAATTAAATTTTGGGTAGAGTAGCCTGTGACCATCCCATCCAGGTCGCTTAATTAAAATGGCGAGGAGAGCAATAAAATGGTGGGATGGATCATGCGTAACTTGTGTGCATCTTAATGGCTGGCCGGTTAATTATTGGGCAGATATGATGTATAGATGCATGCATGGAATGCAATAGCAATGGCTACCTGAATCGTCGTCATCATCATGTAATAAACGGGACTTTACTAATATATAGTTAGGAAAATAATAATTAGGAGGAGGAGGGGAAAAGGGGCCGTTGAGAGGAGGAATCGCATCGCATCGCAGCGGAGGCTTGAATTAGCATGTGATGGTGATGAAGCTAGCACGGCCACATTTATTTATACCCAGACCCAGCATCCAGTGACCGGGGAAGCAGGCCAACTTGTCTTTCTGTGCGTGCGTGAGCTCCAGAAAAGTGGTGGTGGTTCGCATCTCGGCCGGTGCGTGGTTCGCACGCACACCTCCTGACCTCCCCTCCCCCAAACACATGATGAGCCACTAGCTCCGCCTTGCTGCCTTTTTATGCCGCCCGGCCCGGCCGGGTTGCAAAGGGAAAGCTTGCTGCTGTATCCTTCCTTCCTCGTCTTGCTCCGCCCCGCCGCCACCGGCACCGGCACCGGCACCGGCACCTTTCCTTTGCGCTCTTCTCTTCTCTCTCACCATTGTTGCATTGGCCGCATGCATGCATGCATCGCAGTGCCCCGCAACTTCCGGCTGCTGGAGCGCGGCGAGAAGGGCATCGGCGACGGCACCGTCAGCTACGGCATGGACGACGGCGACGACATCTTCATGCGCTCTTGGACAGGAACCATCATAGGGCCCCTCAACGTACGTGCCGTTGCCGCCCGCCGTGCGATTCCACTCCAGGATCAACCTCACCTGCGTCAACCCACCCGGACACAGGCCTCGTACGTCGTATACTTGCTGTAATTAACAACCAACTAATAACTGTATCATGCATGCAGGTTGAAGGGAACAAGTTCCAGATGCTGTCCAAGTGGCAGCGGGAGTACACGATGGAGCACATCCTGACGCAGCTCAAGAAGGAGATGGCGGCGCCGCAGAACCGCAAGCTGGTGCAGCCAGCAGCCCCCGGAAGGGACTTTCTTCACCCAACAAGAAAATTAATGAAAAGATATATATGATGGATGCATGGATGTTTTCGTGCTAGTAGGCTAGCTCCAATTAATTTCTTCATGACCGTACCGTACTTGATCAAAGAGGCTGTATGTGTTGTGTGTACTTACGCAGTAGCTAGTAGTGTCGTATTACTATTAGTACGTATGTGCGTCGTCGTCTTATTAACTTATTGATCCAATTGGTAATGATGATTGTTTGCTTGCTATATACATACAAATTAAATATCCTGCACACTGAACACATAACACACTCAGTTTGGTGAGGAAATTGCATGCATTGGGCTTTGTTTCATGTGGACGTTGGGCTTGGGATGTCCAGTCCAGTCCAGTCAGGTTGAGGAATTCGGGCTGCGGCGCCCAGCCTGAGCACAGGTGCCAACCAAGCAGATTAGCCGGCATGTATGCTGCTATATGCAGTATGCTTGTCCCGTGACGCCACCGGCGATCAGATTTATTTTGCTACCGAGCTAATGAGACTCATCCAGTCGATGCTGACCGTCCATATATACTGGGTCAATTGCGGTTCATCAGGGTGTTCAACCCAATCATGCTCATGCCTTAAACAACCCTCCTTTCCTTCCATCCTGGTCGACCGCACGCCAAAAATGCGTCGATCCCTGTCGCCCGCCCGCCCTGGCCGCGCTGCTCATGTCGTCGGGCCTCGTCTGCAACCCGGACGTGGCCTGGGTCACCTTCCACTCCGCCTACGACCTGGCCTACCTCGTCAAGCTCCTCATGGGCCGCAAGCTGCCAAGGTCGCTGCCCGAGTTCCTCAAGTGCGTGCGCGTCTACTTCGGCCCCGAGGTCTACGACGTCAAGCACATGATGCGCTTCTGCGGCGGCGCACTCCACGGCGGCCTCGAGCGCGTCGCCGCCGCCCTCCAGGTGCAGCGCGCGGCGGGGCGGGGCCACCACTCACCAGGCAGGCTCCGACAGCGTGCTCACCTGGGACACGTTCAGGCGGATGAAGAGCCTCTACTTCGCAAAGGAAGGCAGCCTACAGCAGCTCTGCGCCGGCGTGCTCTTCGGACTGGAGCTCCAACTCCAAGAGGACGCCAACAAGCAGCTTCTCAGATGAACTCCCCGACCAAGAGCTTTTCTTTCTTTTCTTTTCTTGTACATACAGTACAAAGCAGCTCGACTCAATTGCTCCTCTCCCGAAATGAATTCGATGGGGACAATAATAATTAAATTAAATTAGATTAGATTGAATTGAATTCTCCTGTACTACTAACTGCCAGTAGTACATGCCAAGGCCGTCCAATTTAAGCCCTTGTTTAGTTGTATAATTCAAAATTCTAATTTTTTTTCCGGCCCTGCATGAAGATTTAAATCTAGACGAAATAAAAAACACATTGCACAGTTTGCCTGTAAATCGCGAGATGAATCTAATGAATCTAATTAGAGCGTAATTAGACGCTAAATTGCTACAGTAATGCTACTGTAAACAATCTCTAATGATGTATTAATTAGGCTCATTAAATTCGTCTCGCGATTTACAGACGAGTTCTGTAATTAATTTTATGATTAGTCTATGTTTAGTATTTCAAATGTAGAAAGATTCCCTTTCAAAAATTTTACGCCTTGCAACCAAACTAATTTCATAAGTCGCGACTTAGCTTGATTGTAATTATTTTTATATTAAATTTACATCTGAACACTCGAATTTACATCTTGATGTGACAGCGATTTAAAAAAATCAAACAAGGCCTAATATTATTTGGTTCGTTGAAGATGGAAAAATTAACCGGCGACTGACCTGACTTGGGCAGGGGCGTGGCTAGTTTACGGTTCACCGTACAGGACCCTCCGTAGATTTTTCGACAGTAATTTTTTTCGTTTTTAGAAATTTTTTTGTCATTTTCTGAGAAAAAAGAATTCAGACGTTTTTTTGAGACAAATAATTTTTCAAGTGAAAATTTGGTGGGTAGAAAAAATTTCAAAAAACAAATTAGTGAGATAAAAAAAAATTACGAGAGAAATTTATCAAATGGAAGAAACAAAAAATGTACATCCAAAATCCGTCGTTGCTTGCGCCTTCGATTCAGGAGTGAACGCCCCAACTGCCGCCCCGCCTGAGCTCTTCCACGGCAACTCTCCGTCGACACTCGACGCCCGTGTACCTGCAACTAAAGACCAAGCACACGATCACACCGCACGGTTGACAATGCACCCATCACAGCCAGGAGAGAGTACTGCTCATTCCTCAATCTCCCCCTTGATGAGTGCATACTCATCACAGACAGGAGTGAGTACTGCTCATTCCTCAATCTCCCCCTTGATGAGTGCATTGTCAACACACCACCTATAACCAGAGAAGTGATAAAGATAAAAAGTGGCAAGAAAAGGTGAAGAGCTCAAGCAAGTGACAAAAAGCTCAGAAAGGCAAGAACAGTCACTTACTCAAGCAAAGATCGATTCCCTAATACAAAGGCAACGGCTCGACGCACTCGATCAAAAGCCAAAACATGACTCCTCATAGACAGAGGTGAAGCTCGACGCAGTCATGCAAGAAGCAGAGGAAAAACGAGGAAACCAGGAGCCAAACAAAATAGAAACTCCCCCTGAAATGCATTTCCCCCTCACAAGTGCAACTCTCACCGCATGTATGCACTCTCAAAGCCCTGTGCGCAACAAGTTTTTCAAAAATCAAATAGGTCACCCCCTTGTTCGATCACTTCTCCCAAAAATTCTCCCCCCTGTTGGCACATGCACACATCAAGCCTAAAATATGCCTAAAGCTCCCCCTAAAATCATGCTATGCAATGAATATCGTGCAGAGGGTGTAAGTGAAACACTCAGGCATACACAGATATGATCAACTAGTGACAGGCATGTGTGCTTCATAAACAGGAACTGAATCTAGCTCAACAGGGTATATCTATCAAGTCTAGAGCTAGCAAGTTCAGTTCAGTAGAAATAAAAGCATCACCCATGATCTAGCAACAACAAGTAGGAGAAAGAAAGCAGTGCTGACCAAACTCATACAAGGTGATCCAAAGCAGCCAAAATGATTTATCATGAAACAGTTCTGCATTTCAAAACTTGCATTTTAATAAAGATTTAACATGTTATATCAAACAAGTGATTCTGCTAGGGGTTGAAAGCTTGTCATGCTTTACTTAGCAGCGAGGCCAAACCTATACCAAAGGCAGTTAGAAGTTTAAGGCACTCACTTCAGTCATGCACAGGCTTGCCCAGGTTCTCACTAGTGCTATGTGAGCCGTCCCGAAAGCTCGATTAGTGCGACAATCAATCCCACCTGGATCTTTTCATTCTATTTCAGACATATATTAAACAAATTTATCAATTTTCAACTCATGTCCAAGATTAAGAGTCACACTAGCATGAATAAGATAGCAAAGCATATCGATACATCCTAACATGCTAGTAGCCAAAACAGGGTGATCATATTTTCAGATTTTCAAATCAAAATAACTTAACTCAGATGATATGACATAAACTGAGGAGCAAGCTATACATGATCAAGTTTAAGAAATTACACTAGCAAGCACTAGAGGATCATAACAGTGTATACAAGAATGCCAGTACAGTGAAGAAATGTCAGAATGCAGAAATATACAATGCATATACACAATGCAACTACCAAACCTAGAAAACGAAGAGAAGGACAAATAAAACATACAAAGCTAACCAAAGAAAAGTCTGCGATCAAAAGGGGTAACAAACTCCAAGCTCCCCTCGCAAGCGAGCAAAGATGTCCTGCTCAAGTGGTTTGAGGAGGATATCTGCACTTTGCCTCTCTGAAGGGACATGGATCAAGTCTATGTGGCCTCTCTCATGGTTATCTCGCAGAAAATGGAACCAGATATCTATTTGTTTGGTTCTGGAGTGTAGGACAGGGTTCTTTGCAATGCTAATAGCTGACATATTGTCTACAAAGATGGGAACCCTACCGAAACTCAAACCATAATCCTGCAAGGTTTGTTTCATCCAAAGGATCTGGGAGCAACAGCTAGCAGCGGCAACATACTCAGCTTCTGTGGACGAAAGCGCTACGCTAGCCTGCTTGCGAGAGGACCAAGACACCAAAGATGTACTGAGAAATTGACAAGTGCCGGATGTCGACTTGCGATCCAACCGACACCCACCGAAATCAGCATCAGAAAAGCCCACCAAAACTATAGAAGAATCTGCAGAATACCAAAGACCAAATTCAGGAGTGAATTTCAGATACCTGAAGATGCGTTTCACCACCTGCCTGTGGGAGGTGCGCGGCGAAGCCTGATACCGCACGCAGAGGCCGACGCCGAACTAAATGTCCGGCCGAGTTGCCGTCAGGTACAGGAGGGAGCCGATCATGCTCCTGTACTCCTTCTGGTCCACCGCCTCGCCATCCAAGTCCTCATCAAGCACTGTCGAAGTGCTGATCGGAGTCGGCTGAGGAGACAAGTCACTCATGTCGAACTTCCGCAGTAAGTCCCTGGTGTACTTGGCTTGATGGACAAACGTGCCCTGGGAAGTTTGCTTGATCTGCAGCCCGAGGAAGAACTGCAGCTCACCCATCATGCTCATCTCGAACTCCCTGGACATCTGCTCAGAAAACTTAGAGATAAGAGCATGAGAAGAGCCACCAAAGATAATATCATCCACGTATATCTGAACTAATAAAAAGTCAGATCCAGAGCGCATGAGGAACAAAGTCTTATCAACACATCCCATTTTGAAACTTTGAGCAAGTAAGAATGTTTTCAGTCTATCATACCAAGCTCTAGGTGCCTGTTTCAAACCATAAAGTGCTTTCTGAAGTTTATAAACACGGTTTCGAAATTTGGGATTTTCGAAACCAGGGGGTTGTTTCACATAAACCTCTTCTTCGATAAAACCATTTAAGAAGGCAGATTTCACATCCATTTGGAAAACCTTAAAACCCATGGAAGCAGCAAAAGCAAGAAAGATCCGAATCGCTTCCAAACGAGCAACTGGGGCAAAAGTTTCCTCAAAATCAATCCCTTTTTTTTGGCAAAACCCCTGGGCAACAAGACGAGCCTTGTTTTGAACAACCAACCCATCCTCACCCTGCTTGTTTTTGAAAACCCACTTCGTTCCGATGGGATTACAAGCAGGTGGAGGCTCGACTAAAACCCAAACTTGGTTTCTTTCAAAATTTTCAAGTTCCTCATGCATGGCATTGACCCAATTAGAGTTAGAAAGAGCGTGTCCAATATCTTTGGGCTCAAAAGAGGCAACAAACGCTGAATGAGCAAAGCCAGCGATACTTGTTAACTTGGACCGTGTGACTCGCTCGTTGAGATCACCTAGCATCTGTTGAGGTGGATGACGACGCTGAATGTGTCACGAAGCTTCCCTTGTCGAAGTCGCCTCCTCGTCAACCAAATCTGGTGTCTCCTCAGGCGCAGCTGGTGCAAGCTGAGTCACCTGGACGACCGGCCCCCGGGAAGTAGACGTAGTCGGATCGGGGCCGTCGTCATCGTCCGAGCTCGTGGCGGAGGCTGCTGGGTCCACAGCACGCGTGGTAGCCACAGCGTCACCCTCCGCACCTTCTTCCTCCTCATCTTCAAAGATGGGGGTGCCGAGCTCCTTATCTCCTGCAACTTCAAAGACAGAAGAATTGCACGGTGCAGTCTCGTCGAAAGTGACTTCATAAGTCTCTCTGACGATGTTAGTATCAATAATCAGCACACGGTACGCTCTAGAGTGAGAAGCATAACCGATAAAAATACCATCAGACGACCGAGACTCAAACTTATCAAGATTTTCTTCCTTCAGCACAAAGCACCGGCAACCGAAAACTCTGATATGGTCAACATGGGGCTGGCGTCCAAATCGCAACTCATAAGAAGTCTTGTGCATGAAAGCACGCAAGAAAATACGATTGGACACATAACAAGCGGTATTGACCGCCTCAGCCCAGTACTTTCAAGGAGTCCTATGCTCGTCGAGCATCGTCCTCGCCATCTCAACCAGCGTCCGATTCTTCCTTTCTACAACTCCATTCTGCTGTGGAGTGTAGGGGGAAGAGTACTGGTGGTCAAGACCTTGATCACTGCAAAAGGTGTCAAAACGAGTGTTTTTGAATTCTGTGCCATTGTCACTGCGGATCGCTCTCATGGCCTGGGGTAACTCGTTTGTCCTCTGCTTCTTGCATGACTGCGTCGAGCTTCACCTCTGTCTATGAGGAGTCATGTTTTGGCTTTTGATCGATTGCGTCGAGCCGTTGCCCTTGTCTTAGGGAATCGATCTTTGCTTGAGTAAGTGACTGTTCTTGCCTTTCTGAGCTTTTTGTCACTTGCTTGAGCTCTTCACTTTTTCTTGCCACTTTTTATCTTTATCACTTCTCTGGTTACAGGTGGTGTGTTGACAATGCACTCATCAAGGGGGAGATTGAGGAATGAGCAGTACTCACTCCTGGCTGTGATGAGTATGCACTCATCAAGGGGGAGATTGAGGAATGAGCAGTACTCACTCCTGGCTGTGATGAGTGAATTGTCAACCGTGCGGTGTGTGAAGCGCCCCGACCCGAAGATAAAGGCTAAACCATGTATTAATTACCGAATAAGGTCTCCAGCATAATACATGTTACATCATGTGGAGTCCAGAGTCATACAGAGCTTTATTCAACTCGTACACGAGGGGTAAAGTGACAACATAGCGCTACACAGAATAACCACAGGATAACAACTAGCATAACGGCATGGAGGACTAGCTCTTCATCCATCACGGCTCCAGTCGATCAGCTTGGGTGCGGACACGATCTACTCGCAGTCTTCCGGCACAAAGTCAGGATCCTCTGGGGGAAAAAATTCAACAGGGGTGAGTACAAAAGTACTCAGCAAGCTCCACCTCGCCCTACGGGAGGGGAAATGACATGCACGACACCAAATAAGCAAAATCTATTAACAATGCAAATAATGATCTGCCAACCCTTCCCGACACAACCCACACTAGGTAGTTCACTAGTTGTTAGGACCACACCGTATCCTGCCCATACCGTGGGCACGGACCATTCGAATGGATTGTATACTCTGCAGAGGTCGTACACTGTACCCACAAGCTCGACTGCCCGAGCGGACAACCGACATAGCCGACATCCAGCCGTGGTCACACCCCAGCCCGGTCGCACAAACCCTCGGGCTCTGACCCCAATGGTCCATACCCGTAAACCATCCCCTGCGACCGTCAGGCTAACCAGTGTGATTAGGCTAAGTCCGGCCCATACCGGAACCTGTGGTGCCGGCGGCAGTGCGCAGTCCCGTCGTGGGGCCGGCGTGTCGCGCGTGCGCGAGCGAGAGTGAGCGGGTGAGGACGGCAGGGGGGCCTGGGCTACTGTGTGCGCGAGCGAGGGCGGCATGAGTGAGGCAGTTCGGCGGAAAAAATCTCGGCCGGCACTTTGCTTGGCGACCCGATTTATGGCGAGGTGGGTGCTGCCATGACAGGTCATTTCAAGGTCAATGGTGTGGGTACTTTGTGGCTTCCAGGGAATGATGAAGTTATGGCGAAGGAGGTAGGTTCTATCATGATTGTCTGGAAATTATAGCGTGGTACGGTGACTCGAGAGGCTTCTATGGAGACGAGATGATTTTGGTCGTAGGTGCAAGCATGCGTATGCTGGTTACTGGAGGGAACGAATTTTCTAGCGCAAGGCACGGGCATAAAATAGTTTGCCTAGTAATTAAGTAATACCTTATATAACGTTAGTATTATTTTACATTACTAGTTTAACTGCAACCTAAGTTTTATTTTAGTGATTGTTGGAAATTGAGGTGGCCCTACTAAGTTGAGGATCTACCCCTATAACACACCAACTCACTTCAGAGTCGGTCAGCTTCTAGTTACTTAGTGTACCGGGTCCTTTTGACGGCAGAGCCGCCTTTTGCTTCCGGGAGGCAGAGCCTACCAACAGATGAAGCTGGCTTCCGGGTGGCAGAGCCAACCTTCGATGAAGCCCAGACCCTTTTGTGATCCCGGGTGACAGAGCCAACCTTCGATGGATCACAACTTATACACTAAGTACTAAGCTTGACCGGGAGACTAACACTTATAAAGACACTTACCTTATTGGGGCAACAAAGGAACACACACCTTGTGGTGGCTAACCTAGCACACTCTACCTATGCTCACTTCTACCATGCCCTTGGATGTGTGTGGGATGGAGTGGAGTAGTATGGCATGGCAAGGGGTGGCACCCTCCTTATATAGGCACCCATACCCTCTTGGATGAGTGACACATGTCACACTCTAGGAAGTTCCCTATAAATATCTAAGTTCCCTACAAATATCTATTTCTAGAAAATTCTAAATTTTACCATGACAAGAAAATATCCAAGCTTCATGTCTTCTTATGATTCTTGTGGAATATTCTAGAACCTTGTCACGGTGAACAAAATTATGCCATAGTTTATCCTTATTTATATAGAATCTTCTAGAAGTATATTTCAACACTCCCCCTCAATAGTGATGAAAACTGGGATGTTACAAACCTACCCCACTTAGGTTGAATCTCGTCCCCGAGATTCATCTTCACTACTAAAGAGACTGGGAAACTCGGCTCGGAGCGCGTCTTCTCTCTCCCAAGTTGCTTCTGCTTCCGAATGCCTACTCCACTGAACTTGGCAAATCCTGACTTCTGAGTTGCGGGTTCTTCGCGTCACAGTGTCCAGAATTTTTATTGGTACCTCTTGATATCTGAGATCATCCTGCAGGTCGATTGTCTCTGGGGCCACTTGTTCTTCTGGTACTCGCAGGCACTTTCTGAGTTGAGACACATGGAATACATCGTGCACATCCGACATCTCTACTGGCAACTGAAGCTTATAGGCCACCTCTCCCACTTTCTTGATAATTGGGAAAGGTCCAATGTAACGTGGAGCTAACTTTCCTTGTACATGGAATCTGCGTGTGCCGCGAATTGGGAAAACTTTAAGGTACACATAGTCTCCAACTTCGAAGCTGAGAGTACGTCTTCTTTTATCGGCATAACTTTTCTGGCGGGATTGAGCTGCCTTTAGATTCTCTCTGATTTCTGCTATCTTGTCTTCTGCTTCTTTAATAAAATCTGGGCCCTCAATAATGCGGTCACCGACTTCGGTCCACATGAGAGGTGTGCGACACTTCCTCTCGTAGAGAGCTTCAAACGGCGACATCTTCAAGCTGGACTGGTAGCTGTTGTTATAAGAGAACTCCGCATATGGCAAACTGTCTTCCCAATTTTTGCCATAAGTAAGAACACAGGCTCTTAGCATGTCTTCAAGGATCTGATTAACTCTTTCGGTCTGGCCATCAGTCTGAGGATGATAGGCTGAACTGAAGTCCAACTTTGTACCAAGTGCTTCATGTAACCTGCTCCAAAATCTCGAAGTGAACTGGGTGCCTCTATCTGACACAATCCTCTTAGGTACTCCATCCAACTTCACAATACACTCAATATATAACTTGGCTAATTTATCACCTCCATAAGTGGTACGCACTGGAATGAAGTGTGCCACTTTAGTGAGTCGATCGACAATTACCCAAACTGAGTCATGACCGCTCTGGGTCCTCGGTAGACCGGTGATAAAATCCATACTAACTTCATCCCATTTCCATACTGGAATCGGCAATGGCTGAAGTAATCCACTGGGCTTCTGGTGCTCTGCCTTAACCCTATTGCACACATCACACTGAGCGACAAACCGAGCGATATCCCCCTTCATACCATTCCACCAATACTTCTCCTTAACGTCCAAGTACATTTTCATAGTGCCGGGGTGAATAGAATAGGCTGAGTTATGGGCTTCATCTAAGATGGTCCTGCGGAAATGACCTTGCTTATGCACACATAATCTCTTCTTGAACCACAATACTCCATCTTTATCTACTCTGAAATCTGGGGCTTTGCCTTCACTGTTGCGACCTTTAATCCATACCAATCTCCTATCCTCCATCTGAGCTTCCTTGATCTGGTCATCCAGGACGGGGTGAACACTAAGGTTGTAGTTGCAAGAGCGGCGTACAACCCTTAGGTTCAACTTCCTCATTTCTTCACTCAGCTCCGGGGCTTGTGTGACTAAGTGATGGCAATACGCTTTACGACTGAGTGCATCAGCGACCACATTAGCCTTTCTAGGGTGGTAGTGAATTTCCAAATCATAGTCTTTGATCAACTCCAACCATCTTCTCTGCCTAAGGTTGAGATCCGACTGGGTGAAAATGTACTTCAGGCTCTTGTGATCCGTGTAAATTTCACACTTGTTTCCAATCAGATAGTGTCTCCAAATCTTGAGAGCATGCACTACTGCAGCTAACTCCAAGTCATGGGTGGGATAGTTCTGCTCATGTGTTCTCAACTGTCTTGAGGCATAAGCTACAACTCTTCCTTCTTGCATAAGCACACAACCTAATCCTTGTCGGGATGCGTCGAAATAGATGACAAAGCTCTTCTGATTATCTGGCAAGACTAGCACTGGGGCAGAAGTTAGTCTCCTCTTTAGCTCTTGAAAACTTCTCTCGCAAGCTTCAGACTAGACAAACTTCGTGTTCTTCCGGAGCAACTCGGTCATAGGCCGTGCTATCTTAGAGAAACCTTCGATAAATCTCCGATAATAGCCGGCTAATCCCAAGAAACTCCTGATCTCCGAGGCTGAGGTTGGTTGCTTCCATTCTGATACGGCCTTGACCTTTTCTGGGTCCACTTCAACACCTTCAGCTGTTAAGACATGACCCAGAAAACTGACTCTCTGCAACCAGAATTCACACTTACTAAACTTGGCATACAACTGGTGTTTTCTGAGCTTTCCCAGCACAACTCTGAGATGTTGTCCATGCTCCTCAGCGCTCTTAGAGTAGACCAGTATGTCATCTATGAATACCACGACGAACCGATCTAACTCCTCCATAAACACCTTATTCATAAGGGTCATGAAAAAGGCAGGGGCATTAGTCAGACCAAAAGACATCACTGTGAACTCATACTGTCCATACGGGTCCTGAAGGCCGTCTTAGAGATATCCTCTGGTCGCACTCTAAGCTGATGATAACCTGACCTCAGATCTATCTTGGAGAAGAACTTAGCTCCCTTCAGCTGATCAAACAAGTCATCAATCCGAGGTAGATGGCACTTGTTCTTGATGGTGATTGCATTCATATCACAGTAGTCCACAAAAGTCTCATGCTCCCATCTTTATTCTTCACAAAGAGCACTGGGGCTCCCCACGGAGAAGCAGCGGGTCTAATAAATCCCTTTTGTTGAAGCTCTTCAAGCTGCTTCTTCAACTCGGCAAGCTCTGGGGCTGCTAACCGATAGGCATTCTTTGCTATAGGCTTGGTTCTAGGGACCAAGTCAATAGTGAACTCTACATCTCTTTCTGGAGGCATACCGGGTAATTCATCTGGAAACACATCTGCGAACTCCCGAACTACTGGCACATCTTCTGGGGATTCTGCTCGGATGTGGTTCACCATGGAGCCTGACAGGCTAGGCTGGATTTGGCATGTGACTGTTAACCCTTGGCGGTTGGTGACTGTCACTGCTCTCTCAGCACAGGCTATGTTTCCGCGGTGCTTGGTGAGCCAGTCCATACCGAGTATGACATCTATCCCTTTGGAACTAAGGACTACTAGGTCGGCAAGGAATACTACCCCACTTAGGTTTATAGGGATGTCTAAGACACCAAAGTGGCAAGGTATATGACCTCCAGGGGAACGGGTTATTAGTGGCCTCTTAAGGGCTATAGTAGGTATATCATGCTTTTCCACAAAGTGGAAGGATATAAAGGAATGCGATGCTCCAGAATCAAAAAGCACCGAGGCTAGAGCTGATTGGGCCAGAAACTCACTGAGAATCACTCCTGGTGCATCCTCTGCTTCTTCAGCATTCACATGATTCACCTTTGCCTTGCCGAAGGACTGTTGCTGGCTCTTAGCTGGTGTTGCACGGTTGGCTCCAGTCGGCTGCTTTGTTCCTTGAATAGAGTTGGAGAAAATAGAAGGGGCGGGCTGATTGAGATGCAGATAGTTGGTCTTGTAATGTCTGGTCTCGCGGCAGTGGAAACAGGCCTTCACATTGGTCACTTGACTTCCACCCGACGGTTGAGTGTGTAAGGTATTCTGGGTCTTCATAACAGGAGCTGATTGGGCTGGCTTCTGGAAAGAACCGGGGTGCGCTTTGAATGAAATGGCACCCTGGCTCCTCGGGCCTGAGTGAGCCGGATACTGGGTCCTCTGAAACTTCAACAACTGCTGGGGTTTCTTGCTTTCAAACCGACGTTTGCGCTCACTGAGTTCTGCCTTCCTGTTTCTCTCAGTGGTGATTGTTGACCATAGCATTAAAATCACTATGGGTGGTGACTTCAACCAAGGTCCTGATTTCAGGATTAAGCCCACCAAGAAAAGCTTCTTTCTTCTTCTCGTCATCCTTGATATCTTCTGGTGCGTAACAAGACAACTCTGTGAACTTATGAAGATACTCTATCACAGTCATACCACCTTGACGAAGCTTTCTGAACTCATCCCTCTTGAGCTTCATAAAACTGCTGGGAATGTGATGTTCTCTGAAGATCTTAATAAAGTCAGCCCATACCATCACGTTAGCATTTTCATTTATTTCCCAGTAGCTCTGCCACCAAGCAAGGGCTGGCCCCTTTAACTACTGTACTGCAAGCAAAACCTTGTCTCTGTCATCTGCATGGACCACTTCGAGCTTCATTTCAATCTCTCGCAGCCAATCATCTACCTCTATAGGGTTATCTGATCCTCCAAACTTAGGTGGCTGCAAGCGGTTGAAATCTGCAATTCTGCTGCCATTGCCATTATGTTGCATTGCAGGTCTATTGTTGCCAAGATTGCCTTGAGCTTGAGCTGTGAGAGTGGTCACAAGAACTTGAAGGAGTTGGTTCTGCTGCTGCAATATGGCTGCCAAATCAATGGGTGCTGGGGCACGGGGAGGTGGTGGCAGTAGGTGTCCATTTTCTGGTGCTTCTGGGGCTACATTCGGAGGGGCTTGGTTTCTCGGGTTGACCTCGTCACCGTCTTCCTGTGCATGGAGTCCCTGGACTCGGCTCGAACGACGGGACATCTGCGGTCAGGGAGGGATAAGGTAAGATTAGGTGACTCTCCTAATTTATTACTAGGGTAGATTTGTGTGTGTGTGTGTGTGTGTATATATATATATTATAGCACACAACACAAACAAATCATTCAAGCACCACACAAGCATTCATTCAAATAAGCAGGGATACATGACACGACGGATTACAATACGCGGCTCGACTTTTAAGGGTCGGCCAAAACAACTCGGCTACTGGACACTACGACACGGTCTTCGGGGTCACTGTCTCCGGGATCTCGGGGAGAGGCGGGAGGTGTGGGTGGCACTGATTCACCAATCCTCCTGAGTGGTTGGGACAAGGGATACATCGGAATTCCTTCTAGGATTAGTGGCTCCGTGGTAGTCCTGGGATGGCGTTCCTTGCGCTTGGCATGGTCCACTAGGTAGACACCCCTAAGGAGCTGACTGTGGCGATCTGCCTGCTCCCTAAGGTTCTCTTCGGCCACGGCAAGGCGGCTTTCAGCTTCGGCTGCTCGGGATTCTACCTGGGCTACGGCCAGTTTAGCCTTACGCCAACGGGACTCCGCTCCCTCAGCACGCTGGATTAAATCTCTCACACGCTGATGCAGTTGGTCGCACAAATCGTCGAGGCTAAGTAAATAGCCAGACATAGCGACAACTGTGGGGTTCTTCTCTGTCCCTACGGGGCTCTCCAGGTTGCGGATCCTTGCCGCCCAAGCAGGACGGTTACGATCCAGCGGGGGAAAGTACTTCATGGGGGTGGAACCCAAGTGCCATTCAAACATCTGGCACAGGTACCGTAGCGCCTTGCGAGCTGCAAGTTGAATGGTGTCGGGCATACGGGCTCCAGTGGCGGTGACGCTCCAGGGTTGCATCTCCAAGTACTTATCACTGGCGCCAATATGGATGGTGACCTCACAGCTTTCGGTGCCATGCTCCATGAACTCGCGACCCACATACTCCGGACGTTCCGGAATACCAAGTCGCACCGTGGCAGCATAGAGCACCCTGGGGAATCCATCTTTGTTGATGCAGTAGGTGGTGGTCCAGTCATCAGCCATCTGATTTTCAAGGATAGGGTTAGCATAACAATGATAAAGTTAAGGGGCAATAGGGTTTAAAGGATTGACCATCCTAGGGCTCCTACGGGCATCGTTCACTACCGGTTCGTGTCCTACAGCCAAGCATGGCTCTGATACCACCTGAAGCGCCCCGACCCGAAGATCAAGGCTAAACCATGTATTAATTACCGAATAAGGTCTCTGGCATAATACATGTTACATCAAGTGGAGTCCAGAGTCATACAGAGCTTTATTCAACACGTACACGAGGGGTAAAGTGACAACACAGCGCTACACAGAATAACCACGGGATAACAACTAGCATAACGGCGTGGAGGACTAGCTCTTCATCCATCACGGCTCCACTCGATCAGCTTGGGTGCGGACACGATCTACTCGCAGTCTTCCGGCACAAAGTCAGGATCCTCTGGGGGAAAAAATTCAACAGGGGTGAGTACAAAAGTACTCAGCAAGCTCCACCTCGCCCTACGGAAGGGGAAATGACATGCACGACACCAAATAAGCAAAATCTATTAACAATGCAAATAATGATTTGCCAACCCTTCCCGACACAACCCACACTAGGTAGTTCACTAGTTGTTAGGACCACACCGTAGCCTGCCCATACCATGGGCACGGACCATTCGAATGGATTGTATACTCTGCAGAGGTCTTACATTGTACCCACAAGCTCGACTGCCCGAGCGGACAACCGACATAGCCGACACCCAGCTGTGGTCACACCCCAGCCCGGCCGCAGAAACCCTCGGGCTCTGACCCCAATGGTCCATACCCGTAAACCATCCCCTGCGACCGTCAGGCTAACCAGTGGGATTAGGCTAAGTCCGGCCCATACCGGAACCTGTGGTCGTACTAAAGTAAGCTAGGTGAGATGTCAAAACATCTCGGTCCTTATGGTTCACCAAGGCAGCAACCATTCCTCAACATACCACTGACACCATTCAACTTGCAGCTCGCAAGGCGCTACGGTACCTGTGCCAGATGTTTGAATGGCACTTGGGTTCCACCCCCATGAAGTACTTTCCTCCGCTGGATCGTAACCGTCCTGCTTGGGCGGCAAGGATCCGCAACCTGGAGAGCCCCGTAGGGACAGAGAAGAACCCCACAGTTGTCGCTATGTCTGGCTATTTACTTAGCCTCGACGATTTGTGCGACCAACTACATCAGCGTGTGAGAGATTTAATCCAGCGTGCTGAGGGAGCGGAGTCCCGTTGGCGTAAGGCTAAACTGGCCGTAGCCCAGGTAGAAGCCCGAGCAGCCGAAGCTGAAAGCCGCCTTGCCGTGGCCGAAGAGAGCCTACCACCACGGTAGCACTCACTTGCCAGTCTACCACCACGGTAGCGCCGGCTCCAGCACACCCAGCTGCCCTGGTCTCAGCCAGATCCCTTCATATCCTAGTCTCAACTCTGGATATGCATGATTACTCAGATGCATGCATGAGCACACTCAATCACTCAAGCACTGTATATGTACTCGTTCCTAGACCCAGGCTACAACTAAACGTCCTCACATGGATGCAACCGCTCACGTAGGGGTCGATGAAACTTGCATTCGCTTGCGTACGCGCCGGCGGCGGCGGTTTCCTGCTTGCGGTCCAGGTCTTCTGGCTCCTTGGCAGGCTCCTCCTCGGTCACTCCGTGATCTACGGGCGAAAACGGCACAACCGGCAAACAAACACAAGCAAGCAATAAAATAAGCTCGGAATAGATATTATATGATTTGAGGAGAGTTTAGGAAAAAGAGTTACGTGAAAAGGAGTTGATATGAAGGAGATATTGAGTTTACAGTATTGGTTGGTAGAATGATTTGGATTAAGTGCTCACGGCCTGGTGGGTGTTTTGGGCCTTTATTAGTGTTGTGGGGTTAATGGTCGGGGGAGCTGCCTGCCATCTCACCTTGGCGCAGAACAGCTCGAGGAAGAGGGTCAACTGTTGGAGCTTCATCTCGTGAGTGAGCTGGTCTCAGGAGGAGTGGTTTAACTTGCGGAGCGAAGCGGCTTGGTGTGCTTGGGCTAGTGACGGGGCTCGGTACGGCCTCGCTCCTTTTATAGGCGAGGAGAGCAGCAGCGGTGTGGCACAAGGACGAGCGACGGCGTGGGCTGCGGCAGCTCGTCGTCAACGCGAACAGTGGCAGCACTGAAGGCGCGCCGAGGCGGCAAAGCCGGCGAGGGCGCTGCAGCGGCGTGGGCGAGGTGGGGACGCAGGAGTGGGCGGCACGGCATGGTGCCGGCGGTAGTGCGCGGTCCCGTCGTGGGGCCGGCGTGTCGCGCGTGCGCGAGCGAGAGTGAGCGGGTGAGGACGGCAGGGGGGCCTGGGTTGCTGTGTGCGCGAGCGAGGACGGCGTGAGTGAGGCGGTTCGGCGGAAAAAAATCTCGGCCGGCACTTTGCGTGGCGACCCGATTTATGGCGAGCTGGGTGCTGCCATGACAGGTCATTTCAAGGTCAATGGTGTGGGTACATTGTGGCTTCCAGGGAATGATGAAGTTATGGCGAAGGAGGTAGGTGCTGTCATGATTGTCTGGAAATTATAGCATGGTACGGTGACTCGAGAGGCTTCTATGGAGACGAGATGATTTTTGTCGTAGGTGCAAGCATGCGTATGCTGGTTACTGGAGGGAATGAATGTACTAACGCAAGGCACGAGCATAAAATAGTTTGCCTAGTAATTAAGTAATACCTCATATAACGTTAGTATTATTTTACATTACTAGTTTAATTGCAACCTAAGTTTTATTTTAGTGATTGTTGGAAATTGAGGTGGCCCTACTAAGTTGAGGATCTACCCCTATAACACACCAACTCACTTCAGAGTCGGTCAGCTTCTAGTTACTTAGTGTACCGGGTCCTTTTGACGGCAGAGCCGCCTTTTGCTTCCGGGAGGCAGAGCCTACCAACAGGTGAAGCTGGCTTCCGGGTGGCAGAGCCAACCTTCGATGAAGCCCAGACCCTTTTGTGATCCCGGGTGACAGAGCCAACCTTCGATGGATCATAACTTATACACTAAGTACTAAGCTCGACCGGGAGACTAACACTTATAAAGACACTTACCTTATTGGAGCAACAAAGGAACACACACCTTGTGGTGGCTAACCTAGCACACTCTACCTATGCTCACTTCTACCATGCCCTTGGATGTGTGTGGGATGGAGTGGAGTAGTATGGCATGGCAAGGGGTGGCACCCTCCTTATATAGGCACCCATACCCTCTTGGATGAGTGACACATGTCACACTCTAGGAAGTTCCCTACAAATATCTAAGTTCCCTACAAATATCTATTTCTAGAAAATTCTAAATTTTACCATGAAAAGAAAATATCCAAGCTTCATGTCTTCTTATGATTCTTGTGGAATATTCTAGAACCTTGTCATGGTGAACAAAATTATGCCATGGTTTATCCTTATTTATATAGAATCTTCTAGAAGTATATTTCAACACTCCCCCTCAATAGTGATGAAAACTGGGATGTTACAGTGTGATCATGTGCTTTGTCTTTGGTTGCAGGTACACGGGCGTCGAGTGTCGATGGAGAGTTGCCGTGGAGGAGCTCAGGCCGAGCGGCAGCTGGGGCGTTCACTCTTGGATCGAAGGCGCAAGCAACGACGGATGGCGGGTTTCTTGGTTTGCGCCACAAAACCAAGGAGGCGGACGGCGGTTGAAGACGCCAAGTCGTGGAGGCATGGGCGTCGGTCTCGGGACTGACGGAGGCGACGGGCGTCGACGACGTCTAGGGCCTCGCTGCGGGCGAGGAGGTGATGGGCGTCGGGCGCACTCCTGGCTGTGATGAGTGAATTTTCAACCGTGTGGTGTGATCGTGTGCTTGGTCTTTGGTTGCAGATACACGGGCATTGAGTGTCGACAGAGAGTTGCCATGGAGGAGCTCAGGTCAGGCGGCAGCTGGGGCGTTCACTCCTGGATCGAAGGCGCAAGCAACGACGGATGGTGGGTTTCTTGGATTGCACCACAAACCAAGGAAGCGGACGGCGGTTGAAGACGCCAAGTCGTGGAGGCACGGGCGTCGGTCTCGGGACTGACAGAGGCGACGGGCGTCGATGGCGTCTAGGGCCTCACTGCGGGCGAGGAGATAACGGGCGTCGGGCGTCTAGGGCCACGGCGTGGAGGCGGGAATCTTCCCGCGCGTGGAGTTTTGGCGGTTTTCTCAAAACCGGCCACTTACCCGGGTTTCGCGGACCCCTCCAAAACCGCGGACCGGATCTTCATCGACATGGCGGCATCGCGGAGCAGACTTCGAGTCGAAGAAAGAAACTCCGCCGATGGATGAAATCTTGTACCCTTTTCCGGTTTTGCCCCTACGGGCGTTGTAGTGTGTCGTTTGAGGGTGGAGGTCAATTCTGGGAATGGACCGGTCTGACCGGTCACCCCCCCCCCCGGGTCGATAAATATGTCTCACCTGCCCCCTTGGAAAGGTGATCCTCCAAGCCATGAGTCATTTTCGTTTTCTCCATGCTCCTCCCTCTGTTCTAGGGTTAGGCCGAGGTCTCCATGGGAAAAGTGGTCTAGATTATAGCTAGGTCCACAAATTTGAGAGGGTGGATGAATGGTTGGAGGTCTAGCTCTTGTATATGTGAATTCCTCTATAAATTACGATGGATTTGAATGAAATCGAGGTCTCCTTTGGGCAGCTCTTTTGTGTACTCGTTCATCCCTTGCTCTTGGATTGATTTCCTCTTTTTTGGTGGGTTTTGAGATCGAAGCTTTCTCTTGGACGTTTTGGTGACTCCGTCATTCGGTTCTTGACCATCTAGCCTAGGGCTAAACTCCCAAGAATCACGAGTCCCTCGGATTGAGGTTTTTGGCATCTTTGGAAAACCCTCTTTTGCCTCCTTCCCCCACGAATTTCTAGTGATCCTTTGCATTTTGGGTTGATTCCTTTTGTGGAGAGGTTCGTCTCGCTCCCAGGAACCCTTCTGCAAATTTTGAGATCGTTTGGTGATGATTCGAATGAGTTACCTTTGAAATCACCTCGAGTTCGCGGGCTGGAACTCCGTTCTGGACAGAAACCGGTCTGACCGGTCGAATCAACCGGTCTGACTGGTCTGAATCAATCTGCTCCAGCCAGACCGCTCTGACCGGTCAGAGTGAGCGGTCAGACTGGTTAGCTCCAGTGAAGCTGCTGTTTGGAGTGTTTCTTGCTATTGCTTCCGCTTCGCTTCCTAGGGCGTTTTGCTTAGAGATAGCTGGTCCATAGCTACCCTCTCATCCTAGGTTCGAGGGCTTGTGGTGATTTTTGAGATATAGGCCGACGGATCGATTTCGAGAGAAATTTTGATCGGCTCCCATTCACCCCCCCCTCTAGTCGCCAGTTTCAGTCTCTGAATTGGTATCAGAGCTTGGTTGAGGTTTTCAGTACCTTAACCGGTTCGAAAACCATTTGGCGACCATGGCGAGTCTTGGAAAGATCTCTGTGTTTGCCGGCGAGGATTATGCTTATTGGAAGGTTCGCATGCGAGCTTTCTTACCGAGCATGGGAGCCGAGATTTGGGAGATCACCAAGAACCAGACCTGCGAGGTGCTTGCCGTTCGGACCACACCTCTTCAGGTGACCGAGCACGAGGCTAACGCCAAGACTGTCAATGCCTTGTTCGCTGGCGTTTCTCGTGCAGAGTTCTCACACGTCTAGGGTTTTCAGGAAGCCCACAAGGTTTGGGCGTGCCTTGAGAATTACCACGAGGGCACACCTCAGGTCAAGGCTAGGCTATTCAAGACTCACCGGCGTGAATACGAGAACTTCACACAGGGGCCGGGTGAGAGCATTGGCGATATGTTCAGTCGGTTTCAATCGATCGTGAACAAAGTCAGTGCGAGCAGATCTGCTAGTGCCCTTGACTACACAGAGCATGAGAAGGCCCTCAAGCTGCTCTACGCACTTGACCGCTCTGTGTAGGATCTCAAGGTGAACACGATTATCGAGTCTGCAGGCTATGAGACTCTAATCGTGAATGAGCTTTTTAGCAAGCTCAAGGCCACCGAGGTGGATAAACCAGACATGAGCCAAGCTCAATGGTGCCCCTACTTCCAAGAGCATCGCTCTTGTGACTGGCCCAGGTGGATCGAGCTCTAACGCTAACTCTGCTCTTGGCTTTTCTCTTGCCTCTTTGCCTTCTGTTTCAGATGAGCAGTTAGAGACGCTGGGCGACGACGACTTGTGCCACCTCATCAGCAAGTTCCAGCGGGTCTACCACAACAGGCGGAGGAAGAAGAACCCCGGGTGCTACCACTGTGGCGATCTAAACCACTTCATCGCCGATTGCCCCAAGAAGTCCGGCGGTGGCCAGAACAACTCTTTCGACTACTACCGCCACCACGACCGCGACGAGGGAGGCTCCAACAAGGAGCGTCGGCGCCACAAGCACCGCAGTCGTGAGCGGGGAGGATGTTTCGACAAGGTGTCACTCAAGAAGCGCTTCCAGTACAAGGCCAAGAAGCGGGAGAAGGCCTTCCTGGCGCAGCTCAGCGACCTCCACAAGAGCTCCGACACCGACCGCTCTTCTTCACCGACCTCTGACGACGACGACAAGAAGAAGAAGAAGCGAGACAAGGAAGCCACCGGCTTCATCGGCCTTTGCTTGGCGGCCGGTTGGCGCAAGAGCTTCTGCACCATGGAGGGTGAGGCCAATGGTGCTCGTGCGTCTTCAGGTGGACATGCTACACCGACGCACGATGACTCTTGTCCTGGATCCGAGAGTGATTCAGAGGTAAACTCCACCATCGACCTCCTTGATACTGAGGTTAGGGAGTTGTACGCTGCTCTCAACAACCAGAAGAGGCTGCTTAAGGACGCAGCTAGAGAGCGTAGAAAGCTTAGGGCTGAGTTGGCTTGTGCTAGAGAAAAATATGGTGAGGATGAATGCGCTGGTTGCATATCTCACATGAATGATCTTGTTGCTCTCCGTGCCAAGCATGATGAGAACGTCGCAAACTTAGATGTTGCTAAGACTTCGCTTGCTGACATGTCTCATGAGCTAGCCAAGACCAAGCATTAGCTTGAACTTGTCAAGGACGCTCCCATCATTAGTGATGTGCTTGAATGTGATGAGTGTCCTATCTTCAAGTCTGATCTAGCTTTGTTGCAGTCTAAGTTTGCTATTGTTGTGTGCGAGCTAGAGGAGATGAAGTCTAGGCCTGTTCTGCTTGGTGCTAGCAAGCTTTGTCTCACACTTAGGTCGGAGCTAGATGAGAAGAACGCCTTGATTAAGTCTTTGGGAAAGACTAAGGTTGTGGAGTCTAGCCCACCTATTGATTGTCATGTTTACCCTGGTTTGATTTCTAATCTTGATAGTCTTGCGGTAGAGAAAGCCAACTTGGAGAATGAGAATACCTATCTTAGGGCGATTCTTGGTTGGGTTTCTAGCAGTGAGCCGCAGTTGGGCTTGATGATCAAGCAATTTAAGCGTGGTGATGGTTTTGGGGTCGGATACACCTACACAAAGTCAGACTTTGACAAGTTGTATGGCAAGATCAGTAAGGCTGCTCTAAACACTACTAGTACAAGCACGCAGCCTTCGCTTGTTGACCCCGTGGATGGTGTGCTGAAAGAACCACAAAAAGCACCTCCACAGAAGTAGGTTTTGGTTCCAAAGCCCAATGAACTGAGGAATCCCCTCGACACACTCCCTGCTACCACAGCTCAGGTAGCCCAGAAGAAGGGGGTTGCTCCTCCCCGTCCAAAGGCAGGGCCTCCACCTCCCAAGAGAGAGGTGAGGTACCACTGCGAGTTCTGTGACAGAGAAGGTCACTTGGAGGAGTTTTGCTTCAGGAGGAAGCGGGCTGTGAGGCGTGAGCAGGAGAGACGCAACTCGGACATGTACTCTGCTCGGGTGCATGGTCCTCCTCGGTGTGGTGGTAGGCAAGTTGCTAGGGCGCGCCGTGTAGGTGGAGGACAGGAAGACGGTGGTGCTTACCGTGCTCCAGCGGGTGGACGCTTTGCCGGTCGTGCTTCTGGTCATTTTCAGTACGGCTATGGACCACGGGACTGAGGCTTTGGAGGATGTTACGATGCACCACGCTTTCCTCGCGGTGGTGGTCGTCAGCCTCGCGGTAGACAGGACAGGAGATACGCTTTACCTGATTTTGCTAACCCTTCTATAGAGCAAATGGCTCGACACTGGTTTGCTTCACACTTTGCTAACCCCAGTGTTGAGACTTTTGCTTACCCTTTGTCTCGCTACTGATGTGCAGGTTGGAGGTTTGGAGAACAGGTGGATCATGGACTCCGGTTGTTCATGCCATATGACCGAGAATGACAAATGGTTCTCCAGCCTCACCCCGATGCGCTCAAAGGAGTACATTGTGTTCGGGGACAATGGAAGAGGAAAGGTACGTTGACTTGGCGTTGTTCGTGTTTCAGATTGTTTTACCTTGAGGGAAGTTGCTTTGGTTTCGAACCTTGGGTTCAATTTGCTCTCTGTTTCGCAACTTCTCGATGAGGGGTTTGAAGTTCGCTTCAAGGAGGGATGTTCTCGTGTTTTAGATTCCAGAGGAGATTTGGTTTGCCGGATTTTACCTCGCGATCGGGTTTTCTTGGCTGACTTCTCTGGAACATCTCTTGGCCCTTCTCATTGCTTGTTGGCTGGTCCTTCGTCTGATCTGTGGAAGTGGTATAGGAGACTTGGACATTTGAGCTTTGACTTGTTGTCCAGACTTAGCTCACTTGGCCTAATCCGAGGATTGCCCAAATTGAAGTTTGAAAAGGACCTTGTGTGCCATCCTTGTCGCCACGGGAAGATGGTTGCCGCTTCTCATCCGCGTGTTACTCAAGTGATGACCTCTCACCCTGGAGAATTGCTACATATGGACACTGTCGGTCCTTCTCGGGTGATGTCAGTTGGTGGGAAGTGGTACGTTCTTGTGATCGTGGACGACTTTTCTCGCTATTCTTGGGTCTTTTTCATGAGAACCAAGGATGAGGCTTTCGAGTTTGTTCGAGACTTGATCTTGAGGTTGAAAAATGAGTTACCCTAGGCCATGAGAGCGATCCGCAGTGACAATGGCACAGAATTCAAAAACACTCGTTTTGACACCTTTTGCAGTGATCAAGGTCTTGACCACCAGTACTCTTCCCCCTACACTCCACAGCAGAATGGAGTTGTAGAAAGGAAGAATCGGACGCTGGTTGAGATGGCGAGGACGATGCTCGACGAGCATAGGACTCCTTGAAAGTACTGGGCTGAGGCGGTCAATACCGCTTGTTATGTGTCCAATCGTATTTTCTTGCGTGCTTTCATGCACAAGACTTCTTATGAGTTGCAATTTGGACGCCAGCCCCATGTTGACCATATCAGAGTTTTCGGTTGCCGGTGCTTTGTGCTGAAGGAAGAAAATCTTGATAAGTTTGAGTCTCGGTCGTCTGATGGTATTTTTATCGGTTATGCTTCTCACTCTAGAGCGTACCGTGTGCTGATTATTGATACTAACATCGTCAGAGAGACTTATGAAGTCACTTTCGACGAGACTGCACCGTGCAATTCTTCTGTCTTTGAAGTTGCAGGAGATAAGGAGCTCGGCACCCCCATCTTTGAAGATGAGGAGGAAGAAGGTGCGGAGGGTGACGCTGTGGCTACCATGCGTGCTGTGGACCCAGCAGCCTCCGCCACGAGCTCGGACGATGACGACGGCCCCGATCCGACTACGTCTACTTCCCGGGGGCCGGTCGTCCAGGTGACTCAGCTTGCACCAGCTGCGCCTGAGGAGACACCAGATTTGGTTGACGAGGAGGCGACTTCGACAAGGGAAGCTTCGTGACACATTCAGCATCGTCATCCACCTCAACAGATGCTAGGTGATCTCAACGAGCGAGTCACACGGTCCAAGTTAACAAGTATCGCTGGCTTTGCTCATTCAGCGTTTGTTGCCTCTTTTGAGCCCAAAGATATTGGACACGCTCTTTCTAACTCTAATTGGGTCAATGCCATGCATGAGGAACTTGAAAATTTTGAAAGAAACCAAGTTTGGGTTTTAGTCGAGCCTCCACCTGCTTGTAATCCCATCGGAACGAAGTGGGTTTTCAAAAACAAGCAGGGTGAGGATGGGTTGGTTGTTCGAAACAAGGCTCGTCTTGTTGCCCTAGGGGTTTTGCCAAAAAAATAGGGATTGATTTTGAGGAAACTTTTGCCCCAGTTGCTCGTTTGGAAGCGATTCGGATCTTTCTTGCTTTTGCTGCTTCCAAGGGTTTTAAGGTTTTCCAAATGGATGTGAAATCTGCCTTCTTAAATGGTTTTATCGAAGAAGAGGTTTATGTGAAACAACCCCCTGGTTTCGAAAATCCCAAATTTCGAAACCGTGTTTATAAACTTCAGAAAGCACTTTATGGTTTGAAACAGGCACCTAGAGCTTGGTATGATAGACTGAAAACATTCTTACTTGCTCAAAGTTTCAAAATGGGATGTGTTGATAAGACTTTGTTCCTCATGCGCTCTGGATCTGACTTTTTATTAGTTCAGATATACGTGGATGATATTATCTTTGGTGGCTCTTCTCATGCTCTTATCTCTAAGTTTTCTGAGCAGATGTCCAGGGAGTTCGAGATGAGCATGATGGGTGAGCTGCAGTTCTTCCTCGGGCTGCAGATCAAGCAAACTTCCCAGGGCACGTTCGTCCATCAAGCCAAGTACACCAGGGACTTGCTGCGGAAGTTCGACATGAGTGACTTGTCTCCTGCAGCCGACTCCGATCAGCACTTCGACATGGCGCTTGATGAGGACTTGGATGGCGAGGCGGTGGACCAGAAGGAGTATAGGAGCATGATCGGCTCCCTCCTGTACCTGACGGCGACTCGGCCGGACATTAGTTCGGCGTCGGCCTCTGCGTGCGGTATCAGGCTTCGCCGCGCACCTCCCACAGGCAGGTGGTGAAACGCATCTTCAGGTATCTGAAATTCACTCCTGAATTTGGTCTTTGGTATTCTGCAGATTCTTCTATAGTTTTGGTGGGCTTTTCTGATGCTGATTTCGGTGGGTGTCGGTTGGATCGCAAGTCGACATCCGGCACTTGTCAATTTCTCAGTACATCTTTGGTGTCTTGGTCCTCTCGCAAGCAGGCTAGCGTAGCGCTTTCGTCCACAGAAGCTGAGTATGTTGCCGCTGCTAGCTGTTGCTCCCAGATCCTTTGGATGAAACAAACCTTGCAGGATTATGGTTTGAGTTTCGGTAGGGTTCCCATCTTTGTCAGCTATTAGCATTGCAAAGAACCCTGTCCTACACTCCAGAACCAAACAAATAGATATCTGGTTCCATTTTCTGCGAGATAACCATGAGAGAGGCCACATAGACTTGATCCATGTCCCTTCAGAGAGGCAAACTGCAGATATCCTCCTCAAACCACTTGAGCAGGACATCTTTGCTCGCTTGCGAGGGGAGCTTGGAGTTTGTTACCCCTTTTGATCGCAGACTTTTCTTTGGTTAGCTTTGTATGTTTTATTTGTCCTTCTCTTCGTTTTCTAGGTTTGGTAGTTGCATTGTGCATATGCATTGTATATTTCTGCATTCTGACATTTCTTCACTGTACTGGCATTCTTGTATACACTGTTATGATCCTCTAGTGCTTGCTAGTGTAATTTCTTAAACTTGATCATGTATAGCTTGCTCCTCAGTTTATGTCATATCATCTGAGTTAAGTTATTTTGATTTGAAAATCTGAAAATATGATCACCCTGTTTTGGCTACTAGCATGTTAGGATGTATCGATATGCTTTGCTATCTTATTCATGCTAGTGTGACTCTTAATCTTGGACATGAGTTGAAAATTGATAAATTTGTTTAATATATGTCTGAAATAGAATGAAAAGATCCAGGTGGGATTGATTGTCGCACTAATCGAGCTTTCGGGACGGCTCACATATCACTAGTGAGAACCTGAGCAAGCCTGTGCATGACTGAAGTGAGTGCCTTAAACTTCTAACTGCCTTTGGTATAGGTTTGGCCTCGCTGCTAAGTAAAGCATGACAAGCTTTCAACCCCTAGCAGAATCACTTGTTTGATATAACATGTTAAATCTTTATTAAAATGCAAGTTTTGAAATGCAGAACTGTTTCATGATAAATCATTTTGGCTGCTTTGGATCACCTTGTATGAGTTTGGTCAGCACTGCTTTCTTTCTCCTACTTGTTGTTGCTAGATCATGGGTGATGCTTTTATTTCTACTGAACTGAACTTGCTAGCTCTATACTTGATAGATATACCCTGTTGAGCTAGATTCAGTTCCTGTTTATGAAGCACACATGCCTGTCACTAGTTGATCATATCTGTGTATGCCTGAGTGTTTCACTTACACCCTCTGCACGATATTCATTGCATAGCATGATTTTAGGGGGAGCTTTAGGCATATTTTAGGCTTGATGTGTGCATGTGCCAACAGGGGGGAGAATTTTTGGGAGAAGTGATCGAACAAGGGGGTGACCTATTTGATTTTTGAAAAACTTGTTGCGCACAGGGCTTTGAGAGTGCATACATGCGGTGAGAGTTGCACTTGTGAGGGGGAAATGCATTTCAGGGGGAGTTTCTATTTTGTTTGGCTCCTGGTTTCCTCGTTTTTCCTCTGCTTCTTGCATGACTGTGTCGAGCTTCACCTCTGTCTATGAAGAGTCATGTTTTGGCTTTTGATCGATTGCGTCGAGCCGTTGCCTTTGTATTAGGGAATCGATCTTTGCTTGAGTAAGTGACTGTTCTTGCCTTTCTGAGCTTTTTGTCACTTGCTTGAGCTCTTCACCTTTTCTTGCCACTTTTTATCTTTATCACTTCTCTGGTTATAGGTGGTGTGTTGACAATGCACTCATCAAGGGGGAGATTGAGGAATGAGCAGTACTCACTCCTGTCTGTGATGAGTATGCACTCATCAAGGGGGAGATTGAGGAATGAGCAGTACTCTCTCCTGGCTGTGATGGGTGCATTGTCAACCGTGCGGTGTGATCGTGTGCTTGGTCTTTAGTTGCAGGTACACGGGCGTCGAGTGTCGACGGAGAGTTGCCGTGGAAGAGCTCAGGCGGGGCGGCAGTTGGGGCGTTCACTCCTGAATCGAAGGCGCAAGCAACGATGGATTTTGGATGTACATTTTTTGTTTCTTCCATTTGATAAATTTCTCTCGTAATTTTTTTTTATCTCAGTAATTTGTTTTTTGAAATTTTTTCTACCCACCAAATTTTCACTTGAAAAATTATTTGTCTCAAAAAAACGTCTGAATTCTTTTTTCTCAGAAAATGACAAAAAAATTTCTAAAAACGAAAAAAATTAATGTCGAAAAATCTACGGAGGGTCCTGTACGGTGAACCGTATACTAGCCACGCCCCTGCCCAAGTCAGGTCAGTCGCCGGTTAATTTTTCCTTCTTCAACGAACCAAATAATATTAGGCCTCGTTTGATTTTTTTAAATCGCTGTCACATCAAGATGTAAATTCGAGTGTTCAGATGTAAATTTAATATAAAAATAATTACAATCAAGCTAAGTCGCGACTTATGAAATTAGTTTGGTTGCAAGGCGTAAAATTTTTGAAAGGGAATCTTTCTACATTTGAAATACTGAACATAGACTAATCATAAAATTAATTACAGAACTCGTCTGTAAATCGCGAGACGAATTTAATGAGCCTAATTAATCCATCATTAGAGATTGTTTACAGTAGCATTACTGTAGCAATTTAGCGTCTAATTACGCTCTAATTAGATTCATTAGATTCATCTCGCGATTTACAGGCAAACTGTGCAATGTGTTTTTTATTTCGTCTAGATTTAAGTCTTCATGCAGGGCCGGAAAAAAAATTGGAATTTTGAATTATACAACTAAACAAGGGCTTAAATTGGACGGCCTTGGCATGTACTACTGGCAGTTAGTAGTACAGGAGAATTCAATTCAATCTAATCTAATTTAATTTAATTATTATTGTCCCCATCGAATTCATTTCGGGAGAGGAGCAATTGAGTCGAGCTGCTTTGTACTGTATGTACAAGAAAAGAAAAGAAAGAAAAGCTCTTGGTCGGGGAGTTCATCTGAGAAGCTGCTTGTTGGCGTCCTCTTGGAGTTGGAGCTCCAGTCCGAAGAGCACGCCGGCGCAGAGCTGCTGTAGGCTGCCTTCCTTTGCGAAGTAGAGGCTCTTCATCCGCCTGAACGTGTCCCAGGTGAGCACGCTGTCGGAGCCTGCCTGGTGAGTGGTGGCCCCGCCCCGCCGCGCGCTGCACCTGGCCTCCTCCTCCGGTTCCAACTTCATCGACTATCCTTCTTCCTCTTCTTCTTCAAGCTCTTCCGCCTCCTCCCTCGACTCCATCCCTGAGAGCCGAGAGCCGACGCCGAAGTACGACCCGATGGCGGCGTACGAGGCGCTCGCTCCTCTGCACTGGGATGCAGAGGAGTTTGACTTCGGGATCACCTCCGAAGACGACGAGCCCAAGACCAGTGGTGAGGACCTCCGACTCCTGTTCCAGGAGGAGCCGGCAACAGCGACGACGACTTCTCCTGGGATGGAGCCGATTCCTCCTTGGAAGAGGAGATCGGCTCCTCCTCCAGCGACAGCAACCCGACGGATGGGAGCAACTTCCTGTTCCTCGGGTCCTCTGAAGAGGACAGTGAAGAAGAACGCAGCGGCGGAGGCGGCCGGAGCAGCGACGCCGAGTCCGGTGGCGGCAGCAGCGCCGCCGCCGCCGACGACAACAGCAACAGCGGAGACGCACCGGCGCGAAGCCCCAAGCATTGTAGGTACCTAGGTACCTACGAGTGGTAGAAGTAGGTAGTACTGTAGGAGTAGTACTTTAAAGCCGAAGCAATCATCCTTTGTCAAATCGGCTTCTTGCTTGTAAAAAATCCAACCTTTAATGAAGTCATCTATCTTTTAACTCGTTTACTCGGATTATTCCCCAAAAAGCAAATGGCACCGCATCAGGCTTTACTAATATCCAAGGGCCGATGAAATTCAAAATTGGAAGCAACCCGCATAAAACAGAACACGACTTCCACTCTGAATCCAACTCGAAATAGATACTCCAAATCCGAGCGCAATTCGAGAATCTCGCTCCACAAGTTCAAGCGCAGACTCACAAAGCATCCAAAATTCGAATCAGAGCCCGCAAAACAACCAAACCCTAAGTCAGCAGATCTGAACCATGGCGGACTCCGAAGCTAAAACAACGAATTCTTCAGTTGATGATGCGGCAATCTATGGTCTGAAGGTAATATTCAGCCTGTCCTTTTAACTTTCTTCAGTTCATCAAAACCTCCGAACGAATTAAACTCTAAAATATGACACCACATATAAATTTCTGAATCTTTGAACTTCAGGTGTCAGACATCCTTCTGCCGCATCCTTCCAATCCTAAATCCTTTTGTCTTAGACCACGAACTTATGAAAATCCCACAGATTTAATCTCCTGTGAAGCAAATAGGATCTCTTTCGTAAGCCAAAACATTGATTTGAATCTCTGGGCCGACTGCTTAAGAGCCTGGCCTAACCCTCCTGAGAGCTGGACTACATGGTATAGCAGAGTAGCAAAAACTTATATGCCCTTGTGGCAGGAATTGAACATAGCTGATGCACTTAGCTTATCATTATTGCCCCTTGATAAAGATGAAAATCTTCTGAAGACCATCAGCTATTTTTTGTCCGACGCTCTGAACTGTTTCCTCTTTGGCCACGGTCCCATGACTCCTACTCTGCTAGATGTCACCATGATCACTGGCCTAGACATTGGATCCCCTAATCCTGCTGCCTACAAAATGGCAGAAGTCCCCTTCAAACTTTCATCCAAGGCAAACTGCACAAACTGGAGCACTTACATGAACCAGCACATGAAAACAAAAGGTCCAGTGACTGAAAAGGAACACACAGCCTTTTTAAATCTTTGGTTAGAACATTTCATCTTCTGTGATCCTTCCTTAGCTCCAACTAAGAATTACCTTCCTTTGGCCTACCACCTGGCCCATGGCAACCGCACCGGCCTAGGCAAACTTTTTCTTGGAGAAACTTACAGATGTCTCCACCTGATGACAACTAATTTGCTTAACTAAAGGAAACTCAGAACTGGAGGCCCTTGGTGGTTTATTCAGTTATGGGCACAACTTTACTTTCAGCATCAGATCCCAAACTTTTAAAGCCTGACCAAGAATTCCTTCCCTGATGAGAATGGCAAGCCAATTAGATGCACTAGCTATGGCCAAGCCCTATTCAGCCTCCCTGGCAGCAAACTGAATTCAACAGATGCAGCAAACTGGTCTAGAGTCTTCTACAAGGGTCTAGACAATCCCCTCTACTTTCCATTCACTGAATCTGAATCCTTTGAGAACCCAACTGCCTTTAGGCTGGATAGTTTTGCCGATGACGACAGCACTCGGCATCTATACTCCCTGATGATTCGACCTGGCTTCCTCCCTGTTGGCATGAGTACATCCAACAGAATTATCAAACCAGGTTATGAAACCTATCAACCAGTCATAGCAGCTCGGCAATTTGGCTTAGGACAAGTCCCTCCCCACTTCCATATTCACCACTTGGTGGAGAGTAGAGCTAATTTGCCCGATGGTCTCACCAGTTCAAGATGCTACAACATGTCTGACAACCGCCACATTCCAATACCAGCCGATCTGTCCTTCACTCCCTCATCAATCGACTTCAGCACATGGTGGGGAATGTGGAAAACTCATGTTTTCAGAAAAGCTTTAGGCCCTCTGCAGCAGCAAATTGACCCTGAATATGCAATCCCCGAGGAAGAGGTACTGAATCCATGCACTTATTCTTTCTAAGTCATCTATCCCTTTGCTTGGCTAACCCTGCTCACCTTGCTTACAGCAACAAGATGATCCAGAACCTGTGACCAGTAATGGGGAGCCATTCCACTTCCTTCCAACTGCTCCTGATGTTCTCTTTTGCAATGGATCACCATCAATGAAGAAAGTAAAAATGGCTGCTCAGCCAAACTTACTCCAGTTGGCTTCTAAGCGAAGACAAACCTCTGCAAGTGTTGCCCCCCCCCCCCCCGAGTCCCGACTAAGAAAAGGAAGATGATCATGAGACGAATCATCAATAAATCAGCACAACCTTCCCCGAGTCCATCAGAGTCTAACACCAACCAGGTAATTGATCTTTCCGAAACCTCTTCCTTATTGCATACATATGTATTCTGGTTGACTGTAATTCTATTTCCAGGACACAGCTGAAGACATCCTTAATACTGGTAGCCCAGTACAACATGAAGTAACCGTTCATGAAGCCGACACTGGAACAACTAAAACTTCCAATGCTCTGACGAATGTGCATGATGAACAGGATGACATAATCGAAGCCCCTGTTGTCGCCTCCAATCCAACTGGATCGATCGCACTCGAATCGATCGTCACTTCTTCTTCAAAACAGGTAATACTACAAGAGCCGACTCTAAATCAGCTGATCACTCCATTAATGCACTTTGTTCCCAACTAATCTTTATCATATCGGCAGGGCTTCAACATTTCAGATCTACTCTCCTTTGACCCAGCATCAACGGGTCTGAATGCACCGAATGCAGAAGTGCAGTCACCACAGCGGCCGATTACAATTACAGATCAGCTTCAGAACATCAAGAGTCTGCTCTCTGCTCCAATTACTGCTCTAGTTGGTGATTCCAGCGAAATAAAAAACATTTTTGAGCAAATAGAATCCCAACTCCCGGAGCCGCTGCAAATCAAGCTCTGGCCAGCCAGCAATCTTCCATTCTTCCGGGTAGAAGTGAATAGAGCACAACAAAGAATAGAAGCACATCATTCTCAAGCCTCTCTGAAAGCTGACATTGCTCAAAAGTGCAAGGACCTCAACCAGAAGAAGGCAACTCTAGATATCAAAGCGGACGTGTCTGCCAACATGAACCGACTCGGTCTCCTGTTGAAAGAATTGGCAGAACTCGAAGAAACGGTCCGCACCACCAAGAAACTCATCCAGGCCGAAGAAGCTTCAATTGCAAACTCCAAGCAAGAAACCCAAGAAATAGCCGAGCAGATACAGGCAGAGTTTGCAGAGATAAACACCTTGAGTCGGCAGATAATAACAGGCGATGGCAAGGATGACGAAGCAATCATAGCACGAGCAGACGCTGTCCGCACAGAAGCCATCCATGCCATAGAAGAATTCCTGAACTAGTAGATAGGCTCAAGAAACATTTAGTATTGCCTGTTAACCTGAAACTTGTAACTGTTAAAATCATCTTTAGTCGATGGCTAACATTGGCTGTCATAAGCTAAACTCCTTATATTCTGCTGGCCAACTCAACGTGTTGGACTCTCTTTTTTGTTATTCTTTTTTTGCTGGCCAACTCAACGTGTTGGCCTCTCTTTTATTATATTTTTTTAACTGGCCAACTCAACGTGTTGGCCTCTCTCTTTTTTTTAAACCGGCCAACTCAACGTGTTGGCCTCTATAATACAGCCAGATGGATTTCATCGGCTCTTGTCACTCGCTTTCCCACATGCTTGGGAAATATTTCTTGAGGTGTTGGCCATTGATAGCCACAGGAAACTTGACACCCTCCAACTCCTCAAGCATGTATGCATTTCCAGGCAAGACCTGATCAACCTTATACGGCCCGTGCCAAGTTGGAGACCACTTGCCATACTTTCTATCTTTAGTCCCCAATGGTAACACTGCCTCCCAAACTAGATCTCCAACCTGGAAATTTTTTGGCTTGACTTTTTTGTTGTATGCACGAGCGACTTTGGCCTTGTTTTCCTTAATCTTCTCCAGTGACCAAAGTCTCAGTTCAGTAAGATCCTCCACGTTGTCGCTCATCAAGGCTGCATATTCTTCGGTCGTCAGATCATTCTAAAACTCAACACGCCTCGATCCAGCCGTGATCTCCCATGGTAACACAGCGTCTTGACCGTAGACCAAATGATATGGTGACGTCTTGATGGATCTGTGACTTGAAATCCGATATGCCCATAAAGCCTCTGATAACACCTCATGCTAGCGCCTAGGATATTCATCGATCTTTCTCTTGATCAGCTTGATAAGGCTCTGGTTGGATGCTTCAGCCTGCCCATTAGCCTGGGCATAATATGGGGATGATCTGATCAGCTTAAATCCCATGTCATCGGCGAATTTCCTAAATTCCTCCGATATAAAGACCGATCCTCCATCGGTCCTAATGGTCTGGGGAATCCCGAACCTATGAATGATGTGCTCTTTAACGAAGCTGATCACATCTTTTGACATCACCGACCTCATGGGTACCGCCTCTACCCATTTTGTGAAATAATATGTAGCAGCCAACACCCATTGGTGACCTTTGCTAGACGGCGGGTTGATCTGACCAATCATATCCGTGGCCCAACCCTTGAATGGCCATGGCTTAATGATAGGATTCATTACTGACGCCGGCACCATCTGAATCTTGCCAAATCTCTGACATGCCTGACATCCCTTGTAATATTTGAAGCAGTCCTCAAGCATGGTAGGCCAGTAATATCCCGATCGCCTAATCAGCCACTTCATCTTATGAGCCGATTGGTGAGTACCGCAGGCTCCGTCATGAACCTCATTTAAAAGCTAATTCAACTCTGAAGGTGCCAGACATTTAAACAGTAGTCCTTCTAAAGTCCTGTAGAACATATCGTCCCCTATCCGAACATACTTCATAGCTTTGAGTCTTATCCTTCTGTGTGCCCCCCGAGCCGAATCCTTCAAATAATTGAAGATATCAGCTCTCCAATCTCCAGGTTCTAGAAACTGAACCTCTACATCGACCCCATTGGCTGTTTCCTTGTACCCGGAAGCCATCTATGCCAAGTCATTGGCTTTATTGTTCAGAGTCCTGCGTATCTAGTGGAAATTAATGTACCTGAATTGTGACATCAACTCACAGCACTGCATCCATATCGGAAAAAGGGCATCGCTCTCACACCGATACTCTTCCGTGAGTTGAGAAATCACCAGCTTCGAATCTCCAAATATTTTCACCGCTTCCGCACCAGCTTCTAGGAGTAATTCCATTCCTTTGCGAGTGGCCTCATATTCTACTAAATTATTGGTGCATGGAGTAGTTACCCTGATGGAAAAGGAATAAGTCGCCCCTCGATCCGACACCAACAGAATTCCCACGCCGCATCGCATGCCGATCCATCAAAAAACATGGCCCAGGCAAACAGTGCAGCTATATCGGCGCTGACCCTGTCTGCAACGAGATCCGCCAGTGCCTGTCCTTTGACTGCCTTCGCTGGCTGATATTGGATATCGAACTCTGACAATGCAAACATCCACTTTTCAAGCCGACCTTTTAGAACAGGAGGCGATAGCATGTGCTTTATGACATCCGATTTGCAAATGACGATTGTCTCCGCCAAGAGCAAAATATGACGAAGCTTTGTGCATGTAAAGAATAAACAAAGGCAAAGCTTCTCGATCTCGGGATACCTGGACTCGACGTCTAACATGCGCCTGCTGAGGTAGAAAACCACCCTCTCCTGGCCATCGTGCTTCTGAACTAACACTGAAGCGATATAAGTGTCACCCACGGACAGGTACACGTAGAACGGACTGTCTTGCTGGGGAGGAATCAACACTGGAGGCTTCGATAGATATTCTTTGATTTCATCGAAAGCCGCTGTTGTTCTGCCCCCCAGTGAAACTCATCATCAGACTTGATTTTCACCAAACCCATGAACGGCTCGATGCGCCCAGACAGATTAGAGATAAATCATCTGACAAAGTTGATTTTGCCTATGAGCTTCTGCAACTCCTTCTTCATAGTAGGCAGCCTCATTGTCCTTACAGCTTCTTGACTCTTCAAGCCGATCTCGATTCCCCGTTCATGCACCAGGAAACCTAAGAATAAACCGGCCGATACACCAAAGGCACATTTCTTTGGGTTCATTCTGAGCCCAAACCTTCGAGTCCGCTCCAAGACCTGACGCAAATCTTCCAGATGCCCCCCAGCCGATTTGGACTTGACCACGACATCATCAATGTAGATTTCTACCAATTTGCCGATGAGATCATGAAAAATGTAATTCATGGCGCGTTGATACGTCGCACCGGCATTCTTCAGTTCAAAGGTCATAACCAAGTACTCGAACAAGTCGACCGCGCCTGGTACTCTGAACGCGGTCTTGTTTATATCTTCTGGGGCCATGAAAATCTGGTTGTAGCCGGTATTACCATCCATAAAACTCATCATTTTATGACCGGCAGCTGCATTGATCAATGTTTCTGCAACAGGCATCGGATACTCGTCCTTTGGCGTTGCTCTGTTGAGGTCTCTGAAATCCATGCAGACTCGCCATCGGCCATCTTTCTTTTGTACAAGAACCACGCTGGAGATCCATTCTGCATACCAGCGTGCCCTGATGAACCCTGCATCCAACATCTTTTGCACTTCTTTCTTAACCTCCTCTAGGATTTCGGCCTTCATCTGACGTGCTCATTGTTGAAATGGCCGAAATCCTTTCTTAAGCGGGAGCCGATGCTCGACGATGCTTCTATTCAGACCGGGCAATATAATCCCATGCGAAACAATCCCGGTATTCTTTCAACAGTGCTATCATATGCTCACGGAAGATCGGATCCAACTTTCTGCTGATAAATGTCGGTCGCGGCTTATCCCTGGGACCGATAACAACTTCCTCCGAATCGTCAGCTGATGTGAACCCGTACCCTAGCTTGCCGTCACCTGAAAGATCAACTGTGAACGCAGGCAACTCGTCGTCACCCGCCACATCAACAGCAAACACGGGAAGATAACAAGAAAAATTATTTGGCCAACCGCACGAGCTGGCCTTTTCTATATTTCCATTATCATTCGAAACTGACTGCTCAGTAACTGGCCAACTACCAGAGCAGGCCTTTGTTTGTACATAATGTAATAGTTTCAACTCCAAATAAAAAATTTTCTATTTTTTGGGGCCGGTCACTGGGACCGGCCTCTCTAATCTTAGCGTGCCAGGATGCGTTTACCCTATGAGGCCAGTGGATAAGACCAGCCTCAGCCCATTTTTTGTCGCCTCGATCCGATCGCAGTCTTCTAGCGCAAGCCCTAAGATCGGCTCTTGTCCTTCCGCGTCCCAGGCGTTCATGTCTGCAAGCGAAACCTCGCTGGAGTCATCTGCATGGACCACCTCTACTTCGTCGCCATCCCATTGGACGAAACACTGATGCATTATGGAAGGAACACAACAATTGGCGTGAATCCAATCCTTCCCAAGCAGCACTATATACGTACTCTTACTGTTGACGATGAAGAACGAGGTCAGGACTGTCTTGCGGCCAACTGTCAATTCCACATTGAGGACTCCCATTTCCTCCGATGGTTGCCCGTTGAAATCATTGAGCATCACATTGGTCTTGATGAGATCAGCAGAAGAACGCCCTAATCGGCGCAGCACCGAATACGACATCAAATTGACTGCGGCGCCAGTGTCGACCAACATCCTGTTCATAGGCTTGCCGTCGATGAACCCCTTGAGATATAACCCTTTCAAGTGCTTGTAGCTCTTTTCCTTTGGCTTCTCGAAGATGATCGGCTGGGGGCCAAGATCCAGCTGCGCGACGGGAAATTCCTCCTGTTGGGGTGCCCGAAACTCTGATGGGAGCACGAACACCATATTCACATCAGCCAATGGCTTCTCATCGGTTTTTTGCTACTTGGGGCGCCACTCCCTCCTTGGAGGGCGCCTTTCCGCCCTTCGCGGGTGCCTGACTTGATCCACGAGATCCGGACGCGCCTTCCTTAGTATGTCGAGGTACCTTGCTTCTGCTTCTTCGAGGCTGTGTAAACGCTGCACCCTGCGCTTCTGCGAGCGACTAAGTCCGTCGGGACACCATCGTGGGCGATGATACTTATCTTCTTCTTCGAGCTCAAGATCACCCCTGGATGGCCGCTCAATATGGTCGTCGTGACGCTCTTTGGGCCCCAAGCGCTGGAACACCGACTTCTCGCCTGAATGGCGTGATCGACGCCTGCACTCCAGGCAATCATCAATAGTAGGCAATTGGCTCATGCCGGAATTCCAACAATACCTGAAGAACGGGCAATGCCAGTGGTCGCGTACAGCCTGGTGCCTCCCTAGCGTCCTCCCCGTACGGTGCTCGTACTCCTCTTCTTCCGATTCATAGCGGCGATGCAGGTTGTGCTGGTACTCGTAGTTTTCAAGAAGCCGATCGGAAGCTGGGAGCTGATTACGGATGTGACGCACTTGTTCCTCAGTGATATGTCGTTGCTCTGACTCGTCTTCATCCTGGGGCCGTTTGCCAGAATCGGCCTCTCTCCTCTACTCGCCACGGCGGCGTATGGGCCCCGCCATGTTGATCTGGAACGCAAAATTCTGGCCTGTAGGGCCAAAATCCGACACCCACCACGTTGGCCTGTGGGAACAGTTGACTGTCGACCTTCATCGTGTGTTGGGCCAGAATTAATCGGCCTTGCTCAATAGCCGATTGGATCTGCTGACGCAGCTCCTTGCAGTCACCTGTGGCATGGGTGAACGAGTGGTGCCACTTGCAGTACAGTCTCCCCTGCAGCTCTTGCGCCGTTGGCAGCTTGTGATTCTCTGGGAGCTTCAACTGCTTTTCTTTGAGCATTAGATCGAATATCTGCTCTGCCTTGTCCACGTCAAAGTCAAAGCCCTTCACAAGCCCATTCTGTTTGACCCACTTGCATGGGACGGGGTTTGTCCCCCGGGTCCATTCTGCCACAGCTACTTCTTGTTCCCCGCCAGAATCATCAGAATCATCTGCTTGAGCCATATTCACATGGCGCTTGAATTTTTCCTGGTATAGTTCAGGGTGGTAGTGCTCGTACGCGGTGAGCTTCTGCACCATGTGCGCCAGGGAGGTAAATTCCAACTGAAAGGCCAAATCCTTGATCGGCTTAGAGAGCCCGAGAACTGCCAAATCGACTGCCTCCTTTTCTGTAATGCGTGACGAGTAGCATCGATTCTTAACCTCTCTGAAGCGTTGTACGTACTCTGACACACTTTCCCCTTGCTTCTGCCTGACTTGGGCGAGGTCGGCAATCCCAGCTTCAGCAACCTCTGAGTGATACTGGGTGTGGAACTGATCTTCCAGCTGCCTCCAAGTACGAATCGAATCTGGGGCTAATGACGCGTACCAACCAAAAGCTGAGCCTGTGAGAGACTGGCCGAAGAACCGGACCCTCAGAGGATCCGACACTGAGATCATCCCGACCTGCGTTAGGTATCGGCTCACATGCTCGATGGAGCTGGCTCCTTCTGACCCGCTGAATTTGGTGAACTCTGGGAGCCGATACTTGGGTGGCAGTGGGATCAAGTCATAGTCACTTCGATACGGCTTGGAATAGCTGATCGCCTTTCTCTTGGGCAGGATGCCGAACTGGCCCCTTAGTATTGCACTAACCTGCTCCACACTAAGAACTCCTGGGGCCGAGGGCTCAGCACTCGGCCCGGTAGCGTACTTCCCTAGCCATGCCTGTTTCTCCGCATCTGCCCCTGAAGCTCCTGTACTCACCAGCTGTCCCGAGCGAGTTGGGTTGATGTTGTCAGGTATGTACACGCACGTGTAGCCGTGCGGGGATCTCCTTAGGCGGCTCGCTCAGGAACTGGCCTTCTCCGGGGTCGCCGCCGATCTTGTAGACGACGTAGATCGGCAAACTTTGCGGTCCTAGAGCCGTGAGCGAGTATGATATTGGCGGCCTAGACTGCAGCAGGGCTTCCCCTTTGTGACTCCCCAGGATTGGTCCCGATGGGGAGTACTGGTTCTTGATCACTTCTTGGACGACGCGATGTGCCACGCGTTCCAGCTCGTTCACCAGGCTTTTTGAGTGCCAATGAAGCGTGTGAGCCACCATGTAGTTCATCTCCTGACACAGGGCTCTGGTGTGCTCCTCTGACGGCACGGACAGGTCAACATTGTCGATAGCGCCTTCGGGAGAGAACTCATTCCACCTGATGCCATGGTTGCGGGTCCTCTCGAAAGAGCTGAAGATGACAATGCACTCATCAAGGGGGAGATTGAGGATTGAGCAGTACTCACTCCTGGATGTGATGAGTGAATTTTCAACCATACGGTGTGATCGTGTGCTTGGTCTTTGGTTGCAGGTACACGGGCGTCGAGTGTCGACGGAGAGTTGCTGTGGAGGAGCTCAGGCCGGGCGGCAGCTGGGGCGTTCACTCCTGGATCGAAGGCACAAGCAATGACGGATGGCGGTTTCTTGGTTTGCGCCACAAAACCAAGGAGGCGGACGGCGGTTGAAGACGCCAAGTCGGGGAGGCACGGGCGTCGGTCTCGGGACTGACGGAGGCGACGGGCGTCGACGGTGTCTAGGGCCTCGCTGCGGGCGAGGAGGTGACGGGCGTCGGGCGGCGTCTAGGGCCATCAGAAGGCCGAGGCGGGAACGGTGTCTAGGGCCACGGCGTGGAGGCGGGAATCTTCCCGCGCGTGGAGTTTTGGCGGTTTTCTCAAAACCGGCCACTTACCCGGGTTTCACCCCCCCCCCCCCAAATCGCAGACCGGATCTTCATCGACGTGGCGGCATTGCGGAGAAGACTTCGAGTTGAAGAAAGAAACTCCACCATCGGATGAAATCTTGTACCCTTTTCCGGTTTTGCCCCTACGGGCGTTGTAGTGTGTCATTTGAGGGTGGAGGTCAATTCTGGGAAGGGACCGGTCTGACTGGTCGCCCCCCGGGGTCAATAAATATGTCTCACCTGCCCCCTTGGAAAGGTGAGCCTCCAAGCCACGACTCATTTTCATTTTCTCCTTGCTCCTCCCTCTGTTCTAGGGTTAGGCCGAGGTCTCCATGGCAAAAGTGGTCTAGATTATAGCTAGGTCCACAAATTTGAGAGGGTGGATGAATGGGTGGAGGTCTAGCTCTTGTATAGGTGAATTCCTCAGTAAATTACGATGGATTTGAATGAAATCGAGGTCTCCTTTGAGCAGCTCTTTTGTGTACTCGTTCATCCCTTGCTCTTGGATTGATTTCCTCTTTTTTGGTGGGTTTTGAGATCGAAGCTTTCTCTTGGACATTTTGGTGACTCCGTGATTCGGTTCTTGGCCATCTAGCCTAGGGCTAAACTCCCAAGAATCACGAATCCCTCGCATTGAGGTTTTTGGCATCTTTGGAAAACCCTCTTTTGCCTCCTTCCCCCACGAATTTCTAGTGATCCTTTGCATTTTGGGTTGATTCCATTTGTGGAGAGGTTCGTCTCGCTCCCAGGAACCCTTCTGCAAATTTTGAGATCGTTTGGTGATGATTCGAATGAGTTACCTTTGAAATCACCTCGAGTTCGCGGGCTGGAACTCTGTTCTGGACAGAAACCGGTCTGACCGGTCGAATCAACCGGTCTGACCGGTCTGAATCAATCTGCTCCAGCCAGACCGGTATGACCGGTCGGAGTGAGCGGTCAGACCGGTCAGCTCCAGTGAAGCTGCTGTTTGGAGTGTTTCTCGCTATTGCTTCCACTTCGCTTCCTAGGGTGTTTTGCTCAGAGATAGCTTGTCCATAACTACTCTCTCATCCTAGGTTCGAGGGCTTGTGGTGATTTTCGAGATATAGACCGACGGATCGATTTCGAGAGAAATTTTGATCGGCTCCCATTCGGATCTTTCTTGCTTTTGCTGCTTCCAAGGGTTTTAAGGTTTTCCAAATGGATGTGAAATCTGCCTTCTTAAATGGTTTTATCGAAGAAGAGGTTTATGTGAAACAACCCCATGGTTTCGAAAATCCCAAGTTTCGAAACCGTATTTATAAACTTCAGAAAGCACTTTATGGTTTGAAACAGGCACATAGAGCTTGGTATGACAGACTGAAAACATTCTTACTTGCTCAAGGTTTCAAAATGGGATGTGTTGATAAGACTTTGTTCCTCATGCGCTCTGGCTCTGACTTTTTATTAGTTCAGATATACGTGGATGATATTATCTTTGGTGGCTCTTCTCACGCTCTTGTCTCTCAGTTTTCTGAGCAGATGTCCAGGGAGTTTGAGATGAGCATGATGGGTGAGCTACAGTTCTTCCTCGGGCTGTAGATCAAGCAAACTTCCCAGGGCACGTTCGTCCATCAAACCAAGTACACCAGGGACTTGCTGCGGAAGTTCGACATGAGTGACTTGTCTCCTGAGCCGACTCCGATCAGCACTTCGATGGCGCTTGATGAGGACTTGGACGGCGAGGCGGTGGACCAAAAGGAGTACAGGAGCATGATCGGCTCCCTCCTGTACCTGACGGCGACTCGGCCGGACATTCAGTTCGGCGCCGGCCTCTGCGCGCGGTATCAGGCTTCGCCGCGCACCTCCCACAGGCAGGTGGTGAAACGCATCTTCAGGTATCTGAAATTCACCCCTGAATTTGGTCTTTGGTATTCTGCAGATTCTTCTCTGGTTTTGGTGGGCTTTTCTGATGCCGATTTCGGTGGGTGTCGGTTGGATCGCAAGTCGACATCCGGCATTTGTCAATTTCTCGGTACATCTTTGGTGTCTTGGTCCTCTCGCAAGCAGGCTAGCGTAGCGCTTTCTTCCACAGAAGCTGAGTATGTTGCCGCTGCTAGCTGCTGCTCCCAGATCCTTTGGATGAAACAAACCTTGCAGGATTATGGTTTGAGTTTCGGTAGGGTTCCCATCTTTGTAGACAACATGTCAGCTATTAGCATTGCAAAGAATCATGTCCTACACTCCAGAACCCAACAAATAGATATCCGGTTCCATTTCCTGCGAGATAACCATGAGAGAGACCACATAGAATTGATCCATGTCCCTTCAGAGAGGCAAACTGCAAATATCCTCACCAAACCACTTGAGCAGGACACCTTTGCTCGCTTGCGAGGGGAGCTTGGGGTTTGTTACCCCTTTTGATCGCTGACTTTTCTTTGGTTAGATTTGTAGGTTTTATTTGTCCTTCTCTTCGTTTTCTAGGTTTGGTAGTTGCATTGTGCATATGCATTGTACATTTCTGCATTCTGGCATTGCTTCACTGCACTGGCATTCTTGTATACACTGTTATGATCCTCTAGTGCTTACTAGTGTAGTTTTTTAAACTTGATCATGTATAGCTTGCTCCTCAGTTTATGTCATATCATCTGAGTTAAGCTATTTTGATTTGAAAATCTGGAAACATGATCACCCTGTTTTGGCTACTAGCATGTTAGGATGTATTGATATGCTTTGCTATCTTATTCATGCTAGTGTGACTCTTAATATTGGACATGAGTTGAAAATTGATAAATTTGTTTAATATATGTCTGAAATGGAATGAAAAGATTCAGGTGGGATTGCTTGTCGCACTGATCGAGCTTTCGGGACGGCTCACATAGCACTAGTGAGAACCCGGGCAAGGCTATGCATGACTGAAGTGAGTGCCTTAAGCTTCTGACTGCCTTTGGCATAGGCTTGGCCTCGCTGCTAAGTAAAGCATGACAAGCTTTCAACCCCTGGCAGAATCACTTGCTTGATATAACCTGTTAAATCTTTGTTAAAATGCAAGTTTTGAAATGCAGAACTGTTTCATGATAAATCATTTTGGCTGCTTTGGATCACCTTGTATGAGTTTGGTCAGCACTGCTTTCTTTCTCCTACTTGCTGTTGCTAGATCATGGGTGATGCTTTTATTTCTGCTGAACAGAACTTACTAACTCTAGACTTGATAGATATACCCTGTTGAGTTAGATTCAGTTACTGTTTATGAAGCACACATGCCTGTCACTAGTTGATTATATCTGTGTATGCCTGAGTATTTCACTTACACCCTCTGCACGATATTCATTGCATAGCATGATTTCAGGGGGAGCTTTAGGCATATTTTAGGCTTGATGTGTGCATGTGCCAACAAGGGGGAGAATTTTTGGTAGAAGTGATCGAACAAGGGGGAGACCTGTTTGATTTTTAAAAAACTTGTTGCGCACAGGGCTTTGAGAGTGCATATATGCGGTGAGAGTTGCACTTGTGAGGGGGAAATGCATTTCAGGGGGAGTTTCTGTTTTGTTTGGCTCCTGGTTTCCTCATTTTTCCTCTGCTTCTTGCATGACTGCGTCGAGCTTCACCTCTGTCTATGAGGAGTCATGTTTTGGCTTTTGATCGATTGCGTCGAGCCGTTGCCTTTGTCTTAGAGAATCGATCTTTGCTTGAGTAAGTGACTGTTCTCGCCTTTCTGATCTTTTTGTCACTTGCTTGAGCTCTTCACTTTTTCTTGCCACTTTTTATTTTTATCTCTTTTCTGGTTACAGGTGGTGTGTTGACAATGCACTCATCAAGGGGGAAATTGAGGAATGAGCAGTACTCAGAAGGAGAGAGAAGATAGCTTGGCTCCTAGTTAAGCACTAAGCTGGGCACAGATGCATAGGTAATAGTGGGTCCCAATAAAGATCTATATGAGGATAGTATAATTTGGTTCTTGTTACTTGGTTTATAGTCAAATACTTGGCTCTATTATTACCCATGCTCTCAGAGAGAGGCCGTCACGCGCGCGGCAATCACTAGAAAAACATTTGCCTTTGTTGTGCGCGCTCTGTCTCAGATACGGAATAATTTTTTTTGCTCCACATATCGGCAAATTCCTCTACCATTCTCTCTGTCTCTGAGTTCGTTCATCATTCCACGAATCATCATGCCCCCAAACTTGAATCTTGTGACCAATCCACAATCCACTTTGGATTGAGCCCAGCAAATGAATAAAAGCACAGATGCATCCATCCTTATATTCCTATGGCTACAAAACAAGTCGCCAGTAGCCGTCAGCAACAACAAGGGCATGCATTTGAGATTCAGAGGCAAGATTTGATGCCCTGTACTTTTTATTTCCCCAAAATTTCTCTGTGTAGCTGTCGTGTCCATGCAGTGGATAGCAGGCGAGGAATAGTATATACAGTGGACACATCAGACATGTTTCGCATTATTGCATCCATCATTTGCATTTGCCCCCACTTAAAAACCAGTCGTGATTTAGTAAACAGGAAAGCTTCATCATTGATCTGGCAAAAGGGAACACATCGACACACAGTACTTTGGGAGTCCCTCTGTTGACGCAAATCTCGGTCAACGCACGAACGCACTAGATCGTGCGGCGCGAGAAAGAGCTCGATGCAGCTCTCTCTGCGTAGAGCGGTCAGACCGGTCGCCGGTGAGAGTCGGCGACGGCCGACGAACGCGAACCCGGGAGGGACCCCGTCAGGGTAGGCGCACGTAGGGTTGTTCTAGGATCGGCAGGCCACCTAGAACGCCTTCAAACGTCGCGGAGACGAAGGAAGAACAGCAGATGGGGTTGGAAAAGCTAGGGTTTGGAGAAGAAGATAAAAAGTAGAGTTTGTATTGATTTTGTTCGATTGTATATCCTCAATCGGCCGTGACCATTTATATTTATAGGGTGGGGTGGACTTATCCCGCAAGGAATCCCTATTACAGATCTAGATCTATTAAAATCCCTAGTTGTACTCGGACTCCACCTGGACCGGTCAGACCGGTCGTACCTACCGATCAGACCGGTCGGTGCCTGCCGGACAGGCCACAGTGCCTAAACTGGTCAGACCGCTCGGTCAGACCGGTTGGTGCCAATTTTGACTGTCAACACCCTCTTTTCCTACCCCTGGCTTCTCTGCATGTTTCACAGCAGTGGATGTGGATCTCTTATTGTTAGCAAGAGGCCTACGGACACTGCAACAGCACATCTTTCTCTTTCACGATTTATTGCAGACATCTTTCCTAAAGGCAACACAAACAAAACATTTCCTTTAAACATTTCTAAACTAAATTCCCATCCTTCCTTGTTTCTGTTGACATTCAAAATTGGCAAATACCGAGTTTGCTGGACAATCTGGGCGAACCAGTCAGACCGGTCCAATAAACTGGTCAGACCGGTCTGGGTAACATTGTCAAAAATGCCAATTGGACTGCACCATTGCGTAGATCTCGTCGAGACGATCGAAATGCATATATAGATCGTCCAATTCGGAGTCCGGATGAGGGAGTTATGCATCCCGGAAGACTTGCACCCCGGACCGGTCCAGAGATCGGTCAGACCGGTCCGAAACAGCCAATCCGAGTTAGGAGTTGTATTTTGACACGGGATTTGTTAGGGTTACGACTCCTAATGGGTACAGACCTCCCCACGCTATATATATAGATGAAGGGTCACGGCCGATTGAGGTAACCCCAATCGAATCAACACATTTATCCTTTACTTTTTATCTCCAAACCCTAGCTTTTCCAATCTCTTGCTGTTCTTCGCTCGTCTCTACGGCGTTCGAGGGCGTTCTGGGTGGCCTGCCGACTCCAGGACAACCCTAAATCTGCGAGCTCCGACGGGGTCCCTCCCGAGCTCGTGGTTTTAGGTTTTCGCAGCGTCTTTGCCTCAAGTGGTCTGACCGGTCTGAAGAACCGGTCTGACCGGTCCGCGCAAGACCTCGCTGGTGAGAATTATTTGCAATCCGCGCGTGCTAGAGCTTTCGTGTGTTGACCAGAATTGTGTCAATAGTTTCATACTGACAACTTAAATTGGTGCATCAAAAGGATGATCTGACATATTGCAGGCAGCGAATGCATTCAAACAAGGGAAATTTGTCGGTAGCACACCGTCAAAATGTAGTTTTGTGCGGAACACACCATCAAAGTCGATTTTGTCTCCACCACATCACCAAAGTGCAACTTGGTCTACAACACATTGCGTGAAATAAACTAATTATTTGCAGTTGAGAGGTTGGGTAAAAGGACCATTTTGCCCTCACTTGAGGGCCTCTTCTTCACTTCATCGCTGCCTTTTTTTAAAAAAACTTCTATCACTGCTGCACCTCCACCCTCGTCGCCGCCGGTCCGAGCCACCTCCGCCTAGGCCTTGCGCCGCCTCCTCCTCGTGTCCCGCCGTGGCCCTCGACGCCGTCCACGCCGCCACCAGCACGCTCCTCGCCAAGGAACCTCGCCGCCGGTCCGAGCCGCCTCCGCCTAGGCCCTGCGCTGCCTCCTCCTCGTGTCCCGCCGCTGCCCTCGACGCCGTCCGCGCCGCCACCAGCCTGCTCCTCACCATGGCCCCTCGCCGCCGGTTCGAGCCGCCTCCGCCCCAAGCCGCCGCCGACCCACGCCCCGCCGCGGCCCATCGCCGCCTCCACCATGGCCCCGCTCCACCGCCGGCTCGTGCCCCACCATGGCCCCTCGCCGCCGGTCCGCGTCGCGCCCTCCGTGGAGCCCCTGGAGCGGCCCCGGTCCAGCCACGCCTTGAGCTCCTCCACCTTGTCCTTGACGACGCCGCCCTCGCTCTTGCGGCCCGCCGCGGCGGCGTGCTCCACCTCCTCCCGCACGGCCTCCACGGCGGCGCGCGCGCACCGGAACTAGCACATCCTGATCCATGGCGCGCCGGGGCCGTCGGACTCGGCCTCCTCCTCCTCCATCCTCTGCTGCAGCATTGCGATGGACGCCGCGAAGCCACCCTCCGCCCGTGGAGGATCCCGCTACCGCGCCGCCCGTCGCGGGAAGGCAGCGACCGCGCCACCCGTCGTGCGGAGCCCGCGACCGTGCTACCCATCGCGCGTCCGCGTGGAGGTCGGGACCGCGCTGCCCGTCGCGCCGAGGCCCGCGACCGCGCTGCCCGTCGCTCCGAGGCCCGCGACCGCGCTGCCCGTCGTCGCACGGAGGCCGCAACCGCGCCGCCCATCGATCGAGCGCCCGTGCGGAGCCCGCGACCGCGCTGCCCGTCGGCGCGCGGAGGCCGCACCCGCGCTGCCCGTCGAGCGAGCGCTCGTGCGGAGCCCGCGACCGCGCCGGCCATCGTCGCACGCTAGTCCGCGAGTCTGCAACCCCTCCGGCCTCCGCCCGCATCGATCGAAAGGGGGAGCGGGCGAGCGGCTCAATTAGCAATGCAGTGTTAACAGGAGCTGAGGCAGGCTAATTTCCTCCGCGCCGCCGACGAGGGTGAGTCTCCGCTGTGCAGATAGAACAACTCGCTTGAGAGAAAGGAAATGGAAGGGGAGAGCTGGAGAGGCGTCACAAAGAGAGTGGTCGGCCGAGGGGGAAGATGGAAGAGAAGAGAGGGAGAAATGAGAGGTACGGTGGGTCTTGGCAAAAGGGTAAATTAGCCTTTTTATCCAACCTCTTAGCTGTTAATGATTAGTTTATTCCGTGGGGTGTGTTGTAGACCAAATTGTGTTTTAGCGGTGTGTTGAAGATAATATCAACTTTGAGAATGTGTTATGCACAAAATCATATTTTCACGGTGTCTCATAGACAAATTTTCCTTCAAACAAATAGGTCTCCAATTTTACTCCATGTCACTGTAAAACAAACGTGAAGCATACAGTATGCCTGAGGAAGCTGGCCATACACTGTGTCTCCTGCAGCATTAGAGTGTTGATTATGCGACGGAAAGGTGCTTCACTGCATCAGAATGCGAGACCTGCTCCCCTCAAAAATTGAAAAACAAAACAAAAAGCGTCTGAGATGCGTTCTTGCTATGATCTTACTGTCACCAATACTGTTGCAAACAGTACTCCATGCAGGCTTTCACCTACAGTCACCTTGGCTTGCCCTCTGCAGGCTGCAGCATCCTGCGGTAATACAGGTAGGCAATGGCATCAGGCTGCCGCCGACCATAGTACAACGTCGATATCTGGCAGTAATTCAATGCAACTACAAAGATTCGAGAGGCGATAACTGGGTGTTGCCCAAGATAACAACATCCGGGTAAAACTGATGGATGATATAAGCTCCTGAGCATGCTCAGGCATGGAGGCTCTGTTAGATTAGTCGATGCGTCACATTCAGGACAACTCCGCGGTCTCCTCTTGTCGCCAACTTCATGTTGTGCAGTGCAAGCGTCAATTATTTTCAGCTCTTCTTCTGTATAAGATCCTGGAGAAGATTTCGCTGCCTTATCACGGCATGAGTAGTAAGGACAATCTCGCTGCCTCGCTGAACGGTGTGATTTTCTGACGGGCATGCATGAGTCTATGCTGCATCAGTGGTAGAATGTTGGGGAAGACATGAGATCAAATTTGATCCTTGCAGATCAAAGTACTCGAGGATGACTAACTAGTACATTCCAGTCACCTACTGACTAGAAGGATGTTGGGGGAGTATCACATTGATAATGGGTCACAATGCAAGTTTCTTGGTTCAGAATTCAGATGGACCGGTCCTGTGCTTGCGTGGACCTGCATGGCATATCTGATACAGAGACGTGAATGACGGACGGGTGAGGATAGGCAACCACTGAAGAAAGAATTGGATACTTTTCAAAAGAAGAAGAAGAAAGAATTGGAAAAAAAAACCTTATAGAGGTGAGATAAAATTTGGTCTCTGGGTTGGCCAGATTTTCACAAATGCTACGAAATTTCTGTCGCCACTAGTCTGTTTTTTTAACTGTACATTGAGGAAACTTGCATAGTACTGCCAGCAGTGCAACATTTCTGTCCTAGAAGAAATAGCAAGTTGGCGGTACACATGGAATTTTCTTCAACAAGTGGTCGCCACCATAGCTGCAAAGAAAAACTGAAACATCAAGAGGGCATTTATTTCTCGTCTAATTGATCATATGTTTGCATCTAGGTTTTGCCATTCTTCTCGGTACTCAAACCTCAGATGAACCATCACTCCTTACTTTATCATCCTCATATCAGATTGGAAAACTGTCTTGCTCAAAAGGAGATAAGAAAAGTGCAGACTTTGGAATCTCGGATAATGAATCCACGCCCTTGGCCTTGGATCTTAAGGACAGTAGTTCAGGCCCTACAGTTATTATCTCTTTGGCTAATTATGCTTAACTGAAGTGACATCTGGGTCAGTAATAACCCAACACATTTTGTCTGTGCCAGTGGAAGGATTGGAGAAGAAATCATCTTGACCTGCAGGTTAGGCAAGCTAGAGCTTGAGACGACATGACAGATGGACTACGATCATGAGAAAAAGGTGAGGTCGCGGTCGCACACACCTCTCTGCAAGTGCAATCCCGCCATCCATCCATATAATTCTCTGAAGAGGCAGCCAAGCAAAATTAAGTACAGTTTCTGAGGAACGAGCACCCTTGCATAGTTGCATGTTCCTCGCCATCTCTCTCTCTCTCTCTCTCTCTCTCTCTCTCTCTCTCTCTCTCTCTCTCTCTCTCTCTCTCTCTATGCGATGCGCATCCATCTCATCTTTCTCAGACACCAGCAACCACCCTACTGTTCGTGTACAATCATGGAGGGGCTTCCAGCGACCCATTGGCAGCCAAGTTGGGCATGCACCGTCGCCTTCTAGTCACCGTCGTCGCGCGAGTTTCTGGACGTATCTCTTCTTGTCGACGCGCACGCACGAGAAGACTAAAAAAATGTAGATGCGTGATCCTCAGGCTGGCGCTGCAAGCGTGTCCTGCAGGATCTGAGGCGTTGGGGGAAACGACGTTGCTCTTTCTCCCTGTACTGTTGGTAGAGAACAACCGACTACACTAAATTAAGGCGTAGGCAGTTGGTCTCTGAAATGCTAATAGTATATATTTTTAGAAAAATGATTACCAATCCGGCCTCTACATCCGTAAACATATACAGCCACTTATTACAAAGTTTAAGAAAAAGCAGCACAACTGGTCTTTAAAACAGATAAAGAACTACTGCAAACAATAGTTTTGCTTCCACCCTCCCTTGAATGGTATATATGTAGCACATCTGAATATCTATCTGATAAGGATGGCTGAAAACAGAGGAAGGAACTGATTTGCGAGGATTATTTGATGCAAAGAATATTTATTCGATTACCTTGGAGAGAAATGGTGTGGTGTCACAAAGTTGACCAAGATCTTCAACCAATCATCATCTGCAACGTTTGATCAGTTCGCCCATGCCTGCCACCTACAGGACACGCACCCTATCAGGATGCTACTTCACTGAACAATTCTAATCGATCTTTCTCCTAAAAATCGATACTGGATAATATTCATGGTCAACATGTATAGCCTGTACTTGCAAATGCAACAGCGTAATCATGTACGGAGCAGTCTGCATCCGCGCTTTATTTGCCCTAATAAGACTGTACTACAACATAGTATTCATCACAGATTCTTTGGATTGATGCTTAACCTGCCGGGTCAAACATGAGATGAGGCATTTATTCAAAAAAAAAGAAAAGAAATATGAGATGAGGCCAGGCCAGGAAAGGGAAGGGCCCAGACAATGCAAGCAGCGTAGACTCGACTCCCAACCCAACGCACACAAGCAAGAATGCATCATGTCACACGCACGCACCGCCAAACCCATCTTCCCTCGCACCTTCCCTTTCGCCCACCTCTTCTCTTTAAGAACACCTCAGTCACTCCCTGCCCCCTCGACACCAGCCGCCACCTCGTCGCGATCGTCTTCACACTCTCACGCCCTCGCCTCAGCTTCCTCTCCGCCTCGTCTTCACACTCTCACGATGGTCAAGAAGCTCGCGCTCACCTCCCTCTTCTTCAACACCAGCGAGACGACAATTTCCTCTTCCACCTCCATGTCCGCCGCCTCCTTCAGCACGGCGGCGTCGTGGCAGTGGCCGTCTTGCACGCAGGCAAAGACGCTCTCCTTCCGGCGCGACAGCCCGGGGATGGTGTCCATGCGCCAGGACAGCAACAAGCACGAGGAGGAGTACAAGACGACCCTGAACCCGGCCTACGCCCTCGATTACCCGTACCCGGCCGCCGCCGACTGCAGTAGCTACTCCAGCCTCTCCGACTCCTCCGCGACCCTCCTCTCCACGGCGCCGGAGCCGGTGAAACCAGCCGCCGTCTCGGACGCGGACGAGCTCATCATCCACGGCCTCCGGTCCAACAGCAGGCTCTTCTTCGAGCCCGAGTCCACGAGCTCCATCGTGAAGAAGCAACGGGGGGCGGCGGCGTTCGACGGGGCCACGGTGCTGGCCATCGAGTCCGCCGACCCGTACGGCGACTTCCGGCGGTCCATGGAGGAGATGGTGCTGAGCCACGGCGTCAGCGACTGGGTCTGGCTGGAGGAGATGCTGGGCTGGTACCTCAGGGCCAACGGCAAGAAGACGCACGGCCTCATCGTGGGCGCCTTCGTGGACCTGCTCGTGGCGCTCGCCTCCTCCTCGTCCTCGGCTCCCTCCCCTGCCTGCTCCTCCGGCTTCAGGCTGCGGACTGCAGAGTCGTATTCATCAGCCTGCAAAGAAAGGCAAACTGCTCGATCTGGGTAGACCAATGCGTGTATGCAACTGATTTGGTTTGTGCCATGACAGCACCAAATTAATGGTGCTTGTTAATTGATATCAGTCTTGCGAGTTTGATTGGTCCTGCGGTCCTGTCCTGCCCTGCGTGGTGGTAGTGCAGATGTAGCTGTTGACTGCTGCTGTATTGTATGATTGTGTGTGTATTGGTAGCGGTTGAGAGAGAGCTTAGTTTCAGCTGTGGTCGCCCTTGTCGATGTTGATACAATCCGAGAATCTCTGATCATGTGGCTGGTCGTTGCCCATCGTTCTGAATGTTGCTTCAACACATCGTGATCGGGGAGACGCATGGCATGGCTCTCGCAGGCTAGGACCCCTTTTCTGTTTGTTGGCGTCGCCGTCCTTGAAAGCGTGAGGCAGTCGTGGTACCAGTCGGTTGGAGTACTATATATATATCTGACCATCATTTCCTGACGCTGCCAAGCTGGTTTCATGTACAGCCAACACACGAACAAGCAAGCACTGACGACGTTTGAATGTGTGGGCGTTTCGTCGTTTACGAATGCTAGCGCCTGTGTTCTTCTTTACTTTCAGTTATTTTTTACCGCCTGAACAGACCAATATTCACTGCAGCATCTCGTCGAAAAGGGCTGTAAGATGGGAAATATATACCCACTGTGCTGTGCAAGTGTGAAATGGCACAGCTAGATCAGAGGAAGCAAAAAAGTAAGACCTGAAAAGCTTAGGCGACAACTGATCTGCACAGTTGCACTTGCACCACGATTCCCGGGAAGTGTGCCGCAGTACAACAATTCAAATTCAGATTAGGGTGTGTTTAGATCATTCTGCATTTTTTATTTTTGTGTTTTTGGAAAGAAATCTTCAATATTTGAAGTATTATACGTAGACTAATCACAAAACTAATTACAGATCATCTCACTCATTAGAGCATTCAAACGTCATAATTAGAGCATGTGTGGTCGTTTCGTCGTGTAATCTTCAATATTTGAATCTAATGAGCCTAATCAATCCACCATTAGAGTATGTTTACTGTAGCAATTTAGTGTCTAATAATGCTATAATTAGGCTCATTAGATTCGTCTCGCGATTTACAGTCAATTTGTGTAATGCGATTTATTTTTTGACTACATTTAGTACACAATGCAAGCGATTTACAAAAAATTTGCATTGCGTTTTGGGATCTAAACAAGGCCTTTCTCCTAAAATAAATTCTATATCAACTCTGGCAGCATATCTGTTTTATTTACGATCTACTAGTCAATTAAACATTTGCAAAACGGGCAAACGGCGTTAACGTACTCAAATCTGGACGCAGGCCGATGATCTCCTGTCTGTCGAAACAGAAAACAGAAGGTTTGCTTGGCTCTTGTTCAGGTGTTTGGTTACTTAGTGGTTAGTGCTGAGTGGTATGCGTAGTCGTTCAGAAACATTACACAACTGGATGGGCAAAACAGGGGCACTCGTTGCGCCAATCAAAATTGCCACTAGAGTAGACATGAGAGCGGTAGGGTGGCGCGATGTTGATTTGTACGAGATCCTACTGCATTGGCAATGGCACCCAGCAGCACATGGAAGCTGAGATTTGTTTGCATGTGGGCGCAGGCAGCTGAGCGCAGAGGCCGCAATCGAAGCCACTGTTTGCTGGCTTGTCTGTGGCCTGCCCGACCCGACCCGACCCACAACAACAGCCTAGCCGTAGCCGAACAGTCATCAGGAGCTCATCATCTCACTCAAACAAGCACCAGCTTTCGACGGATCGCCCAGGAGTGCAAGTGGAGCTGCACCAGTGACAGACAGGCAGCGAGTGCCACAGCTTGGCTAGGGTTTAGGGGCTGTTCGGCTGACACTTTCTGGGCTGAGGGCTAGTTTGGTTCCCTAGCACAAATTGTACTAGGGAACTTTAATTAATAATTACTAGTATTAAATGAAGTCAGTTTGCAAAATTAATTTCACAACCCTAGCATCACTGTAGCTAATCATGGATTAATTACCGTCATTAGATTCGTCGCGAAAAATTACACCCATCCCTGAAAAAATTTTGCAAATAAACTTCGTTTAGTACTCCATACATACATAGAGATTAGCACAACAAACCAAACACGGCTGAAGTAACAGGCGCATCAGCCCGCGACACCATCCATCCGTCGGTGGCACACCACCCTTCTCTCCCTCTTCCTCTCCCTCTCCATTAGCTCGCGCGCGCGTAGGGTTTCCTGCACCAGTCGCCCCTCGCGCCGCCGCCGAGGCCGAGCACGCCGGACCGCGGGACTGCTTCGGGGCGCCGCCGACCGCGCGCGGCTCTCCTCCCGCCTCGGGCGACGGCCCTCCGCCAGGGTAGGCTGACGCCCCTCCGCCAGGCTCGCCCGACCGCAGCAAGGCGCCGCCGCCGCCGCATCAGTACTCCTCTAGGCCGTGAAAGGTGAGGCACAACTCGTCTCTCTACCTCAGATCTGTACGTGAAAACTGGATTGGTGTGTTTGGATCTGGATGAGTGATGTATATTTGTTGGAAATTGATTGGAAAAAAATGGATTGGTGCTCTCTCTCTCTCCGCCGTCGCTGGCGCCGCCTGCTCTCCTGGGGATGCCGTCCTGCGCCGCCCCTCTGTCACGATCCTGGACTAGAAGATAAGGATCCGGCAAGGAATCGAGGAAGGAATCGAGGGGGAAAGCAGCAAGAACAGGAACAAGAACGAAGAACAGAAGGGGATTCGGCTAACGGACTTCTATTTCTTTCTTGTTGTTCCACAGTTCTCCGCTGGCCAGGTTTATACAGCACCCGCCGTCGTTTACACGGGTGGGCTTACAACTCTTTGGCCCATACCCAAACACACACATACAGCCTACTGTATTACCACAGGTAGCCTGGGTCATGACATTCCTCCTCCCTTGAAAATCGGCTTGCCCCCAAGCCGATGATAAGAATTTCTTGAAGTTATACTTTACACCACCTGGATCCCAAGGCAGCATAATTTGGTATGCACACGAACATTGCTTCTCCGATTGCTTATCATCTTCAGTTGTGCCCCAACAATACTTGATCACACCTGTGGCTGCGATGCGACTGATGCTACAATCAGAAGATTCCTCAAAAATATTCAGGAGCTTAGCAAATGCTTTCAGTAGTGAGATATCATCATTGTCCTCGGTAGGCCTCACTAGTGAACACGCAGTCTTGTCACATGGAACTCCAGGAACTATGCCATCAGAAGCAGAGAATTGCAGTTGACTCCACTTCTGCCCAATGTGGAGCACTTCTACCCTGAACTGAATCCTTTTCTGCTTTGTGAGAATTATTGCACTGCTAAACTGAAATGAAATCCATTTTGATCTAGCCCTCAAAAGCAGCTGTGGTATGTCTTGCACATGGAAAACTTCTTTTCTCCACGATTTGGTGTTATCAATCTCATTCTGGCCAATAAGGAACCAGCTGCAAGCATTTCTCAATTTTGTGTGGATCAATAAGCTCTCAACTTGTTCTGAACGCCTACTAAGACCACATGCAACTGCATAGTCACTCCTTTTTAAGCTGTGTGTCCAAGATGTTGCTTCTCTGTTGCAGTTCATCCATAGCCGTTTCTGCAGCATTAAAATGCAGAACTACCATTCTGATTTGAGGTGATGTACATAAGAACATCAATTGCAGTGCTTTACTCAAGACAGAATCTGTTTTTTCTAGTACCAAAGAGAGGGATTGAATGTATTTCCCAGGGCGGTTGTTGCCACATTCCAATAGCTTGCGAGCTCCAAGTCTGTTGTGACTCCATAGTAGCTCAATCATTGTGCTCTTTGCAGCCTTGCTGTCTTCTAAAACACCTTGTTTCCTTGATGGCAGCTTGTTGATCATCAAATAATTTCCTTGCACTCTAAATTTTTCAGGACTGAAACCATTACCGTCCCATATAGATAGTGGCTCAAACCTCTGATGCCCATCACTGAATTCATTTGTTACAACAAACTTGCCTATATTTGCAGATATGTGGTCCTCTGTGATTCTCTGAATGGTGTAGTAATTGTAGGACAGCAAATAGACATCCATCAGTCGTATCATGCAAAAGGCTATTGATTGTCTGATAAAGAAAAAATCCACGAGAGAAGACCACACAACCAGCAACTGGAAACTACCTTGCCAAACAATTAGTGCATAATTCTTTGACTCAATCAAGCGTGGCAGAACAAATACTCTGAAAGAACAGGTCATAACATCGTTGCACGACAACCTGTCCCATTGAGATAGTTGCTTAAACTCCTGCTGTAACAGACACACACACCATCTGTGTAGCTAAGCACAAGAATTTTTCTGATTTCATCATTAAGTAACTTCATCTTGCACTTACTGACTGAATAACAAAACACCATTGACAGTAATGCTTCCTGCATGGGTGGTGTCCATGGTGGCCTTTGCTCGTAGTCCTCAGGGACATTGGTAGCGACCCCAACCAGAACAACACCAATTGAGTGAGGAAGATAACAGCTGGTGATGTACCTGATTGACTTGCTCTCGAGTGTGGAAGCCTTGGGAATGCCAAGCGGGCAAACAACTGAGTACAAAGCCGAGGTGATGCTATGGCTGTGACATTGCATCGAAGACGCTGCAGGCAAGACGGTGGGGGCCTCTTCTTCTGCACCCAGAGCAACTAGTCCTGGCGTGGATCTCACACTGCCAAGGTCATGGTCTGTGGTGTCAAGAAAACCTCCCATCAACACCTTCTGCTGAGGCGCCATTTCATCGAACACCTTCTGCTCAAGGGCTGAGTTGGGCAGCTTGCTGGAAACTGCAACAACACTTGCTGAGAGCGCACTCTGGGATGGGGAGGGCATCGATGGGGTCGATGTCGACTTGCAGCAGGACGGTTTTGTGCTCGAGGTCAATCCGCCCTTGGCATGAGTCGGAGCAGCCTGGCGACGGCGGCGGCGGCGGCCTCGTAGTGGAGGCGGTCGAGCTCGTCGGCGATGTCGTTGTCGGGGCTGGCGGAGATGAGTGAGTCGAGGTCGTCCCGGGGCACCAGGTACTTGAGCGACGAGCGAGGCAGCTCCAGGGCGAAGAGGGCTGGGGCGACCTTGGCGAGCGCGGCGACGAGGGTGGCGAAGGAGGCCACGGCCCACAGGAAGGACACGACGCGGGTCTCCCCGCCGACGTAGCATAGGTGGCTGTCCCCCGGGCGCGGCAGGATGCGGCTGCCGAAGCTGCACATCAGACGCACCTACGGGCCCCGTGTGCCTGCGCGGGAGGAGCGGCGGGGGTGGGCGCAGGGGCTGGCGGCGACCTGCGCCGAGGTCGGAGTCGAGGACGCTGGTGCGGCGACCTGCGCCGAGGCCGGAGTCGAGGATGCCGATGCGGCGACCTGCGCCGAGGCCGGAGTCGAGGACGCCGGTGCGGCGAGCGGCGCCGAGGTCGGAGTCGAGGATGGTGATGCCGTGCTTGACGACGGGGGCGGCGCGACTCCATTCATGCGATCCAGGATCTCGTTCATCCGCCGCAAATTCTCCTCCATCCTCGACATCGAAGCGCAGAGATCACCCATCTCCACCATGGCTCGATTCGATTTGGGGGAAAAAATTTGGGTGGATTCTCTCGCGATTTGGGGAAAAATTTGGGGGAAATTTGGGGGATTCTGAAGAACAAGGCTCTGATTACCAATTGTCACGATCCTGGACTAGAAGATAAGGATCCAGCAAGGAATCGAGGAAGGAATCGAGGGGGAAAGCAGCAAGAACAGGAACAAGAACGAAGAACAGAAGGGGATTCGGCTAACGGACTTCTATTTCTTTCTTGTTCCACAGTTCTCCGTTGGCCAGGTTTATACAGCACCCGCCGTCGTTTACACGGGTGGGCTTACAACTCTTTGGCCCATACCCAAACACACACATACAGCCTACTGTATTACCACAGGTAGCCTGGGTCATGACACCCTCCCCCTCCCCGTGCATTCCCCTCCACTCGCACAGATCGACGGCCAACTCGTGGAACCGCATGCTCTCTCTCTCTCTCTCATCCCTTTCCTTCTCTTTCTTTGATCTATGACTGAATGCTCTAGTCAGATCGCCTTGGGCCATGGAAAAACTTCCGCACAAATCCACCATTTTCGGCTGCATTTGAGCTCAGATCCGCGCTGCCTCCTTGGGAAGGAATCTTTCTTGCTTCGACGTAGTTAGCTAAACTAGAATATTAATGCATTCCGAAAGGTAATCTCCTTGCGCCCTTTCAGATCTGTTTTCTTTTCTTGTTATCCTGCTTCTCCTGTCATAAGCAATGTGTTGGATTGCCTTTATTTTTGAAGTTTGCACTCTTTTCGTTATCAATTTACAGTACTGTATATCACGCGGAATTAAATCATTTCATGTCCTGGACCATTGCCTGAACAAGTTATCATATCAGATGTTAGCATACCTGGTGACAGAGCTCCACTGGTTTCATCAAAGGTTACATGTCCTGATAGATTACTGTTTTGTGCATTGTCATGTGTGTAAAGCTCTAGTGTTTCCAACTACTTGCTGCATACTCCAGCTGGGCATAAAAAAATTACTTATGATCATCTCACTAAGCTTGTTTCCTGAGAATGGTTATTGGCGTCCTTATGTGCTGACGAGTCAATTACCATTTTATTATTTATAATTGAGGATCATGGGTTTTGCTTCTGATTATCTCACTGAGCTTGTTTTGTCCTTGTATACAAGGTGACTTCTAAGGTTTTCTACACTGGCACCTTCGTCTACGGCTTCCTGCTCACCGCCGGAAGCTACTCAGTACAACTTCCGTGTGAAACGAGCGAAGCGAGAAACCAAGGCAAGTTTACCGTTGTCAAGTACCTTTCTTTTCGTCTTCTACTACTCCCGTTATGTTTTCTGCTTTTTACCTCTAAACTGTCAGCACGCACCCAAACAAAAATTAGCCATTACACGTGCCCACAGATGCCAAGGGATCATGCCCATTGGGAGGAACATGAAGTGAAACTTCTATTGACCCTCGCCATTCAGGAGAAGGAAAAGTTCAACTGGAACCAGTTCGGATTGACTAGAGAAGGGTGGCGCAACATTTATCCGCACTTCCCCCAATATTCGCACAAACAGATAAACAACAAATTTGACTTTCTGAAACAAAAGTACAGAGCTTGGAAGGACTCACAAGTGGCCACTGGTCTCGGTCGGAACACCCAGACGGGCGGCATTGATGCTGATCCAGATTACTGGATGGCCCAGGACGGTAGTAGTGTCCAGCAGCAAGTTACCATAGAATTGGAGTGTCTATAGGCAAAGACAAGTTTTTTTAGTGGTTTTGTAGCAAAAGCCACCTTTGAACGGTGTCCTGCAGCCAATTTTCAGTGTGCCGATAATTCTTAAATTCACATCGTAAGGTTACATTTCATCCATTGAGGTCGAATAGACTAGAACGGAAAAGCTAGAAAATTATGTTGATTTAGTATCTGGTTTTGTGTAGCATAAGCAGGATTGCAATGGCCACATCAGCATACCCTCCACCTCCTCCATTTTACCGACTTTACAAGGATTACGAGCAGGATCCCTCATCTGCACCAGAACCTCCACCGCCAATTGATGGAAAATATGAAGTATTTGGTGTTACGCGCGAAGTATGTTGCTTGTTGTACTTTTCATGCTACTCTGTTTTTGATTGTGCTAAACTTTCCGTGATTTGCGACCATGGTATCTAGATAAATGAGGTGTTGCCAAGCTTGGAGAGTCAAGGTATCCGTCAGCTTTATCCAAAGGGCCCCAATATTGGTGCGTCTGGTTCTTGAGAAATAGATCTGTTTATCTGCATGTGCATATGTATCTCAAATATCTTTGATTTGTTGAATGTTAGAGATATTTATAAGCATATGCTAGTTGAAATTTTTATATACCAAATAAGTTGCTCTTACAACTTTATGGACTGGATAACTTTTAATGAGCTAACTCTTTGGAAAATTGGTTAAATTTAGATTTCAAGAAGGAGCTAAGGACCCTCAACAGAGAGCTTCAATTGCATATTTTGGAGCTGGCAGATATTTTAGTGGAGAGACCATCTCAGTATGCTCGCAGGGTAGAAGATATTTCAGTCATATTCCAGAACTTACACCATCTGCTCAATTCCCTACGGCCTCATCAGGTAAAGCCTCAGTTTCTGTTCCATATGGTGCATTTTTCTCCGATTCCCAAAAATGTAATTACATTGTTCAATATCTTTTAGGCAAGGGCCACATTGATTCACATGCTTGAGAGCCAAATTCAGCGTCGCAAGCAGGCAATTGAAGATATAAAACAGTGAGTAACTAATTCTTCAGCTCAGCTGCATAAGTTAGGATTTTCATCGGACATGGTTTGTTGAAATTTTAAGGATAGACCTATGAGCTTTCCGCCAAATGCCTCTTATTATTACTAGTTAACACCCCCCCCCCCCCCCCTGCCCCCAGTGCTCCACTATACACTGAAGCTTTCGTATATGTTTTCAAGTTTTCTATATTCATTATTAGAGTTGGAAAAGGATTGTGTCCAGGCACGTTTCCTAATTCACAAACTACAGTTGTCCGTAGCAATATCAAAACGACCATTTAACTACTTTTTTGCTGCTTCAGTTTGAAATGTATAGTGTAATTAAGAAGATGGTTAACTGATAGCTTTTATAAGAAATTGTATAAAACATGGTATTCTATAAAGTTGATTTTGCTAACTTGGATACACATTTTATACAGTATTCTATATGCTTACTTTATTTATTTTCATGAGTGACCTTTCAATTAAGCACTTGCTTGCAAGCCTTCTGGTTTCATTGTAGACTGTGACTGCGCAATTGTTTACTCTTTTGACAAAGTATTTTTCATGAGTAACTTTCATCTCAGGCAACATGACAATTAAGAATTAAGCGCTTGCTTGCAAGTCTTCTGGTTTCATTGTAGATTGTGACTACATAATTGTAGTCTTTTGACCACCCCAAGTATTTTCTTACTACAGGAGGAGAGAGGAAGCGCAAAAGCTGCTTGGCGAATCACTGCTTGTCTTAGACGGAAGCCAAACTAATTAGGCTGATGCCAATTTGGCTGTTACAAGACAATTAAGTGCTCTGAGTTAAAGAGATCTAAATAATCCTTAGATTCAATAGCTTGCGGAGCAAACCAAGAGACGCGTTGAGATATTTCTGGTTTGTGGTATCTGTTGGGGCCTTTTGGTATTTTCAACTTTGATCACTGAATCTTGTACATGCTTTAATGGTCAATGCTAACTTGCTTAACTGTGATGTTTACGTTCTGTACTTTTTCTCAGTTGGAGATTGTTGAATTAATTTGTAGTCTTAGTGGATTGTTTGGCTGATGTTGGTACTTTAATTGTGTTTGTTTTACTTTGTTGCTATGTGGTTGCATGCCGAAGCAAGTGGATGGAATAATAACAGATTAATCCTATCTTAGTTTCTACGAGAACCAGTGTGTGTGTGTGTGTGTGTTCTGACTCTCATGACGGGATCGAGTGCGTGCTGCGTAATGCTTATGGTTTTTTTCTATGAATTTGATCAAATAGGGAAGTTTGATTGAACTATAGCTTAAATAGGAGGGAGTATGTCCTAATTCAAATTTCATTAACTGAAAAACACACCAACATATACACTATCATATTGGTTAGTTAAAACCACCATAAACTACACTATAATATGCACAATACACTAACATATTTTATATAAATCTGATAAAAGTTAGATTAGTCTGACTTGGAAATTAATCTAAACATCTTAGAGCAGCCACAGCCATCGCGCTTGGTAAATATTTTCTAGCCTCGGCACTAGTAGAGTCATCGTTGCCGGTGAATAAATTGCGACACTGTCCTACACTGGCACCAGAATCCCGTCGGCCGATGCTTGCAGACTGCAGCAAAAGTGAAAATCGAGCATCGTTTGTGACAAGACGTTCGAGAATCGAAATCAAGCTCTTGCATTTTGGAGTAGGCAGTTTCAGCGGAAATTTTTTGGACCGGCTCGTTTTTTTGTTTTATCTTGGACCTAGATTGGAACATACGCCATGAGGTTGCCGAGGTCCACCTCGCAGCTGCAGGCGGCAGCTCCGTCCGCCATGGCTTCGCCGGTGCGTGGCTGGCGGTTGGGGAAAGAGGTAAAGCGAAGCGGCGAGGGGACGGCTAGGATTTTACCAGTCTAGGGTCTTGGTACTATGTGCATATCTAGTGTGCCTGCCTAATCGGAAAGCCCACTGAACGGCCCATCAAGCATAGAATGAAAAAGGGAAGAGGAGGATCAATGTGGGCTAAACGAGTCCATTTGTGTCGTGAAATTGTAGCATAGACGGACCGGATGTTTGTGGACGTTGGGCTACTTTTCGCACTCAACTAGGCTGGCTGCTGCTTAGGCAGGCTCTCTGGCCGGCCTGAGAAATTGTTGCACCACCAATATCAAATTTGTAACATTGGCCGGCCGTCTCAACCGCACTTCATTACAGGTACTACGTACTTTTCATCTACTGTTGAACCAATATCAGTTGTATATTTGTATTGTCGGAAAAACAAAGAAGGAATATCAGTTGAAAATATGAGCACCCTGCGCGCCCATATTTTTTTCTTGAATACGCGCGCAGCGTATCATTGTATTAAAATAAAATAGAAATTGGTTCGGTTACAACCCAAAAGGAACAGACTCCAAATGGGCACAAGCCGGCAAGCCGAACACAACCCGAAAGATAAACTCCCACGTGTACTACTCACATCCTGCACAACCTAAACGACTGGCTTCAAGCGTAGCCCTCAGTCAACGCTCCATCCCATAGAAGGAGAGCTCTTGCTCTTGTTCTTCAACATCGGAAACATGTCCTGCAATGCTCCCACGTGGTGTGGCGGAGGATCGCGGAAAAAATTATCCACCGCTTGCTCCGCCGAAGTCGACAAGGGCAGAGGCACACCAACCTCACCGAGTCGGCGCATCAGGAGCACCGCCCCTCGCTTTGCCGGCTTGACGGCCGAGAGAGGGTCCAAAGCTTGGCGATGGCTTTGCCTGGGGCCATATGCCTCAGATGAAGGCAGCTGAGGAGGCGCTTCAACGAGGACAGGGTCAACTCGACGGCGATGAGGTGGCTTGTCCACAAGGGGCGGCGGAATACTCTTCGTAACTTTGCTAATGAAATCCTCCAAAGCCACGGAATTATCGTCGTCAGACTCCCCGACCATGCCGGTTGCCTCCTCACAAGTCACAAGCCGGCACCACCTCCTGCACGGCTGGCTCCGCCTGCATGGCTTGCTGCTCCTGCTCCAGCATTTCGATTGGTGGGAGCACCACTGCCGGCGTCTCCGACGTGCCCGTGTGACACAGGGTCCGCGTCATCACCAGGGCAGCTGGCTCCAAACCGCAAGCCCCACTTGACGGCTCCCCGACGTCCCCCTCCCCCCTCCCCCCTTGAGAAATGATTTGAACACGGGCAGGTTCCGAAACCACCATTGCCGGGGAGACCCTCATCAGCCTTGGCAGCCGAGCTGCAAGCAGCGACTCAAACAACATCGGGTTGTGGTCCCGGGCTGGCAATGGTACACAAGTCCTCCCTCCACCAATCACTTGTAGCTCCAAGTTTGTCCGATCCTCCCTAGCAGATAGTTCAACGGTGCTCGTGAACACCGAGCCCCTACCTCCACTGCAACCACTGCCGACAGCCAGCACAGGCGATGGTGCAGCCTTTGTGAGAGGGAGTAGCATCCTCTTTTGACCACCAAGATTCCCTCGCCCCAAAGGACCGTTGCCACGCCACGCCTCGTCTCCGGCGCCGGCGGCTGCAGGCGGTGGCCGCTGTCCGGGACTCCTCGATGACAAGCAAAACCCATCAACTTCGGCCCCCTCCCAGTCTGTGACGTCGGCGGAGTGTAGCAAAACCCGTTGGCTGCAGGAGAGGCAGTTCAAGCACCGCCCGCTCAGCTCCTTGGGGATGCGACTGCCCTGCAGTGTCGCCGCCGGGGCTGACAACGGCTTCGCAGCCGCCCGTGACGCGTGCCGTCTGGAGGCTCTGGACAGCACCATCTGAAACCCCTCCGCGTCGACCCGCGGACGGGGAGGCGGGGGAACCCGCGTGCCCAGTGGCGGGTGGTGGTTGTGGCACTCCGGCACGGCACCCAGACGGTGGGCATCCGCGTGCAGGGGCCCAAGCCGGCCGCGCAGCCGATTAGGCACCTGACGACGAGGGTGACGGGGCGGCTCACCCCGCACCGGGAGTCCTACCAGTAGCTGCGCCGGCCGGCGGCGGCGGCGGCGACGGCGGGGGAACCCGCGTGCCCAGTGGCGGGTGGTGGTTGTGGCACTCCGGCACGGCACCCAGACGGTGGGCATCCGCGTGCAGGGGCCCAAGCCGGCCGCGCAGCCGATTAGGCACCTGACGACGAGGGTGACGGGGCGGCTCACCCCGCACCGGGAGTCCTACCAGTAGCTGCGCCGGCCGGCGGCGGCGGCGGCGGCGGCGACGGGAGTACGGGAGTGCCGTGTCGCCCGCCGACGACGTGCAGGATCCTGGGGTAACGGGGAGCGCATGCGCACCAGTGGGCGTACCAGTGCCAGCGCCGCCATCGCCGTCAGTGGGAGGGAGTCAACTCAAAGGATCCACGCTAGGCCTAAGGCCTAGAGGGGATGAATAGCCGTGTTTAAAAATTTTCTGAAAAACTTGGTAGAAAAACATCAGGTCCGGATGATCCGGCCCTAGGTCGGATGATCCGGTCCTTCTCAGGTCCGGATGATCCGGCGTAGGGTCGGATGATCCAATAGATGGAAAGAATCTAGTACGAGATTTGAAATTTACTTAGTTTTTGACTATTCCTTTTGAATACAAAGTTAATAAATAATATAACCAAGTCTGTGAGTCACTTTAGTACAAAGGAAATGCAACTAACGAGTAGATCAAGTAAAGATTAGCTCAAGAACTATAAATACAACAATAAATGAAAAAGGACATAAGATTTATCCCGAAATTCACTCCACAAAAGGAGCTACATCTCCGTTGAGGTGCTCACAAAGAGCAGGGTTGTCCTATAATCCTTTCCCTCACTCAATCAACCACTTAGGAGGATTGAGGTGATCACTAGCAAATGTCCACAAAGGACGGGTAATACAAACTTCCGGAGGCTCAACCACAAAAAAAAAATGAAAGGTCACCGGCACCTCTAACCGTCTAGGAGCCAAGCTCCAAGAGTAACAAATGCGAATCGACGAATCAAGGTTGCTTCAAATGCTTCTTGAGATGAACAAGTGCTAGCTCACGGAGTGCTCTCAAATCACACATCGAATCTCACTTACTCTCAATCCCTATGTGTTTCCTTGCAAGAATCAAGCTCTAGGATGGAGAGAAGTAGAGGAATTAATGTTTTGGAGGCGTGGTTGGTCGGGGAGAGAGAAGTAAATGAAGGGGGTGAAGGGATATATATACTCCAACCCCCGAAAATGTCCATTATGTGTTTTCTAGTGGTTCCCGGATCATCCGGAGATACCCCGGATCATCCGAGGTAGGAACAGAATAGACTAAAACACACTCGAAATCCCCAGGTCCGGATCATCCGGCCTGGCCTCTTCTAGGCGCTCACAAGTCACCAGGTCCGGATCACCCGGGCTAAGGCCGGATCATCCGGACTTACGCAGTACCTCCCAACTAGGGTTGAAAACGGACGGAAATATTCCCGTTCCGACCCGTTCCGTTTTCTATTTTTGTCCGTCCGTTTCTGTATTTGTGGGATCCCGTTTCCGTATTTACGGAAGTAGAAATGAGGTTTCTCCGTCCGTTTCCGAGAAATCCCGTTTTTACATGAAATTGACCCGTATTTATTCTGTTTTTAATCTACATAAGATATGTCTAAAAATTGATATGTTTAAAAACATACCAATCACTAAGTATGCATGTTAACATGTTAACACATGGCATACTAGTGAATATTGGACTAATAACTTCGTACGTGTATATTATTTTGTGACTTTGTTAATGTATACTCGAGAATATTTGATCGCGTTATTCTTCCGGCTCAACGTCCGTATGGGTTCGTTTCCGTACTTTCGCGTAAACCGATCCCGTTTCCGTACCCGTATTTTCCGAACCCGATCTCGTTTCCGCCAAAAAATATAGAAACGGAAGTAGAAATGGGGTTTTTCCGTCCGTTTTCATCGCTACTCCCAACACTGTTTGGCCGGATCATCCGGCCCAAGGCCGGATCATCCGACCCTGTGCAGAGATATTGTGTTGAGAGTGTTTTGTGAGTGTTTTCTCTCAAAAATATCATCTCAGCTTAAAGCATTTTGACAAACTAAAATTCAATCAAATGCGTCCCCCTTGATAGTACGGTGAACTTATACTCAAATTCAAACCGAAAATTAAAATTAAATCTCCGATAGAATCCACCATACTTAATTTGAAATTGGATCCTTCTTTTCATCTTCTTCTTGATTTTCTCATTTTATTCCTGCACACACTTTATTGAAGACATCATATCCCTAAATTGTGATTGTTAAAAATTACCAAAATTAATTAGGGGACTAAATGCACTTTCAGCCACCCGTGGCGGGCTCAGCACCACGTCGCGGTAGGACGTGACGCGGGGCTCCTGGTGGTCGCCGGGGCCGGAGTGGCCACCCGCGGCGCAGACCCGCGTGGGGGGAGGGGGCTCTCGCTTTCTCGTCCTCAAATTGAGTTGCCATTTTGCCAATGCTATGCATCTTTTCAAAAAAAAAAAAAGTTCGTCGCCACCACCCGGTGTGGCTGCCTGCCGCGGTGTAATTGTAATTGTAATCCATGATGGGCATGGCCCCCACCCCTCCTCCAACCCAAGCAAGGCACATATGCCTCCGTCAGGGGCAAAGCACATCCTGCAGCCTGCTGCTTTGCTTAAAACCCAAACCCAAAGCCCCTGACGAGTATCCATCGCCACCACCATGGCCATGGCCTTGGCTCCGCCGCCGCTCCTCCTCCCGTTGCTCCTCCTCCCTCTTCTCTCCACCGCCGCGCCCACCACGACGCTCCCTCTATACCGCCACCTCCCGCACGTCGCCGAGACCGCGCACCACCACCCGCTCTCCCGCCTGGCCGCCGCATCGCTCGCCCGCGCCTCGCACCTCAGGCGCGCCCACCACAAACAGGGGCAACCTGGTACCGCCTCCGCCACCGCGCTCTACCCGCACTCGTACGGCGGCTACGCCTTCACCGCCTCCCTCGGCACGCCGCCGCAGCCGCTACCCGTCCTCCTCGACACCGGCAGCCACCTCACCTGGGTGCCCTGCACCTCCAACTACCAGTGCCGCAACTGCCCCACCGCCGCCGTCCCCACCTTCCACCCCAGGAACTCGTCCTCCTCCCGCCTCATCGGCTGCCGCAACCCCTCCTGCCTCTGGGTCCACTCCGCCGCGCGCCTCGCCGCCGCCGGCACCAACTGCACCGCCGCCGCCGTCTGCCCGCCCTACGCCGTCGTCTACGGCTCGGGCTCCACCGCCGGCCTCCTCATCGCCGACACGCTCCGCGCGCCTGGCCGCGCCGTCAGGAACTTCGTCGTCGGATGCAGCCTTGTGTCCGTGCACCAGCCGCCGTCGGGCCTCGCGGGCTTCGGCCGCGGCGCGCCGTCCGTGCCCGCGCAGCTCAGGCTCAACAAGTTCTCCTACTGCCTCCTCTCCCGCCGCTTCGACGACGACGCCGCAGTCAGCGGCTCGCTGGTCCTCGGCGGCGCCAGAGCCGGCGGGATGCAGTACGTCCCGCTGGTCAAGAGCCCGGCCGGCGACAAGCAGCCGTACGCCGTGTACTACTACCTGGCCCTGACCGGCGTGACGGTGGGCGGGAAGGCCGTGCGGCTGCCGGAGCGGGCCTTCTCCGCCAACGCCGCAGGAGCGGGAGGCGCCATCGTGGACTCCGGCACCACGTTCACGTACCTGGACCCGACCGTGTTCCAACCGGTGGCGGAGGCCGTGATCGCGGCGGTGGGCGGGAGGTACAAGCGGTCCAAGGAGGCGGAGGACGGGCTGGGCCTGCGCCCCTGCTTCGCGCGGCCGCAGGGCGCCAAGTCCATGGCGCTGCCGGAGCTGTCGCTCCACTTCAAGGGCGGCGCCGAGATGCAGCTCCCGCTGGAGAACTACTTCGTGGTTGCCGGGCGCGCTCCCGTGCCCGCTGGTCCGGGCGCCGCAGACGCCGAGGCCATCTGCCTCGCCGTGGTCTCCGACTTGGGTGGCGCGGGAGACGACGTGGGCGGCGGCGGCCCGGCCATTATTCTGGGGAGCTTCCAGCAGCAGAACTACTACGTGGAGTACGACCTGGAGAAGGAGAGGCTGGGGTTCCGGCGGCAGCCGTGCGCCGCGTCGTCGTCGTGAGCCAGCGAGCTCGCGTCGTCGTCCATGAATTGATTGCTTACCCCACCTCCACGTACTGTTTGTTGCTAATGACAAAGGTGTTTGCTTTCTTTTTTTGTGTGCTCGATCGGGTTGTCCTTCTTACTGCTAATAAAATTGCTGCACTTATCGTGCGCGTGCTTGCTTACCCATGTCACGTGATTCATAGCCAGTCATACAAAGACTGCATGCTAGTAGAGAAAAAGACGAGGAGGCAAAAGATGGCGATGCTTTTCCTTTTGTTTAGAGCCGGAGCTATGGGCGGATGCTTTGGGAAGAGGAAAGCTGCCTACTAAGCTAGCATTAGCATAGCATGTGCTACCACAGTAATCTTTGTAATTTGCCATTTCGATCTACATGCACTTGTGATGGATGGGTCGAATATGTTTCTGGCCTCTCTCGTCGCGTGGGTGGCCTCCTTTCATTGCTTGTTTTTAATTCTGCCACCTAATTTCACTGGGCTGGAGTACTCTGACGCCAGCGATGAAATGAATGAGCATGTGCCATTCCTCACCGTGTCGGCACTGCAGAGGAGAGGAGTGGGGGCATTTTCTCCCTCGCGTTTATAGCTCGTCCTGTCCTCACTTCTCCGCAGTAAATCTGCACCAACTTTACATCAGGACATGAATGAAAAGGGCCCGTCTTTTTGGATGGTTTTCTAAAAAAAATGTTTATTTTAACATAAATTTATAAAACGGCTTCGCGCTATAATATCTTAGGATTACTCAGACTCACCCCCTTCCTCCCCACCTTATCTCTTCTACCTCCTCCCCTCCTCGACCTTAATTACTGAATCAAGGTTACAGGGGAGCCGGTAATTCCTGAATCAAGAAGACGTCTGAATGGGCTCACCTGTCTTTGTCTGCGTCTAGGTCTAGCACACACACTTTCCTTTGTAGCTGCTGCTGCTGCTCCTGCTAGTACTAGTACAGTGGGCCTTAATGGTCGGCCTAGTCGATCGATCGAACAAAAGGACCAAAAGAGCTCTGCAAACGAGCCTAACAGCTCGAAATGAACGTGGGCTGGCGGCCCGGAACGGAATTCACATGTGGCCCATGGTGGGTGTTCTTGTCCTTGGAACCGCATCTAAATTTGGGCATTCCTCGTGTCCTGGAGGTCCTCCACACCAGTCACTCTGTCTGTATGTCTCTTGTCGTCGTCGTCTTCAACGGGCCGCCCCGCGTGCATTATTTGCGAGCCTGCGCTCGTGAGTAGAACATGGCCAACCCAACAACAGCTCCTTGATTAGTTTTGGTCAAGCTTTTTTTTTTAAAAAAAAAATCTTGGTGACCTGCACCAGCACAAAATCACTTGGCAGTCAGTTGCAGGCTGCAGTTGAAGGATGCCAGATTCAGAAGCATGCTAACCTGGCCTGTAGCGCCAATTGTTTTATGTCAGCTGGCTTCGATGACAGAGACGCAGACAGCGAAAGAAAACAAACCAAGCGCTGCGCTGTCAACACCACACTTGGTGGATACTTGGATTGGATCTCTCAGATTAACTGTAACTTCGTCAAGGCAACGCGCATTTGTGATAGAGATAAGATAGATATACAGACAGAAAAGGTTTGCTGTTTTTTTGAGTAGAAAGGTTGCAAGCTTTCCGTGTGCAATCTACTCTCTTGCCTGCGCCCGTGACTAACAAAGCTCATCCAGCAACACCAAAAAGGTCTCATGATAGTGAAGCCCAACCGCTTTCGAATTGCGAGCATCAAAGCACATGATTTCGAGGCGAGAACCCATTGTGATTGCAAAATTGCATCCTGGTTCACAGTGATACTAACTAAAGCTGAGCAGAAAACAATTCAATTCGAATCGAATCCCAGGAAGAATCCTCAGAATTATCCGGCATCAAAGCATCATAGTATATAGAACTGAGGAAGAAACCAGTTGGAATCGCCGAATTCGAGGAGGAATCCTCTGAATTCGGGCATCAAAGCACCATGAATCACACACAGTGGAACAGAACAGAATCTGAATATCTGAAGAGCAGTAGCAAATTGTATACTACACTAGTAGTAAATATCGATATCGATCAAATAAATGGAGAAACAAGAGAGTCATCCATGGATGGATATAATGAATATGTGCATGCCTAAATCAAGGGTACGGGGCGGGATCTAGAATCTAGAGCAGCCGGCGGTCGATCGATATACAGTAACAGGAACCAGCCACCAGGAACAAATCGAAGCCAATAGCAGCTACTAGCTAGCAGTAACAGCAGGCAAGCAGATCAGAACCAGACTCTGCAGTCTGTGGGCTGGAACGTGGCTCCGTTGGTGGCTCCCGGCGCCGGGACGAGGAGGCTGCAGGTGATCCTGGCCTTGGGCCCCCGGACCTTGAAGGCCCAGACCTTGACCCTGAGCTTGGCGTTGAGGCCGACGTTGATGGCGAAGTTGCCGTCGGTCTGGTCCTGCCTGAACTGCGCGGCGGTGACGTCCCCCTGGAGCAGCTGCTGGCCGTGGAACTCGGGCTTGAGCTGGGTGGAATCCTGGGTGCCCTGGTAGAAGGCGTCGATGGGGTCGTAGCCGAAGCGCTGGGCCTTGTAGAAGGCGAGGGCCTCGACGTTGTCGTAGTAGAGGCCGACGCGCTTGTTGGGGTTGCGCACGGTGACGGCGACGGTGAGGTTGTAGGCGAGCGAGGAGGTCGGTGAGAGGGTGAAGGTGGCGAGGGAGGCGGAGTCGACGGTGGCGGCGATCATGTGGGGGCGGAAGATGAGGTAGAGGACGAGGGCGAGGACGCCGAGGGTGACGAGGAGGGAGATGAGGATGCTGCAGAGGCAGCTCAGGAGCCCGCAGGCGAGGCACCTGCAGGGGCAGCAGAGGCACGAGACGGCGCGGCTGGCGGACCCCATGCCTGCTGCTGCTGCTGCTGCTGTTCTTGGTCGATTCGAATCGCACCTGACTTGAGATGCGGCGGATTTGATTTGGCGAGGGATTGTGGTGGGTGGTTTATATGGGAAGAAAGGGCCTCCTAGTCCTAGCTTGGTATGGCAACAACGGCCGGCCGGCGATGCAGAGGGTTATGGTGGTTTGGCCGCCGGGTCGTGCAAGGAAGGTTAGGGAAGGTGCGGCCTGCGGCGGGCGAAGTGGTGGATCCGGCAGGAGGTGATTGGATCGATGCCGGATATGGCACGGACACTTGGCCTTGAGGTTGTAGCCGTTGTGGCTTGGTGGGTTGGGTGGGTGCGGGGAGACAGAGACAGAGACAGAGCAGCCCAACCCAACCCAATCCAACCCAAACGCAACGGTCTTTGCAGGTCAAATCCCCTGGATTGCCGTCTCGGTATTTTCTTTTCCAGCCAGTAAAGTAAGATTCATTTGCTCGTAAACATCAACATCTTCTTCATTTTTAAAATGAAAAATCGATGACAACATTAAAAGAACAACGGCATGCTCACCGTCAGGATATTTTGACTTGGGCTGGCCTGGCCCCATCGATTCTGCTCAACACGTTTTGTGCTACTTTCCTAATTTCGGCGTCTTCTTTCGTCACGATTTCGCAAGCAATCTCAGATTTATTTTCCTTCTGGCCAAGTCTGAAACAGATTCAAGCAGTCCGCGTCTCAAAATTGGCCGCGTCTGCAATGCACATGAGCCGTCTTCCCACGGATGGGCCAGCAAAACCCAGCTTTCATGGGCCGTTTTCGATTCGATTGACGGGCATATCCATCAGCTCGGACACCCCAACTACGCGCAGCCCATCAACTCACTAGCCGGGCCGGGGAGCGTTGCCAACGCACCACAAGGGCCCGGAACGAGAAGCCGGAGGCCCACACACAGCCCTCCATCCAATCCTGATTCTGTAGTAGCCCAATTAATGGCCTTTTTCACATTATTGGCCGAGATCAATTATGCATGTGTCATGTGTTGTGTACTTGTGTTGGGGTCGACTGGAGAGGATGATCTGATCCTACAATTGGTTAGTACTGGAATACTTTTCCTGCCTATATAGTTAGAGCATCTCCAAGAGTTTGACAAATTCAACTTAGTAAAACTATATGCCAAGTAAAAATAGAATCCATCTCCAATAGTTTGCTATTTTAGACTTGGCAAAATGTAAAAAGAACTGTTTGACGCGCGAAATCGCGTCCTGCTTCACGCGCGCCGCCGCCGCGGCGGCGTGTTTCTGTGTGCCACGCGATCTACTGCCAGCGTGTCCCTGCTGTCGACGCGATCCAGCAGCCGACCTGCTCCCTGCAAAGCCAGGCTACTGGCTTGTTCTTCGCAAGAGAGGTGAGTAATCTCATGCCTCCAGCCGACCATCTCTTCCTCCGTGATCTAGTGTTCTTGATCTATCTACTGCCGGCTAGGATTCATGCCTTTGACGGCCATGAGTCATTGCAATTGGTGCATTGTTTATTTAATATTGATATATACTATTTTGTCCTGTCAGTGTAATCATTGAATCACAGTGCAATCGTCAGCTGACAGACTAATATGGTCAATTGACCAACGTATAGCAGAGAGCACGGCGGCGTCGATGCGGGTATCACTACTTTAATCAAGGCAATCACTGTGTCCACCTAAGAAAGCTTTCTCCTCCTCTATGTTCAAGTCTCTCCAATACATTGCTCTACCCTGGCAATAACTCTACGGTGATAGAACAGGATCGATTAATCATTGCCACCTCCATCGTCAGCAGGCATGGAAGCACAGTCATCATCCGATCCCAATTCTCATTCATCTGATTGATTGGCAGCAGTATTGACATCGATGAGCTCCAAACTTACAACAACGTTGGTTTTTAGAATAAGTTCGATTTACACCTTTAAACTATCGCAAAAATCAGATTTATAATTTTCAACTACGGAACCAGATAAGCGAGGGAGAGAGAGGAGGCTGCTAATTGGCACGCGCCAGGATCGAAAGCAGCGATTGATTTCCGACAAGCTAATACTCCGTAGCTTTCCCCTTTTGGTTCCACCGGCACATGTCCCTGTAAAGATTTCCGTAACGCCAATTTCTGCTTTCTGCTGCATGTGTAGGGTGTGCGGCACATATAACAAGATCCGCAACAGCAATGGGTAGAAAAGAGAACCCGCATAAAAAGAAAAAGACGGAGGACCTGCTGCCTACTGCTGTATGCGTAGGATCCACAGACCATGTAATGAGATAATAGTAGCGCACCATCTAATTCTGAATAAAAAATAGTTCACACACCATCCCTCTAATAAATTTATGGACATATGACAATTTTTCTTATAACAAAATCTTCAAAATAAGATTATATTTGAATATATTTAGATGATTTTATAGTTGGAATAGTTTTATTGTGAAATTGGAACAATTGTTCTAACATCAAAACTAAAACTATTGTAGAACAATGTTTCAAGAAAAATTATTACAAAAAGATAAATGAAAATGTTCCCTCAAAAATATAAATTGTTCTAAGAATAAGATAAATATTTCAAAAACAAAAAGAAAATGTTCTTAAAAGTATTTTAAAACAACTGTTCTAGAACAGGACAAATTGTGCGAAGAAAATTTATTCAAATTTAATTAAACGGGATTCAGTTTTTTATAATCTCATGGTACGAAACTTAACATGAAGTAAAATTGAATTTTAATAGTCAATTTGTGAACTGCAATTTATTTTTAAATATTAGTTTACATAATTTATTTGCATGCATGCACGTCAGGGTCCTACCCAGCCTCGTCACGCTGCAAACAATCGGGGTCACGCGCGCAAGTGCGTGCGGGCTTATCACACATTCGCCCACCGTACCTGACGGGTAGTGGCCACCCATGCCCGTACCCGCTAGAACTAAGTTTTACCCATCGGGTTACACGGGTAGACAAATGCTTCCATACCCGTACTCGGCGGGTAATTTATACCCGACGGGTAACCCGTACCCGAAAAATATACCCGAGAATTACATACAAATATCACATATTCATATGAAAAATAATTCATTTCAAACTAAAATTGGAGTGAGCATGGAGGAGAATTTCAAGGAGAGTTCAACAATATATATACTAGGAGGGATTAATTAGATTTGGGCCAAATTCATTGGCCATAAAAGGGTTAAAATGAGTTAGGCACTTAGGATGGCTTGTTTTTTTTTGCGGGTATTTCTTACCCGCGGGTAGGCGGGTATGGGTAGTATACATCCGCACCCGTACCCGCCATACCCGATGGGTATAAGATTTTGCCCAATAATATACCCACGGGTAGAAAACTCATTTCATATCCGTCTTCTTATCGGGTACTCAAATTTCGGGTACTCATTGCCATCTTGACGCCCACGTGCACCCTGTTTGCTGGGGGGGGGGGGTGCCGGCCCATTAGTAGATTGAAGGCCCAATTTTCTTTTTTAAATCTTTTTGTTTCCTTTAGGAAATTCCAATGAAACATTTTTTCTCATTTTTATTCCAACGAAACAATTTGTTCTAGTGGATTTTTTACAGGTAGAGTTGGATCCAACTAAACAAATTTATTTTTTTGTTCTAATTGATTTTTTTTCAAAAAGAACAATTTGTTCCAATCATAGAAGGGAGCTTGTGGGCGGGCGGTGCAACAAGAATCACTGTCCAGCTCCCGTGCGCCCTGCGATGGGTCTGCTCGGGGTCACCCGAGTGACCCTGAACAGCGTATCGTCACGCTGCTCTCCTACTGAAGATGAGCCACATGCGCGTCAATTTCATTTGGGCCAGCTGGGCCTCCGTCCTTCTGCATGCGGGCACATAGTCGAGCTCCACGCTGGGCCACTTCCTCTTCTGCAACGCAGCTACATGCAATTCGCGCATGGCTTGTATCTTAGGTGGAGAATTTTAGATTGTTTGAGGGGTGGTGATTCCTCGATTGGGGCAGGTCAGGCGCCGTGTTCGAGCCCACCACGACCGACCATAATCACAACCGCAACGTTATATGGCGGCTACCAAATCATCGGCGCATCAACCCTTGCCTTTACTTTGTAGCCGCCACCTGATCGGCTTAATTAACCTGTGCTGCTGTTAGTTAGAGCAACTCCCGCAACGGCCTCTACTCAAACCCCTACACAAAAAGTAGGGACCGAGAGCCAAAAAAACGCAGTTCAGCAGCCCCCTACTCGGGTCTCTAGACTCTAGAGTAGGGAGGACCTCAAATTCTCCTCTCGAGCCCCTTCTCCCATGGGTATCTAGGAGGTTCCTACTTTTCTTCGTGGTCGTTTCTTGCCCGCGCTTGCTCTTTGCCCCTTCCTCCGATGGTGTAGCGCCGCCTGCAAGCTCGCCCATTCCCCTTCCTCCGATGGCTTCCAAGCTCGGGGCCGCCAGGAGCGTGCCAAGTAGGAGCACTACTGGGCCGAGGCCGAAGGCACCAAGTCCGACGCCGATCGCCGCCAGGACGACGCCGAGAACCACCGCCTGGCCGAGGCAGAGGCCGCAGCCGTCGCAGCGTCCGCGCCATACAAGGCCGCCCAAGGTCCCCGAGGCCAAGCTCGCTTGCGAGGAGAGGCTCCCCCTCGAGCAGGAGGCCGAAGCAGCCAAAGCAAAATCCCCGTGAAATCAAAGGAATCAAATCCCCCTCCCCCGGAACTACAGCTGCCCAATTCAACACCATAGTAGTCTGATTTGACGTTGCCATGGGCGGATTTGACATCTTGGAGGTCCGATTTGATGTCATGGCCAGTGGATTTGATTCCCATGGCTCTCGCGCAGCATCTGCTCAACTCCCCGGGGCAAAGGTCCTCCACGGGACTCGAACCCATCCGCCAGGCAACGATCTTGGGCGGGGAGAGGGATGAGCTCGAGGCGGCCCGGCCTCGGGGGGCGACGATCTCGGGCGGGGAGGGAGGGAGGGGGACGAGTTCGAGGTGGTCAACCCCGGCCGCGGGGTGGACGAGTTTGGGGACGGCAACGACAAGCTCGAAGACGGCAACCATGGGGCACGACGTCGAGCGAAGGGCCGGCGAGAATCGCGGCGTATCGCAGGCAGCGCCGTCTCGCTCGGAGAGAGTTTCACGGGAGGGAGAGAGGATTGCAGTAAATACTACTCGCTGACAACAAGGGCCCACCTGTCATATAAGGAGCCAGGGGCTCTAAAGTTGGGACTCTTGCTGGAGTTGGAAGTAAAAATCAGAGCCCAAAAAAAGTAGACATGGTCCCTACTTAGACAAGTAGGGGCTCAGAGTAGGGGCCATTGCTGGACAATATTCACTTCTATAATATACATGGTTCCGCTAGGCGTTAGGCGGATTTTAGGCACCGACCCTCAACCTAGCGTCTAGTCGGGATTAATCGCGTCTAGGTGTTGCTATGCGTTTTTCTAGGCGATGAATAATACATGTATAAATACTTAAAAGAAAAGGAAAAAAAAAGATGAGTGATCATGAAAAAGGAGAAAGGAAAAAATGCCCATTTGAAGGTCCATTTGAAGCCCCAATTAAACCCTCAACCCTCTCTCCCCCATCCTCTGTTCTCTGTCTCTCTCTCGCATCTCGCCCGCCGCCGCTGCATACGCCCGCGCCCGCGCCCGCAGCCGCCTGCCACCGCCCACGCCTCGGCCGCCGCCGCCCGCACAAGCCTATGTAAGCGCTTGCCGCCGCCCGCAGCTCCTCCTCCCCCACCGGCGACCTCCGCCGGACGCTCCTCCATCCCCATCGGCGCCGCCGACGAGCTGCTGACGCCTATGGGTCCGCCTACCCACATAGGCGAGGCACTGACCCTTCGACTCGCGATTAGGCGCGCGGAATCGCGCCTAGGCGAGCGCCTAGCGGAATAGGGACGATGCCAAGTCCTTCCCGAGCGCGTATATTTGCACGTGGAGGGGTGAGATTTGTCAAGTTCCTAAACTTGCCGAGTTTGATGCCAAATTATTGGAGGCTGTTTTTTCTTGATTTGCCAAAAAAAAAATGGATGCCAAGTAGAGATGCTTTTACGCCGGAATAGGAGGAATAGCAGACGACCGACCCCTCTGGTTACTCTGCATCTCCTGGCTGGCTTCAGCGAAACTGCAAGGAAGCCACCAAGATGGCTTTCGACGACGGCACCTTCCTCCTCTAGTCTAGTACTCTACTAGTGCGAACTACGCCTTTAGCATCTGAGCAACGCAAAGGGTACGGTTCCGCTGCACTTTCTTCCGCCTACTCCTCCCACCCACCACTGCATCATTTTACCATCAGTTTTTTCTTACTTTCTTTCTTCCCTGCTAGGGATCATGCCATGCGCGTGCGCAACTAAACTATTTCTTATCTCACCTACTGAAGCTTTCGTAACTGCACCCTTAGCTTGTCTGTAGCACCTTATATAGAGAGATTATCATCGATGCATTGATTCAGCCAGCTAGCAGGCCAGCCTCTGAATTATGTAAGTGGCAACTGCACGGAGCGGCGCGAAATTTAGTTGAAACCCCGTCCCTGCTGGTGGTGTACAATACAATCTACATAACCACAACCAACCTGAAAGCCACTTTGGTCTGTCCTTTGTTTTGCCATGATCGATGCTGCTGCAGCCACGCCAGGCCCTACGGAAGCAGAAGCAGAAGCAGAAGCACAAGCAGAGCAGTTGCTGCGACGAAAGAGACTTGCAACAGAAAGGTAGCGCCGGCTATCTATCTACTATGGCACTATCGATCCCTTTCCCTTGTACGGTTCTGCTACTCGACTGGATAGTCTATTTCTGGCGCCGGCCATAGGCCGTGTTTAGATCGTGTAAATTTTTTGAAATGAAATCTTGCTATTTAGAAGTACTAAATAAAATTCATTTTTAAAATTTTTTGCACGGATAAATTGTAAATCGCGAGACGAATCTAATAAACATCCACGCGAGGCAGCCTCAACCAACAAAAAGATCCCGCATCTTCCATCATTGTTGCTGCACGGGCTTTCGACGGTGGCGCGTCTGGAGGAGCCGGGGGATGGGGGTGGCTGCTCTAGGGTTTGGGGCTGCCCGTGTCACTCCTAGAGGGGCGACGCGGGGGCAGCCAAGACGCAGGCGGACTTTCAATTAATATTGGCCGGAACTTTATTATAATCAAAAGAAAAAAGTCTACATAACCCCCTCAACTATTGGACCTGGTCTAATTAACCTCCAAACTACGAAACCGGTTATTCTACCCCTGAACTTTCCAAAACCGGCCAAATAACCCCCAAGGCGGTTTTGGAGGGTGGTTTTGTATTTTTTTAATATTTATTTTAGCTAAATCTTTGAAAAATCATAACAAATCACAGAAAAATCCAAAAAAATGTAAATCGAATTTTGTTGGACTCTACATGAGTAGATCTACATAATGAACATATAATATGATATGCTTTAGAATAAATTTTATGGTGGGATAATTATTGTATGCTTGAACTTTAGTAAAAATTTCATACTCATTGGATCATGTATAATTTACTTATAGATTTATTTAAATTTAACCAGCATGAAAATAAATAAATTTATAACAAAGGTATACTTTATTCAATGGGTTTGAAGTTTTTACTAGAGTTCAAGCATACAATAGTTAGCCCACCATAAAAATTTCACCACAATTGGACCATGGAAAATACAGCTATGAATTATTCTATTTAATTACAGAAAAAACATATATCGAAATCTACAACAAAAACTTTGTATGAAAGCAAACTATGTTATATATTTATTGTGTGGATATACTCATGTAGAGTCCAACAAAATTTAGTTTTCAATTTTTAAATTTTTTATGATTTGTTATGATTTTTCAAAAATTTGGCTGAAATAAATAAAAAAGAAAAATACAAAACCACCCTCCAAAACCGTGTTGGGGGGTTATTTGGCCGATTTTGAAAAGTCCAGGGGTAGAATAACCAGTTTTGTAGTTTGGGGGCTAAATAGTCCAGGTCCAATAGTTGAGGGGGTTATATAGGCTTTTTCCTACCCAAAAATGAAGTTGTGCTACTGCTAACTCGTCACTAGGGGTGGTAAAGGGCCCAACATTTTGAACTAGAAAATCTAAGGATCGGGCTCTAAAAGGGCCGGGCTCTAAATATATGTATTTTTGAACTAAAAATTTTAAGGGCCTTATTGGGCTGTGAAGAGGCCCCTACACCCCCTACTCGTCACAATCTCGTATCACAAACATGTTGATTGTGCTGCTGCTCGGAGCGGTGTCATCAAGACGGGCGACTACATTGTTGCGTGCGAGAATGCCTTCCTCGATCGCAAGTGGGGAGGATAAGTGAAAGAGGATACAACAGCTAGCAACTCCGCGGTGGCGTCAGCATGCATCATCACCATCGCCGCCGTAGCCATGTGCGCGGTGACGCCGTGCCCAGCCCAGTTTATTAGAGGCTAGAGCCCATGCATTCATTCATTATATTTGGTCCGATCCTCCGCCCAAGAGAAAGGTACGTCCAATTATCTCATCACCCACAACCTAGCTAGCCAAGGGACCATACACAGCTGCTAGTCGCTACAAGCGTCTCCTTCAATTCACGGTGACAAAGAAAGCCCAACTTTTTCCTTTCCTTTTCGAGGAATCGATCGATCGAAAAGCTTGCAAACATGGAGAAAAAGCTTGCAATTCAACTAGCTGGACCAAGATAAACTTGTGTGTATATTATTATATGAAATTATATATTAACAATTCACAATATTATTGGTACGGTGGAGCAAGACTGCAAGAGCAACCTTCACGTCTGCTCATCCGTCCATCTCTTCCTCGATCAAATATTCCTTGCACTCAAAGTTTGCAACCAACCGACCCACCCACGAATTGGAGCGATCGCTACCTACCTTCAAATTACCACAGCAGCCTAGACAAAACAAGAGATGGATTGATCGACAGAAGAAGAAGAAGAAGAAGAACTAGACGTCGACTGCGCAGGCGGCTGCCTGCTGGAAGCGGAAGTAGCCGTTGCCGCCGCCGGTGTTGGCGCCGTAGCTGCCCTTGCCCTCGTTGACGGTGAGCAGCGCGGGGCAGTTGACGCGGAGGTGGTAGTGGCCGGAGATCCAGGAGCCCACCTTCCAGCGGATCCACCCGTCGACGCGGATGTCGACGAGCACGTAGCCGGCGGTCTCGTCCTGCGCGAGCGCGACGGCGAGCGCCGGCGGGAGCTGGACGCTGTCCATGGACTGCAGGTAGGGGGACCACACGGACTGGTCGCCGTGGCCCTGGTAGCCGACGGGGAGGCGCGTGGGCACGGTGATGGCCACGTCCTTGTACTGCGCGTACACGTCCACCTGGTCGTAGTAGACGCCGACGCGCTCGTTGCCGTTCCTGGCGGCGACGGTGGCCTGCATGGTGGTGAAGAGGTAGGTGGACGCCGGCGGGGTGACGTTGAGGCACAGCACGGACAGGTCCTGCAGGTAGAACCGGGGCTTGTGCGGCCGGAGCACCAGCCAGACGATGAGGACGACGAAGAGGGCGAGCAGGATGAAGGCGACGAGCGCGCCGCACAGCTTGCGGTAGAGACGTTCGCGGTGGCACTCGCAACCCTTGTGTCCGCCGCAGTCCTTGACCGTCATGGCGATGATCGCTTGCCTGCTGCTGTGCGATTGCTTATTTGCCTGATTGACTCGATCGAAAAGAAAAGAAAAGGGAATAAGGGATCTCGGTGGTGGAGGAAGGAGAGCTCGATCGGGGCACCGGGCGCGCGGTGGAGGAGTACGTATATATGTTGCTTGCTTGGCAACGCAAGAGGGGAGGAGGGGAGGCAGGGTGATTGGGGTTAGGAGGAGCAGGAGGAGTGAGATCGATCGATCGATGACTGACTCTAACTCACTGACTGACAGATTGAGTTGTTGCCAAGGCGGGCAGGAGAACTACTGCCACTGTACCGTCCAGTGCCCAACTGCTTGGTACCTGCTGCCACAGCGCCTCAACTGCCAAATTCCGTGTGCCCAAATTCAATCAATTTTCCGTTGAAGTTGGCACCAGTGCTGCTTGTTCGTAGCTAATACTCCGTCGGATGGATTTGATGATGATGGTATGGAACTTTTAGTTGTAGAGGTAGCAGAGGAGCGAGGGAGGAGGCCGCTAGTGGTGAAGCGAGTGCATACTGCGATCCAAAAGCAGCAATGACTGAGGCAAGTTTCAGGCTTAAGATTTGGGTGCCAGAAAGACGGCCTTTTTCTCGCTCCCTTGATGATGTATGTAAATAAAATAGAGGAGGAAGCGAGCATAGAGAGAAAGAGGGGCAACGTTAAGTTGCCTTGCCGCAAAGAGTCTTTGTGTGCCGCGCCTAACTAACCCTTTTTTTTAATATTTTGTGGCGAGTCCGGGCCCGGGGATCGGATCGGAGCGCGTGCAAGGACGAGGAGCAGAGCGCCTTCATCTCCTCATGCTCTGCAGTTGGCACGCCCCTATCTATTCTGCTTTCTAGACGTTGAGCTAGCTAGTGTGGAGAGTGATCTCATCTCATCAAACAGGAAGGAAGGAAGGAAGGAAGGAAGAGAGAAGAAGGCCGCCGCGTCAAACAAGTCATCAGTCATCTCTGGCTGCAAGCAAACCAAGCAAGTCTTCCTCCCGTCCGAGAGTTGCGGCTCGTAATCACCGACAGGCAGACACAGACGGTGCAGGGTTGGAGATGGGAACAGGAGCAGCAGTAGAGCAGGAAAGAAACTTTGGCAACTTGGAAAAGGCAGGCGACGGCCGGTGGCGCGTCGGCATCAGACGAAGGCGAACCCCATCCCAAAGCGAAAGCTAAAAAAGCGCAAGAACTTAAATCCATACACGAATTTGCTAGAGAATGTATTTTCAAAAAAAAAAAATTGCTAGAGAAATGCATGGGACCCCATCACCTGCTCATTCCTCCTCCATTCCCTTCCTTAGCTGAGATCGAGCACTAGCTAGTGACCACTGCATGCATGATCAAGCAAGCCATTTTACATGCATGCATGCTCCATCGCCATCGATCGGGCTACAACAATTGAATTTTTAGCCACAGGTCACAGACGGTGGTGTGAGTAGTAGCCAGCCAGCCGTATACATACATGGTATAATCTCAATTCCCTATGTGCCACGGGAAATTATAACCATCTCTTATATGTCATTGGCTCCACATGTCATAGACACAAAAAAATCCACCACATGCTATTTTGGCATACAAAAGATGAATTATATTTTTCAATGGCATTCAGAAAATTTAGTCTATAAAGATGGCAAGACGTAAGAGCAGGAGCCCTCGGTTTCGTGGATCATGCGCGGCATGGAGCCATGGAGATGGGGCAGAAATCAGAACCACGTTTCCGATTCTATCACTTCATCCCTCTGTAGCGCCCACCCACAAATTAAAATCCGAGCGGTCCCATCCATCAGAACCAAGCAAGTACAATCGTATAATGACCGGCCACGTCAGGGCATGCAAGGACGCCGTGCAGGACGGAATGGAAGCTTCTCCTCTGGCCGTCCGCGGGCACGTTGGTGGTGCTTGCTTGCTGCCTCTTCGACTTCGAGTTTGGGCCAAAACTTTGACATGCCAAATTTTTGGTAGCAATCCAAGCATGCCCTTTATACCAATTTCTGTCAGACCCAATATTGCTTGCCTTCTGTCAATTCCAGATCCAGAAATGAACAGGTGAATGCAAACTAGTACATAAGATGCTCCCTACACACACAGCGGGACAGGTTTTCTCCAGCACTGTATCAAGCTTTGGATGGATCAGATAAGTCGTTGTCTAACTAGATAACACCGAGGAATTCTCAGCTTAACAAATGCGTCAAGATAGGCACCAAGATCCATGCTTGCCCTGTCCACTGTCCAGTATCACACTCTCTGCCTGCAAACCTCAAGTGCAATGAAAAGCTAGCATATCGGCGTGGTTCTCTGCCCGTAGCGGGTGCGGGCACGGGAGTGAGTTTTGGCTCACGGGTATGGGTATCTAAAAAGTATATCTGCGCGAATTTTACCCATTACATCTATAGCCAGAGGGTTGTTGTGACTCGTGAATCCTACACGTGTCGAACGTCCTCTAAAACTCAACCAGATGGGTTACTCTGACCCTAATCAACTTTCATTAAGAGGAAGCAACGTGGGGTTCGAGCCCAGACCTGTGGTGTGCCACCGGAGTGCTTCGACCAGCTAGTCTAGCGTCGTTTGGCGCGTTGAACGTCCTCGCCTGCACGAATCAGCTTAGCTGCCACATCCATGCTAAGCCTCCTCCTCAAGAATTTGCATAAGCTGTACTCCGGCGATCCCAACCCTTGGGCCGCTTGGATCCGCTACTGGTACTGGGGCGAATGCGCCTCCGGCGACTCTCCCTGCTGGCGCGCCATGCAGTCTCTCCTCCCCCTCTACAGGAGCATGACGTCTGTCGTCCTCGCCGATGGCGCATCCACCTCATTCTGGCTTGACTCCTGGTCATCCGCCGGTGTGCTCAAGGACTCCCTTCCGGCGCTCCTCTCTCACTGCCTGGATAAATCCATCAGCATCAAGACTGTGGTGGCCCTTGGTGCTCGCGGCCTCGCCTGGCCTCCGCGACTCTCCTCAGCGGCCAACCACGAGCTCGCCCTCCTGGAATCCGCGCTCGCCACGGTACCACTCTCCCCCGGGCATGACCTCCGCTTCATCACGACCTCGCCCTCGTCGTCCTTCCGCACCAGCCTCGTCTATGAAGCAATCCGTGCCGCGCCCACGGCTCCGCCCCCGCCTCTCGCCGACGCCAACTGGAACAACTTTGCACCGGCCAAAGTCCAGTTCGCCTTCTGGCTTCTGCGCCTGGGAAGGACCAGAACGCGGGAACGCCTGCATCACCATGGTTGCCTTGACACTGACATCTGTCCATTCTGCCCCGGAGTTGAAGATGTTGTGCACCTCTTTGTGACATTCCCCCGCCTCCGTGGTCTCTGGGACCGGTTCTTCCCCGACGCCATCGCTCCGACCGACGTGCTCTCCATCCACTCCTCTCTCGCCTCTACTACAGGTTTGGATGAGCCCTCCACCAACACCGCGTTGCTTCTCACCCTATGGTGCGTCTGGAAAGCCAGGAACCGTATGGTCTTCGACAACATTGCCCTCGGCGTGGACGGCATCATCGCGTCGATGCGTGCACGCCTCCGGCTTTGGGTCTTTCGTGCTCCCTGCCGGGTCGACTCGTCTCGGCTCCTGCTCTGGTGTAACTCCCTTAGTAATGTAACATAATCCCTAGTAGCGAACCCTCTCCCTCCCCCCTATTGTATCTCACCACTGGAGCCCGGCGCTTGCTCCAAAAATACAAGTGACCGCTTGTAAACTTGGCTGCCTCGGCAACTTCCGATTGAATTCAAGTTCAGGTGGGCATCTTGCCCCTGTTGGTTCGTCGGAAAAAAAAAGAAGAGAGGAACCTCAGTCAGCCGCGTGGCATCATCAATGGCAACCATGCGTTCGCCTGGATGGCCTCGCTCCTCTGCATCGACTCTCGCGGGAGGTTTTGCTTTGGTAGTGTTTGGTTGGGCCATGTAAAACTTTTCATGAAAACTTTTCGGCCCTTTGACCACTAATTAGGGGTATTAAATGAAGTCTAATTACAAAATTAACTCCACAACTATAGTACTGTAGCTAATGAGACATTCGATCGTACGTTTAGAGGACGGTTAGGTGTTGTTACTGTAGCATAACTGTAGCCAATCATGGTAGAACTTGGCTCATTAAATTCGTCTCGAAAAATTACACTCATCCATGAAAAAGTTTCGTAAATAAACTTCGTTTAGCACTACATGCATGCATTCGTCTTTTTATATAAAATTTTACTAAACACGGCGTTTGTCACGTATGGCCTCCCGCGGTCCCGCCCCCATTGCTGCCGCACGCGCAGCTTTGCCACAACCAGCAGGCCAGCAAAGGTGAAGAAAAGGAAAGAAACCCTTATACTAATAGACTGCAACTAGCTCAATCAAGATAAGCAAAAAAGAGGTGATACTATTTCAAATGCAAAGTCTTTTGCTGTTTCTATCGCGTACGACGCGTAAAAAAAGGACTAACTCGTCCCGGAAAAAGAAAAGCACCATTCCAGTTCTTTTTTTTTAGCGGCATTCCAGTTCTTCTTAGACGAACTGAATGAATCAACAGGGATCATCGACCTTTTCTCGGTCCATCGGACGGTCCAATGATCCATGCACCGACCTCATAACCGCACGGCACAGGAATTGACTCCCATCTTACAAAATCAACCGTAACAGAACAGCCACGAGCTTTTGACACAAATGCACATTGCCCACACACCGAACTAAAACTCAATGATTCAATTGACACTAGGCATTGCCAGCCGGTTTCTTTGCACACTGCTAAGAACTCAAAATGTCGGGTAGAAAAAATATGCCTACTACCTACCAGACATAACTGAAATACATTCTGTACAAATCATTTTTTTTTTGGAAACGGGAAGCTTTTTGACGCCCATGGATAGATCACCGAACAATGCTGACAGGGGCGCCAGTGTACGTAGAGAAGCATCGCATCATTGTTGAGGTATGGTAGGCAGCAGGAGACTATCAAGCACGTTCTTGTTTCCCCTCGAACAAATTGCCTAGCAGCAGCTCAAGCTGCTCGGGCGTGTGCTTGACGTATTTTCCAGGCGCTTTGCTGTTCTCAATGAGTGGCCTACAGGTCAGAAAGTTAATATGTGAGCACAGTGAACACGAACTGAGAGCAATAATTGCAGGAAACCTTGAGAAAGCGTTGCTGATTCCTGGGTTCATACATTTAACTTTCGTTGTTTACAAGTAAACGAGCTGTCAAAGAAGCATACCCAAAACGTTTGATGAAAGATCTGTACGCAGGCAACAGAATTTCAGCAACCGCAAGTCTTAGTGACTCGCGCAACTCAGTGTCTGGAACAGACCAGCTACATTGCTTCTGATAGATCTCCTCAAATAACACATTGAAAGACCTAAATCTGATAGCACCACAGGAAAAGATAACAAAGACAAATTCAGAAATTGCACAAGAAACCAATCTAAAGTAGAAAGTAGATCTGACTAACCTCTCCTTGACAGCTGCTCTTGAAGCTCCACTGCTATTGCCCCCCTCACTCCCTACTTGACCACTACCTCCAGATGAAGTCAAACCTTGACCAGAGAGGCATTGCAACACCTACAACATTGGATCAAATAAATATAGTGTTATGCACATAGATATCTACCAGTTTTATTTTCTAAGTAATATTACCCAGTAGTGGAGACGCTAGCAAGAATTTGATGGTGGTGCACAACATAACATACATATCTGATTTGCAAGCAAACTGTCCATTTTAGTTAGTCAAAATAAGCTGCTTAGGAGTGGTAAAGGATATTAGATGCTACACGGTCCCTAAAAACTAACCTACTCAGCAACAAATATTAGATGGTAAAGGATAACTGTACATGATAATTAGGTCAATCCCATCAGGAGTGGTAATATTATGGCCACTGATATCTCTGGAAGCCTACTTATCTACGCTTGAGTTGTTCGCAACGGCAACATGAATACCGGATGCTTCGATGGTTTGGAATGGACTGGTTTAGGCAGCGATAATATCTATTTAGGTCAAATAAGCCTTGAACAAAATATGCCAGTACGCATGAGAAATAATCAGAGAGTTTTAATCATAGATAAAGAGCAAGCAGACCTTTGACCAAGCAATTCTTCTATACTGATTTGCATTCTGTTGTACAATCCTCCTATGCCTTTGAATCCAGTCATCGCCCAACAAATCCTTGGCTTCTGATCTGGGTGACAGAAAAGATAGAATCAGATTGCCCACACACTATCGTGTCTTTCTTTCCTGCATTACTTCATAAGAACATACCTGCGGACAGATTTGACGATGTAGTGAATGTTGTTCATCAAAAATATGTGCATCAAAGCAGGATCCTTGTATTGCTTTGCTTTTGCATCCAAATTATTCTGTAAAGCTTGCATGATTTTCATGGTTACAGCTGCCAACTCAGAACCTGTTCCGTCTTCCTTTTTGAACTCCTGGAAAAGCTGTTTTAAAGTGGACTGGTAGCTGCACAGACATTACAAGGTGGTTGTCAATTATGGGGCATATCTGGTTCTTTGTGAATTTGGAGACTATAGAAAAGCCAGTGGATAATTCAGAGAAAAGAAGGGCACATGAAAATACGGACAAATCTCATGCACCTATTCGTTTACAACAACATTAGAATATTATAAGAGACTTACTCAAATAAAAATTTAACATAGTTGATCACATAGCTTGTTAAAGGATGAACTGTTCCATCAGTATGAATATTCTTTGTTGCATCCTTTTCAACCGCTTCTTCAAAGTCACTGAAAGTCTTCTGCGCCGTTTGTGCTAAGCATTTCGTCAAACTCAGTGCAGAGTCACGCATTTGAGAACATGATTCTCCAACAAAGATGGTGTCAATCTACAAATTTGATTCAACAAGATGGTCTTTTAAGTTCCTCACATACAAAAAATAATCACAAATCTAATAGATTTGCATTTTTTACATGTTAAAAAATTGAAATTAAGTAGATAATTTACAAGCCTCTAGATTTCCTACAAAACTCAGTCTAGTGAAAGCAAACTTCTCTAATCAAACTAAGAAAGTCCAAACTCCTAAGGGCAGCCAAATCGATTTTGGGTAAAAGTTTGACATGGCTAACACATGGCTAAGAGAAAATATGGTCTGGAAATTGAATTTGATATACGACTACTCTAACTTTAAATATGTACACCAGAAAGTTGTAGTTTATGGTAAACATATGCAGCAGCGTTTTACAGTAGATCAGCTGAAATTTTCATCGACACAAGTGGACCAAGCTCTGAAGAGTGAAGATAGGTAACTCACTCCAGGATTCTGATAATCAAAAGCTATGAGACAGACAAAGGGTTCTAAAATTCAGGTCCGAACAAATGGATGTTGACTATAAGTTCAGCATGCAAATTACACTGATATCAGTGGGCACACAAGACTACAACAGCAGTGGTCACCAACTGAAATGCACCACGTAGCTATGGTCAGAACCAAAGATTTACCTCCGTTTGAAGTTCGCACATTATTTCGTACATGTCTAGCAGAACAAACAGTTTCTCTGGTGATCGTTTACTCATAGCAATTGCCTCTCCAAAACTGAGTAGTGTAGCCAAACTGTTCTTTGTTATTGCAGCAAAGCACTTATCCCTCAAAGATTGACTGCATTCAAAAACTTGGTCACAAAGCTGGCGCTCCCCAGCAAAAAGGAGTTTGACCTGTTCCAAGCAGAGGCAAATGTCACCAGATGAATGCTACACATAACAGAAAATCAGAGGAAATTTTTTTTTCTTACAGCAATTCGCATGAAATGAATCCAGTTTCCTATTTTAGATTCCAAAATCTCCCAAGGCATTTTCTGCACTTCATCTTTGCTCAGTTTTTCAACACCCAAGTTCTTCAAACTTGATTCTAAAGCTGAAGCGCGAGCTTCACTGCACACAAAGGAAAATATGCTTCAGCATGTCATTCCATAGAGCATAACTATTACTGCATCTCTTGGCTCATGAGCACATGGAAACAAGAAGAGTTTGTAACGCTTAAAGAAACTGCAAAATTTTCAGGGTAACTACTTGTACCTGTATATTTCTGAGCATTGCTGTTGGCATCCAGCTTGAACCAACTGTTGTGCCAATTTAGAGAGTAATGGAACAAACTTTGGCTCAATAAGAGCAGGAGGACTGTATACAGCAGCCTCCGGGTTTTGCTGATTTTCGGATGATGTGTTTTTCCCACCTTCGGGCTGAGATTCAGAGGATGGTCGAAGTGTACTTGGAAGACAATCAAAAAGACGATCAGGCTCCATAGGTTTGCTGAAATCAGTACCGAGGGTGCACAGCACGGGTTAGATGAGGTTAAGTTAGGGAAAATACAAATATAATTAATGATCAGACGCAAACCTGCGCTGGGACAATTGATTCTGGAATTCTCCCTCCATCTTCACAAGGGCCTTAGAAAGGAGGGCATTCACATGGTTGAGCACCCCATCACTACTGCGGTAACTCCTATTTGAGCTAAAGAAACGTTCAATAGTTCTCAACCGATCAACTGCATCTAGAAAACCTTGAAGGTTCTCATGCGGCCCCTTCTGTATTTCACGCTCCGCCTGTACATATAACAAGTCAGCCAAGGCCATAATCAGAAAAAGCAACCCATCACTCCAAAAACATTTCTCTCTCTCTCTCTAGAGATTTGCTATCAATACTTCCAGGCTCCATTGAAATGAAAATCACATCCAGTTGTAATTGTTACCAAACCTAATGCAACCAATCCTTAAGACAAAATCATAAGGCATCATCAATGAAAATTGTTGCCCATTTCAGTAATTTTTCTTGGACATAAAAAATATACTTTTGCAACATTGTTATTGTTTTCACAATATGAGATTTAGTTGGTATTAAGGTATTAAGGTGCACTTCAAATAGTCATACTTAACAAACTGTATCCCAACAAACAAATCCCTTTGCTGCTCCTTCTGAAGAAAGGTTTTCAAATATTAAAACAAAAATGGTATATGACGACTAGGGACAAATGTGTTATATAGCGATAAACTCGGTTTCAAACACATGGCTCCACCGTTGATAGTTACTTAGGATTGACTAATTTTATCAAGGAGCAGTTCCAAAGAAAATACCTAAGGTAGAGAAGGAAAGATTTGGGTGCGTGGAATAATAGAAATCCCAAATTACGCCTGATTTAATTTCCTACCTAATGACTCAAACATATTAGAACAACAAGTGTTAACCTTGGGAGAGGTTAGGATATATTTTTGTCGCTAGCCTCCTTAGGTCATGTACAACAGGAACCCTTAGTTGGGAGCTTGCGGGTGGTTGGCCTTTCTTCATGCCAACATGGACATGAGGGACGCTTGTTGCAGCACCGCTGCTAACGGAAGCGGACAATGCTTGGAACAGATCCAGCGTGAAAACTAAAAGTTTCAGCAAGATAACTGAAGATTATCAAGGAATTTTTGTTGTTTCCATTGTGGATTGGGGTTCTTCACCATCTTTTCTCTTTAATCATCTATATAAGCGTTCTTGCACTGTACATGGCCTTACATAATAAGCTCCTGCTTGAGCTAAAACAGAAGAATCTTCTACACTAAGCACACAAAGGGGAGCCTAACCAAACTATGCTCCAGCACTCCTTGGCTCTGCATTGGGAAGGGAAAAGCGAGAATTCAGTTCTGCAGCTAAATATACACACCATGTCCAAATATGCTCAGGTACATGATCACCTCATCTAACTGCACGGTCCCTACTCCTAAGATAAATTAAGCTACAGTTCCAAGTGTGCTGTGCGAGAGGAACGCAAATAGTATGAAAAGGGGCAGCGAACATGGAATTGAAGTTAGTAGCAAGCACCTCTAGAGTTCGATCGAACTGCGTGAGGATGACATCCGCGGAGCGGAGCGTCCGGTCGATGTTCTCGTGCGCCGTCCGGACGGCGTGCGTCCTCACCTGCGGCCAAAGAGCGACAGCATCAGTGCTTGGCTCCAGCAGGCAGGCGCGAGCCCTAATACTAATAACAGATTGAGATAAGAAGCGGACCTGGATGGGGCGCATGGCGGAGTCGAGCGCGGAGAGGCGGCTGTCGAAGGAGCCGAGGATGGACACGACGGCGTCCGTGGCCTGCTGGCTCTTGTGCAGGGACTCCCGGAGCAGCGCCGCGCGCTGCGCCAGGCTCTCCATCTCCCCCGCCGCCACCTCGGCGTGCGGCTGCTGGTGGCGCTCCTCCTCTTCCCCAATCCCGCCTAGTCAAGTAGTCCGGAATCCAGATGCCCGATATGGTTCGTCGGAGGAGTGGTGGATCTGGATTGTGGAAGAGGAGGAGCGGTTCGCCGGTTTGGTTGAGCAGACAGGGACAGGGGGGAGCAGAGCAGGCGATTATTGCGTGCGTTGGTTGCTCCAGGAAGAAAGGCCCAAGGAAAGCGAGGAACCGCTCGCTGCAAGATTGGGAACGGAACAGTCGCGGACTTGCTGCGGCGGCGGCGGCGCCGGCTGTCCAGCTTGGAATATTCTCCCACCGCGTGGTCTTTCCTGCACTCTTCCGTTTTGCACTAATCACTCGGTTCGCTGGGCTGGATGTGGAGCTCGAGCTGGTGGCTGGAGTGGTGTCAAAAAAAATATTATTAACTGACTGGTGGCTGGAAGCTGGTGCTAGAGCAGTGTGAGAGGAAAATATTGTTGGACTAGAAGCTGTTGGAGCTGCCGAATACAGTAAATAAAGCTCCTTTTACTGCACATTGTCTGACACACAGTGATTTACAAGGATTTTATATAATCGCTTCTTCTGATAATCATCGGTCGCGACCCATACTTTCAACTGACATATAGTAGGAGAAACATTTCTGTTGCTGACTAAACCACCCCCAATGCAAGGAGCAGCAACCTTAACAAAGTTGACTGATAGGTAGGGTTCTAGATTTCCATAGTCAAGGCTTATTTTGTGCTAGCTAGCTCTTTAATGCTCATACAATGCTTGCTCCCTTTGAGGTTGTGTTAGCTCTTTCCAAATTAAGGTTGTACGTCATATAAAGAGAGACAATGACGCTTCTCATTTTCGTCGAAATGATGGAAGTTGTACTTCAAGTTCGAGCCATGACCAAACCTCTAGCCTTTGCGTGCATAACAATCCCCTTTTAATTTCAAGAGATTGTACTTAAAAGCATATTATTTATGCCAAAAACAAGCATAACACAAAATATTCATCTACATGTATTAAGAATGCCGAATCAGGCCGCTTTGGAATGTACATTTGCAATTTTAAACCATAGGAGGAATGCAAGGTAGGCATGTAATGCATGCTTCCCCCAAATTCTATAATGGACTAGTCCCAGTCGATTGGCATACAAAGAGCGAGGTAGGCATTTTGGTTTTGGGGGCAAAAATTATTTCCATATAAATGAAAATCCTTTTGCTAAATATCATTGTAGCTACTTTGTGGTTGATGTTCGTCTCGATGGTCAGCTGTTTTATGTTCACTGAAAAGGTCAAAAGTTGTTCAACTTGCACGTGTCGTACAACTCAAGTTGCTTTAGGCTGTATTTAGATCTTTACTTCAAAAAATTTTGGAACAGAATCTTGCCATTTAGAAGTACTAAATAAAATCTATTTACAATACTTTTTGCACGTATGAGTTGTAAATTGCGAGACGAATCTAATGAGCATACTTAATAAATAATTAAACTATAATTAGCGGATGGTTATTGTAGCATTACTGTTGCAAATCATGGATTAAATAGGCTCATTAGATTCCTCTCGCGATTTACAATCCATCCGTACAAAAAGTTTTATAAATAGACTCCATTTAATACTCCATGCATATGTCCAAATATTCGGTGTGATGTTTTTAGGTGTAAAAACTTATTAGATTCGTCTCGTAATTTACAAGCAAACTATGTAATTAGTTTTTTTATTTCGTCTAGATTTAATACTTCATGGACGTAAGATTCTCGTGAAATTTTGAACTTTACATCTAAACAAGGTGCATGAACACACCATCATTCGTTGCATCAACAAGAAAGAAAAACAAAACAAAATGAAGTCGATATAGTATATAATAGTTGGAGGTCAGGAGCAGGTGATGACAGATGGCGGACATTTGCTGATAATGGTGCCACGCATTGACGTGGTCATGCCTGCCTGCGACAAGCAAGCTGCTAGTGCCCTCTTCTCTACGGAGAAACAGGCAGCAGGTACCCATTGTTCTGGGCCTGAGCGTGTATCATTCAGAAGCCCATTGGATCGGAGGAACAGCAAAGGCGTATACCTACCCACCCGCGTTGTTCGCCCGAAACAACAAACCAAGCAAAGCAATTAGAAGGGAAATCAACACGTAGTCCTGCTCCTGCCAACTACTACACCAACAAAGTGAGGGGTCTGTGTACAAACTGCACGTTAACCGTAGGTCCGTACGTGTAGCCTTTAGTTCTTTTTTTTTGCGAAGGGCCTTTAGTTCTCTTGTAAAGCAACAGAAGAGAGTTTGTACGCCGCCCAAAGCATGTTAGCTGAGGCTGCTTGGGTACCGTGCTTGTTTTCCATTCCATGGATCCGTGGGATTTGTCCGGAAGACTTTGGTAAAGGCAGCCCCTGGGTGACGCGAGCAAAGATATGCGATGATGTAGCACGTCACGTCGTCATCAAGCGTGGGCACGTACGTGCAACGGTGGACGTCGACTTTGCCGACTTTGGCCATCTATCCCTGCCTGCACTTGCGTGCGTCTGCCTCCCAGATCACGGCTCAAGTGGCTATGGCTCCCATTGTTTCCAGAAGTGTTTTAGCTTCTAGTTGATTTTGAAGCAGGGCCGTCTTCAAGAATTCGAGGCGCCGGGACGAAATGCAAATTGAGGCCCTAAAATTTATAAAAATAATATGTCAACTATAATTAGTATATTTTTTCATGCAATTATGTAACTTTAGTACGTATTATTTCAAACACTCTTTAGAAATATATCAAACAATAATGGTAAAACAATAAAGATACAACAAACCTCGTGTTCTACTAAAGAGTAGCATCCTTCTCGTATTCTTAGAAATAAAATTTTCAATTATATCTTCATAGTTGATCTCCTTCACGATATCATTTTCAATTGCTATTATCGCCAACCCATTAAGTCTTTCTTGCGTTATAGTAGAACGCAAATAGGATTTCAATAACTTGAGTTTAGAAAAAAAACTCCTTTCCACACAGATGCAACAATAATAGGAATAGTTAGCAAAATTCTATATTAATAATAGCATTAGGATAAAATGGGCACTTCTTCAAAAACTTCAAAATATCAAGAGGACCCATAGAACCCTGAAGTAATTATTGGATGATAATTAACTCTGCAAACAATCTATGCCCATCATTTGAACCAACATTTGATCAACATGCTCTTTAATGGCTGGGTCAAACTCAGCCAACATTTGAACCAATCCTAAGAAGTTACTATTGCTATCTTGGTACGACCTGCTATTACTGCCACGAAATGCTATATTGTGTTCTGCAAAAGCAAAACTTTTCTCTAATATTTGTGACATGTTCCCTACTAATAACTTCATGCTCTTTAAGTCTTTCTCCATGCTCATATTTGTGATATGTTCTCTACTAACTACTTGGAGCCCCTCCGTTTGGGAGGCCCTGTGACGTCGCCCAGCTGGCCCGGGGCCATCGACGGGCCTGTTTTGAAGGTTCGATGTCGGAAAATTCAAAAGTCAGATGATTCCTAAAATTGAGAATTGAGAATCTAGCTGATTGTGAGTTTTTTCTCTAAATAAAGTCCTCAAAATCAGCCATAAGCTGAAACAAACAGGACCTATAGCTGATTTGCGTACCTGTACACACATGTACCAGGGCGTGACGAGATGAACCTGGTAAAATGCTTATGGTCCGAGCCATCGGTTTCTACTGACCTGTCCGGTTAGCCGACGCGACGTGCGCGGCAGATAAGCATGCGGCAAAATATCAAATGGGAGCACACCAGAATTCTTGTATTCTGCATATACCACTTCGATATACCAGAAACAAATTGCGCTCTCACTCTCTCTCTCTCTCTAAAAGAGAAGAAAAACAAAAGACGGGTCCAGTAATGTGGACTCGCCCAGGCCACATTGCTCGGGCACCACCACCCCATTTGCCAAAAAAAAAAAGGACCATCCAATTTTCTAGTGCCAGAAGACTCGTTCCCACCGCACCGGTGGCCGCATCTGACTTGCGTTCTCTCGTCTCCCAGGAAACAGGATGCTGCTACTAGGCTAGCTCCTCCTAAAATCCTCTTCGTCCGCCGCCGCGATCCGCACAAGCTCCACACGCAACCTCGTCGACCATTCAAGTCAATTACCAGCTTGATTTCTTTACAATTTTCGCGGGGCGAAGAAGCAGCTGGTAATCAATCAGTAGACAGGCATGCCGAGGAGCCCCGGCAGGCGTCCGGGGCTCGGCGGCGGTGAGGGGGACTTCTTCGCCGGGCGCTCGATCGGGCCCACGTGCGAGCGGAACCCGGCGGTGACCACGGCATCGCGCACGCACCAGTGGAAGGGCGGCTGACGCATGGCCGCGGCCGCCGCCTCGCACTCGGGGCACGCCGGCCGCGGCGACCACATCGGCGGGTCCTCCAGCTCCGGCACCAGCGGGAGGAGGTACGGATCCGCCGCCGCCGCGGTGCTCATGAGGTACCAGTCGCGCTGCTCCCGCAGCTGCGCCTCGTAGTCCCAGCCGCCGAGCATGGCGGCGGGGGCCACCATGGACGCCAGATCCGTGGGCGGGAGGCGCTTGAGGATGGCCTTCTCGGGCGGGGGAGCGGCGTCCGCGGCGGAGGCCTTGTGCTTGTCGCGGCGGGCGCGGCCGCCCCGGCGCGCGCGGCGGAGGGACGCGAGGACGTAGCAGCCGGCGCCCTCGCGCGCGGCGGCGGCGGCGGCGAGGTCGGCCCCCTCGTCGAGGGGCACGCGGCGCGCGCGCCGGGGCCGCGCGAGCGCGGCCGAGATCTGGTGCGGCGCGACGCCGACGCGGTCGGCCACGACGGCCTGCAGCTTCTTGACGGCGAGCGACGGGTGCACGGTGACGGTGCCGAGGTCGACGGTGCGGTCGCCGTCGACGAAGAGCACCGACAGGACGGCGGGGGGCGGGGGCGAGGGCGCCGCGGCGAGGTCCGCCATCTCGATCTCTCGAGTTCAGCAGGCGATTGTTGGCAGGGCGGAGGCCACAAGCATCGAATCGAACCCAATCCAATCCAACCGGGGGGCGGGTTAGTACTTAGTACTAGAGGGGAACAAGAGAGAAAGGCCGCGGGAGGGTTTGGTTTTATAGCGAGGAGTTAAGGCGGTTCGGTAATTTGGGCGGTGAGGTGTGCGAGAGAAGACAAGGCAAGAGAACCGGTCTGTCCTCCTCCTGGCTTTCCTTGGCAACCAAGGCAGCGACCTGCAGCGCGAGGCCCACCCACCCAGCCCCGTTGTCCAGCGTGGGACTTGCCACAGTAGCCAGTAGAAGCGAGATGCCTACAGATTAAGACTTGTTCAAGCGGTTCCTTCGTCTCCTTAAAAGAGAGGAAGAAAGGACCTTATTAATCGATGACTATATCCGAAAGCTCAAAGCTACATACGTTTTGTTATAGATAGAAGAGAAGAAAAGGATGTTAGGCAGGGAGCTGAATTTCGGTGGAGCAGTTTATTTTTGGGCTGGGTTAGCTTTCCAGTCTGGCCAGCATCTTCTTTCACCTAAATAAATGGGCCTAGCAAGAGTCGGTGGAGCAGTTTATTTTTTTTTTCCTCAAAAAAAATAGTTCGGTACGAACAGCCCATCAATCATGCCTTGCCCACGTTGCAGCGTTCCATGACATTTGCCAAATATTTTCAGGTTTTAGCTCGAATGGTTCCAGAACACTATTTTACACGGTCCAAATGTTCTACCACTGGATGGTGGTTCCAACAGACCCACTGTCTGCCAACGACTAGTCTCGCTCAGATGCCAAATACATGGAGAGAATAGTATTAAAGAGATGAAATACATAATAACTTACATGTTTGGGGACCTATTTTGACCCATTTCATTTAGCAGGAGGAGCCCACGGGCCGACTAAATCTTCTTGGTGGTCCAGCGGTTTTTTCTTTTTTATATTTAAAAAAAATTAAAATTTCAAAAATATATGTCTGTTTTGAAATATTTCAAAAATATACCCCGGTCGCCCTCCCATAGGGCGACAGGCCCAATGTGTAATTTTTTTTTTCAAATTTGCAACGAAGTCCCTGGAGAAAAAAAAACAAGCCCTGTCGCCCGTTGGGGGGGCGACAGGGGCCTGTCGCCCGGCCCACGGGCGACCGCCGCTGGGCCCGGCCCACAGTCGCGGCAGGGGGCTTGTCGCCCCCCCCCCCCCGCGGGCGACCGGGGTCTCCCCCCTTATAAAAGCCCTAGCCCTCCCCTTCCCTCCTCATTTGAGCCCGAAAATTCCACCAAAAATCCAGAAAAAAAAGAGAGGAGTGAGGAGAAGGAAAGCGGCGAAGCCCTGCCGGATTCAGCACTTGTGATCTGCAGGTTAGTACATTTAGTTTAAATATTGTTATATTTAAGTACTACATATTTAAATATGAGTAATTTAATTTAATTAGTGCTATAATAGATCCATTTAAGTAGGAGTTCAATGATACTTTAGTTTGTAGTTACGTAGTAGTAAATTAGTTTAGAAAATTAGTTCTACGCATTTATTATTACAATTGCAGTGCTATTAGAGACATGTTTATAAATTAATTATGATTTAGAATAGAATTTGGCATATGCAGTATAGAGTTCGAGAGTCATCACGTAGTTATGAATACTTATACGTTGTAGTTGAATTCCATACTTAGTTTTTACGGATTATTGAATAAGGTAGTGAAGTAAAGAGTATAACTCGATAAGTATTATGTGATATACAGATATGTCGAGCAAAATGCAGTTTCAAGTATTTTATGGTGAATACAATGTTATGTATGGGCCAAATGGAGTAGATCTTTCTGCCTTTAAGCGCACATCTAGCGGCATAGATAAACCTCTGGAAAGGAGTTTTGGTTCCATATGTAAGTGGCTGCAGCGTGGGTTCCATGTTGATCCGTTGACACATGTGATCACTGTCCAGTCTCTTGTTAATTGGGAGGTAGAAAGTGAATTATGGGAATTAATGATGATACACAGCACTGATGACTGGCAGAAGTACATGCAAGCAGCTCTAGAGCGTGGGTGGCCTCTGGCCATTCTTGTTCAAATCCGGGAGAAGACACAAAATGAAATCCAACATTGTGCAGATCAAGGAACTCCGAGTATTCGAAGAGAGACCAATTATGTTGAGCAAGATGAGTCAGAAGAGACAGAGAACCAAAACATGGGACCACTGGGCCTTGCTGATGAGGGAGAGATGATACATAGCATTGTGGACGAGATGGAGGCAGAAGACCAAACCGCAATAGAGATGGAAGAATATGAGGACTCATCTGATGACGAGCAGTACTCATTGCCAAAAGAGTGGAAAGAGCATGGTTTTGGCAGTCATATCGCAGAAGATGTACGAAATCAGGAGTGAGAGTACAGAGGGAATGAGGTAGTGCAAGGTGCAACATATCCAAACATTGAAGCCGTAAAAGATGCTGTGAGACTATGGGCAATCTCATTGAAACGAGAATTCAGAGTCGTGAAGTCTGGCAGTAAAGAATATGAGGTGAAGTGTGTGAATGCTGGATGTCCATGGCGAGTACATGCATTCAAGGGAAAATGGAAGTCAAACTGGAAATGTTCCATTGTCACAGAGCACACTTGTTTGATGTCAGAAGTTATTCCCTCGCATCGCAATATATCATGCGACTTTGTTGCAAAGCAAATGTATGGGTTTATTATGGACAACCTAAATTATGAGTCAAAAATGATTATTCGACACATTGAGCAGACTTACCAGTACACCATCAGTTATTTGAAGGCATGGCGGGCTAAACAAAGGGTGTTCGAGATGCGGTTCGGCACATACGATGCATCATATGATAACCTACCTCGTATGTTATCCCAGGTTGCTGCTAGAAATCCTGGAAGCTTTTATGACACATACCTTTTACCAGCCGTGACTAGGGGACAAAGAATTATGCAACGAGCCTTCTTTTGCATAAGTGCTTCTGTTAGAGCATTTCAGTTTTGTCTTCCGGTGATCTGCATTGATGGCACATTTTTGACTGGAAGGTATAAAGGTCAGATACTCACCGCAATCGGTGTAGATTGCAACAACCAAATTGTTCCGCTCGCATTTGCATTTGTTGAGAATGAGAACATAGACAGTTGGTATTGGTTCCTTGAACGAGTGAAGAATCATGTTGTTGCTGCACGTCCAAATGTGTGCCTTATTAGTGATAGGCATGCAGGTATTCTGCAATCAATACTGAAATTGCAACGTGGAACTGCGATAACGCCTCCATTATGGCCTGATGTCCAAAACAGGTGGTGCATTAGGCATATGGGTGCAAACTTCTATGAACACTTCAAGAACAAGGATCTTAAGAACCTGTTTAAGAGGTTGTGCACCCAAAATCAACAGAGAAAATTCAATGCATTATGGCAGATGCTTGATCAGTTGACTGCAGAGCTAGTGAAGGTAAGGGCATCAGGAGCAGGCACGAGTCAGGCTGCAGAGGCTAGGGATTCAATTGAGAAGCCATTTTCACACTGGATTCGAGGTGCACCTAAGGAGAAATGGTCATTCCTTTATGATACCAACGGAATACGGTATGGTATTCAGACAACGAACCATGCAGAGTGTTTCAATATGGTTATGCGTTCTTGTCGTGCCTTTCCACTTGTGGGAATTGTTGAGTTCATCATGTATGGGTGCATGAAGTATTTCAGAGAGCGTTACACGGCTGCAAGCATAAACATCAGCAACCCCCAAATTCAGTTTTGCAAAAGAGTGACACAATATATGCAAGAGAAGATTGAAAAGGCAAAACTGCACCGCGTCATATCCACAGGTACAATGGAGCATAGATTTGAGGTTCTATGTAAGGATAGAAGTGGTCGTGGTATCCGTAGAGATAGAGTGGTACAGGAGAGTTTGATTATAGTTGATGGCAAAGCATTCTGCTCCTGCATGAAGCCTAAGTTATTGCATATGCCATGCTCCCATCTCATTGCGGCATGTGCAGAGTCTGCGTTACAGCCAGGACTATTTGTTTCACCGTACTTCAGCAAGGAAGCAGCTGTATCCACATGGGGACATGAGGTATACGTGATTGGAATTGTGGGGCCTTTCACTCAGGATAATGAGAATAAGATGTTTATTCCTGATCCAGCCACTAAGAAAGGCAAAGGCCGCCGTCAGACACGTCGTATACGGAATGGTATGGACGAGTCGGAAGCAAGCAAGGCACAAAAACGTTGCAGCCAATGTGGATCATTGAGTCACAACTACAAGAAGTGTCCTCAGAATGCACTTCACGATGCTGCTGACGTCGGTCCTTCCGGAAATCCCAGAGATGGAGCACCTCCTACGTTCAGACGAGCATCGGCGAGAATTGCTCGTGGAAGGCATTCGGTGTCATGATCCACAATTGTATTTCATTATTTGTAATATGTAGTAATGAAATATGGCAGGTATGTAATGAAGTATTATTGTATTTATGTGTCTAGTTTGTATGAAATATATATTTACCTATGTGTTCTCATATATTTTTGAATGCAGGTATGGAGATGGACTCCTTGCTAGACCCAGTGATCGACTCGAGCCACAGGTCTTACTTTGCAGCTGTTGAGCACCGAGCCCTAGAGGTGCTACGTCCTCGTCCACCCGGCGAGGCGATCTCTATACACCACGATTGGTGTGACCGGTATGTAATGAAATATTATTGTTTATGACTTATGTATTCGCCGGTATTCCTTTGTTTCGACATTTTTTGTTTTTTTGCAGGTTACGTGAGGCCGGCCTACTGACTCTGAGCCGTCTTGTCGAGGTTGGGCCTATTCAGCTCGACCGATCCCTCCTGACGGCGCTCGTTGACAGATGGAGGCCGGAGACACACACGTTCCACCTCCCGTGTGGGGAGATGACTCCTACGCTGCAGGACGTGGCCTACCTCCTCGGCCTCCCTATCGTCGGGGAGGCTGTAGGTTCGCGTGTGGTGGCGGCCTCATGGAAGGATGAGCTGGAGGCCCGTTTTGCCCTGGTTGACCGCGTGGATGAAGCAGGTCCGATCAACCCGCACCCGCGAGCAGCAGGTCCTTCGAAGACCTGGTTCCTACAGTTTACAGTACGTATTCATTCCAAATATAAATTTAATTGTTACAATTCACATGTTCCATTGATAGTTGAAACTATTTATGTTAATTGTTTATGCAGCCTGCCCTTTTGGCTGCGGATGCCGACGAGTACAGTGTGACCAGATCGCTGGAGGCGTACCTACTTTGGTTGTTTGGTTACATCATGTTCAACAACACTCATGGCAACTCGGTCGATAGGATTCTCCTTCCGTATGCACGGGAGATTGCGGATGGGGACAAGGACGTACCGCCCTACAGCTGGGGTGAGGCGGTACTTGCAGCCACTTACCGTGGACTCTGCGATGGGTGCATGAAGACACATGGGAACGCTATCCTGTCAGGGTGCCCACTACTGCTACAGCTTTGGTCGTACGAGAGGCTAGCCGTTGGTCGCCCCTTGGTCAGCCACGAGCCTTACCACGGGGGCATGTACGGCGACGAGGAGGACGAGAGGCCCACTATGGGAACTATTTGGATCTGGCGTCAGGTATGTTCGCAACAAGCCTAATTTTGTTATTCATTGTTACATGATGTATTAGCGCACTTTTAATTTTACTTATTCGGAATGCAGAGGTCCGGGGCACATGCGCGGGTTAAACGCGCATATCCTGAGTTTGTTTCGGAGCTCGACATGCTGACGCCCGAGGACGTTGTCTGGGAGCCTTACAGCCCAGAGGCTGTGGCTACCCGTGCACCAGCAGGCCTGTCTTCGCACTGCTCCGCGAATGCGAGCCTGTGGCTTACTTCCGCCGTCCTGGTTTATGACATCGCGGTTGAGGCATATTGCCCCTGGAGAGTCAGGAGACAGTTTGGGCAGCGCCAGGAGTTTCCGGTGCCCACCGCGTTGGAGCGTGTCAGTCGCCAGGACCACAGGTAATTATGAATGAACTTGGCTCATACATTCGTGTCGAATCTAACGATTCTTCGTGGTCCACTTTGTAGGTTGTCAAGGAGTGGCTTGTCGTGCTCTGATGATTGGCTCACCAAGATCCAGCCGTGGGTGGACCAATGGGAACAGGCAGACGAGCACTTGGTCCATCCAACAGGACCACACACAGATAGCTCCTTTAGGGCTTACCTCACCTGGTACTTACCCCGGACTCGGGCTCGTCTGGTTTTTGTTGACACTCACCCGCAGCCACACCAGGCGAGGCCTCAGGATGGCTATGCCCGGCACCACGTGGAGGCACTAGCTGGTGCGGTGAGTCTCTTGATCATATTTGCATATATATATATAATCATATTCATAAGATAATTCATGTGTTTGTAACTTTACTGAATTGATGCAGTTTCGCCTTTGCAACATGATGGAGACGGACTGCTCGACTTACTTGACGAGGGTACGTGCCGGATCCCCAATGACCCAGTTTGAGCAGATAGAGGCATGGTCGAGGCAGCGTGATCAGTTGCGTCAGGTAACGCACAACTTCGGAAGCCGTGTGCAGTACGAAGACAGCCACGGGTCGTCTCAGGCGTCGTCGTCGTTCCCGTGTCCGTCGACCATACACGGGCCGACGTCGCAGTTCTTCCCAAGTACAGGTAACGTACATATCTCTTTAAAATTACATCAAGTGTTCCTACATATTTACTAATATCACATACAGGATACGATCCAGCTACTGCGTTCGGCCATACTGGAATGTTTAGAGGGACAGCACCAGTTGGCGGACCGTATCCAGGGATGGTACCGGGGCCACAGATACCGGCGTGCACAGGTTAATTTATGTTTCGTATTTCGGTTTCTACATGTCATTACGAAATATACGAGCGTACGCTAACATCCATATTTTTTGCGTAGGATTCTACCCTGATGCGGGCGCCGGACCTTCTTCTTCCTCCTTTCGACCAGATAACGAGACATTCACCTTAGACGACTTCGACAGCTTGAGTCCAGAAGAGCCTGCCGCGCAAGGTGACCCCGATGTCTTGGGGTATTCACAGCTAGGAGGAGCACCACTTGGGTCTCTCAGCAGCAGACACCGCAGCCCCTTGCGCGTCCTGAGCGACAGGTGAGGTTTCCGGATGTTCTCACCTACTCCGAGGGACATGTCCGTGCCCAGCAGAGGGCTAAGAGGGTCCGACGCCCTAGGGGTGGTTAGATGTATATGATGTTTATTTGTAATGAGATAGCTGTGGACCGCTTATTTGTATCCGATGTTTATGATTGTGGTAGGTTACTTGTCATTTGTTTTTATAGATATTATTTATGTGAACTTATTATGTTTGTGGGTTCCATAATGCTCGTGAAATAAGGGAAGTTCTTGCGATTTTTTTCCGTGATTTAATGAAGGACAAGTTACGTGCGGTAGGAGTTAGCGGCCGAGATCTTGCCGACGATGATGACGAATACACGCTCGAATAGCTCAAAATAGGTCCCTGCAAAAATAAAAGTCCGAGAAAAAAAAAGGGGGGCCTGTCGCCCCCCCAACGGGCGACAGGCCCCTGTCGCCCGAGGGGTGGGCGACAGGCCCCTGTCGCCCGTTGGGGGGGCGACAGGTCCCCTTTTTTTTCTCCAAGGACTTCGTTGCAAATTTGAAAAAAAAAATTACACATTGTGCCTGTCGCCCTATGGGAGGGCAACCGGGTATATTTTTGAAATATTTAAAAACGGACATATATTTTTGAAATTTTAATTTTTAAAAAATATAAAAATGAAAAAACCGCGGTGGTCCATAGAACAAGGTCCGTGAGGAGGAGCCCACGGGCCACGGGCCGCTGAATTGGAGGGCTGACACTTTGGGCCCGCCCTCCATTAATCCATGTTCCATGGTCCTGCTCCTGCACCACCCCCGACTGCGATGGTGGTGGCCGCCGCATCTGCACGCTGCTTGGTCATCGTTCCCCACAGCCGCCCCGCCGCCGCGCTCCGCCTTCCACGACGAATCACCAGGCCCCCGCTCTCCTGCTCGACCTCTGCCTCGCCGCTCGTCACCGTCGCATCCATGGACGCGCCGCCGCAGGGCTACCGCACCAACGTCGGCATCTGCCTCGCCAACCCCTCCCTCACCAAGGCAAGCTCGCGTCCCCTCAAGCCCGATCCTTCCTTCGGCTATCTCATGCCCCATCCCCACGTATTTTCGGGTTCCTTCGTCCTCATGGTTGTGCCCTCCTTGTCTCCAGATTTTCTCGGCTTCTAGGATCGACATTCCTAGCGCGTGGCAGATGCCTCAGGTGACTTGGGATATTCTGCTCTACTCATTGACATCTAATTTTGCTTAGCCTAAGCGTACAATTCCTAAACCAAATCCTCGAGTACTAATCTGCACACAGGGTGGTATCGATGCAGGGGAAGAACCGAGAGCAGCTGCTATTAGGGAATTGAGAGAAGAAACTGGCGTCACATCTGCAGAGATCGTGGCTGAGGTCGGTTGACCTCTTTATCTGATTCCCTCGCAACCCCTTCACTTCATGATTATAATTGCGAAATGCCCAGTGTCTACTAACTATCCTACGACGGCAGGTAGCAGTTTATTGACAAGAAGCCCCCTAATGCCTTTACCTTAATAGCCTGATGGTTAAGATAGTTTTGCCTTTTGTTAAGTGATATCTGAGTGCATGAGTCCATTTTTGTAGGCTCCTAACTGGTTAACATATGATTTCCCGCCGGATGTGAGAGAAAAACTGAATGCTAGGTGGGGAACAGATTGGAAAGGCCAGGCTCAAAAATGGTAAGCTGCTGAATTTTCTATGCGGTAACTGCATGTCCTTTTCTTGGCCTCAACTTTCAAACTGCAAGAACAATCCTAGATGGCTGACTGGTATAGCTACTTGATATGAAACAATATATGAATGTAAGATCCTGACAGTATAGTTTCTGCATGAGATGCAAGCAAGAGCAGTCAAATACAAGTGTCCCGGGGAACGAGAGGACAACCCGGGCGGCCAGCAGGCCAGCCTCTGAATCAAGCGCCCCGGGTTCGAATCTTGTCGGCCGTGCTCTCGCTAGAGTGGAGAGCAGGTCGGCCGGGGCGCAAGAACCCCGGTGCCTAGTGTCCTGATCCAGGGTGCTACTCTAGCCTCTGGCCCCTATCAAATACAAATACAAGTGTCCCTTATTGTAGTGACATTGAAAAGTTCTCCCATGAGATGCAGGCACAGAAGTTCAATACGAACCTTCTTATGGCTGAATTGGATAGGGATGGCAGAGCTTGGGGCAAAATGTAGTGGGTACAGAACTCCAGATATCAAATAACTAGGGATTTTATATTGAATTGGGCGACTGTTCTAAGGTTCATGAAAAGTTTGATTGATAAACAGATAGACTTGATCTACTCTCATCCTTGTCCTGAGTCAAATTTGTTGATCCAAGACATTCCTGTTCCATCCGTTGGTAGGAGCTTTTTTCTTCTTCTTCTAATAACATCACTGGTGTAAATTTTACAGCTGATAGTCTGTAATTTGTGTGGCATGGTTTGCTGAACTTTTACAATTTGGTCTTGTTGGATCTTAGATGAGATGGGCTAAGAAATAATACAATTTGGTCTTGTTGGATCTTAGATGAGATGGGCTAAGAAATAAGTTTCAGTTGGATTTCAGTAGAGAGACATCATTAGGCCTGCTTATCCATGGATCTAGTATTCTAGTTAAGCCCACTTACACTATCAGGTCACATGTGCTGCTATTCTACCCCTACTATCTTTGGGCTCAGGACTAGGAGATAGTGTGGTTGATTGATTAGTTTGGGCCCAGGACTTGGAGATATTGTAGATGGGCTGTACTAGATCCTTGTTTCTGTCATACTGTATTTTTGTTTATATCTTATCACCTGTCCTACTATCCCTGACAGAACTCTCAACTCAAAGTAATTTAACAAGCTTTCCTGCTTCTTAGTAGCTGTTGTGGTATGTGACGTGTGGGCATGTGATGCAAAAAATGCAGGTTTTTATTTAGATTTACTGGAAATGATGATGAGATTAACCTTAATGGTGATGGATCTGAGAAGCCAGAATTTGCTGAATGGACATGGATGACACCCCAGGAAGTTATTGAAAAGGTGGGCTGTTTACCTGTCCTTTGCCCCCTTGATCCCTTCTGAAGTATATAATGATATATTTCCATTTGAGCAGGCAGTTGAGTTCAAAAAACCTGTATATGAGGAAGCACTGAAACACTTTACCCCCTATCTACAGTCAGATCCAACTCCTTCATCTTAGATTCAACCAGTTTGCATATATTTATTTTTATTTGGAGCTACCCTGTTGTACCGAAACCCCAATAATTTGTCATGAAGTGATGGAGGTATGCTAGTATTTTATAATGGATGGCCTATTGTGGTCAATTATTATGTCAGCATTGGATCCTCATCCTTTCAGTTATTATCATATAATAAGTCATGCAAACATATTATGATAACTATCTAATTTAGTTTTTGCCGGTTTGGAACATGTCCAGTGTTTCTTGAAGCTTTTGCCATCGCAATTAACTCAATGCATTGGGGGGCACAATGCTGAACTATTAGTACTATATTATTGTTATTGTACTATAGAGATTGGAGACTAGTGTACAGCAATGTCATGTAATGTGGGGATTGTCGGAAAATGATGTGTGTTTGGCAACAGCAGATAGATATCAATGGGTGGGACTTGTTTGGGAGGACAAACTGCAAAGAAAGCAAAAGTGTTTGTTACACGTTGTACTGCGCCATGATATTGTCGCCTTTGGAGTTGCGGTGCCCCTTACCTCTCCCGCTGGCGGACCGGATGTGTGATGAAAACACGAGGCGCGTGCGTAGGAGCATGAAGCATCCTTAAATGGCCGCCGATAAAGGTTGGTGGGTCTCTAGCATTGGAGAAAGAAAGCAACTACTCCTAACTGGTTTCTTGTGTGTTGGCGTGCTTCTTTACCTCACGAATTGGGTACGCTTTGGCTTTGGTCGAAGGAGTCTGTCTCTCTTTTAATGTGGGTTCGCTTGCCCTTTTTTCTTTCCTTCCTTTTTTTCTGACGGCAACAGGGTTTAGTGACCTGCACAAAAATAAAAGCGATGTCAAAGAAAATCCATGCGAGGTTCATCATTTTGATCTCTCCAGTTGGTGTTGTTGCTGAAACGAAAACAAGCACCACGGTTCTCACGGGGGAAGTCGTCTTGAAAGTGAAGTGCGGACTATCTATGAGCAGGACCCTAGCAAGGGGCAAGGGCTATGCAACTGCAACTGCCAATGGTGGTCATCATCACAGGACATACACATACCCTCCCTACCCTCCCCTGCATGGCTGGCACTGCCAACGTGGCCGCACCCAATAAATAATTCAGTAGCGGTGGAAGAACTTGGAAACAAGTGGTGCTCCCAGGTGTGCTGTTCTCTCACATGGCGCTTGCTCTCTGTGGTGCATGTTTCGCACCCGGCCACATGTCTCCTCTCGGTCTCATTACAACAGTATATTCTACCCGCTGTTTCATTTGTCCTAATCGCTTCTTCCATTTCTCCATTCATCATATGAAGAGGCACAAGTTGAGCAATGGTTTTCCTTACACCAGATCTACCAGCAGTGAGTGAGGATGAGCAGTGTGGCCGTGCCTAGCCTAGCTATCAGATCGTGCCACTAGCTAGTGCTGCCTGTATTATCGTGCCACTGCGTTCGGCAGACTGAAGCTGGAGGCTGGAGCTGGAATGGTGTGAGAGAAAAATACTATTGGGCTGGCTGGAGCTGGTGGCTGGAGTGTTGTGAGAGGAAAATACCGTTGGACTGAAGCTGGTGCCACTAGCTAGTCCTGCCTGTATTATTAGAGCCGAGTCGAGAGTGTGGCGAGCATGTGTACTCCGGCCGGTGATAAGAAGATATGCAGTATGTGGGAGCCTGCACTGCGCTGCATATATATGATCTGACCTCATCAATCATGGTCATGGATGCTATGCTATATATGCTACACATTGACAGGTGTGGCGTGGAGCCTCAAGTCTGCTGGAGTCTTGTTTGCTTGCTCCCTGTCCCTGCTGGTGAAGAGGGAGAGGGAGAGGTCAGGAATTCAGGTCACGACTATGCCGTTGGGGTGCCAGCAGCTAGCCACCCCTCCGGTACGGTACATGCCATCATCTAACTGATAGCTAGCCTTGAGATACCTTTTGTTTTTTTAAAAAAAAGATACCTTTTTTTGAAGCTTTGAGATACTACTAGCACCCCGGCCCTCTAGCGTAGCAGTGTTGGAAGAATAACAGTAGATGTGTACCATGCCATGATTCGTTTCCCGCGCTTGGGACATCGATAATTATGTAGTAGGCATGAGATGCCTCCAGTGCAGGGCTTTTGGAAGGTGCCAAAAGCAAGCCTGGACTGATGGCTACTGCCTGTGTGTGACGACAGTGTGAGCGAGGTTCCTCTCATGATTTGGATCACTACTCCTTGCAGAGCACAAGACAGGAGATGCCATCCATTTGCAAAAAAATTTCCTTCCAGGCACAGGAAACTAAGCAAGCATTACACATGTCTTGATGACGGCTCGGAAAAGCCAGAGATTGGAATAACACTGAAGCAATCCTACTACCAAAAAGAAACATATCATCATCTATATCTACACAAGAAGGAAGCACGAGCACATGGGCAATGCTGCGCTCTTTTTTTTTCCTTTTTTTTTACCTACAAACAACGAATTAAACGCTGTGCCGAAACAGGCGAGAGAGAGAGAGAGAGATGTGCTACTTATTATCCCATCACCGTAGTCGGTAGATAAAGATGATGTTGACGCTTCCTCCTCTTCACCGGCCGTCCGCCGAAGTGAACGACTCGGCAAACCCGGCCGGCCGGGCCGGGATGCTACCCTTGCTGTCTTCCAAGCTCAGGATGCTCCCGTCCGTCATGCTGGCCTCTGCGTCCTGCCAGCTCTTCACCATCTGCAGCAGCGGCAGGTGCAGGTCGATGCCCAGGTAATCTTCGGCCTCGTCCTTCACAGGCTTCCACTTCTCCACCATCGGGACCAGCACGTTCACGGCGTGCCCCATGTCCGGCCGCTGGGAGGGCTCCCGGGCAGTGCAGTGTCCAGCAAGCTCCGCGATCACGCTGATGCTATCCAAGATCTCGTCGTCCGCCACGTCCAGAGTGGGATCGATCGCCGCCCTCAGCTTCTCCTCATCCTTCCTTATCTGACAGAACCAGTATGCCAGATGACGGGTTTCCTCGCCCTCGCCTACACGGCTGTCATCAATAGCAGTTGTCCCTGTTATCAGTTCCAGCAGCACTACCCCAAAGCTGAAGACATCTGCCTTTGTGGAGATTTTCCCCGTCACTGCAGGATCACAATAACAACTTGTCATCAGCCACACATTCAGGAGACGATCATAATATCATAATAACCAAAAATGAAAAATTACTAAACAGTGGCTATCTTTTGCAGCATTAAAACAGGATATAATATTGGACCGACTTTAAGTTTATTATTGATTGACTATTACTCAACATTCATTAAAAAATATCTCACCTCATGCACAAACAACTATAATACCGTGAGCTAATAACTGTACATTTCGAGCCAGTTATGATGTGTGAAACGACCTTTACAGTTCCAAGATAACTATGAGATCAATTCGGTTACATGACAAGAGGCTATTCCGTGGTCTTTAAAAAAAAGAGGATAGTTTGTGATGGAAAAAAACAGACTTCTATTTCTAGAACCCTCTTAGTCCATATAAGGCAGACATTGGTTGCAGACTCATAATGAAATATGCTGGCAATTTGTCACCTAAAATTCTGATATCTCACAATAGTAACATATAATGGTCACAATTAAAGCGAAAGCAACCGAGATTAAAATGGTATGCTTTTAAAATTTTACCTGCATACTCAGGAGCCAAGTATCCAAATGTTCCGGCGAGTCTGGTTGCCACAGAGAAGTTCTCATCTGGCGCATCTTTCATCAGCCCAAAATCTGACACCTTTGCCCGGAAGTCATCGCCTAGTAGAATGTTTGCGGACTTGAGATCCCTGTGAATGAAGCGGTGATGACCCAGGTTGTGCAGATATTCCATTCCACGGGCGACATCCAAGGCGATGTTGAGCCTCTTCTTCCACGAGAGAGGCTCCAGCCCAAGCTGCTTCCACTGGAACAGATGCCTGCTCAAAGCCCCATTAGGCATGTATTCATAGACCAGCAGCCTCTCGTTCCCTTCGATTGCATATCCCAGAATCGACACCAAATTGCGGTGCCGTAACTTGGTTAGAACGGCAATCTCAGCTTGGAACTCGTCTAAAGCCTTGTTGCTGACCGCAACAGCCTCCATCCTCTTCACCGCAATCATGGTGCCGTCGTGCAGCTCCCCTTTGTAAACGACGCCGAAGCCCCCACGGCCAAGCACATTCTCCTTGGCAAAATTTTTGGTGGCACCACGGAGGACCTGCACTGCAATCACGAAATTTCCAGCCTCGATCATGTGGACATCACCAGCCAAGCTGCTGCTCCCGCTATGTGTATTGCCTTGAGATGTGCCGCTGCTGCCGTCATTGGTCGCCACAACAATCTTGGCCAAGTTGTCTGGATCGGAACTATCACGGGGATGGACGACAACAGAGGCTGCCTGTGGAGGCGTTGATGCCCTTTTCTTGCAGAAGAACGCAGAACCCACCGCTACCAGAGCAACCACGCTGACTGCAACCGGAATGGTTGTGTCCAGCAAGACAGCTGATGAGGTCTTCCTCACATTCCCCGGGATGGCTGCATTACTGCCATGTGAGCCTGGTGCGCCGCTGGGAGTTGCTGGAGAATGAGGGGAGCTGTTTGGTTGCGCATCCGGCGGCGCCGCCGTGCTATTGAAGTTGAGATTACCAGAGACATCCACCTGGACGCTCGGCTTGAAGGTGGGCAGTGGCCCAGATAAGTCATTCATGGACAAGTCCAGCTTCCGAAGCGAGTCAAGGTTGGTGAGGCTGTCCGGCACTTGGCCGCTGAGATGGTTCCCGCCGAGGATGACGTCTAAGAGCGTGGTGATGTTGCCGAGACTCGGGCTGATTGTGCCGTTGAGGCCTTTGTCCGGCAGGTTGAGCACGGTGACTTTGCCCTGGACGCAGGAAACGCCAGCCCAACCCGCCGCGCAGGGGTCGTTCCCGGACCAGGTATCGACGAGCCCGGTGGGGTACTGGACGTCGGCGAGGAATTGGAGCAATGCCATGACCACCGGCGCGCAGGTGTCCCCGGGCTTGGCGGCACAGAACCCGTTGCCGGAGAAGGTGAAATTGGGCGCCTTGACGGGCGGGATGGGGCCCAAGAGGTTGTTGTTGTTGAGCTTGAGCTCCTGGAGGTCGGGTAAGGCGGCGAGGCCAGGTGGCACGAGGCCCAGGAGCTGGTTGCTGTTGAGCCTGACTGTGTAGAGGTCCTTGCAGGCGGCGATGGCGTCGGGGATGGGGCCGGAGAACTGGTTGCCGTGCAGCCAGAGCTCCTGGAGGCTGGGCATGGTGGCGATGACATCGAGCGTGCCGGAGAGCTTGGTCTCGCCGAGCTGGTTGTTGAGCCAGAGCCTCTGGATGCCGGAGGCGTTGAAGGTGTCGGGGATGGGGCCGGAGAGGTTGTTGTAGGAGAGGGTGAGGTTCTGGAGGCTGTTCATGGTGCCGAGGAAGGGCGGGACGGCGCCGGAGAGGCTGCAGTTGTCGAGGGAGAGGACCTGCAGCTGCTGGGCGGAGGCGGAGAGCCCGTCGGGCAGCGCCCAGCCGCCGTTGGAGGCGTTGAGGCGGGGGTTGTTGCCGAGGGAGATCTCGAGGAGGGCGGTGAGGCCGTCGAAGAAGTCGGTGGGGATGGAGTCGAAGGCGTTGTCGTTGAGGAAGGCCTGGCGGAGGGCGGACATGCCGCGGAAGGAGGGGAGCGGGCCGGAGAGGCGGTTGCCCTGGAGGCTGAGGCCCTGGAGGGCGGCGAGGGAGGAGATGGTGGCGGGGAGGGTGCCGGCGAGGCCGGCGTTCTTGAGGTCGAGGTTGTCGACGCGGCCCGAGCGGTCGCAGGAGACGTGCGGCCAGGCGGGGGGCCCGCACGCGTCGTCGTTGTCGGGCCATCCGAGCGCGTCGGGGTTGGTCAGGGACTTGCGGAGGTCCTTGAGCGCGGCGATGTCGGTCGGGTGCGTGGCCGCCGCCGCCGGCGTGGCGAGGAGGAGGGAGAGGAGTAGGGGGAGGATGGGAGCGGCGGCAGCGGCGGCGGAGTCCATGTGGATGGCGGAGGCGGCGTGGCGCGGGACGGGGGGAGGAGCATTGAAGAGGAACGGGCGGCGGGGCCTGGAGGGTAGAGGGAGGAGGCGGCGGCGGGGAGGAGGACTGACCCCGACTGAGGAGGAGAGGAGAGGATGCTCCTCTTGTTGTTTTGTGGATGAGAGGAGAGGATGCTCCTCTTGTTGTTTTGTGGACTGGTTGGGGGCTTGGATGGGAATATGGAATGTGCCCTTTTTCTCCTCCCTTTCTCAATGTGAGAAAGAGAAGAGCGAGAAGATTTACGACCCACCAATTTGGTCAAAAATTTTGGAAATAGAATCTTACTAATTTGGAAGATTAAATAAAATATATTTATAATTTTTTTGTACGGATGGGTTGCAAATAGCGAGACGAATCTAATGAGTCTAATTAATTCATGATTAATCCATAATTAGAGGATGGTTACTGTAGTATCATTGTTGAAAAATATGGATTAAGGAGGCTCATTATATTCTTCTCGCGATTTACAACTCATCCGTGTAAAAAGTTTGTAAATAAATTTTATATAATACTTTATGTATGTATATAAATATTTAATGTGATATTTTTTTATGTAGAATTTTGAAATTTAAATACAACCTTCTTGGATCTAGGCTAGTACTCTGATGAATGAATGAATGAAATAAGAGCCCGTTTAGTTTCCAAAATTTTTTGAGTGCTACCGTAACTGACAATATTTGACCACTAATTAGGAGTATTAAATGTGGATAATTGACAAAATCCATCCCACAACCTCAGGTGAAATTGCGAGACGAATCTTTTAAACCTAATTGGATCATGATTGGACAATATCGTGCTACAGTAACCAACCTCTAATGATAGATTAATTAGTCTTAATAGATTCACCTCGTGATTTTCCGTCCATCCATGTAATTAATTTTATAATTAGTCTATATTTAATACTTCTAATTAGTGGTCAAACGTTGTCTAAAATTTTTCACCCAAAATTTTTTGAGAACTATACACCCCCTAAGAGAAACGAACAGCGCTGTGATTAGCTCCCAGGCTGCCCCCTTTCTCTCTGCAAGACCCCGCCACGACGCTACACAAGAAGAGCACACTCCATACCATTTGCCAGGAACCTGAACAGATATCACATCAGCTGGTCTGCATCCATCCCCACCACCACGACTACCACTCCTTACCTGGGAGATCATATCATATCCTCGGAGAATTCATTACGACGGTAATTATCAATCACACACGTTTACTAATATTTTTTATTTACTCCGATCCAATACACCAGCAAATGAGAATCCTCCCTCCATTAACATCCATCCATCTCCGTTATTATCACGCGTCATCACCATGTCGATCCCTTTCCTCTAATTTTTTCTACATTGCTTCAGTGTAACCATCAGTTTGTTATCTCATGCAATTTCCTATAATCCTTTTGATTTCATTTTTTCAAAAACCTTAACTGTTGGATATAGATACAACATCCCAAGTCCTTCTCTCTTCTTATTTCTTTTTTCTCCTCTCGTTCTCTTCTTTTGCCTGTTGGGAACCGATGTGGCCCTCATACCCACTAACCTGAAGATCTACATCTAAGACACACCAATTCACTCTAGAGTCGGTTATTCTTTTAAATTTCTAGTTACTTAGTGTACAAGGTTCTTTCGACGGCAGAGCCGCCTTCTCGCTTCCGGGTGACAGAGCCTACCAACAGATAAATTGTAACATCCCGAAAAATTCACCAAAATAAATCATTCGCTAAGATCAGTTTCAAAATCTTTTTCGTCGTTAAGCTCAAATCGTTTGAAAATCTTTTCTGTCCGAGACCAATCTCCTGAAATCATTCCCGGCGATCCGCCGTACCGACACCAGTACCAATCACCATCTTGTCTCTCTGTTCTTCCTCGATCCGCGTGCATCGCTTCCCGGCCGAATGCCGCAGCTCACGCGCGTGGCCGACCGCCGCCGCAAATCGCGCCGACGCCTCCCTCTCTTCATTTTCTTCTCTCCTCTTTCTTTTTCTCCTTCTCTTTTTCTCCCTTTTCCCCTTTTTCTTTTTCTCCTTTTCTTTTTCTCCTCCTCCTTTTTTCCTTCTCTCTCCCTCTCGCTTTCCTGCACGCGCGCGGCTCCTTCCCTGTGCGCCCATGCGCTGCACGCGCGCCCCCCACGCGCACCACGCGCCCGGGATGCCGGGCGCGCCACTTGGCCCCTGCCCGAGTCGTCCCGTCACCTTGTGCCGCCTCGCTGCTCTCGCCGCCGCTCCGCGACGACGAGCGCCATTAATGGCCGCCGAGAAGCTCGCCGGCCACCACCACCGCGCCCAATCCTCCACACCTCGCCCCGCCCTATAAGTACCCCCTGCGCGTCGCCCTCGCTCCCACAACCCCGGCCGCCACCGCCAGCGCCCCTCTCCGACCTCCCAGCGCCGCCGGCACAGCCGCCCCCCATCAGCCTCCGCCCGTCGCCGTGGAGCCGCCTCCTCGCCGCGCCCCAGCTCAAGGTGAGGAGGGGAATCGAATCCTCTTGCTTTCGCTCTCCGTTTCCCCCTCCTCCATGGCCGCCCCAAGCCCCCAGGGCTGCGGGCCCAAGGCCGCCGGCGCCTCCTACCCCCTCCTCTATTTTCTCGTGGCTAGAGAGGAGGAAGAAGGGGCAGTTTTGCCCCTAGGCCCCTCCCTTCTCTCCTTTTTGTTTAAGAGCCCCCCTCTCACTAGACCCTTTTCCATATAAGCCCTCCCTATTATTCCTTTTCAAGAAATGAGCCCTCCCACCACATAAAAGTAATTTCAATTAGACTCTTGCCCTTTCTAGTTCAGCCCAGGCATTTCTAAAAATTACAACCAAATCATTTGCTCTTCCAAAAGAATTTGCAAGGAGCCCCTCCCTTATTTCTTTTCAAGAATAGGTCCCTCCACTATATGAAAGTAATTATACATAAGGATGGATTCGGATGTTTATTCGAATGTCAAATTTTTGGTCATTTTTCTTCGATTATGGACAAATAAGATATAGAATTTACTATGTAAATTCATAGCCTTGTATTTAACATTGATCTTGTAAAGATTCATAAAAACTAAACCTCAAATTTATCATATATATATTCTCAAATAATAGATATAAAAATTCAAATACGGATCGGATACGGATTCGAATCTTTTTTCACCTTTTTAATTGTAGGGAGCAAATAATACATAAAAAATCTATACAAAATTTTATTCTTATGTGTAATAATATGCTTGATAATATAAAAAATATTAGCATAAAATTTTAAGCATATCTATTTTAAAATATTAAATTTGTTCTAAGAATTCGGATGTCTAGATCCATCCTTAATTATACACAGACCCCTACATATTTCCCAGAGTAGCCCAAACAATTTCCAAAATCCTATTCAAGTCCTTTCACTCTCGAAAATATTCCCAAATAAATCAGTTAGTCTGATAGCCATCAAGAGAGCGGAGAGTAATGGGTGATCAAGAAGAAGGAATAAGATCGCGATGACTTATGCCCCGATTAAACCTCGGTGATAGGTCAATGACCCCTTGATGGATTCCGTGTTGGCTAGTTAGGTCTAGCTAAGATGGGTAATGACTTTGTTGGGATCTGCACCATCACTAAGGTGATCGTGCTGTGGTACCCCATTTGTGGGCAAAGTTGCACACCTCTGCAGTGTATAAAATCTATTCGAATAGCCGTGCCCACGGTACTGGGCGAGTTACGGTTTGGTCACACAACTAGTACTTCTTCTAGGAATGGATGGGTTGGCGTGAGTTGTTTTGGAAAAGTGTCAGGCAGCTGTGCCGTGTGCTACTGCGGACGAGGAGTCCGGTAGCAACCTATAAACTTGGATCCTAGGTGGATCAACCCTACGTGTTACTCGGTACAAAATAATTGCTTAGAAAATCTTTTTCTTTTAAATAAACTCATGCATAAAAATAGCTTTCCTCAAATTAAACCCTAGCCTTATCCTTGATTTATTATGTACATATATTCCGTTTATACCCCCTCCGTGGGTGTGGTTGGACTTGTTGAGTACGTTTGTACTCACCCTTGCTTAATTTTTACAGAGGAAGATCCAGACTTCATTCCCGAGGACGTTGAGTAGGGGATCCGTTTTGCACCCAACCTTGCCTGTGGTTAGGGTCCCCTGCAGAAAGCTTCGTATGGCGCAAGACTCTGATGAGCTCTACGTGGTTCACGTTCTTGTTTGGGTTTTAGTTGTTGTCCTCGCGATAGTGGCGCTTCATTACCCATTATCGCGTAGAGTTGTACAGTGATGTACCATCTGATGTAATAAATGTGTTATCAGCCTCCTGGGACTGATATTTGTATCACATTTGAGTCACCTCTTATGAGGGGACGTTTCATAAAGCTGGCTTCCGGGAGGCAGAGCCTTCCTATGATGAAGCCCAGACCCTTTGTGATCCCGGGTGGCAAAGCCAGCCTACGATATATCACAGCTTATACACTAAGTACTTATAAACTGGGAGGCTAACACTTACAAGGAAACTCAAACCTTTATTCATAACTCAATTTGATACAACACGATATGACACTTACACTCTTATGTGGCTACCCTACCATGAGATCACTATACTACATGGCAACCTTGTCATCTCCTACTTGAGACCTCTTATGCCATGGTATGGCAAGAGAGAGGTATAGGACTCCATGGTTCATATGGTGTTGCCATGTGTCCACCTTCTACACTCTTCTACATTTTTAGAGTTCTCTCTATCTTTATCCGATCATACAAATATCTTTCATATAGAGAGTTCTACACTTCACCATGAAGCATGATAAGTATTACTCATACTTGCTCTCCACTCTTCTAGAACCTTCTTACCTTGACATGATCTTATCCTCATACACTGCAAAGTTAGTTTCTTGTGATTTTCACAATCTTCTAAAATATTCCAAGTATGCATTGTATATTTCAACATGCCCACCACCCCCACCGCCAGCGCCTCCATCCAGCTCTGGCAGCCTTCACCGCGGCCCGACACTAACCATTTGGACCAGATGCCCCAGCTGCCTCCACCACTTGTAGGTCCAGCGGCGCCGTCGCGGCCTCCGCTCCGCCACCGTCTCTCCCACCTCCATCGCCGGTCGACGAGCCACCCTGTAGCTCCCTCAACGGACACCGACATAAGCCTCCCCTCCCCCCACCCACCAAACCCAAACCCCTTAAACATAACCTGAAATCCCCATCTCCATTCAATTTCTAATACAAATTTGGGTGATTGGTGGATAAGCAAGATTTCAATCGATCGATGAGGAGCAAACCTATTTTGATTTTCAAAAACAAATCATATAATCCTTTTTGAAATGTCATGCTCTTCTTCTCCTCATCTTTGGTAGGTAGAGTCGTCTTTAGGGCCTGTTTGGCTCCAGGACTTTTTCCAAAAGTCCCTATCACATCAAAAGGAATCTTACTATTTTATATTATTAAATAAAATCTGTTTATAAATGTTTTTTGACAGCTGAGTGCTTTTTCGCGAGACGAATCTAATGAGCCTAATTAATCGATGATTGGCTACAGTGATGCTACAGTAACCATTCGCTAATCATAGATTAAGATACATCATTAGATTCGTCTCGCAGTTTAGCCCCAGGGTTCTGCAGTTAGTTTTATAATTAATATTTATTTAATACTTCTAAATACTAAAAAGTCCCTAGGACTTTTTTAAAGTCCCTCAATCTAAACACCCCCTTAATTTGCAGCTAGGTATCTTGCCTTTCTCTCCCTCGTCCTCTTGTTCCCCGACCGCCTCTCTCCGCTGTTGTCTGTTGCTCGCCCTTCACTCATGCCATTGCTGATCCTACGTAGCACCGAATTTGCCCCTGCATCTTCTTGGATCTATCACTGCAATTGCTAGCTAGCAAGTAGCAGTACTGGTTTTATATATATTGCTTTATCGATCAGACCAGCAAGAGCAAGGGGCGACCCACTGCCATTCACCCGAAGGGTAGGTACATTACCAAAGAAGCCAACGCGTTACCAGGCATGGACGACACATACACGTAGTACGGGCCACAATTTAATTTCTTTCGTCTCAGGTTTTGTTTAGATCCAAAACGCAAAATGTAAAATTTTTATAAATCGCTTGCATGATGTACTAAATGTAGCCAAAAAATAAATCGTACTACACAAATGGACTGTAAATCGCGACTAATTATGGCGTGATTAGACACTAAATTGCTACAGTAGTGCTACAGTAATATCCTCTGATGATAGATTAATTAGACTCATTAGATTCATCTCGTAGTTTACAGACGAGACCTGTAATTAATTTTGTGATTAGTCTATATTTAATACTTCAAATATTAAAAATTTCCTTCCAAAAATGCAAAAATATAAAATGCAAAGTGTTCTAAACACACCGGCAGGACGACAGTCTCAAGCAAGACAACCAAGAAGAAATGTACTACATTTTACTATTTGCGTTGTCAAAGTTTGCTATTTAATTTTCTATTGGGAGTTGAGACTTCATTAGTACAGTAGTGGTACATACTATAGCAGTATATATGTCCTCCTGAAATTATGACCATGCATGCATATGCCTGTGAGTGTGTCCCCCGGCCAGGCCCTTTTTTCACAGGATGCCTGCCTCTGCTATTGTTTACTCCATGGATCGTCCTACTACTTTATGCGTGTGTTTTCTAACTATTATATAATTCGGTGTCCTTGCGACATGCATTATATCGGTGGATGGAGAGATCGATTTTAGCTAGCTAGCTATAGCTTTTAGCAGCAGCACGAGATAGATGCATGCATGGCTGGATGGGCCTGCAGCATGCAGGAGGACCATGTGGTTGCATGATTCTGCTAGTTGTTCAGTCCCAGAAAACAGCACAGCCGCTGGTTGCAGACAAAAAGAAAGCCACTCTGATTGATTTGTCTCATATACACTGTAATAGCTAGGCTCGGTTACTATGTATAATATACTTTAGTGTTGCTCCTTTTCTTCGACATGAAAAATAAGCCAGCAGTAACTGTTGTTTGCATTGACCGTCAATAATGCAAAAAGATGAAATTACTAACTACTGTGTATGTAGTAGATTGCTGCCCATGGGTTTGCTTGCCGAAAAGAAAGAAGATGGGCACAGCACGCAGGGCGCGGCAAAAACAAAGGAAGGTCGGTCAAAGGGAGAGAAAGTACAGTGGGGGGATGGCATGGCATGGCATGGCCAGGACAGACAGGCAGACGGTCAAAAGGGCACATGCGCATTTCGATGTAGAGGGCACATGCGCTTTTACGTATTATGCCGTGTTTAGTTCTCGCGAGATGTAAGCAAAAAATTTTGTGACAGAATTTTTCTAATTTGAAGTACTAAATGAAGTTTTTTTACAAAACTTTTTGCACAAATGTGTTGTAAATCGCGAGACGAATCTAATGATGCTAATTAATCTATGATTAATAAATAATTAGTTGATGGTTACTGTAGCACCACTGTTACAAATTATGGATTAAGTGGGCTCATTAGATTCGTCTCGCGATTTACAGCCCATCTATGCAAAAAAAAAATTTGTAAATAGACTTCTATGCAAAAAAAATTTGTAAATAGATTTCATTTAGTACTTCAAATTAGCAAGATTCCTTCGCAAAATTTTGCATTTTTACGTTTTTGATTTACGGAGTGGGAACTAATCAAGGCCTTAATTTGGTCTGGCGGTCTGGTTCCCTGGCATGTTTGCAGGATGCAGGATCCCTTCCCTGGTGCGCATGCATGTAATTTCGTATTAAACTACTAATCGAGGGGCCTTGCATTGCAATTTGCAAGATGGCATGGCAATGTGATGTTAGTTTGCACAAACATACATGTGATGGTGTACAGAGATATATATGATGCTGTATTGTTAATTAGCAAGCAAGTATACTAGGGTCGTATATAGGATATATATGAATGAATACTCCTAGACAGTCCTAGGAGGATACTCCTACAATACAATTTGCGCAAGCAAGCAAACTGAAGCAAACTGAAATTAGCTGGCTTTGCTTTCTTTGTGGCTGTGTATATATGTATAGACACACACACACACTAAATTGTCAGCAGCTAGCTAGCAGGGGCCCTTCCAGCGGGCGCGTCGCGCTGGCTCGATCGGCTGCAAAATCGCTCGCTCGTCCAAGATACTCCTTTATTGCTGCCCTGCCGACACTCCCTCCCCTCTCTGCTCCTCCGTCCGATCCCTGCGCGCTAGATGCATGATCCGACTCCGATCCATTGCCGGCAGCTGCGATATGCGTGCGTGACACAATGCAACAAAATGACTACCTACCTAACTAATTTATTATCTTATTATTTGGGCAACAAACGGGAAGCTATTGGTAGTAACGCGCGTTACTGCGATGCGACCGATCGCAGAAGCGCCGCCCCGCCCGTTTTTTTGTCGTCGTGGGCCTTCCTTCCGTCAATTTCGGCCCCATTTAGCAATGTGGGAGTTTGCTTCGCTCGGTTCGTTCTCGTGTCTGAGTGGGAGCACGCCGCTTTCTTTTCAAATTCCGTTCGTGCGTTTGTCTTTCCGTTTCGTTCATCGTTCGTTTTTTTTTGCCGTTCTCAACCGTTCGTCGTTCGTGTTCCCGTTAAACATTTTGTTCCCATTTTGGAACGGGAAATGAGAAATTTGAAGTTCTGTGAAATTATGGAAACTGACAACAAAATTAAATAACACCCCCCCCCAAAAAAGGTCTACTTAAAATTTAAAGTGCTCCTGGAAACAGACATGATGGAGTAACAGTACATACTAGTTCCTTGAAAACAAAAATAGATTCAACGTGACGAACAAACTAAAAAAATTATGAAAAGTATATGATTCCACGAATAGAACGAGTGCCCCAGATTTGGTAATTAGTTCCCATTGTTCTTCTTTGCTATAGTATAAAAACCGCAATCTTCACGAGTACAATATAAGTACTGATTTAAATGTCCTAAAACTTCAGTGTTGAAGAAAATGCAATCTCCACCACTACACTCCACTGGAACAAAATGTTTCACTAGAATAAAAAATGTACCGTCAGAACAAAAACTAAAATTTGTTCAGTTGGATCAAATTGTTCCACTGGAACAAATTGTTTCACTAGAATAAAACCAATGTTCCGTCGGAACAAAAACAAAAATTTGTTTAGTCGGATCAAATCTTATCACTGGAACGGAAAAATGTTCTATTGGAACAAAATTATTCCTTTAAAACAAATGGAAAAAAGTGTTCCACCAGAACTTTTTGGGAGGGGAAAAAGAAAAGAAAGAAATTTTATATACGATGCAGTCTTGAAGAACATTTTAGTAATTATTTGGAATAATTATTTTGGGATAACGCCCCTGTCATTGAAACAAATTGTTCCACTAGAACAAAATAGAACAAAATTATTCCAATGGAACAAATTGTTCCACTAGAATAAAAAATGTTCTGTCAGAATAAAAACTAAAATTTGTTCAGTTGGATCAAATTGTTTCAGTAGAATAAAATAATGTTCCGTCAGAACAAAAACTAAAATTTATTCAGTTGGATCAAATCTTATCATTGGGACGGAAAAATGTTTCTATTGGAACAAAGTCATTTCTTCAAAACAAATGGAAAAAAGTGTTCCACCAGAACTTTTTGGGGGAGAAAAAAAAGAAAGAAATTTTGTATACACTGTAGTCTTGAAGAATATTTTAGTAGTTATTTGGGATAATTAGTTTGGGCTAACGCCCCCTGTGATTGAAACAAATTGTTCCACTGGAACAAAATAGAATAAAATTATTCCACTGGAATAAATTGTTCCACTAGAATAAAAAATATTCCATTAGAGCAAAAACTAAAATTTGATCATTTGGATCAAATTGTTCCACTGGAACAAATTGTTCTAGTAGAATAAAAAAAAAAGTTCCGTCAGAACAAAAACTAAAATTTGTTCAGTTGGATCAAATCTTATCAGTGAAACGGAAAAATGTTCTATTGGAACAAAATTATTCCTTTAAAACAAATGGAAAAAAGAATTCCACCAGAACTTTTTGGGAGGGAAAAAAAGAAAAAGAAAGAAAGAAATTGTTAGTGTGGAACAATTTGTTAGTGTGGAACAATTTGTTAGTGTGGAAAATGCAAATCATTAATTAAGAAACAACAAATACAGATGACTAGGAGAAAAACTTGATAATGGGGTAATCATAACATACAGAAAGAGCACCAAATGAACAAAATCGAATCAAACAAATCATAAACAAACACAAGAACAGGTATACAGTTTCTTCATAAAATAAGAAATATAATTAACCAAGAGAAGATACTGATTGAACATTAACACTCAAGCATAACAGCTACAAAACTGATATGCACCAAAAAGAGAAGACGATAGTACACTTCAGAGTCTAGGTGCCATGTTTAAAATTTTACTTGGACAAATGTCAGGAGCATCGTTACAGCCAAATGAGAAGCTAGTTAAATGACAGCCTTCCATGACACATTGATTTGTTTGCACACACCATGACCACTATTTACCGTCATCAATCATTAATTCCTTGTGGTGTAAATAGTTGGATGTGATGTGTAAACACCAGTTCACTATCTACCATCTAAATTAACAACCACAATTTAGTATTGTCCTTGATGCAGATCAACAAGCCATGATTTGTAAATTCAGGGTCGAGAACATAGAAAGTTACTAATGGCAATGTTCTTATTTCAGCTACTCAGAGATAACAAAACCACCAAACCAATGACAGTACTATCACCTTGCAGCACATAAACCACAAACCCAGTGAGTTCCAAGACTAAATTATTACTGAACCGAACAATAACAATGCTCAAATTACGAACAATGCGGCCACAGAGCTAGATGCATTAGCACTCACAGCGTGAAATCTTAGGAGTCAGCCTACAAATCGAGCAGAAAAAAAGCAAGTGGCGTGATCTACTCACTTCTCGTTGAACTTCCGGATCTCGTCAATCCTGGCGCACATCTTGGCCAGCAGCGCCGCGTCCATCTCCAGCATGCCGTCGGCCGCCAACGACTCGTATAGCGCCGCCATGTCTGTACCAAACATACCAATCAGATCAAATCCCAGATCCCATCGGCAATCAGAAGCCGTATTCGAGGAAAGGAGGAGGCACGGCGCTGGTACTATCGCCGTATTTGATTGCCGTGAGAACGTCGACGTGGAGGTCGATCTTTGGCGAGGTTGTCGACATCGGGGTGTGACAGCAGGAACAGCTTGTGCGCCAGCACCAGGTGAGGCTGCTGCTTCCCGTCCTCTCCGCCCCCGTCCATCTCACCGCCGATGGGCCGCCCTCGTTATGCTTCCAGCGCAAGCGCATGGTAAGTCTGTAACTAGGAGTCGAAGACGAATCCTACATAAGAAAACAACCACCAGAGAACTGAGAAATAAAGGGGGGAAAGAAGATGAACTCTACAGAAGAAAGTGGAAACCCTAGATAATCGAAAGACAAAGGATACCGGGAGGAAGCGAAACTCGACGGAATCCCCTAGAGAAGGGAGGACTCCGACGAGGGCGCGGCCGGAAGGAACCCCGAGAAGAACACTCGGGAGAGTGAGAGGAAGGAAATGCAGCTGGAGAACGGAAGAGAAGAGAAAGGAGAGAAGAAAGAGAAGAACCCCTGTGCGACGATACGCCCTCTGGGCCGAAATGTTGGGCCGAGACAAGAAAAGCGGACGAGTAGGCAGCCCGCGAAGAAAATAAAAACACCTGTGCGTCGAGTCGGATCGCACCAACGCCCGCGACTCCTAACATTAGCGACAAACGGAGCCTCCACGTTCGCTCTCAAGGCCTAGAAATTACTACATTAATCGGAGAAAAATATAAACATAAAAATTACCCACCACTGCCATTATAATAAAATTAGCCTAAAATACCCCTATACTTAATTAAAAATTACCCACCAATGCCATTATAAAAAATTAAATGTAAAATATCACTTAGCTATGTTCAGTTACAAACATATTCTATTAATGAAAACTAAAGCTAACAACCAGCAATCAAAATAAAACAAAAATAAGAATAATTTTATGCATAATATTATTAAAGCTCAACAAATCAAATTATTATTATAGGTAGATCATATTTGAATTATTTTAACCAACAATAAGACATAATTTACGATAATGAACAGGGTGATATATAGTCAAAAAATAGTATAATCTTTAAGTAAGAATATAACGACATGCAAATTTTTGAATCTTCAATACTAGCTGCGCAAATGGACGGGTTATACGCCTAGTTAAGCTAGATATCGTACCCAAAGCATGTACGGTGCACGGTTGGCTTACTGTCACGTCACCATTATCACTGCACTACTGTTTCATGCTCTCGATCTAATAAATATTTTTTAAAGGAAATCACGGGGGGATGAGAATAAACTTACCACAGATTCCGGTAAGCCAGTAACGGAGGATGCTCCGGCGCCTATTACATGATGGATCTTGGAAGGTCGGGAGAGCACAAAAGAGGGAGGTGAGAGTACGTGACCACCAACAATGCATACGTGATAAAAAAACAATGTACACATGAGAAAAAACTCCAGTCACACATACAAAGAGGATACAAAGAGGAGGAGGAAGGAAACATTACAAGTTCAGATATCCGTCCCCGTACCAAAAGCATGTCATTGACCATCGGATGGTAAAACTCCGAGGTCTCCATTCCGCATGCAACCATTAAGCTCCGAGTCGAGACTGATAGACGACAGTCGTGATTTGGATCATCTATGGTGCACATCCAGGATCCCGTCATCGCCTATCAACGCCATTTGGGGGGACGACATAATAAAAAAACATGGACGACTTCGAGGCATAGTATGGATAGTAGACATTTGTCAATGAGCAGCTTGTGCAACTATCAATGAAGGATTTTAGTGACGAGGGAATGCCTGCGCACCGATGTGTTAGCACCGTCCAAATCTGGAAGGGAGCCGTGGCCAGGAGAAGGGATGTCACTAGGGTGCAGGGCGTGGCAAGGTGGTGGCGCCCCTAGCCCTTTCTCATGTATAAATAGAGCATGCTAATGGACCTCGACATGTAGACTTATTAGTAACACAAATTACTCATGAATCATAGACTTTTAATCCATATTGTTATGATCGTCTCTTAGGCATATCTAACTTCCGGCAACAACGAAGTGAAGGAGAGGCGGTGGTATGAGGGGCAGGGCCGGTCCTGAGGCAGTGCGGGCGGTGCGACCGCACCGGATCTCCAAAAATTAGGCCTCCAAAAATTGTTATGTTAAGAGATATATCAAGTCACAAGTAACATTTATGCTTATAAGTTAGCTTGTTTAGGTGTTGAAAAGGACTGACGAGTATTCAGCATGATCCCCTCCCAGACTTTGTAATCCGTATTGTTGGGTGTGACATGTGTGCCCAGTTGGATGAATAAAACAATAAGCTGCGTTGGGATAAAAAAAAAGTCGCAAGTTCCAACAAAACCCAGTTGCAGGTTTACATAGAGGGAGTATATCTAATAGAGGAAGACCAATCGATAACTTCTCTACCGTCTACCTAGCTGCACGCCTCAATGCCTACTTGGCTTCCTCGCGAGACACCGCCGCAGTCTGCAGATCACTGATTCGCCGACTGTTTGTCATACTTGATTGCTAATTTAATTTTTTTGTATTTTTATGGTGAATGGAGGCCTTTTTTTTTCCACACCGGGCCACCAAAAAGTCGGGGCTGACCCTGAGGAGGCTGTTTGCGGCGGTGGCGGCTGTCCGCCCCCGATCTCCCCCGTTCTCATAGAAAAGTTTACTAAACACAGTAGATAGCTAATAATAAGTGGATCGAACAAAGTCGTGGTCGATCTAGTCGGTGGCTAGCTTATGCTTATCCACACGAACAAATAAGATTCGCATGTTCTAGTGACGTCGAAATGAAACGATGCAGCAAATAAAAAAATGCCACACCAAAGCAAAGCTAGCTAGCTAGCTGGATCCAAATAATGCAAAAAAAAAAAGAGGAGTCAGCAGATCACTTGTGAAACAAAGAAAATAATGTACGGTTGCTCTAGCTAGCTACTTAATTAAATTACATAGTACGTACTCCTACTTACGTGGTTGGAGTTTGTTCAATTACCCGATCGAGAATATATACACTTTAATTTTCTTAGCCGGCCGGCTACAGTAAATTAATTAATAAATCTCACAGAGGTTAACTAAAATGGCACGGGACGGAGCATGTGCAGTCGACAGCGCATGCAAAATCCTCGCACACAAGACATGCGAATTGGATGGAGAAAGAACAACAAAAACAACAACAAAGAGGGGTGTTGATGGCCCATGCAGGGCCTATAACGAACGATAGATGGATGCGGCCCATGGAAGAAGCCCAACATGTACGGCCCGTTGGCAGAAAGCCGTAGTATTTTAGGCTTGGACAGCAACCTCTCGGGGCCTTTTGAGAAACAAGGAAGGAAAAGAACAAGACGAACAAGTCCGATTAGCTTCAACTGAAATACGCTTCTAGTCTAGCTACTCTAAGTAAGTAGTGCACATGATCGATCTGTGCATGTAACCGTCGAAATTAAAGGAAATGAATTAATGTACATACATACATACACATTTGCAGCTAATACATACAATAATTTCTAATCAAGCACCTGGCCTGTTCGTAACTTGTGGCCATGCGCAAGCGACCGGATTTGGTTTTCCTACTAATATTTGCCCAACCTAGCTTGTGCCTGAATTCATGAGTTGAGATAGAAATGAGATACGCACACGCGTGTGTCTTCATCTCATCATTGGCTCCTCGATCGGTCTATATATACACTGTGACACCAGAGAGCGAGGGCTGTGCAACAACAGCTCAGCACAGTAGATCCAAGAACAAGCACACACCTCTCTCACAACAACTCAGCGAGGGCTCGGATCGGCCGGAGAGATCAATGGAGGGGACGAGGAGGGCTGCCGCTGCGTGCTGCGTGCTGCTCATCGTCCTTGTGTCCGGCCACCACCACCAGCAGCAGCAGCAGGTGGCCGCCATGACCAAGTTCTGCCGCTGCTACAACAAGTGCTACGCGGACTGCAGGACGACCAGAGGCCCGTACCCTTGCAACTTCGAGTGCCTGCAGGACTGCATCAACGGGCAGCCGCCGGCGTCCCCTGCCGACTGTAACATCGTCTGCCTCATACGGGTGTGCGGCGTCATGGAGACCGGTGAGCTAGCCACCTGCATGCTATATATGCTTCCTTCTTCACAGATATAAATGAATGAATGAACGAATAATCTTCCTTGTCTGAAATTAAATCTGACTGCTTCTTGCTTTGCGTTTCAGCCATGGGTGCGCCAGGTGATGCTGAGGCGTGTCTGTCTGCCTGCACCAAGAAACTCGGAGGGGCCTTTGAACCAAGTGCCGCCAAGACCAACTGATGCGCGTCGTGCATGGTGACTTGAGAAGTGCCAACTGATGGCGTCCGTCAGGGCGACCCACTGTCGCCAATGCTATTTATACTGGTGATGGAAGTCCTTCACCAGCTTTTCCTTAAGGCAACAGACGCCGGCATCATCCACAGACTAGAAGTGCCAGCGATCAAGTATCAGTGCAGCATCTATGCTGACCATGTTATCATCTTTGCAAGGCCAACACAGCAAGAGGCCAGGGCGATCAATAGGCTGTTGGAAATCTTTGGGGATGCTTCTGGCTTGCGCACAAATCTGGCTAAATGTTCCATCACCCCGATATTTGCCGATGACACCACTCTCATTGAGGTTCAGCAAATTCTGGGGGTGCCAAATTGCCTCTTTTCCGATCAAATATCTTGGGCTACCTTTGAGTACCAAGTCCCTTCCAAAATCCGGCTGGCAACCGCTAGTGGAATCCGTTGCCAACAAGCTCCCCACCAGGCATGGATCATTGATGGCCAGAAGCGGACGCCTCATTTGGGTCAAATCAGTGATGAGTGGGGTGCCAATTTATGCAATGCTAGATGAGAAAATGCCAGCATGGGTACGAGAGGAAATTGAAGCTATATGTCGCAAGTTTTTTCTGAGCAGGCAAAGATACTTCTCTCCGGGGAAAGTGTATGGTCAATTGGCCAACAGTGGCAAGACCAACTGCACTTGGTGGCCTTGGAGTGCTTGACCTCAAGCTCTTTGCATTGGTTATGCCGTGCAAACAAGATGGCTTTGGCTTCAAAAGACAGACAATGATCGGGCTTGGGCTGAATTGCCAATCCAAGCGGGGCCTGTAGTCTTGGCATTTTTTAGAGCATCAACATCCATTATTGTTGGCAGCGGACGGACTACGCTTTTCTGGGTCGACAATTGGTTAGATGGGCAAGCCATAGCTGATCTCGCACCGACTCTGTTTGCTGCAGTCAACAAAAGGGTGAGATCGAGATTAACTGTCGCGGAGGCAATGCATGATCGGCAGTGGGTCAGAGGAATCCAGGGTGTCTTGTCAGTAACGGCAATTGCTGAATACTTGCAACTCTGGTCGAGGCTTGACAATGTGCAGCTACAGCCTGCTCAAGACGATCAATGCATTTGGCGATGGACCAACAATGGTCAGTACTCAGCAAAGTCCGCGTATCTAATGCTGCATCAAGGATTGGCCACCTTCCCCGGACACAAGCTTATCTGGCAAACTTGGGCGCCCTGAAAGGGAAAATTTTCCTCTAGTTGGCATTCAGACAGCGTCACTGGACGGCTGACAGAAGAGTGAGGCATGGATTGGAGACACACACAAATTGCCCTCTATGCGATCAAGAACCGGAAACAAGCGATCACCTATTCGATCTTTGCAACCCTGGGTGTCAACCTGTCACTACCAAGAATTGCATGCTCTATCATGGAAAGATGGCTTGAGTTGAGAGGGTTGCTTCCTGGTAATTTGCAAAAAGGTTTCGACACACTATTTGCCTTGGTCTGCTGGCGGATTTGGAAGGAGAGAAATGGCAGAATATTCAGAGCACAAGTTTCTACACTCCCCCAGATGTTAATTTCCATCAAGTCCGAAGCCGAACTCTGGGTGCTAGCAGGAGCCAAAAGGCTAGGTTGTTTATTCTCTGAGTAATCAGGTTTCTAGTTTTCATCTTTGTTTTTTGCGGCTAGCTATTTCTGTAACAGTAGCTGCACAACTATTGTTGCGCGTCTTAGCATTGCGCGTTGTAACAAAAAAAAACAAGACCCGATAGCCCGACTTTTTGGCCCCATCCAAACACAGGATGCTCAATGGCACAGGTCATTTGCTGGGCTACCTCGAGCAGCAGACGAGAGAGAACAGGCAGCTCTTAGCCGCTGATGCCATGCACCAATGCACGACCACCTCTCCGCCCTCCTCCGCAGCAGCAGCGGCCGCCGCCACTCGCAGTCCGTCCATGGCGCGGCTATCAGGCTCGGATGCATCGCCTCTACCTTTCTCTGCAACAACATCCTACTCGCATACCTCCGCCACCTCGTGCCCGTGGACGCCCGCAAGCTGTTCGACGAAATGCCGCGCCGCAACCTCGTGTCCTGGTCTATCCTCATCTCCTGCTCCGCTCGCCTCGGAGTCCTCGTGGAGGCGTTTGCGCTCTTCTCCGACATGCTCCGCGGTGCAGGGAGGGGAAATTGGGACCGCCCGGACTCGTTCGTGCTGGGGGGCCTTGCCTCTGGGTGCGCCCATGCAAGGGACATCGCAGCGGGCGCGCAGGTGCATGCTTGCGCGGTGCAGTTTGGCGTCGACGAGGACGAGAGCGTCGCGGCAGCATTGGTGGACATGTATGCCAAGTGCGGATGGGTGGATTCGTCGTGGCGGGCATTCACGTTGGCGCCGTATCGGAGTGTAGTGAGCTGGACGAGCATGATTGCCTGTCTGGTCAACCAAAGTTCGTCTGAGTACCATGATACTGCACTTGTGTTGTTCAAGAAAATGTTGGTGTTGAAGATTTGGCCTACCAATGCGACGTTTTCCTGCATCCTCAAGGTGTTTGATGTGCCTGAGTTGCTACCTGTTGGAATGCAAGTTCATGGCTGCTTGCTGAAGATGGGGACTGAGGTAGACATTGCTTTAGGGAGTGCCCTGATGACAATGTATGGCAGATGTGGCGGAGTTGATGAGATAACTAGGTTGGCTTGTCGTATAAGGCATGATTCATTTTCAAGGACTTCCCTGCTTGGAGCGTATGCACGGAATGGATATAATGTGGAGGCAGTTGGAGTTTTCAGGGAAATGATAAAGGAAAATATAGCAATCGACCAATCTGCTATGACTAGTCTGCTGCAGGTTTGTTCATCCTTTGGACAACTGAGAATGGTTAGGGAGGTACATTGCTATGCTCTAAAAACTTTCTTCCAGTTGGATACTGTACTGCTGAATGCTACCATCACTGTTTATAGCAGATGTGGTGATATCACTAGTGCTGAAACCGTATTTAAGCTAATGGAAAAGAAGGACATCATATCATGGACAGCATTGTTAACTTGCTATGCTCAAAATGGTCTTGCTCAAGAGGTACTCATTTTCTTTAGGGCGATGCTTCGGAGAGGACTAGGATCTCCAGTATTTTGCATCACTGGTGTGCTACGAGCCTGCTCTACCACCTCAAATCTTGCTGCTGGATTGCAAATCCATTCAAGGGCTCTGAAGCTAGGTATTGATGATGATACTTCCGTGGAGAATGCACTTGTCACCCTGTATGCCAGTTGTGGAAGTGTTCAGATTGCATGGAAGATATTTGACTCAATGAGTAATAGAGGCATCATCTCGTGGAATGCACTACTCACAAGTTTTTCGCAGCATGGCAATGAGGTGGCTGCCATCCAGCTATTTGATATGATGCAAGAGGTGGGGGTCTGCCCGGATGATTTCACTTTTGCTGGCCTGCTATCATCTTGCAGCCGGATGGGCCATGTATCACAGGGCTGCGTGTACTTCAAACAAATGAAGGAAAAATACAACTTGGAGCCCAAGATGGTGCATTATACCTGCATGGTTGATCTATTTGCCCGTGCTGGAAGATTTTGTGATGCAATAGACTTCATTGATGTCATGCCTTGCGAACCAGACCAAATAGTGTGGGAAGCTTTGCTAGCTTCTTGTAAGGTTCATGGTAATGTGGAGTTGGGAAGAATAGCAGCCAGGAAGATTCTAGAAATTAGACCAGAAGATCCTTCACCGTACATTATACTATCAAGCATCCATGCTTCAGTTGACATGTGGGATGAAAAAGCCTGGAACCGCACTGTGTTCGATACCCAGAGAGCAAGAAAGGACATGGGTAGTAGTTGGATTGATGCACAAGAATTATCTGAGAACATATTTGATGTGTTACGAGTTGGAGTGACGTAAGATTGGTTGATAGTTCCGAGTTTACTTGCCATAGTTGCAGCGAAGCATAGTGGAATTGATCATAAGAAATCAACTAACTGGACAAAGATATCATGAGCGCAAGCAAAGCATGGTCATCAGACTCCTAGAGAACTCATCTATGTCATATCATCACTGAGAAAGTGATATGGTCCTGGTGCAGAAGGCTTATTATCCTTTCTACGGCGCATGAGATGGTTGTAGACTCATTGATTATCATGTTTAAAGGTGCGACATTCTACGATGCTGCCAGTGCTGTAAAATGTTACCTGGGGTGCTACAAGTGAAGAGAATATATTGATACTTTTTTCTTTATTGTCAGCCAACGTTTTTGATGATGTTGGAAACACAGAGATGCTCACTAAGAACAGGATAGTATGTTGACATCTACACCTTGTTTGATTGCTGAGGGTACATTCCATCAATGTGTGCCATGTTACAGTAACTGATGAATAATTGTTAGAAACTGCCAGTGAATACTCCTGGAAGTTTTGACAGGTTGTGTAAAGATCAGAAAAGAATGACAATTAAGGAATAGAAATTTTATGAATTAGTATTCTCAAGGAAAAACGTGGTAAACTGTGAGTCTTCCCTCTGATTTGCTTCATTTACATCTTCTGCTTTCTGCTTGTCACCTTCAGTCAAATATCCACAAATAGCTCCTCGACATCATCCATTAACCTGACTGCCTGTTAAGAAGAAAACTTCAGTCAGGAACTTTGGAGCTTAGAAAGGAAGTTATTGAAAGCTTCTCAAAATTGCTTTGTCGTTGCAAAATACCTTGTCAGAGTTATTGAAATAGGAGCTCTCCACTACTTCGAGGTAAATTTGCTGCATTTCCTTTGCTGTAACCTGAAACCTGAAAAATGTACCTTCTTCTGTCAGAAGTGCTTATACGTTAAATTTAAGGATATGGCGTGAGGAGAGAGCAAGAGCTATGAGCAGAAACCTTGTCAAAATTCTTTTGGACCTTCACAAATGCCATAATGTTGAAGCTCCTGCAACAAGTGCGCTAGTTGAAGCAAAGCTACTTCCTCCGTCCCAAATTATTAGTCGTTTTAATTTTTCTAGATGCGTAGTTTTTGCTAAGAATCTAGATATATGTTATGTCTAAGTGTATATCAAAATTTATGTATCTAGAAAAGTCAAAATGACTAATAATTTAAATCGTAGAGAGTACTTCACACGGTTCCAAAATTAAGAATGCTTGGATATGCATGCCAGCTCCATTTTTCTCCCCGGCCGGCCTTTCTACGAAATCCTTTACCCTACCAGGACATTTTACGGATTCTTTTCTTGCACATATAAATACACATACATCACTATGTAGGAGGAATAGAATTGGTGTAATGTTGTGGATTGTATTGCATTGAGGCCTAGGCCGGTATATATTGGGTACATGATTTGGAGGGCAAGCCTCCTACTGTATGGTAGAGTCCGGATACAATCCTAACTACCTATTATAGAGATATCCTAAGTATACTCTAATATCCCCCCGCAGTCACAGCGGGAGCACCGCAGACGGTGAGACTGGAGAAGAAGCCGAAAGCAGGAGCCAACGGACTAACATCCCCCTAGAGATGCGAGGAATTGGTGTAATGTTGTGGTCATGCGAATCACGCATTAAGGTCAATCAACTAACGCAATGATCATGCCAATCACGCATTGTTCGTCAAGCTTTTGGCATGCGTGACGATCGATGATGTTTTCTTGCATTACTCTCTTCTCTTGCCGTCTTTTGGAGGCATGGCATTTGACAAGAATTCTGAGGTGGAAACGGTTCCTCTGACATCCGTCCCCTTGATGTTGGGTCATTGACGCGTAGATCCATCCCCTGATATGGGTCACTGACGCGTGGGTCCGGTTCCACACGTCATAGTTGAGGGAAGACTCGTCCTTCCGGGGCTATTGGCTGCTGCGGGGACGGATCCGACAGCAGGGTGTGCCTACTTCGAGTCTGAAGCGCACAGTGCATCGGATCACAATGAGACGAGAGCTTGACAGTCGACAGCACCAGCTTGCCCTCCTACACTACATACATACTCTGTATTTTTTTTAAAAAAAAATTTGAACAGGTTGACCTTAGCTACTTCTTCCTCATCAATCTTTTGTCATGCTTGCATGCAGTGGCGGAGCTGGGATTCAAATTGAGGGGGCTCATTTTCCTTTCTTATTCCTCCCTCTTTTCATTTTCTTCTTCTTCCTCCTCCTTTCTTCTTCCTCTTCTTCACTCATGCTTGAAAAATGTCAGGGGCTCCATGGGTTCTATGGGAGTAGGGGGCTGGAGCACCCCCAGCCCCCCCCCCCGGGGCTCCGCCACTGCTTGCATGGTGCACTGAATCTTGGTATCGTTAGTTGCAGCAACCATATCGCGTGAACAGCTTGAATGTCCTGCCAGAAGAGCAATGAATCCTTGCATCGCTTGCCTACCCAGCAACTATCGTATGCTACTGTTCGAAATTACATTTGGCAGCAGGCCAAGCTGACGATGACAACTGATCAAACTGATGACGGCAAATCCGAATGAATGTAACAGTAGTGACGAAGCTGATATAAAACTACATCCGATCCAAAAGGATTAATTGCCTGCCAGATCGGATTCTTTGTTGCCTTGAACGATCTTGACTTTGATTATGTCCGTCCTTCAATCTGTACACCTCAATTCAGAGCTACAACTACACCAATCCATGCACAGCAAGGGTCAAGGGTACATGGCCTGGAGGTGGTGGTGCAGGCAAGGCGTGCTCCTCCATGCCCTCGCATGCCGCCGGAGCGTCTCCCGCGCCCGCTCCCTCGTCCTCTCGCCGTACTGCTCCTCCGACTGCGCCACCACACACAGCGTCCCCACCACGCCGGTTTGCGCCATCTCCTGCAGCACCGCCGCCGTGGCCGCGTGCCTCGCCACCGACCGCAGCACCCGCACCGCCTTGTCGGTGGCCACGTCCGACACCCTCAGGGCCTTGCCGCCCACGGCCGCCACGCCCGCGCCGTGCGCCACCAGCTCGGCACGCCCCTCCGCGCACACGCACAGCCGGTCCAGCGCGCCTAGCGCCAGCTCGCACGCGCGCCGCTCCGGCCCGTCCAGGAGCATGTCCACCAGCGCTGCCACCGCGCCGGCGTCCACCGCCTTGACGCGGTTGCGGCCCCATGGTGCTGTGCCCACGATTACGTGCAGGGCTGCCTTGGTCACAGCCCTGCTGGATACCTGCTTGTCGCGGATCAACTGCACCACCTCACCGAACAACTGCTCCGGGAGGGACGCCAGGCTGTTGGTCGACATGACGGCCGTCACGCTCCGGAGAAGCAGCGCCGCGTGCGCTCTGGACGCGGCGTTGGATCGTTGCAGAGCGGAGACGAGAGCGCCGACGAGGGACCGGGAGAGCGCCTCGTTCGCCTCGATGACGCGAGCTAGGCACTTCTCCGAGAGCTCCAGCGAGGATATGATCTCGAGCACCTCGTCGCAGCAGACGGCAGCACTTGCCGTCGCCGACGATGCGATGATGAACACGCCGACCAGAGTGTCCACCGCGCGGGGAACGGCCGCGACGAGCTTCTTGCTGCGTTCGCTCTCGGACGCCACGTCCCTGAGCTCGCGCAGAGCGGCGAGGAGCTCCGTCGACGTAAAATTATTGTTGGCGCCGATCCGCGAGACGAGCGAGGCGACACGGGAGCGGTCGTCGCCGATGGGGGGCTTAGGCGGCGTGGCGACGCGCCGGACTACGCCCTCGGCCGCGCACCAGGATTGGATGAGGCGGCGCAGCGTGTGGTTGGGCGTGGGGTCGCAGTCGGGCGGCACGGGCTGTTTGGTGAGCGGGCAGGTGCCGGCGGTGAGGAGCCAGCGCTCGATGCCGTCGCGGTCGTAGGTGATGCCGGTGGGCAGCGTCACGGGGTCGCGCATCAAGTGCAGCGAGATGGGGCACACGAAGTAGCAAGGCACCTCCTCCTCCATTGTTATTGCTATAAAACTAACTTAGGAGATGATGGCCGGCCTGGGTAGAGCTCTATATATGAGATGAGAGGTATAAGCAGGAGCTGAGAAAGAGAGCGCGCGGGTGGGGAAGAAGGAAGGGGAGGATGCTGGATTCAAAGACGTGTGCGAGTCCACACGGCGGGCGATCCATGAGCTCCAGCTGCTGACCGAATATTGAATTTGGTTTTTCTGGTCGAGTGTGGTAGCTAGGACCTTTTTTGAGTGGAAGATTCCACCCCCCAAACATTAAATAATAAATTAGTCTGAACGACCTTCTCTCGGTCTAGCTACTAGAATATTATATTATATTATACTTTTGTTAGGCGCACTAAGTGCTGTCATAGTAATAGATTTTGAACTTCTATATAGTATTACATATTATTGCACATTCAAAAGAGAGCTAGCTTCCATCTTATACCAAACGACCGAACTGACTTTATTTTTTTTAGATGTTTTTGCACCCAACTTTGTCTAATAACTTCTGTACATGTGCTAGAAAGGTCAAGCAAAAACGACAGTAGAGATGCATGCAGCTGAGAAGAGTTGACGAAACGAGGGAAAAACAATAATATAATTGTGAGACGAAATGGCCAACCATGCGAGGTCTCCAACGCCTAGGAGGCCGGTGCATTGTTCTATTACTTTAACTTGGTTTTGTATGAACCGACGCTTTTGGTTTTGGCCGGCTCCTCTTGATGTTGGTACGTACGTTGAGGACGGACCCAACTTTAAATTGCGTGGTGAATTACTAGGCAGGAACGGGAAATTTAATTTGCATAGGTAAGCTCTACTTGACTAAGACCGTCCACAGCGGAGAGAGCAAATGAAGGAGTAAATGTACTGTTTGGCACTGTAGACGCACTGTAGACAGTAAATATGTGAGGGGGCGTGGGAAACGAGGAGGAGGAGCAAATTTGCTCTTGCCGTTGTGGATAGCCCCCTATCTTTTTGGGCATCTTTGACCTGTTCACATGAGTTTAGGTTAACCCCCTATCTTTTTTTTCCTTCAAATCAATTTGCAGTGTAGGGTACAAATTAACCAAGCAATGCAACTAATTATAAACGTGGTCTGACTTGTGATGCTCACTGTTTTCTTGCACTAGCTTAGCTAGGTGAACTGAATGAACCAAAAGATAGCAAAAATCTCTTCAACAACTCTCTTCATCTATAGGCTATATCTCAATTGTTTTGTCCATGTCACTGTATTTTTTTTCCACAACCAAGACGTACGTTTTGAGGTGAATAATTAAAGAGAATGCAGTGCTAGAATAGTAGTATGGACAAGTGAATAGGACATGACGTGTTCCGGTGAGAAAAGTAGTGAATAGGACAGGAGAAATGCCAAGGCTTTGGTAAACGGTATGCAAGTCTCGGTTTTTGGTCGCCCTGCTGCTGCGGTCTTGATCAATCTCTGTCGTAATAAGGCTGATTATATTAATTACTATTAATAAGTAGCTAGGTTGATTTGTCTGTTGGATTTGACTTGATATACATGATGATTGAGAGACGACGCAGGAGGCTTGCTATCTGTCCAACGGCTCCAACGCATAGACAGTCAAAGACAAATGCAGAAAGATCGATCATCATTGGCTAAAAGATGGCAAAATAGCCAAATTCATCATAAAACTATTATTCTCGGCTCAATTTGATCCCTAAACTATAAAAACATCCAATTCAATTCCTGAGCTATCCTAACTGGTTTAACATCGTCTTTAAATCCGACGGAAGGAATCTACGTGGCATGTCACGTTAGAATCAAAGGGTCGGTTAGAATAGTTCTGGGACTGAATTAGATGTTTTCATAGTCTGGAGGCCAAATTGAGCCAAGTACCATAATTCATGAACGAATTTAGCTATTTTACCCTAAAAGATACAATAATACTAATAGTGTATCGGTATCGAAAGATACTTGCATTGGTCGATAGGGAGGTAAGTGATGGTCGATGTGGAGGAAAGTCCTTCAATTTTTCTACCTCGCTCGATCGTTAGCTAGCTAGTAGCTACAGGCTACAGCTATCGATGACCATCCAACGTTGCTTATAGATCCTATATGAACCTACCCCCTCCGTCCGTTGCTTATAGATCCGATATGAACTTACCCGTTCTTCCTGAAATGTAAGATATTTTAGTTTATTCTAAATTAAATTAGAAATAATAATAATAATTTGAATGTCAAATGATAATGATTAGATCCATTATAAAATATTTTTTTATAATTTAATTATTCGATGTGTTAAATGTTAACATTATTCTCTATAAGTTTGACCAAACTTAGAATACTTTGACTTAAGACAGACCAAAATGTCTTACATTTCAGGATGGAGGGAATAATCTTTAGATAGACAATTATATAATTTACACTGTATATGTTGACATCGGGAACATATCAGGTGCAAACCAACCTCTTCGTGCAAACCATGCAAACTTCAATATGAGCCACCAGATCAACATCCAAGGGGCACAAGGGGATTGAATAGTTTTACAATTAACCGCACGCCTATAATCACACTTTTGCAAATCCTTCCTTCCACTCCCCGTGCGCTGATTCTTGGATATTGATCCGATGACCTAAATTAAAGTTTGCACGATTTGCATGAAGAGATTGATTTGTATCTGATATGTTCCCATTGACAGCTTAACTCACGAAAAGAAAAGGTTGACTGACCTATCAACCAAGGATTTAATGTCGAAGCTCCTGCATGCTGTGTGGAGGTGTCAGTCAGCCGGTCGGTCCCGCATGCTGAAATCTTCTTGTTGAAAAAATCCCGCATGTTGAAATCCCTGACCAACGCCATGTCAAACAAGTGAAACAAAACAACACATACTTTGCATTTTCCATCCATTTTCAGAATCCAGATTCCAGATCAGGAGGCCCACTTACGAAATGTATGGGCCTCCGTTGCCAAAACACAGCAGCACCACAGCGGTGGCAGGCCGCCCACTTGCAAAACGTCTACTAGGCTTTTCCCGCTGTCTATTTGTCTTGAAAAAAGAATACGAGAGATAAATTACCTGGGCCTCCGGGCCCAGTTCGGACTGCACTTGTTTGCAATTGTATTTTTCTTTTACCCCTAAAGAAGTGTGTATTTCTCTTTTCCAAATGAAAAAAAGTCCCCATCACGTATCCAGAACGTTTGACTTTCACCCCCGAACTGAAAAACCAGGCTTTCTCCCCTTACATTTTGAAACCGTCCGATTCCGAAGTTATTCAAATTTTTTTCAAAAATTGTCACACCCTGAAATTTTTGAATTTCAGAATGTGATTAAAATTAAAAATAAATCAATGTTTTTCTCATAATTTTAAAATTTTGTCAACACTTATTTTCTTTACAGGGAATTTAGTGTAAAATAAAATATATGTTGGTTGTTTTCCAAATTAAACAAGGTTGTTCTTTTGTGTTGCATTCATGCCACCTTTGCATTATTTTATTGCTTGTTGTTCAATTTAAATTTGAATTCGTATGAGTTTGAATTTAAATTAAATGTGTTTGAATCTTTTCAAAAATAGAAAACCAACTCTTTTCTCTCTTTCTCGTTTTCAGCCCAGCCCACCTCCCTCTCTCTTTCTTTTTCTTCTCCCGCGGCCCAAACCCCCCTCCCGCGCCGGCCCAAGACATTCCCCAGCCCGGCCCAATCGGCACCCCCTCTCCCGCACCGGCCGACAGGCGGGCCCCACCTGTCGGGCGTCCCCTTCCTCGTGCTGAGCCGGGACTCCCCTGAGTCCGGGTGCCGCACGCGCTGGCGCGGCCTTCTTGGCGCACGCCGCTGCGCCGCCTTGGGCCCGCACGCCAAGGATCTCCGCCCCTATAAAAGGCGCCCGCACCCCCCTGGAACCCTATCGATCGGAAGCCGCCGCCTCTAGCTTGCGCAAACCCTAGCCGCCATTGTTGCCAAGCTCGGAGCTCCGCGCCACGCCGCCGTTTTGCCGCCCAACCTCGACGTCTTCGCCGCTCCGAAGGTTCGCCACGTGGTGAGGATCGTCCCCCACCCCGGAATCCCTCTCTCTCGCGCGTTCTTGGGCTCGGAAAAGCTCACCGGAGTTTGAGCCCCGCCGGCTGCCGTTGCGCGCCCTGCTCCGGCCGCCTAGACCCCCTCCCGAGCACCCCATCGAGTTTGTGAGCTCGTGCGCAAGCTCCCCGGCCCGACCCCAGCCCGAATCGAGCCCCGGGGGCCGAGTTCGGTCTACGTCGGCCATGCGCCGCTGCTCGTCGGCTTGGCACCGCCGTCCACCGTCCCCTTCTCACCCTGGTCGTCTGATCTAGATCGGATGGATCAAATTAGGTCCCATCTAAACCGAATCCAAGCCGTCCAGATCTAATCCAACGGCTCAGATCCAATCCAGCCGAGTCAAACCGTTATGCACCGGTCAACCTTGGCTATGTTTGCAAAAAGGCCCCTATAGTTTTTTAAAATAAACCCGCAGTCCAGCATAGTTCAAAAGTAATTAGGTTTAAGTCCTTTTATTTTCTGTTTTAACCCCTGATCTTTTCTAAAATAGTACCCGCCGTCCCTAGCCTGTTCTTTTGCAGATCTAACCCCAAGTTTAGAGTTTAATTATGTTTAGGTCCCTGGTTTCTTCAGATATAACCCCTGAAAGCCCTGTTTCTTCACAAATAAACCCCTAGAACCTTGTTTTAGCCATATCTTTCACGTTTCAACTCCGTTTTCAGCGATTCTTGCACTCACGTGATCCTTGCAACGTGTGCGATAGCTTTATGATCTTGTTATCCTCTGGGAGCACAGTTTTCTGTGTCTTGCCAATCTTTTCCGCTAGCTCTTAACCTATAGTTAATCGCGACTAGATCCCTAAAGCACCGTTTAACCCATAGAATCGCCGTTTTAGCTCCGTTTTCCGTGTTTCTTGCACCTTCGTAACCGTAGCAGTGAGCCCTATCCTTTAGTTCGTTCTTTTAAAGCTTTTATCTTGTTTGGTGCATTGTTCTTAGTTGTATCTTGTTGTTTGCTTTGTATGTTTGACCGATGATTGCTTCGAGTAGAAGGATCGCCGTTCGAAGATTGAAGATCAAGAATTGCAAGTGAGCAAAAAACTGAAGAGCAGTGAAGAGCAATAAGAGTAGCTTTTCGTTGGAGAAAGACAAGTGACCCTAACCATACTTCTATCTATGCTTATTTACAAGAGTATTATGATTTAATTGGAACATGGAGAACCACCCAAGAAAACAGTACAACCACAATACTAATGGGTTCTGGTCTTGGCTAAGTAATTAGATGAACTATATGTTGTGTTGGGGTTGTTCCGCTTGGTGGTTATGAGTTTGTGTTGTGGAGCGGGTGAAGGAAGCTGTGTTTTCTGAGGGACTGCACGGCAGGGACCAACACATACATATAGGGATTCTTTGTAAAGGCCTCGTAGCGTCCCTATGCAATCACACCTCGGAAGTGTGGTATTGTGCCTAGCTAGCACATTGCGTGGTTGGGTTCAAAGTTCTTCGGAACTTTTACGCGAATTGTGGTGAAAGTGTACAACCTCTGCAGAGTTAAAACTAACTGGTTAGCCGTGCTCACGGTCAAGAGCGGCTTGGACCCTCACATGATTAATAAACTTAAAGATGGATATAAATCACATTCTGGTTATTTCTTGTGGCCTTGCTGAGTACCAACCATAAGTGTACTCACCCTTGCTTACTGCTGCTCAGAAGGAAAGATGTGTGAAGTCTTTTGAAGATGATGCTGAGTTCTAGGCGTGCACAACCCCCAGTCGATTGCCTGTGAAGTTTGAAGCCTCCGTTTCCGGGATAAGCTGTAAACTCTGATAGTCTTTTATTTGTTTTAGTTCTCTTTTTCGTGATACTGTTACTGATTATTCACTTATGATGTCTCTATATGTATGAAACTTGATCCTGTCATACATATAGCTATGCATTCGATTTTGTCCTTAAAACCGGGTGTGACAAAAATATCAACGTACGTGCTGATGGTAATTTCTTATATATATATATATATATATATATGTATTCTCCTTTTGTAAATTAAGTACTAGCTAGCTATAGTATGAAACATTTAAAACTTTTTTTATTTGGATAAAGATTTGGGTAAAAATCGGAGAAAAAGTCTTACAGCTAGCGTCTATATATTAAGCTGCTAGCTCATCTCATTTGTAGCGATGCTTTCGGAGAATGCGACCTGGAGCCGGTGCTACTTGGTTAATGCAGTGCATGAGATTGTATATATCCCCATTATATTATTAATGTTCTATCTGCTGCTTTCTGTTACAATATTAGATAGTATTAAAATGCATCTATCACAAATCAGCAAAAGGTATAGTACCAACTAACGCAGATTAAATTAGTCAAGTTATGCATATATGATGATCGATCGGAGAAGAAAATGGATCGGAATTGGATCCGTCCATTCAGCTTCAAAGCTGGTGACTCCGTCAGATCCTTGCTACTAGCTTGATAATGACAGAGAACGAGCTAGACCGGGCTTCAATGCAATTACTAGTCACTAGTTATATATGCATACTTCACCTGCATGCTGGCTAATCATTTACATATATGGGCCTAGCTAGCTACCAAATAACGGTGAGAAGGAAGAAATTAATCTGGCCCTGCCATGGATGATGATAGGTAGGTAGATGCAGTATGTAGTACTCATGTCGTACGAGGTTTGTCTTTAGTCAAATTTGATTAATTTTGACCAAGTCTATAAAAATTAGAGCAACAAAACTAACTATCCAACATATGTATGCACTATCAGCATATATCTCATGGTGGTTTCAATGAAAGAAATTTATTAATATAAATATTATTATTTATTTTTATAAATTCAATCAAAGTTTACCAAGTTTGATTTAATACAAACATAACACGACATGTAAAGCTAACTGGAAGCTTTCTTCTCACGCGACTCTTGGATCGAAAAGAGGCTGCTGGACTGGACCACGGCTGAAACTGCCAGGCGCGGACTAAAAGCTGGGCTCAGGGATTCCCTAGTCAAACGACTACCATACTAGCATAGAAATGGAAGCAGCACTAGTGTACAGAGTGACCAGCATTCATAGATGGATTGACCGCTAGATAGGTACTGTATGGAGGTATAGCGTTGGTTGTGCTTAACTAGTCAGCATTAGCTGAAGCACAAAGTAGTCTATGCGGAGAAGTGGTCAGAACCCTGTCTGTCTGGTCTCTCTTGTTGGTTCAATTCGCTCAGTCGTTGCCATTATAACAAATCCTCCTATATACATCTTGGGCAGGATATCAGCCAACCTGTTGACCTCGCGAAACGATAGATGCTAAAATGATCGAACTACAACTCCCCATCTACATATTTAATCTACTCTAATTTGTTGTTGCTTACCAAACTCTTCCTTTATTACATGTATGCACACTATATATATATATATATATATATATATATATATATATATATATATATATATATATATATATATATATATATATATATGCCTGCCTCCATCTCTGCATGTCTGTTTGGCCCAAATAAAATATATATATTCATCAATCCGTTTAACTTCTTGGACAGTAAATATACATGTAGTATCCATATGCTATATATGCTAATCAATCTATGCTATCAAGTGGATCATATTGAATTGCATGCACCAACCAATTTAACCTAAAAATATAAGTTTATAGGAAGAGGTGGGAAATTCACTCATATTTCAACACCCCCCTCGCGTGCAGGGTCCCTCAGGCCTCAAACTTGAAAATCAGAAGTCAGTTGTAATTATTTTATTTAATCGTCTGCCAGGATTTGAACTTGGGACCTATGATCCGGATATCATATTAAGTTGCATGCACAATTAATTTAACCCAAAAAATTAAGCTTACGTGAAAAGGTGGGTAATTCACTCATATTTCAACATATTAGAGTTGGTTTAATTATCTCCAGCAGCACGCAACAGGTCGGTGAAGTCGGTGCAAATACGATACGACCGAGCCATGTTGGGGTTTTGATCGAGTTGACGGCGTCCCGTTTGATGCCGCGCCGCATTAAGTTTTGCTTGAGTAGTATGTAGGAGATTCATTCAATTCATGACACGGTTTAATTAAATAATAATTAATTTGCACAAGTAATTAAGCATATATACATTATTTTTTTCCAGCAGCTAGCTAGCTGAATGATTCAGAGCGAGAGAGATGGATGGAAGCCATGGATCCAATAGACGACGCAGTGACTTGCATGCGAGCTGCAAGCAGAAAGCGACTTGAACTGGTCCAGGGTCTGACTGGGCCCTGCCTTTCTCTTCACCTTGGTTTGATATATTGTGCTTCCATCACACCCTTCACTCTCGCTCGTTACTGCTCCTTGACTTGTTAAGCGCCAAGCCCACCGTACCATCTCTTCTGACCTGATCTATTGCGCGCCCGCCGCCGGTGATTGGATCGGATCATCAGAGAGGAGGCACGCACCAACACCTACCTGAATGACTGACTCATCACTGAATGAATGAATGAATACCAAGTCCAGACACCACCAGCCGGCGCGGCGGCCTGCCGGGCATCTATATATCCACATGCCACTTCCACAAATCCTTACCAGATTAAGCCAGACACTGCCCTTTGTTTACATCAATACGGATAGACGAAGATGCCGAGCCACTCTCCGGCGGCGACGACGATGCAGCGCCACCACGGGCTGCAGGGCCCCCGACCGGCTACGCTCAAGGTCACCAAGCAGGCGGGCCTGGGCAGGAGGAAGCGGCCGGTGATCATCTACGTGGAGTCACCCAAAGTCGTGCACGCGCAACCCAGCGAGTTCAAGTCCGTCGTGCAGCGCCTCACCGGTGCTCCACCGGCGCCGTCATCATCGTCATCGTCCTTGCTCTTCTCATCAGCATCCCTGCTACCGCCACCGCCACAGTTCCTGGCGAGTTCCCTGTGGTCGACGACGGCACCGGCTGCGGCCTCCTGTCAGCTGCCTGCTGATGCCGCGGCCAGCGCCGTTACAAGCCTCGGCTTCTTCATCAGTGACAATCAGCTGATAAGCCCCGCGGCGTTCATATACGATCATCATCATCAGAGTCAGAGTCAGAGCATGGTTGATGGTCCAGCAGGTGCGGCGGCGGTAAATCCAGTACTCGTTGCTGTGCCGCCGTCTCTTGGCGCGTGTTATCAGGGGGATGGATCTCTGTTTCGTCAGCCAGCAGTAACTAATCATTGACTCGCTAGCCTAGCAGTATATCTATTTAAGTACGTATACTACAATCATATATGTATACATGTAGGACAGGAGTAGCACTTGATTGCATTGCATTGGTATGGTACATTGTACACACGACACGAGCTAGCTGAGAGTACGTTTTGATGATCCTGTAAATTCAAGATCTCTCCTCCGTGATGCTATATATCTTATTATATGTAAGTGCAAGTTGATGCATGCATTGTCTAATAAATGAGTTTATGATAATTACTATAGATATATGTTGAGGTGCAGTTAGGGCTGGTAAAACGTCTTAATTTTTTGTTTAGATAATCTAAGAGCCGGGCTCTAATATTTTACAATTTTGAGCTAACTAAATTAAGGGCCAAGTATGATTGTGAAGAGAGCATTCAGGCAATGGCCCATTACCATCCTGCGCAGTTCAAGAAAAAAAAGTTTTTTAAATCTTTTTTTTTATGAGATAGAGGATAGAGGATATGTATGCTGCCTAAAATGGCGGCATGGACTACGTGTTTGGACGGTTGGGCCTTGAATTCCCTATCGTCCGTTCCTCACAATCTGCGGTAGCTGCTCTCATGATTGATCCAGCTGAAACAGTCGAAGCAGAGTCGGTCCAGGCGATCGATGAGTTGAAACGTCGAGGTCCGGCGCGCCGACGAGGCAGCCAGCAGGTGCATGCATAGTGATAGTAGTAGGCTGTGTACAAGTCAATGGATGGCCTGGGATTATTCGATTGGATCGTCCATCCTCTAATTCCTCGACACGTACTAGGCTGGTCGTATGTACTATATATATATTGTAGCTGCCAAATTGAAGGTAGGGTTCCCACACATGCAATATAATGCACAGACAAAGAATCCTAATTTCAGTATGTAAAGCAAGTGGGGTTGCAGTTTCATAACTTGCAGCGTTAGTTGGATATGGATTACACTAACAAAGGACACAAGCTAGGATCGGAGCTGTGTACTGTACATGCATGTACGCATCACATACACTATACAGGTACAGCGTTAGTTTCGTTTTCCCTTGTTTAAGACTGGTTTTCACTTTGCTCTATCTTTTTTGTATTAAAATCTTGTAACAATTGGCTGTGTATGTTTCTGGACGTAGAGGCCAGATAATATTCATCCTTTATCTAAAAAAAACATACTGGTACAGCTACTAAAGGTATATAAACAAAGCACAAACCGGCTTCCGATCGACATGCGTGAATGCAGGATACACCATGCCGCTGCCTGCTCCCTCCGCCCCTCTGTGACCTCGTCAGCAGCAGCAGCTAGCTAGCTAGGGTGGCGGGGGTGATGGCCGGCTGCCGTACCACAAGCTAGCGAGTCTTTTCCCATCACTCAAACACAGTAGTCTTAGTGCTGCATGTACTGTGTGCCATACTTGATCACATCATGCATGTTCATCCTTCTTCTCCTTTGTTTTTCTATATATATATATATATATATATATATATATATATATATATATATATATATATATATATGCTCCTCTAGTAGTACTGCTGCTGCATGCAATGCATTGTACATGTTTCTCTGCCAGTCAAGCAAGAAAAGGCCGGCCGAGCCGGGGACGTGTGGAACAGCAACGCCTACCTGCCCCTGCCTCCAGACATGTGTGTGCGTACTGCATATTTCAGGGTGGTCATGGATCAACAGTCAGTCACACACACAGGGACAGGGGCGCATCCTTTTCCTAGCTCGATCGATCACCAAGCTCTTATATTGGGTTTTATTGGTGTGAATAATCACCCGTTTGAAGATGCCGATCGACGAGCGAGGTCAAAACAGCTGCAGGTTGGTTGCATTGCAATAACGATGCATGGATCATGGATCTACACTTCATCCTCTTCGTCTCCTCTTAATTATATGCCCTTTTCGATCTATCGCTCATAGCTAGACCGACGATTGAGAATTCAGCTCATGATCAACAGACAGACCAAAGCAAGCTAAAGGCGACAATATAATGAGAAAAAAAAAAGGAGGAGCAAGCACAGTGCAAAAGCTTGCTCAAATCCTTTGGGTCACTTAAGCAGCATATTCACATAAGTAGCAATCTCTCAGATCAAGAAGAGCTAGCTAGCGAGTAGAGATGAACAAGTACCGTATATTATGATCAAAACCAAAATAAAGTGAAGCACAGCAGACGCAGCAGCCCGACGGCGAAGGCGGGGCGGGGGAGAGGAAGGACGGTGTCCAATTTGCAGACGGGCGCTGGCCACAGCGACACGCGCCTGAGGAGGGCCGCCATGGTCGCGTCTTCGCCTCCACAAGCGCGGAAGCTCTCCTACGCCGAGGCCTGCGCTCATCGCGAGAGTGGGCGGCGCGACAAGGCCTGCGGATTGGACATCTCGTCCGTCTCTCGCAGGATCACTCAACGGGGGATTGGGGGTGTCAACCTCAACCAAAGAGGGAAATCAGAAATCATCCGGAAAGTTGACAGAGAGGATCAGAGCGGGGGAAGAAGATGCTGTTCGGGGTGGAAAAATGAGGAGGACCGTATTCGCCTAGCTCGGGAAATCAAGCGGAATCTCTTTGTATCGCGAAATCCGGAAGATCCTCAGGAAATCGGTGCTGCCGAAGACCTCACGAAGCTTGAATCATCTTGGGATGACCTCGAAGATGCGCTACGCAGGATTCCTGGCGCGAATTTGGCAAGTCAGTCAAAATTGGGGGAGATTGCAGAGTCGCAGGTGAAGGGGGGCCTGCAGGGGACACCTGGCGACGATCTGAGAGGGGGGTGGGGATCGTTTGGTCGGTCGATTGAACATCTCTACAACCACTCGTGGCGGCCAATTGCAGAGGAGCGCTGGATATGGGTTCCCAAGCCCGCTCTGCTAGGGGAGACGGGTTATCCAGCCCGACCCGAAGAAATCCGGAGAGAGGGGTGGCGTGCGCGTAGGGTTCGCAGAGTCCGACCTCCGCCGCCGCTCACCAAGACCTTTGCCCAGGCTGTGGAGTCAGACTCCATGGGTTGGGAAGAATCCAGGATGGAGCGTGGGGATCACCGTGGTGTGCCCCCAAAGCGAGGGTTTGAGGAAGACCGAAGGGGGAGCCGATTCCAGGATGAGGAGGAGCGCGAAGCCAGGCGGCATGAAGACCTCAACCGTGAAAGGCAACTCCGGGAGAGGATGACAAGGGGGCGTGAGCCATACAGGATGGGAGATCCGTGGGGGTTCAGAGATGGCGACCAATTTGGGAAGAGAAGAGCTATGGAGCCGACCGATCTGGATCGAGGCAATTATCAGAACAGCCAGAGAGTCAGGTTTCAGCAAAGTCAGGTTACCTCCTACACTTCTGCTCTTGACAGGCTTGGTGGCATTCACAGGGAGCAGCAGATGAAGGGGAAGGATGATCTTTCTGGGAGCAAGAACTCTGCTGAGACTGGAAGGAGTGGAGTTTGTTTCAGGTGTAGACAAGAGGGGCATCATCAAGCCGACTGCACAAACCCCCCATTCTGCTTCAATTGCAAGGAAACTGGACACATGGCAGCAAAGTGTCCCAGCAACAAAGGAGCCTCTATGCACATGTATGGTTTTGGCTTTCCAGGACAGGGGTTTCATTGTCTGAAGATTCCAGGCGCAGTCAAGCAGCAGTCGGGAGACCAGGTTGGTTTGATTCAGGTTAAAAGTGGGGATGCTGATGTGTTCAAGATAGAGAAAGAACTGAAGAACCTCATTGATAGCAAATGGTCTTGGAAAGTTAAGCAAATCTCTGAATCAAAATACCTGGCCACATTCCCAAACAAAATGATCCTAGATACTTTCTCCCGGTCTAAGAGTTTGGATTTGGCGTTGTTCAGCATCAACGTCTCAATCTCGCGTTCCAGCTTAGATCCTATGGCATCAACAGTCCTACAAACAGGTTGGATTCAGCTTTTCAATGTCCCTGACCCCGCCAAAAACATTGAAGTTGTCACTCTTATTGCTGAGCTAGCTGGGGAAGTGATGGTGGTGGATGAGGTTTCCTTGATCAAAGATGGACCAGTGAGAGTCAAACTGAGAGCGAGAGAGATAGCGAGCATCAAAGGGTTTCTGGAAATTTTCATCGAGGGGGTAGGATTTGAGATCAAGGTGTTACCTGAAACCAAAGACAAGGTGGTTCGGCCAAAAGACCCTTCTCCACCACCCAAGAATCCTGATGATAGGGACTCCTCTGAGGAAGACGATGACGCAGATGATCTATCTGACTTTGAAAGCAAAGTAAACCGCGCCATGGGAGAGCCTCCCGCACAGTCTGGTACCAAGGCGCCAGCAGCTGGAAAGAGTGCGGCCACCAAGCAACGGCCACTCCAAGGGGGCGAACCAGGAGACGAGCTACCTGAGAAACGGGCTGCTGAGCTACAAGAACATGAGCAGGTACTCGAGATAATGCCCCTTGACATCTATGACCCGACTGCGAAGGTGCTAGATCACAGTCTGGGCATATATGGTCAACTCTCGCAGGAATCAGACAAATCATCGGTGGAGACATCCAAGGGGCTGGAACATGCCGTTGCCCCTCCTTCTGGGCACTTCCTGATACACACTGAGGGGGGAGGGCTCAGCTTTCTACCAAAAGACAAATGGCCAACATTGCAGCTAGAACAAAGTGGTGGGACTGGGGGGGATCAGCTTCAGTTTTCAACCTTACCGGGGTTGGAATTAAACTCTCAGGATTCTTTAGGAGGAGGAGAAATTGAGGAGGAACAGCCTGAACCTCAGGAGGCGCCAGTGGTGCTGATCCATGAGGACAAGGAAGAATGGGAAATGGTTATCCCTTCCAAAAAGAGACAAATCAAGAGGAAGGGGGTCCCTGCGGTCGCTGCGAGGAAAAGCAACAGGATGGTGACCTCACGAGAGCCTTCGGCGCCGGGGATTACTTCTGTTGTAGCAGGTAATTCTAACTCTTCTAATTCATGTTTTCGTATTCTTAGTTCCTGTGAAGAGGAAGATCTAGAAAACATTGCTGCATACTGTGATGTGATGCTTGGGGGGGATAAGACAGAAATTTCAGAGTCCATCTCAGCCATGCAATTGGAAGAGATAGCTAGAGCTGTAGTAGCTGAGGCGCTATACAAAACACAAATGGGGAAAAAATTGCAGGAACAACACAGTCTTGAGGGGGAGAATCTGAGTCTAGAAGTGACCAGCAATGATCAGAGGAAACACCTGAATGAAAAAGGTTCCCAAACACATGAAGGAGATAGTGAGCCCAATACGACTCCAAACGTCAACAATGGGGGTGACGATCCACTGAGACAGGGTACTGCAAAGGTTCTGGGGGAGGGACCAATGCAAACTGATAGCGAAGCACAGGGGGAGTCCTTATCCACTCTGGAAGAGAGACAAACTAGGGGGGATATGCCAAAAAAACCTCAGTCGAAGCCGAAAGGGAATAGGCTCAGCCGTGAGCTGAAACGAATAAGCACCAAATGAAAGCACTCATTTGGAATGTCAGAGGCTTGGGCAATAAATCAAGAGTGAGACAGCTTCGTGAACTAATCCAACAAGAACAAGTGGACATAGTGGGCTTGCAGGAGACAATCAAACAAGATTTCAGTTATGCAGAATTAGAAAGTTTAGCACCAGGGGGGCTTTTTAGTTGGAAGTGGACTCCAGCGCAAGGTCACTCAGGTGGGATTCTGCTGGGAGTTAAACAAGACATCTTACAAGTAGAGAATTGGGAGACAGATGATTTTTTTGTGGGGGCGACTATTAGACACAGACTGCTGAATGTGAGATGGGACCTTATTTCAGTTTACGGGCCAGCCAAACATGAGTTCTCTCCTAATTTTATAGATAATCTAACCAGAAGAAGTGAGAATGCCACTCTACCCATTCTGTTGGGAGGTGACTTTAATCTGATTAGAAGCAGCGCGGATAAAAACACTGGGGGAGGAGACATCAGACTCATGAATCTGTTTAATGACTTCATTGAGAGATGTGATTTGAGAGAAATTCATAGGAGCGGGGGGAGCAGGTTCACATGGACCAACAAGCAAGAGAACCCGACTATGTGTAACCTGGACAGGGTTCTAGTAAGCACTGACTGGGAGGAGAAATTCCCCACGGCCACCCTAACTGCTCTAACCAGAGTGGGTTCGGACCACAGCCCTCTCTTGTTAGATACGGGGGGTAGTAACCAACAAAAACCTAGACAATTCTTCTTTGAAAAACAGTGGTGTTTGGAGGACAAGTTTGAGAAGACAGTGAATTCGAAATGGGAATCTGCCAAGATCAAATGGCATATGAATGCCTACTCATTGGATAAATGGCATGGGGGTCTGGGCTACCTCAAGCAAGCTTTAAAAGGTTGGGGGGGCAATCTTCGCGGAGAGTACAAAAGGAGGAAAAATGAACTCTTAGCCAGGATCCAAGAACTTGATAACACATCAAACGCGGACAACCCTGAGGGTGACCATTTCAGTCAGCGAGCCAGGCTCGAGTGTGAACTTGAGAAACTCATGGAGAAGGAGGAGATCTACTGGCAGCAAAGAGGGGGAGAAAAATGGGTGCTGGAGGGAGATTCTAATACAGGCTTTTTCCACTTAGTTGCCAACGGGAGGAGACGGAAAAAAACCATACTGTCCTTGGAACATGAGGGGGGCATTGTTACAGACCCGAGGGGAATTCAAAACATCATATACAAATACTACAAACAACTCTTTGGGAAAGGACAAGCCAGAACAGTACACTTGGCTGGGGGGGCATGGGCTGAGGCAGGCAGACTATCACCAGAAGATAATATAGAACTGACCAAACCCCTTAGTGAGGAGGAAGTGAGGAAGGCGATCTTCGACATGAAGGATAACACTGCGCCAGGACCAGATGGTTTTGGAGTCATCTTCTACAAAACTTGTTGGAGTATCATAAAAGAGGTTTTCATGGAAATGATCAATGATTTTTATCTGGGCTCTTTGGACATCGCCAGGCTTAATTATGGAGTGATAACACTAATACCAAAAGTCACAGAAGCCAATAATGTCAAGCAGTACCGACCCATTTGCCTTCTGAATGTGAGCTTCAAGATTTTCACCAAGTTACTTGCAGACAGGCTGGCTAAGTTAGCCCACAAAGTCGTCTCACCGTGCCAGACAGCGTTTATCAAGGGGAGATACATAGTGGATGGAGCCGTCATGCTACATGAGATTGTGCATGAACTGCAAAGCAAAAACATGAGGGGGGTCATTTTCAAGATTGATTTTGAAAAAGCTTACGATAGTATCTCCTGGGACTTTGTGGACGAGGTTATGCAAAGGAAAGGATTCGAGGACAAGTTAAGGGGTTGGATCATGAGTACGGTCAAAGGGGGGAGGGTCTGTGTGACCATCAACGGGACTAATGGACCATATTTCAAAACACATAGAGGACTAAGACAAGGGGACCCTCTGTCTCCTCTTCTCTTTAATCTGGCGGCAGATGCTCTTTCACATATCATGAGTAAGGCCAAAGAAGCAAATCTGATCAAGGGGGTGATTCCACATTTAATCCCAGGGGGGGTAACGCACTTGCAATATGCCGACGACACTATCATTATGGTTGAAGGCGACCCCGACTCGATCAAAAATTTGAAGTTTCTGTTGTATTGCTTCGAGTGGATGTCTGGGCTTAAAATCAACTATCATAAGAGCGAAATGATTACTTTCGGTATGGATGACAGTGAGCAACAACACATTGCTAATAACCTGAACTGCAATGTGGGAAAGATGCCGATGAGATATCTGGGTTTCCCTATCAGTAGCAGAAACATAGGAGTGGGGGGGTTTAAGAACATTGTAAACAAAATGAGGAAGAAGTTACAACCATGGAAAGGGAAACACCTGTCTTCTGGGGGCAGGCTTATTCTGACTAACTCCTCACTAAGTAGTTTGCCCACTTACACGATGGGCATGTTCCTGCTGCAAGACGGGGTTCACAAACAAATGGATACTATTAGGAGCCAATTTTTTTGGAGGGGGGACAGCGAGAAGTTCAAATACCACATGATGAAGTGGGAGAATGTCTGCCTACCAAAAGATTTTGGAGGGCTTGGGATCACAAATACTAGGATTTTTAACGAATCCATCCTGATGAAATGGGTGTGGCGATTATATACTAGCTCAGAGGACGACCTCTGCTGTCAACTCCTCAAACAAAAATATCTTAAAAGGAAACCAATCCTCTGCCAAAAAGGAAACAGAGGTTCACAATTCTGGAGGGGGTTGAACAAGATTAAACATGGTTTCAGCTGGGGGGCTGTCTTTGAGGTCAAGGATGGAAAGTCGACCAGATTTTGGGAGGACGTCTGGAGGGGAGACATTCCCCTTAAGATAGCCTACCCCAAACTTTATGAGCTATGTAATGATAAAACACGGCTGGTAAGTGATTTCTACAATGATGGAGAGTGGTACATTAGCTTCAGGAGATCGTTGGGGGGGGGGCAGACCTTGAATTGTGGAAGGACCTCATGAGTCAGCTTGAAGGAGTGCGGCTGAACAGCGAAAAAGATAAAGTAACCTGGGTTCTGGAAAAGTCAGGCCGGTTCACAACTAAATCGATGTATAGGTGGTTCCTACATAGAGGGGTACTCAACAAACGCTTGTGCAGAATTTGGAAGTGCAGACTTCCGGTGAAAATCAAAGTGTTCCTTTGGCAAATCTCAAATAACAGACTTCCAACAGGGGCCGAACTTAAGAAAAGAAACTGGAGGGGGAGCGCAGTGTGCAACATATGTGAAACCTCAGAAACGGCAGACCACATTTTTTTCTCCTGTGTTATGGCAAAATTTGTGTGGTCTTGCTTTAAAGAAGCTTTGGGATGGGATTGAATTCCTGCTAGTTGGCAAGATCTTTTAGACAACTGGATCCCGCTAGGGGGGGCAGATTATAATTCCAAGTTGTTCACATTCGCAATTATTCTGTGGTCGATTTGGACTTCAAGAAACAAACGGATGATTGAGGGCAAGTTCCCTCGATCTCCAACTGAACTCTTGTATAATTGTAACTCGTTTCTGCAGAAATGGAAGGTCCTGCTACGCGGAGGCGAGCGAAGCAAGGTTGAAGCCTGGACTGACCAAGCCAGAAGTTGGGTGGAGATGTTCCTGGAGAAGCTGTGCAACAGACCTCAGGATGGTTTCTTTATGTGAAACTGCAACTTCATTTTGGTGGCTGTTATGTCGCTGACCCTTCTGGATGTTACTAGGTCCTGGAACTCTAGATGAGAGGGGTGGGCTTTCCCAGCTTGGATTGCTAGTTTGTTTTTGTCTATCCGAGGCCTGCGTGTCTCTGCTGGTCTTCAAATTGTGCTGGTATTCCCGGTCGTCTTTTGTACGCTACAAAAACGTTATTGCTTTCTATAAAAGCAGGGTTAAACCTTTTTCAAAAAAAAAAAGTGAAGCACAGCACCATGATGCCGCAACCGTATATATATACGTGCAGTGCCTGGGAGGTCGCTAGCTAATAAGAGTAAGTACTAGTGCTGTATATGGATGGCGTACGTTGACCTTGATGCACAGCACCACGCACGGCGCTGCAAAGCCATCAAGGCTTGCGCAGCTTCATCCGCTGCTTGTCCTTGTCCTCCGGGCCGATGGCGTTGTGCCCCTCCGAGGGCCCCGAGGGCGGGATCACCCTGGGCCGTGGAAGGTAGCCGCCGTAGACGAGCCTCATCGCCGCCGGCGCCGGCCTGATGGCGTCGCCGCTCCTCGTCGTCTGCTGCATGCTTCGTGCGCCGTCGACGAAGCGAGCGCCCAACAAGGTCAAGGTGAGGAGGAAGAGGAAGAGCACGGTGGTCGCGCTGCGCCTGCGGGAGCCACTCATCATTTCTGCCCCGTTGGAGAACGCCTAATTCCTTCTAGCTAAATTATCTTTCATTTGGACCACTCCCCTTTTAAGATACAATATAGATATTTCTATTTTGAGAGGAAACTTCATATGACAGATTTCTTGCGTAGCTTTCAAACCATTATTGAATAGGTGCCTATAATTGAATTAACTGTGAATGCCCCACTTGTCTGTGATTCCACATAACTAAATCTATCCCCTCATTTAGATTAATATATATAACAGACTTGCAATAAGGTTATACCGCTATGTTAACTTATCCCCAACTAAACTCTTCTGAAGGAGACATTAAGTGGGTACGAACTGAGTACTTCTGCAACAGTCGCATATTTTCTCTGTACTATATTAAATATAGGGAAGTGGTCTTTCATCTTTTGATTATGTAACCATTTATCTTCCCAAAATCTTATTTCGTTACTGCTAACCAGCTTGAACCTTCCAAGATTTAGGAATTGATCTTTTACTGCCATCAGGCTTGACCAAAAATGTGAATCCCCTGCTTTTTTTACTTATTTGGCTTAAAATCCAATTCTTCATGTATTTGTTTCTAAGCATTTCTCATCATAAACCCTCTTCATTACACAATTTATAAAAGCCACTTGCTCAGGAGGTATTTATTTTGTATGTCTAAATCTTGTATCCCTAATCCTACTGTTCTTTTGGTTGGCGGAGAATGTTCCATTTGACCAACCTATATTTCTTTCTGTGTCCATCATTCTGCAAGAAGAATCTTGACCTATAGTATTCAGTTTTTTTTTTAAGAATTTCACTTGGGACCTAAAAAAGAGAGAGCATAAACATAGGTAGACCAGAGATAGTAGAATTTATTAGGACCAAACAGTCCCCTACAGATAAGAGTTTTTCTTTACACCCACTTAGTTTTTTTCTAGTCTATCCTCTACTCTACCTTCCGATCCTTATTTGATAACTTTCTATAATGCATGGGGATCCCCTCGCTCCCTGCGATCCATTTTGTTCCTGTACCAACTTGCACCTGTCCACGTATGTATACTACTAGTCTACAAGAGAAGCATCTAACTGGGACACGACTTGGCTTTTTCACGTACGTGCTACTATCTCTGACGATAGATGATGATGATGATGATGTTAAAGGTCGCTCGCTAGCTTGCAGACGGTGCAGTGTGAATCTATCGAACAACTAGCTAGCAGCAATTATTCGATTGACTGCTGCAGTGCAGGTGCAGTGGGGGAGTGTTGTGACAGCTCGTTCGTTGCTTGGAGAGGCGACAGTACAGTACAGTACACACGGTGTGTAGAGGTCAACGTTTGGATTTGCATCTCTGTACGTACCGTATACACGAGTAGATCGAGTGCTGCTGGTTGTCTGCCGTCTCTTGGGTACCTGAATCGATGGTATGTTATGACCACACAGCGAGCAAAGGCCTACTACTACTAGTCTACTACCCTCTACGGCTCTACTAGCATATTAGCAGCATGCACGCATCGAGAGTGCGAGTTTGAGCTGACAGCAGGGAGCTAGCTAGCTAGGGAGATACGATACGTATAATCATTTTGATTCATTCGCTGATGCAGCAGGATGCATACCGTTCACCAATCATGTCGGGCCTCCGGGCCGGCGGATTTGGAGCGTGCGAACAGTGTGAGCTAGCTGCAGCAGCTTTGGATTTGGTCAGAGTAGCTACCCAAGCCATGTCGTCTCGTCAGGGGATGAGGGGAGATGGGATACGGCCACGCCCGCACGCACGCACGCACGACGCGACGGGAGCTGCTGCATTGAACGAATCGTGCTATGGCCATGGCCCATGGCTAGCTAGTTCTTCGCCTCCATGGTTTTCTGTATCCGTCAAGTCTGAAATTCTGAATGGTCCGGTATGATTGCATTGGTCTCGCTGCCCTTTCCCCTCCCTCCGTCGTTGCTGACACCCAGTGAGTGCTGACCGGACCGAGAGAGGAACTCAGGGACGGGGCCGGCGTGCGTGATCATGAGAGGAGCCTGTGCTTGGATGGATTCCTGTCGGTCCCCAAGGAGACCTGAATCTTTAGTTCAAAGCTGGTCGGTCAATCCATCACTAACTTGACACTTCCACAAACTGTAAATCTGACACGAAAAAAAGACAAGGGAATTCTGATGAAATGCTGATCTCCAATATAATAATATTCTCGAGTGCTGGAGTTTTATCCGACCGACCAAGACGCCGACGGTGAGGTCCAGCAGTGCAGATAAGAATGAAAGAGAATTACGCAACTCACCAGATAAACATGCATATGCATAAACTTGTTCAGTACTGCTAGTAGCTAGCTGTTCTAAGCATATATATTCAGATAACATGCATTTTCGATCGATGAGAAGGAGTCGCGTCAGCCTTGGCCGACAATCCATACCATTTGACACCCCGCGTCATCGATCGGAAAAAAAAGGGAAATTCCAAGCTTATCAGATCACAGAAATGGGCGCATTCTCCTCTTCAGCCAGTGGTCGAGTGCGTCATCACTTTTGCAAGATTATCCTGGTGTGATTCTGATTCGTCCTTTGTCACTCAAACCCACCTCCTGAAGCTTTCCTCGCGATAAGGATTAAGGACCATATATATTCCAGCTGACGCAGACAGCCCACGTACTAACATCCAGCAGCAATTCAGATTACCAGCAGATGAACTGGATTCTCATGACAGTAGCAGCATCTTTCAAATACACACTCACGTGTGAGTGCAGAGGCCGGAACATTTTGCTCCTTTACAACAACATAGCCTTTTTTTTCCCAAGCAAGTTGGGGTAGGTCCATTTTGCTCCTTTATCTAAAAAAAAAATCTTTCAAATACACACTCGTCGACCTGGAGCTCAGGACCTCCCAATTGGGCTCTCTAGGTCCATTTCACAGAGGAATAACTCGAGCAGCAAAACATGACGTCCAACACAAAACATAAGAGGCCGCAATAAGATGATGGAGCTTTCTCTCATCCATTAAACCTAAATATACATACAGCAATGTATCTTGGTCAAAGGAGCAACGACTACTTGCTCCCATCATGTTAATGTTACACATCATTTGCTCTATACAGCAAGGGCCCGATGAGGTAGATGACAGAACATAACAAGCTACATAAGCCGATGCAGCACACTCCAAAAACAAGCTGGGTGTCTCGGTTCTTCATGCAGGTTTACATTAAGTTGTCATTACAGAAGAAAGTCGATCCGCTCCACAGACATTGTACTTTTCGTACACTTTTTCGCAGTTGTCATTCCACCATGATTCTGCTTGGTGTTCTCCAAACCTCCTCCGGCTGCAAACAGCACTTCCATATCAGAAAACTGTGTTGTTCAAGGATGAATACAACTACGGACTACTAAACAATGCATACCACCTAATAATATAAGTGGCTATTCAAGGGAGAATTAAAGAACACACTTGTTCTGAATGAGTAATGTGCCGTACCTGAACCGTACTCGTTTCAGCTCTTTGGTCCCATCACGGAGAGAAACTAGAGTCAGGTAAACTCCAGGTTCATACTGCTCTATCCACTCTGCTTCAACTTGATTATTGGGGGAACCAGAACTTCTCATGGTGAAGTTGTTTAGATTTATCTGGAACCTGTCTGTTTCCTTCTGCTCATGATCACCTGGTCTATGATGATACCCAATAGTCCCTCCATTAGCTCTCTGCTGCACAGAGGAGACCACGCTGAAACCGTTGAGGTGTTCACCCCTTCCTTCCTGTGGAACTATGACAGTTTCATTGTAGTCGTTTGCTTGATGAACTTGGGCAGGTAATCCACCAAACCGAGTAGATCCAACTGAAGCGGGAGTTTGGGGATACAGAATGCTGCCTGGGTCATATCTAATATGGTTCTCTCTCCCAATTTCAGGCGGTAAAGCACCCATCATGCGTCCGTTCTTCACATCACATGCTCCTGGAGGAAGCCTTTCAGACATTTCTTTTAGCTGCCAAAAGAAGAAAGAGGAAACATGATAAATGATTTGTATCAACAGCCTCCAGTACTGTAAAACAAACAAGACCAAAAAAAAAAAATCATATATCATAAAACTGCTAAACATTAAAAATTTCATTGCCTCGATGCAGACCTGGGGATCTACAAAATTCAAATGGGTACATAAGCAAGATAAGCTACAACTGCCTGGCTTCCAACAGCTGTTACCATTGCACTCATATGGTGCAAGATAAATAACTGAAGAAAATGGTGCTAACACCAGCTCTTGGATTGATAATATTGAAAAAAGATTCAATGAGAAATCTTACCTGCGCTGTTAGTGATTTTATGACATCTTTGGCAGTCTTCAATTTGGATGCTTCCTCAGTAGCAAGGGTCATTGCTTCATGGGTTTTTGCCTGTGATTTCTGCAGCTCAGCATCTTGCTGTTCACGTTCCTGTCTCAAGCTATTAACCTGATCCAAGATCAAGTATAAGTATTCTCACTTGATGTTTTTAAATTTTAATCACTACAGAAGTATAGAAGAAACATACCTCTGCTTGTAGTTTTTGAACCTCTTGCTTCAGAAGTTCATTTGCATCCCGAAGGCTCTCCAATCTTTCTGAGGATAAGGAGCTGGAATAGTTCAGATATGGCATCCTCAAAAATGGTAAAGTAGATCTGGAGTCATAAGGGCATTGATTAGCCATTGTAGACGAGTTGTGCAGGTCAGGTGCCCTGATGAAAGGAATGTCTTTCAGCTGCAATGCTGCTGGAACATGTGAAGAGTAGTCAGACTTCTTCGTCAGCTTAGCTGCCTTTACATCTAAATTCCTAATCATATCTGAGCTATTGGACGGTGCAACTTTGGTTGCCTTTGTGTCAATTTTCTCAGCCTTTGAATCACCAGGTAAACGGGGAATTGTATTTCTGCTATAGCTGACACCCGTATCCAAAACTTTACTTAATTTCACATAACATGAATCACATACACGGTATGGCTTCCCGGGATTAGGAGATAATGCTGCTCTTAATGCTTTTTTTGAACTACACGAATGACAGTGTACTAAGCCACAATTGTAGCAGTTGTGCCTTTTCCGAGTGAAACCAAATGGCTGTCTACATGCTGAGCACTGAGACTGCTCCATCCCAGACACCCATTTATGTTGACAAATTGCAGCTGTAAAGCTTGATCCACAAGCAACACGTTTTACAGACCTATCCCGCAAAGCCTCAACAAGTGTAGGCACTTTACGATCTGCAATATCACCGTGACCCAATCTTCCATTTGCACCCTTACCCCATGTGTAAACTTCACCTGCATTTATCAATACTGCAACGTGGTACGATCCACAAGCAACCTCCACAACACCACCACCCCCAAGTTTTTCTTCTACCAGGCGGGGATACCTTCCATCATTATTTGGATTTCCGAGCTGTCCATACACAGAACTTCCCATAGTAAACATGTGTCCTGAAGTAGTCAGCCCAATCGTAAGAGTATGACCACATGCAGCCCTATGAAAGTTGTAATCTATCAATGAAGGCACACAAGTTGGTTTCAGTTTTGAGGACCTATCACCATGCCCAAGGCGATATTTGTCTCCATCCCCCCAGGTGAACAGCTTCCCAGATGAAGCATTTGACTGTGAAATGATAACCTCAACAACAGCAGCAGTATGCCAGACACCACAGGAAACAGAAATTGTCCTCAAACCCTTCAAAGATTCCACTTCCTTTGGATATGAGCAGGATTCTCGGTTTCCATGACCCAAGACTCCAAATGTGCCATCACCGAATGTGTACAGCTGCCCAGAACTAGTTATCAAGGCTGTATGCCATGTGCCGCAAGATACAGTTGATACCTGGAGACCGTCCAGTGGACCTGAGACTCTTTTTGGGATCCAGTGGCTCACACTGCTACCATGACCAAGCAGCCCTGCATTGTGTGTACCATCTCCCCAAGTGTAGAGGTCACCAGCTGCAGTGACAGCACAAGTATGGAATTCACCACAAGCAATTAGTTCAACGTTGCAGATAGATAGTGACTCAACAAGACGTGGCTGGAAAACATTTGTTCCAACCCCATGACCAAGACGCCCGCTGCATTCTTCTCCCCATGTAAATACCTCTGCCTGTCTTGTAACAAGGGCAGCATGTTTCACACCGCAAGCAATATAACTGACATCAAGCATTACATTTGACTCTAGGGGCTTTGGTACAAGAACATCAGTAGTTGCGCCAGGAGAACAAGGACTTCTATCCAACCCTGATCTTGAAGCGGTATCACAGATAACTTCTCCCCATACATAAATATCACCAAATGATTCAGAATCTTCACCTCCAGATCCATGGCTGGATGTGCTAAGGGCACTGGAAACACTGATTCGAATATCTGAAGAAGAAACACTTTTCACTTGCATATCTGACACATCAGTCCTTTCTGAATATGTATATTCTCCTGAAGAACGATCCTTTGTAGAGTTTGCAGAGCTCAACTTATTCTCAAAGGAATCCGACGTAAAAGTAGAGCTACTACTTAGGCTACTTTCTCTTGCACACTGCAACCAATAGAAACGAAAATGATAACAATTCTAGCGTTCTAAGGTTTAAGAGCTGTGATTAATCTATTCGAACAGTATAATAAGCAATAATATACAGACAACATGTAATAGAAAAATAACATGATGCGTTATCAGCAATGTGCTGGGAACCAGAAGAATGCCTAGAAACTGATACTAACTTGCCATCTTGCTTTGCGTGTCAAACTCTAGCAATAGCTGATAATGTCACCTACAACAAATGGTTAATTCCCAAGAACCTGAACAATTAAAGGTGTGATGAGGTCAAATGAACATGAAAGAAAAGCTCCACTCGATAGTCATGGAAACCGTGGTACTACTGTAATTTATTATCTTATTATTTGGCCAACAAACGGAGCCTCTGTCAAGGTCTAGAAATTCCCACGTTAATTGGAGAAAAATAGAAAAATAAAAATTACCCACCACTGCCATTATGATAAAATTAGCCTAAAATATCCCTGTGCCTAATTAAAAATCACCCACCAATGCCATTATGAAAAATTAAATATAAAATACCAATTATCTATGTATTAGTTACAAACATATACTATTAATAAAAACTAAAGCTAACAACAATCAATCAAAATAAACGAATATAGGAATAATTATATGCATAATATTATTAAAGCTCAACAAATCAAATTGTTATTACAGGTAGATCATATTTGAATTGTTTTAACCAACAATAAGACATAATTTACGATAATGAACAGGGTGATGTATGGTTAAAAAAATAGTATAATCTTTAAGTAAGGATACAACGACATGCGAATTTTTGAATTTTCAATACTAGCCGCGCAAATGCGCGGGCTGTACGCCTAGTTACTGATTAGACAGTTGTTGAGATTATGCTAGTTCTAATGATTTGATACTTCATATAAGTATGAGAATAGTGTGTGAGAAATTTGAGCAACAAAGAGTCTTGCTAAATTTGAGTCAACAAAGAGTAGAACATAAGGATAGGTTCAATGAGTCAGTTAATGATATGAAATATATACTATCAAAGTAACTAAACATCGATAAGAAAAAAATGTGTACAGAAGTGAACTTTGTTGGAGCATAAGAGTTTACATCAAAAGGAAGACCAGCATTTCGTATTCCATCTATGTGTTGGGCCTGAGATCCATGCTGTCCTGGAGATATCAAGGCATTAAGACCTGTAAACCAAGCCTCTGCCTCAACTTTATCCTTGCATATCTTTAAAACAGGATATGACATAAGTATATGCAATACAATCGGAATGGAAAGAGAAGCAAGAAGGTTAAATTGTTTCTCATTATAATACCAGATCGAGAGATCGCTTGCCATCATTATATATAAGTGAGAAGGATAAATGATCCTTTTCAGGGAGCAGAAAACGTTGGAAAACAAGCTGAAAAGAATACATGTTAACAGATTATCCTTTTCAAAAAAAAAAACTTGGAAAAACATAAAAGATTGCTCAAAACCTCCTTACCGTTCTCTGCCCTGAGAGAATCCTGGACACGGAAGCTAATTTCAATGTTTTCTCTTTGTTACTTGAAACCCAAATAAGAGTCGATTCATCCTGTGTAGAGCATAAAAGGAATTTTAATAAGTATGGGTAGTAACTAAAGGACGAGATCTACCTCTCTCAATTCTCATTCCAAAAAAAAAAAACGAATGGTGTCGTTTCTGCTACAACGGTTCGAGGCAAAAGGCTAAGATCGTCATGATAAAAATAACAGATGCATATGGACGGATAAAAGAAAAGCATTCTAGACAACATCATTAATCTGGAACATCGGCTGAAGAGAACTTACATTTGATAGTCTGAAGGGAGTAAATTTTGGCTTCCCTTTGCGACCATATTTAAGCAGCTGGGTGCCTTTCTTTAGAGCAATAAGTGCCTACAAAGTTCATGAGGAAGAACAGAGAGTTGTGAAGACAGTAATGGACACAGATTATGGATCGAACATTAACATATATTTTTTTAAGACATTTCCTAGAAACGTGCTTCTAAATACAGAGTTGGCTGACAGCACCAATGCTATTGGAAAGTTCCAGGAGTCTTCCTGGCCTCTTCCCTGAAAACAAGAGCAACTAGTGGGAGAGTTTCCGCAATCACATTGTTTTCTTCGTTGTATTTTGATATCCTTAATACTAACAAGGAAAGGACAAGCTGCAGTGTGATATGATTCCCCAACATTAGGAATTTGATCATCCGAAAACATCCTAGTATTTTAAAATGGATCGGTTGCAGGGTGAGGAAATAATGCAGGCCGCAGGCATAATAGGACAGAGGAAACAAGGGTATATCAGACAGTTGTTTGACACATCCAAACAAGGGGCATATCAGCCCTGAGCCATGCAAGCAGTTTAGCAAAGCCTTGAAATAAAAGTTTTCATTTTAATCTCAGAGTAAAATCTCAGGCACCCCCTGACCGGCCATGAGGCGCAGCGTGCGGGTTCTGTGCCCGCCGTCCCCTCCCGCTCCGTGAGTTGGATTGGGGGTCGGCCAACCAGAGTAAAAGAGAATGGGCCGGCATTGCAGCCTTGAGCCTTCAGTGTGAGTGTGTGTGAGGAGGAAGTCGGAACTCGGAAGGGAGCTGCCATGGCTCGGCCGGCCGACTTGCCCGAAAGCCGGAGCGGAGCGAGTTCCGGTGCAGGCGTATAGGCGCAGGGACATCCACACAGCAAAGGTCCGGGCTTTGGCAATGGCAAGAAGGAAGCACGCAGCTGTGACTTGCCGCATTGGCATTTGGGGCGTTAGCCAGAAATTCTCGCAAGGAACCACGAACGGGATTGGAAGGGAGAAGAAAGGGCAAGAAAGCGGTCGGCAGCGGCGGGTGCTGACCTTGTCGATGTCGACGGGATCTGCCATTCCATCGGCGGCCGTCCTCCGGTCGTCATGGAAGTCCTCGGCGGGCTGTCATGAGATCCTCCCTCCGAAGGAGCGCCGGTCGCACGAGAAGGTTTGAGGAGTGCAGAGAGGTGTGTAGCTGGGTTGGGTGGTGGTGGTCGGCGGCTAGGCGGGCCGGGGCGGAGGAGCCGGCAGGCGAAGAAGGAAAAGGAAGTTGGTGGTGGTGGAGTGGTGCGGTCGTGCGGGGATGGAAGGAAGACGGAGGAGACTAAACAAGAATGAGGGAACAGATGGTCTAGGCCTGGTGGTCGAGTAATCAATCCCCGTTTGACGCCTCGGCTAGTCGTCGCCAATGGCAGCGCAACAACCAACAGAGAAGCACAAGCACCGGAGGAGCAGATGCAGAGATGGGGAGCCGAGTTTTGAGGTCTGAACCGAGGCGGGGAGTCCGTCGGCCTGACAGATTGAAACTTTTCAAGTAGAAAAAAGCAGTAAAAAAAGCTGCAATACAGTGTCCTGCGGTAAAATAGGTGTGTTTAGTTGATGAAAATTTGTAGTACAAAAATCACATCAAATGTTTGACCAGATGTTTGATCGCATCATTAGCACATGTAGGTTACTATAGCACTTATGACTAATCATACACTAATTAGATTTAAAAAATTCATCTCATCGTGTACATCTAAACTATACAATTAATTTTATCTTTTAACTACATTTAGTATTTCATGCATGTGTATACATGTGTCTGAAGGTGAGGCAAAAATTTTTGCTAGCTAAACGGGCTCATACCTCTGTCTGGAAGGAGCGGGGTGGGTGATTGAGCAATCATACACTGCAGCCGCGGATCAGCAGTTGGGATGGAGGATTGGGGGAAGAAAAACAGGAAAAAGATGGATGATGTCGCAGCACAAAGCTATGACCACACACATGGCAATGGCAACAAGAGCAAGCAAACACAACACTACTGCTCCGTGTGGAATTCAATTCGTCGAACTGAAATGAAAAGCAGAGCACTAAGACTGACTCCAACAACGAAGATGCATTTTGGAGAGACACACCCGATTTGCCTCACGTGAACAGTGACGCCAACAAGTCATTTTCGCAGACGACTCCAACAGCGGTGCCAAACCGGAGAGGCAAATCGACCTCCGCCGCAACGCCGCTCGCCCTCCGCCTCCGTACGCGCCGGCCCGCCTCCATCTGCGCCGGCCCCGCCTCCCTCCCACGCGCCGGCCGCCTCCTCCTCCCCTGCATCCCATCGCCCCGTGCCGCCACTCCTCCCCGCGCCGCGCCTCCGCAGGCTCCTCTGCCTCCAGCCTCCTCGACATGGAGCGCGAGCACGCCGCCCGCCGCGCCGACGTCGACGCCTTCCTCGCCTCCCTCGGCGTGGACCCGGGCGAGCTCGCGGGCCTCGAGCCCCCGGTCACCGTCGACATCATGCGGGAGCGCGCCGAGTTCCTCGCCTCCCTCGGCCTCACCTGCGAGGACCTCGCCGCCTACCCGCTCGTGCTCGGCTGCAGCGTGCGCAAGAACATGGTCATGCACGCCAGCATCGTCGTCGACCTCGCCCCCGTCGTCAAGTCCGTTGACGTGCCGCGCGTGCTGGAGTGCTACCCGGACTTGGCCCGCAGGTCCCCGGCCGCCACGTGCGCATCTCGGCGAGCTTCTCCCGATGCAGCTCCGCGACCCTCCGCCCGCCCCTCCCGCGACACTCCACCCCGCTCGCCGCTCCGCCGCCCACTCGCGCGACCGGAGGGAGCAGGGGCAGCGGCCGCGTGCGCCGCTCCGCCCGCCCGCGGTGGATCTCTGCTGCGGCCGGCCGGCCCCGCTGCCCCGCGGCCCGCCGCCGCCACCGCCACGCGGAGGCCAGCCCGCATGGCGCTGAGCTCCCACACGCGCCCGCCATGGCCGCCATGGCATGCGCATGCGCGGGCGGGGCGGCGAGCGCGGCGGCGGCGTCCGGGGGCGAGGCATCGCGCTGCCACCACAGCAGGCACGGGCGCACACGCACGGCCACGGTCACCTCCTCCCCGTGGTGCGGTCGCCGTCGCCGTCTTCGTCTCCGGTCGCCTCGAATCGACGCGCCGCCGCCCCCTGCACCCCCTTCCTCCCCTGCTCGCCTTCGGCTCCCTCCCTGTCGAGCCGCCGAGCGCCCGCCTCCAGGCCGCCGGGAGGTGCGGCGGCCGCCGAGGGAGAGAGGCGCCGGAAGAGGCGGGCCACCATAGCGCCGCACCTCCAGGCCGCCGGGGAGAAGGACCAGAGCGAGGAGGCGAAGGGCGGCGGCGAGGAGGCGCCTGGGGGCAGAGCTCGCGGGGCCGCGGCAGCAGAGCTCGCCCGCGCCCCGGCGAGGCCCGACGGCGGAGCTCGCACCAGCGATTTGCATCGGCGGAGAGAGAAGATGCATTTTTGCATCGCCGTTGCCGTCGGAGGCAAAATGCCTGCTTCGTTTGCCTCTTCTGTTGGACGTCGTATTTCATCGCAAAAATACCGTGCGCGATGCAATTTTGCTTTTCCCTACGGTTGTTGAAGTCAGTCTAACCTAACCAAAACTCCCCTCCACCGGACAGCAGCGTACGGAGAAAGGCAAGACAAAGCAAAGCAGTGTGCTGCTTGTTTGCCGGCCGGTTGCTAAACGATGCTCATGAGTTTTTTTTTTCTGAAAGAATATGCTGATGAGTTTTATTAGTACTCCGTACTACTGCACAACCAAGGCATCAACATGGAACAAGCCCAAGCTAGGGAATGTTTTGTGCTTCCACCTGTCCTTTCTTGTCGCTGTCGTCCCGCTGTGTTTCACCACCTCCGCGACCAGGCTACAAAACCACATTCCCGCTGTGTTTCACCACCTCCGCGAACAGGCAACAAAACCACATTCCGTTTTTTTTAACAAGACGGAATCACTAGCTCGAATAATGATCTGAGCTGAGCACCAAGCAACTCTTGGTCTCTTGCTTTGGCTCCCTCAAAAGAAGCGCCAAATCTATCAAATCCTTGTCAGGATTCATTCATCTGCTTCATGGCCTTTTGCTCACATCGCCATCAACGTGTTGTTTGCACCATACCAACGTGTGCACTTGTAATAATAACTAAAAAGAAGAGGGTTGTTTCCACCATACCAACGTGTGCACTTGTAGAAAAGAAACAACTAAAAGGTTGAGGAGGAGGAAGCATTTGGATCACGAGCGAGTGCTAGGGTACCAAACAAACCAAATGTCCACCAAGAGCGAATGCATCCACCGTCCCTGATTCCCGTGCTCGTATTTTTTGTCTTATAAGATCAATCAACGTCAGCTGTCTGCCTCGGGATCTGCAAGAATATAGATACAGTACTTGGCTGCTGGTGCCGGGAGGGAGGGGGGCCTCGGTCTCGGCCTCCTTGTCTCTGGTCCATGCTGCTGCTGACAAACAGCATGGGCCAAAAATCATACAGCTAGTAATCGAGGTCGGCCGGGGCGTGCAAATCCCATCCACGCTATGTTATTACCATCTTCATTGCTCTCCTTCCCATCGCCTGCAGTACTTTCCATCTTTTTTAGTGGCAGTATCAACGGTGCTTTTGTATGTGTTACTTATTGCTTTGTTTATATATCATCAGTTACTGTATCATGAGATCACAAATAAATAAGATGTACATGTACGATTGTCGGGTACCATGATTAGGGGCACCCTAATCAGGGGATTAAAACCACCCTAAAAACGCAAACACATGCTGAGCAACCAGGCTCACGAAGACCTACAGCCTCCTTCCAATCTGGAAGACAGAAAAGGACTCAAAGAAGTTGTAAAGATCACCGGGGTGTCCGACCCTAGAGAGGGAGGGGGTGAATAGGGTCGCTAATTCGCTTTCTAACCTAGGGGCTCAATCTACTTGCATAAGATAAATCTAACATGTCCTACACATACTAGTTATGACTAAGATTTATCTATGCTACTCTCTACTTATCCCAAAAGACTTGCAACCTAAAGTCAATCCTAATCAAACTAATTAGGAAAGTAAAGGCACGCAAGATAGAGTAAATGCGGAAACGTAATACGGTACGTAAAGAGGTAAGAGAGAGAATATGCAAACTCCCGTGAAGACACCAAGACACACGATTTAACGTGGTTCGGTTAGGACAACAAGTCCCTCCCTACGTCCACGGCCACTTGTCCACCAAGAACAAATGTGATGCCGAGTCTCTTCGCTTGATCACCGTCTTGCGTTCGCCACCAAGACTTCCGGCAAGCAAAAGCTAAGTGACGCCAAGTCACCAAGACAAGGCCACCGCCACCGTCTCTCTCGAAGCGTCACCAACGGCACCGTCTTCACTATTGGAGCTTCTCACCAAGAGGGGTCTCCTTCCCCACACAAAGTGTCGTTGCATCTCCACACCAAGTCGGAGGGTCACACGACGAGTACACTTGCTTAGCCTCGGCTAAGACTTCTCTTAGGCTTGCTCTCTCAAGAACTAAATCTATACAAGTGCACAAAGCACTCTCTCAAAGCTTCTCACAAGCTAGATATAGCACTAAGCACTTCTAGGATGGTTGGTGATGGATCTTTGCTTGGACAGCACTTTCTTCAGCTCTTGAGGCTTCCAACCATCTGCTGCAACCGGCCTTGGGGGGTATATATAGCCCACACACCCCAAAAGAGCCGTTGGAAAAGTGGCTGACAAAAAGCGCAAACACCGGTTAATCCGATGATTCACTTTGTGCCATCACCGGTTTAACTGGTGAACACCTTTTTCCATCTAGCCGTTATACTTCAACGGCTACCTTAATCAACCGACGTAATTGACCGGTGAATGTAACTTCATCGCCGATTTAACCGGTGAATGTAGCTGTCCCAGAATTCCCGAAAAACCAATTCTCTGGACAACTACACCGATGTAATTGACCGATGATTTATCAGTTCAACCGGTGTATGTTTTTCCTTGGTCTTCATCTGTCAATGCACCGACGTATGTCTTTTCTTTATCGTCGGTTTAACCGGTGTATAGTTTTTCCTTTGGTCTTCATTTGCCAATGCACCGACGTATGTATTTTCTTTAGCGTCGGTTTAACTGGTGTATAGAAATGTTTCTGTTTATCTCTTGATGGCTTCTTGCATTGAGTCTTCGTCGGTTTCTTCAACTTTTTCTTCATGTTTTCATCCCTTGGACCTAAAGGCTGTATATAAACGTTAGTCCAAGTGTTGGGTTGTCATCAAATCACCAAAACACATATTGAGGAAATATGGCAACCATGGCATGAGACGCCATTTCCCTAAAAGGGGCCATTTTCCTTACAATCTCCCCCCTTTTTGGTAATTGGTGACAACACAACCAAAGCAAGCAATATATGTAGATATTGAAAGAATTTAGACACTTGAGTTGAGAAAAAAATCTTAGCTTGCTTGGATGACTACTCAATGTCCAATGCTTATTTAGAGAATGTGTTGAGTTGATCTTAAGCATTGGCATTATGGTATAACAGTATGGTTCAAAGGATCATTGATATTTCACTTCTCCCCCAAATGTGAACCATAGATACATACCTCCCCCTATCACCATGCCTTTCATTTGCCATTGCACTTCTTCTTGGTCTTCTCCCCCTTAACGATGGCCTTCTAGGATCTCTTCTTCTTAGATGCTTGAAGACATGAGGTCTTTCAATCATATGCTTGCTTTGAGACATCTCTCCCCCTTTGTCATCAAACACCCAAAAAGCGACATAGAGGTCTACAACGGCCACTCACAAGGAAAAAACATTAGTAGCAAAATGAATTAACTTGGTGAGAGGTGTTTTACCTAGCCATGCCTCCCGATGATTTTTTATCTCTTCAATCTTTTGGAGTTATGGCTTGGTCTCCTTCCCTTGTGCCAATCTTGTGTGTACCATCATTTGGACTTGGGAGTGTGACTACAACAAATATCACTTTGAAAAGCATGTTAGTCACAAAAACACAAACTATAGAGTTAGCTCCCCCTAAATGTGTGCAATAGTGTTTGAATCACATAGCCAAATGTATGCACTTGTATTTCACATAATGGGGACCAAACTCTATAACTTGAAAACATGGCACCAATTGAAACAACATACCTAATTGAAGTGCATGTGCCATGTAAGAGTGGTGCATTTCACACCAAGATTAAGCTCATGTAGAATGCTTCAAGAATAAACATTAGTACAATCAAACTACCATATGCAAACCAGGAGGCACAAGTTTGAAAAAAAGATACCGACTTTAAAGAAATTATGCTTGTGCAAACCTAGAGAGGTATTGAGCTACAATGATATATGATATCAAATTTTTTTTGGAATTTAGACATTTTTACCTTGCTCATTACCTCATTTGTAGGGTGGGGAATTTGGGTCACTAATCTTTGATTGCATACTTGGTTCTAATCCAATTGCATGATGCATCCCTATTTATGCACCCCAAACTTGCCAAGTCTCCAAATTCCCCGTTACCGCTCTCATCTTCTAAGTCTTTGGAACCCAAACCCTTTGGGAGCCATCCATGGTATTGATTATTTCCTTAGGCACCCAAATAGGCCGGTTCCATCCTTGATGTCTCCACCCCATGGCATGAGCAACCACCTTGCCATTTTCCTTCTTCTTGAGAATGTAGCGGTCACTCTTTTGCTTGAATTTGTGGGTGGGCTTGGTGTACACCAATGAGGCCTTCAAGTATGGAGATGTGTTTTTCTTGATCTCCTTAGCCTTCTTGTGGCCCTTCTTGCTCTTGTTCAAGTTCTTGGGCTTGCCGTTTTCTTTGTCCTTTGATTGGCCCTCTTTTTCGTTGCATTGGTAGGACTTGTGACCTTCTTTATGACACTTGAAGCAAGTCACAGTTTCTCCCTTCTCAAGCTTGTTCACGCCCTTGAGGGGGTTATCTTGAGAAGGTTGGGCTTGCTCTTGAGTGTACTTTCCTTTGAGCCGCCTCAAATCCGCCATTAGCCTTTCTACCTCTTGTTTGAGCTCATCATTTTTCTTAACAATGAGATCATCACATGTTTCTACAATCACATCCTCATTGCAAGGGGTTAGATCACAAAATGTAGACTCATCTACCTTGACAATAGGAATTGCACAAGGAATATTGCAAGGGAAAGATTCATCCGATGATGATCTACTTTTAGATTCAAGGCTCTCATATTTCTTTTTAAGCTCTTCATGCTCATTGTCTAACAAATTGAATTTGTTTAGCAAGTTCTTATATCTTGAGACAAATGTGGCATGAAGCTTTTCTTTAGCTTTGAGAGCTTTGATTTCTCTATTTTGTTTAGTGAGATGTTCTTGTTGATTATGGAGTAGTGTCATCATCTCACTAGTTTCATCGGTTTCAACATCGGATTCATCATTTGAGGAGGAGTCATCACCTACATATTTATTACCTTGTGCCATAAGACACATTGGTGGTGGTGATAATCTCCGAGGGCGACGAGTGGTGGTGCTCTTGGAATCTTTGTTGTTGCTACTTGAGCTTTCACCACTTTTCTTGGACTTGTGGATGGCGGAGAGAGCTTGAGATCTTGACTTGCTCTTTTTCTTCTTTGCCATCTTCTCCATCCCCACCGCATTCTCTCTAATGAGAGTTTTGTACCCAAACTCATAGAGCTCATGCACATGCTTAGCTATTGTCGTGGTGTGGCAAACCACAGCCGGGTGGCGGAATGCACCAGCCTAATCCTAAGTGTAGGATGTGCTTGGGGGCAGTCAAGGAATGCTCGATCTAGAGGCGTAAGAACACGGAAGCACACAAGGATTTAGAGTGGTTCGGGCCGCCGGAGCGTAATACCCTACGTCCACTGTGTGATGTATTGCCTGAGCTTGTGTGCAAGCTGGGAGAGGAGCTATGCCAGTCTCTGCATGTGTGAAAACTTGTGGAACCTCATGTCCGTGTGAACCTGTGTTCTAGCGGGCGTGCTCTCCCTTTTATATGTCCAAGGGGAGCACGTACACTGAGCGGGGCCCCGACAGGTGGGCCCGACGATGTATTATAAACTACACTTTGGCCTTCAATGCCTCAGATCCGGAGATCTTGTCGTCGGCTTTCGTGCGTAGCTTCTGACCAGGGATGGTCTTGAGCTGTCCTGTCGGAGTAGAGTCTAGCGTCTAGAGCCGCGCGTCGAGGTCATGATGAAGCGTTGAACCACTGACTCAGTCCGCTGTAGCAGCGTGCACTGTTGCTCCAGTTAGTAGCTGGTCATCATGACTCGTTGCCATCCGCGCGGCGCTGAGTCTTTAATGCTTGCCTTGGTAATTGACGAGCCGCCTTGGAAACAGGCGGGCTTACCGTGTTGTCATGTCACGCCTGTCCAGCCCGTGAGTGGGTATCTGATGCCCTGCTCTGGCAGCGCACGCCCCAACCACCAGCATTTAATGCGGCAGAAAGGCTGGCGATCTATAGTGTGGACTGACAAAAGCTGTCCCGTGCCCAGCGGCAGCAGAGCACGCCTCAACCGCTCGCACTTAATGCAGGTGGGTGAGGGAGCTTCCAGTGGAAGGCTTGCGCCCGCGCCCGCGTCTGCGTGACACGTGGCGGCTCCGGACCCCTCCCGAGCAGCTAGCTGAGCTGAGAGCTCATGGGGGTCCGGATAGGCACGTGGAGGTTCCGGACCCACCTGCGGGGGTCCGGGTCCGCGGCCACAGGTGCTGAGCATTTCCACCTCTGGGACACGTGGTGACACCGGACCCGTCCCCGAGCGGGAAGCGGGTCCGGGACTGTTGGTCCGGTGAGATGGAGCCGGACCCTAGGGGTCCGGCTGCTCAGCTCCTTAGGGCGTAGTTACGGATAACTACGCGAGTCTTGGCACAGTAGGAGTGGGTACCCCAGTTGCAGGGTACCGACAGCTATCTTGCGGTGGTGATATAGCACGGCGCTTGGGTATTCTTCATCCTCACTTGAATTTGATTCATCATCACTTTCTTCCTCATCCTCTTCTTCTTGTTAACTTGAGCTTGATCAGTCTTGCCGCCTTGGTTGATACTTGCATGAGTGCTTGGTGGCGAGACTCTTGCGGCTTGGAGAAGAGGTGGACTCTTACTCCTTCTTCTTTGTCATCCCAATACTATATTCATGGGCGATGATTTGATTGATGACTTAGTTTGGTGTAAGCTTGACCAAGTCTTCTTTTGATAATGTCGTAGTCGAGCTTGCGAAGGCTTCGGAGGATCTTCCGGTTAATCTCCCAATCCTCAACTTGATTGAGACCTAAGGCATTAATTTTATTGACAAAAATATTTAATCGTGAGTACATGTCATGAGCATTTTCATTTGGAAGTTGTTTAAAGCTACTAAGCTCCTCGCCTAAAATATGATATTTTTTATTGGCAACATCCTTTGTGCCCTCATGATTCTCGATGATTTGCGTCCATAGCTTATGAGCATATTCACAAGCACAAACACAATTAAACACACTATCACATAAAGCGGACAATAGAGAAGATTTTTCAATAGCATCATATTGTCGCTCGGCCTTAATCTCATTTTTCTTGCCAACCTCGGTGACACGCCAAACATCAAGCCCCCGGGCTTGAAGGCGTGTTTGCATAAGCACTTTCCATCGTGGAAAATCCGTGCCATCGAAAAAAGGAGCCCTATCAGTACTCATCCCTTCCGTCGGACACACACGCTCACTAGGCGGCGAAGCCTATTGATCTAATGAACAACGAGGCTCTGATACCAATTGTAAGGATCACCGGGGTGTCCGACCCTAGAGGAGGAGGGGGTGAATAGGGTCGCTAATTCGCTTTCTAACCTAGGGCTCAATCTACTTGCATAAGATAAACCTAACACGTCATACACATGCTAGTTATGACTAAGGTTTATCTATGCTACTCTCTACTTATCCCAAAAGACTTGCAACCTAAAGCCAATCCTAATCAAACTAACTAGGAAAGTAAAGGCACGCAAGATAGAGTAAATGCGGAAATGTAATACGGTAAGTAAAGAGGTAAGGGAGAGAATATGTAAACTCCCGTGAAGACACCAAGACACACGATTTAATGTGGTTCGGTTAGGACAACAAGTCCCTCCCTACGTTCACGGCCACTTTTCCACCAAGAACAAGTGTGATGCCGAGTCTCTTCGCTTGATCACCGTCTTGCGTTCGCCACCAAGGCTTCCGGCAAGCAAAGGGTAAGTGACGCCAAGTCACCAAGACAAGGCCACCGCCACCGTCTCTCTCGAAGCGTCACCAACGGCACCGTCTTCACTATTGGAGCTTCTCACCAAGAGGGGTCTCCTTCCCCGCACAAAGTGTCGTTGCCTCTCCACACCAAGTCGGAGGGTCACACGACGAGTACACTTGCTTAGCCTCGGCTAAGACTTCTCTTAGGCTTGCTCTCTCAAGAACTAAACCTATACAAGTGCACAAAGCACTCTCTCAAAGCTTCTCACAAGCTAGATATAGCACTAAGCACTTCTGGGATGGTTGGTGATGGATCTTTGCTTGGGCAGCACTTTCTTCAGCTCTTGAGGCTTCCAACCATCTGCTGCAATTGGCCTTGGGGCTATATATAGCCCACACACCCCAAAAGAGCCGTTGGAAAAGTGGCTGACAAAAAGCGCAAACACCGGTTAATCCGATGATTCAATTTGTGTCATCACCGGTTTAACCGGTGAACACCTTTTTCCAACTAGCCGTTATACTTCAACGGCTACCTTAATCAACCGACGTAATTGACCAGTGAATGTAACTTCATCGCCGGTTTAACCGGTGAATGTAGCTGTCCCAGAATTCTCAAAAAACCAATTCTCAAAAAGCAAGATAGTACAGTGCTCTTGCACACCCCTTTGCTGGACGTACGGCCCCACGGCCGGAACCAGGATAAACCCGTGCGTTACTGTATTGCCTCTTGCATCAACATTTGGGACGAGGAACGCACAGCATCATCACTAGTTGGGTCCAGCCCGCCGGGCCAGGACAACGACAATGATGATTAGGAGTAGAGCATCTCCAGCAAACCCTCTAAATAGCCTCTTATCCCAAGTTTAGAGAGCTAAGCCAAAAAATGTACTCCAGCAGTCCCTCTACTTCACCCGCTATTTTAGGAAGGTCTCCAAAATCTCTCATCCACCCTCCATTCTTAGGGGATCTCTAGGGAGTCCTCTATTATATATTGGAATCTCTATACTTCTAAACGCGGCCCAAGCTCGGCCACGGCATCGCGCCACGTCGCCCGCAATTCCCGGCCGTCGGATCGGCCGGGCGGACGGCCTAGATCTTGCGTTTCCCGGTTATTTTGCAAAAAAGTCCTCGAACTGAGGTCATTTTGCAAAAAAAACCTCGACATTTTGCAAAAAGTTCCCGGTCATTTTGCAAAAAAGTCCTCGAACTTAGGCCATTTTGCAAAAAAGCCCTCGACATTTTGCAAAAAAGTCCTCGAACTTAGGCCATTTTGCAAAAAGTCCTCGAACTTCCTTGGAATACCATATCTTGCGTTTCCCAGTCATTTCGAAAAAAAGTCCTCGAACTTAGGACATTTTGCAAAAAAAAAATCCCCTAACTTCCTCGGAATACAACCCGCCGTCTTTTTCCTCTCTCAAGAATTTTCTTCGAAATACCCTCGAATATTACTTAAATTACGTAAACAATCCGTTTCATTCATTACTTCTACACTAGCGACACTATACATACAATTCGACTACCAAGACACATTCGAACCAAAACGTGTCCAACATAAAATTTGCTTAACATTTCAAAATATACAACTTTATTACAGAGCATATTTTTAAACTCAAAACACTTCCACAATTCATTCACACCAATGCTTATATGAAATCCATTCTACCTATGATTCGGACACTGAAATATTTTTATGCCAAAAAGTTTTGAATACAAAAAATCACTCAAAATTTGAAAATCTAAATCCCTGCTACACAACAAAATTTTAAATTAAAAAATATTTTCATAATTCGTTCACATAAATATTTACCCCTAATTTCTTAAAAAAAAATACCATCACGTGTCTACAGATTGCTAACTTTCATGATTCTAGCTTGAACTCTCCCATTTTCGCATTTATATTAAGCTTCCAGCTTAAGAAAAAATGTACAAATCTTTCTTTTTACAATTACAACATAAATTCTATTTACAAAATTCCCAAACCTACAACTAAGATCTCCGGGACTCCATCATCGCTTTCTTTGTCCACTTAATCCCCACCTCCATGTCAATTGTATAATCCTCTAGACATAGCCTACGCTAATACTACTCACAGGTCATCTACTGTACCAGCCCAAGCTGGCGCGCCAAAGGCGCGCCCCAGTTTCTAGTTGAGAGTTATTGCTGGAGTTGAAATAAATTTAGAAGCCCCTAAAAACAGAGGCAACCCTCATTTAACATTGGGGGGGTCTGATTTAGGGGCTATTGCTGGAGTTGCTCTAAAGGACCTAAAAATTTGACTTGAATTATCTATGTCGTGGTGTTGCAAACCACGGCCGGGTGGCGGAAGGCACCCGCCCTAGCCCAGAGGGTGTGTACTCAGGGGGTAGCTAGTCTTAGATCGATCTCCCTCCAGAACACAAGAAACACAGCAGGATTTAGAGTGGTTCGGGCCGCCGGAGCGTAATACCCTACATCCACTGTGTGTTGTATTGCCTTCCCACAAGCGTGAGGAGGTGCGAGAGCTTGAGTCTGTATGGATGTGTCCTGTGCACAGCGAGCGCCTCCCTTTTATATCTCAAGGGGGCGCGTACACAGTCGTTGGATCCCCGACAGGTGGGTCCAATCGATGTAGTATAACCTAACGCACTGTTCATGCATTATGGCGTCGCAGGCAAAGGAGATCTTTCTCTTGGATTCCCTCGCCTGCTCCCGGAGCCCTTCGTCCATCATGTCCCAGCGTCGTCTTGTCAGGTCGGGCCCGTCGCAGCTAGTGACACCGCCCGTCACATTGCTTAAGCGGGCGGTGTAGCTTGCGGCGTAGGCGGCATGATGGAAAAGTGCCGTGCTGTCGTATCCGTTTAATGCTACAGGCGGGCTCTGCGCGGGCGCGGCTCAGGCGGCTGCACTGTGCTCCTTGGTAATACGCGGCGCGCAGCGGGGCCTGACAAAAGGCTGTCTTGTGTACCACGGCGGCAGAGCACGCCTTGTCTATCGCATTAAATGCGGTAGGTGGGCGAGTCTTCCTCCGGAAGGCTCGCGCACGATCCCACGCCTCCGGGACACGTGGCGGCTTCGGACCCCTACACGGTGAGGGGAGTCCGGACGGGCGTAGGAGGTCCCGGACCCCTCTGGGGGTCCGAGGCTTCGGCGGTCAGCTTGGAGCTTCCCTTCCATGGAGACACGTGGCGCCACCGGACCCATCCTCAGGCGGGGAACGGTCCGGGGCCGTTGGCCTGGTGAGGGAAAAAGCCTGGCCTGTGGGGCCTGGCTACTCCGTCTCTCCCGCGCAGCTACGGATAACTACGCGGGTCCTGCTTCCCTGCAGTAAGAGTGGGTATCCCTGCTGCAGGGTACCGACAGTGGCCCCCGGGCCCACCTTGGGGGAGGTACGAGCCCACAGGTGGGGCCACTTCTGCGATTTGGCACTATATAGCTTGAAGCTCCTTTCTGCAGGTCTTGACCGGCTTTGACTACCCATTGGGTTAGTTGCTGCCTCATCACGTCGCAACGGATTACTGACTAAGGGCCCCACGATAAGCGGTTCACTTAGTCACACGCGCGACGTTCGGCATTGTTGCGGCCGGAGTAAACGGATCATTTACCACCGGCGCAGCTCCCGAAAAGCTCGGCCACGCCTATGATTAATGCGCGCACGTCAGCTCGGCTTCCGCCTTGCTTCACGCGCGCGGGCGACGGTTCGGATCCCGCCTTTTCGCACCCCCGTTGATTACCCACCCTCCCTGACAGGTGGGCCTGGGCCCCCCACGTCATGGACTGGGCAGCTAACTCCTGGTGCGAGCGTCGCTTGAGTTCCGGCGACGGTTTCGGGGCGCGCCGGTTGAGACAGGCTTTATAACGGGGCATACCGTATCCTACGGTTGCTTTCCCGCATTCGTCTTCTTCCTCCAGCCTTTGCGCCCCTTTGCCTCCGAGCCTTCCTTGACCTTCTCTCCCCCCTACACAGGCTCCTTCCTCGCCCGTCAGGAGATGGCATCCCTTGTTCATCCCCGTCGCTTCCAGACCGAGGGAGAGCTGAACACAGTGCGCCGCCTGCTTGGGTGGAGCGCTCAGGAGACCGGCTGGGGGGTGCGAGCAGGCTCGGTTCCCCTTGGCAACCTCCGCGCCGGGGAGTTCGTGCTATTTACCTCGCACGTCTCCGCCGGCGTGGGGCTGCCGATTTCTTCATTCTTGCTGCTGCTGCTGGAAGACTTCGGCCTCCAGCTTTAGCATCTGACGCCCCACTCCCTCCTCCTGGCGTCCATCTTTGTGCATTTATGCGAGATGTTCGTGGGAGTGCGTCCCTGCGTCATCCTCTTCCGCTACTTCTTCATCCTGGTGAGGTCCGGAAGGAGCAAGGACGAAGTGGGAGGGTACTACTTCCAGATAAGAAGCGACCTGCCGACTCCTTACATTCCGGGCCTTGCTGGCGGAAGGTGGGAGGAGTGGCGCAGGGATTGGGTGGTTGCCACCACCGAAGCCAACGAGCGCCTTGTCCTGCCGACCGCGGGGCCCGCCTCCGACAAAGCATCCTGGAGGGCCAAGCCATCGCTGCAGCCGGAGTTCGACTCCGTGCTGGATAAGATCAGGTCACTGGCAGGGAGCGGCCTCACCTCGTGGCACGTGCTCGGCGACTTCGTGAAGCGCCGGGTCGCCCCCCTGAAGCAGCGGCCGCGACCGGCGTGGAGCTTCACCGGCCTCAACGATTGCAGCAGGACCCATCGCGGGGAGGGAAGCGACCTGACCCAGGAGGCCTTGGAGGTCCTGGTGCGGAACGTGACGGGAGACACCTTCATCGCAGAGAATCTGATCCTCCCGCAGAGCATAGTCCCCCTCTGCGAGGACCCAGCGAGGGTGGCGGTGCTGGCCACCCTGCCAACCCTGGACGACGGGGGATTGGCCCCGCGGCAGACCGGGGGTGACCCGAACCGTGGGCTCCGGATCCCTGGCTCGTCCGGGGATCAGGCTACGCTAAGCGCTGCGGGGTCCGGTGCCACTACGAAGGGGAAACAGGCCGTGGCTAGCAGCGCGGCTGCGGCCGGCTCCAGCCGGGCCCAGAGCAGCTCCGGTGCGTCGTCAGGGGACGTAGGCCGGCGGAGGCTACTCCGGGGCGACGGGACCCTGGTGTCGGAGCCCGCCGCGAAGCGCCAGAGGTCTTCCGAGGGCGCAGGCCAGGGTAGCTCCCGGGCTGCTGGCCCCCACGGGTCCTCTGGCGTAACTGGACCACCACCATCGCCGCCGAGGAATTCATCGCGCCGGCAGCAAGAGCAGCATCAGCAGGAGCAGCCGCAGGAGCAGCGGCAGCAGGCTCGCGGACGGCAGCAGCAGCAACAGGAGCGACCCCGGGTTGCACCCATGCCGCAGCCGCAGGTACAGCAGCAACGGGCGCAGGCCCGGGTTACGCCTGTTTCGCAGCTGCAGGGACAACAACAGCAACAGCAACAGCAGCAGCCGCAAGAGAAGAGGCCCGGGCTCCGGGGACGCTGGGTCCCCGGTTCTGCTGGGTTAGTGTCATCTTGCTCTCCTCCCTTGCGCCGGTGTTCTGTTTTTTTTTTTGTGTTGACGGCTTTTCTGCTTTGCTACCAGGGCTTCCCGCCCCAGCGGTTCTTCTACCACCGTTGGCACATCAGCAGGTGCCCGGGCGGCAGCGACCTCGGCATCGACAGCGACGGTGGCAGTAGGTGCGGGACCCTCAGGTACGGCGTCCTGTTGCTAACTCCGTGACACATGATGCGATGCTGACTGTCATGCCATTTCCAGACTCTGCAGGGCTCAGTGCAGCAGCGGCAGCGGCGGTGGCGCCGGTGCTGGGTGCAGCCGCTCCTGACGTATTGGTGGCGGGGGCACTCGATGCGGCCGCGTCTGCCACGGCGGCAGCGGGAGCACCGAAGTTAGGCTCGGCCGCGCCCGACTTGTCGGCAGCGGGGGCACCAGAGCTGGGTCCGGCCGCACCCGACTCGGCGGCAGCGGAGGTGCCGGAGCTGGGTCCGACGGCGCCCGACTCGGCGGCAGCGGAGGCGCCGGAGCTGGGCCCGGCCGCGCCTGACTCGGCGGCAGCGGCGGCGCCGGGGCTGGGCCCGGACGCGCCCGACTCGGCGGCAGCGGAGGCGCCGGAGCTGGGCCCGGCCGCGCCCGACTCGGCGGCAGCGGAGGCGCCGGAGCTGGGCCCGGCCGCGCCTGACTCGGCGGCAGCGGCGGCGCCGGAGCTGGGCCCGGACGCGCCCGACTCGGCGGCAGCGGAAGCGCCGGAGCTGGGCCCGGACGCGCCCAACTCGGCGGCAGCGGAGGCGCCGGAGCTGGGCCCGGACGCGCCCGACTCGGCGGCAGCGGAGGCGCCGGAGCTGGGCCCGGCCGCGCCCGACTCGGCGGCAGCGGAAGCGCCGGAGACAAGTGCTGCAGCGGAAGCCCCTACCTCCAGCTCCGGTCCTGCTGCGGAGGAAGAGTTGGAGGTGGTGTTTGGCAGGCGGCTCCTGCAGCTCCAATCCCCGGAGGAGGATGCGACTCCGCTTCCTCAGGTGCTGTTGCGAGTTCGGCGTTCGATTGAAGAGGCAACCTCCTCCGCCGAGGTGGCCTTCCGGCGGGAGTGGTCTGCGCTGGAGAGCGAGCGTCAGCGCCTCTCCGACTGGCACACCCGCCTGGAGGCGCACACGAAGGCGGAAGCCTCCCGCGCTGCGGAAGCTCGGTCGAAGCTCAAGTCGGACCAAGAGGCCTACCGAGCCAGCCTTAAGAAGGTGTTTGACCGAGAGCTCGCAGTGTCGAATCGGGAGAAATCCTTGGCACAGCGGGAGCAGGACTTCACCCTGGAGGTTGTTGGGTTTGCTGCTCAGCGGTCCGGCCTCGAGGCTCACCTCGCAGCCCAGCAGTCAGAGCTGGAGACTCGCAGCGAGGACCTCGAGGTCCGGAGGCAGGAGCTCGACGTCTTCTCTGCGACTCTGCAGGGATGGCATGAACAACTGCAGGAGAGGGCCCGCCAGCTGACTGCCGACGAGGCGGACTTGGAAGAGGACCGGAAGTCTCTTGCCAAGCGGGAAGCTCACGCCACCGCCATAGAGAAGGAGCTTGGGCGCCAGCGAGAGTCGCTCAAGAAGCGGAAGGTATACGCGGAGCAGAAGGAGACCAAGCTGGAGGAGCGGTCCCGCGGACTCGAGGAGAGATCCCGCGAGCTGGAGGAGAGGTCCCGCGAGGTGGAGGTGGCCAAGGCGGCCTTGGACACCCGGGTGCAGGAGGCTGTCCGGGAGGCGGTCCAGAAGCACCAGGAAGACCAGCGCGCTGGAGCTCAGCGGATCGCTGACTGGGCGGCCGAAGCGAGCCTCGCACTGGTGCCATTTGGAATGAGCCCGATCCAGGTGGCGGAGCCGCCAGCTTCGATAGCTGACGCCCTCCCAGTGTTGAGCTCCGCTTCGGATAGGCTCCAGCGCCTGGGGCCGGTCCTTACTGGACAGCTTGAAACCGAGGGCCGCGAGCTGATCCGGATGGTGGCGGAGCACATCCTGACCTGCCTCCGGAGCCACGACCCGGCCATCTCGCTGGCGCCCGTGGTCGATGGCCCTGTAGCAGAGACGGAGGCCGCCGCTCGGGACAGCGTGCGGGAGGTCGTTGACTTCGTCGCCGCCTACTTCAAGCGAGAGCCTGCGGACCCTTAGGCTGGGGATTGTATCTTTTTTCTTTTGCATTATGTAACAAACATTGTATTAGTTGAAAGTTTTTGAAATAGAAGAAACTTCAACTTAGCTGTTTGGCGGTTGTTGATTTGCGGTATGCGGCACCCCGGCGCCCTGGCCCCCTGGCGGATAGGTTCAGTTGTTTGGACCTGTCTGCCACCTTGGGCATAGGTGTCACATAGCCTGCAAGGCGAGCAAGCGCCTTGTTCCCTGGGCCCCCTGGGAGAGAGACTCAGCTGCTGTGAGTCTGTCTACCACCGAGATTGGCTCTTATCCTGCATGAAAGCTTTGAAGCAGATACTCGGCCCCCCTGGTAGATAGGCTCAATGGTTTGAGACTGTCTACCACTGGCCAGGTTTGAACCTGTGTACCACCTCAAAGTTATAGCTTAGAGCAGACCCGCGGGGCTCATTCCTGACCAATCCCAGGCTTGGTACCAGGTCTAGGACTCTAGATGCGCAGGTCCAGGTAGCTCTGTGCTTGTTACAGAGTGGGGGAGTGCGTAGGCTTAGGGTCGGAACCAGGCTAAGGCGCTACGCAGGGCTCCGGACCACTCCAGGAAACAGTACGATCTTTCCGGACCTGGCTTCTTCGTCCTAGACCCTTCGCAGCAGTGGGTGAGGTCACTTTGCTGTGCTCGATCCTTTGAGATATAGTGCTGGACACGCCGTGTTGGACTTAGGAAGCCAGCTCTTGAGCTGGGTCGAGGTCCGGGCCCCCAATTACCTGGCTTCAGGTACTAGAGTACTCGTTACAGGGTGGTGGAGAGTGCAGGCTTTTGGGTACGGAACCAGCTAAGCGGCTACACTGTACTCCGAACCACCCCAGGAAACAAGTACCCGCTCCGCAGAGTAGGTCCCTAGGGGTCCGGACCCCTCTCCTGCAGCAAGAGGGTCCGGACCTGTACGGTAGTCCAGCAGCTCAATGCAGATCTTAGTTGCAGCAACAAGAGTAGAGGTCCCGCGGGGGTTAGAAAAAAGCGAAAATTACGAGAATCGAAATGCGTAATTTAACTTTGACACAAAGACAGAATTAGGAAAAAATCTTTCCTTTGCAATCTCGATGTACATGGCTTGCGCGATGGATGTCAGAGGCCGGGTTTATGAGGTCGGACCTCTACCGCTCTGAGCCGCGCGTTAGCCGCTAGTGCGATGGATGCCAGAGGTCGGGTTTACGAGGGTGGCCCTCAACCGCTCCGGGCCGCACGCTAACTCTATCTTATTACAAAGGAAAGGTTATTTCCCTGCTCTGCCTAGGTGTAAAACTTACGCAGATGCTCTATGTTCCACGGGTTGGGCAGCGGTACTCCGTCTTCTGTGGCGAGGCGAACACATCCGGGCCGGCATACCTCTGTAACCTTGAAAGGCCCCTCCCAGCTGGGGGAGAGTTTGTGGAGCCCCGCTCGGTTCAGGATCCGTCTGAGGACGAGGTCGCCAGCCCGGAGCTCCCTACTGTGCACGAACCGTTGACGGTAGCGCCGGAGCGCCTGGTTGTAGCGTGCATTTCGGATCGCTGCTCGCCACCTTCGCTCGTCAACGAAGTCCACGTCGTCGCACCGCAGCTGCTCCTGCATGGATTCGTCAAAGGCCTGGACCCGTGGTGAGCCCAGGTGAATTTCTGGGGGAAGGCATGCTTCAGCCCCGTAGACCAGGAAGAACGGAGTCTCCCCGGTGGCTCGGCTGGGTGTGGTCCGGTTGCCCCATAGTACACATGGAAGCTCGTCAACCCATTTGGCACCATGCTTTTTCAAGCAGTTGTAGGTGCGGGTCTTGAGTCCCCTGAGGATCTCTGCATTCGCTCTCTCAACCTGTCCATTGCTGCGGGGATGTGCCACGGACGCAAAGCATAGCTGGATGCCAATGTCCTCACAGTACTCTTGGAAAAGTCTGCTTTTGAATTGGGTCCCGTTGTCCGCGATGATGCGGTTTGGGACGCCAAATCTGCACACAATGGACCTGAGGAATGCGACTGCTGATTTCTTAGTAATATTCACCACAGGAGTAACCTCCGGCCACTTAGTGAACTTGTCGATGGCAACATAGAGGAACCGGTACCCGCCGACAGCCCGGGGGAAAGGCCCCAGGATATCCACACCCCACACAGCAAATGGCCATGAGGGCGGGATCATCTGTAGAGCTTGAGCTGGGGTGTGTATTTGCTTTGCATGGAACTGGCATGCTTTGCAGGACCTTACCAGCTCAGCCGCATCCTGGAGTGCTGTTGGCCAGTAGAAGCCGTGCCGAAAGGCCTTGCCAACAAGCGTGCGAGAGGAGGAATGACTTCCGCACTCGCCTCCATGGATCTCCGCAAGCAGTTCGCGGCCCTCTCCCTGGGAAATGCATCGCATGAGGACTCCGTTGGCGCCACGGCGGTAGAGATCCCCTTCTACCACCGCGTAGCGTTTAGCCAATCGGACTATGCGCTCAGCGGACACATCGTCATCAGGGAGGATGTTATCTTTCAGGTAGTCCCGGATCTCGGAGATCCATGCATCGGGAGCTCCCAAAGCAGATAGGGGTGGTTCTGTGAGGACAACAGGCTCCTCAACAGAACACACAGCCCTAGTTGGGCACCATAGGTGGAATACTGCCGGGACCGCTAGCTTCGAGGTGCCAGCTTGATCCCCGTCACCCGGCTCGGCAGGCTGGGCGGTAGGTTTCAGCAGCCGTCTTTCAAAGACACCCTCAGGCACAGAAGCCCAGGTAGATGCTCTCGCAGAGAGATCATCTGCTGCTGAGTTGTGCTCGCGGGGAACGTGTTGTAGTTCCAAAGCGTCGAAGTCCTTCTCGAGCTTCCTCACGTGTATGAGGTATGCCGCGAGCTGGGGATTATTGCAGTTGCAATCCCCTCGGACCTGCTTAATGATTAGCTGGGAGTCCCCCTTCACCAGAAGCTGCCGGACCCCCAATGAGAGGGCTTGGGTCAGGCCGAAGATCAGAGCCTCGTATTCCGCCATGTTGTTGGTGGCCTTGAACTCAAGGTGCACCATGTACTTCAGCTGATCTTCGTTTGGGTCGATGAGGACCACACCAGCTCCGGCCCACTTCTCGCGGGCGGACCCATCAAAGAAGAGTGTCCAGTGAGGCTCGGTGAAGACTGGTGTCCTGATTTCCGGCTCCGGGGGTCCAACATTTATGGCCGGACCTCCAGGATTGCTTGGGGAAGGAGTCCACTCCGCTATGAAATCAGCCAGGATCTGGCTTTTGACCGCATGGCGTGGCTGGAATTCCAGTTGGAACTCTGCCAGCTCTGCTGCCCACTTGGCGATATTGCCTGTGGCGTTGGAATTGTGTAGAATCGCTCTTAATGGGTAAGAGGTCACTACAACAACTCGGTGTGCTTGAAAGTAGTGGCGCAGTTTCCTGGACGCAATAAGTATTGCATAGATAAGCTTATGCGTCTCAAGATACCTGGCCTTTGCCTCGTGGAGGACTTCACTGACGTAGTAGACTGGCTTTTGGACGGTCCGGACCCTAGTTCCTGGGTCCGGTTCGCCCTTGTCCACCGCATCTGTCCCTTGGGCCCCCAGTGATTCTGGGCTCCCAATGGGATGAGGCTCCTCCGGGCCTGCCTGTGCGGGGCCCGGACCTTCAAGCTGGGGTGAGGCTGACGGGCCCCCGTGTCCGGGGTCCGGCTCACCATCCTTGGCCAAGAGGACCTTAGTGCTCCCCTGGCGGGTTTGCTCCATCCTTTCGGCGACCAGCACCATGCTGACCGCCTCCGCAGATGCAGCAAGATACAGAAACAACGGCTCACCGGGTTCTGGTGCCACCAATACTGGCAGCGAGGTGAGGTGCTGCTTCAGCTCCTGGAAGGCCTGTTCAGCCTCTTCGGTCCATGAAAATGGACCGGACCTCCTCAACAGCTTGAAGAAGGGAAGGGCCCTCTCAGCCAGCCTCGATATGAAGCGGCTAAGAGCAGCGAGAGATCCAGTAAGCTTCTGGACGTCCTTGATGCGGCCAGGAGGCCTCATTGCTTCGATCGCCTTGATCTTGGCTGGGTTTGCCTCGATGCCTCGATGCGAGACCACGAAACCCAGCAGCTTCCCTGCTGAGACGCCGAAGATGCACTTCTCTGGGTTCAGCTTCGTGCGGGTGGCGCGAAGACGGTCGAAGACGAGGGACAGGTCCTCCACTAGTGTTGATCCTACCCTAGTCTTGTTGAGGTTGGTGTAGTCGATGCACATCCGGAGCTTCCCGTTGGCTTTTGGGACGACGACCGGATTGGCCAACCACTCGGGATGGTGGACCTCCTCGATGAAGCCAGCGTGTAGGAGCTTGTGGACTTCTTCGCGGATGAAGTTCTGCCGCTCCACAGACTGCTTCCGAGGTTTTTGGCGCACCGGCGTGGCGTCGGGGTAGATCCTCAGATTGTGCTCGATCACTTCCCTGGGGATCCCGGGCATCTGCGACGGTTCCCAGGCGAACACGTCGACATTTGCCCGGAGGAAAGCGATGAGCGCGTCTTCCTATTTCTCCTCCAGGTTCCCCGCGATGCGGGTGGTCCTGGTGGTGTCTGCCCCAATCTGTACCGACTTCACGGGAACTTGGTCCGGATCAGATGGTTGGACCTTGGAAGCCTTTGCAGGCGCCCTGGGTTGCGAGGTGGACGGATCCTCCTCGGAGCGTGCAGCCTCTGCCGCCAGAGTGTGCAGTCTCTCAACTGCAGCAACGGCAGCGGTGCGGTCGCCCTGCACGGTGAGGACTCCGGCAGGGGAAGGCATCTTCAAGACCAAATACCCATAGTGGGCAATGGCCATGAAGCGGTAGAGTGCCGGTCGGCCAATGATAGCGTTGAACGGGAGGTTCACCTCCGCAACATCAAACATGACGCTTTCTGTGCGGAAGTTTTCCTCGGTCCCGAACGTGACCGGCAATGTGATGCTCCCCAGGGGGAACACCGGATGTGGGCCCACTCCGGAGAATGGGCGAGAGGGAGTCAGCTTGGACTCTGGGATCTGCAGCTGCTTAAATGCTGCATAACTGATGACGTTGAGGCCAGCCCCACCGTCAATCAGCACGTGGTAGAGCCTCACGTTGGATATGACAGGAGCAGTGACTAAAGGTAGCACACCAGCTCCAGCCATATTCTCCGGGCAGTCGGATGGCCCGAAAGAGATGGTGGTGTTCATCCACCTCTGGTGCGGCGCCGCCCTGGGGACCCCCGGCTTCACCGAAAGGACCTCCCGGCGAAGGGTCTTCACGTCCCGCCGGGAGACAAGCTCCCAGCTCCCGCCATACATCACGTACAGCTTCTTGCGGCGGTCGCCGTTGTCGGAATCGGAGTCGTCGTTGTGATAGACGCCCTTCAGCTCTCGAGCGGGGGATTGGTACCCCAGCTCCTTCTCCCCGGCTGCGGCTCTGCTGTCAGAGGCCTTCTCCTTGCCGGCCCGCTGGCGAGGAGGGGGTGAGTCATCCTTAGAGGACTGCTCCCGCCGCCCACTGACCCGTTTCGCGAGCTTTTGGATCTCGCGGCAGTCAGCAGCGCTGTGGCGAGCGGTGGGATGCACTGGGCATGAACCTCCGCTTCCACCTTGCGGGCGAGGGCGTTTGCCGTGTGTATTCTGGCCCCCAGCCGCTGCCGCCGCTGCCGGCGCCGCTGGTGGCGCTGCTGCTGCAACGACTGGTCCGCCAGAATGCGGCTCCCCACGACCCCGGTTCTTCTTCTTCTTCTTGCCACCGCCCTGAGCGGTAGCGCTGGAGCCACCAGCCTTGGTGTCTCCGTCTTGGGGAGCTGAGTGCCATGCACGGCCCTCGGCGGCCCTGGCACACTTGTCTGCCAGGGAGAAAAGCGTAGTGACGCTTTCCACCTCGTGCGTCGCCAGCTTCTCGAGCATCTTCTCATCACGCACCCCCTGACGGAAAGCAGTAATAATAGATGCATCTGAGATACGAGGAATGGTACCCCGTACCTTAGTGAAGCGCGAGATGAAAGCCCGAAGCGTTTCCCCGGGTTTTTGCCTCACGGCGTGAAGGTGTGCCTCCACACCATGCTGCTGGTAGGCGCTGGCGAAGTTCGCTGTGAACCTTGCACAGAGCTCTTCCCAGGACTGGATCGTCCCAGGTGTGAGGTTCATGAGCCAGGTCCGGGCTGGCCCAGACAAGGCTACATGAAAGTAGCTTGCCATGACGGCGCCGTTGCCACCAGCTGCTGTGATGGCGGTAACGTACACCTGCAGGAATTCCGACGGGTTAGTAGTACCGTCGTATTTTTCCGGCAAGTGGGGGCGGAACTTGGGTGGCCACGCCACGGCGCGGAGGTGCTCCGCAAGCGCAGCACAGCCCACCCCGGCCACCGGTGCCCCTGGCTGAATCCGGGCGTTCACCGGAGGCCTGGGTGCCGCCGCGTCCAGATCGACATTGAGGTTGCGTCCCTCAATGTTGAGACGGCGCTCTCGCGCCCTCTCGACAGCGATGCGGGCATCCTCCCCCGCGCGCCGGCGGTTGAGCTCCGCCCGCAAGTCTTCTGTTCGTGCACCCCTCACGGTGGGGGAGCGCACAGATGCCGACGCACCGCCCTGACGCTGGTGGTAAGGTACCACCGCGTTGCCAGGCGGAGGTCGTTGCCCAGTCTTTGCAGAACTGGGGGAGGCCTGAGCCAGGTGGAGGAGACGGTCGACGTCGTCTCGCCACTGCCTCAGGGCGTCTGGCGAGGCTGCCTCAGCCGGAGGGTTGCGAAGCAACTCCCTAGCCGCGGCTAGAGCTCCGCCGCTCGCAGTCTGTGAGGGGGCCCTTGATGGGCGCCCTGACTCTTGCCGGCGGGCGGCTCGCGCCACCGCCAACGGTGGCTGCTCCACAGGCACGGTTGCCCCTGGAGCAGGAACGCGAGGGGCGTGTGGCGTGGAGGACGCCACCCCCTCCGTCATCTCCACGTCGTCCACACGAACCATGGGGACGAAGAGGATGATGAAATGCGACCAGCTAGCGTCCCCTACCTGGCGCGCCAAATGTCGTGGTGTTGCAAACCACGGCCGGGTGGCGGAAGGCACCCGCCCTAGCCCAGAGGGTGTGTACTCAGGGGGTAGCTAGTCTTAGATCGATCTCCCTCCAGAACACAAGAAACACAGCAGGATTTAGAGTGGTTCGGGCCGCCGGAGCGTAATACCCTACATCCACTGTGTGTTGTATTGCCTTCCCACAAGCGTGAGGAGGTGCGAGAGCTTGAGTCTGTATGGATGTGTCCTGTGCACAGCGAGCGCCTCCCTTTTATATCTCAAGGGGGCGCGTACACAGTCGTTGGATCCCCGACAGGTGGGTCCAATCGATGTAGTATAACCTAACACACTGTTCATGCATTATGGCGTCGCAGGCAAAGGAGATCTTTCTCTTGGATTCCCTCGCCTGCTCCCGGAGCCCTTCGTCCATCATGTCCCAGCGTCGTCTTGTCAGGTCGGGCCCGTCGCAGCTAGTGACACCGCCCGTCACATTGCTTAAGCGGGCGGTGTAGCTTGCGGCGTAGGCGGCATGATGGAAAAGTGCCGTGCTGTCGTATCCGTTTAATGCTACAGGCGGGCTCTGCGCGGGCGCGGCTCAGGCGGCTGCACTGTGCTCCTTGGTAATACGCGGCGCGCAGCGGGGCCTGACAAAAGGCTGTCTTGTGTACCACGGCGGCAGAGCACGCCTTGTCTATCGCATTAAATGCGGTAGGTGGGCGAGTCTTCCTCCGGAAGGCTCGCGCACGATCCCACGCCTCCGGGACACGTGGCGGCTTCGGACCCCTACACGGTGAGGGGAGTCCGGACGGGCGTAGGAGGTCCCGGACCCCTCTGGGGGTCCGAGGCTTCGGCGGTCAGCTTGGAGCTTCCCTTCCATGGAGACACGTGGCGCCACCGGACCCATCCTCAGGCGGGGAACGGTCCGGGGCCGTTGGCCTGGTGAGGGAAAAAGCCTGGCCTGTGGGGCCTGGCTACTCCGTCTCTCCCGCGCAGCTACGGATAACTACGCGGGTCCTGCTTCCCTGCAGTAAGAGTGGGTATCCCTGCTGCAGGGTACCGACAATCTAAGTATCGGATTCTAAAAGGGCTGGTCTCTAAACTTATACAATTTTAAGCTACAAATATATAAGAGCCAACTCGAATTGTAAAGAGACCACTAGAATCATGAGCCGTTACCACCTCTAATGACGATACATGATTTGATGAATAGCTAGCTCCAGCAGATCATCAGATCCAGCGTGGTTGTAGTAAAGTAATTAAATATGGAGTTGCAAGTACCTGCCGTCGTACATCACCAATGCAAAGCACCACATGCATGCATCGGGGTGCGACTTGCTAGGCGGTGCAATTTGGTTAGTTGGATGCATGCATCGCGGTGCGACTTGCTAGGCTATATATAGTGTGATTGATTACTTAGGCTATTCCTAATCTGGCAGGGAGTTATACATGGTCAGTACAAGCTAGACTATGGGAAGTCTTTAGACCCATGTTTGGTTGGTTGCGTTGTAACTTCTTGCTCTGGCTAGATTGTATTTGGTTGGCTGCACAAGAAATTGGTTTGCACTGTTTGTAGGCTGACTTGCACTGTGTAATGCAGTTCGGCCCACAAAGATGGTGCACGAGCCTTATGCAGGCCGCATAACCGGAGATGGAGCTCAACTCTATCTCCAATGAATCTAATGGAGCCCCCCCCCCCCCCCCCCCCCCCCCCCCCCCCCCCCGGCCCCACGTTGGATCCGCCCCTGTCTGTCTGCAGGTGCCCCGGTCGTCGCCGTCCTCCGATCCTTCGCCACGCTCGCACGCAAAGTTGGCCGCGCAGGTCCCGCCGCCCCGGCAACGAACCACCAGCTCCGATCCGGTCAACGTGTAGCTCGAGATCATCGATGTTTGTGTAATTAAGCAAGCAAGCAAACAAACAAAGCCGGGCCGGGCCGCCATGGATCATCAGTTATTAATTAAGAAGCGAAGAAGAAGATGGTGTTGCATTGGTGGATGCAACGCTGATCGATCAAGTTATTGGGGATCTAGCAAGCAGATGCCGGTTTCTGCATGCATATGCATTGCATTGCAAGGAACTAGTGTTTTTAATTTCTAGGTAATACGGACTAGTCCTAGAAGCCAACTTCTCCTCTTCCTTGGTGCGTGCGACTGCGAGTTGGTCGGTATTATGTTTTTCTATATATAGACACACACACACTGATGCCTCAGCAATCGTGCTGCAAGGAACACTTTAATCCCAATCAGCACTGTTAGTTACTAGTAGTTAGTTACCCTGTGAGCTAGAGTAAAATAAAGAGCTGGCAGCCTCAACATCTGCCCAAAACAAATCGCATTCGTACAAGACAAAGGGGGTGTTTAGTTAGTGAAATTTTTTGGATCAAAGGTCACATCGATTGTTTGACCAGATGTCGGGAGGGTTTTTTGTACACTAATTAAAAAACTAATTGCAGAACTCACTTGGAAACCACGAGACGAATCTTTTGAGGCCTTTGACCGTGTCATTAGCACATGTGGGTTACTGTATCACTTATGGCTAATCATGCACTAATTAGGTTTTAAAAATTCGTCTCGTCGTGTACATCCAAACTGTGTAATTAGTTTTGTTATTTAATTACATTTAGTGCTTCATACATGTGTTTAAATGGGAGGTGAAAATTTTTGGGAAATAAACGGCCCCAAAACACCTCAGCTGAACATCCCATCCAATCAGTCGCGGTCGCCAACTCAGCCATGCCCTGCACACTGATGAGAGCTACTACTAGCTAGCTAGCTTTGGCCGCAATCTCGACGCGCCAAATCCAACGCACCCAATTGCATTGGCTACATGCTACCAGGCCCGTATCTAAGCACGTGCGAGCCGTGCGACCGCACAGGGCCCCCAAATTTGAAGGGCCCCCAAAATATTAGATATACATTAGATATAGTCATGTAAATACTTTAATTTAGTTAATTATTGATCCAATTTGTAGCAAAATATGGCCCAAATTGCTCCTAAAAGATAAATCATTGTAGGCGTATCACTTATCACTTCCTTTTACATGGGTGCTACTCGGGGTCAGGTGTGTGATCTCGAGTGGACCTATCACAGCACCACAACCTCTCCAGGATTCCATATTTTGAACATAAAATCGGCCTAATAAACCAGGCCCCTCAATGCTTTGTTGCTAAAACAAACTTTTTTTGGAAAATTTTTTGTTGCTCAAACAATAACAATTGTTCCAGCAATAAAAGAAATTATTCCGGAACAAAAAATAGTTATTAGACCTTTTGTGATGATTTAACTGCCAGTCACACGTGTGACTTCTAATATTTGTGCTTTCACACAGCACATCGCGCTTATCACGCTTGCCGGCTGCTATCGCTTGGTATTCGCAATCCTGCACTAGGCCACTAGGGTCCAGTCCATTTTTCGCACAGGGCCCTCGAATTTGCCGGTACGGCCCTGCATGCTACAATATGGAATGGAAGTGTTTGCCATGGCCACCGGCTCCTTCAAGAGCTGTACCAAACGGCTCCGGCTTCAAACAGCTTTAGGAGCTATTTTCTCGTGTGAAACAGTGGAGTCGGAGCCATTTTAAAAATTATGGCTCCTTCAAAATGGCTTCAACTCCTTGAGAGAAACATGCAGGAGGAGCCCTGCTAACACCCCTACCTATAGAGCAGATGCTATTGTGCTGCTAAACTTACCCTAGCTAGCTAGCTCCTAGACTCCTTAGCCACCGCATCCACTAGGCAGTGCAAATGATGAGCATATAGGTAACAGCCTGAGCCTTTTCCTTTTTCTTGTAGCCCACCCTATCTTCACCAACTTTTGGCACAAATGCGCATCCAGCCAGCCCAACAATGCAGCTTTTGTTGTTATTTGATAATTAATGTTCAATCATGAACTAATTAGACTTAAAAGATTTATCTCGTCATTTACAGTTGAACTATATAATTAGTTATTTTTTTCAACTGCATTTAATGCTCTATGTATGTATTCGAAAATTCGATGTGATGGCTACTGTAGGAAAATTTTTGGGAACTAAACAGGGCCTTATATACTAGAATCAATAAAAGAGGGAGCCAATAAACAGAGACCATTAGTTGATGCGTATCTTATCATTAGGCCTCAGTCGTATTTCATCGATGTATATAAGTTGCCAGGGTATGTTGTAATGTCGCTTGCACGTTTGGTTGTTAGACCAATGTACGGTTTCATTGTACAGTGTTATCAAGACTATAAACTTGATAACCGAACTAGAGGACATTACTCTTATAATTAACCTGCCATATCAACAAATTTGATATTACTCTTATAATTAATCTGCCATATCAACAAATTTGCCGTTGTGGTATGACATCTAATGCTTAACGCTTAAGAAACCCGAGTTTATTATTATACACACCTCCAATCTGCGGCAGCACCGCAGCAATACGCTAGCTACACGTGTTGCCCCACCAACAAGTCCATCCGGGTCCAAGGCGTTTCATGATTTGCTAATTTTTTTATTTCACTTTGAGATGCCAATTTGACTGCAATTGTTTAGCTTCATCCATTCATTCATTGCCAGGATCGAGATGAAAACAGTGATCTCTGCCTCGATGAACACCTTGTTGTGTTCCATTAAAAAGAGGAAATTTGCCAGAAACGATTAGCAAAGGTTTGTAATCTTCTCCGGCCCAGCAACTTGCAACAGCCCAAAAGGCCCACTTCAGTTATGTAATTGGTCGGAAATCTTGCAAGGGTGAAGATGTCCACTCACCAGAAATTAGGAAGATACACTTAACAGGGCAAATGTGTTATTGGAAAGGTCACTCACTAGTTTAGCTCATGCCAATTCAAGCAATATCAGGTTTAGCACGCACACATCATCAACAATTACAGGACTTGCTCAAAGCATCGAAGACACCTTGAAGAGTAGCATCTTGTACAAGCACAACCTTTTCCCTTGATTTAGAACCAGAGCCAATGGATACCTCTCTTTTCTTCACCCCAAGTACCTGAAGATTTCACACAGATTCTATGTATTGCAATTTTTTCCGCCAGATGGGCAGAGGAAAAAAATACTAGATGATCCAAACGTTGACAGCATCGTCTATATTATCATAGTTCATAAGTTGTCGCCATTCTAGATGAAAGCTTAATACTAGCATGAAAGGGTGTAGTCTAACCCTCTGCATTTTTATTCATGAACTTAGTAGTCACATTGAGCACTATTCTCAATCATATAGCTTGTTGCCAATCTTGTTTTGTCCATGACTTTAACCCCTTGAATTGCAGTTTGACAATGTAACGGATAACAAAAATGATAATTGTTCATGTCTAAATCAGCATCAGTGTTGCTATAGTTTTCTTTGCATCCCAAAACCAAGGGCGCAAGCACTAAGACAAATAACGCTACCCAATTGAGTACTTGCGCAATTCAATGCAGCCTTCCTTCAGGTGCCGAGTAAGAGAAGTCGATTACAGAGCTACCAGTATTATCAAATTTACAGTTAGGCCCTGTTTAGTTCCCAAAAGGGAAAATTGAATCCATAGCATTAAAAGATCGAAAGTTTAGAAAAATACCATTGAAAGATTGAGAGTTGGAAAAATACCATTGAAAGATTGCTCTGTTATCCATATCTACCATTCACGTTATCTCTCCGTTATTGCTCGTCATGGGCCGGTCTGTGCTTCTCCGGAACTTCACTCACCTCCCCCAAAAGTCCACTCATCTCCCCCATCCATCACCGCACGTCCGCACCTCCGCCGTTGCATCTGTTTCGTCTCCGCCTCCGGCCTCCGGCGAGCACACACAGACGGCGGAGCACCCCTGCAAAGGTTGCTCGCACGCGGCAGCGGTGGAGCTGCGGCGCGAAGCTCACCTGCCCGCGATTCGCTCGTGTGTGGTGGCGGTGAAGGTCCGCGCGGTCGGAGCTGGCTCGCGCGTGTCTGAGCACCCCCGCGAAGCTTGCTCGCTCACGGCGGAGCTCATGCTCCCACCCACGAGCGGTGGCGGGGCTCGCGGCTCAAGCGCGCACGCCCAGGGCGGAGCTCACGCTCCCGCCCACAGGCGGGGGCAGAGCTCACGGCTAAAAGGCAAGTTCGATTAGTTGTGCAGCCAGGAGGGCTAGTTCGGGATCAATTCGCACCAATCTTGCTTCCAGATGTTCGATCTATAGTGCATAGGAAGTGAATCAGCATGATTGGTCTAGTCTGAATTAGTTTATTGGAGTTTCCATCGATCTTGTTTTCAACGTTTCCTCTAGCTGCTCGAACGATATCGGGGGCGTGGAGGACTGCGGGGTGTGCGTGCAGCTACAGGAGCTGTGGGGACTGGGGGTGCGAGGAGCGCCGGCAGGGAGGACGCGGCCAAGAAAAGCAAGCCGCCGCCGCCTAGCGAGGACCATGGAGGGCACGACCCAAGATGAACAGTAGGCAAGAGTTCTAAGTTAACGTGGGAGATAACGTGAATGCTAGATATCAATAATGGAGCAATCTTCCAATGTTATTTTTCCAACTTTCAATCTTTCAATGGTATTTTTCTAAACTTGTGATCTTTTAGTGGTATGGATCCAATTTTTCCTTCCCAAACATCGAATTTTCGGACACATGCATGGAGCATTAAATGCGGTTGAAAAAATAACTAATTACATAGTCTAACTGATTAGCACGAACTAAATCTTTTAAGTCTAATTAATCCATAATTAGATATTATTTGTCAAGTAACAAGAAAATGTGATCAAAACCCAAAGTTTTTCACCAACTAAACACACCCTTAGTTTGAAGAGGGGTTAGGTTAAAGTCATCCACTCTGCTGATCCGAGGTAAAATTATAAACGCATTTCGAAAGAAGATTATATTTCCATTAAGCGAGGATCACAAGTCAATTCAAGTCGATCTAATGTTTTGCAAGTGCAGCCAACTGCTCACCGAGCTGATGAAGTCTACAAGCGCGGCGTTGGCCTCGCCATCCCTCGCTGGTGCGTCGATCTGGACACCAACCGCCTCGTCCCCGATCTCTGCAAAATCCACGCACACCTTGAGGGTCCGCGCCTGAGCATGGAGAATCTGAGATTAATCAAGGGGCAAAACCGACCTGTGATGGTGGCGACCTTGGAGCCAGGCTTGGCGTGGATCGAGATGGCTACGGTCGACGGCGGCATCAACCGGAGGCAGCCCGGGAACCCACCTCGGCCGGCGTCTGCCCTTTGGCCTTTCCTCGGCGTTTTTTTCATTTTTATATTAAAAAAAAACAAAATTTCGAAAATATATGCTGAATAGTGAAAATTTCAAAACTAGGTGCCTGTCGCTCCCCTAATGGTCGACAGGGTGCCTGTCTGGGCGACAGGACCTAAATGTAAAAAAATTATATTTAGGTCCTGGCGCCTAGGGCGCATTAAATAGTAAATTTGTAAAATCAATAAAAAATCGTAGAAAAATCAAAAAATACAAACTCAACTGTTCTGGATTCTATGAAACAAGATATACAACTTTTGTTACATAAAGTTTTTCATTTGATCAATGTATCTTGCTTTATTTTAAATACCAGTTTAATGCACTTTTATTTAAATCTCAAGATCCATCCTTTGGATGCATGTCATCTTTGCCCAGAGTGTTGCATATGGTGAGCATAGGCTTGTACAAAATTGGTAGGTCCAGAAAACATTTCTAGAATAAGTTTTTAAATTAGATCTTGCAATATGTCTAGTTTAAATGAGTTATTTATCCATGCTGCTATACTGAGTATTAGAAGTCATAACTTTTACAGTACCATTATTTTATTTCCTAAGAGCTATAAAAAATTGGTAAATTTTAGATAAGCACAACTAGACCAAATAAATTATTTCAGATTTTTCTAGGCACAAGAACTATTTTTCTTGATTTAGATACATTGATCAAATGAAAACCTTTATGTAACAAAAGTTGTAGATCTTGTTTCATAGAATCCATAACAGTTGAGTTTGTATTTTTTTGATTTTTCTATGATTTTATATCGATTTTACAAGTTCACTGTTTAATGTGCCCTTGGCGCCAGGACCTGAATGTAATTTTTTTTTACATTTAGGTTCTGTCGCCCACTGGATTGGCGACAGGCAGCCTGTCGCCCCCGTCGCCAATTAGGGGGGCGACAGGCACAAAATTTCCCTATTCGACATATATTTTTGAAATTTTGTTTTTTTTAAAATATAAAAATGAAAAAATGCCCTTTCCTCGCTTGCCCGGAGCCATCTTTATTTTTGAGAGAACCGGGATTTCATTTCACATGTAAAGGTTTACATTGCAACTCTTACAAACACACCCTTGGAAAATGAAAAATTACATTTTGGTCCACCCAAGGGCCTCCCGGTCGTCTTCGTCACCGGCGCAAGGAGCCGCCCCTCGACGCTCCACCACCACCCCAAAGGTTGGAAGATGAAGCCGTCAAGGCTGCAGCTTGAAGCCAAAGCCCATCTCAACGAAGAAACGAAGTTTTTGACTGCCTCACCGAGTAGCACGCCAAAATCATCGACGTGCCGTAGATCCACTAAACGCACAAGCAGGAACTGATGACCGCTGCCCGGAGCCATCTGGTTGGTATTCTGGTGGTCTCCGCGGTCCGGCCTGGAGTCGTTCCCGGCTCAATTGGGCCCACTAATCACTATTATGGACATGGGCCGACATGGGCTGGGCCGAATAGGCCATCAAACAAACAATCACTTGCGGTAGTGTGGTGTGGCTATGCCTAATACTAACAGGCAGCAATGGCGGCTCTGCAAGCTACGCCGCTCAAAACCCTAGCCTTCTCCCGCCGGCGAGCCGGCAGCGCGGCGCTGCGCCCGCGGCAGATGGCTTCCTTCCGGTGCTCCGCCGCCGCGAGGAGCTACAACATCACGCTCCTCCCAGGGGACGGCATCGGGCCGGAGGTGGTCGCCGTCGCCAAGGACGTTCTCTCCCTCGCCGGAGCACTCGAAGGCAAGCTGATTCGTCCACATCCAATGCCTTAGCTTGAAGTCCGTTAGTATCGGCAGGACGATGAGCCCCTGTTTTTTCATCTTCCGGCACAGGCGTCGAGCTCCGGTTCCAGGAGAAGCTGATGGGCGGCTCGGCGCTCGATGCCACCGGCGTGCCGCTCCCCGACGAAACGCTCGCGGCAGCGAGGGATTCTGAAGCCGTCCTCCTCGGAGCCATAGGGGGGTGAGTTGGTGGCTGTTTCAGCAGCAGTCCCAGTAGTGACTGACTGCAGCAAAGTGCATTTGGTTTGTTCACAACTCCCCGACTCCGTTCTCATGTTGTCGATGTAGGTATAAGTGGGATAACAATGAAAAGCACCTCAAGCCTGAGACAGGCTTGCTCCAGCTCCGTGCTGGCCTCCGTGTGTTTGCCAATCTGCGTCCAGCTGCGGTACTGCCGCAGGTATACCAAAGCCACATCTTAGCATATATGTATTGTGGCTCTTTGGTTGTTTAACTGATCTGCAAATCGTAGCTAGTAGATGCATCTACGTTGAAGAAAGAGGTAGCTGAAGGTGTTGACATCATGGTTGTCAGAGAGCTTACTGGAGGTAATGTTGACCAAATTCTGTTCAAACATGAGCCAGGAGTTTTGTTTCATTTTCAATACAATATCTGCGAGTGCACTCTGATAAACCTTGTGCTTGCCAATAGCAATAACTTGTAATCCTCCATGGCAGGGATATACTTTGGCAAACCTAGGGGTTTTGAAACAAATGACAACGGAGAGGAAACTGGCTTCAACACAGAAGTTTATTCAGCTTCTGAGGTGACTCCACCCTAATCCTTCGCTGTCTCCTAAAAAAATGTTTTTAAAAAGTGCCATCCATTTTAACATTCATGCCTTCAGTGGAACTAATTGGAGATGGCAGGATATCATTTCTGGGAGAATATCTATAATGTACACAGAATTTTTTTATTTGATAATATATTTTTTTATTGAAGAATGCATTCTTGTATAAAATTTCTTTTGAAAGGTTCTTTTGTACAGTTTTGATCCTTGGCGATGATGTGATGTTTCATCCACAGATTGATCGCATCGCACGTGTTGCGTTTGAGGTTGCTCGCAAGAGAAGAGGGAAACTATGCTCAGTTGATAAGGCAAATGTCCTGGAGGTACTGTATTATGCTTGTCCCAAATGTTGGAATGTTACTTGATCTTTTTAATTTGAATTGAAGCTCCATCCTTTTGATACATGGTATAAAGGATCTGTAGAATTCATTCATGTACATCATCTTTTAGCATTATGCTGGCACTAGAATACCTGTTGGAAAGTTATAACTCTTTGCTCCAATATTATTGTAGGCATCCATGCTTTGGAGAAGAAGGGTGACTGCACTATCTTCTGAATTCCCTGACATTGAACTCTCGCACATGTATGTCGACAATGCTTCAATGCAGCTTGTTAGGAATCCTAAGCAGGTTTGTTTGTTTTCCTGTGTGATTCATTGCGCTCTGGCTATTATCTGTTTTCCTGTGTGAGTCGTTGCATCCTGGCCAAATTAGTAAATTTCCTGTATCACTGCAGTTTGACACAATTGTCACAAACAACATTTTCGGTGACATATTATCTGATGAAGCATCAATGATTACGGGAAGCATCGGAATGCTTCCGTCTGCCAGTGTTGGTGAATCGGTAATAGGCTCCCTCCAATTCTCTCGATCCCTCTAGATCATTTATGGAATATTCTGCTGAAAATTTGGATGTACAACCCTTCCCCAGACCCCGCACAGTGCGGGAAGCCTACGGCACTGGGTACGCCCTTTTTTTACAGCTCAAGAGGTGGTTATGTTTCTGTGCAGGGACCCGGTCTTTTTGAACCTATTCATGGCTCTGCTCCTGATATTGCTGGGCAGGTTAAGATGGCTTCTATTTTTTTTAATTAATTCTTATGACACTGGGTTGGCTTAATGTATGTAGCTCTGTTTGAATTTGCTTCCTCTCTTGTTATTTGTTGTGTGCAGGACAAGGCCAATCCATTAGCTACAATTCTTAGTGCAGCAATGCTACTGCGATATGGCCTTGGAGAAGAAAATGCTGCAAAGAGAATTGAAGCTGCAGTTACAGAAACTCTGAACCAGGGATTCCGAACTGGTGACATATATTCTCCTGGAACGGTAAGATGAATTTGTGACAGAACTCTTTAATTATTGATGAATCATATGGTTCCATTTCTTCCAGAATTTACTGTGTTTAGCATTGCTTAATTATTTTAAGGGAAGTGTTTATTTCTTCCTTTTCTTTGCTGTATGATAAACGGGTAAATCTTGTTAACTTCATATTGTGTATGCTTAATTTCAAGTAGTTGGTAATCACTTAGGAATCATCTTCTCGTATGTACTTATGTATAAGGAATGTGGTAGGCCTACGCCAGTTTAGACTGCCAAGTTGGTGTGGAGGAAACTAGTACCAAGTTTGCAAAGCTGGCAATGGTGTTTCATTTTGGTTTACCTCTTTTCTGGAAACTTATGCTCTCAATTACAGACACTGGTTGGATGCAAGCGGATGGGGGAGGAAGTCTTGAAGACAGTGGAGTCAGAAAAGGCGGTGGCTGCTATAAACTGATGCAAGTTGGTATAGCTGTATACCTGTGAAATGAGGTTGGAAGTTTGTTAGAAGTTGAGCCTTCTGAAAGAGTGCATGGCATATGGATTGTTGATTTTATTGGCTGCCGTTGAATTGATTGGGCCGTCTCTTTTTCGCTTTGTTGCTTGTTGGACTACCAAGGTCGTCCATGATGTTGGTGTATGGTATGACTGTTGTCCAATAAATGGGGATAGTTCCCATTAGAGCATGTTCAATAATAGAGGCTGTTATTGTCTCTTAAGTTTATAAAAGACACCTATAAAATGACTCATACAATATGTTGACTCTTTGTCTCTTCCAATGAGCCAATGATCACTCTCTTTCTCGCTCTCCACTTCATTTACTGTAACTGTCTATGAGCGTATGAAGAGGTGGCTCTTACATAAGTGTCTTTTCTCCAATTTTTTGCTTTTTTTTCTCTCTCTCTGCCATGTAAGCAAACAAAGGGCTATAAGCCCCTTGTTGTACTTGCTCTTATGCCAGCCGAGAAAGGAGGCTGGATCTTGTCCAATAACTGAGCATCTGGTTGCCGCTGATCAGATCAGATCGAAATAGAATTAGAGAAAGGGAATACAATGTCAGATTTGGGCGGGCGCAGTGCCGTTGAGTCACCAGTAGTCCCTACAGGAGCACGCGCCCAGCTCAAACCGATGGAACCTGTTGGCGTCTCTCACCACCAACACCCTCTTGAGGACGGCAGACAAGCCCTTGAAGAAGTCATGGCAGTCCCCGCACACCCGCAGGTTCTTGTACACCCTGATCACCTTCTCCTGTCCGCCGCCATTGCGCAGAAGCCACAGCCCGACGGCGAGCCGCTCGCTGTGCACCCTCAGGCTCTCTGCACGCGACTCCTCGTCGACGTCGTGCAGCGCAAACTGCGCGTCTGCGCTGTACCCGAGTTGCTCCCGCATCCTCCTCTCGACGTCCCTCAGGACGCGGCGGATGTCGCTGGCCTCCGGGTGCGTGTCGTCGCCGCCGCCATAGAAGAAGTGCAGCTCCTTGTCGAGCTCCACCCAGCTGCACCCGCCCTGCTTCTTGAGCCCCCTGCGCCTCATGGCGTCTCTTACCTTGTGGCACGCACGCCAGTCGCCGGCCTCCGCGAAGATGTTGGACAGCATGACGTAGTTCACCGGGTTGTCGCCGTCGATGGCAAGGAGGACGCCACCTGCCTCCCTGCCCACGGCGACGTCCTTGTGCACCCTGCAAGCGCTCAGGAGCGTCTGCCATATGCCCACGGTCGGCTCCACGGGCATCGTCAGGATGAGGCCTTTTGCCTCCCTGAGCTCTCCGGCGCGGCCGAGGAGGTCGACCATGCACGCATAGTGCTCTGCTTTTGGTCTCACCCTCCTGCGTTCCTGTAGGATCCTTGAGAAGTACAGCCGGCATTCCTCGACAAGGCCGGCGTGGCTGCACGCCGACAGCAACGCCAGGTAGGTCACCTCGTCAGGCTCGACGCCATCTGCTCGCATCTGCTCGAACATGCCGATGGCTTCACGGCCGAGCCCATGCTTTCCCAGGCCATTGATCATCGCCGTCCACGAGACGACGTTCCTCGCCGGCATCTCCTGGAACAGCCGTTCTGCCTCGTCGATCAGCCCGCACTTGAGGTACATGTCGACCATGGAGTTGCCCAGTGACACGTCCAGCCCGGCCGGGTTCTTGACAGTGTAGCAGTGAACTTGCCTGCCCTGCTCGACCAGCGCAAAATCCGCCAACACGCCGACCACACCGGACAGAGCATGGGCGTCAGCTCGGACGCCGGAGCTCCAGAACCGCCGGAACAGCTCCATTGCTTCCCTCACCTGCCCCTCCTGCGCGTGGCCGACGACCACCGTCGTCCACTGGATGGCGTTCTTCCTCTCGAGGCGCTCGAACACCTGCATTGCCACCGGCAGGCACCGGCATTTGGCGTACAGGTCCACCAGCGCGCCGGCGAGGATGGCATTGGAGGCCGTGGAGAACCCTCTAGCCATCATGGCCGCATGAACCTGCGCGCCCTGGCGTGCAGCGCCAAGGCCGCTGCAGGCTTTGAGCAAGCTGGCAAAGGTGAACTCATCCGGCTCCTCCCCGTGCTGCATCTCCCGGAACACGAGCAGCGCGTCCCTGCCATGGCCGGCGTGCGCGTACCCGGAGATCATGGCGTTCCAGGTGACGAGGTTCCTGAAGGCGGTTCCGTCGAAGACTCGCCGTGCGTCGCCGATCCTGCCACCCTTGGAGTACATAAGCACCAGCGAGTTGGCGACGACGTGGTGCTCCTGGTACCCCGTCCTGACGCAGACTCCGTGGATCCAGACTCCGGCGCTCGTGTCGCCGGCAACGCAGCAGGCCTTGAGGCTCGCGGAGAGCGTGTACTCATTCGGCGCAGCCTCGGAGGAGGCCCGCATCTCGCCGAGCAGCCTGAGGCACTCCCTGGCCTCCCCGTGCTGCAGGAAGCCCACCATGAGCGCCGTCCAGGAGACCACGTTCCTACCGGGCATTCCGTCGAACACCTCGGCTGCCATGGCCAGCTTCCCGCACTTGGCGTACATGTCGATCAGGTTGTTGCTCAGCATGGTGTCCGACCCGAACCCCAGCTTCGTTAGGGCGGCGTGCAGCTGGATGCCGCCGCGGAGGGCCGAGCTTTTCGCGCTTGCCCTGAGGAGATCGGCGATCATCTTCCGCCGCTCCATTGGTTTCGTGGGATGTGCACGAAATGCCACTGCAGCTCATGCAAACAGCTCGGCTCTGCTGGCTACTGGATCACGAGGGGCCAGGGGCAAACTATAGCGGGTGACTGATTCTGGCCTGCTTTCCTAGGCTCTGCCTGGTTATTGCGGAGCGGGCACAAGGCTTCTTCAGCAGACATGGAGATTTTTTTTTTTTGAAGGTCACCGGGAGGGGAGAGTGTCCCCCACCTGAATTTCATTGCAGTGGCCCTGAACGGCCCATCAAATGTTACCAGGGAGATCTTCAGATGTTGATGGGCTCCTCGATCAAAAAATGGGAGAGAACAGATACAGATACAGGTGGCCACAATGCACATGTATCCATTCACATTCTGTGAGCATAAGCATAATCCCGAGGAAACAAGCTCTCTGAAGCTTTACAATACAGAAGACCAAACAATACAGCTTTACAGCATCACATGGTATTGTTGTCTGAACTCCCGTCCATTTCTCAGCGTGGCTGGCGTTCACACTCTGAAGAAGCTGTGGTCGAAGAATTCTTGGAAGGACAGCCTCTTCACTGAAAGATTTGTGCCTCATTATAAGCTGTTCTCACCAAATTATCACGAATTTTGGATGACCTGTGACAGACCTGGATTTGCGCATAGCAGTCTCGTGCACATTTCAACAGAATCAGGACGCAAGCTGAACAGCAGAGGTTTGGAGAACGGAAGAGATGTGCTTCTGTTTATGCATTGAAGTAGCTGAAGATAGACAGACAGAAATTAAGCTCCCAAACATAAGTGATGTATTCACAGTAGATGAACGACTCAGACAAGAGAGAAAGAGGGGCAGCCACCTGAACATTACTTCTGCCGTGGAATGGTGGGTGGCCATTCAAGAGCTCAAACAGGATCGCGCCGATACTCCACATGTCTACCTGCGCACGACAGAGGTTCAGAATTTTTTTTTTTTGAACGATTAGAGGTTCAGATTTCTCATGTCGGTGTGAGCACAAATGTCACTCATACGGTCATACCTTGTCATCGTACTTTTGAAACAGCATCACTTCTGGGGCCATGTACAAACAAGAGCCACAAGCTGTGTCTGCATACTCCCCAGGACGAAGAACCCTGCAGGTCAAAGAGAAAGGACAGCTTAACTACATCTAGATCCCATCTGTTTCAAAAGCCTAATCGTCCTGTACTCCACGCCTGAATTTCCATATTACTGTGTACTTCTGCTACTGTGGTCGAAAAGGATATCTGAAATTTATGAGTGCACCTTGCAAGGCCAAAATCAGATATCTTAAGGATTGCATCGCTGCTTGGAGAAGACAGTAGGATATTCTGCAACATTAGATGGATGGATAATCACAGTATATCAGTTACTGAAAAAAGGTTGCAGATCCATCTCAGTTAGAGAGCAGAAGAGGATGAGAAAAAAAGAAGAAGAGAAAAGTATGCAGCCCCTGGACCTGAGGTTTCAAGTCCCGGTGGACGACATGGTGCCGGCGCAGCACTTGTAAGCCAGCTCCTGCCACAAGGGGCAAGCGCCATTTCTCACACATCACATCCCCAGCCGTGAATTGAATGGGTAGCAACCGATGGAGAACTGAATTACCAATTTGTTTCATGAAATTTCTGGCCACGCGCTCGTCTACCCTCCCGTTGCGCCGGATGAAGGCCGCCAGGTCCCCTCCCTCGCACAGCTCCAGGACGAGGTACAGGCAGCTCTGTGTCTGACGGACCCAAATGGAGAAGAGCGGCGGCGATTGGTACCGTACCGTGCCCGCTGTGCTACTAGAAGAAAATTCTTCCATAAAACGGAAATGGAGTTGTACCTGGATGACATCGATGAGGCGGATGATGTTGGGGTGGCTGACGGCTGCGAGGAAGCGGACCTCGCAGTCGAGGCTGTCGCGGAGGCGGGCGGGGAGGCCGGCGAGCCGCACCTGCTTCACGGCCACGGGCGCACCGGTGGAGCGTGAGACCGCACGCCACACGACCGTGGACGGCGGACGCCCGCCCAGGCGCTCCAGTAGCTCGTAACCGCCCACCGTCGCCGCCGCCTCCGTCGTCGTCGCGTCGGTGGCCGCCATCGCGAAAGCACGCGAAGAAAGGGGAAGGAAGGAGAGCGTGGACAATCCGTAAAGGCCCATGGTCCGTTTGTACACAAAAGTAGCAAACAGACGGGCCCAAGGCCTCAAGCAACGCCAACCAGGCCAGGCCCAAGAATGCAATAATTCATCATGAAATAAATCTCTCACTTCCAGTTTTAGAAATGGAAGGTTTTTTTTTTGGAAAGGGAGATGGAAAGAAATTTGCCAAGAATGCTAGTTTTTTTAAACAAACCAGGCAGAAGAGCTGCCGATTATATTAAGAAAAGATGGAAGCTCAAAGTACAACAAAAGAGAAAAACGCCAACTCAACATCAAGCAACTCAATAAAATATGCGGCGCACCAAGAATGCTAGTGGAAACAAATATATTTGTCTCATGTAGAAATGGGAAACAAGTAGACAAAACACTACAGCGACCACTTCTATGCTGCTTCCAAGCCATCTTATATATACATGAGTATGTCTTTTCTGTCCTTTCATGCTGTATTTTGGGAGCAACAGAAGCCCATACAAATCGAGGAAAAGAGATTATATAGGCAAGCAAGCACCCCACATATGTAGAACCATAAATCGCTCCAAGTTTTGTAAAAGCATTCTATACTCGCAGCATCTTCGTAGCAACTAACCGTAGCGTAGTAGCCACATATATAATATGGGCGATGATACTTAAAACTCCTCTAAGCAAGCTATTCTTGACAACGTTACTGAGAACCTCGTTATTCTATCTCTCTCTGTACTTTCTTGTGCACCTTTGCTTTGGAATGACGGTTGGTTCCCTTGGAGGCCTGAAAAATATTCAGATTTTCATCAGGCCACCTTCAGTGCACAAACCATTTCTCGCCGTTGCCCAGCGTAGCTACTAGCAACATAGGGAAGAAGAATGCTACCTGCAGATGCTGTAACATGTCTTCCAGTTCTGCGGTGATCTCAGCGAAGGAGGGACGCATGTTGGGATTTTCATCCCAGCACCGCTGAATCATTTCAGACAGTTGCGGATGCACCGATGGGGGGATCTCCAACCGCATCCCCTGATATTGTATAAACAAGGAGCAAGTAAAGCTTAGTCTATTATTGTGACCCTTCATCCTTGTGCCGCATCTACCACTAGCAAGCAGCCGGCCCGGCTCATTGTGAAATTACCTGCCTCACTCCAAGTGCAGCTTGCAAGGGTGTCAGATTTTCGTATGGGATCTACAGGTACAGCACAAATAAGGCTAGGTAGTTGCTCATATAACTCAAGACGAGTCAAAGCTGGACATGGCACCATGACTTACCTTTGAAGTGACCAACTCCCACAGAACAATAGCAAAGCTGAAGACATCTGCCCTGTGATCATAGGGCTTATGGTTTATTACCTGGTAATAAGACAGGCAACTCTTATAAGCAGGATGCACATACAAAATGTCCCTACTTGTACAGAAAGAACTGCTTTCAGAAGAAAGCTTTTGTATACTGTTGTTCAGACGACAAGTGCAATAATTAAAACTTAAAAGTAATCGTCCTCAACACCTACAACTTGTACATCTCAATTGGGGAATATGTCAACACGTGAAAACATAATAGTGAACACGTCCATGCAGCAATGCTTTTGATCTGGTAAGATGAGCTTCTCATGAGAGCACACTAGCAAGGAGTCAACACACCTCAGGCGCCATCCATCTATAGGTACCAGTTTCAGCAGTCATATCTCCATCTTGAGATGGATTCCTTGAGACTCCAAAGTCTGCAATCTTCACAACCTATTTTCACAGACCAGTTGTCAATGTTTGATGAACCATGAACTAGTAACTACATGAATTCAAAATAATATACATACATGATCAGAGCCCAACAGCAAATTGGCAGTCTTCAAGTCTCTATGGACGATGTTATTTTGGTGCAAATAATCCATCCCCTTTGAGATGCCGATAGCAATCCTAAGAACCATTGTGAGATCCAAATTGTTTTTTTGCTTGTGAAGAAAGTCGTATAAATTACCTCCAGGCATATACTCTGAAAGGGACACAACCAATAGCAGAACAAATATATATATATAATCCCATGAATGTCAGCTGACAGGATAGATGAATTGTCTGACAATGAAACACTAGACAGATGGAAATTACATCCAGTTGTCTGAATGGCTCAAAAACTAAATAAATAAATAAGAATAGTCATGGAAAAGGGGCTTCTTTGGGATTAAAATCTTTGGGCTTGCGTTCTCATATATGATGTTTCATATATGAGAATGTAAAAAGAATTACATTTAGTAATAGTGCAAGTTTTCTGTGTGTAATATAGCCAAGGATGATTGCACAACGGCTATCTACAACGGAAGATAACATAATCAAATTTCTCTACTGTTAGTCAACCATGCAGTTAGCAGGAAACTCTAATTACACAACGTACAAGTTAAAATAGTACAACAATATAGATCTAATAGAGTCAAGTTCAGATTTCAGAATCAATAAATAAATGTGTTTCATTAAAAAAATAAATTCAAGATAGCAATGACGCTGACACCCATCCAAATTAATAGCAGAAATTAAGATTAGAGGCAATATGACCATCACCTGTTACAATGACATACTTGCTCTGCTTAGTGCATGCCCCATAGAACCGAACAACATTGTCATGATTAACACTCCTGGGCACAACATAGGCTGTTAGAATTTTCTGGAATTAAATGATTCGGAATGTTATTACGTACCACAGTTATTTAGTATGAATGCTTACTTTAGAATCGTTATTTCTTGTAAAAACTCCACTTTTGAAGAGTCATTAACATGTTCGGCTCTAAGAAACTTTATTGCGACATCCATACCATGATAATTTCCTCGGAATCTGCAGATAAGAACACATACACAACCTCTTGATTGCTGAACTATCTTGAGGTCTTGCCGTATATATATAGTCCAAATATTTTTTTTTTTAAAATGCAGCTAGATGTCTCTAGAGTTCATGATTAAGCCGGTTTCTTGCTTGTGTTTATTCAGGGTGTCCCCATATCAAATCATTTCCTTAATATGTAATGCATGCAAAGGGCATGAAACAAACACTGGCAGTTCAGTTGCTGATATTGCTCCAAACAATTAGCTTCATATTGCAAAGTGTTACTTTGTTCTTACAAGTCTCCGGAAGATCCGGATGCAACCTTCTCCCTAATCTGCAGGAAATTCCTGTCAACATTCGAATCACCAATCTTCTCTTGCAGCTCTCGTATTTTTTCTTTGGCTGCAGAATTTGTTGGGTTCAATAATGAGGCCTACATAACACATGGGATTCAAGTCTGTAAGAAAAATATTAAGCTAATGGGTTCATTCCTTTTGTCTTATAAAGCTGGGTAGAAGTATTGACTTGAAAAGGTAATCTACAAGCATGTGGACACATCGTAACCAGGAAGGCACCAGCAAATGGTAACTATTCATGCAAATTTCGCCTAAAAAAACTATTCATGCAAAATTAGTGGAGAAAGAAAGCAACATACATGACTACGTGCTGCTGTCTCCTTGAGTTTCTGTAGCAAACCATCCGTCTCCTGCAATCAGCATTACACAGTGTTTTCACTCAATAAATCCGTGCAAACATAAGTAGTTAACATAAAGCACTGATGCCTGACTCAAACAGGAACATTCCACCGTAAGTTTGAAAAATCCAAACAGGAACATGCTCCAAAAATATATCAACAAACAAGATAGCACTACACAATCATGGTCTATGTTTACCTCTGTATCCCAGCCATCAACCACAAATATATCCAGACAAAAGCCATCGGTTGTTGAGAAAACATGAGCTTCACAAATGTTCAGTCCAACTGCAGACAGCAAAGTAGATAACTACAAAACAACAGCGCGAACAAAATTTGCAACTAAGTAATATGGAAGGTCATTCATCTGAAGCCTAAACAGAAACCACATAGAACATGGAAGGTCATTCATCTGAAGCCTAAACAGAAACCACATAGAACATGGATTGGTGTTCTAAGTCTTACCTCTGCGAGGAGCTTTGTCTTGTCATTAGTAGAAAAAATAATTTCATGAATACGGCGAATCCCTTTGTCTCTCCTGTGGATATTTGAATGTCGATTGCAACGGTGTCATGAACCAGACGATACAAATACATATCTCAAGCAATTTAAGATAATAATCTCAAGGGAAGTTTGAAACACAACACTCGCTAAAGTGGTGGGAAATAGCACAATAAAGTAAAATATAAAGGCGGGTGAGGACCGATCATTTTACAGGAATATGCTGAATTATTGAAAATTTATAACCTAGAAATTTGTGCTCATGATGAACCAAATTTAGCAAACAGAACATGACGCATCTAGCCATGAACACCGCACTGATGGTGACTACAAAAGGTAGCTTTCACATCAAAGAAGAAGCTCCCTGCCAGCAATAACTCTTCCCATTGACCTATGATTGCAGACCCTCTGTTCACAAGAAATGAAAGCATGGCAAAAATATTTATATGAAATCTACACCAATCAGGCATATATATATATATATATATTTTAAAACCAAACACAGTAGTTCCTCCTTCAGTGTCTTTCAAGCTTTGTAGATCAAAATAGAAGCATGAGCTTTTTGTGGGTGAAGTTATGATAGAGCGAGGTGGATGTTTCAGATCGAGCCATATGGGTGAACTTAACAAGATGGATCGCAATGCAATACAAGAGTCTTTGACTGATGATACAGCTCCGAGGCTATGTGTAATAACTCTGAAGTAGAGAAATACCTCACAGAACAGTCCTCAGAGTCATCCACAACATTTCTTCTCTCCAAACTCAGGTCCTCCAGCATCCTTTCACATGGTTCAGATCCCCTAAATTCAGCATCTCTGTGCAGTGTATTTAAGCATGTATATACCTTTTAGCAAGCAAGATATAACAGTACTGATACGACGAGGTACAATATAATTTGTTTCCTTGAGAAAGCTGATGGAAACGACAACAGGTTGAGTTTAACTGCTGCCTGTTGCCAAGTGCGTGGGTTTTTAGCCTGTACTGTACCTCAAAGTGGAGGTGAGAGAGCCCCCACTATTACCGTTTTCACTCGTGGATGGGCCCTGCGGCTTTTCTTCTGAATCCAGGGGTCCCTGCTGGCCCTCAATGCACTGCTCATATAGATGAGAGGCAGAACAAATAACGTCTCTCAGTCTGTGTTGGCGCGGTTTTCAGTGAGAAGGAACTCGAGACACGATCGAGCAGTGGTACGGTACGGTGCTCACCCTCAAGAAGCGGGCATGGAAGATGGGGCGCTTGTCAGGGTTGTTGGCGCACTCGTCGAGAATCCTGCGGTGCAGCAACACGTCCTCCGGCTTCTCGACGTCCAAGTCGATGGAGTAGCTGCTAATTGCCGAGAAATGGAAGTCAACCGTACCAAGCAGGGAAGCATGCAGGTGAGAAGAGAGAGCATAAGAGATAGAGATGGCAAGACGCTGACCTCGCCGGCAGCCGCTCAAAGTGCCGGTGGAGCTGGTCGCGGAAGGCAGACGGGTCTGAGACGACCTCCTCGATTCCCTTGGCCATGAGACGGTCGAAGATCTCCTTCCGGATGTCAGTGTACCCGCCGCCGCCGCCCGAGGAACCTCCCCGGTCGGCGGCGGCGGCGGAAGGCCAGGAGCTCTCGCCCTCGCTCTCCTCGATGTCATCGTCCAACATCGTGTCCCGCGGCGCCGAGGTGCCGCCTATGGCTCGGTCATAGCGACGTCCGGCAGCAAGGCAAGTGCTAGGGTTTAGGGGCGGAGGATGCGGCGGCGGCGGCGAGAGGGAGAGAGAGACGGAGGGAGAGAGTCCGATGGCGATGGCGAAATGGGCGGGTGGGGGATTCCGAGGGGATCCTTTTGGCAGAATCTTGTGGCGGGAGCCGCCGGCCCCGTATTTATAGAGAGGCGAGCGGTGGGGGCAGTTTGGTACTTGCCGGTGACGTCGCCGGCCGGCCGGCGATGCAGGTCCAAATCCAAAAGGTGGAGACGAGCAGAGTGCGGAGCAGAGCCCCCCTGTGCTTGTGGCCTGTGGGTGGTCGTCGGAATCGGAAGGGAAGGAATCGAATTGTTTGTTCTTGTTGGCGCCTGTGTGTGAGATGATGCTCTTGTTCTGGCTCGCGGCGGATCCGCTGCTGCACCGGCGGCGGCGTGGGGTCCTTATCCGATGCGGAAATGACTACCCGGCTAGCCGGAGCGGCGGAGGATGGACGGAGCAGATACTAGATGCCTTTCCGCGCGCGACCAGCGGAGATTGGACAGACAACGAGATATAATCGGTGGGACCCGCTTTCTTGTACTCCCTCCGTTCGGAAATGATCTACATATTTTGACTAGAGAAAGTCATTCGAAGTAAAGTTTGACTTATTAATCACTCTTAGAATATAATGTCAATTACGAATAACTCAATGTCATCTCAAAACCTCTTTGAATACATATGTATTGACATAAATTTTATAAACTAATTATACATATAATTTAACTAATTATTAGTCAAAGTTTATAAAATTTGACTTTCTCTAGTCAAAATATGTAGATCATTTCCGAACGGAGGGAGTACTTAGGTTTGGCATTATCGTGCTCTCCCTTCAGTTTTTTTTAATTACACATAATCGCTGTTAGCTTTCTTGTACTTAGGTTTGGCATTATCGTGCTTTCCCTTCACTTTTTGTTTTAATTACACATAATCGCAACAGATGTATACTCATCCCTATTAACACGCGTACGCAAACTCTACTTCTGTAAACATCTTCAAAGACTAAGCCAGCAATCATCAAAATTAATAAAGCCACGTCGTTAAATCTTAAAATATAGGCTCATGCGAGGAGTTGAATTCAGAAATTAAAGTGCTATCAGGACTCTTTGTAACCACTAGTAGACTACGTGTCTACGTCTCTCCCTTTGATGACTTTAGCCTTCATTTTCTTTTTTTACTTATTAATGTTTGTATGATTATAAAGCTACCAGGTACTTCAAAGTTTAATCTGCTTGAACCCCCACGGCTTTTATATTTTTATATAATTGGCAAAAGCTGATAAAACCCAGAGTTGGATTTCTAAAAGCCGGATTGTGAAAGCTGAAGCAAAAGCTGCTGACAGGATGATGCAGACATGTCCTAGGCGGCTAGGCCTTTTTCTTTTCTTTTCTTTTCATATATATAAAGTGTCATATATAAGATGGGGAGTACGTATATGTGTTTTTGACTTGTTAGGTTTTGCTCCCTAGTTACTCACTATACTGATGGTTCAGGACAATACATACATGAGGTAAATAAAATAAAGCCTTGTGCGCCGCCGGAGATTTTGACCTGATCATCATCATTTCCGGCGGAAGACAGCAAGGGCCAAAAAAATCTCTTGCACCGGCTCCTTTTCTTGATACTTTTTTTTTCACTAGGAGAGGTAACAGAGGGCCTCCCCGGTGCCAACGCGGTGGATCGAACCCCGGTCGCCGGCCTGGGGGCTGGCTCCAAGAGCCACTTCCTTTCTTTGATACTACTGTAGTGTTCTCTTCTTCTCTCTGGAGATTCCGAGAGACAGGATCCGGAGATTCCACCAAGCGACTACTGGACCCAAGATTCCGCGCTTGACCTCACCCACTTTCAACTTTCGATCCATCTGCCGTGCTGAAGCTGAAGAGATGCAATCAGGCCATGGAGAAGCTTTGGCTTGGGGCTTCAGGCACGGCACGGAGGGTGTTGCTGTCCATCTGTCGTCAGGTCAGGTCAGGTTCCGGGCCGACCTGCATCATATCACCACTTGGCTAGAAGCATAGCAACCTCGATGCCATTTCTTGTTTTTTAGCCCTAGACCCTAGCGGAGTGGAGGGGGGCTCAAGTAGTATTGGTTATGCCCGTATTACAATAAGAAAGAGGTTAAGAGCGGCAGATTGGTTGATTGGTTACAAGCAGCAAGTTGTTGATCGACTAGTGTGAGGGAGTAGTTTATTTGGCAATGTTAATCAGAGCAAGCGACGACGTCGTGCCACCGGCGGCTCCCATTTAGAAAGCTACTCATCACTAAATAATATATAGTAATTGTTTCTTGTCAAGGCCATCATCGACGAACGAAAAGGAAATGCGTGGTTAAAGCTGACCACTGTATTGCAGAGAGAGAGAGAGAGAGAGAGAGAGAGAGAGAGAGAGAGAGAGAGAGAGAGAGAGAGAGAGAGTCCTCTTAATTAAACAACAAGCAGTGCACCTTTGGTTTGAGTCGAGTTGGAATACATTGCGCTCCACTCTGGTTCAGTATGTTGGTGTTGTGTGTGGCTCTTTTATTTGTCTCCTGAGAGCCAATGCAATGCAGCCTGCATCTAGCAGCTTGCTTTGTTGCCATCACCACCGTACCACCGAGGGGAAAAGAGGGAGAGGGCCGGCTCACAATGCAAAAATGTCACTGCCAAACTAACCAACCAAGCTGTGAAGGGGGGAGAAGAGAAAGTACTAGCATGCAGCAACCAATGCAAAAGGAGATGAAAGCTTGCATGTGACATCCACTGCCACAAGGGGGAGAAGGAAGAAGAGTCAGTCAAGGCTCAAAACTCAAAAGTAGTTGTAATGGGCAGGTGCAGGTACCAAATTAAGCTGATGCTGATGCAGCCACCTTTGAAGCTGATTGATTAGAATCAAGTGGGCAAATCACAGCTGCTAGCTGATGAGAAAGAATCCCGTGCCGAGTCATTTCCATTTAGATTATCATTACGTGCGCGCGGCATCACTCACCTTCAATTAATTCGTGGCCAATACGGCAATACAGGATCGGACCAGGCCAGCTTCTGGAAACTAAATTAAATGATTTGGGTGCTTACTGCCTGCTTATTACCAAATACATACAACTCTATCAAAACAAGACCACACTTGAAATTAATATTATACTACGGAATCACGGTTCCAGAATCCAAGCAGGCCATCATCATTCATCAGACCTCAGAGTCGTCAAAGATTTTCTACTGTACCACTAGTGTTTACAGATCAGAAAAAATCATTTTTATTGATAATAATTAATCAAAGATTATGCACAAACAACGCACGCACATGCGTAGAGTGGCAGAAAAAAGCTCAGGCAATGGCGTCAGCACATACGAAATTCTCAATGAGTTAGTATTAATCTATCTATAGGAGTAATAAAGCTCCTTTTGTTTCCTACCCAGTCAAGTCAAAATAAAACTGCTCCGTACTCTAGACAATTTCATTTTAAAAAAATTGAACACATACCAAGCAATCACAAAGCAAGTGCTTGGTCGCTCATTGGTCTGTTTGGCACCACGGGCATAAACAGACGTCTTCAGGCATCACGTAACCAAGATCGTCGTATAAAATCATTCAGTTGACACCCAATTCATAACATCACTCATTTCGCACCCCCTGGTTCATAAACATAAACAAAAAACGATACAATGCTCAAAGTTACTGACTCAGATGATAGGACATCGATCACAAGTGAACGGTAATATTAGTTATTTTTATAAGTCAAGGTTTCCATGCCTCAGGCTACACTTCCATTCATCACGAACATCGAGCAAGGAAAATCTACACTATTGAACATGATAAGAATCATGATATATATAATATAGTAGCAACACAGCAATGACTTTTAACCTTTTTTTTTTTTGCTGACATAAGAGCTTGCTGCAAGGCTTACTTGTTTATCAGGCAATTAACGCCGCAGTGCTTACATAGGGTTACTGTTTCATATTAGCAGATACTCCTACATGGATAGGTGAAGATTGAGAGTGATGGGAATGGGACGTCCATGCAACCCAAACCGCAGTATTCTTGCAACAAGTTGAGCAGTGAGCAAGCCACACAGTACTACAAATAAGGCAAGATAGCCATACAGACAAAGAAAAAGATTAAAGCTCAAAGAGATCTGCTCCAATTGTCACAAGTTTAAGATAGTTTTGACCACCATCCTGGGCAAGAGATGCATATGAGGACTTTCAAATAAAAAATGATGATTGCACAAACAAAGTAAAATTCTGAGATAAAAAAAATGCCGGAGACTCCTGCAACTGTGAATGAAACTATGAATTATTGGCTGGAAAGCTTTCTGAGATGCCTCGCTGTCAATTTGAAATTAAATGATTCGATATGTTATTATGTACCACATTGATTTAGTATGAATGCTTACTTCAGATCATTATTTCTTGCAAGAACTCCACTTTTGAAGAGTCCTTAACATGGTCGGCTCTAAGGAACTTTATTGCGACATTCATACCATGATAAGTTTCCCAGAATCTGCAGACACAGATACACAACCTCTTGATTGCTGAACTATCTTCAAGTCTTACCCTGTATATATAGTCAAAATATTTTTTTTTTAAAATGCAGCTGCTTATGTTTATTCAGGGACTCAGGTTGTCCCCATATCAAACCATTTCCTTAATATGTAATGCATACAAAGGGCATGAAATAGACACTGGAAGTTCAGTTGCTGATATTGCTCCAGACAATTGGCTTCATATATCGTAGTACTCGTTGCAAAGTGTTACTTTGTTCTTACAAGACTCCAGAAGATCCAGATGCAATCTTCTCCCTAATCTGCTGCCGTAAACTTCTGTCAACATCCGGAATCACCAATCTTCTCTAGCAGCTCTAGTATTTTTTTCCGTGGCTGCAGAATTTGTTGGGTTCGATTAATGAGGCCTACATAACACATGGGATTCAAAATGAGTTCATCCTTTTGTCTTATAAATCAGAGTAGAAGTACAAAAACACTGTATTGACTTGAAAAGGTAATTTACAAGCATGTGGATTCATCCTAACCAGGAAGGCACCAGCAAATTTTAAATATCCATGCAAAACTAATGGAGAAAGAAAGCAGAATACATGACTGCGTGCTGCTGTCTCCTTGAGTCCCTGTAGCAAACCATCTGTCTCCTGCAATCAGCATTACACAGTATTTTCACTCAAGAAGTCCGTGCAAAAAAAAAGTATGTAACATAAAGTACTGATGCCTGATTCATTGAAAAACCTTTGGTATTAATTACGGTTGTTAAGGTTGAACATGCCATTATCATGCATGATCATGTTGTTAGGAATACAATTATGAGAATGAAATGACAAGAAGTAACTACACATGCTTTCTAATATAGGCCTTCAACGAAATGAGGTTTGCAAAGTGAATAGTTTTGTACAAGTACATCAAACATTTTATAGGGGTCTTCAAATTTTGTAAGTCAAGATGTTAATGCCTAGGTTGATCATAATTAGGAATAGCTTGCGCTACACAACCATGGACTCTATTTACCTTTGTATCCCAGCCATCAACAACAAATACATCAAGACAAAAGCCATCGGTTGTTGAGAAAACATGAGCTTCATGAATGTTCAGTCCAACTTCAGACATCAAATCAGATAACTACAAAACAACAGTGCGAAAAAAAGTTGCACCTAAGTAATATGGAAGGTCATTCATCTGAAGCCTAAACGGAAACCACATAGAACATGGATTGGTGTTCTAAGTCTTACCTCACGTAGGAGCTTTGTCTTGTCAATGGTAGAAAAAATAATTTCATGAATAGGGCGAATCTCTATGTCCCTCCTGTGGATATTTGAATGTCAATTCTGGCAGTGTCAAGAACCAGACAACACAAACACATATCTCAAGCAATTTAAGAGAATGATTTCCAAAAGGGAAGTTCAAAACACAGGACTCGCCAAACTGGTCGGAAATAGCACAAATAAGTAATAAAATATAAAAGCGGGCGAGGAAGAAAGGCCAATCATTTTACAGGTCTGAATTGATAATTTATAACATAGAAGTTTGTGCTCATGGTCAAAGAAGCAACTCCCAGCAATAACTTTTCCCATTGAACTATGGTTGCAGAAGCGGCCTCTTTGTTCACTACAAATTATGATAGAGCGAGGTGGATGTTTCAGATTGAGCCATATGGCTCAACTTAACAAGATCGATCGTGATGCAATACAAGAGTTGTTGCCTGATATTTGTTGTCAAAAAAGAGTTGTTGCCTGATACAGCTCCGGGGCTGTGTAATAACTCTGAATTAGAGAATACTACGGCCTTGTTTAGTTGCAAAATTCAAAATTCCAAAACTATTACATCGAAAAGGAATCTTACATGCATGGGGTATTAAATCTAGACTAAATAAAAAACGAATTGCATAGTTTGCTTGTAGATTGCGAGATGAATCTAATGAGCCTAATTAAGCTATAATTAGACACTAGATTGCTACAGTACGCATGTGCTAATGATGGATTAATTAGTCCTAATAAATTTGTCTCGTAGTTTACAGACGAGTTCTATAATTAATTTTATGATTACTCTATGTTTAATACTTCAGATGTGTAAAGATTCTATTTCAAAAACTTTACGGAGGCAACTAAACGAGGCCGTCCCTCGCAGAACTGGCCTCAGAGTCAACTTTTCTTCTCTCCAAACTCAGGTCCTCCATCATCCTTTCACATGGTTCAGATCCCCTAAATTCAGTTTCTCAAGTGGAAGCGAGAGAGACTCCACTATCTTCTATATATATACACACCTTTTAGCATAGCAGGTAAGACATAACACCGTAAAATACCTCAAAGTGGAAGTGAGAGAGCCTCCACTATCTTCTGAATCCAATGGGGCACGAATGCACTGCACATATAGATGCAGAAGAAATAGAATGTCTCTCAGTCTGTGTTGGATTGCCCTCGCTTTTCAGTGAGAAGACGATGGAGCAGAGCAGTGCTCACCCTCAAGAAGCGGACATGGAAGACGGGGCGTTTGTCAGGGTTGTTGGCGCACTCGTCGAGAATCCTGCGGTGCAGCAACACGTCCTCCGGCTTCTCGACGTCCAAGTCGATGGAGTAGCTGCTAATTGCCGAGAAATGGAAGTCAACCGTACCAAGCAGGGAAGCATGCAGGTGAGAAGAGAGGGAGCATAAGAGATAGAGATGGCATGACGCTGACCTCGCCGGCAGCCGCTCAAAGTGCCGGTGGAGCTGTTCGCGGAAGGCCGACGGGTCTGAGACGACCTCCTCGATTCCCTTGGCCATGAGACGGTCGAAGATCTCCTTCAGGATGTCAGTGTAGCCGCCGCCCGACGAGCCTCCTCGGTTTGCAGCGGCGGCGGAAGTCCAGGAGCTCTCCGCGATGTCATGGTACCCCATCGTGTCCCGCGGCTCGATTGGTCATACTCGTAGAGACGTCCGGCATCAAGGCTAGGATTTAGGGGCGAAGAATGCGGTGGCGGCGGCCGGCGGAGAGACAGAGTCCGATGGCGATGGCGACGGCGAAATGGGCGGGCGGGGGGGATTCCGAGGGGATTTTTTTTTGGCAGAATCTTGTGGCAGAAGCCGCCGGCAGCCCGGCACCGTAGTTATAGAGAGGCGGGCGGACATCTCCGGCCGGCCGGCCGGCGATGCAGGGTCCACCCTCGGTTTCCACGGCTCCTGGTCCTGGTTGGAGGCCATCAACGTGCACTACTGGTCCCCTCGACGCCGAACTTCGCTTCCACACTTGGCTGGTGCTGAACAGGACAGGACCTGTGCACGGACTCCACTCTGGTTTATTTGGTGCAGGCCATTTTGTGTTGGAAAAAATTGTAATATTAGGACAGCAAACATTGACCACTCGTAATTTTGCCACTCCCACTGAATGACACTGTGGAACCATCTGTGCTTATGAAATGTGGGTCCAGTGTCAAATCTGTTTGTCTCAACATCTAGCTTTGTTGCCATCACCACCACCGAGGGGAAAACACAATGCAAAACGTCACTGCCAAACTCAAAATCAACCAAGCTGTGCAGGAGAAAGTAGCATGCAGCAACCAAAAAGAGATCCAAGCTTTTAGATGTGGCATCCATTGCGAAAAGGGGGAGAAGAGTCAGTCAAGGCTCAAAAGTGCTTGTAAGTTGTAATGGTGGTAATCAAGTGGCCAAATCAGACATGAGCAGCTGCTGATCAGAAAGAATCCCATGCCGAGTCATTTCCATTCAGATTATTATCACCTCCGTGGCCAACACAGGCCTCCCAGCTTCTTGAAATATTGTGGTGCTTAGTACAAGACCACATCCACACTTGGGAGAATGCAATGGCCAGCCATATTACAAATATTGTGTGTGTGGCTACATACAGAAATCACGGTTCCAGAATCCAAAACAGGGACATGGCCAGCAGCCAGCAGGCCAGGACAGCTTTCTGAGATGCCCCACTGTCAATTTCTCTAGGTCTTAGAAAACTCCATGCAACCAAAAATCAAGCATTTCTACTGAATTAGGAACTACTGAGGCATCTTTTCCAGATCTGGAGGAGCTTTATCAACATGGATTTCAGAGACACCAGAAAAATAAACTGACAGCAACCGTGAGAAATAGTGCCTAATTCTCACTGTTTCTCACAATTCCACCAAATGTGATGATGATATTTGGCTCGATACCAATATCAAGGAACCATAGACATCTATCAATTGGCAACATGATGATATAAGAGCCCTCAGGAGGTGTTGCTATGCAATTTTCAAATTCATAATCAATCAAAGAATTCTAGTAGAATGCCGAAGTATGAACTGCAACTAAACTGTTTGAGACAACCATGTGAAGTTTCAACTCCAGCCCATGTTTTCAAATCGTCTAGTCGGACCTAGTCGCCATGGGACCGATCAGACGACTAGTCGCGATTAGTCGTCGATCAGGCCGATTAGTCGAGCCTAGTCGTCCTATATGTCCCAAGACCAATATGATATATGTACTGCATATTACTTAATAAAAAGTAAGCATGAAGGCAACAATGATGGTTGATTTTTCACTTGTGTGAGATGATTTGTGAACTGTCTAGAACTCTGTCTCAGCCTCTATATACTAAAAACCTAATGGGCCACCTTGCCAGCCGTCACCGGCCGAGGCCCACAACTCAAACAGCCCACAAAACAATCTCAAGTCTGATCGTTTTTCAACCTGATCGACGCGACTAATCGCGACTAGTCAGACGACTAGAAAACTAGTCGCCCAGACCTACTCGGTGTCCCTTATCGGGGTCACTGGACCGATAAGCCCGACTAATCGTGACTAATCGCGATTAGTCGGACGACTAGATAACATGGACTCCAGCGACCACTAAAGTGTGAAATTTTCAAGCTCACAATCTGTAAATTTCTATTATGGTGACAAAGGACAAACTGCATATAGTTTGCTTAAGATAGGCATGTGAGGTTTCAACAGCTTCCACCACTAATTATGGTTAAATGGAATTATGGATCATATGTATTATCACGACGCATAAATATGCACTACAACAAATACACTTCACAGACAAATTTTCAAGCTAATGATTCACTAAGCAGCTTATAACAAACTTCATGAAAATCAGGGCTGACAATAATTACCATTAATAGTTGTCAAAATATGTTAGCAATTTTTGATATTTTGTTAGCTAAGATCAGCACACAGGCATCCAAAAACATCAGATACAAGTACCTATGTGTACACACATGAGTTTGTAGAGCATGATTTTTTTTTTTTGAAAAGATGTTACCTTTTGCACATAGGCTTAAAATTACCAGTAATACATCCCTAAGACACAAAGATATAATCTTATAATTTACTTAGATAACATTGGCTATAGTTGACGCTTGTTCGTTGCTTTATGCAGAAGTGGAGCACTGGTGAACATGATAGCCCATAGGAGCACTACAACGACTCCAAGAGAACATCCCAACTTCAAGCAAATGGCTCTTCAAGACTTTAGCAATCTTCTTTATCAAATTCTGAGTGGAAACAGGCTGATAATAACATGATAGTACCATGAGTTATTTTGAGAAAATTCAAGAGACTAATGACGCAATAGTGAAGTAACAAAACAATACTAGCTAGTGCCAAAAGGTAGACCAGAAATCATGTTTAATGGGGGGCACTGCAAGTGCATAGTATTTGCCACCCTGAACCGCTGTCATAGACAGAAGCAGCCCTAACATATCAGTGACATTGTGACACAATCGTGAAAATGACCATATTGAAAAGTGGCATATTCATTAATATCCCTTCTAAATTCTATACATGGTCATCGTTAGAGGTAGATAAGGTCATGATTCGGCCAGCCCAATTACATCAATTACTTTAGTGCTAACTAGGACAGCGCTACATCCAGACACTAGTTACCCTGTGGTTCCACAACTCATGTAATGATTGCCAAAATAACAGCTATAGTGCATACATCTTATTTACTGAGAGGTAATCAAAGGCCTAGTGATCAAATAACAGGTAACCGCGATTGAGTACTAAACAAGTTAACCATCCAATCCAGGCGAATTAGTAAGCAAGCAGTTATGAATTGTGCATGACAGATTGACAGTACTCTATGCTGAGCGACGGAAGTGGTAGACTGGTAGGTTAAGACCATTGCAAACCCTAGAAAAAGTATCAACACCACCAACACCCAGTAAATCATAATGCTGATCAGTTTGGTTACTTAAAGGCAGCTGGGTGACCAAATTTCAATCCGAAGCAAACATCCAATAACAGCACCGACGTAAAGGTATTATGATAATGTTCCCACCTTGCATATGAGCAAGCAGAATGGTAACCAAACACTACAAATTCCAACTTAATCAAGAAACATTTCATCAAGGAAATGAGGATCACTCTACAGCATTTCAATGTCCAAAACAAACAACTTAAGGTTCATTTTCCATTAATCAAGTACAACAATTAGAAGTTTTCATCATGCTAAACATTGTAAATAAAATGCGGGGACATATCAGTTCCCGTGTACGCAACAGATAGATGTCCCATACCAAATGAAAATCTTAACTTAGCTCATTTAGTCACGCACCGGACTAGGATACAGTTTCCATCAGCATCAAGGAATCGCTGTAAACCCACCATCGAACACAAATCCACGGTATACACCATCGCCGTAACCAGGAACAACATCCACCCAGTCCCACTTGCCACCACTGCCCCCGGTCTCATCCTCCTCCCACATTGCAAGCTTCCCACGAACCCGCTTTCCGGCGAACCAGACCTTCCCATCACCTCCAAACACCTTCACCTTGTTGTTGCCACCAGCAGCTGCAGTGGGCATTGTGTTGCCCTGTGAAGCAGCAGCAGCCTCGCAGAGGCCAGTGAAGCAGCGGTACATGTTGGGCGGCATGCGGCCAGCTTCGTCCCACTCCATGGTGGCCAGATCTAGGCGGAGGATTAGCACCGTGGAGCACGGCGCATCCATGGCGAAGGAGGACCTAAGGCCGCCGATCATAAGGACTCGGCGGCCGCCGGCCCCGGCAAGGAGGCGGGGGCGCTTGAGGATCTCGAAGACATCTCCCCATGCGGCGCGCTCGACGGGCGCCCAGCCGCCGGTGAGCATGGCAAGCGGGCAGGAGAAGAGTTTCCACTGGCTGCGCCACGGGGTGCCGACGTCGCAGAGAGCGAAGACGGCTGCTGCGGCGGAGGCCAGTATGGGGCTCCGCGGCTTGGACGGCAGCGAGAGGGGATGCTTCATCCACTTGGCGGATCCGGAGGGTGTGTAGGAGAGCGCGGCGAGCTCGGTGAGGACGAGGACCGTGCCGGCGGGGCCGGCGAGGACGGTGCCGTGGCGCGCCCAGGCGGATCCGAGCGGGGGCAGGAGGCGGTAGGTGCCGGCGAAGGGGTTGCAGACGGCGAGCGATTTGGGCGGGTGCGCGGGCGAGGTGGAGGTGGATGTGGATGTGGATGTGGAGGGGAGGAGGGGCGAGGTGGATGTGGAGGTCTCGAGCCAGAGGTAGAGGAGGGAGGTGGAGGAGGCGACGGGGGAGAAGGAGTGGTAGGGGAGGAAGTGGGCGAAGGGTAGGCGGAGCCAGTGGCGGCGCGCGGGGTCGAAGGCGTGGAGGCATCCGCCGCCTTCGGGGCGCGGGTGGCGGAGGAGGAGGAGGCGCAGGGTGGGGAGCAGCGCGAGGAACTGGGCGGAGAGGGTGTCGTGGAAGAGGCGCGAGACGGGGCGGCAGACGACGGCGTCGCGCAGCTGGAGGCGGAGAAGGACGTTGTGGAGGGCGTCGGGCGGAAGGTGGTGGATCGGCGGCGGGGGCTGCGAGTCGGCGGCGGGGTCGGAGCCGGCGGCAGCCATGGCGGATGGGGGTGGGGTTTGGTGGTGGCCGGCCTGGTGGGGATTTTTTTGTTGGGGAACAAACAGATGACTACTCGGGGGAGAAGAAAGGACCCGGTGTTTTTGATGTGGGTCCGTCACCCTTGGTGTGGGACCCATTCCTGTGGGCAAGTCGACTGACTGCTTGGAACACCCAAGGGTCGTCGAGGCTGGAGGACGCCCAAATCTCTTGTGCTGACCATGCATGCACATGATCAACATCAAGAGGAAGCACAAGCAGGAAGGGAGTAACAAGACAGTGACGGGGCCGGCAGTCCACCGCATGCAGAGACGACTTAGACCATCCACAGTGGAAGGAGCAAATGAAAGAGCAAATGTACTGTTTGACACTGTAGATGTACTGTTTGGCACTGTAGACAGAGAGGGCGTGAAAAACGACGAGGGAGCAAATTTGCTCTTGCTCCCTCCGCTGTGGTCAGGCTTAGAAGAGAGTACGGAGTATGTATGTAATGTACTCCCTCCACTGCATAAAGGAATGTAATTCTCGCTTTTTGATAAATCAAACAGTTTAAACTTAGACTAAAGTTATATAATAATAATATTCATGATACTAAAAAATAAATATCATTAGATTAGTTATAAAATATATTATTTTAAATTTATTTGGAGACATAAACGCTAATACTATTTACTATAAATTTGGTCAAACTTAAACACTATTGTGACTGAATTCATTATAGCATTCTTTTGTGGACAGATAAAGTAAAAGCTAGCTAGCTAGGAGTAGCAAATTAAAGCGAGGGCAGCAACAGATTATTAGTGAATACAATGTTAGAATTTGCCAAAACTTAACATTAGTGGCACGTTACCCAGAATTTTAGCATAACCTAGTTCATGACAAATCAATCTAATGCGGAATAAATGGTAATCATTATACCAGCGTTAGCAGTAGCAGCAGCCATTTACGTCTGATCCGTAGAGCAAGTAGGCGTTCTTGTCGGTGTAGAAGATGCAGCAGCGAATCGGCGTCCTTCGGGCCCCAACGGGAGTGCTTGGCCTTCCAAACCCCTCCAGTGCCCTTAGCGATCAGACTAGCGGTGGCTAGGGTTTTAGAATGACGTGAATGGGTGATTAAGGTGCTAACCACGACCTTATATTTATAGGCACTGTGGGGCTGGGGGCCAGCCTCTGGAAACGGGCCTAATGGGCCTGCTGATCACAGCCCATTAGGGTTTTATCATTAGGTTTCCTTAATTGTGTTTAGATGGTTTAAACGCTTCCTTAATAGTGAAGATCACAAATATCCTAACTGAAATTTATTTCCAACATTCTCCCACTTGATCGAACGGTTAAGGCTAATGGTCGTATTATACTAATGTTCACCCTTAGTAGTAACAGAAAGTACCGAACCAATGCGTCGTTAGTAGCTTGATGCACTACTGGGACCCCATTACCCACAGTCTCACTGAAACACCTCGGTAGAACGCTTATTCGTTAGTTGGGAGTCATAATGGCCCTAAACCAGGACCTAAAGACTATCCACCAAACCCATATTAGTAACGTGCTGCTTAAACACGTTCGGTGGTAAGCCTTTAGTGAGCGGATCCGCTAACATAGAATTAATTCTTATGTGTTCAATCTTAATGGTTCGATCCTGGCATCTTTCTTTCACAACACGATACTTAAGGTCAATGTGTTTGGAAGCACCACTTGACTTGTTGTTACTCGAAAAGAATACTGCAGACTGATTATCACAGTATAACATTATATGTTCTGTAATGCTGTCAATTACCTTGAGGCCCGGAATAAAATTCTTAAGCCAAACAACCTGTCCAGTTGCTTCATAGCATGCTACAAACTCAGCTTGCATCGTCGACGCTGCAACTAAACTTTGCTTAGAGCTTTTCCATGATATAGCTCCACCAGCTAACGTGTAGATATATCCTGATGTAGATTTCCTACTATCCACACATCCAGCAAAGTCAGCATCAGTATAACCCACAACTTCAAGGTTATCTGATCTTCTGTATGTGAGCATGAAGTCTTTAGTGCCTTGGCAGTAACGTAATGCCTTCTTGACACCAACCCAGTGGACCTTTCCGGAATTTTTCTGATATCTTCCAAACATTCCGGTAGCAAATGCCAAGTCAGGATGCATACAGACTTGTGCATACATCAGGCTTCCGGCAACTGAAGCATAAGGTATGTCCTTCATCTCATCTGATTCCAATTGGTTCTTAGGACATTGGGCTTCACTAAACTTATCACCCTTCGCTAATGGAACAGGTGTGGCCTTACTCTTATCCATATTAAATCTCTTAAGCATTTTCTCAATATATGCCTTTTGAGACAATCCTAGTACTCTTTTGGTCCTATCTCGGTGTATCTCAATGCCCAGAACATAAGAGACTTCACCAAGATCTTTCATATCAAAATTGGATGAAAGAAATCCCTTTGTCTCATGCAGCATACGCTTATCGCTGCTCGCTAATAGGATATCATCCACATAAAGCATTAGAATTATAAATTTACCACCCTTTATCTTAGTGTAGATACAATTATCCACATCATTCTCCTTAAATCCGAATTTCTTAATCACTTGATCGAATTTAAGGTTCCACTGTCTTGATGCTTGCTTAAGCCCGTAAATAGATTTCTTAAGTCTGCATCCTAAATGTTCATTGTCCTTCACAACAAAACCTTCCGGTTGTGCCAAGAAAATGGTCTCATCCAAGTCACCATTAAGGAACGCAGTTTTGACATCCATCTGATGTAGCTCTAAGTCATAATGAGCTACTAGCGCCATAACAATTCTGAATGAATCTTTCTTAGACACAGGGGAGAAAGTTTCATTATAATCAATCCCTTCCTTTTGTGTAAAACCTTTGGCTACAAGCCTTGCTTTGAATCGTTCGACATTCCCTTTAGAATCACGTTTAGTCTTGTAAACCCATTTACAACCTACTGGTTTGACTCCATTAAGAATATCTACCAGATCCCAAACATCATTGGAACTCATGGACTTAAGCTCTTCTTCCATGGCCTCAACCCATTTGGCAGAGTTCTCACATGATACTGCCTCTCTAAACGAGTTAGGATCATCAGCTTTCCCAATATCATACATGTCTTCACTTAAGTATGTCTCATAATCAGGGAAAACTGTCTGTTTCCTAGCCCGCTGTGATATTCTTAATGGTTCAACAGGCTGAGGTGCTGGTTGAGGTGCAGTCTGAGGCACCTCGACAGGGTTTTCAACTTCAGCATTAGGCGCCATTTGCTCAGCTTGTTGTTCGCTCACAGGCTCAGGAGCTACTTCAACAGGCGGAGCAGCGCTAGTACTCTGAACAGGAGGCGTAATCTGAACAGATGGTGTACTCTGAACGGAAGGAACAAACAGTGGCACTAACTGAGGTGTTACTGTTTCTTGAATCACCGGGATGGGAAGCTCAGCCCGTATTTCTTCAAGATTAATTTCCCTCCTCGGAAAGTTCCCACTGATTCCTGCATCCTCTAGGAATACAGCCTGTCTGGTCTCAACGAACTTAGTGAAACGATCAGGACAGTAGAATCGGTATCCCTTAGACTTATCAGGGTATTCGATGAAATAGCAGCTCACCGTCTTATCATCTAATTTCTTTTGTTGTGGATTAAATAACTTAGCTTCGGCTGGACATGTAACACCCCTGTGTTAATCATGCTCGCTAATCACGATTTATTTCGCTAATCGTGGACTCGAGTTCGTCGTTAGCGTTAATCGGGTTCGCATAGTAATCTTTGTTTTACCGATGTTCGATCTCGTTTTTGTCCTTGATCTGAGCTCCAAATCAACTTCCGCCCAAAACGAAAGTTGTTGATCTTTTAATCCTCTACAACTTTTATTTTGGCCAAATTTCAAGTTGCTACATGAAATTTGGAGTTTCAGTTAACCAAAATCAAGTCAAAATCCTTAAATTCGATCACTGTGCTCTCCAGTGCCTTCACTGTGCCGCACCGACGCCGTCCCGACGTCTGGCCGCCGGTGAGCAACGCCACGCGTCGGCAATCGCGCCGCGACGCCGCTCAAGCTCAGCCTTATCGTCTCCCAGAGACATCTCCGTGTTCCTCATCCCCTTTCTCTGCCTCGAGCTGCTGCTGCGCAGCGCACGAGCTCGAGTTCGCCGCCATCCATCCCGCGGGCCAACTCTCACCACCCTGCTTCGTTTCCGCGCACCCGGAGCCGCGCGACCTCACCTCGCACCTACTCCGCCCCTCCCTGAGCCCGTTCGATTTGTTTCCCGACCAAATCGGGCATTTCCGTCGCGGCCACCATTGCTGTCCTCGTCGAGCTCCGCCCCCTCTCCGTCGAGCCGCACCTCCGACCATCCTCCGCCTCAAATCGAACCATGGTGAGCTTCCCGGCAACCTACTCTCCCTCTCCGACCTTTTCCCCGCCCAAATCCGGCGCCGCCGCTGATTAGCCTCCGCGCCACCGCAGGCGCTCGGCGCGCCGCGCGCGCACGCCGCGGGCCGCACTGCGCGGGCCCCGCAGGCCGATGCCGCGCGCCTCGCAGCCGCCAGCCCCCGTGAACCGCGACGCCGCCGTCTGACCTCGCCTCCGCCGCCGGCCGGGCCGGAACGGCTGTGCGCCGCCGCGCCCCTGCCCCCAGCGCCGCCACGGGCCGCTCCGCTCGCGCGCCCTGCTTTGTCGTCGCGTGCGCCGGCCCGCCGGGCTGCCCTGGCCGCGGGCGGTCCAGGCCGCGCTGCCGGCGTGCCGCGGGCGGGCCGGGACGCCGCCGCCGCCGCCCTGTGGCCGCCGCGCCAGCCACGGCCGTGGCGCGGGCGAAGCAGAGGAGGGGGGCGGGCCTGGGTCCCTGATGTGTGGGGCCCGGCTGTCAGCCCCTCTTTTAATGTTTTACCTTTTTCTTACATAGGCTGCAAACTTTGAAAATTCATAGAAATTCGTAGAAAAATGCTAAAAATACAAAGTAAAATTTTTTAGGTTTCTAAAATCAAGATATTCAGAGGAAAAATACTTGTGCATGTAAAATGTCACTTTTGCCCTATTGAAAATTCAGTTTGTGTTTAAGGTAGTTTAATTTGTACCACTTGTTTTGTGGCTCTAAAAATTATGAAAAATTTGCAGTGGCTTAATTCTTGTATGTGTAGTCCACTGTAAAAGTTTCAGATGCATGGCATATGTGCTTGGTTGTGGATCTGTTAGTGTTTGTTTTCCTTTTCTAGGGCTAAAAGAAATGTTTTTCTATATCAGTAAATGTTGGAAAAATGTGTGAGGCATGCTTTATTGCATTCACGTTGATCTGGTAAATTTTAATATCTAGATCCTGTATGCAAGTTAGGGTTTTGCTTATAGTTTGCCCCTAGCCATGCTCTTTTCTTTATTTAAATGTTGTTAGTTATTTGTTTCATGCATGTGTAACCTTAGCAAAGCAAGCCTCTGTTTTAATCCATGTTGCTCTAAGCAAGTTTAGTAGTTGTTGTTTTGAAGGAAACATTTCAGGCTAAAATAAGTTGATCTTTGCATCGCATCATAAGCACTCATGCGTTACACCGTATCCTAACTGTTGCATGGCATATTTTATTCGTGTAGACGCCGCGAACGAAGTCGCCCACGAGCAGAAGAGCCGCAGAAGGACGCCGTTGAGCCCGCTCCAGAAGATCTCATTAACCCCGCTGACCTACAAGGCAAGCCCCGGAGCATAACCATAATTTAATTATTCAATGCTTATTTAAGTAATTGTGTATTTAAGTATTAGGAGTTGTATGAAACCCTAGTATGCATGTTCTCCCTAGGTACCTGAGAGTCCATACTAGTGTGCAGGTATCATTAGCAATGCTATGCTAAGTAGGATCTCGGTAAAAGTCGAGTGATTACTGTCACTCGCGAGTTTTAGGATCTTGGTTCCTTAACTATGGCTTTGAAATGCGCTGATGAGTAAAAAGAATTGGAGACCGGGCGGGAATGAGTTGGAGTATTGCTATGAATAGATGAGAAAATGAACTCCCGCCTGTGTCGATTGAGGACCGTACCGTTGTTGGCTCTGATGACCGAGTTTGAACAGTACTAACCACATGCTGGAAGTAGGAGGTAGTCGAAACCGGTAAGCTAATTACCTGAATTGCAATGATACTTTGAATCGTGACCTGCTATTCTGGGAGTGGGATGATGGCGGGTGTTGGATTGTATGTCGCCTCCGGGTTCTCTGGGAGTTCGCCGTGAGGGACCCTTCACCCGGGTTTTGGCAGGCGTGATTCAGACGTCGGGGTGATGATGGTAACAGTTGACGTGTGTGGCCCGACGGGGTTTACGCGTGTCGTGTAAGTTAGGTCCACCTTGCAAGGTTAAATCAGATCGATTCGCCGTCTCTCTCGATTAAGAGAACCTTGGTCACTGCATCACATCGTAGTAAGAAGTGGAATAAGCTTTGAAAGGTGAAGTCGGCATGTTGTATCTGTTGTTTTGAAGAATTAATCTGAACTACCATGTGTGCTCTAGATGTTAGGCGAATATAGTTAATACTCGCTGTACTAAATGGAGCTAAAATATTGAAAGTAAGGACTCACTGCTAGTAGCCTTTCAGCAAAAGAACTCCAAAGCCAAAAAGCTTTGCATGTCTAGGTAATGGGCTAAGTATACCCAAAGTCGGGTAAGCCTTGATGAGTATTAGTATACTCAGGGTTGTTGTTGTAACCCTTCTTAGCAGGTTGCGTTCCCGCTGACTTCGAGGAGGTATGTGCGTCTTGGATTGGACAGCCGCTTCCTCCTGGGTGGACCGTCGAGTGGGCCCCGTCTTCCCCGTGAAGACCGGGCAGGTTGGCATCACATCGGTGGGCAGGATGTGGAGCTCACCTTGTATCGTCGTCGTGGTTATCATATTGTATTTCAAACTCAGTTTTAAACTTCCGCTGTGTTTTAAACTCTGTCGCTTGTATTAAGACTTTTATGTAAAACTTGTGTTGTAAATTAATTTGAAGACTTCTGTATGCTGGTATCACCTGTGCTCGTCTTCGTACGGGTCTAAGTGCAATTGTGATCCTGGAGTACAGTAGTTTAATCGGGATTTTACCCGACAGCCTGTCAGGTTACACCGTTTTAAGTGCACAGTAACTTGATTAAGTATTAAGATGATGGTTAGTGCATTTAAGCCGGTTTAATTTGGACGGTGCTGCTACAGGACAGCCCCACACACGAAAATAATTAAGCGATGGTTTCTTCCCAAACCACAACTCATAAGGTGTTTTTGGCATGAATTTGGAAGGAACACGATTAAGTATGTGTGCAACTGTTTTTAATGCTTCCATCCACAGCTCCACAGACAAAGCAGAATAACTAAGCATGCTACGTACCATGTCCATTAGTGTACGATTACGACGCTCAGCAACTCCGTTTTGCTGTGGTTCGCCCGGCATACTGTACTGGGCCTTTATGCCATTCTCTTCAAGATACTTAGCTAATGGTCCAGGTACTTGGCCGAATGGAGCATGTCTCCCATAATATTCACCACCTCGATCCGATCTCACTAATTTAATAGTGAGCTTATGCTGATTTTCCACTTTAGGCTTGAATATTTTGAATTTATCTAATGACTCGGATCGATCATGAATGGGGTAAATATAACCATAACGAGAGAAGTCATCAGTGAAAGTAATGAACGAGTCAAAACCATCAACAGACTTTACTGGGAACGGGCCCCAAATATCAGTATGAATTATTTCTAATAGGCCCGAACTCCGAGTAGCTCCTTTCTTAATTGTCTTAGCGAATTTCCCCTTAATACAATCAACACATTGTTGATCTAAGTCTGAGAGATCTAATGAATGGAGTATCTCTTCTCTTATGAGACGCTCAATTCTCCCCCTCGAAATGTGGCCCAAACGACAATGCCACAATTTCGAAGAAGTCTCATCATCACGCTTACGTTTATGCGATACATCATCCACATTCATTGCAGAATAAACAGTATCAAGAGAGAGCAAATAAAGATAGCCTTGCAAATGACCAAGTCCCACACTTAAATTATGAAATTTAATGTTGCATACGGACTTGCCAAACTTACAAATATGTCCTGACTTATCTAAACGCGAAACATAAATAAGGTTTCTCTTCAAACTGGGAACATAAAGAACATCATGCAAACTAAGGTTGAAGCCGCCTGGTAACTCCAAATTGAAGCTCCCAATGCCTTCAACCTTCACTTCATTTCCATCAGCCACTCTTAGGCTTCGCTCCCCTTCTCTTATAGTTCGGATCGAACTGAATACCTGCAGTGAATTGGAAATGTGCACAGTGGCACCTGAGTCAATCCACCAAGTATTAGGAGAAAAATTCACTAAGAATGATTCATCAATAAAAGATACATAATCAGTAATTGTACCTTTGTTCTTAAGCCACTCCTTAAATCCATGGCAATCCTTCTGCTCATGTTTAGGTGACTTGCAGAACTTGCACAGCCTCTCATTAGAGGTCTTCTTATGTGACACGGCCTTGCTCTTATGGCACTTAAACTTTCTCTTATGCTGCCTGCTGCTGCCAGACTCAGCCTGATGCTTAGGAGTGTTGCTCATGCTAACACGCCAAAAGCGCTCGCTGACCATGTTGACAGCATCCTTCATCCTTTCAGCTTTCTGCCTTTCTTCTTCCTCAACACAGTAGCTAATGAGCTCAGCTATGCTCCAAGTCGCCTTCTGAGTGTTGTAGCTTATTTTGAAGAGACTGTACTGTACTGGCAGAGAAGTCATGATGAAGTGCACCAGAAAACCATCAGAGATAGCCATATCCAGTGTCTTCATCTTATTTGCCATGTCACACATGCTCATAATGTGCTCCCTGATTCCACTTTGCCCATCATACTGTGAAGTCAGCATCTTCATGATCAGGGTGCTAGCATAAGTCTTGGAAGAACTCTTAAAGTTCTCCTCCACCTTGGCAAGGTATGCCTTGGCACTCAGATCATTACCATCCTGGTCCTTATAAGGAATAGCACCACAGATGGCTGGAGTGATCGTGTTCTTAATGATCATGTTGGCCATCCTGTCTGATCTCTCCCACTTCTCAATGGCAGTACGATCACCATTGGGATCAGCGGGCTCTGCTGGCTTGTTTTGACGTAAGGCGAGATCATACTCGCACACAGCAATGGCAACATTAACATCTTTATACCACCTTGGATAGTTGGTGCCATTCAGGGGCTCAATGGATTTCAGGTAGCCCGTCACAGTGTTCACTGAAAATCATGAGAACAATAACTTAATTAAACTCACAATTAAGATGCGCATAAGAAGTATGAAATTAACCCTACGATGGTCTAATTAAAATCATACATAAATTTCAATTTGCATCACCGATGGGGAAAACAAACGAAATTTATCATTAAAACTCATAATTAAATCAACTATGGTCAGAATTAATTACAAGTACTCTAAATAAACTTCCCGATGGTTCCATTTAAATAGAGTGCATCTTAATTGCTTATGGTGGATGAACATAATTTTCAGTGAATAAATGCAATTAAAACATAATTAAAAGCATTTACATAACTCATGGAAAAATTAAATAAATATAATGCTGGTAATAATAAGTGCAACAGAAATAATTAAAGTCTTTAAACATAACAGCAATTAAATTGAGCTTAAATCATAAGAAACAGTAAAGGAAAAGGCTTTAAACGTTAAACTGGGCTCAAAACTCATTAACAGACCGAAAAACTAAAATGGCCCGTGAACACCCCAAACCGCACGGCCCAAATGCGCGCACTCAGCTCAGCCCAGTAGCGCGCGGCCCGTTAGGCGCGCCACTAGCCAGCTCGGCCTAAAACATTCCCCTCTGCGCGCGGCCCATTAAGCTGCTTGGCCCATCAGCGGCCTGCCCACCAGCAACCCTAATGCGGGTGGATCTGGAGCGTTCGTTTCGATCTGACGGCTGAAAACTTAATGGCATCAGTATAAAACATGGAAGCCCGGTCGGAAAACCTAAGTCATGACCTCACTTCTCTTCCTTTCTCCTCAGTCTGAGCTGCCGCATCGCAACACAGCTGCCATGCCGCTGCCGCGAGCGCGGCGCTCCTCATGCGCGCGCATGCGCAGCTGCTCTGTCCCGGCCGCTGCTCACGCGCACGGGCCCCGCAGCCGTCAGCCGCTGCAGCCCGACTACCGCCGGCCGCATGCGCGAGCCGCGCTGGAGCCAGGGCCACGCGCCCGAGCGCCTTCCAGGGGCGCCTCACGTCAAGGCGACGCGCGCCCAGCGCTTGTGGGCGGGCTCGTGCCCCGCGGCCCCGGTGCCGTGCGCCAGCGGGCCCTGCGGCCGCCAGCGCCGGCCGGAGAGCTGCCGTGCGGCCAACGCCGGCACTCCTGATGCGCCGCCGGCTGGTGTGCGGGCCCAGCAGCACGGGCCCCCCGGCCGCGAGCGCCGCACGCTGCTCATGCGCGCAGAGCTCCGCGTCCTCATGCGCCTGAGTTGCTGTGCCCTGCCGCCTTCTCTGGCACCACCGCGGGCCATCCCGCCGGCGCCGCGTGCGCAAGTCGCGCGCGGCTCCATCGGGGAGGCCCTGCTGTGGTGCTCTTTCATGGCAGCGAGCGTACTCATGGCCACACAGGTAAGTTCTCCTTCAATCTTAGGGTTAGGGTTCATCATGGGATTTGGGGATTTCTTAAATCGATCTGAAAATTTGCATTCCCCTTCTTCTCAAATGCTTACTGATGCATCTAGTTTCATGATTTTGGATCTAATTTGCGGAAATTAAACATGAACAGAGATCTAATTTGGGGAACATATTAAGTAGCAGTAAACCCTAACCTTAATTGCATAGCTAATCATCAATTTGTCTCGGTCTAAACATGAATTAGCATAAACATTAATGATTTGCATCTAATCCGAGATACTTAGCATTAACAGATCAAGATTAATCTTAAACTTGACCTAAACCGAATTAGATTAGATCTAATCTCATGATCAGAAACTTAATTAACCATGATTTAGATCTAATCACGCATGATTAACACATAAAAACCATTCTGCAGGATCTAATTGCATCTAAAACATGAATCAAACTTAACTGTGCAATAGGATCTAATCTGCACAGCACGTTTTGCATCTTAAACCGATGAAAACAGAGGCATAAACATGGCTCAAAAATTGACCGTGCATGACTAGGTTAAGATGGCTCTGATACCAATTGTTAGAATTTACCAAAACTTAACATTAGTGGCACGTTACCCAGAATCTTAGCATAACCTAGTTCATGACAAATCAATCTAATGCGGAATAAATGGTAATCATTATACCAGCATTAGTAGTAGCAGCAGCCATTTACGCCTGATCCGTAGAAGAAGTAGACGTTCTTGTCGGTGTAGAAGATGCAGCAGCGAATCGGCGTCCTTCGGGCGCCAACGGGAGTGCTTGGCCTTCCAAACCTCTCCGGTGCCCTTAGCGATCAGACTAGCGGTGGTTAGGGTTTTAGAATGACGTGAATGGGTGATTAAGGTGCTAACCACGACCTTATATTTATAGGCACTGTGGGGCTGGGGGCCAGCCTCTGGAAACGGGCCTAATGGGCCTGCAGATCACAGCCCATTAGGATTTTATCATTAGGATTTTATCATTAGGTTTCCTTAATCGCATTTAGATGGTTTAAACGCTTCCTTAATAGTGAAGATCACAAATATACTAACTGAAATTTATTTCCAACATACTCGAGTGGAAAAATGGAAAAGAGGTGGAGGCGATAAGATAAAGAATGATTGGGGTGGTGGCTTTCGTGTGGAGCGCATGCGGCTTGCTGCTTGCTTATCGCGCACTCCCTCAGTTCGGATCGATCCATTATATTATTTTTTGTTTAACTACTCCCTGCGAGCATCTGATTGCTCGCTCCTGGCCTGCTGCTTTATTTACACTTTAATTTCTCCAGCAGTTGGCTAGCTAGCGCATGCAACCAGCTAGCTGCTCTCAGATATGATCATCCTGGTTATTGGGTAACAAGGCCAGCAGGCAGCTAGCTAGGGTGCCTGCCGATTCAGCACTCACTCACTCACTAGTAGCCATCGATCGGCTCCGTCCCGCACGGCCGGCCGACCCGACAGCACACACGCGAATAATTCTCCGGCCGGCGGCCACGGCCGTCACCTCACCTCATGCATCTCGCCGGCCAGCTGCTGCTGCTGCTGCTTGCAGCATGCCTTCACCTGCTCTGCTTCACTATGGATCCGATCCGAGCCACATCCATCATGGAGATCGTATCATCGCCGCCCGGACCTAAATTCTTGATGACCTACTTTTTCTTTCCCCTTCTTCTTCTTCTCGCAATCCATCGATCACGGCAAGTACTCCGGCCGATCCGTGTTTTGGGTCGTCTGCTTTATTTATTTGTTGTTACCAAAGCAAAAGCCGTGAGATGGATCGTCGATGCTGTCTGTGTGTCTCCCTTGTCATCATCTTCCCTCAAAAAAAAACTTTCTGTCTCTTTCCCTCGTTTTTCTTTTCATTTTTTGGATTCCAAAGAAGCAAAAAGAAAACAGTAACCGCGACCGCGAGAGGGCCGGCCGGTATGGTTGCATGATCAATAATTATTATCGCTGCTTCTTTTTTCCCCTTCTTCTTCTCATTTTTCTTGTTATGCATCTGCCAGCTGGTGGATTCGATCTTCATGACAAGCCACAACGATATGCCATTCCAAATAGCTGCTAATACAACTATGTACTCTTGTGCTTTCTATAAAAGCCGGGTTAACCCTTGATAAAAAAAGCTGCTAATAACTTGATCGTTTTCCACTAGAATCTATCTCCAATTAGCAATATCCTGTTCGATGGTACTCATCGCTTTAATTAATTTACGACAGAAATGGAGGAACATATGCATGCATATATGGAGACAACAAGCTTTTTGGCCATTCACTACCGGATTCCAAGACTAAGGCACTCGACAAAACTCTAAATGCACTCGGCAAAGACTTTGCCAAGTGCCACTCATGGCATACATCACACGGCAACCAAAGACTCGGCAAAACTGTCTTTGCCGAGTGCTATTTCTCGGCCAAAAAAATTAGAGGAGATGGCCAAATAACGGTAACAGAGGGTTTGCCGAGTGCCTGGATCAAGATACTTGGCAAAGATTCAAAGTTTTGTTGAGTTCCTTTGCAATGACACTCGGCAAAGAGCTAAAAAATAATATATTTACAAACACAGATCTGCATGATTACAATTTCTTAAACCAACCAAAAAGATAAGAAAATAATATACACACACGTAGGTCCGCATCTATGGTTACATAAAATCCAATTTGTAGGATAGTTTCATATACATGTCGTTTACAACTTGTACATACAGACTTGTATGTTTCTGTTACCACCTTTGAGCTATTGCAGTAAAATGAACAAATGAGTACTCTACTAAATATACATCTTCTTAGATCTAGAGAGAACCCGGCACACAACTTCTTTACCGAGTGTTCGATAGAAAGCACCTAGCTAAGCTCAAGTCACTGGGCAAATAGGCGGCTTCCGGCGGTGATTCTTAGTTTGATTGTTTCTTCAGTTCTTGACGTACTAGGTCCCTCGATCCACCAGCTATATACAGCTTGCTTGCTAGCTAGTGCACCCTTACAAGAGCTCCATTCGACTAGCAGGTAGAGGTAGCTAGCAAAAGGCGACAAGATATATGCATGTTTCGTGGCGTTATATATATATATATATATATATATATATATATATATATATATATATATATATATATATATATATATATATATATATATATATATATTATTGCAGCCGTCTTTTTCAAAAGGCGAAAGGAGAACCGTTATTAGCTATACTTGGTGTGTTCGTTCCTAATATAATATGGCACGCGCGCGTACAGTACAAAATGCATGACTAGTAAGTATACTATAATTCTTTCAAGGTGCATACCTGCAGTGACACTCGGTAGCTAGCTAGCCAGTTTTTGTGGCGCATGACTAGCTAGTAAGAACAAAAATGCATGCATGGCCGCAGTTTTTGTGGCGCAACAGACAGACAGACTTGGATTATATATATATATATATATATATATATATATATATATATATATATATATATATATATATATATATAATTGGATAATGACATCTGCTGCTGCTCCCTGTATATGTGATCAATTAGGCTTTATTTCGATTGCGCATATATACAATCGGCAACCACAACCAGCTGCAAAAGGAAGGCCGGGTAGCTAGCTAGCTACCTACCTTTATATCAGGGAGTGTGCTTGACACACCGATACCAGAGGTCAGAGACAAGAGCTAGCCGGCCGGGGTGCAAAAAAAAAAAAAAGATCCACCAAAATTAAAGATGCAGTGCAGTGGAAGTGGATCCCCCACTACATACGAGCAGCGAGTGCATTGGCCGCACGCAACAAAACAAACAATATAATAATATACTAGTAGGCAGCAACGACCTCTCCTCCTCCCTGGCCTGAGATCGATCGAGACCATGCATCTTCATTCCTCTGCTTCTTCTTCTTCTTCCTTCTATAAAACGCGGCACGAGCTAGCGTGTGTCCGCCACACTACATACTGCCGCTGCGGACTAGCTACCTACCCAATAAGCTAGCTAGCTAGCTAGTCTTTGACGATCACTAGCTACATCCCTCCTCCTCCTCCGCGGATGGCCATGAACATGGACGGCAACGTTAGCCGCAAGCTGGACGCGGAGAACCCGCGTGCCCTCGTCTCGTGCGGCGTGGACGACGACGACGACCTGTCGCAGCGCGCCAACTGGCTGCGCGCCGCCGTGCTGGGCGCCAACGACGGCCTGGTGTCCACGGCGTCGCTGATGCTGGGCGTGGGCGCCGTCAAGGCGGACGCGCGCGCCATGGTCATCTCGGGGTTCGCGGGCCTCCTGGCGGGCGCCTGCAGCATGGCCATCGGCGAGTTCGTGTCCGTGTGCTCCCAGCGCGACGTCGAGCTGGCGCAGCTCCACCGCGACGACGAGGAGAAGGCGCTCCCCAGCCCCGTGCAGGCCGCCGCCGCGTCCGCGCTCGCCTTCTCCGTCGGCGCGCTCGTGCCGCTGCTGGCCGCGGGCTTCATCCGCGACTACAGGCTGCGGATCGCCGTCGTCATCGCGCTCGCCACCGCCACGCTGGCCGCCTTCGGCTGCGTCGGCGCCGTGCTGGGGCGCGCCCCCGTGGCGAGGTCGTGCGCGCGGGTCGTGCTCGGCGGCTGGGCCGCCATGGGAGTCACCTTCGGGCTCATGAGGCTCTTCAAAGCCACCGGCATATAATTCCTTGATGATCGTCCTTTCCAACACGCTTCGTTACGTTCTGGCGTGTGCGCCTGCCTGCCTGCCTGCCTGCTACTTGCTGATCGGCCGGTCGGTCGGTCGGTCGGTCTGTCTGGCTAGCAGCTAGCTCATATATACTTGTTCTGATCTTGGTGTTGTTGCTTGCTTCCTACGTGCATCTATTCCTAACCATCATCATATCCCATGAGAGTAGCTAGCTGCTGTATCACAGCGATAGACGACGATGATCTTGTTGCATTATCTATATATACACCTGTAATCCTGCAGGCCTCATATCATATGTATAGCCGGCCACCTGCATGCTGCTGCTCTCATCTCTGCTGCTGCTGCTGCTGCTGAATTTTATAGATCGATAGGTTTACCAGCATGCATTCATGCAACGCTAATGTAATATACTGGCCTGGGTGAGCTCCAAGCAAGAGTAGTCTAAGACGCGACTATATATGGAATAATGCATGTGTAAACACACTAGCTACTAGCTATACTGCCTATCCATCTCTGTATCTTTCAAGTGTACTGATTAATTAATCAATTTCTCACTTCATATATCATGTAAAGATATGAGATGCGGATAATATGTGCTGACAATTAATTAATTAATCAATTAATTAATTGCCACCAGTGATCGAGTGAGTGCTGACAAATAAAGCAAAGATATGAGATGCGGATAATATGTGCATTCCTTGTCCTGTCCCGGCCATCTGCTGGCTCCACACTCCATTGTCCATCGACAAAAGTAGGCCTAATAATCAACCATCATGCCGTGTGCCACCCATCTAGCATACTTGGTTTTCCCTACCTCTCACAGCTTAATTATTCCAAACTTTTTTCTATTAACTGTTTATTTTGAAAAGGTTTTCTAGTTTTTATTTTATAATAAGTTTACCATATTAAAACCTACATTTCAGGAAGTTTTTAAAGAACTTGTTTGTAGAATCTTTCAGGAGAATGTTATCAGGGAAAACCTTTTCTAGTGAAACATGATTCTTTGCTTTCGCTAATTAAGAGCTACGTGCTCAATATAATACTATTGATTAGCAAAACTAGCCAATATATAGAGGGAGCTCATCTCCCTTCTTCTTCTTCCTCCTCCTTCTTCATTCTTTCTTCTAAAAAAATGAATTTTTTCAGGAGGGGGGGGGGGGGAGCGGGGCTTAGGGGGATATCCATTGATCTCTTGTGGAGGTAGATGGGGCTTGATCCCCTCTATCCGGCCCTGATGCTATTGATTTTTATCTAATCATTTTTAATTTTTTATTAGAACATTTTTCAAAATGGCAATAGTCATAGCCATACCAAAGCTATTAAATATTCTAATAGAAAATACTAAATTTGTAAAAAAAAATCAAATAACACCAAGTGTTTTTTATCAAAGTGATTCTTCCCCGACCCTTCTTGTTTTTCTTGCTCATCCACATCCTAGCACTAGGTTAGGTGCAAAGAAAGGCAAGATTCATTGTTGGTGTGCAAGCATCAACATTGTGCAAGGAATGCAAATAAGGATAATATAAGCATCGCGGCATTCAGTTGCTCTCCGTATTCATTTTACAATATGATATAAGGTTGACCTCACAGAAATATTGTATTACATTACTTATATAAATGCAAATAAAGAGTCGAATATCGCAAAACACGTGCACAATAATGATATATATAATCACTACAAAAATCAAATACAAATTAATGCCGAATTAACTATAATAAATACAGTATTAAAAACTACTATAACTTTGATTTTTACCTGGGGTGGGTAGGTAATGAAAATTGTTTTGTTGATGGAAGCGCTAAATGGCTTAAAGGGAGTGACTGCAAAAGGACAACGTATAGAAGGCATCAAGATTCCTTAGGGCAACAACAAATGTTCAGGTGCATTGTAACCTTAAGAGTGGGATTCATAAATAGTTAGCTATAGTTAAAGCAATGCACACAGTATTGCCAGGTTTCAACTACAAAAGAACCAGCTGATTAGAGGGAGAAAGAGAAATGCTTTATTAATTGCTCGTGGTCGACCTTTAGGCTTGAGATGCACCGCAAGCTAAAGTAAGTTTTAATGAGAGTTTCATGGAGAATTTTATGGCATTAAATATCATTACTTTTGTTGATAAGATAATGAGAGAGAAGGATGAAGTTTCATAGGATGTGAGAAAAATTTTATCATCATGAAACTCATCTGACACAGTTATCTAATTTCCAGTCTAATTAAATGTACCGTGAAACTATGCATTGAAACTAGTCTAAAGCTAATTTTTACAGTAATATTGATAATTAACTTTACTGATGCAATCATTATGTTAAAGTCAAATTTTTCGTACATTATGGCTGCCCTTAAAGGGAGGGTCAAAAATCAAAATTTCTCCTGTTAAAAAAAAGGCCGGTCGCCCAGACCTCCGACGACCGATGGATCTCCTCTCCGCTGCGTACGGCACTACCTCCGACGAGGACGAGGGCGAGCCGCCCTCCTCCACACCAATCGCCACCGCGCTCACCTCCTTCGGACCACCTCCCGTGAAGCGGCCGCGGTGGGAATACCAATACCAACCATACCTCCCTCCACCCTCGTCCTTCCCGCAGCCGCCCCTATCCAAAGCAGCGCCGCCGCCGCCATCTCCAGCCAGCGGCAGGTACGTCTCTAAGAGGGAGCGCGCCCTCCTGGCTGCATCTCGTGCACCCGTGGACGCCGCATCGCTCCTTCCTCCGCAGACAACAGCAGAGATCGATTCCTCAGGTTAGCAGCTGGTTGGAAGCGAAAATTGCTTTCCATACGTCTACACTAATTTATCCTAATATAAAATTCGTCCTGGGATTCTAATTCTCACATGGGAAAGCACTCATGTGTGCAGCTTCACCAAACCGCTTGTTGAGTTTAGAATATTTTTGTGTGATTGGTTTTGAGATAAATTGATTTGACAATAATGTATTGCATTTTAGAATCAATTTAATCTCAAATGGTTTGAACTTTTTGGAGGAATTGTTCAGATCTTGGATAAAGGCTAATAAAAAGCTTGTGTTACCCATGATGTGCGAGAAAGCCAAAATGCTTGTCTCAAGAGTCCACTTTTATTGTTATCATGATGATTTCACGAGGAACTAGTGTATAAGAGTGATGCTTCTATACTTCAGGTTTTTCTTTGGTTATGTTGCTTGAACAGCCCTTTCTTAATCCTCACTGTAACATCTTGTTGCAGTTGGCTCCATCACCGATTCAAATCTGCGAGCTGACATTTTGCATTCCTTGCGATGCCAACCAAAGCCTGGATCTAGCAGAAGTTTACCTTCAAAGCTCTCGGTTTCTTTAAAGGGTCACACAAAGGCAATAAATTGTATAGATTGGTCGCCAACTCATGGTCAGTCATTGTTCTTACATGATACTGCCTCTTTGCCGTTCTGTTTGACTTACATTATCAGCATGAGTATGGTATTAGACCTGGAGTTGTGTATTGGGATATCAGGAAAATGGAGACATTGTGCAATGGTTATCACACCAGACCTTGCTAATTGGGGTGTGGAAACAGGTATCAATAAGTTGGTTATAGTCAAGAAAATGGGGTAACCAACATGGGGGGAATGGGGATATCTCTTATATTAACTAGGAAACAAAGCAGGTACTGTGCTGCGTGGCGCTGCTGCCCTGGTATTGATTTGTTTTTACCAACATTAGTGATATGAAATGGCAAAATATTATCTACCAATTTCAGGCATGAGACCCTTATAAAAAAAACTTACAAGAGAACAGCAGCATTAGAAGTTGCAGTGTCTTTCACCAAATGATCATGTGATTCTGGGCTAGCATATTTACAGGGGCGAAGCCAGCCACAAATGTTACCGGGGTCGCCACGTTTATGGAATGGGGTCAAAAATACTAATAAACAGTAGATTTCTATAGGATTTATGAAATTTTGTCGGGGGTCTTGTCACCCCAATGCCAATGGGCAGCTCCGCCCCCGCATATTTGACAAGTTTTTGGGTGGCATTCTCAATGTTCTCTATGATCTGGCTACTAGTCATAGTAGATTACCATTGAGCCAAGTAACTCACTATACAGATAATTATGCTTTGAAATGCATTGGTGCATGGTAATGTTGTTCACTAAGAAGGCCATTAGGATTAAGTGACCATTATGCAATTCTAATCTTGTATGAGCCAAGTTGTGTCATATGTCACCTCTACTAACCCCTTGTTCTTCATATTGGATTTTGTACTGTTGTGGAAGTTCTTAAAATTCATATCCCTTGCTAATTTAACGCTAACTGGGGATGCTTATAAAATATCATATTTGGCAATATCTCTATGGAATTTAAAAAAAAACAAATAGAATGATCCTATTTTTTTAAAAAAAATCGATGAGAATTTATCTTCACTTCTTTCATCCATACTTTTGTGATATACCAGCCATTGGTTTGTTTGTTTCTTTACAGTGATAATACGTTCTGATTGAAATCTTACTGCACTACTTTGTCTAGTCTAGTGGTCTTGGACAACAAACAGGAGAAATTATCTGAGGAAGTTTGACATGGGTGGGACAGATGCATGGCGAATAAAAAATTGTTAGTAAATTTGTCTTCTTTTGAAATCTTAAGCTGTGTTGATATCTACGTAGAAGTTTGACATGGGTTGGACAGATACGTGGCGAATAAAAAGTTGTTAGTAAATTTGACTTCTTTTGAAATGTTAAGCTGTGTTGATATCTACATTCATTTGTAACTTGATGTTTCCTTAAAGAATAAACAAGGGAAGGAGATTATAAACGTGGTAGAGCATCAATAAAAGAGCTCATTCTACAACCACAGAACCCACAGAAACTGCAATAATTATTGGTGTGTTATTATTAACCGGAACCATGAACAAGCTTGGTTTTTCAAAATAAATAAATATTTTGATGCCTTGTTGCTTAACTCAAAAGATATAAGTTCAGTTCCTTTTTCTGTCTTTATGCTCCACTATCAACTAACAGTGTGATGCATCCGACAATCTGATAGTAAGTATCAATTAATGAGATGAGTTGATAGTGAAATCACCAGCTTCAAATTTTAAATCCAAACCGAGCATACGCTCTGATTTCATTACCTCGCAGTAACGAAATTACACAAAGATTTTTCAGTTCACAAACAGTAGCCGGGGTGGTTTTGCCACTTATTTACAAACACGGAGATTCAGCAAGCATCAACCACGAAAAGAAACTACGCCATTAAGGTAGCAAAAGCAGCTAAAACTAGGAACAAAAGAGGCCAGCCCACCAGCTTCAAATTTTGTTGGTTGGTTGATTGAGATATTACTTTTAGACATACACTATTCCTAGGATGATTTTGCATTATCTTTATTGATAGTAAATTTGACCAAGTCAGAAGATGCTAATGTTTTTTTTTTGGGGCAGCACATCTACTCACTTCTGCTGGAATGGATCATACAGTCCATGTATGGAACGTATGGGACAAAGGGAATACTATTGCTCGTGTTTTGAAGCATCACACTGCTGCTGTGAAGGATGTGAGGTGGTCCCCTCATAGCCTCTCTTTACTTTCTGGAGGGCTCGATTGTTCCGTACAGCTAATTGATGTTGTGGAAGGAAGGGTAATCAAAGTATTCAAGGAAGATCAAGCTGTGGAGGTTATCAAGTTCAACCCAAGTAACCCCAATCTCTTCCTATCTGGTGGGTCCAAGGGTTCTCTTAGGCTATGGGATATTCGAAGTGGTCTGGTAATAAAAGAATTTCATAAAAGTCTTGGGACCATCCTTGACATCGAATTCAGTGCTGATGGGAAACAATTTATCTCTTCAACGGACACAACCAGAAGCAATATTAGTGAGAACACTATAATTGTCTGGGATGTCCTGCGACAAGTTCCTTTATCTAATCAGGTAATATGTTTATAATTACATTACTCTTTAGGTGGATGTGGCTTGCATGTGTCATATTATCTGCCTGCATCAATGTGTGTGTACAGCATGTTAATAAGGTATAAAATAAAGCCTTAGTTTGAAAACCCAGTTAGTTTTTTTTTGCTATAAATTAGAGAATAGCTGTTATCTATGCAATTTTCACTTGGATATTCTGGATTGATACATAGAGCTATATAGAGATTCAGCATATTCATGAGAACATATTCTGACATGCTGCAACACTTGGGCTGGAGCATGGACAGAACATATTCTGCACACTCTAATACAATGATTGAGAAATAGTGAAGGTGCATTGTTTTCTGTGAACTAAAAAGGTACAGGGCCATAATGACTGATCTGAAATCAGATAGTGAAACTATTGTTAGTCCAGGGAATATATTGTTCAAAAATAGGAACTGGATCCTACCAGCAGAATGGAAGCTGACACAAATCACCATTGTATCCACAGGTTTATACTGAAGCATTCACATGCCCATGTGTAAGATACCACCCGCATGAAGCTTCTTTTGTTGCACAATCGAATGGGAACTACATTGCGATTTTTTCAGCAAGGTCACCCTTCAAGCTGAACAAGTATATGCGGTTTGAAGGACATGGAGTTTGGGGTTTCCCGATAAAGTGCAATTTTTCTCGAAGTGGAAGAGAACTTGCATCCGGTTCGTCAGATGGATCCATTTACTTTTTTGATTATAAATCAGGAAGGCCTTTACTGAAAATAGAAGCATTCAAAGAAGCCTGCACTGATGTTGTATACCACCCTGTAATACCAAATGTGATTGCTTCATGTAGCTGGACCGGTGAAATATCTATTTTTGAGTGAGAATGATATGATCCTCGGTACGGAAGTAATGTTGAGTGTTACTTGGCAAACTTTTTATGCTGTAGTGATATCACTTGGAATGATAGGTGTAGAGACTACTTAAACTTAGGTTTCAGAAAGATCATCAAATGAAATAGATGCTCGGATGAAAAGATATAGTCATTAGAATGTTGCAAAAAAAATGCCACCAGCAAATTCAGACCAACTTATATTGCTAGCATAAATTATGTCCTCCTTACTCATTGCCTGGTGCAACAAATAGATCTTTCCATGGACCATCATCTATCGCGCGCGTCTTGTGAAATAATCCCGGCCGGCTCATAGCCACACCACTAGACGTAGCTGCCCCTAGAAGACCAGACGTCCTTCCCGGCGATCGCCGCTACTGCCCGAATAGACCACTACCGATCTTCTGCCACTAATGTGCCTCACTTTGAACAAGAACTCAAGCCATCCAAGGTCACTCATGGCATCTCAATCCTTAACAATCCCATTATGTTGTTAGCTGGTTCTTGAAGGCAGACTTCTTCATCTCCAACCACACGCATGATCCAGAAGACGATTATCAGTGTCTGACCCGCCGCAATAATGAAGACACATAGTATACTGCGCACACAAATCCCTGCAACAAACAGAGCTAGCGAATAGCGATCCATAACAGAAAAAACAACGGCAACATTAAACATCCTGCATATGGCTACCTAGCTTGGATGGGCAAGGTAAACGAAGAACTTCGTTTATTCATAATTTAACAACAAAGTTGCTTATTCATAATTTAACAACAAAGTTATACAAGACCTGGGAAAAGCAGAAGGAAATAACAGCCAGCAACATCATTCAGTTGTAATGGTTGCACACAATTCAAGCGTCCACTTAAAATCACACACAATCAAAGACGCCACAATAAATAGTTGCTGGCATTCTACTGCCTCAAGCTTTGCAAAATATACTGTGCATACAGATCCCTGCAATCAAGTCAGGAAATGTGTGTTACTGAAAGTTACAGAGCATTTTCATACTCAGCAAGCACCAAAAGGAAATGCACTTTTGTAACAGCACAGCAAAGTTTTAATGTCCAACTGAGCTTACATGGAGTACTGAATGGCATCTCGAGCAGCTGTCGCAGGCAAGAATGCATCAACAGCAACCTCTTTGTTCTCATTTTTCTTGTCTGAAAGATACTGCTAAGGAAGCTTGTACCTGTGAATGTGATCATGCAAAATATACTAGAGCATATAGTAAGAAAGCAGTAGATGAATTATACAGGATACAATCTTCAAAGAAGCGCTTGATTTCTTGCAGGCGGTGAGGAGACAGCTCACTGATGTCATTGTAGTGACGGTATTCAGGATCATCAGCACAGACAGCAATTATCTTGTCATCCTTTTCACCCTGACAACACCCAACAGATATCCATATTTAGAAATAAAAAAACTTGAAAAGATCTTCATTTTCCATTTACCTCAAAGAGAATGTAACATGAAATACCTGGTCAATCATAGGCATAAGGCCAATTGCTCTTGCCCGGAGGAATGAACCCGGAATAACAGGCTCCTGTAGGAGATAAGAATACACAATCATAACGTTTTAATTCTGCATGCTATAATCTATGTAATTTTTCCATGCTTGGCACAATAAAAAAAGAACAAATAATCATCACAGGATCATGGCACCACTGCTTATATGGTACCATACAATCCAGTTACAAATAACTGGAAATGACACAATTAAAGAACAGCTGAGCAGTTTGAGAATGTGAAAGCCAGCGGACTAACAAATTTTTTGTCCTTAGCAAGAGGACATAGTAATACTGAACACTCTACATTCCTCCCAAATGTCTCCACATGAGTACATGACACAGAAAAGTGGAAAAAGGAAGACTAACTAACCTGCATCAGGACCAAAACATCCATTGGGTCATTGTCCTCACAAAGAGTCCTCGGAATGAAACCATAATTGTGAGGGTATACAACTGATGAGTACAGGACTCGATCAACCTGTCAGGTTGTAGCACAATAGGTAAATTATAATGATCAATTGACATTGTTATAATATGATGTCAGGAAAAAAGTGCAAAATAAACTCTCACATTTCATAAGTGGAAGACTTAATAATCCTGACAAAATTAATGCGTGCACAGTAACAAAAGTTCAAATTGATGATGGATGATGACTTTCATTCATTGCACAATTACAAGAAATAGAAATCAAGTCATACAGCTCTTGAGACAGAAACTGGTGATCAAGATGTACGCAACTTTGAGGACAGACCTTAATCAGTCCAGTTTTCTTGTCAAGCTCATATTTAACTTTGCTTCCCTTTGTGATCTCAACGACCTGCATGGTGATGTATAGATGTCCAGTCACTCTCTGGAACTAAATAGAAACGTTAAACATCGTAATCATAACAAAATGAAGCAATTTTTTTTACCAGCAATCAAATTATTGTCAACAGATTCGTGAACATTAGGAGCATCAAATATTTGGCAATCGCAATGCAAAAATGTGCAATTAAACAATTAAATAGGTGCTTGGGGTGTGTTAGAGGAACCACTCCTTTTTAAAGGCTAGAAAGAACCAATCAACATTAATGGCAAAATTGCGAGTCTAAATGCCATCAACATCACAGAAATAATTATACCAACCATTCAACAGTAAGGGCAATATCCTGAGATAATCCCGCCATTTACAACAACAACAACAACATAGCCTTTTTTCCCAAGCAAGTTGGGGTAGGCTAGAGATGAAACCCGAAAGAAATAAGTTCAAGGTTCAGGCACATTGATAGCTAGTCTCCAAGCGCTCCTATCCAAAGCTATCTCTTTAGAGATATTCCAATCCTTAAGGTCTCTCTTAACCGACTCATCCCACATCAGTTTAGGTCTACCTCTACCCCTCTTTACATTATCGACCCGCTCAAGAACCCCATTACGCACCGGCGCCTCAGGAGGCCTTCGTTGGACATGACAAAATTAATTATACTAACTGGTATGAGCAAAATTACGAGTTGAAACCACCTTTTGCATGACAGAATTAACTGCACTACTAACAGCACAATCGAGAGTGGAAACTAGCCACCTTTTACAGGATAAAATTAATTAAAACAAACTAATGATACACTTTAGTGGTGCCTTTCTGCTAGCTAAGAAAAATTATTTGGTAAACGCTTTGGTAAACTCAATGTGAATAAGCTAAGGAGTAGATAGCTGTATGCAGATTGTGGTTCCCAACCATTTCAGTCTGATTTAGACAGCATACAAAGATGAGGTGAGGTGAGCGAGACTTGAGTGGTCAGAAACCACTAGAAAAACAGCCACACTATAGCTGCGCAAACCCTCCTCAAAGGTTCCCAAAATTTGGACTATCCACAAGGCCACAACAGCAAGCATCTAATTTGTCAAACATGTAGAGGGCAATGATGATACTTACAACATTGAAGACAGCGGGAGCCCCAGGACCTGCATAACCAAATTCGTTTAGCATATGCTTACTTGATGAAGGTGCTAGGAACGCTAGAAAAGGATAGTCGAGCTGTGCACCGATCTCAAGATCATGCCATGGATGAGCAGCTACAGATCTCCTGGACAAAGAAGAGAGGATCCTTTCGTTGAGCTTAGGGGCTCGCTTCGGCTGCTCAGCAGCAGCAGCAGTCTTGTCCTCTTCACTCATCCTGCATTGGAAAGGAGCCACAAATCAATAAATCTATCCAGCGCAAGATCCATATCTGTTTCCACTGAGAAACATGTAACAAACCATTTCCACTTTGAAGTGAGGCAATCAAACTCCAGGAATTGCTATAATGAATACCAAAATCACATCAGCAGCCACTAGAGCAGTAAAAGGTCTAGGCAGGCAAAAATGTACTGTTCATCGATCAGCTAGTAACGCAGAGGGATCTTCTTGTGTGTGTGTGTGGGGGGGGGGGGGGGGGGGGGGGGGCAGTGGATGAGGTGGAGGGTCGGACCCCGATGTCTCTCGAGAGGAGACGCGCAACCGCAAATCATCGAGTGAGTAAAATCATGCGGACAAATGCTTCCTTCCCCGAGGGCCGAGGCAACTGTCCACCCAGTCCTAATATTTTCAAAGAAAAAAAATCGAAGCTAGTGGGTAAAATCATGATGAAATCCGAATACAAATACCGAAGGTTAGGGTTTGGGTGGTCGATTTCGCGCAGGGAAGGGAAGGGAGGGGGGCGGGCGTACCACCTTACCCCTTTCAGATGGTGGTCGGCCGACGAAGAAGTGGCGGACGGCGGCACTCGCCCGGTCGTCGCCGCTAGCGCTAGCAAGGAAAGGAAAGGCCGCCGAGACCGAGAGAGACAACCAAGGCGTGCGTGCGTGCGACGGGACGGTGGTTTGTTTGAGGCTATTTCTTATGAGCCTGCATGCCACTGCCGTTAGCTTTTTTTAAGGACGGCCGCTAACGGCAGCTTAAAATGTCTCTTTTGCCCCTCTTACAGGTGGGCTCGTGTAAGCCGTCTTCTTCCTCCAGCCTCCTCTCGGTGTTGCTCTTGTTCAGCCTTCCCTGCGCATCGTCCCGTCCCCCACCTCCGCCTCATCTCCCACCACTGCCCCGCTTCACAGCTCGCTCTCGGTGGCGTAGGCTGCTCCTGCTCCTCCCTCTCGCGGCGGCGCGCGACGATCCGCCCGCCCGCGCCGGGACTACACCTCCGCCGGGACTGCGCGGCCCACCACATCCTCTTCCCCGGCTGCTCCTGTTCCACTGCTCCGGTGCTCTCGAGTCCGACGCCCCCAAATCCCCCGATCCCCTCCTCTCGCCACTCCCCACCTCAGCAATCCCAATCCGGCGATTCCACACTCGCCTTCGCCCCCGCCTCCATTGGTCGACTCGTCCGCCTCCTCGCCGGGCCCGCGCCCATCTTCCTCCGCCGAGGAGTGGGAGCAGCAGCAATGGGGGACGGGGCGACGAGCCCACGACGGCCACCCCGTGGGTGAGCCCCTGGCTCACGTCGCTCTCGCACACGGTCGGTCGGGGGGGCGCCGGCGACTCAGGGATCCCCGTCGCGTCCGCCAAGCTTGACGACATGCAGGGTAAGCGCTCTCAATCTTAGGGGAGGGAGGGAGGGTCGGGCCCCTGCTTGCTGGAGGGAGGCGGCCGCCGCTCGCCGAGCGCGGCACCCGGGCCAGCTCCGCCGCGGCCGGCGCGCTCGAATGGAGGGGCGAGGAGGAGAAGAGGGCGGCGGGGGAAGAGGAGCAGAGGGAGGCGCCACGGAGTGGAGGAGCAGAGGGGCCAGGCCTGCTCGGCCCTGGGTGGAGGCGCCCACCGTAGCAGCACCCATGTCTCGAGGCATGGCGCAGTGGCGGCGGCTAGCAAGGTCTTCGATGGCGCACGGCCAGTGGCGAGGGGAGCAGGCGGAGGAGGGAGGTCAGGGCGTGCTCATGGCAGGCGGCGAGGGATTGATGCGAGGGGAGCTCGAGGTGGAAGACAAGGGCAAGATGGTCAATGCGACCTGACGTTAGCTGCCATATGTGCCAAAATGAATGGCAGTGGCACTAAGGGAAATAAGATACTGAACCAGTGGCTCCGAAGGCACAAGAACATTTTCAGTGGTATGTATGGAATTGTGAACTTTTATAATGGCTTCAGAGGAATGGCCTCGGTTTGTTTTTGTTGTGGAGGAAGGAAGCAAGGGCGGTTTTTTCTTTTTTATATTTTTTAAAAATTAAAATTTCAAAAATATATGTCCGTTTTGAAATATTTCAAAAATATACCCCGGTCGCCCTCCCATAGGGCGACAGGCCCAAATTGTAATTTTTTTCTTCAAATTCGCAACGAAGTCCCTGGAGAAAAAAAAAAGACATATCGCCCGTTGGGGGGGGCGACAGGGGGCCTGTCGCCCAGCCCACGGGCGACCGGCGCTGGGCTCGGCCCACACGAGCGGCAGGGGGCCTGTCGCCCCCCCCCCCCCCCCCCGCGGGCGACCGGGGTACCCACCCCTATAAAAGGGCTGACCCTCCCCTTCCCTCCTCATTTGAGCCCGAAAATTCCACCAAAAATCCAGAAAAAAGAGAGGAGCAAGGAGAAGGAAAGCGGCGAAGCCCTGCCGGATTCAGCACTTGTGATCTGCAGGTTAGTAAATTTAGTTTAAATATTGTTATATTTAAGTACTACGTATTTAAATATGAGTAATTTAATTTAATTAGTGCTATAGTAGAACCATTTAAGTAGGAGTTCAATGATACTTTAGTTTGTAGTTACGTAGTAGTAAATTAGTTTAGAAAATTAGTTCTACGCATTTATTATTGCAATTGCAGTACTATTAGAGATGTGTTTATAAATTAATTATGATTTAGAATAGAATTTGGCATATGCAGTATAGAATTTGAGTGTCATCACGTAGTTATGAATACTTATACGTTGTAGTTGAATTTCATACTTAGTTTTTACGAATTATTGAATAAGGTAGTGAAGTAAAGAGTATAACTCGATAAGTATTATGTGATATACAGATATGTCGAGCAAGATGCAGTTTCAAGTATTTTATGGTGAATACAATATTATGTATGGGCCAAATGGAGTAGATCTTTCAGCCTTTAAGCGCACATCTAGCGGCATAGATAAATCTCTGGAAAGGAGTTTTGGTTCCATATGTAAGTGGCTGCAGCGTGGGTTCCATGTTGATCCGTTGACACATGTGATCACTGTCCAGTCTCTTGTTAATTGGGAGGTAGATAGTGAATTATGGGAATTAATGATGATACACAGCACTGATGAATGGCAGAAGTACATGCAAGCAGCTCTAGAGCGTGGGTGGCCTCTGGCCATCCTTGTTCAAATTCAGGAGAAGACACAAAATGAAATCCAACATTGTGCAGATCAAGGAACTCCGAGTATTCGAAGAGAGACCAATTATGTTGAGCAAGATGAGTCAGAAGAGACAGAGAACCAGAACATGGGACCACAGGGCCTTGCTGATGAGGGAGAGAGGATACATAACATTGTGGACGAGATGGAGGCAGAAGACCAAACCGCAATAGAGATTGAAGAATATGAGGACTCATCTGATGACGAGCAGTACTCATTGCCAAAAGAGTGGAAAGAGCATGGTTTTGGCAGTCATGTCGCAGAAGATGTACGAAATCAGGAGTGGGAGTACAGAGGGAATGAGGTAGTGCAAGGTGCAACATATCCAAACATTGAAGCCGTAAAAGATGCTGTGAGACTATGGGCAATCTCATTGAAACGAGAATTCAGAGTCGTAAAGTCTGGCAGTAAAGAATATGAGGTGAAGTGTGTGAATGCTGGATGTCCATGGCGAGTACATGCATTCAAGGGAAAATGGAAGTCAAACGGGAAATGTTCCATTGTCACAGAGCACACTTGTTTGCTGTCAGAAGTTATTCCCTTGCATCGCAATATATCATGCGACTTTGTTGCGAAGCAAATGTATGGTTTTATTATGGACAACCTAAATTATGAGCCAAAAATGATTGTTCGACACATTGAGCAGACTTACCAGTACACCATCAGTTATTTGAAGGCATGGCGGGCTAAACAAAGGGTGTTCGAGATGCGGTTCGGCACATACGAGGCATCATATGATAACCTACCTCGTATGTTATCCCAGGTTGCTGCTAGAAATCCTGGAACCTTTTATGACACATACCTTGTACCAGCCGCGACTAGGGGACAAAGAATTATGCAACGAGCCTTCTTTTGCATAGGTGCTTGTGTTAGAGCATTTCAGTTTTGTCTTCCGGTGATCTGCATTGATGGCACATTTTTGACTGGAAGGTATAAAGGTCAGATACTCACCGCAATCGGTGTAGATTACAACAACCAAATTGTTCCACTCGCATTTGCATTTGTTGAGAACGAGAACATAGACAGTTGGTATTGGTTCCTTGAACGAGTGAAGATTCATGTTGTTGCTGCACGTCCAGATGTGTGCCTTATTAGTGATAGGCATGCAGGTATCCTGCAATCAATACTGAAATTGCAACGTGGAACTGCGACAACGCCTCCATTATGGCCTGATGTCCAAAACAGGTGGTGCATTAGGCATATGGGTGCAAACTTCTATGAGCACTTCAAGAACAAGGATCTTAAGAACTTGTTTAAGAGGTTGTGCACCCAAAATCAACAGAGAAAATTCAATGCATTATGGCAGATGCTTGATCAGTTGACTGCAGAGCTAGTGAAGGTAAGGGCATCAGGAGCAGGCACGAGTCAGGCTGCAGAGGCTAGGGATTCAATTGAGAAACCATTTTCACAGTGGATTCGAGGTGCACCTAAGGAGAAATGGTCATTCCTTTATGATACCAACGGAATACGGTATGGTATTCAGACAACGAACCATGCAGAGTGTTTCAATATGGTTATGCGTTCTTGTCGTGCCTTTCCTCTTGTGGGAATTGTTGAGTTCATCATGTATGGGTGCATGAAGTATTTCAGAGAGCGTTACACGGCTGCAAGCATAAACATCAGCAACCCCCAAATTCAGTTTTGCAAAAGAGTGACACAATATATGCAAGAGAAGATTGAAAAGGCCAAACTGCACCGCGTCATATCGACAGGTACAATGGAGCATAGATTCGAGGTTGTATGCAAGGATAGAACTGGTCGTGGTATCCGTAGAGATAGGGTGGTACAGGAGAGTTTGATTACAGTTGATGGCAAAGCCTTCTGCTCCTGCATGAAGCCTAAGTTATTGCATTTGCCATGCTCCCATCTCATTGCGGCATGTGCAGAGTCTGCGTTGCAGCCAGGAGTATTTGTTTCACCGTACTTCAGCAAGGAAGCAGCTGTATCCACCTGGGGACATGAGGTATACGGGATTGGAATTGTGGGGCCTTTCACTCAGGATAATGAGAATAAGATGTTTATTCCTGATCCAGCCACTAAGAAAGGCAAAGGCCGCCGTCAGACACGTCGTATTCGGAATGGTATGGACGAGTCGGAAGCAAGCAAGGCACAAAAGCGTTGCAGCCAATGTGGATCATTGAGTCACAACTACAAGAAGTGTCCTCAGAATGCACTTCATGATGCTGCTGACGTCGGTCCTTCCGGAAATCCCAGAGATGGAGCACCTCCTACGTTCAGACGAGCATCGGCGAGAATTGCTCGTGGAAGACATTCCGTGTCATGATCCACAATTGTATTTCAATATTTGTAATATGTAGTAATCGTGCGTCCAGTTTGTATGGAGGATATCTGTAATGTATAAATATCGTGCGTGCAGTTTGTATCGAACCTATCTGTAATATATAGTAATCGTGCGTGGAGTTTGTATCGAACCTATATGTAATGTATAAATATTACACGTCCAGTTTGTATGAAATATATATTTACCTATGTGTTCTCATATATTTTTGAATGCAGGTATGGAGATGGACTCCTTACTAGACCCAGTGATCGTCTCGAGCCACAGGTCTTACTTTGCAGCTGTTGAGCACCGAGCCCTAGAGGTGCTACGTACTCGTCCACCCGGCGAGGCGATCTCTATACACCACGATTGGTGTGACCGGTATGTAATGAAATATTATTGTTTATCACTTATGTATTCGCCGGTATTCCTTTGTTTCAACATTTTTTGTTTTTTGCAGGTTACGTGACGCCGGCCTACTGACTCTGAGCCGTCTTGTCGAGGTTGGGCCTATTCAGCTTGACCGATCCCTCCTGACGGCGCTCGTTGACAGATGGAGGCCGGAGACACACACGTTCCACCTCCCGTGTGGGGAGATGACTCCTACGCTGCAGGACGTGGCCTACCTCCTCGGCCTCCCTATCGTCGGGGAGGCTGTAGGTCCGCGTGTGGTGGCGGCCTCATGGAAGGATGAGCTGGAGGCCCGTTTTGCCCTGGTTGACCGCGTGGAAGAAGCAGGTCCGATCATCCCGCACCCGCGAGCAGCAGGTCCTTCGAAGACCTGGTTCCTACAGTTTACAGTACGTATTCATTCCATATATAAATTTAATTGTTACAATTCACATGTTCCATTGATAGTTGAAACCATTAATCTTAATTGTTTATGCAGCCTGCCCTGTTGGCTGCGGATGCCGACGAGTACAGTGTGACCAGATCGCTGGAGGCGTACCTACTTTGGTTGTTTGGTTACATCATGTTCAACAACACTCATGGCAACTCGGTCGATAGGATTCTCCTTCCATATGCACGGGAGATTGCGGATGGGGACGAGGACGTACCGCCCTACAGCTGGGGTGAGGCGGTACTTGCAGCCACTTACCGTGGACTCTGTGACGGCTGCATGAAGACACATGGGAATGCTATCCTGTCAGGGTGCCCACTACTGCTACAGCTTTGGTCGTACGAGAGGCTAGCCGTTGGTCGGCCCTTTGTCAGCCACGAGCCTTACCATGGAGGCATGTACGGCAACGAGGAGGACGAGAGGCCCACTATGGGAACTATCTGGATCTGGCGTCAGGTACGTTCGCAACAAATCTAATTTTGTTATTCATTGTTACATGATGTATTAGCGTAATTTTAATTTTACTTATTCGGAATGCAGAGGTCCTAGGCACATGCGCGGGTTTGACGCGCATATCCTGAGTTTGTTTAGGAGCTCGACATGCTGACGCCCGAGGACGTTATCTGGGAGCCTTACAGCCCAGAGGCTGTGGCTACCCGTGCACCAGCAGGCCTGTCTTCGCACTGCTCCGCGAATGCGAGCCTGTGGTTTACTTCCGCCGTCCTGGTTTATGACATCGCGGTTGAGGCATATTGCCCCTGGAGAGTCAGGAGACAGTTTGGGCAGCGCCAGGAGTTTCCGGTGCCCACCGCGTTGGAGCGTGTCAGTCGCCAGGACCACAGGTAATTATGAATGAACTTGGCTCATACATTCGTGTCGAATCTAACGATTCTTCGTGGTCCACTTTGTAGGTTGTCAAGGAGTGGCTTGCCGTGCTCTGATGATTGGCTCACCAAGATCCAGCCGTGGGTGGACCAATGGGAACAGGCAGACGAGCTCTTGGTCCATCCAACAGGACCACACACAGACAGCTCCTTTAGGGCTTACCTCACCTGGTACTTACCCCGGACTCGGGCTCGTCTGGTTTTTGTTGACACTCACCCGCAGCCACACCAGGCGAGGCCTCAGGATGGATATGGCCGGCACCACGTGGAGGCACTAGCTGGCGCGGTGAGTCTCTTAATCATATTTGCATATATATATATATATATATATATACATATTCATAAGATAATTCATGTGTTTGTAAATGTAACTTTACTGAATTGATGCAGCTTCGCCTTTGCAACATGATGGAGACGGACTGCTCGACTTACTTGACGAGGGTACGTGCCGGATCCCCAATGACCCAGTTTGAGCAGACAGAGGCATGGTCGAGGCAGCGTGATCAGTTGCGTCAGGTCCAGCACAACTTCGGAAGCCGTGTGCAGTACGAAGACAGCCACGGGTCGTCTCAGGCCTCGTCGTCGTTCCCGTGTCCGTCGACCATGCACGGGCCGACGTCGCAGTTCTTCCCAAGTGCAGGTAATGTACATATCTCTTTAAAATTACATCAAGTGTTCCTACATATTTACTAATATCACATACATGATACGATCTAGCTACTGCGTTCGGCCATACTGGAATGTTTAGAGGGACAGCACCAGTTGGCGGACCGTATCCAGGGATGGTACCGGAGCCACAGATACCGGCCTACACAGGTTAGTTTATGTTTCGTATTTCGGTTTCTACATGGCATGACAAAATATACGAGCGTACGCTAACATCCACATTTTTTTGCGTAGGATTCTACCCCCATGCGGCCGCCGGACCTTCTTCTTCCTCCTTTCGACCAGATAACGAGACCTTCACCTTAGACGACTTCGACAGCTTGAGTCCAGAAGAGCCTGCCGCGCAAGGTGACCCCGATGTCTTGGGGTATTCACAGCTAGGAGGAGCACCACTTGGGATCTCTCAGCAGCAGACACCGCAGCCCCTTGCGCGTCCTGAGCGACAGGTGAGGTCTCCGGATGTTCTCACCTACTCCGAGGGCCATGTCCGTGCCCAGCAGAGGGCTAAGAGGGTCCGACGCCCTAGGGGTGGTTAGATGTATCTGATGTTTATTTGTAATGAGATAGCTGTGGACCGTTTAGTTGTATCCGATGTTTATGATTATGTTAGGTTACTTGTCATTTGTTTCTATAGATATTATTGATGTGAACTTATTATGTTTGTGGGTTCCATAATGCTCGTGAAATAAGGGAAGTTCATGCGATTTTTTCTCGTGATTTAATGAAGGACAAGTTACGTGCGGTAGGAGTTAGCGGCCGAGATCTTGCCGACGATGATGACGAATACACGCTCGAATAGCTCAAAATAGGTCCCTGGAAAAAAAAGGGGGGGGCCTGTCGCCCCCCCAACGGGCGACAGGGGCCTGTCGCCCACCCCTCGGGCGACAGGGGCCTGTCGCCCGTTGGGGGGGGCCACCCTTTTTTTTTTCTCCAGGGACTTCGTTGCGAATTTAAAGAAAAAAATTTACAATTTGGGCCTGTCGCCCTATGGGAGGGCGACCGGGGTATATTTTTGAAATATTTCAAAACGGACATATATTTTTGAAATTTTAATTTTTAAAAAATATAAAAAAGAAAAAACCGCGAAGGAAGGAATCGCCGCACGGCCCACCACGGCCTGTGAGAACCAACCCAAGTAAGCTCGCTTTGCTGACGCCCCGGCCTGTATCGTATCTTCAGGCCCATATATTTGCATGCAAGTAATAATTGTTTATTATTAAATTACATTCCCTTCCATTTGTATTTGCATTTGTATGAAAGGACCCTACACCCCCAAGGCTAGCTAGTCTCTTCTAGTTCCAGTCCGGGCATTCGGTACTAACCGAATCGATATATCGGTCCGGTTTTTGGTTTTCAGAGAAGATTGGTTCTTTAAAAATAGAGACCGATCAGAGAATTAAGAATTGAGCAATTTCGGCTTCGGTTAGTTCGATTCGGTTCAGATCTAACTGAACTGACCGAGGCTATCTCAACACAAGTGAAGGAGGAGGGAAAAAATTGGATCCGGATCTCATCAGAGACCCTCCAACCCCGTTGGAGAACTGCCACACTGTAGGCGGTCGACACCACGCGCCGATCGTGTCTGCCAGGCCGCAGCCGCCTTGCCTCCACGGGATCGTCGCGGGGGGGGGGGGGGGTGGCGGCCTGGCGGAGCGGGAGCCGGTTGGCGGTCGTGCCGTCACCACCTCACGGGCGCCCGAGTCGCTAGCGGCCTGGCCGAGCAGGGGTGGGGACCGGCGGCCCGAGCGACGAGGGTCGGACAGGGGTTGGGGCTGTTGGAATTATGGGCTTGGCCCATTTATTCTAATCAATGCAATAAAAGAATTTAAAGCCCACTATTAAATATTAGGGAATCAATTGCTTAATTCTGTACCGAGATTTGAGGAGGATCTCAACCGATTTAAAGGGTGGACCTCGTGTACACCACTTGTGAAGCCGGTAAGAGGAGGTCGGTGAACCGCGCGCTCGCTCGCCTCGCCGAGCCAGGCCGAGGGCGTGGGCGTGACTCTTGCTTTAGGTACTCCTGCTTATGAGACCTCTCCCTTCTCCCTCTGCTGCTTTCTACATTCCCATCGCTAGCGCTGCGCGCACAGCTCTAGCGAGAGCAGGCCTCCGAAACCTCTGCTCGCTGAAGGTCCTGCACGGGACGCGGGTAATGAGGTTTTTGGGGAGCGTCTTGACGCGACTGCTCGCTCCCTGAATGACTACTTCGTCTATATCCCGGCGTGAATGAACGACTACTTCGTCTACTTCCTGGTGACCGTTCGTGGGACTGCATTGCGAACCTCTTCCTACATCGACATCGTTCGGCTACTTCAGGCAAGGCCAGTCAAATAGAATGTCTATTCCAGCTGGTAATGGCGCAACCGGTGCCTCCGACACTGGTCCCGCCTTGGAGTACACTCTAAACCTATTCTGGTTTAACATTTTATTCATGCTTATTAGTGAGAATAACATGAACACAAGCACATTCTTTGTTCACACATTATCACTCTTTTATGTCATGAAATTACTAGTAATATTTGAAATTAAAATATATCGAAAATTGCCTAGTTATCTAACAATCCAAAAACCTGATCTTGTTAATAGGCTTTCGGTATCTAGCTTTGCTGCAACAATCAAACCACCACTTTTTGATGGTTCAAATTAGCTGAGAGTGATGCATGTAAAAGAGGATAAGCCTGAACAGTTTACTCCAGAGGAAGGGAGTGCATTTGATGAGGCTGATACCCTCTTTCGAGGCTGCATCATTAGTGTTCTCGCTGAAAACCTGGTGGACTCTTATGTCCTACTGCCAACTGGCAAAGAATTGTGGGATGCTCTTGAGGCTCAATATGGAGTGTCTGATGCTGGCAGTGAATTGTATACGATGGAGCAGTTCCTTAACTATAGGATGGTTGAAGACCGTTCTGTAGTGGAACAGGCTCATGAAATACATACTCTGGCAAAAGATTTCAAAAATTACAGCAAAGAGTCACCATGTGTGTTACCCGATAAGTTTGTGGCCGGAGGTATTATCTCTAAGATACCACCTTCTTGGAGGGACTTTGCTACTTCTCTAAAACACAAAAGACAGGAGTTCACCATAGATGGACTCATTGGGACTCTTAATGTTGAGGAGAAGGCGAGAGCAAAGGACATACGTGGAAAAAGAGTTGTTGGTGCTTCTAGTGCCAATCTTGTTCAGAAGAACAACTCCCACAAGAACAAGAAAAAACCACCGCAGAGACAACCAAAGACTAAGCAGACAACCACCTTCAAGAAGAAGAAGAAGAAGGGAGCTTGCTATGTGTGCGCTAGTACGGAACAATTTGCTGCAAAGTGTCCGAACCGCAAAGTCAACGACTCAGCCAACATGATCATTAGCGAGCCTGGAGGAACATCACGGTACGGTAATTTATTACCTACAGTTCTTTCAATTTTTTGTTCACCCAAGTGATGGGTTGACACTAGTGCTAATATTCATGTTTGTGTTGATGCTTCTTTGTTTTCTTTTTACCAGGACGGCAGGACTTCCTCCTTGCTAATGGGGAATGGATCGCATGCGCGTGTTTTTGGTGTTGGTATGGTAAATTTGAAGTTTACTTCGGGGAAGACCGTGCAGCTGAAGAACGTGCAGCATGTCCTCACCATCAAGAAGAATCTAGTCAGCGGCTCTCTACTGTGTAGAGATGACTTTAAATTAGTCTTTGAGACCAATAAATGTATCTTGTCTAAGTTTGGTACTTTTGTTGGAAAAAGTTATGAAAGCGGAGGCTTGTTCCGTTTTTCTTTGTCAGATGTTTGTAATAAAGTTGCATACAATATTATTAACGTTGATGAAATAAATGTTTGGCATTCGAGGCTTTGTCACGTTAATTTTGGTTGTATGATGCACTTAACTAATTTGAGTTTAATTCCAAAGTTTACTTTTGTCAAAAATTCTAAGTGCCATGTATGTGTTGAATCAAAACAAACTCGCAAGCCTCATAAGGCTGCGGAGGCGAGGAGCTTGGCACCCTTAGAATTAATTCATTCCGATTTGTGCGAAATGAATGGAGTGTTGACAAAAGGTGGTAAAAGATATTTCATGACTTTGATTGATGACAGTACTAGATTTTGTTGCATCTATTTGTTGAGGTCAAAAGATGAAGCTTTACACTACTTTAAAATCTATAAAGCTGAAGTAGAAAACCAACTTGAGAGAAAGATCAAAAGAGTTAGGTCAAATTGTGGTGGCGAGTACTTCCCAAATTGATTCACTTTATTCTGCGAGGAACATGGTATTATTCATGAGAGGACGCCTCCCTATTCACCTCAGTCAAATGGGGTTGCCGAAAGAAAGAACCGCACTCTAACGGATTTGGTTAACGCCATATTAGATACAACGGGACTTTCCAAGGAATGGTGGGGTGAGGCTAAATTGACTGCATGTCATGTCCAAAACCGTGTTCCTACAAAGAATAAAGAGATAACACCATTCGAGGAATGGGAGAAGAAAAGGCCAACACTTTCATACTTACGTACATGGGGTTGTTTGACAAAAATGAGTGTGCCAATAACCAAGAAACGTAAGTTTGGACATAAAACTGTGGATTGTATCTTTTTAGGTTATGCTATTCACAACGTTGGGTATAGATTTTTAATAGTGAAATCTAGAGTACCTGACATGCATGTTGGTACTATAATGGAGTCCAGAGATGCTACATTTTTTTAAAACATTTTTCCCATGAGAGATGGAACAAGTTCATCTAGGCAAGAGTTCATCGAGGATGATAGCTCTGCTGAGCCGATAGAACAAAATGAACCTACATTTGTGGAAAATTCTGATGAGGATAACAATGATGCTCCGAGAAAGAGCAAGAGACAAAGGACTGTAAAGTCTTTTGGTGATGATTTCATTGTATACCTCATGGATGGTACACCCAGAACCATTGAAGAGTCATATTCATCTCCTGATGCTGACTATTGTAAGGAAGCAGTGAGGAGTGAGATGGATTCTTTTATGTCTAATGGAAATTTGGAGGTCGTTGAACGTCCTTATGGATGTAAACCTGTTGGATGCAAGTGGGTGTTCAAGAAAAAACTTAGGCTAGATGGTACTATTGAAAAGTATAAGGCCAGGCTTGTGGCCAAGGGTTATACCCATTGTTCGCCTAAACAGTTGTTTAGCCCGTTTAAACACCGTCTAAACGCTACACAGTGGCACACTGTTTCCGTTTAATCGGTTGTTTTGACCGTTTAAACGGCCGTTTTCCCGTTTAAACACCCGTTTTGCCCGAATAATGGGCTAAACGGTAGGTGACCGACTGTTTACCATTTAGTGTTTTGGATAACACTGGTTATACCCAAAAAGAAGGAGAAGATTTCTTTGACACTTATTCACCAGTTGCTCGATTGACCACAATTCGTGTGTTACTTTCCCTGGCAGCCTCTTATGGTCTTCTCGTTCATCAGATGGAAGTTAAGACGGCTTTCCTCAATGGAGAGTTAGAAGAGGAGATCTATATGGATCAGCCGGATGGGTTTGTAGCAAAGGGTCAAGAAGGAATGGTTTGTAAATTGTTGAAATCTTTATATGGTTTCAAGCAAGCGCCTAAGCAGTGGCATGAAAAGTTCGACAAAACTTTGACGTCTGTTGGCTTTGTTGTGAACGAAGCTGACAAATGTGTGTACTATTGCTATGATGGGGCTGAAGGAAGTGATTTTGTACTTGTATATTGTTGACGCTCCTTAGAGCCCCAATTTACATACCGCAAAGCGCACGGATCGTGTAGCTTTTCCCTTAGAGCATTCCTCCAAGGTTTATCAATCCACTGAATAAGCATTCTACTATACTTAACTAAGCACTAATGATGTTGGTAAAAGATTTATATTGAGTGATTGAGTGTGAAATAGATCTAATCTAACCAATCTAATCTAATCTAGACTAGTGAGCAATGACAGGTGTGTGCACAAGATATGAAGAGCATTTGTCCATAGGGTCTAGGATCACTAGAGATGTAATCGCCGAGCAACAAAAAACGAATCTAATCTACCAAAGGTGTGTTCCAAGATCAAAACATTTCCCTCCCGCATACTGTCACTACACGAGAATAATCGGTAACGAACAACTAAAACACGATAGTTGATGTAATCTAAGTAAACCATGCAAGAGCAAAGCAAACCCAAAGCCAAGTCGCGATCTATTAAGCATCAAAGCATCATCAACAAGAATCATGATAGATCAATCTCATAAAGGATTCGGCAATTACAACTCAAGGTCTCCTTACAACCCCATGAACAAACGAGGACTTTACCCCATGAAGCTAAGCGAAGCGTAGTCGATCATGGTGATGAAATCTCCGGCAAGGGATGGATCCCTTACTGTCCTCCAACTTGCAGCGACGCCGAGGGACGATGAGACCTCCGGTGTCGCCTTTCTCTTGTGTCTAATTTGAATGGATCTCTCTGGAAATCGTCTCTGGATGCCCCCTCTTTCTTGACGGCGGCTTCGGGGCATATGTAGGCAGCTCTGGTCGATGGTTTTTGTAAAACCGGCTAGAGTTGACGAGTACTTCGCGCTGAAGAAAGTTGAGGCCGATTGGGCCCTGGAATGGGCTAGGCCGGCCGGCTTAAAGGCTCAAGGCCGGCTTGGGCTCCTTCTGCCCCCTTTCAGCTCCATCTTTCGCGTGCGGGCTCTTCTTCTTATTCTTCATCTTAGCCCAGTTGTGACCCTGCGTCAAAACATCTCCGAAAATGTCTAATTTCCTGCCAAAATGCAACATGCTCCAAAATCCAAGACAAAATCAAAAACGGTCAAGTTCGGGTGCGAAGTGGCGGGTTAGTACATGAATCATCCCGAAGAAATGGGTACTTAAGGAGCGCCAACATATGTGGATGACATACTGATTTTTGGCACTAGCCTTAATGTGATTAAGAAAGTCAAAGAGTTTTTGTCTCAAAGTTTTGAGATGAAGGATCTGGGAGAAGCTGATGTTATCCTTAATATAAAGATGGTAAAAGAGAGCAATGGTGGGGTGATTCTTACACAGTCTCACTATGTGAAGAAGGTGTTAAGTCGCTTTGGTTATAGCGACTATAAACCTGTCTCAACACCATATGATGCCAGTTTAATTCTTAGGAAGAACAAAAGGATAATGCAAGATCAGCTGAGATATTCTCAGATCATTGGTTCATTGATGTATTTAGCTAGTACTACAAGACTTGACATCTCGTTTGCTGTAAGCAAACTGAGCCGGTTTGTTTCAAACCCGGGAGATGATCATTGAAGGCTCTTGAAAGAGTAATGCGCTATCTAAAGGGGACAATGAACTATGGAATTCCCTACACCGGGTACCCAAGGGTACTAGAAGGGTATAGTAATTCAAACTGGATTTCTGATGCTGATGAGATAAAGACCACAAGTGGATATATGTTTACACTTGGTGGTGGAGCTGTTTCCTGGAAGTCTTGCAAACAGACCATCTTAACGAGGTCAACTATGGAAGCAGAACTCACAGCATTAGATACCGCCACTGTTGAGGTTGAGTGGCTTCGTGAGCTTTTTATGGACTTGCCGATAGTTGAAAAACCGATACCGGTAATTCTAATAAACTGTGATAATTAAACGGTGATTGTCAAGGTGAACAGTTCAAATGATAACATGAAGTCATCTAGACATGTGAAAAGGCGGTTGAAATCTGTCAGAAAATTAAGAAACTCCGGAGTTATAGTCTTGGACTATGTTCAGACGGCTAAAAATCTGGCAGATCAGATTACAAAGGGTCTTTCACGGAATGTGATAGACAATGCATCTATGGAATTGGACTTGAGACCCACATGAGTCATTCTATAGTGGAAATCTGTCCTACGTGATCGGAGATCCCGTGAAGTAGGATGGTGAAACAAACTAAAGTCTGACTGAGAGAAGAGAACCTTTGTGAAAAAGGCTCATTTCGTGTATAAGGTGCATTTCTCTTCTAATCTATATGGCAGGATGGTCTATACCTTAATGTGTTCCAGGTGGTTTCTTTAAAATAAATGAGTTGTTTTCTTAAAACAAAGATGTTGACCTACAGAACATCTGAAAGGAACACACCTATATGAGTCTGACTACTGGTCATAGTCTATGAGAACTGAGTATTCTCTAGAAACTCATGAAGGCCTGGAGTATGACTTATAAGCTCCAAACCGCGGGGATGCTTATGCAGCCTAGTACCAGTGTAGGGCTCTAGTCAAACTTGTTTGCACAAGACTGGCAATTCAAGGCATAGTCCATTGTATAGTTGTGAATAAGTGTAGCTTTTGTTCTAGATGGAAGTTCAACTTAACAGTCTCTGTCAAATACTGATATATCAATGAGGGAATGAGAGCATTTCTAGTGTGGTTTGAATTTCTTGGTGGGGATTGTTGGAATTATGGGCTTGGCCCATTTATTCTAATTAATGCAATAAAAGAATTAAAAACCCACTATTAAATGCTAGAGAATCAATTGCTTAATTTCGTATCGGGATTTGAGGAGGATCTCAACCGACTTAAAGGGTGGACCTCGTGTACACCACTTGTGAAGCCGAGCCGAGGCCGAGGGCGAGGGTGTGGGCGTGGCGCGGCGCGGCGCGGCGCGGCCGGGCGGTGCATGTGCGTGTGCGTGTGCGTGACGTGATGTGCAGGTGCAGTGCGGTGCGACGTGATGTGCTGAGATGAGAGAATGTTTTGCTATTGAAAGCATTAAAACAGAGACAATAAAACGTTGGCATTAATAGGTGAATGATAACAGAGAATAAAACCTTTGCGGTTAATGAGATTCACCAGTAATTGCTGCTCATCAAAACCCATTATGACGTCCAGGTTCGTTGAATCTGAGGCACCTCCACGCCTTTGTAAACCAGGCCCTCCTCCACTCATCCTCACAACACAAGCACTCTTGCTTCAGGTACTCCTGCTTAGGAGACATCTTCCTTCTCCCTCTGCTGCTTTCTGCATTCTCATCGCTAGCGCTGCGCGCACAGCTCTAGCGAGAGCAGGTCTCCGGAACCTCTGCTCGCTGAAGGTCCTGCACGGGACGCGGTCAATCAGGTTTTTGGGGAGCGTCTTGACGCGATTGCTCGCTCCCTAAACGACTACTTCGTCTATATGCCGGCGTGAACGAACGAGTACTTCGTCTACTTCCTGGTGATCGTTCGTGGGACTGCACTGCGAACCTCTTCCTGCATCAACGTCGTTCGGCTACTTCAGGCAAGGCCAGTCGAATAGAATGTCTATTCCAGCTAGTAACGGCGCAACCGGTGCCTCCGGCACTGGTCCCGCCTTGGGGTACACTCTAAACCTATTATGGTTTAATATTTTGTTCATACTTATTAGTGAGAATAATATGAACACAAGCAAATTTTTTGTTCACACATTATCACTGTTTTATGCCATGAAATTACTAGTAATATTTAGAATTAAAATATACCGAAAATTGGCCAACAGGGCGGCGCGCGGCTCGTTCCTTGGTTTACCGAGTTCAAGAACCGAGTAACCGAAAAACTTGCCTAACTGAAGCAAAACCGAATTTTCTGGGTTCCGATTCCTTCGGTTCAATTCTCAGTTCTCTGTTAAATTTGCCCAGTCTGATTCAATCCAGCGTAGCTCTCGCTACTCCCGCCGGTGGCCATAAGAGCATGGGCAATAACCCAGCCGCCGAGCGGGCTGCACGCGCGGCCATGCGCCCGCTGCCGCGCCTGGTGCCGGCTGCATGCTGGCGCAATAACTTATTCGGTCCCACAAGCAGAGAGCACGAAGCTTTCAACGCCCGGCGGCAAGCAAACCACCCGCTTCCTTCTCTTTCTTCTCTTCTCTTTCCTCCACCTAGGATTTAGCTTTCTTACCGCCCCTTATAATACTTGCTCTAACCAATCAGGCTCCTCTTCCTTCCAACAGTTCATTTTCAACTCAACAGCAACCCACGTGCCCGCTGCAGAGTACTGCTCTCGAGTTTTATTGCTGATTAAAATTGGCATTTGCATTTGTCCCATTCGATGCGATGAACAAACCAATGCTAATTTCACTCGGATTAGCTTAGATTCTGGCCACTCATGACATGAGGCATGGATCCATTTAATTGCTATCAGCAGTCCAGAGCAAGCAGACCGAAATCTATCTTGTCCTGATTGATGATCGATGAGATCTCATCTCATCTCACCACCAGCACTCCAGTCTCCAGGGCGCCATCTCTCTTTCTTCTTCGCCGGCAGGGCAGGGCAGGGCAGCCAAACTACCACCCACACCCGAGTCAGCTGACCTGACCAGACCAGACCAGGCCATTCTCTCTCTCTCTCTTTGCTTTGCAACTGCAAGGCTGCATTTGCTGCAAGATCGATGGATCTGCACTACGGGTACGGCGGCCGGGCCGGCGAGGCGGCCTACATTGCCAGCGCCGGCGCCGGGTCGGGCGTGGTGGACGTGGTCACCCGCGACTCGGCGGCGCAGGCGCTCGGCACCGTGGTGCAGCTCCACTTCGACAAGACGGTCGAGAAGAAGCGCGCCGCCGACGCCCAGAAGCAGGAGCTCTGGCGCCTCTTCCTCGCCTTCTTCCTCTTCCTCGCGCTCGTCCTCTCCGCCGTCGCCGGCTCCCCGCCCGCGCGCCTCCAGTGCCGCCACCTCTGGGCGCCCGCCGGGCTGCTCTCCCTCGCGCACCTCGCCTTTTACGCCGCCGTCGCGCACCACCTCCGCTGCCTCAACGGCTTCCGCTACCAGCGCCGCTGCCACAAGCTCACCCTCGCGCTGGCAGCCGACAGGCTCAGGATGCTCAAGTCGGGCCCAGGGGAGGTCGTGCCCGCCGCCGACGTCGAGGTGCCCTACCAGGAGCCGCCCGAGAGCTACCTGGCCAAGTTCAAGCGCAGCTGGGCCATCCACTTCGCCTTCCTCATCGCCACATTCGCCTTCTCCGTCGCCGCATCCGTCGCAATCCTCTGCTTCTAGTTCTAGTCTATTATGGATCTCCATGACCAGGAGGTTAGGTTATCACTTCACTGCTGCCTGTATTCCATTAGAAATGCCCATGTAGCATTGTAGCGGGCAGGAGATGGACTAGGGAACCAGAGCTTATTAACTACTAGCCTTGTTGCCCTTGTTAAGATAATTCCATGTACCATTCTCGATTAGTTATTGAGATGATGATGCTGTTCACTTCACTGCAAACTGCAATTGTGACAAGCAGTTTCGGGACTCTCATTCTCTCCCGTGCACTTTGAGGCTATTGGGCTTTTCGAATAAAACCGCCACAAGGCGAGGGTGTCCATCATGTCACCACGGTGCATCTTGCAACTTCCAGGCCACACCGAATCGCTGATGATGGCGGCAGCAGTACACCCAGCAGCCTCGCAGGGCTGAACATCAGAATACCAGATGTAGCAGCAGCCACCAGTTTCAGAAGCAAACACACACAGGATAGAGGATACACAACGGTGCTGTAGCTACCAATCCCATACGCAGATTTTCTGACAAGTTGCTTGCTTTTATTCCCTCTTTCTGAATAACTGAATTGATTAAACAAATCAAGGAATCAAATGTTGTTACATTTGATTGACACTAGTGTACAACAGTGGCTCCATCCTTCCATGTCGGAGCTTGCCTCTTGCCACAAATGTGTGCATCTCAAATTAAAACTGAAACAAAGCAATAGCCTGCGCTTTGCAAAACTGATAATACAAGCTGCAACATTCGTCATGTCATGTGTGTAGTCGCAGGGGGCTCTAAGCAGCCTTGAGGATGCTGCAGAGTGAATTGTACGCATTCACGCAGAGCTTAAACTTCTCCTCGGCCACAGCCTGCGCACACAAGGTAAACATGTGGCATACCCTTGTTATATCTCTGCCTTTGCATATTTATTTGCCAACAGATAACGAACACACACAGAGACTACATCCGGCTTCTGCTGTTAAATTTCAGGAAAATAGAATTGGATACACACCTGTGAAGACCCCGGGTGCCTGTCAGGGTGCCACCGCAGAGCAGATGCCCGGAAACTGCACGCCACAACGGTAATTCAGGTGAACCACAGTGTGGGGCGCATCTTGTACAAAATAGCAATAACAGCAAACAAGCAACAATTTGAAGAACCATAACAACAGGACAACATACGCAGTTTTAACATCTTCTAGAGTTAGTGGACCACATGGTGGTAATCCAAGGATGACCCTGTGGGCATGTGAACCGACACTGGTTGTTTCCCTGCTGTCCTCCTCACTTTCATCTTCATTGTCACTTGGAATCCTCTCTCTGTGTGATTCACCACCACTCCATCTAAATCTGAACGATCTGTTTCTGAAGTGAAAATCCTCCCATGATATATGGGACCAAGTAAAACCATGATGTGTGCCAAATATGGCCTCAAAGATTTCGTCTGGGTGCACATGGTGGTCTTCATGGAAGAAGTTGCAGAACCTTGCCTTGTCCTTTTTACCTGCAAAAGAGAAGTGCTTGCTAAGTACGACCTTTTATGATCCAGTACCAAACAAGACGTGAGTTAAAGGGACAAATCCATGGTTTAGAATCATTATCTTAGGGAAGGAAACAAGCTGTTGCTAGTAAACGGCATCATAAGCTACCATATCAACATGAGACAGAGAATGTACTTGCATATGGCTAGTTGCATCATTTATGTGTTAATAGATTGCACACAAATATGTATATAAAAGCAGAGAAAAATATGTAGGAGCTACAAAAATAACATGCAGATCATACAAGACTCATGACTGTGCTACACATTAGCAGCACGACATAATTCAGAAATGATAAAAAAAACTCATGAATAACTTCAAGGAAGTAAAGTTTCAGGACTACAATATGCATCTACTTTGTTGAATAACCTACTCTTTCTGTGATTGTGTACTCCTTGCCGAGGTTTCGACGACCAGTGACTCTGAGGTCCTTTCCTTAAGGTTTTGAACCGTGGAATTTCATGAGAATTAGCAAAGCTTCCAGTGCTTCTATCCTGGAGGGAACACATGTACATTACAGATTTCAGATGTCATAAACGATGATGATTTTTCCTTCTTTTGCCGACTTATTTCCTTACACACACACACTATTGCCTTAACGAGCTATTTGAAGAAAAAGAGGAATTAGGTGCTTAACCCCCCAGCCCCCAAAAAAGAAGAAACAGTTCAATTGACAAAAGTGAAGTAGAAAGATTCACCTGTAAATGAGGTGAGGACTTTCCATATAGAAGATAGTCTTTTAGGGCCTTCTTTCCTTCTGCTCGTTTTTGCCGAACAACATACCTCTCATAATTCTGTTGACATTTGACAAGATATTCGTCAAAAGAATCACCTAAATGCATAAATAAATATATGGATATCATTGACAACATAAGCAATAAGCTGTTTCCGTAATTAACATAGGATTATAATTTTGTTTTAGTCAATTCAAAAATGTCTACAGTGCCATAAAATAAAAGCACGCTGATGCTGTACACAACTAAATCTACCAAGATCAATTTTCCAGCTTCGCTCACTTTTTTTTTTTTTTGACAAGATCATATTGTGGCAGCTATACAAGCTCATTATGTGTAAACCTGTGGTAGAAAAGGAAAATTTTCCCTTTATAGGTACTGGAGCCGCACCACCCTTCCATTTCCCATGGACATAGGAAATGGTGGTCATGTTTACGTCAAACACAACAAGAAAGGACTCATAAGATACTAAACTCTCCAGCTACAGCATATCGAAGCATGTGGAATTCAATATGGTCTATATCCCACAAGTATGCCAGCTAACCATAAATCTAACTATATGTCCCAGTATATTGTATGAGCATAGAGTTAATCCTAAGGCCAAGGTCCAGTCGATAAAATACTACATTTAGTCCCATTCCTTACAGCCCACCGTCCTTTAGTTATTGAGCATTGGTATTGTATATGCTAGTAATTTTCTTGCATAAGACATCAAGTTATATGCTTAAACTGCTATATTGTGGTCCAACTGTTATAAGATGACAGATTGCAGAGGGTTCAAAGCTGATAAATCTCAACAGAGGAAGGAGTCAAAAACATACCCTGGATGCCTTTCGCGCTCCTTTTTCACTCTGCATAGTATTTTGGCATCAGGAAATTCATGTCAGCTTGTGAACTACTTGTGCAGAATGAAAAAACGGAGAAAAAAGTTTAGCTAATCATACGCAACATCCTGGAAATATCTTGGAAGGAATGTATCATGGTATGGAAAAGTGTCATAAAGTGGTATGCATCATCCTAGCAATTTTAATCCGTTGCTGATATGTGTCGTCCTAATTTATTTCGGAGTCCCAGTAGTGGGTAACAGAGAATGATATCATGGTGATAACAGGTTGAGTGTGTAAAGTGAAGGAAGATGAGTAATGACTAAAGAGTGGGGGTTCACATCACAGTTGAATACTGTAGTTGATATACATAGTAAAAGCAACTAACCATGATCAACTATGACGCAGGTAGTTTGGTGATTTGGAATCTGGCCACTTGAGATGCTGAGTTATGTTTGCAAGCATCCTGTGCAGATGCTTGGCTTGGAGATCCAAACTACTTTGTCTGGCGGAATAAAGCATATATATGTTGCTGCTTTGGCGCACATTTGGCACATGACGAGTGAAGAAACCCCAATTCAACTCAATCCAGTCGTGCTCTATGACATCCTTATCTTTTCGTAGTAATTAAAGTAACTAAATGAGGATTCTGGATGGGGAGAAATGAAGGTAGGAACTAGGAAGGACGGACCTTGGGACAGTCCCATTTGTCCTTCCACTTGGCGAAGGAGGCGGGCGTGGAGTGGAAGGACGAGGAGGCGCCGGCGAGGCGCGTGGGGTCGCAAAGGTGATTCCTTAGGACGGGCAGGGTCTTGACCGTCCGTGGGGCGGCGGCCTGCATGGTCTGGCCGTCTTGGCGTGGCGGGCGAGCGAATCTGGCTATGCTGATTTCCCCTGGCCTGCCTGACCTCAGCTCGCCTTGCCCACACGCAGAAGCAATCGGAGACGGAGGAGGAGGATTAGAAATAGGATCTCTTGTCCGTGTCATCACTCGATAAAGGCAGTGTCGCCGGCAGCGGCAGGGATAGTGCGTAGGCGGCCTCCATCTCCATCTGCGGCGTCTGGTACGGGGGGGAGCCAGCCGGAGAGGGAGGGACGGAGCCACGGAGGGGAATCACCGCACCGCAACCGATGGAGCTGTGGTTGGGTTGGATTGAGGCCCATGTCCGAGTCATCTTGAGGCCCAGATGACTCTACCTTTAGGCCCTGCTAGCTGTCTCCATCGTCATTGGATCACGTTGCTTTGATGGATGATAGATGCTGCACCAGGCAAGGTGCTAATCCTGCCAAATTGTTAAATAAAGGTACACTAGTACGTACGTGCTTTATTTGGGTTGGGCAATGGGCTCCATCAGCTCCTACCTAAATTCGATCGATTCATTCGGCAGGCTCAGAAAGCACTAGAAAAAAATCAGAGTTGCTTTGGCACCGTGCTTTATTTCGAACGAATACGACTCCCTCGTCACTCAAATAATTCGACGTACAGTGTTTTTATTCGTCCACTCGCTCCACTCATGCACTCACTCAGGCCTTTAATTTGCTTGTGGAATAAATAAGATTTTTTTTTTACTTTCAAGATTTTTATTCTATCTATATAATTCCCACCAAAATTTTATTCATATAAGTGTGCGCGCAGAACCTTTTCCCCTTTTCATGATGAAATGTTTCCACTACAGATAGATTGATCCATGTTTAATTTTGTTTCCTTCCTTTCTTTAAGTTGACAGGTGCGTATTATTCCATGGCCTTTCAAAGCTAGCTCCCATCATCTATTCTATTATATATATTCTATATAAAAAAATAAAGCTGCAGCCAGCGAGCGCCTTTCTTGTTCAGCTACAGATGGATGTCATGTGAGCAGTTGTTGTCTACCATGACTAAGAGTTAAAAAGATGCATGGAACATGAATGAAAAATAAAGGAGAAAAAGGCTTTGGTCGAGGCAGACATGATACATCGCTCTCATAGACTCATGCATGTCCATCTGTGCCTTTTCGCTGTACATGCATGATGATGATTCAAATACATGGGGCTTATATGCTATGGGTAGGATCATCCGTCGTCGATCGAGCGGAAAGGAAAGAGACCAAAGGTACACAAGTGTACGGCAATGTGGAAAACTGGAAATGAACATCACCTAGAAAATAAAGTAGTAGTACAAACAGAGTAGCAATTCAAGCACGCGGGTGGTCTATCTAGTTGAGTTAGGAACCTGCGGGGAACTGGCCTGGCCGGCACTAGATTGATCATAGCACAAAGGACGACGACAACTGCCTAATTAAATGCGAAAGAAACTTTATAGGAATTAGCTAGATGGAGAAAAGGAGCCAAAGAGATACTATCATATACTTTCATTACTAGGAGTATGTACCCGAGGTCTTTTTTTGCAACAGAGAAAAAAAAGAAACACTAGTACATAAATGGTCTTTGATCTTTGATAGTCCCGGCTTCTATTGGGCCCGAGACTAATGAAGACTTTAATCTCGGATCCAACGGCTTGAGGCCGGCAGGAGCTTTTGCTCCGATTGGAACCATCAACCGGCACTAAAATTCACCCTTTAGTCCCTTTTAGTCCGGGTTAGAGCCATCAATGCAACCAAGATTAAAAGTCACACTTTAGTCTCAGTTGGTGTATCCAACCGAAACAAAAAGATTCTGGACATTTAATCCCAAGTGGTAACACTGCAGGAGCGGCCGCTCGACCGCTACGCAGTGGCGGCATGCCTGATTGGGTGGTGGCAATGGCATCTACGGCCCGTTGTGGTGGAGACTCGGCCTCGGAGGTTGGCCGACCGTCAGGTTGGTGCTCTTGGTGGGAGGTGGCTTTGGGGAGCGCAGGGAGAAATTCCAGTTCGGCCTCATGCCAGCCGACAATGGCGACGCTTCTTGAGCCAATTTCCTTCTTGGAGGCATTGTCCATGCGCTATCTACACAAATTTTGGTGGATCTTTGGGTGAAAACAAAATTTTAGCTTGCTAGATGAGGTGGCGCGACAGCGTATTTTGATGTTGTTTTCTTCTTGGAGCGTCATCTTGGAGATCCTTGAATCTAACTAAGTTACCTCGGCAGCATTAGATAGTTCGGACATCGAGTTTCTAAGCAGGCGAGTGTTGTGATGGTTTAGTGATGTGTTTGTGTAAGGCTTTTGTAAGGACTAAAGGGTCCTTCATATGCTATGTAGGTGGGGGTGGTAAAAGCTACGCGCAAGACAAGAGGTCTCGGGTTCGAGTCCTAAGCGGAGTATATGTATTGTCTTGCCACGGACCTTTAGTCCCAGGTGTAGGAACCGGGACTAATAATATCCAGGTCACTACTACAGATTCAGCCTTTTGTCTCGGTTCCAAACTGGCTTTTGTCCTGGGTGGCAGAACCGGGACAAAAGGTGCCTGACGTTAAAAAAATTTATGCACACCACGGGATTCGATCCCAAGACCTCTTTCCTAGCGCATGGTTTCCTTGCTAACTCACCTAAGTAGTACACGTGACTCAGTATAGAATAACTTACTTTTGAACTATCATGTGGAGGGGCCTTTTGTCCGGGTTGGTAACACCAACCGGGACAAAAGGGTCACCCTTTTGTCCGGGTTGGTGTTACCACCCGGGATAAAAGGGTTGGGCCCTTTTGTCCCGGGTGGAGCCACCAACCGGGACAAAAAGGGGGGTCTTTGTCCGGGTTGGTGGCTCCACCCGGGACAAAAAGCCCCTGTCCCCCACGTTGGCCCGGCTATCCTTTGGACCCGGGACAAAAGCCACATTTTGTCCCGGGCCTAAAGATAACCGGGATAAATGGCTTGGAACAAAGGCCTATTCTGTAGTAGTGGGTCTTTAGTTCCGATTTCATAATTGGCATTAAAGAGGGTTGGAAACAGGCACAAATTGGGTATCCTGTACTAGTGAACAACGATATATAGGAGTGTGTATGATTTAACATGTTCCGCGTGTGTGTATTAGATACAAATAAACTTCCACATAGCTAGGCTTCTTGGAAAACGGCATGTATATGATTGTATTTTCCTTTTCGATCTCTTGTGTGTGTCCTCTTTGTTGGTAGACCTCTACGCTTTTTTATGTTCCAATAATATATACTCCCTCCATATTGTTTTATTTGACGTTAGGACATCAAACAATAGTTCATTTTCTATACAGATTCTTGTCTGAAACGTCAAATAAAAGGATACGGAGGGAGTATGTATTTTTTTGTGAAATGTATGGATGGACGGCACCAGTCTATACATATGTAAAAAGTTCATTCAATTCGGCTAACATCTTAAACAAATAAAATATGCAAGAACTGTTTAAATACATTAGGGAAAATTATACACATTGCAGATACTCAGAAAGAGAGGTCGTCCAAAGTGCCATTGAAAAGCCTGGCTGGACTTTCAAATTTTAGTGGAGATGGACGGACATGGATTCATGCAGCAGATGGGTGCTCTCTCTTTTTTTGGTAAAAAAAGAGGGGGGGGGGGGCAGACCATGATCCACGTATAGAATCGATGGTCAAGTGTTAGCAATAATTTATACAATTTGCAATTAGATTATGAAAATGGGCATATGCATGCTACATGTATACGTATATATCTTGCGATCTAATAGATGTGTGTACTAGATTTTGTGCATTCAAAACTTTTGTAAGCTACGCAGTTGTTTTAGAGAGGTTGCATTGCATTGTGGTAAGAATAAGCTAGTTAAGTTTGCATGTAAGGCTGATGGAAAAGGATAGATGCATGCAAAGTGGCATACAAGTTGCTTGTTATACGGGTAGAGAGAACGTGTATATATATATATATATATATATATATATATATATATAGCATTACGGGCACGTGCAAATTCGTTGATAGCAGATGCATGGATGGTACAGATCGATGATGCATGAGTTTAATTGTATAGTATTATATTATTAGCTAGTACTAGTAGCTTATTAAAGCCGCCAACCCCACCACTGGGTTGACTGACCATTGCATATATTATTCTCTGTCTCTCCCAGCTTGAGCTAGCTGCAAGCAATGCAAGAAGTAAGGCGGTCTTGTTGTTGCTGCCTGCCTGCGCCTATATATCCTGTCCCCGCCGCTGGCTCGAGCTCGCCAACCTAGCTCCAATTCGAATAATGGGCGGCGGCGGCGATGATGCGGGCAAGCCGGTGGCGGCGATGGTGGTGGTGCAGGTCGTCTTCGCCGGCGTGAATATCGTGTACAAGCTCGCCGTGTCGGATGGCATGGACATGAGGGTGCTCGTCGCCTACCGCTACCTCTTCGCCTCCGCCTTCCTAGCGCCGCTCGCATATTTCATCGAGAGGTAGGGAATGCGTGAGCGAGCTTTCTCTTCGATCTATATCTATATATCAATTTTTGCATTTTTAATTTCCCCCAGGAGGAACCGAACCAAATTGACGTGGAGAGTGGTGGTGCTGTCTTTCATCTGCGGCCTCACCGGGTGGGTTGCATTGACATTGATTGCTTCGTTCAGACCATTCGTTCATTTCCCCTGCCCTGATAGTTATGGATATGTCTAAGTCTATTAGACGATCCGTTGTGCGCCGGAATCGCTCGCCGGATTAGGGTTTGAGGTTGCTGCGGGAGTCAGGGGGTGCAGGGGCTGGCCCCCTATGATCTGTAATTTGCACTGAAAATTTTGAATTTAATCAAATTATTAGATAAATTAGCACTGCCGGTCTCTCTAATAATAGAAAAAAATGAATTCCTGGCTACACCTCTGGCGGGAGCTTTATCCCCAGCGGGCCGAGAAGGGGGCGGGGGCGGCGGGCGGCCTGGCGGAAGCGAGAGTGGCAGCCGGCTCGGCGGAGGCGATGGGCGCCAGGTGGAGACGGAGGCGGCCGGTGGACGGCGGGGGACGAAGAACAAGAGCGGTTAGTGTACGGGCGGCGGTGGGCGGCGGCAAAGGTGGCAGCGGCGTGGTGCCGGAGCCGGAGAAAGCCATGGCGGTGGGTCAAGCCGTCCCGCGTTAAACGTACCGCTCCTATAGATATAGTAGACTTAGTTTGGCAAGGGCATGCCCATCACTGTACTATAGTATTGCCTGCCGGAATTCAGGTGCGGCACACCCGACCACATTCACATGTCGACATGTCGTCGTCCACGCATACAAGCTTAGCAAGCAAGCAATACCACGCACTATTCTATTCCGGCCGGGGAAAGCAAAGCAGGTTGGCAGCCGGCATACAAATACAATACACCACATGATGCTCTGACTTGCTTATTAGTTCACGTAGCTTCTTTGTTCTTGTCCTACCTTCAAATCTCTCTGATCCTGATGTTGATGAGTCAGCTCCGATCCATGGATTCAGTCAGTCAGTATGTATGTCTGTCTGCTCTAAAGTAGTACTAGTCAAGTCTGCTGATGAACCGAATGCAATGCAGGGGCTCTCTGGCGCAGAACCTGTACATCTCCGGCCTGAAGCTCACCTCCGCCACCTTCGCCACCGCCACCACCAACCTCATCCCGGCCGTCACCTTCCTCCTCGCCCTCATCTTCCGCTACGAGCGCCTCGCCATCCGCACCTTCTCCGGCCAGGCCAAGCTCGCCGGCACCTTCCTCGGCGTCGCCGGGGCCATGCTGCTCACCCTGTACAAGGGCGCCGACATCACGCCCTGGCACAGCCGCAGCCGGCATCATGCTGCCGAGGCCGAGGCGGAGGCCACCAACCGCGCCATGGGCTCGCTGCTCTGCATCAGCAGCTGCTTCATCTACGCGCTGTGGCTCATCCTCCAGGCCAAGCTGAGCAAAGAGTACCCCTTCCACTACTCCAGCACGGCCATCATGTGCGTGATGAGCACCCTGCAGTCCGTGGCCCTGGCGCTCTGCTACGACAGCAGGGACGTCGCGCGGTGGCGCCTCGGCCTGGACGTCAGGCTGCTCTCCGTCGTCTACTCGGGCGTCCTCGCGTCGGGCGTCATGCTGGTGGTGCTCTCCTGGTGCGTGAAGCGGCGCGGCCCTCTGTTCGCCTCCGTCTTCAACCCGCTGATGCTGCTGGTGGTGGCCGTGCTCAGCTCGCTGCTCCTCGGCGAGAGGCTGCACCTCGGCAGCGCGCTCGGCGCGGTCCTCATCGTCATGGGGCTCTACGCCGTGCTCTGGGGCAAGGGACGCGAGACCAATAAGGTTGCCGACGAGGACGCCAAGGTCGTCGTCGGCGACCTGCTGCCCACCACCGCCGATCATCAGCAGCAGCCGGAATGAATTCATTTTCTATGACATGCATGAGTCGGATAGCAGCAGAGATGAGATGGAATGGAATGAAATGAGTTATCGGAAAGGAAACAAGACCGTACATGTGTAGGTAGGCTGACATGCCTTTTTTCGGCCCGTTAGAGAAATTGTATGTCGTGTTGATTCTGATCCAAAGTGACCCCTCAGTTCGGCCCATTAAACAACTGGCGTGATCAAATTCAGCTAGCTGTGCAATATTAAGCTGTTCGGCTGGTCTGCTTGCGGCTGCTCTGGACTGAAAGCAGCGGCTGGCTTGGGCCTGTACAGCGCAGCCGTTCGGAAGGCCCTCGCAAGCTGTTCGGCTGGTTGATTTCTAGCAGCCGCCCCAACGGCTCAACACTGCCACACCACCCCTCCCCCCACTACTGCTACAGTGCACGGCTGCAATCAGCAGCCGGGCTGCTTGTCTGCTGCCACTGGCCGGAACACCTCCAGCCGAGAGCAGCCTAGAGTTGGCCAGCCAAACACCTTGATTGATACACGCGAGATAAGGATAAAGCTCGCTGTCATTTTCATTCACTCGAACTAAAGTAGAGGTAAAAAAAAGCACATGTGTTGCTTTTAATTCGCCCGGCCGAACTAAAGTAGTAATACAATTTCTTTAAATATAAACGCTATCAATCAGCAGTGTACACAAACACAAAACAAACTATATATATAGCACCGGATATATACTATATAATACTATACGCAAGAAAGTAAGGTGAGCAACTCAAAAGGAACTATATATTCGTTCCCAAAATAATGCCCGCTGCAGGATCTCATCTCGATCGTGTTCTTTGGTAATTATTCATTATTATTATAATTATTATTAATCAATGGATGCTACAACGAACTACACTTGCTTAACAATGCAAGCAGTAGTGGGGCATCAGTATCATCAAAGAAAGCTGGCTAGTATGCTCGCTTTAATTATTAGTTGTATCTCCAACATGCATGCTGGCACAGACCGACACTGACTTTAAGTGGTGATAAGAATGCAGTGCATGTTGACGTGGAGAGAGAGCGAGAGAGGATCATGACCTTTTCAATGTTATCTGTAGGGACATCTTCACTCTGAATCACTCGTGTGTTAACTTTCTTCAGTGTGCCTTCCGCAGATCACATTCGTGTCCAACTTTGTATCGGCAGCAGCACTCATGAAACAATAGTGATTCTTTCCTAGCTAGTATACACATATGTTGATATATTTCTGCTGCTTAATTATTATTTATATATATATGATTAAGTCTCCATGTCATTTTCTTTGGTGATTGCCAACATTAATCTTGCTTCTGCAAACTTAGGCCTTATAAGTTCATTAAAACAATGGTAACCGGTGAAACACAATTTTTTTTTCAGTAAAGAAAAAATGAAGATGATTAATACATGAGAGCGAGAGGCAACCCTATCTGCACTCGAGAACAACAACCACATTTGATTTGTTTGGACAGTTTGGTTTGATGCAACAACCAGCAGTTGGGTGATGCTCTGCTTGTTCCTTTTATACATGTCATATATAGCGTAACATTGCTGTATGTTCCTGTATGATCAGCCTTTGTGCTTGTCTTAGCACCATCGAACTAAACAAAAAGGAGATATATGATGTCCTTTTCCTTTTAAATTGAAGTAAGTGATTATATTATGCCGTGCTGAACATATGATTATTGACCGTCGTCCGTTAAGCATGTGCAACTGGGCTAGAAAATATCTGCCAAAGATATTATTGTTATGCATCTTTTTCCTTGCATGATGGATCGTCAGATCGATGTGTAAAAAGGTTGCCTTTGTGGCGTTGTAATGTCTTTTGCTTTCTTATCCTCTATCGATCTATGTAGCCCTCTTTTAATCTGATGGATACACACACTCAGCTGCTGCTGGCATAGCCGCCGTTTTTGTCTGGCAGGCAGGCGCACCTTTCTGCTATGTTCCTGCGATGCATTTGCCCTTCGGCAGAGCCATGATGGATACACACACTTGCCTAGTTGCCTTGCTTGCCACAATTCCTCGTGGCTATCATCTCTGTCTCCTTCCTGCATCACACTGTTCCCCAACAGAGCTACTACAAGCGCTAGTAGGATCGGAGTAACAACACTGTGAATGCTAATATATGCTAGTTATCTACTTGTACTCGCAAAAAAAAAAAGAAGTAGTTATCTACTTATCTTCCTATTTGGGAGAATATGAGGCATGGGCACTGAAGCACCTCTCTTTCAGTCACAAGTCAGGAATTGCATCCCCCATTGAAAAATATCAGGACTCATAATCACAAGGTGGATTGCTGTCACTTGTCATGAGCTAACATTCGAACCATTAAGGGTGTGTTTAGATCACTTTGCATTTTGTAGTTTTGCGTTTTTGGAAAAGAATCTTTAATCTTTGAAGTATTAAATGTAGACTAATCACAAAACTAATTATAGATCTCGTCTGTAAACTACGAAACGAATCTAATAAGGCTAATTAATCCATTATTAGAGCATATTTACTGTAGCATTACGGTAGCAATTTAGGGCGTGTTTGATATGGGCCAATTTAGTGGCTCGAGCTCCCCACATGCAGGCAGCCGATGGTTGATTTCCTTTCACTGCTCCTCGACCAGGCTCCAACGAACCAAAAAACCTTCGCTCTCTTGGCTCCCGTGCGACGCTCTTGACTTCCGTTTTTCTGGAGCCAAGCGCGTCTCGTGCTCGCGCGAGCCACGGGTGAGGATAGCGCTACCTCCATTCTCACCCACCGCCCCCTTGAACTCGGTACCTCGACGCCTCCTCGTCGTCGTGCCCGGCGACACCGACGAAGCCCAGGCAGGCGCGCCAGGAGGAGGAGCCAGCGCCGAGAGCTTGGCAGCAGGGCGGCGGTGGATTGGGGTTCTGCTCGACGCTCCTGTCGCAGTCCGGCGCGGCGAGGACGTGTCGTCGCTCGTGGTGGAGCAGAGCACGGCTGGTCCAAGCCGTCGCCGCGGTGCCCCCGTCCGCGGCGCTGGCGTCGAGGCCAGCGCCGGTCTCACCCTCGGCCGCGGCCCTCGCGGTGTTCCTCACCATGGACATCCCGAAGCTGGCCGCGTCCCCCGCCGCCGCCCAGGCCAAGCGCCGCTCTCCCCTGCTCCACTGGCGTCCCCGTCCGACCTCATTCGTTCAGCGTCCGCGACCGGCTCCCACGGCAGCAGGCTCTGTCGCGGGCGACGGCGACCTCCGCGTGGGCCTGAGCGAGGCCGCCGGACTCGCCCACCGTGGGCCAGGCGCGGGCACCCGCACACCGGCCGTGCTGTCGTCGACCTCGAGCGGCGGGCTCCCTGCTCCGGCGTTGAGATGCGCGAGAACGGCGGGCGAGCGCGGTGGCCAACCGACGAGCGAGAGCGTGCGCAGCGGCTGGCGGGAGCGAGACACGAGGGTCTCCACGGCGCTGAGGTGCTGCTTCGCCGGCCCAGAGGTGGTTGGCTGGTCGCCATGCATGTGTTCGACGAAATGACTCACAGGCGAGAGCAGGGAAAGGATGGGTGGTAAGGTTACATGTTGCTGGATGCAAGGTACCCATACCGCTGGTACACGCAAATCAAACACATTCGCTACGTAGCCTGGCTCATTTGGTACAATTAAATCAAACAAGAGCAACTGCTGGCTTGAGCCTAGCTGTGGCTGGCGAGCCACGAGCCAGGCGCCCAGGCCTTCTAGAGCGCAGAAATCAAACACGCCCTTAGTGTCTAATCACGTCATAATTATGCTCATTAGATTCGTCTCGCGATTTACAGTCTATTTGTGTAATGCGATATATTTTTTGACTACATTTAGTACACCATGCAAGTGATTTATAAATTTTTTGCATTTTGCGTTTTGGGATCTAAACAAAGGCTGAAATGAAATGAATACAGTGGAGTACCAGTTGAGCTTATGAATAGCTGATAGTTACACAAAACCGGATGCCTTCACTGCTCGCAATTGCCGTCGGATGCGCATGCGAACCATCATCTCCTCTCGGAACCAAATGATACCCCTTGAGGAACCCGAATGAAGCAGTCCTGAATTCATTGCTTAAAGCTCCCTCTCTCTCCATTGGCAATTGTGGATGGACCGGTAGGAAAACTGCCAAAGCCGTTGTCATTGTCTCATCATGAGCAGCATGCTGATTTCATTCAAGATGGCACTCGAGTAGTGGAGTCAGAGTTTCAGGGCAAATTGTGATTCAGTAGGGCAGGCAGGATTCCCGTGCTTGGGCTTTCCAGATATTTATCGGATCGACATCCCTAGCTCTCCCTGCTCTCCACATCGGATTATGCTCTGCAAAGTGCATGGATTCTCTTTTGTTTTCTGTCGCGGCCGTGTATCGTATCGTATTGCTCCGCTTGCTGCTCTTGCCATAAAAGTCAAACAAATGCAGATCCACATGTAAATGGAATGTCCAATTGTATCAAAAAGATAGTCATCCTCAGACTCGTAGCAGCCTGTATGCTGAGTCATACTCATACATGCACCCCTGCAATTACTCATCGCATACTCGTCCAGTGATGGATCAGCTGTTTTCCTCCACTTTTGACTTTAGCAAGGGAGGAGTACGTTGCTCTAGCATGCGTAAGTTTCTTTACTTTCCGTGTTACACCTTCAAACTATCGCAGAAGTTCTATTTTTAACCTTCAACTACAAAACCAGATGACATAGATCATCCAATTATTAAAACTGGACAAATTTGAACCTTAAGGTGATTTTGTATTTTTAAAAAAAAATTAAAAAAATTCTAATTAGATCTAAAAAATCAAAATTTATTTTAAATCAGAAAAATATAAACTAGCACTAAACTTTTTCTAAAAATATGATATATCTATTATTGCTCTATTTGAAGTTTAGTTATTAAAAAATAATAGACATAACTACAAGCCGCCAAATATTATGAAATAAAAAAAATCTGAATTACTAAAATATATCATGCCAATAGATATGTTGCATTTTTAGAAAACTTTTGATACCCCTTTCGTATTTTTTGATCTAAAATGAATTACTTATGAATTTTAAAATTTAAATTTGAATAATGTTGTTCTCACAAAATACAAAACCACCTTGGAAACCAACCCAAGGTCCAAATTTGCACGGTTTTGATAGTTGGATGGTCTATGTTATCTAATTTTGTAGTTAAAGATTGAAATTCAGACTTATGTGATAGTTCGAGAGTGTAAAGTGGATTTTTCCCTTTCCCTAACTATGATTGTCTGGTCTTATATCAAGCTATAAGGCCCTGTTTGGTTCTAAACTTTTTTCAGAAGTCCCTATCACATCAAAAGGAATCTTACTATTTTATATTATTAAATAAAATCTGTTTATAAATGTTTTTTGACAGCTGAGTGCTTTTTCGCGAGACGAATCTAATGAGCCTAATTAATTCATAATTTGCTACAGTGATGCTACAGTAACCATTCGCTAATCATATATTAAGATACATCATTAGATTCGTCTCGCAGTTTAGCCCCAGTGTTCTGCAATTAGTTTTATAATTAACCTTTATTTAATATTTCTAAATACTAAAAAATCCCTGGGACTTTTTTTCCATGTTCCAAAACACCCTCTAAGTGGAGTATTTCTATGCCAGGTAGTTAGTTGTATTAGGGTAAGGAATTCAATACTGAATTAAAGAAGGGTAAAAAAATCATCTCTCTGAAACCTGAAAGGAGAGAAGGAAAAAAGTGGGCCGAGGACAAAGGCGGCTTCTCCGACGTGGCGGGGCCCCTCCTCTTTCTTCACACGATTTTGTCCTCAGCTCACCCACCTCTTCTTCCTCATCTCCCCTCCCCCTCCCCTTAAATCCGATCGACAGCTCCTGCTGGCATCCCACCATCACGCGCACCCCCAAGGCCCCAACTACTAATAAAGCCATCATCACCACGCGCACATGCGCAGAGAGATAGATCAATTTCCCTTCTCGCGACCCAGCAATTTCAAGTGTTCTTCCTCCTCGTTTCCGGATCTTTTTCAGGAGGTTTCGATTTGCGCCGCTGCCCACTGGCCGCTGGATTTTGCGTGTCGGTGGTAAGAAAACTCTCTCACACCCTTGCACTAAACCTTCGATTTTACGTATCCGCTGGCCGTAGCTTAAGGCGCAGTTGGTCTTCCGCAGATCTTGTTTATCCCCCCTACGGTGCTGATTGCTGGATTGACACTTTGTTCCCTGCGTTTCGTTGCTTGATCTGGCCAAAGCTGTCTCCTTTACCAGATACTATGTAGGCAGAAAAAAAACATTATTTTTATTCACCGTTCCTCAGACTCTAGCAAGGTCCTCACTTATCTGTGTCATAAGCATATGCCGTACTAACACGAGGCCTATATAACATACTGCTTAATCCACAGCTTTCAAATTGAGGCTTGGAACCAAATAAAAAGGTTACTTATGCTGACCGTGCTTGTTTTCTATAACTAGGTCTAATAATAGTGTTTTGTTGGCCTTTCCCCATCGCAGAGGTTGTGCCCTGAAATCCCAATGGCCATCTTTGTATGAAGTACACGACAAGAACAACTAATTACTATATGATAGTCCAACGACCATAGGCAAACTTCTACATTATTCAAGTTGGTATGGAATAATCTAGAGCGAGACATCACATGATTATTGGTGACGCCCTCCAATCTCACTGACTCTAAGGGCAGGATATGCAATACATGCCAATAGTTATAAAGCTGATAGCTTTGACTTTTTGATTGCCTCTTCACGTCCCACCATATTCTCACTTTCTCTGGCTTTTTTTTTTTTGCCATGTCGTGATACATCACGAAATTTTACCACCAAAATACGAAGAACAACGTAAGGGAATGCATAACTCTATGCTCTTTCGTGCAGTATAGTGTTCACAACACTACTTTTGTGCTTATTTAGGAGATTGTGATAAACACGCTACTTGTGAGTTTCAACTTCTGCATTTCTTTTTTTGGGCATTAAGTGTCTCTTGTTGTTTCAGACTTTCCCCTTATCTGGAGATGTCTTTTCGGAGTATGGTTCGTGATTTAAGAGAAAGCTTTGGTTATATATCGAGGCGTAACTTTGAGGTGAGAATTCATCACAGAGGGAAGTCTCTTGGATCTTCAAGTGACCTGCAAGACGGGCCTATGGTAATTCAACAAAGCAGATGGGCTAGCCTTCCTCCTGAGTTACTCCGTGATGTGATGAAAAGGTTGGAGGAAGATGAGAGTAGCTGGCCATCCCGCAAGGATGTTGTTTCCTGTGCCTCTGTTTGTACAACCTGGAGGGATATGTGTAAGGATATAGTGAGAAGTCCAGAAATTTGCGCAAAGCTCACATTTCCAGTATCTCTTAAGCAGGTAATGAGTAGCTTCAGGATCTCTGAATGCACATTGCCTTTCATAAAATTCTCTCGTATAGCCTAATATTAGTAAGGCCTTAGCTATAGCTATTCAGATTATTGCTTAATTAACAACGAAACTTTGAATTTAAGTATTTTATTTATTTTTTGCATCTATAATTTGACAATAGTTTTGAGATATGCTGTTTCATCTGTTATTTGCTTCTTTGTTTTTTTTTCTTGCGCAGCCTGGACCACGAGATGGAGTGATCCAATGTTTCATAAAAAGGGACAAATCAAAACTGACGTACCGTCTCTACTTGTGCCTTAGCTGTGGTAAGTGTCAAGCTTTTGTCTTCACGTTAGGAATTGAAGTCAGCAGTCTTTTGTTTGTTTGTTGAAACTCCTGTCCTTACCATCAATTTTCGATTTTGTGCTTGAAGGAGAACCATGGGTCATTTTCAGTATGTTGGAAAATTTTCGCTACACATTTGTCTGTTCTGAACCGCCGGAAAATTCAGGGGGTGATTAGAATTGATTAGAAGCAGAGTAAAGCATCTAAATTAATGGTTCAGTAGTTATCCAAAAATCAATCAATGAATAGTTTAATAGAATTAGGCTTCTTTCACTTTCTACATTAGTCATGTTGGGATTATTGTGCCTTCCACAGTTCCACTTATGAATTCCAAAATGATGTGGTTCATCTGAACATAGTTTGGTATTTCGAATGACCAAATCGTAATGATTCACCTCTTAAATGGTGCTGTTCCATCTTGGCCAAACTCCCTGGATCAACTATTCATGCATATATTTTCCATTCTAGTATCTAATACATGCGAAATGATATATGAGTTCTACCTGTGGTTGCTTGTGTCTGCTTTCATTCTCAGTGACAATGGTGTAAAAAACATATTTGGCGGAAATATTTTAAGCTACATTCCGAGACTATATGAAGAAACAAAATAGAATGGTTTCATACTTTCATCACTTCATCAGGTGCTACTAGACAACACACTGATAATTTCTGCTGGATCTTGTAGCTGTGCTTGATGAGAACGGGAAGTTCCTACTAGCTGCCAAAAGGAGCCAGAGGACGACGTGCACGGACTATGCCATTTCTATGGATTCAAAAAGTTTCTCGCGATCGAGTACTGGATACATTGGGAAGCTGAGGTGAATTTAACTCATCTATGCCATTTGGATGAATTTGGTCGCCAATTCAAACCTGACATAAATTATGGCACCGCAGGTCAAATTTCCTTGGAACCAAATTCATCATTTATGACACACTGCCTCCATTCAATGCTGGGGGACTTTGCTCACAGGAACGGGCCCCTAGCCGTCGGTTCTCTTCCAGAAAAGTCTCACCAAAAGTTCCAGTGGGTAGCTACCCCATTGGACAGGTGAACTATGAGCTGAATGTGCTCGGCACCCGGGGGCCAAGGCGGATGCAATGCACTATGCATTCCATCCCAGAGTCAGCAGTAGAGCCTGGCGGTGTTGTGCCAGGGCAACCGAAAGAGCTCCTTCCGAGGTTATTCGATGAGTCCTTCCGCAGCACAGCAACTTGCTTCTCCAAATACACCATCGCAGATAGCTCCACGGACTTGAGCACTTGTGGGTACTCCGAGTGTGGTGGAGGAAACCCGCAAGGTGGCGACGACGCAGACAAGGAGAGGCCCCTGGTTCTGCACAACAAGGCGCCAAGGTGGCATGAGCAGCTGCAGTGTTGGTGCCTCAACTTCCGTGGGCGCGTGACAGTGGCATCAGTCAAGAACTTCCAGCTGGTAGCCTCTGTGCCACCGCCAGCTTCAGCAGGGGCTTGGGCGCCTGGTGTGCAGACGCAGCCCCAGGCGTCGGGTCCATCTTCGTCATCAAGCCACGACACGGTGATCTTGCAATTCGGCAAAGTTGCAAGGGATATGTTCACCATGGACTACCGGTACCCGCTGTCAGCTTTCCAGGCCTTCGCCATATGTTTGACCAGCTTTGACACGAAGCTGGCCTGCGAATAGATGATGGGTAGGAAGGGTAGGAATTAGAGCAGCAGGTAGCAGGTTGTATGTGATAAGCAGAGCATTCAAGTGTGCATGTACATACATAACATAACGGCTAGTAGGTGTTGTTTGGTCTGAAACCTGAATTTTATGAGTTTGTATGTTGGTGGTGGGTCGTCGATCAGATGATGTTGTAGTGGTTGCGCTGGAAAATCTGAAGATAAATTTGGTTGGTGTTTGGAATGATTGATTGTTTATTTTCAGCATCATGATTATTATGAATCTAGATTAGTGCTAGTCCATGACAGTAACAACTTGATATATACAGCGACGGATGTGGTGAGCATAGCTGCTTGGAGTTGGATAAGAATAAGATGGTGGGTGCCTAAGCAACCAAGCGAGCAGGAATTAAGATTCGCGAGCATGCTGCAATGCCAGATGCAAAAACAAACATCCAGATCATTGGGTTGAAATCAAATCAAATAATCAAACCAAATCAGGCAGCTGACCGAAATTCGGATACTTGGTCTGTTGATGCCTTGTCGGCTTCCATCCAATCCAATACTAAGCATGGCACGTGCTGTATTCGCGCTTGGTTCCTGAAACCCAATCAATGTTGAAAATGTCACGTGACTTTGACCTCTTCTCCATGTTGCTTCAGCGTGTCGTGCGGTGCCCGCCATCCAGCACACTCAACACCTCCTTCGAGCCATCAACGTAGCTTTTACCATACCATTTTTACTACTCCCTCCTTCCCTGTTTATAAGGCATACACGTATATCAAGATTCAAACCTTGTCATCTTTGATCAATAATTTGACTATTAAATTTTTATTTTTATAATACAAATTTCATATGATTGGATTCATAATCAAATATATTTTACAATGATTATAAATTTATAATCAAAAGTGATATAATATATGATAAATAAATGGTCAAAGTGTTGTTTAGAAGACCGTGTCATGTTCCACCATGCCTTATAAACGGGGAAGGAGGGAGTAGTAGTGATAAAAGGAAGGGGGTATATTTGGTTGATGTTTTGCAGACATAACTAATAACTTGCCTTTATCATTTTCAAAAACATGGTATTAGATGATCGAAAATAAAAAAAAACATGGCATTACATTACTAAGAAGCCAGCCACATTCGTCGCCTTGTTCTGTCCTTGTAAAATCATAGCTCTAAGAATAATAGAGTTTTATAGTGATTGATTTTGGTGTGCACAGCTACAAAGCGTCATGAAATTGGAATGAAACTACATTGAGGGTTTAAGTTTCATTTACACACATCAACTTCTACTGGTCACATGATATATTTGACCATTAATACCAATAAGCAATTAAATATGACAGCTTACCTATGGAATTGTGCAATGAAACTATGCATTGAGGGAGATAGTTTCATTTTAGTGTCAAACAAACATGGCACTCTTGATAATTGTGTGATAACACTATGAGATTGACCTTAGTATATAGTAGTAGCAAGCAGGAGAAGGGGACGGTCTTGGAAATTATCCAATCACAGTTGCGCCCCACCCCGTCCTCCGGCCACCGTTCCTATGGCGTCGCCACCTCCGATCCACCTCCACCACCCAGCCCTCACCCGGCGTCCCCGACCCTAGTTATCCCCCAAGCGTCCTTACAATCCGCCTCCACTGTCGGACTTCCCTGCTCCCCTCCCCTCAGTTCCTAAGGCCACAAGTAAGAAGGTGTTTTGGAACAGGGACTAAAAAAATCCTAGGGACTTTTTAGTATTTAGAAGTATTAAATAAAAGTTAATTATAAAACTAACTGCAGAACTCTGGGGCTAAACTGCGAGACGAATATAATAATGTATCTTAATTTATGATTAGCGAATGGTTAATGTAGCATCACTGTAGCAAATTATGAATTAATTAGGCTCATTAGATTCGTCTCGCGAAAAAACACTCGACTGTCAAAAAATATTTATAAACAGATTTTATTTAATAATATAAAATAGTAAAATTTCTTTTGATGTGATAGGGACTTCTGAAAAAAATTTTGGAACAGGGCCTAACCATCGGCGTCCTAGCAACCAGCTTTGAAGTCCGACCGCCACTTGACTCGCAGTGGCGGACCGCGGGCGGAGCTTGTGCGATGGATCGTGCGTCGGTAGCACACAATAAGGTCAGGTTTGGTTTTTTAAATTTCAGTTATAAGTCTCAGCACACGTACATTTAAATACCAATTAGAAATGCTAAATATAAATTTATTACAAATCTAATTTTATAAGTCGCGATTTAATCACGAGACGAATCTATTAAATCTAATTAGTTCATAATCACAAGAGGAATCTATTAAATCTAATTAGTTCATAATTTGATTATTAATTGATATAGTAATCATTCACTAATCATATATTAATTATACTTAATAGATTCGTTTTGAGCTCTGTTGACGCGAAAAAGTCACACACCAAACCCGAGAGCACCGTTCACCAAGCTCAGACTGCAAATGCTTCAAACCGAGCGTGCCAGTCAATTTGACCTGTAAATTGACGAGCAATCAACAAACCGTCAAATTCGAGAGCGTATCAGCTGGATTTCTGAATAACTTTCATACATCATATCGGCAAAGGCGCTACCGATACAGAAGACGACAACAGATCGAAAAAGATAAAACAATAATAAAAGCAATCTAAAGGGATCGGCAAGAAACTGTCGATACCGGTATGCAACAGATGAAGAGATCTAAACCGACACGTGCTAAGAGACAATGCACAAACCCACAAATGTATGAATCTGAGCAAAGCTAAACTCACAACGGATTAAATCAGCTCTGCAAGATTTAACGTAACAGCAAAAGAACTAACAATCGATTAAACAAATTATGAGCCGGGTAGATTGTGAATAGATCTAAACGAGAAAACAGCGATGCACCAGAGATCAAAACTTAGATAAATTGGATAACTTTTGAATAGATCTGAACGAAGAAACATTGATACGCCCGAAAGCTAAAGCTAAGACTTACTCGGTAAAACGAACACTTACCAGTAAACCAAGTCGCTCGAATGTGAGACGTCCTTGATCAGCTTGAAAGAACTCGCAGAAAAGAAAATAGCGAAATCGCCGACAAAAAAATAAATAGCAGGAAAGTGTAAATGTTTGTTTGTTGGATATGTATGAATCTTCTATAATGATCGGGGGTGCATATTTATACCCCCATACTAAACGAATCCTAGCCGATCACGGCAAAACACAATCTTTACACAAAAGAAAAAACTTCTCTAAACAAAATATCACCTATCAAACTGGGGCTCAACAAAATCTAGTCAACTTAATCTCTCGCCGGTCAACAGGATCTCCAAACGGCGAACCATCAGCCTGCCAAATCCAACGCTCCCCTCCAAACAATAATTTTTTTTCCTTTTCAACGCTCAATTCTGACACGTGTCAAAATCTGGTGTCAACAAGCTCTAAATGTAACTATTTTTTATATTAAATTGACATTCAAATATTTAATGTAATAGCTTCTTAGACCAGTCTCAGTGGGGAGTACGATTGCCAAGACCGTAAACTAGGTAACCGTGCCGAGGGAGTGTCATGGTGATGACACTTCTCTCATATCTCATGACATTCAGCATTCTCTCTTGTGTCATGTCAGCAAAAGTTAATGTTCATAATACTCTCATGACACCTCCATTAAGATTGGCCTTAAAAAACGAGGGAGAGGGTGAGATTGATTAACCGTGAAGAGTATAAAAAAAGGGAGCTTGCCAGCAAGGAGACAGAGAGGCGAGGCCAGGGTGGAGCCAGCAATTTGTGACCTCGGCTTGTTGCTGTTGGGAGCAGGATTTTTTTATCCGACCGCCGTGACCTAACCGCCGGCCACCGGTTCCAGTTTACCAGACCGGTTACCGGTTGAAACCGGTCAAACTCAAATTTGAATTCAAAACCCGCAGTTATACCGGTTTTGAATATCTAACCGGCCGGTTAGACCGGTTTACCGGTCGGTTTGACCGGTTACCGGTCGGTTTAGGCTAAATTTAAACTTTTTTCTTTTTTAGTTTAAATTCAAATGCCCGCAAAGTATACTAAATGAATGTTTGTATAATATGTTTTAGCCTAAATGAACCCTCCAACTCTTTTTTTACTAATTTTACATTGTATTTGTATACTTTTGTATGCATGTTTTTTTGTTTAACTTCAAATGCTCGCAAAGTATACTAAATGAATGAATATTTGAAAAAATTTGACACCATTAAATTCGTCACAACTTGAAGTATTTTTAAGAATTTTTTGGAATTTTTCCATTTTTTCAAATTCAAATTTAAAATTTGAATTTAGACCGGTTTCTAACCGCCCGGAACCGGGCCGGGCTGGTTAGACCGGTAACCGTGGTAACCGGTCCGGTTCCGAGCGGTTTGGTGAACCCTTGGGAGTAGAGAGCAGCAGACAGGCGGACAGACAACCCCCCCCCCCCCCCCTTCTCTTCTGGTCTGCCATTTCGCTACGCGTCCCCCATTCTCCTCTCTTCTCTTCTAGAAGCCTTCCTGCCTCTAGGGGAGAGGGAGAGGGAGAGGGAGGGGACGAGTCGAGAGCTCGAGGAAACAATCCCACTCCGGACTCCAATCCAACAACCCTAGCAGCAGCCGAGGCATGCGAGCCACAATGCCGCCCACCGATTCCTCCTCCTCCCCGGCCGCGCCGCTCGCCTCCATCGGCCGCTCCATCCGCTCCCTCCGCCGCGACCACAACCAGATCCACTCCTTCCACGCCGCCGGAGACTCCGACCTCGACGCCGCCGACGCCTTCCAGCGCCGCGCCGCAGACCTCCTCACCGACCTCCTCGCCGACGGCCCGCCCGACCTCCTCTCCCTCGCCTGGACCACCCGCCTCCTCGACGCCTTCCTCCTCTGCCTCGAGGACTTCCGCGCCCTCCTCTTCGGCCCCGGGGCCGCCGCCGCCGCGCGCCCCCCGCTCGACCGCCTCGTCGCCGACTTCTTCGACCGCGCCGTCAAGGCGCTCGACCTCTGCAACGCCGTCCGCGACGGCCTCGACCTCGTCCGCCAGTGGCGAAACCATCTCGCCATCGCCGCCGCCGTCCTCTCCGCCCCCGCCGCGCCGCTCGGGGAGGCCCAGATCCGCCGCGCCCGCAAGGCGCTCACCGACCTCACCATCCTCATGCTCGACGACAGCGGGGGCGTCGTCGGCCAGCGCAACCGCTCCTTCGGACGCGCCAACAAGGACGCCCGCCCCCAGGTCCAGGGGCACCACCGCCGGAGCAGCAGCGGCGGCAGCTCAGGCTCAGGCTCAGGCTCAGCCTCCCATCTCAGGTCCTTGTCGTGGAGCGTCTCCCGGGCCTGGTCCGCGGCGCGCCAGCTGCAGGCCATCGCCGGAGGCCTACCGGTGCCCCGCCCGCACGACATCACCGCCACAGGAGGCCTTGCTTCCGCAGTCTACGCCATGGGCGCCGTGCTCTTCATCGTCGCCTTTGCGCTTGTGGCTGCCATCCCGTGCCAGGACCGCGGACTCCAGGCGCATTTCTCGGTGCCCAGGAACTTCCCCTGGTCTGGACCCGTCACCACGCTCTACGACCGCATCATCGACGAGTCCAAGAAGAAGGACCGCAAGAACTCGTGCGGCCTGCTCAAGGAGATCCACCAGATTGAGCTCTGCTCCAGGCACCTCATGGACATCACTGACACCGCCGAGTTCCCATTACCTGAGGAGAAGGATGCTGATGTGCAAGAGGCCGCGCAGGAGCTAGTGCAGGTGTGCCAATCGCTCAAGGACGGGCTCGACCCTCTTGAGCGCCAGGTCAGGGAGATGTTCCACCGGATTGTGCGCACCCGCACAGAAATCCTTGATTGCTTGAGCAGGCCCCATGGCACAGAGTGATGAGGTAGGCAGGCCAAGAGGGAATGCTTGTTGTGATGCTGCTTGAGGGAACATCGTGTGAAATGTCACGGCTTCACTGATCGAAATGAGGTATATATAGCAGCTACATGATATACATATGTCTGCATAGAGGCGTGGGCTTTGGTATTTTTTTATTTGATTTTTACCTTTGTAGATTGTGAATCCTTACTTGGCAGGTGCTTAGTAGTAATGGCCTAATACTATTTGTTCCATTCTTTTAATCTGGGCTGAATTGGTAATATGAGTCGCTTCAGGGATTGGTTTATGTTCATGGTATGGTTATTAGTAATGTTCATGTGGAACACTGAAGCAGGCTTATGGTCCTGTGTGCATGAGTGTTCCGAACTGCCCAAAAGGACCTGTTGAGACATTCTGAAGTGATGCTGCAAATATGGTCCCCTCTTTTTACTACCTGTAAACAATAGGAACAGCATTTCATTGATCACTTGGCCTTTACTTTTGTTGGTTTAGTCCATACCATTGCCTTCATTCTTTTCTTCATCCTTGTGGCTTAGACTTCTAATTTCAGATAGACATTTGAACTGCATGCTCTGTCCATGATACGGTTATTGAGGGGTAGAACCATAGAAGCTAGCTGACTTACTTTCTTAGTTCAGAGTATAGAACTTTATACTACTTGTAGTTGTTTCATCATGTTTCATGATGGGGGCAATGAGCTGTGTGAGCCAACCTAATCTTACTTGGCCATGCAGTCAAATTTGATAGTATCGTGGATATTTATGCTATTCTTGTACCCCCCCCCCCTTCTATTTTTTTTTTTGTGAAATGGTGCTGTATTTCAGAGCATTTGGTGCCATACTTTGTTGTTTTCCATACAAAAGCTTTGTAAAATGGTGCCTATACCTTACACCTCTGTACATATTATTTATATAGATCTATTCTTCAAAATGCTTTCCATATTATAGATGTCAGTGAGAAAATTTCAGTGTCAACGAGGGTTGTTTAGATGGAGTTGTGATCTTTGGGTTTATATTTTTGCCAGGTTACTACATTTTATCACTTGGTATTTGGATTACCCTCTGGCTGAGTCAACTCTGAATAAATTCTCGTGGAGTCCCAATGATTTATAGGAGTCTGATGTGGTTTTTTTAAGTATTCAAGGGTTCTAGAATTGTTCAAAGAAGTTGAGCCATGTGAGCTGGTCAATGTGCATGTTTTTGGTATGGACCCTTTGTTTTTTTTTTGTCGGCTACTGGTGCAGTGCAGTATCATGCACGCTGCATGTTTCTTGGTCAATAGGCAAAATCTCCTTGTGCTCCTATTTTTTAAAACTTTCTGTCCCTTGTGGTTCCCTGGCTCCTGCAGCCTCCATGCGCTACCAACAATTTAGGATGTGTTTAGATCATTTTGTATTTTTGTGTTTTTGGAAGGGAATTTTTAATATTTAAAGTATTAAATATAGACTAATCATAAAACTAATTACAGATCTCATCTGTAAACTACGAGACGAATCTAATGAGCCTAATTAATTCATCATTAGAGCATATTTACTGTAGCATTAATATAGCAATTTAGTGTCTAATCACGTCATAATTAGATTCTTCCCGCGATTTATTTTTTGACTATATTTAATACACCATGTAAGCGGTTTATAAAAATTTTATATTTTGCGTTTTGGGATCTAAACAAGGTCTTGACTGAGAAATCTAATCGCGCTGCTGCTGAAATTCTGCTGGCACGTTCCTGTGTGCATCTGTACATTTCTGCATTTCGCCTTCAGCAGAAAGGCAGGTAAAGTCCTTCAAGTATTAAAAAGGTATGTTTGCTTTGTGAGAAGCATTTTGGCTGCAAGGCAGAATCATCCGGACTTGGGGTATTGAGGAAGCAGTCTCGGGTGGTGATTTTGACTGTGCTCAAGGGGCCATGAGCATCTGAATGTGTGCGCAATCAGTTGAGCTTGAGCGCAGTCCTGGGGATCAGTTGTATGCTTGATTATTATCCTTTTCATTGACCTTGACCCCCTCAGTTCCAGACCGATCCTGACACTTGTATTTCTTTTTTGTTTTCTGGAGCTGCATCATCGAGCTGTGAATGGTGTTAGGTAGAGCGCCCTGTTGTGAAGGGAGACTGGGAAACACACTGAGGGCCGGGCCCTATTATCCTTGCCTTGCCATTCAGAGGCCCAAGCACGCCCTGGGCTCCTGGCCTGGGGAGGAGCGGCGGAGCTATGGGTCTGTTTGGTTATCGGACTAAGCCAGTCTGGCTAGAATTTTAAACTTGGCTAGCTCAAGTCTGGCTTTGGAGATACAACGTGACCTGTTTGGTTGCATAGATTAGATAAGCTTGATTTATTTAAGTTGGTGTTTGGTTGCTTGGTTTACTAGAGTAGGGTCACCGCTTCCTCATGCGGTGAGTGGTCACCCTCCTCAAACTCCTCCGCCGCTATGCCGGCGCTCAGCCGCAAGTGGTGCGTGCGGCAGCCGCGTGCTCTGCCACCGACGCCATGCGAGCACTTCGCCGGGCGCTCCAAGCGGGAGCCGTCGGATGCGAGCTCCGGGCAGGAGCCTTGTGGAGCGCTCCGCCATTGAAGCTGCGGGCGGGAGCCGAGGTCCGCTTGCGGGAGCCACGCACTCCACTGCCGCGGGCCGCCTTGCGCTGCAAAACTCCGTCGCCCTGGCCGCACAACGAGCTTCGCCCCCGGTCGCCACGAGCCGCGCGGATCCGTTGTGACCTCGAGCTCCGGGTCGCCAAGAACGGCAGCAGACGATGAGAAGCAGGGGAGCGAGTAAATGTTAGCGTTCGACGCAAGGATTCTTGCAAATTGACCTGAATTGGACGTCCTCGCTGCAGAACCAATCGAATCTTGAGCTCGATGGCTGGCACCAAGGCCACCAATCCTGCAATTAGACCTCCCCCGAATCAACAAGGCCACCAAGCCTGAATCCACGTGAAATTGGAGAGGACAGCTCGGGCTCCTGCATGTGGCGGCGCCGGAGCTGGGGCTCCAGCTCGCGGTGGGGGATGCGCGCGCTGCTCCTCGCGCTCCTCGCCGGCGGCCGCAGCAGCAGCAGCAGCGGAGGCCGCCGCCAAGGCTCGCGTACCTTATTGCGGGTGCCGGCCCCGGGGATGGCCCGCGGATCCGAAGGCTGCTGCGCGCGTTGTACCACCCCTCGAACTGCTACCTCGTCGGGGTGGCTTGGGAGGACGACCGTGCGGATCCCCACGCGGTGGCACCGGAACTCGGGCGCGAGCCAAGTGCTGTTGGGGAACGAGGAAGGAGAAGGTGGATGCACGGGGGGTGACGCGAGACAAATCGTTGGAGCAACTTCAGCTTGCACAAGCCTGGCTAACTGGAGACGGCCGAATCCATGGAGCCTGGCCAAGAGACCGATTTGGCTTGCTGTAGCCTAGTTAAAGAGGCTAACCAGGCAACCAAACATAGGCTGGGTGGCTTACTGGAGTCTGGTTGGGATTTAGCCACCCAATCAAATGGACCCTATAATATCAAGGTCATACTATGTTGCTGCTGAGAGCTGTAGCTGCATATGTTGTTGCTGTTGTCTTCCAATCGATCAAGGGCTAGCTTAGTACCCAGTCTCAGTTGCTCCCAATAATTTTGGTGTGAGCTGCATTGACCATGGAGATGGCTAATGGTCTTACAGTGCATTTCTGCAAAGGCGACCATCATCTTGTAAGGGTGTGTTTAGTTCATTTTGCAAAAACGTGTATAGATGTAAACAGGGCATTTGAAGTATTAAATGAAGTCTATTTGCAAAACTTTTTGCATAGATGGGTTGTAAATCGCGAGACGAATCTAATGATGCTAATTAATCCATGTTTAATCAATAATTAGCGGATGGTTACTGTAGCATCACTGTTGTACATCATGGATTAAGTAGGCTCATTGGATTCGTCTCGCGATTTACAGTCCATCCATGCAAAAAATTTTGTAAATAGACTTCATTTAGTGCTTCAAATTAGCAAGATTCCGTTTCACTTTAATGTGTTCACATGTAAAGATCCAAACAGGGCCTAAAACCCGTTGGGCAACTACGCATGCTGTTTTGGAAGTTACTTGAGCATGGTGTAATGTGACGCCATCTTCAGAAGCCGACAGCATGGTGTTGCATTGTGTTTGGGAGGGCTCCTTGGGCGGCTCTAAGCGAAGCCCTCCCAAACGGCCTTCGGCACGTACTAGAGCTGCGAAGAAACCCCTCGGCTGCTTACCTTGACTGGTTCCTCCCTATTCCAACAAGTTGAATTACCGAGCGGCGCGGGATGTTGGGGGAGAACAAAAAAAGAAAAAGAAAAAACTGGTGGCGCAGCGAAGCAGAGCGGGGAGCCGTGGCGAGCCTGTAGGCACGATGCTGCGGCCCCTTTCGGAGCGCCATCTTTTTTTTTTTTTGCGAAACAGGGTCACGATTTTTGGAGCGCCATCTATTCCCGCCGGTCGCGGCCATCGTGTTTCCGCCGCCGCCAACCTGATCCTCTCCTCCATCAATTTGGGCCGCCATGTCCTAGAAGACCGATTCATTCAAGTCCTGGTTTGCTCATGCTTCCGTGCTTCTGTTGGGCCTAAAAGCCCACAACTCTCTTGTAAAGCCCACTTAACAATCTGAACATTTCACATTAAACCGCACTATAAATTTGTGAAAAATATAAGACTTGTACCTAAACCAAGTTAGGTAGCCGAGGGTACAATGGACATTTGACCTTGTTTATTATCTATGTATAAAAATAAGAGAAGTTGTTTTGCCAAACAATTTCGAAAATAGCTTCAGCTTTACTAGAGAAATTACTCCACCGTACCAAAGAAGCCCTAAGCGGAGCCGAAGCCCTACCTAACAAACCCTAATAATAATCTGTAATTTGAGGTTGACTGTGCCGACTTTGCCCGTATATAAGATACTGATGGTCAGTGTCTTCATCTTATCTCCTCTAATTTGCTTTCTTTCATACGAATGCATCCATATCCCTTGCCGAGAACACAGATAAGGTGGTTTGGTTGAGCACAGCAGCAAAGTTAAGCCACCGTCATCAGTGGAAGATGAGCGGGAGGACAAGGCCTTTATGTATACTGTGTATCTTATATTATCTGCACACCAAACATTATCTTCAGTTGGGCGCATAAATTCTGACTTGTGCAAGGCCCCCTTGCATGGTTTGCATCTATCCGAGAGCAAGCAGCAGATAGCATAGAAAAAGGCCGGACGCGCGCTCAAACAACTAGTAGCTAAAGTAAAGTTGCATTGCATGCAGACGAAAGGTTCGTAGGGAGGGGGAATATATAGGATTTTTTTATTTTAATCCTTTTAATTTAATATTTTAATAATAACTCATGTAGATCTAAATTTCCAAAAACTAGCATTTTTGGTCGTGCCAAGCTCCGTGGCGCGACTCCCTGAAGAGTCGCGCCACATGCTTTGGCGCGACCAAGCTGCCACGCTGGAACGCCCGCGGCCAGGCAGCTGACGTGGCAAGGCTGAGTCGCGCCACATGCATCGGCGCGACTGAGTCGCCCATGCGCCGTGGCGCGACTCCGCCCATTACTAGGCGGCACAGCAAGTAACCCTAGTCCACCTTTCTCTTTCTTCCTTCTCTTCCATCCTCTTCCAGGCAGCGGCCGCCGCCATTTTTTTGCATCGCGGAGCGGAGAGACCCCGCGCCAAGGTACCACTACCCGCGCGGCGCCTGGTGGCACCACCACCCGCGCCTCCACTGGGCCGCCGCCATCCGATCTTCGGTCGGTCGCCGCGGAGCGAGGAAGGAAGGGCGCGGCGCGGGCCACCGGTCCCGCCGACTGCGGATTCCATGGAGAGTGCCGGTCCCTGGCCCGCCGGCGGCTCGGCCTTGCCTCCAGCGGAGGCCGCCGGTCCCTGGCCTGCCGCGAGCGGGGGCCCGGCCTTGCCTCCCGCGGAGGTCGGCCTTGTCCGCCGCGGAGGCCGCCGGTCCCTGGCGCCGCCGCCAGCGGCGGCCCGGCCTTGCCACCCTCATTTTCTTCCGACCTCTGAGATATGTCATCATCATCGACCTCCTCATTGTCAAAGTCGTCTTCATCGAAATTATTGTTTTACACGGCATGTGTCAAACCCAATTTCACCACCACTGTCATCATCATTTGAGTCATGAGAAAGATCATCATCATAACTTTTATCTTCCTCCTCGGGTGCATCGGAATCATGATCCGGTGAAATGGCTTTTTGAGTTACATGTTCAATGGGGTAATCATCAGCATCTTCAGCAGGGGCATCCATACTACGATTGCACACATCAACTACTATCTCTGCACAACCCACTTGCGAACCTCTGACCAACTCTTTGTAAAATAACCAATCATTCTCATAACCAATTGGCATCATCACATAATGTGACCTTTCCTTTCCAGCATCAAAACTATCACAAAGCGTTAACTCCATACGCTTATTTTTTACTTTGAATAATGAATTTACTCGACACATTATATCATCAAGTGAAGGTGCCACATCAAATCTTGCTACTTCTTGCCTCATTCTTGCAAACTCTCCATTTTCTTTAATCGTCCCACCCGAAAATAAACGTACTAAACGATCCATCTACACATATACCTATACACAAAATGAAGAAGATAATATAACTATATATGGCATTACTTCATTATAAGTACAACACACTTCATTACTTCATACATGATTAAGATAATAAAACTATATATAGCAAAACATAAGAATTTTTACCAAAATACACATAAAATAGATTTGCTACTATGACGATTATTCACACTTTATAGCTCTTTGTACTATAAAAATCTAGACAACACTATCACCTCTAAATTGATACATGCAGCAATTATTACACGATATAAAAGTGTCACCATCGTTCAATTGCACGAAACACCACAACTAATCCTTCCCGTTTCGTACTTAATCCCCCATTTCAACTCAAACCTTACCTAAACTCTAGCCAACTCAAACCATAACAAAACCAAGAAATGGAGGAAAACCAATCGGATAGAGTGGAGGAGCTACCTTCACTGATCGATTTCCCTTCGTTTCCCCTTTGAATCGGGTGGAAGATCGAGTGGATCTAGAGGGGACAGCGACGGGCGGCGCCATGGAGCTCAGGTCGGGTGGGAGTGAAGGAAAAAAGAAAGGGAGGTGGAGGAAGAGGCCGTCCAACAGGTGGGCCTATATTCAGCTGAGTCGCGCCATGGGGCATGTCGTGACTCAGTCGCGCCAACGCATGTGGCGCGACTCAGCCTTGCCACGTCAGCTGCCTGGCCGCGGGCGCTCCAGCATGGCAGCTTGGTCGCGCCAAAGTATGTTGCGGAGTCGCGCCACGGAGCTTGGCGCGGCCAAAAGGGCTAGTTTTTGAAAATTTAGATATGCATGTGTTATTATTGAAATATTAAATTAAAAAGGATTAAAATAAAAAAATCGAATATATAGATACATCAAACAACTAGTAGCTAAAGTAAAGTTGCAGATTCAGAAGAAGCAGACCAGCATCAACCCAAAATACTATAAAGTTGTTCAGTGAATGACTGCATGCCCATCACCGAAACTTCCCTCCCTTCCCTTATCTAGTAGTAGTTACGACGACGCACCGCGGCGACGGCGTCCCTGGTGGCGAGCGTGGTGATGTCGGCGCAGGACACCTGCAATGCAAAATAAGCAAAATCGCATCATTGATGAGATTAAGTCTAGTTTTTCACCATATATATATATATGCACTCCACAGCTCAACTTGATGCACCCACAAGACAAGCGCGCCTCCTTAATTAATTTGCTCTAGCTTCGGACGACACACCTTTGGGCCGCAGGCGCGGTGGAGGGCGGCGCGGATGTCGTCGATGAGCTTGAGGGCCTCGGGGCGCAGCGTCTGGTTGGGGACCTCAAGCTGCTCGCTGCTGGACCCAGACAGGAGGACGGAGGCGTGAGGCGTCGCAGCCCTGCACGCAAGGAGGAGGACGGCCGCCGCCGCTCTGCTTCTGGAGCTGGCCATCCTGCTGCTTGCTATCGCAGCTAGCAGCAGTCGAGATTTTGCTACTGTATATTCGTTTTCAATTCTGCATGCATCATCGGTCTGAACTGATGACTTGTGTCTGATTTGATTGATCCACAAGTTGCCAACTTGGTAATATGTAATTGCTACTGCATATAGATCGAGTACTTGCTTGCCGGGAAATGCTGGATCCATATGATCTTTCCTGCATGCAATTTGCTGGATAGACGATGAAGGGCTGAAGGCTAGCTGCTGATTAATCTTGACTCGCCGGATCGGACGCGTGCTTACAATATTAATTACGCTTCTAGTCCTAGTAGTACTAGTACATGTGGTTGCTGATAAATCTTGACTCGGGATGGATCGGCGGGTCAAGTCTGTGCATATGCACTACTGCATTGCCTGGCCCTACAAAAGTCAAGATCACGTACTGTTCATTCATCTACAGCTAGGCTGCCTTGCATGCATGCTTCCATGTGTACGTTTAATTTATTTGGCCCAATGGGTGTGATTTTTTTTATTTAAACAAAAGGTGCTGTGGTGGGCAACAGGTGCGTGGCGACAGGCAGTCCGTAAAAAGTTGCTTTTTATGGATCCATGCATGCATGTGCGTTGGATGGCATACTGTACTTCCGGGCATCTTCCGTTAGAACATCTCCAGCTGGGCCTGCAAAATTAAGTCCTGAAATTTCATTTTGCAAGCCGGCCTGCAACAAATAAGGGCTCAATTTGAGGCCCAACTCCAGCCGGGCCTGCAACTCAAACCCCTATTCACGTGGGACTCATCTGTCAGTTCGCCCTCCCATCTCCCACGCGCGGCCACGCTCCACCGCCGCCGTCGCGCGTCCGCTCGTCGCCGTCGCCCGCCCTCCGCGGAATCGGCCCGCCCCCAACCGCCTTGCCCGCCCATCTTGCTGCTGCGTATCTCCATTCCTTTTCCTCCCGATGCATCCCTCTCCTTCTCGCATCTCTCTCGGTCTACACATCAGGATCTCAATTTCTCTCTCCATCTCTCTCCCTCTCCCCTCGATTCCTCTCTGCGGGGCTCCATTCTCGAGCTCGACGCGCTGCCTGGGCGAGGCCGAGGCTCCATGGCCGAGTTGCGGTGCTCTCTCTGGCGCGGGGCCCGCAGCATGGCGCGAGCGTGGGTGAGCTCAAGTGCTCCCTCGCCTAGTCGCTGTCCTCGGCGGCCTCGGTCCGCGGCGGCGGCACGCCGGAGCAGGAGCGTTGCTACTGGCCCAGTCTGCGGTGGCGGCAGCGGCACGCAGGAGCAGGGGTGGAGCTGCCGGTCTGCGGCGGCGGCAGTGGCGGCACCGCCTTCGTCTCCTCTTCCCATCACCTATTTGATGAACTCTGCAGCTGTGGGTAGAACAGAGAAATCAAGAACATTCAGTGCCCATTTGTTTGGATCAAAAAGTGTTTTTTTAGTGTGCTGCCAAGGCTGTACTGGATTGTGAGTTTTGCTTTAGAATGAGAGAGAAAAGAACACTCAGCACCTATGAGTGTTACTTTGGATTGTGAGCCTTCTGGGCGCATTTCTATTTGCACACTGTATTTCAACTATCAAGAATCAAATAGCTCACAGATTGTAAAGCATAGCACAATATTTGAACTTTCAGTGGTTTGATTCTGAAAAACAGGTTTGATTCTGAAAAACAAATGAAGTGTTCATGTTATTCTGGAAAATGAAATGGCACAAATGAACTGCAATGCTATCAGCATTCTGTTCCATTCTGTCAAGTGTTTATTTGAGACTCGAGTGAAGAGAATATACTTCAATGAAGTGTGCAGGCCTTTTTCTATCTGCATGTGCAGATGCAGTGCTACAACAGCTCTCGCTCAAAAGGGATTGGCTTCTATATTCCTGTGGAGTGTGCAAACTGTTAGTGTTCCAACTGAAAAAAAACAGAATATGGTTCAGACAACTGAAAAGTTCCATTTGTTAGCTCTTCTCAAGTTGGCACTCGTAAAGTTAGCAGTCTGAAAATCCAGATATGAAGGTAAATAATCAGTTTCCAAGGTTGATAGTTTCAGGCGTAACAATAGTCCATATGGAAATAATACATCATCACTGTGAAATTAAAACAAATAAGCATGTCTACTGAATGCAATTAGAACTTTGGCAAGCAATGGAATTCTTGTGCCACATTTTGGGTGCTGCAATATAGATACTGAAACAGTAGCAGCAGTATACCTAATATACAATGGCAACGGAAAAATAGAAAGATCAACTCTGATTTATTCACTGTTCACTGTTGCATTTAGATTGGACATAATTTTCAGTACTCCCTACATGAAAAGGTGAGTTGATGTAATCATGTGCAGAGCTTCACTCACCACATGATTTTCAGTCCATGACCAAAAGCAAGGTTCAGAAAACATTGACAAGCAATATTCAGAAAACATTCACTGCCTACTTGATGATGTGCAAGAAGCAAGGCGCAGAGTAAACATTGACTTACATTTGCAGAGAAATCAGGCGTCCAGTCAACTATTGGGGTGGAGCTGAAGTCGTCGTCCGCGGCCTCGTACATGAGTACTGGCGATGATGCCGTGCTGCGGGCGTCAAAGGTGGCGGTGGTGGAGAATGGTGGTGAAGCAACTTGAGGGTCCGTGAAGGTGGACGTGTGACGGCCGCGTGGAGGAACGAGCGCATTGTTGGGGAGCTGACAAGGTAGGACGGCGGCGGGAGATGGCAGATCTTGGCGACGAGGAAGGCCGGCAGCGGGAGGATTTGCAGTAGGATGGGGGTGCGGTGCGACGAATGGACGACGTCGCGTCTTCTCCGGGGGAGCGGTCGTAGGACGGGGAGGCCGCCCGCCGCCGGAGATGGCGCGGGACGCCGGCGTGGATCTGTCCATGGGGAATGTTGGGTACCACGATTAGGGACACCCTAATCGAGGTACTAAGGTCACCCTAAAAACACAAAATACATGTTAGGCGACTGAGCCCACGAAGGCCCACGGCCTCCTTCCAATCTGAAAGAAAGGAAAGGACTCAAAGAAGCCCAGCATGCGGCCCATTCGCACCCCCCTCGGACCTGCGGAGCGATCTCCGCCTCGCTCGAGGGCTCCTATCGGGGCCCTCGACTGCGCCCCGCATCTCCGCCTCGCTCGAGGGTAGCGAATTTACCCTCGAGCGGGCAAAACATCTCCGCCTCGCTAGAGGCCACCCCTCGACGAAGAAGACAAATGTCCTTGCGCTCACCCGCCCGTCGTACGGAGGCATTGAATGCCAACCACTCCTCCACAACGCCCAGGACAGACGGCGTCAGACCGCCATTCCCCACAGTGGCTGTGACCGGAGTCCCGTCCGCCAACTCCGGTCACTGCTCCGCCATCCCGGACGCTGTGGCAACACTGTGGGACCTGCGATGCGGGACGAGGCGCACTCGGTACAGTTCCCGTTACTGTTCTGCCTACTCCGGCTGTCTGGACTACACCTCATCACACGTATGGCCCCGGACCCGCCCCCTGCTCAGGAAGGGGTCCGGTGTCGCCATGTGCCCCTTAAGGAAGGACACCCAGCACTAGCAGCTGGAGGCCCGGACCTCCCCCCCTCGAGGGGTCCGGGACCTCCACGCGACCCTCGGACCTCCTTAGTGCGCACGCCAGCACTTTGTCCAGGGGGGTCTGGGATCACCACGCGCCTCGTTACCACTAGAGCACGCAAGACCCTGACCTGCAGGACCCACGGAACGCCACCACGCCACATCTGGAGGACTGTACACCCTACATCGACGACCACGCCACCTGCTGGGGTTGGCAGGACGCCGGCACGATCTTCGCAAGACCAAGGACGATATCCAGGACGACTGCCACGCCCGACGCCATGCCCCACAGTGTACTTCCTACAATATTCGACCACTGCACCCCCGATATTCGGGGGGAAACGACGACTTCCACGTTCCCCTGCGCATGTACACCATCCCTCCTTGCGACTATAAAAGGAGGAGACGTGCTTCCTTTAAGGGGGACGTTGGGTGATCATCCTCACACGAGCACAACGCTCAGCACTCGTTATTGGCACTCGCCTCAATCGACTCCTCCTCTAGCAGAGACCTGGGAGCTTCCCTCCCTCTCTCGCCTCGCCTGTACCCCCTACTACAGGCACCTCCGGTGCAAGATAATACAGTGCCCTCGCACACCCCCTTTGCTGGACGTATGGCCCCGCGGCCGGAACCAGGATAAACCCGTGCGTTACTGTGTTGCCTCTTGCATCAACATCTAGGACGAGGAAACATGCAGCATTTACTAGTTGGGATCCGGACCCCCGGGTCAGGACACCGACAATTGGGGCGCTAGGTAGGGCACGCTGTGTGACATTTTCTCTCTTGTTCCCATTTGATTTCCAGGGATGGCGGGCAGATCCAACCCATACCCCATGGACGTCTCAGATCCGCTCCCAGCGGGATACGTGATCTGGTTTGGGAGTCTCGAGTTCAGAGCAACCGGCAACGGTTACCTCATGGAGCTCCTCTCGCCCACACGCGACCCGGACATTCCTGTTTCACCAGCCCGGCGCAACAGGCGCTTGGGCCAGCATTCGCGACAAGCGCGCGCAGAGCGGCGCCGAGCGGCGCCGAGCGGCACGCCTCACCTCCCCTACGTGGGTTGAGGTTGCCATGTCACGACTCAGCGTCGCGACCGACGGGGCTGTCGCTTCGTCATCACGTGTTTCGGCGTCGGCAGCGCCGGCACCATCACCGACTGCAGCTCTGGTGCCTCCCAGGGGGGCGCGACTGCGGCATCGCCCTTCCCCATTGGGATGCGCAACGCTACGTCCTACGCTTCTTCATCCAGCACCAACTTCGCCGAGTACGATGACCTGCCGGGTCATCATCTCCTATCGATCCGCAGCCTCATCGCATCATCTCCTAACAACTCCTACCCCGAGACGGCGAGCTCGATCGCCGACGACATCAACTTCTTCATGGACAACTTCACGGCCGAGGAGGCCGAGGACTACTCCGGGGTCCACGACCCCGGCACTTTCTGCTCATTCCAGCTGGCGACGGCTTACTGCCTCACCTGCTCCGAAGACTCCAGCGAGGGGGATTACGATCCCGCCTGGTAGTGCTTCATGGTCCAGCTTGCGGACGTGCAAGACGACAACGCTCCGGGTGATGACGGGAACGGCGGGGCAGACACGCAGGCGAACCAACCGGTGGTGCCGCCTGCGGCCCCTTCTTCTTCATCAAGCTCGGCGGCGCGGCAGGCACCGCTGGCACAGCTCAAGGAGCTTCAAGCCAAGCTCGATGAGCAGCGTCGGCACACTCAGGAGCTGCGTACCGCACTCGAGAAACAGCGCACCGCGCGTGGCGCGCATGCCCAGGAGGGGGCACGCGTTGCCCGAGAGCGGATCCTTGCAAATGACAACGTTGGAAAACTCGCCGCTGCGGCCTACCTACTCCAAACGATGCCCGAGCCATCGACGACTTTGGGTCGCAACCTGCGCCGCGAGGCACAGGCGCTCATCGAGCAAGCTGCTGTGCAGCAGGCCGAGAGCTCTGCGTCTCGCATGCGCTCGATAGCCCCGAAGCAGCCCAGTGGGACTGCACACCAGGACCACGAGACTTCGGTGCACACTTCGCCAGGAGGGAAAGAAAAGGTAGACGTAGCGCATGATGCGAAGGCACCCTCGGTGCACGACCGCATCGGAAAGGCTCCCGCGAGGGAGCGACTCCACGACACACGCGGGCACACCGGCGACGGCGACGCCTGCTACATCATTAACGGCAAAAAGTACACCACTCGACGGGGTGGACGCTTCGACCCCGAGCACGACAGGGGTCAGTCGCCGGAGCCTCCGGGCACCTGGGTGTTCAGCCGGGAGATTCGAACTGCTTCTTTTCCCCCGCGCTATCGACAACCCACCACCCTCGTCAAGTACTCGGGCGAGACTGATCCTGCAGTATGGCTCAACAATTACCGCCTAGCGTGCCAGCTAGGCGGTGCGACGGAAGACGCGGTTATCATCCGCAACCTTCCCCTTCATCTTGCTGACGCCACACGAACGTGGCTCGAGCACTTGCCCGCGGACCAGATCCACAACTGGGCCGACTTGGTCCAGATCTTCGTGGGCAACTTCCAGGGCCATACGTGCGCCCTGGGAACTCCTGGGATCTCAAAGGGAGTCACCAGAAGCCCAATGAGTCCCCGCGCGACTACGTGCGACGCTTCTACAAGCAATGCACCGAGCTCCCAAGCGTCACCCACGTCGAGGTTATCAACGCTTTCCTCGAGGGCACGACGTGCAGGAACCTGGTGCACGAGCTTGCGCGAAGCCGTCCCGCCAACACCAGCGAGGAGGCTGTTGGTGCCATTTTCGACGACGTACCCCGACGACACCCTCTGGAGATCCATGAGGTAGTGTGTCGAGGCCACGACGAGAGCCCGCAGGACACAGAGACTGAAGGTGCTCTTGGCGTGTTTGGCAATCCGACCGCCCAGTGCGCGCAGGCGGCTTATCACCGAACTGCCCGAGATGGCACCCTCCCCCTCGAGCTCTTGACACACGCTCACGACGGTTTGCTCCAGCTCAGCGAACTCTATTTGTGCCGCCGTGAGTGCGGTGTGGACCGCTTCCTTCGCCGCGGACTCGCCCGCCACCTTCTGCCTCAGCTCTAGGCAAAGAAAATCAACGTAAGCTATGAAAGGAAACAAATCGACGAAAACTCGAAGGTACTCACCCGGGATGTTCCTCTGTGCCTCCTCCCTCTGGGCTCGGGCGGCCTCTTCGAGCGAGGACAAGGAGGCTTCCTTCTCCCTAAGGGCGGCCCCCACGTTCTGGAGGGTCACCTCCTTCCCCTCGAGGGCCTCGCCTTTTTTCCGGAGGGTCCCGGTGAGCGCAACCACGGCCACCTCCTTGTGGAGGAGCTCGGCCTTCTGCTGCTCGAGCGCTGTGCTGCGGCGCTGCAGCTCGGCGCTCTGCGCCTCAGCTTCCCGAGCCCTCTCCTCGAGCGACGTCCGGAGGCGTTGTAGCTCGGCAGCCTGCGCCTCGGCTTCCCGAGCCTTGTGCTCTGCTGCAGCCCTCTGGACGTCCCGCTCACCGGTAACCCATGCCAGATCCTCCTCCAGCGCCTGTTGACGCGCTCCCAGATCCGCCATTTTCGTGTTGGCTTCGATGTTCTTGAGCACCAGCTCGGCGTTGTGCTGCCCGAGCTGGCTCATCTGGGAGTACATCTGGGTCATCTCGGCGCTCTTTCCGCGCGAGATGTCCCTCAGCTGCTACAGGTAGGAGGGCGTGGGTAAAAACATGTTAAGGACAAACCGAATCCGAGTAATTTTCAGGGGAAAGCATTTACCTGGCTGACCTGGTAATCCGTCCTCTGATGGAGCGTGAAGGCGCGGTCGAGGGCTTCCAGGATCTCCCGGCCGACGTTGAGCTGCGCGTTCCAAGCCTCCTCCTCCTCTTGCTCCTTGCGGAGAAACTCCGAGGGGAGCCCAGACGGGATGATTGCCCCGTGATGAGGCCCCTCAGACGTCCCCGCCTCGAGCACATCTGTGCCGGCCGATGCGAACTCGGCGATGTGCGCGGCTGCGCTTGCCGCAGTAGCGGGGTCGATGTCCATCGAGTCCCCGTACTCCTCGCTGTTGTCCGGCAGCTCCACCACCGCCACCACGCTCCCTTGTGCCGTTGGCGCGGGCACCACCACGACAATGCCCTCATCCCGGGCCTCGGTGGGCACCGAGACGGGGGCTCCTTCCACCACTGGCGCCCCTAGCGCCGTCTCCTCCTCCGCGATACCCTCGACCTCAGACCTCGGTGGCTCGAAGACGAGGGTCTCCTCCTCCACATAGTCGGCGGGGTGCTCCTGCGCCCCCCCCCCCACAAATTTCTCCTTCTGTGACCGGCCGAGCGGCACAGGCCGCGTCGCCCTGTCCGGTCTCAACTTCAATGTCCAGCCGGGCGGCGCCACCCGCACCGCCACGGCCGGTCTCCTCGTCGTCGTCAGTCTCAGCGGCTGCTTCGGCGCCGCCTCGGCTGACATTGCCCTCCTCCTCCTGTGCTCGAGCTTGCTGGGCCGCCTGGGCCCCTCGAGCCACGGCCTCCCGTAGCTTCGCGGCCGCCGCCACGAGGTCCACGGCAGGCAGGGGCTGCGGCGCCGTGTGCGGTGTGCTGCGTGTCCCGGTCTTGAGGGCCTTAGCTGGGGCAAGCTGCACCGCATCCTTGGTGACGGCCCCGGGGCTGGAAATGAAGGAACACAAGTTGAGAACAACAGGATCGAGGAATCGACCAAACACGCAACAAAAACGAAACCCAAGTTTACTTACCCGGATCGAGCACTCATGCTCCGCTTCCTCGTGGCGCTTCTTCGAGCCCAAGGCACCGAGCCGCCCGTCGAAGACTGCCCTGAGGGCGCCCCCCTCGTCTCGGCCTGGTAACTCAAGGCTGCCGGCACGGACGACTCCGCGCCCGCCGCAACCTCGCCGTCACGGATCAGCACCTGGGGCGCGGGCGTCTCCTCACCCGTTGCCGGAGGGGACGACTCCCGCTCCGCACCCTCGAGGGACGGGCGCACCAACGACTCTGCCACGGCCCTTGTCTCTTCCGACGCCGCCGGCGCCCCCTCGTCATCCTCCCATTGGTAGGTCGGCGGGGGGCTCGCACCCGCTGCCGTCCCGTCGCCCCCCAGAGCGTGGTCCTCGTCATCCGAGGCCTCCTCCTCATCCTCCTCCGAGGACTCGGGCATGGCGGGCCGCGGCTTCCCCTCCGCATGAGCAAGCTTGCACGCCTTGTCGTGCTTCGCTTTCCTCTTCCTTTTCCTCTCGACCTTTGCCTCCGCCGCGTCCTTCTGCCTTTTCATCTTCTCCGCGTGAAGGCAGATGATTTGGCGTTCTTCCGATATCGGGGGCTTCGAGGTGCCGCACCTCAACCCCTGCAAAGCATGCCCGAGTTCGAGTCAGGAAAAGGGGCTACACAAGACACAGCAGGATTCGAAATCAAAACTTACCAGAGAAATGTACCCCGTCTCGGGGCGCATCTTGATTCTCCAAAGATCCTCGGGATCGCGCGGGAACTCTGCCACCGCATACTTTACCCTCCGTGCGGCGGTGGTGCGGGAGAGCAGCTTGTACGACGTCCTCGAGCCTTCCACTGGCTCCCGGGGGTGAGCTGGAAGATCGGCAGGGCCCTTTCCACGAGAGGGATCACCCTCTGCCGGTGGAAGTTCGCAATGACGGCCGCTGCCGTCAACCCCTTCCTCGCCAGATGCGCCAGCGCGTCGGTGAGGACTTCGAGCTTGTCTTGTTGCGCTGGGGCGACACCCCCCAGTCCCACTTCGGCGGTCGCTCCCGGAGAACTCTGTTGGTGAACGCCGGGAGCGCACCACGGTAGTTCCGAAGGTAGAACCACCCTCGGCTCCACCCGGCGTTGTTCGTCGTCATCCTGCTCGGGATGTAGAGGTTCTTCCGAGAGTGACGCACGTGGAATGTCAGGCCACCAGCTCGTGCGAATCGCCTCGGTTGGCCCCGCGCGTTCTCGACGAAGAGTTCGCCATGGAACAGGTGGATCCAGAGATCCCAGTGTACCTCTATTCCGAGGTACCCCTCACAGACGGCGACGAAGACCGCCGCCTGCGAGATGGAATTGGGGCTGAAGTTGTGCAGCTCCGCTCCATAGTAGTCGCACAACGCCCGCATAAACCTGCTGACGAGGACGCCGAAGCCTCGCTCGTGGATGCGCATGAAGCTCACGACTTAGCTTTGCGGGGGCTTCTGCTCGGTCTCGTCTGGGTGCGGGGAAATCCACCCCGGCGCCCCTGAGTCGGAGATCCGCGGCAGCAGCCGGTCGGCGACCAACTGCTCCAGAACCGCCACAGTGGCGGAGGACTTCCCCCACGGCAGCGGCACCTAGATGTCCGACATCTCTGCGAGTCGACGGGGGATGCGGGAGTGGAGGCTCCAAAACGGCTAAGCTGCTCTTTCTCTCTCTCTCTCCTTCCTCTTCCTCCTTCCTCCCTTGGCTGCAGGCTCAGGATGCACGGGAGGCGGAGAAGGCGAGGTAGAATGAAGGAAGATGGCCAGGTGAGCCCAAACAACCCTCTCCTTTTCGTTTTTATTCACCACGACGGGCGGATCCGCAGCCGCAGCCCGAATCTACCGCATTGAATGCGATAGATTTCGCTGTCGCTGATGGCTGGGCCCCATGGCCGGGGAGTTTCCCACGCACGCACACAGCAGTAACTGCGGCACGGTAACCGGCGGGCGCGGCGCGACTGTTGTGCTATCCCATCCGTCAGCCGCCGCCCACACCGCTTCGTCTGCCCGAGGCTGCCGCCTGAAAAGGCGCGCCCGCACCGCACCGCACGAATCGGGCCACGTCGTCCACCACCAGCGGAAGACCCGCGCACGTGACTCGCGACTCCGCGTCGTTCTCAAATCATGATGGAATATTCCCCCCCGGGTCTCTCTACCCTCAAAGGAACCGCATTCCGAGGCCTTACTGATCAGGGGTTCGAAGCCTGGCCCGTCGGGGGGTTCGACAGGCGCCCTAGATCGCCAGAGTCAGGGACTGCATGGATGTTCCATACAAGCTACCCTTGAACGCGGAGTTCGAGACATCCTACGTAGTGTTCAAGGCCAGTCGGGGGTGCCTAGAAGGGGGATCCCATCGAGGGAGAGCATCGAGCCCTCAGACCCTATCGAATGGGTCCGAGCCCCGCCTAGCGAACCTTCGCAAGCGCTTTATGTGATGTGTCTATGGACCACGAGCTGACCCTTATCGAATGGGGCACGGACGTCCGCTTGAACTACCTGCTAATAGCTCACTGAAGCAGCCATAGCTCGCGGCCCGGGCATGGGTAGCATGGTGCGCTTCACCCCCTCCTCCCTGCGGAAGGGCGACGAGGGTCGTAATCAAAGTCGAGGGTTCCCCTGAACGCCTTCACACAGGCCTAGGCTCGGGGGTCCTCGCACACCACGGTCCAAACCGCACCCTCGAATAAGTCGACGACCGTCGGTTGTGAGGCTCCACATGTATAACCAAACCCCCCGCTGTTAACGTATGCTCCCTTGATGGTTAAGCTGAATGTCGGGTCGCTGTACCAGCACGGGAATGCCGAGGGCGGCTGAAAGAGTGTCGTTGCCGGCTGAAAAAGACGTTGGACGGCCACCCCGGTGAGGCAACCCAGTGGGACAACGTTTATAGCCCTTGGACGAGCACAAACTCTCCTCCAAGGCCTCGGGGGCTACACCCACGGGTGCGCTAACGCGCCCCCGCGAAGGAGACTTCACACATATTCGAGGGCTGTAACCCTCTGTACATCCCTATACCCTCGATCATCCTCCCCGAAAGGGAGAAAGGGGACTTTATTGCTCAATACAAATAAAGATTACAAAGGGTCACCAGCGCGAAGCCGTCAAAAGATACAAACACATTGCCACCTACGTGGCAATTTTCCCTGTCTTGGGGAGGAGCGAGTGACGAAGGAAGGCACCGAGCCCCTGGCTGACGCAACGGCCAGGCTGCTAGGGATGCGAGGAGCAGCCCCCAGGCCGCATGGGTCCAGCGGGATGCTCTCCTCGCAAGCTTTCTTCTAGCTTCTCCTCCACCGAAGACCACGCGGGGGGTCGAGTTGGCGGACAGGGCCCTCCGCACCGTCTCTCCGAGAGCAACCTTGTTGCCGGGGGGGACGATGCGAAGAACAGCCGCCAGACCTAGCGCCAGCGCCATGGTCAGGCGTCTCCATCCCCCTTCAGGCTAGGGGACATCGCAGGAGCAGGACCCCACGGGCCCAATGCTCTTCTGCTGATCCCACTTAAGCTGAGGGATGGTGCGCACACCCACTCCGGTCTTCCCCCACCGCTCGCAAGCATTCTTCTAGCACCGAAGCCTAAAAAAGCCAGGCCACCCCATATGGGGGCCGGCCACGAAATGCAAAGGAAAACATTAAGACTTGGGCAACGCTAGAAGACAGAGCTGGGAGGTTGGAGAGGAAAGGGAACCCCACGACCCCTATTTATAGCTGCGCCAGGCACCAAGCTTCAAGCCTGTCGAAGAGCGGGGGCTTGGATGGCCCGTGACGGCGCGGCACTCCACGAGCAAAGGATACCCTCGGTTACCGCGCCGAGATGCAACCGAACGAAATAAAGTGGAGCTGAGCCCCTGAACGCTAAGTGGTGCAGCATCGGCTCAGACCGACTGCCCTCGAATAGCGTGCCGCCAGGCAACCAGGGAAGGCAGGGCCATGGCCCTGAGTGCGGGACAGTGCGACGAAAGTGCCAGCTGCCGAGCAGCAGGCGCCGTCGTCACCCTGACCCCCCTCAGCGTGCGGACACGTCTTGTCCTTGAAACAAACAAACAAAGAGGCGCGCGCCTCGAAGTACTCCTCCCACGGGCGCACTACCCCAACCGGCGTGTTGTCACATCCGCCGTGCTGGCGCCAAGGCGCGTCTGGCGGATGCGCGGCATTGACTGATCACGTCAAGGGGGAAATCGCCGAAACCACCCTTTGGCCGAATCCTTTGACTCGACCAAAGCCTCGGGGGATACTGTTGGGTACCACGATTAGGGACATCCTAATCGGGGTACTAAGACTGCCTTAAAACGCAAACACATGTTAAGGCAACTGGGCCCACGAAGGCCCACGGCCTCCTTCCAATCTAAGAGAAAGGAAAGAACTCAACGAAACCTAGCATGCGGCCCATTCACACATCTCTCGGGCCCGCGGGATGATCTCCGCCTCGCTCGAGGGCTCCCGTCAAGATCTCTTGACTGCGCCCCACATCTCCGCATCGCTCGAGGGTAGCGGAAGTAACCTCGAGCAAGCAACGCATCTCCGCCTCGCTCGAGGGTAGCGAACCGACCCTCGAGCATGCGGCTCACCTCCGCCTCGCTCGAGGCCACCCCTCGGCATAAAGGACAAACGGCCCCGCCGCTCAACCGCTCGCCGTACGGGGGAATTAAAAGCCGATCACTCCTCCACGGCGCCCAGGACAGACGGTGTCAGACCGCCATTCCTCATGATGGTTGCGACCTGAGTCCCATCCGCCGACTTCGGTCACTGCTCCGCCATCCCGGAACCTGTGACGCAGGACAAGACGCGCTCAGCACAGTCCCCGTTACTATTCTGCCAACTCCGGTTGACCGGACTCCTCCTCATCATACGCATGGCCCCGGACCCGCCTCCTGCTTGGGAAAGGACCCGGCGACGCCACGTACCCCTTGGGGATGCTCAGCACACGCAGCTGAAGTCCCAGACCTCCCCCCTCGAGGTGTCCGGAACCTCCACGCGACCCCCGGACCTCCTTAGGGCGCACACCAGTACTTTGTCCGGAAGGGTCCGGGACCGCCGCGTGCCTCGCCACCGCTGGGGCACGCAGGACCCTGACCTTCAGGGCCCATGGAACGCCAGATCTGGAGGCCCGTACACCCTACAGTGATAACCACGCCGCCTGCAGGGGCTGGCAGGACGCCGGCGCGATCTACGCAGGACCAAGGACGATATCCAGGGCGACTGCCATGCCTGACGCCGTGCCCTACAGTGTACTTCCTACAGTATTCGGTCACTGTACCCCCGCGATTCGGGGGAAAACTACGACTTCCACGCCCCCACTCACCCGCACCGCCCCTCCTTGTGACTATAAAAGGAGGAGGCGGGCTTCCTTTAGAGGGGCCGGCTCTTGCTCTCGCTCTCTGAGGATGCTCAGACGCTTATGGGCCTCAGCTACTGCGATCACCAACGTTCACGATCATCGCCATACCCGACTCCTCTTCTAGCAGAGACCTGGGAGCTTCCCTCCCTCTCTCGCCTCGCTTGTACCCCCTACTACAAGCACATCGGGTGCAATATAATACAGTGCTCTCGCACACCCCCTTTGCTGGACGTACGGCCCCGCGGTCGGAACCAGGATAAACCGTGCATTACTGTGTTGTCTCTTGCATCATCACCTGGGACGAGGAAACACGCGGCATTTACTAGTTGGCATCCGGGCCCCAGGGTCGGGACACCGACAACGATGTATGCTCCACGTTTTCGGGGACCATCTCGGGCGGAACGTAGAAGCATATGTCAATGATATCGTTGTAAAATCTAGGAAGGCGGACGACCTGGTTGCTGATCTCTGGATCGCATTCGATTGCCTAAGGGCTAAAGGGGTAAAACTCAACCCCGAGAAGTGCATGTTTGGAGTCCCTCGAGGCATGCTCTTGGGCTTCATTGTCTCCCAGCGGGGCATCGAACCCAACCCTGAGAAAGTCTCGGCCATCACTCGGATGGGGCCGATCCGAGACCTAAAGGGGGTACAGAGGGTCATGGGATGCCTAGCGTCCCTTAGCCGATTCATCTCGCGTCTCGGCGTGAAAGGCTTACCCCTGTATCGACTCCTGAGGAAAACCGAGCGCTTCACGTGAACCCCTGAAGCTCAAGAAGCCCTCGACAGGCTGAAGGCATCGCTCACTCATGCCACCCGCAGATGGCGAGCCCCTCTATCTGTACGTAGCCGCGACGACCCAAGTGGTCAGCGCGGTGGTCGTTGTCGAAAGACAAGAGGAGGGCCATGCTCTGCCCGTCCAACGGCCGGTGTACTACATCAGCGAGGTATTGTCTGAAACTAAGACACGCTATCCACAGATTCAAAAGCTACTGTACGCGGTGGTTTTGGCACGGCGCAAGCTACGCCACTACTTCGAGGCCCATCCCGTCACCGTGGTCTCGTCTTTCCCTTTGGGGGAGATAGTCCGCAACAGGGAAGCCGAGGGTATTATTGCCAAATGGTCCTTGGAGCTAATGGGAGAAACTCTCACCTACGCCCCCCGCAAAGCGATCAAGTCCCAAATCTTGGCTGACTTCGTGGCTGACTGGACGGACATTCAGCTACCCCCACCACAAATCTAGGCTGAATGCTGGACCATGTTCTTCGACGGGTCGTTGATGAAAACCGGCGCCGGTGCCAGCCTCCTCTTCATCTCACCCCTCGGAGACCACATGCGGTACATGATACGTTTGCACTTTCTTGCGTCTAACAATATGGCAGAGTACGAGGCCCTCCTCAGTGGCCTCTGCATCACCATCGAGCTCAGCGTCAAACGCCTCGACGTGCGCGGTGACTCTCAACTCGTCATCGACCAATTAATGAAGGAGTCTAGCTGCCACGACTCGAAGATGGAGGCATACTGCAAAGCAGTGCGCCGCCTCGAAGACAAGTTCAACGGCCTAGAACGCAATCATGTCCCGCGCAAGTAGAACGAGGATGCCGACGAACTAGCCAAGATTGCATCGGGGTGGACCACCATCCCCCTGAACACCTTCGCTCGCGACATCACCAAGCCCTTCGTCGAATTCAAGGATCCGGCGGAGCCAGGCTCCTCGACCGCCGGGCCCTCCGGCGGTAACCCCCCGGCGAACGAGGCCGAGCCCATGGACATTGACTTCGAGACCTCCTCCGCGGACGAGGCTGAAGTGATGGGGATCAATGAGGCCCCCACTTCGCAAGATTGGCGCGCCCAGTACCTTGACTGGATGATTCGAGGGGTCCTACCCTTGAACCGCGCTCAGGCGCGGCGCCTCACTAGGCGGGCCAAGTCCTTCGTCCTAATCGACAACGAGCTATACAAGCACCGTCCATCGGGCGTTTTGCAGCGATGCATCCCTATCCCCGAGGGCAAGGAGCTGATCCGCGACATCCACGCTGGCATCTGCGGTCATTATGCCGCACCACGAACCCTCGTGGGCAACGTGTTTCGGCAATGTTTTTACTAGCCCACCGCGGTCGCCGCCGCCGCCGACGTCATACGGACCTGCGAGGGCTGCCAGTTCTACGCTCGAAAGACACACCTCCCGGCCCATGCTCTGCAGACCATCCCCATCACGTGGTCGTTTGTCGTGTGGGGATTGGACCTCGTCGGTCCCCTGCAGAAGGCGTCCGGGGGCTTCACCCACTTGCTGGTGGCAGTCGACAAATTCTCCAAGTGGATCGAGGCTCGACCCATCGGCAAGATTAAATCCGAGAAAGCGGTTCTGTTCTTTACCGACATTGTCTTCAAGTTCGGGGTCCCGAACTCGATCATCACCGACAACGGCACTCAGTTCACAGGCAAGAAGTTCTTGGCGTTCTGTGATAGTTTCCACATACGTGTGGACTGGTCGGCTGTGGCGCACCCACAGACGAACGGGCAAGTGGAGTGTGCCAATGGCATGATCCTCCAAGAACTGAAGCCAAGAATCTTCAACAAGTTGAACAAGTTTGGCCGGAGGTGGCTCACGGAACTACCCTCGGTCATTTGGAGCCTGAGGACGACCCCAAGCAGAGCCACGGGCTTTACCCCGTTCTTCCTCATCTATGGTGCTGAGGCCATACTCCCCACGGACTTGGAGTACGGGTCACCAAGGCTCAAGGCATACCAAGAGCAGTAGAGCTAGCGAGCCCGCGAGGACTCGCTGGATCAAGTGGATGAGGCTCGAGACGTGGCACTCCTACACTCTGCGCGCTACCAGCAGACTTTGCGAAGATATCAAGCGCAGAGAGTCCGGCGCCAAGACCTCAACGAAGGGGACTTGGTGCTGAGGCTTCGACAGGATAGCTGGGGCCGCCACAAGCTCTCACCACCGTGGGAAGGCCCATTCATCATCGCCAAGGTGCTCAAGCCCGCCACGTACAAACTGGCGAACGAAAACGTCGAAGTCTTCACCAACGCTTGGAACATACAGCAGCTACGTTGCTTCTATCCTTAGAATTCCGAGCTATTTGTACATCGTTTGTACTCGCATTTTCGATTTCCCGAAATAATAAAGAAGTACGCTTTACTTGTTTATTTTTGGGACCCTTCCGGACCCACGAGGGCTCAGATGCGCACGAACACTGAGGTACGCTTAGCTTTACCCTCAGCAAAGCCAAGCCTCCCTCGGGGCTACTACGGGGGGAACCCCCGAATGTCCCCAAAAATCGCCAACATTTTTTCGAAAAATTTCCGTCTCGTCTGTAAGCTTCTCGTATACTTGGAAAAAACGGACGCGAGGCGTAAGCAACTACGGTACGGGGCCGGCCGAGTCGTGGGGCCGCCTACGCCTCCAGGATACGGCACCCCCTCACCACCCCACGCCTACGTCGCTTATGAACGCAAAATTCCTCGCAGAAGTTCATCTAAGTCGCATACGAGAACACGGAAGTAAAGTAAAGAAAACGAAGGCTCAAATACACAAGGCCTAGATGGGCCACACTGTCGATTTAACGATAACAAATTTCTTTATTCATAAATTCATTAGTATGATTACAACAAATACTAATTCATTACATGGGCTTCGAGACCCAGTCTATCTACAGGTTGTCATCCCCCCTCTGTGGATCTGCAACAACATCAAACTCGGCTAAGGCAGTGACGAACTCCTCCGCGGCTGCGTCGGCGTCGTCCATGATGGCTGACGTGGTGTCCGCATCGGCGTCATTGGGAACGACGTACCTCGACGACACCCTCTAGATATCCATGATGTAGTGCATCGAGGCTACAGCGAGGGCTCGCAGGACACCGAGGCGGAAGGGGCTCTTTGCATGCTCAGCGATCCGGCCACCTAGCGCTCGCAGGCGGCTGATCACCGAGCTACCAGACACAGTGCCCTCCCCCTTGAGCTCCTGGCACACGTTCACGGCGGTTCGATCCAGGTCAGCGTACTCCGCCTGGGCCGCCATGAGCACGGTGTTGACCGCCTAATTCGCCGCAGTCTCATCTGCCACTTGCTGCCCCAGCTCTGATCAAGGGAACAAAGATAAGCTACGAAAGACTAGAACATCATCGAAATTTCGAGCACTCACCAGCGATGTTCTTCTGCGCCTCTCCTCGCTGGACTCGGCGGCCTCCTCGAGTGAAGACAAGGAGTTCTCCTTCTCCTTGAGCGCCACCTCCTTTTCCTCGAGGGATTTGCCCTTCTCCTCGAGGGTCCCAGTGAGCATGACGATGGTTGCCTTCTCGCGTTGGAGCTCGGCTTCCTTCAGCTCGAGCGTCGTCCTAGTGCGCTGCAGCTCGGCGGTTTGTGCCTCGGCTTCCTGAGCCTTCTGCTCTGCTGCAGCCCTTTGGACATCACGCTTACCGGCGGTCCGCGCCAACTCCTCCTCCAGCGCCTGCCGATGCGCCTCCAGATCCGTCATCTTCGTGTTAGCGTCGACACTCTGGAGCACCAGGCTAGCGTTGTGCTGCCCAAGCCAGTGTACCTGGGAGTACAGCCGGGTCATCTCGGAGCTTTTCCTACGCGAGATGTCCCTCAGCCGCTGCAAGAGGAAGGGCGTGGGTAAAACAAGCAAAATCAGGGCCAAAAATACGAACGATTCTCGGGGAGGAGCCGCTTACCTGGCTGATCTGGTAATCTGTCATCCGATGGAGCTCCAGGGCGCGATCGAGGTGGTTCTGAATCTGAGAACCTGCCTCGATATGCGCCTGCTAGACGGCCTCCTCCTCTCGCTCATCGCGGAGAAACTCCGGGGGGACCACGGACGGGATGACTGCCCCATGATGGGGCCCCTCGGATGTCCCCTCGTCGAGCACCTCCGCGCAGGCCGACGTGAACTCAGCGATCTTGTCGGCGGTGCTCGCCGCAGCAGCGGGTTCGATGTCTCTCGAATCCCCGTACTCCTCGCTGCTGTCTGGCAGTTGCATCACCGGGATCACGCTTTCCGTCGCCACCTGCGTCGTCACCCCCGCAATGACACCCACGTCCTGGGCCTCTCCGGGTGCCAGGACGCGGGTTTCCTCCACCACCGGCGCACTCGGCGCCGACTCCTCCTCTGCGACGCCCTCGACCCCAGCCCTCGGGGGCTCGGGGACGAGGGACTCCACCTCCGTTTCGCTGGCAGGGCACCCTTACGCACCCCCACCAGCTACCTCTTCTGCGACTGGCCGGGCGGCGCTATCCGCGGTGCCCCGACCGGCTCCAACTTCGACGTCCGGCTGGGCGGTGTCACCTGTGCTGCCCCGGCCGGCCTCCCGCACGGCGTCAACCGGAGCGGTTGCTTCAGCTCCGCTCTGGCCGGCGTCGCCCTCGTTCCCCGGCGCTCGAGCCTGTTAGGCCGTCTAAGCCCCTCGAGCCATGGCCTCCTGCAGCTTCGCGGCCTCCGCCACGATGTCCATGACAGGCGAGGGCTGCGGCGCCGAGCGCGGCGTGGCTCGCGCCCCGGTCTTGAGGGCTTTAGTCGGCGTGAGCTGGGCTGCGTCCTTAGCAACGGCCCCGGAGTTAGAAATTGGGGAAGGAAAGCTGAGGTTAGCAGGATTGGGGGGTCGATTAAACGAACGCAAAAAAACAAAACCAAAAACACTAACCCAGACCGGGCACTCATGCTGCGTTTGACCGTGCCGCTCCTTCGGGCCCGCGGCACACCGATGCCCCTTGACGCCTGATCCGAGGGTGTCACCCTCGGAGGAGGCTGAGGCCTCGTGGCCGTCTGCGTGGACGTCTCCGTGCTCGCCGCGGACCCATCGCCGCCCGTCACATCGTGGGAGCGAGAACCCCCTCGCCCGTCGCTGGTAGGGGCGACCTCCGCTCTGTCGCAGGCGTAGACGATCCTCCACCCACTACCAGCGTGGGTGACCCTCGTCCCGCCGTCGGCGTGGGCGACCTTTGCTCGGTCCCCACTAGGGCCGGGTCCGCCAACGACCCTGGTGTGGGCCTCGCCTCATGCGGTGTCGCTGGCGCGTCCTCATCGCCAGCCTCTTGATAGACCGGCGGGGAATCCGCACCTGTTGCCGCCTTGCCACCACCCAGAAGGTGGGCCTTGGCATCCGAGGCGTCCTCCTCCTCGTCCGTGGACTCGGGCATGGCAGGCCGCGGCTTCCCCTCCGCGCGAGCGATTTTGCACGCCTTATCGTGCTTTGCTTTCCTCTTCCTTTTCCTCTCAGCAACATCCTTCGCCGCTTCCTTCCGCCTCTTCACCACCTCTGCATGAAGGCGGTTGACCTCACGTTCCTCCGGGATCGGAGGCCTCGAGGGGTGGCACCTGCGGCTCACCCCCTGCAAGACGCAATTAAATCGGAGTCAGGAAGCAGGAGGGGGAAAGGAATAACACGAATCGACAACGGATCGAAATCGAAGACTTACCAATGAAAGGAACCCTGACTCGGGGAGCATCTTGATCTCTGAGAGATCTGTTGCATCGTTGGGGAATTCCGCCACCGCATTCCTTGCCCTCCGGGCAGCGATGCCTCGAGGGAGCAGTACCATCGACGTCCTCGACCCCGAGGCCGGAACCCCGGGGGTGAGGCTGAAGATCGGCACGCTTCTCTCCATCAGAGGAATCACCCTCCGCCGGTGGAAGTTTGCGATGACGGCAGCCGCCGTCAACCCTTTCCTCGCCAGGTGCACCAGCGCTTCGGTGAGGACCTCGAGCCTGGCTTGGTGCGCTGGGGGCGACACTCCCCAGTCCCACTTGGCTGGTCTCTCCCGAAGCACCTTGTTGGTGAAGGCCGGGAACTTGTTGCCGAAGTTGCGCAAGTAGAAGTCCATCCAGCGTTGTTCGTGGTCATCTTGTTCGAGATGTAGAGGTTCTTCCGGCTCGGGCGCAAATGGAGCATCAGGCCTCCAGCGCGCGTGAACTGCTTCGGCTGCTCCCGCACGTGCTCGACGAAAAGCTCACCGCGGAAGAGGTGGATCCACAGATCCCAGTGCGCTTCGATCCCCAGGTATCCCTCACAGACGGCGACGAAGACCGCCGCCTGCGAGATCGAATTGGAGCCGAAGTTGTGCAGCTCCACTCCGTAATACTCGCACAAAGCCCGCATAAACCTCCTGACGGGGACGCCGAACCCCTCCTCGTGCAGGTGCACGAGGCTCACGACGTAGCTCTCAGGGGGATTCGGCTCGGTCTCCTCCGGCCGCGGGGAAATCCACACCGGCCGCTCCGAGCTCCGGTTCATTGGAAGCAGCCGGTCGGCCACCAGCTGCTCCAGAACCGCCTCTGTGGCGGTGGATTTCCCCCACGGCAGCGGCTCCTGGACATCCGACATTTCTTCGAACTACGGGGAGGTGTGGGAATACAAGCTTTGTGGTGCCTAAGGTACGCTCTCGTTCTCTCCTTCTTCTTCCTCTCGCTCTTGGCTGCGGTCTCAGGATGCAGGGGAGGCGAAGAAGGCAAGGGAGGCGAAGGCAAATGGCCAGGCGAGCCCAAACAGTCCCCCTCTCTCGCTTTTATTCCACCACGGCGCGCGGAAACGCTGCCACAGCCCGAATCCGCCGCATTCAATGCGGTAGATTTTGCCGTCACTGACGGATGGGTCCCACTACCGCGGAGTCTCCCACGCGCGCACTAGGCAATAATTGCGGCACGGTAATCGACGGGCGCGGCGCGACTGTTGCGTTGTTCCATCCATCAGCCGCCGCCCACGCCGCTTCGTCTACCTGAGGTAGCCGCCTGAAAAGACGCGCCCGCACAGCACCGCACGAATCGGGCCACGTTGCCCATGACCAGCGGAAGACCCGCGCACACGACTAGCGACTCCGCGCCGCTTGCGAACCGTGACGGAATATTTCTTTCGGGGGCTTTTCACCCTCGAGGAATTATTATTCCGAGGCCTTACTGATCAGGGGTTCGAAGCCTGGCCCGTCGAGGGTTCGACAGGCGCCCAAGATCGCCAGAGTCGGGGACTGCATGGACGTGCCGTACAAGCTACCCTCGAATGCGGAGTTCGAGACGTCCTATGCAGTGTTCAAGGCCAGTCAAGGGTGCCTAGCAGGGGGATCCCATCGAGGGAGAGCATCGAGCCCTCGGACCCTATCGAATTTGTCCGAGCCCCGCCTAGCGAACCTTTACGAGCCGACCCCTTTCGAACGGGGCACGGAAGTCCACTTGAACTACCCGATAACAGCTCACCGAAGCAGCCATAGCTCGCGGCCCGGGCATGGGTAGCATGGTGCGCTTCACTCCACCTCCCTGCGGAAGGGCGACGAGGGTCATAACCAAAGTCGAGGGTTCCCTGAATGCCTTTACATAGGCCGGGGCTCGGGGGCTCCTCGCACACTGCGGCACAGGCCGCACCATCGAATAGGTCGACGACCGTCGATTGTGAAGTTCCGCCTGTCTAACCAAAACCCCTACTATTAACACGCACTTGCTAGATGGTTAAGCTGGACACTGGGTCGCTGTGCCAGCACTGAGAATGCCGAGGGCGGCTGAAAGAGTGCTGATGCCGGCTGAAAAAGACGCTGGACGGCCACCCCGGTGAAGCAACCAAGCGGGGCGACGTTTATAGACCTTGGACGAGTACAAACAGTCCTCCAAGACCTCGGGGCCTACACCCGTGGGTGCGCTGACGTGCCCCTATGGAGGAAACTTCACACATTTGAGGACCAAAATCTCCTACGGGTAAGGCACCCACCCGTACACTTTCGGTCATCCTCTCCGCGAAGGAGAAGGAGACTTCATTGCTCTTTACAAACAAAGATTACAAAGGGCTACCGGCTTAAAACCGTCGAAAAGTACAAACGCATTGCCACTTGCGTGGCAATTTTCCCTGTCTTGGGGAGGAGTGAGCGACGAAGAAAAGCACCGAGTCCCGGGCTGGCGCGACGGCCAGGCTGCTAGGGATTGCGAGGAACAGCCCCCAGACCGCACGGGTCAAGCGGGATGCTCTCCTCGCAAGCTTTCTTCTAGCATATCCTACACCAAAGACCATGTGGGGGGTCGAGCTGGCGGACAGCACCCTCCACACCGTCTTCCCGAGAGCAACCTTGTCGCCAGGGCGGATGATGCGAAGAACAGCCACCAAACCTGGCACCAACACCATGGTCAGGCGTCTCCATCCCCCTTCAGGCTAGGGGACATCGCAGAAGCAGGACCCCACGGGCCCGATGCTCTTCTCCTAATCCCACTGAAGCTAAGGGATGGTGCGCACGCCCTCTCCGGCTTTCTCCCGCCGCTCGCAAGCATTCTTCTAACATCAAAGCCTAAAAAAGCCAGGCCACCCCATCTGGTGGCCGGTCGTGGAAGGCAAAGGAAAACATTACGAGACTTGGGCGATGTTAGGAGTAAGAGCAGGGAAGTTGGAGAAGGAAGGGAGTCCCTTGACCCCTATTTATAGCTGCGTCGGGTGCTAAGCTCCAAGCCTATCGAAGGGCGAAAGCTTGGACTGCTCATGACGGCACGGCCCCCCACGAACGGGAGATACCCTCGGTTACCGTGCTGAGATATGATGGGACAAAGCAAAGCTGAGCCCTTGGACGCTGAGCGGCGCAGCATCGGCGCTGGCCGACTGCCCTCGAACGGCGCGCCACAAGGCGACCAGGGGAAGCGGGGCCGAGACCCTGAATGCGGGATAGCGTGGCAAACGCGCCAGCTGTAGAGCAGCAGGCGCCATCGCGGCCCTGGCCCGCTCAACATGCTATCGCGTCTTGTCCCCGGAACGAGACAAAAAGGAGGCGTGCGCCTCGAAGTGCTCTCCCCGCAGGCGCACTACCTCGACCGACGAGTAGTCACATCCGCTAGGCCGGCACCCAGGTGCGCCTGGCAGGTGCACAGCACCGGCCGATCACATCAAGGGGGAAATCGCCGAAATACCCTTTGGCCGAATCCCTTGACTGGACCAAAGCCTCGGGGGCTACTGTCGGGTACCATGATTAGGGACACCCTAATCGGGGTACTATGGTCACCATAAAAACACAAAATACATGTTAGGCGACTAAGCCCACGAAGGCCCACGACCTCCTTCCAATCTGAAAGAAAAGAAAGGACTCAAAGAAGCCCAGCATGCGGCCCATTCGCACCCCCCTCGGACCTGCAAAGCGATCTCCGCCTCGCTCGAGGGCTCCTATCAGGGCCCTCGACTGCGCCCCGCATCTCCGCCTCGCTCGAGGGTAGCGAATCTACCCTCGAGCGGGCAAAACATCTCCGCCTCGCTCGAGGGTAGCGAACCTACCCTCGAGCAGGACGAATCATCTCCGCCTCGCTAGAGGCCACCCCTCGACGAAGAAGACAAACGTCCCTGCCGCTCAACCGCCCGTCGTACGGAGGCATTGAATGCCAACCACTCCTCCAAAGCACCAAGGACAGACGACGTCAGGCTTCCATTCCCCACAGTGGCTGTGACCGGAGTCCCGTCCGCCAACTCCGGTCACTGCTCCGCCATCCCGGACGCTGTGGCAACACTGTGGGACCTGCGACGTGGGACGAGGCGTGCTTGGCACAGTTCCCGTTACTGTTCTGCCAACTCCGGCTGTCCGGACTACACCTCATCACACGTATGGCCCCGGACCCGCCCCCTGCTCAGGAAGGGGTCCGGTGTCGCCACGTGCCCCTCAAGGAGGGACACCCAACACTAGCAGCCGGAGGCCCGGACCTCCCCCTCGAGGTGTCCGGGACCTCCACGCGACCCTCGGACCTCCTTAGTGCGCACGCCATCACTTTGTCCAGGGGCTCCGGGATCGCCACGCGCCCCGTTACCGCTAGAGCACGCAAGTCCCTGACCTGCAGGACCCACGGAACGCCACCACGCCACATCTGGAGGACTATACACCCTACAGCGACAACCACACCGCCTGCTGGGGTTGGCAGGACGCCGGCGCGATCTTCGCAAGACCAAAGACGATATCCAGGACGACTGCCACGCCCGACGCCATGCCCCACAGTGTACTTCCTATAGTATTCGACCACTGCACCCCCGCTATTCGGGGGGAAACGACGACTTCCACGTTCCCCTGCGCATGTACACCGTCCCTCCTTGCGACTATAAAAGGAGGAGACGGGCTTCCTTTAAGGGGGACGTTGGGTGATCATCCTCACACGAGCACAACGCTCAGCACTCGATATTGGCACTCGCCTTAATCGACTCCTCCTCTAGCAGAGACCTGGGAGCTTCCCTCTCTCTCTCGCCTCGCCTGTACCCCCTACTACAGGCACCTCCGGTGCAAGATAATACAGTGCCCTCGCACACCCCCTTTGCTGGACGTACGGCCCCGCGGCCGTAACCAGGATAAACCCGTGCGTTACTATGTTGCCTCTTGCATCAACATCTGGGACGAGAAAACACGCATCATTTACTAGTTGGGATCCGGACCCCGGGGTCAGGACACCGACAGGGAAGAAGGAGGGGCGACGGTGCGGTGGGAGACGGCACGGTGGTAGGCGGTGACGGCGGAGGGCGGCGGCGGGCGGAGACGGCGTGGTGGACGGCGCCTCGTGCTGGGGGCGTCGGCCGGCGGGGCGGCGCGCAGGGAGGGCGGCCGCGCAGGGAGGGTCAACGCGGAGGCCAGCGTCGTGAGCAGGAAGAAGGAGAAGCCGATCCGTTTATTGGAAATAGGAGGCCTCTATTTTCAGGGGTTTGGACCTTCAATTTGGAGGTCCATGCAAAATGAGAGTCCAAATAGAGCCTCCACTGGAGTTGAGTTTTAGCCCAAAACTCCTAAAAATGGGATTATGTTCTGTTTGGGGATTTGGGCCAGAGATGTTCTTAGTTCCTATCTATTTCGTGGCCACTTGCATTCTTCTTCCGATCCAATCCGTGACCAGGCATGCATGCTGCTGTACTGTAGACGAGACTAGGCTGCTGGATACTCCATCTATCATAGGGCGTGTTTAGTTCCCAAATCAAAAAAAATTTATTGTCAAATCAACAGTTTGATCAAATATTGGGAGGACTTTTCGGACACTAATTAAAAAATTAATTTCAAAACTCACCTGGAAACCGCGAGACGATTTTTTTGAGGCCTTTGACCGCATCATTAGCACAAGTGGGTTTACTGTAGCACTTATGGCTAATCATGCACTAATTAGGCTCAAAAGATTCATCTCGCCGTGTACATCCAAACTGTTCAATTAGTTTTGTTGTTTAACTATATTTAGTACTCCATATAGGTGTCCAATGGGAGAGGCACAAATTTTAAGGTGAAATTTTTTTTAACTAAACGCGCCCATACATGTGTACTGAATCTGATATGATCAGCCTGAGGTCCATCAGACAGACAGTGCTTAACTTGTGGGCACACTCACACGTACGCGCTCCTGCTCCTCATCTTGTTGACGGATGCTTTGTCGTGGATACTCCATCTATCATATTTTATCATGCCTGAAAAAAAAATTGGTGGGGTACCATGACGACCAAACAGGGCAGGAGGACAGAATTGACATCTGGATGCGCAGGCCACCAAGATCGTGGATGCATGCCGACATGCACGGTGACTAGCTAGGTGCCTTTAATTTGCAGCTAGCGTACCACCACGTGCGTGACGGGCATCCATTCTTCCTTGTTACGTACAACGTAACAACTGTCGTCGTCGTTACAAACGCAGGACTACGAATATGATCGATCACTCAGGCAGATGCGGCCAGTAGGCCCTCGTCGCCGGTGTTGCGCCTGAAGCAGTTGCGGCGGACCTCGCCGACGTTCCCCTGGGGTCCCTTGAGCTGGCTCATCTTCACCATGGAGGTCTTGAACTGGTCGAAGAACCACCAGTGGTTGTCGGCGAACCCCTGGACGAGCCAGCTGGTGCGCGAGTCCGTCACCAGCGCCTGGTCCGACGGCAGCATCACCCCCTGGTTCTTCTTGAGCGTCAGCTCGATGAAGTAGAGGTTGTCGAACACGCTGGGCGTCAGAAAGTCGAGGTCGCGCAGCCGGTCGCCGCTGCCGGCCGCCGAGCAGGTCTCCGTGATGCACCTGGTGACGTCGTCGCCGGCGGGCCCGGACACGGCGCCGAAGGAGCTGCAGCGCGCCCTGCCCACGGTGTGGGCCCCGGAGAGCGACACGAGGTCGGCCGGGTCGGAGAGGCCGGCGTTGCCGAAGGCGGCGAGGAGGTCGTCGACGGTGGCGGTGGGCGGCGGGAGCTTGAAGACGTCGCTGTCGGGGGCGGGCGCCAGGCTGTCGAGGCGGCCCAGGGGCACCGTGAAGGCGGGGCCGCCGGCGAGGTTGACGGCGTCGCGCGTGGCGAGCACGGTGATGTCGGCGCAGGAGACGGTGGCGCCGCACTGGGCGTGCACCTCGGCCCGGATGTCCTCGATGAGCTGCAGCACCTCCTGCTGGAGGCCGACGTTGGGTGGCAGGTTGCGCTCGCCGTTGTCGAGGAGGATGGAGGCGTCGCAGCCCTGGGGGAAGCAGTCGTGGAAGAAGACGCGGAGGAGGCCGGCGGTGAGGCGGACGTTCTGGCGGAGCGCGGCGTCGACGTGGGAGCGGACGATGGTCTCCAGCTGCGGGCAGGAGCCGAGGTGGAAGTAGACGGACAGGCCGCCACTGGCGCTGGTGTCGTTGGTAGGCAGCGTCGTCAGAGTCAGAGGCCTCGCACTCGCGCTCACGGCGGCGCCCAGCAGGAGGAGCAGGCCGAGGGCCACGACACTCGCCCGGCAGCTCATCGTGCTCATCATTAAAGTGATGATGCTACAAGTAGCTAGCTTGTAGAGGAAGGAGAGAGTGGCTTGCATTTGCTTGCTGCTTGTGCCGCGCCTGATTATATTTATAGAAGAGAGAGAAGGGAGATCCGTGCTCTGCCTGGATGATTGATTACAAGAGTATTTGGTACAGAGCTAGATCAGATGCGCTGACTGCTGCTCCTAGCTAGATCAGATCTGAGAGTCGTTGTCGACGTACGGGGGACGCAATTAAGAATGGATAATGCACAATTTGAGGTTCGACGACCGATACTGGATCACGTGAGATAGAGGTGCAGTGCATGTGCATCAGCTGCTGCCTGCCATGCTCCTTTCCTCTGCGCACGCCGCTCCATGGCCAGGCATCGGTCCAAGGACGAACCATGGTGATCGAGATGCGACGCCATGGACATCTGCAAGTGGTTTCTTCCAAAAAAAAAAACCAACATCTGCAAGTGGCTGCCTGCAGTGCACCTCCTGCTTGCTTCCTCGTCGACCACTTGCTTTACTGGTCAGTCCGTCCGCGCCGCTCACCTATCCTGTCAAGTTGCAACCGCATCCATTGCTCCGGCGGTACCAACCACCGGCTTCTTGTCTGTGCCTTCCGCTTTTTTGCAGAATAATTTTTCTTTGAGGTGAAGAATTTTATAGCATAATAAATAATCTACTATCAAATATGCTTGTACGTTGCTACAGATGAATAATAAATGAATATATCATCACCCCCATAACGCTAAATGTGATTTTATAAAAATGTGATCGAATATATATATTTTATGCTATGTTTTGAATAATTAAGAAAGGAATAACAATGTATCCGAATTTCGTAGTAGAGATATTTTACATGCAAATAAAAGAGATGAGCAATAGTGTAACGAACATGGCCCCATTTAAGTCATTTCGAGTGATTTTGGTGATCGTATCACAACGCAATTAATGAGACTAATGTGTTTGTCAAGTGTACCTCATCAGATCCCAAGAATGAAGTAAAAAGCCCTAACAAAACAAAACACGAAGAAAGAACTAAAAAAATTGAAATGGACGAGTTCAGAAACAAGTAGCACCAGATGAACCGGTGCATGATCACCGGAGTATTCGGTTTGCACCGGATGAACCAACGCGGTGTCACCGGTGCACAGTGGCGGATGCAGGATTGGAGGCAAGGGGGGCTGAAACAATAGAGATGTTGATTTGTGTGAAGATTTAATGGTGATTTGGAGGTCTTGCTACAGTGTTTTACGTGTAATTAGGGGAGCTTAGGGGGGCTTGAGCCCCCCTCCTGTATCCGCCCCTGCCGGTGCATTGTGCAGTGCGTATGGGAGGCCACGTGGAGAAGACTCAGCAGCACCGGATAAATCGACACCCAAAGGTCGGATTATCCGACCAGTTTAGCCGGATTATCCGACACATGCAAAGGCCCCGTCGGAGCAAGCCTCGGATCATGTACCAGAGAGCATGTTTTGGGGATCAAGTGGCTCTCTTAAGGACCGGATTATCCGAGGCTGCGTCGGACAAAGGCATCGGAGTAATTGCAGGCGCAGAAAAAAAAATATTCCTAAGGACCGGATGAACCGATGCACGTCGGACTATAGTGTCGGATCATCCGAACCGCTCCTCATCAGCAGTTTGAAAACCCAACGGCTACACCCGGGCTGTGAGTGACCAGATTAACCGACGCTACCAGGTCGGATTATCCGACGCCCTGCGCAGAAAAAGTTTAATTGCTCTAAAACAGCTAGTTAACTTTGAGGGCTATATATATGGGTTCCCCCGATCATTGAAGCTTGCCGGAGTTCAAAGAGACCCTAGACTCATTGAAGAACATCTCCAAGCCAACAAAAGAGAGAATTAATCACATTTTTAGGTTTAGCACTAGTTTAGCTCTTGAGTGAGTGAGTGAGCGAGGTTGTGTGCCTTGTGCCCTGGTTCTTGAGTGAACAAAAGTGTATCTCGATGAGCCGGCCATCCTTGGAGTCTTGGTGACTCGCCGGCACGTCCTCGACCCTCCGGCTTGGTATGAAGCGGCAACGACAAGCTTTGTGCGGGGGACGTGGAGACCCCCTTTCTTGGTGGAGAAGCTCTTTAGTGGAACCCGGGATCAAGGTGACCATAGACTTGGTGTCTTCGGAAGAGACTTGATTGCTGAGAAGCAATATTCTTTGTGAGTGCTTCAACAACGTGGATGCAGGTGTGCCTTTGTGGCTAACCGAACGGAATAAATCCTCATGTCAAAAGAGTTTGTTTTCTCTCATCCCTATTTAAGATTCCGCATTTACTTATTGTAATCTTGTGTGCCTTTATTTTCATAGAGTAGAATCTTGATAGGATTGGCTATAGGTTGCATAACTCTTTTGGGATGAAGATTTTCACACTAGAAGAACACTAGTTGCACATCTAGATAGTATGTCTTAGTTTAATTTATGTGCAAATAGTTAAAGCTTGAGGTTAAAAATTTTCGTAGCCTAATTCACCCTTCTCTTTTTTAGACTACGAATACCCGATTTCTTTCAAATTTCAAATAGATCAGAAGAGATGCAACGTCGAGCAATTTTTCTATCACAACAAGTGACTCGATGGTGGCATATCACAACTTCACAAGAAGCTGCTGCCTGCCATGCCCCTTTCCCCTGCGCACGGTGACATGCGACGCGATTTCTACAGGACATCTGCAAGTGGTTTCTTCTAGAACAAAACAAAACAAAATAGAAAAAAAAAAACATCTGCAAGTGCACCTCCTACTTGCTTCCTCGTCTTGATCACTTGACTGGTCAGTCCGTCCGCGCGGCTCACCAATCCTGAAATTTTTGCAGCTAATTTCATTAAAAAAAAGTTTTGCAGCTAGCGCGCCTTGCCGACGGTGTGGGCGCCGGAGAGAGAGCGCCACCAGGTCGGTCGGTCGGCGTGCTCGCCCAGGCAAATGACGTATTAGGTTTATTGATACCAAATTTATTTCAATGAATTCACCATGAAATATATGTTGCCGGTGCATTGGTTAGGTTGGTTAGTATTGTTATTGCTCTATTTTTCGATAGATTTGATTAAAGTTAATTAAGTTTGACTTAGAATAATTCTGATACGACATGTAAATAAAAATGGAGAAAGTATTTCATGAGCGAGTAGATGGAATATGCATGCATGATGTCGCACCCATTCCCAACAGGAAGAAAAAAACAGGGGACTCGTATAGCTTGCGAATAGGTGCGTGACTTGATAAAGATGAAGCTAAAAAGTAGCCGCGCGGCACGCACGATCGATGATACTGTATATATACATAGATGGCCCCTCGTCCGGATAAAACTAAGCACTCAACGTGACAGTTGCTTGAGTGCTTATGCATGTGCTCGATCAGGTTTCTTATATATGATCATGGCCGGATCCATATCTATCAGTGTTTTAATTTATTAGTTAATTATTAAACTTTGAAATAAAGCGCTTGCTACCTCTTCGACCCCTTTAATTTTTTGTGTCTAGACGAGACTGCTGCATCGATCATGATGTGGGTGGTTCAAAATGAAATGATGATAAAGCATACAGCACGCAGCATATAAAAAATGACACCATTTGCACTAGTGTTAGCACGCAGCAGGGAGATGTGCTGTGCATCATGCAGTGGTTAATATAAGGGGTGTTTAGGTGGAATTTTTTGGGTTCAGTTACTGTAGCACTTTCGTTTTTATTTGGTAATTAGTGTCCGATCATAGACTAATTAGGCTCAAAAGATTTATCTCACCATTTACAGCTAAACTGTGCAATTGGTTATTTTTTAAAACTATATTTAATACTCTATGCATGTGTTCAAAAATTCGATGTGACGAAATTTTTTTGAGAACTAAACATGGCCTAAGATAGATATATAAATAGATATCAGTGCTACTGCTAGCTAGCTAGCTTGTGTCGGCACATCGATAGATCCATCCATCTCAAGCTTTTCCAGACAGCTTTTTAGTTTCGCATCACCTTCTTATTTATAGCGTATAATTTATTTTGTGCTTGTGTCCACCTCCATAATTAATTTATTTTCCACAGACTTATTACTAGTTCTTTTTTATGGCGATACATATATAGCATTAAAAAATGATGTTGGTTTTATGCACAACAAGTTAGTCTGAGGCAACTGCTGCTGCGACTGCGAGCATGCATGCTGCCATTTATCACCTATTCGGCATAAGGAAAGCAATGCAAGCACCTGCGTCCCTGCTTGCTCAAGGGGAATAATTAAATAGATGATGGAAAAAGTTCCATCAGCAGTGTGCCCGCACGCTAGCTTACCAATATTCAGAACCATGCATGCATCGCTTTTTGATGAAATAAAAATAAAGTACATACACCATCTTGGATTGGCACCAGCACCAGCAGGTGGCACTACATGCATCAAATACTCAATTTTTACTTAGCATAAAGTACATACATATATAATAAAGCACAGAGAGACTACTAAAATCGGTGGCATTCAGTAGACATGCATGCATTTTTTTTTTCTTTTGAAAGAACTGAAAGCAGGCAGCGATCGATGGTAATATTTGATCCGCGCCACCGCACGGATATTATTACACAGAGAAAAACGGTGTGCGAATGAAGCAAATTAACTACTGCTAATTACCAATATTCAGTAGCTAGCTAGATGCAAGACGTCTGCTAGCACATACTAAGCTAGTACAGATTCGATTATTATTGCAATGCAAGAAGCAGGCTAGGATCATTCATCATCAGGCCGAGGCTGCAAGGCCGGCATCTGCATCGCCGTCGACACGGGCGTTGGGCCTGGAGCAGTCGCGCCGGATCTCAAAGCTGCCCGCCGCCGCCGGCGGCTTGAGCTGGCTGAGCTTCATCATGGAGGCGCGGAACTGTGTGAAGAAGATCTGCTGGTCGTTGGCGTAATCCCTGACCGTGTCCCTGGTGCGCGGGTGGTCGGCCAGCCCCTGGTCGGACTCGAGCACCCCCTCCCTGTTCCGCAGCGCCACGAAGTACCTGTTGTCGAAGGCGTCCGGCGTGATGACGTCCAGGCTCTGCTTCCGGCTCCGGCTAGCCGAGCAGTTGGCCGCCAGCCCCCTGGAGAAGTCGTCGTTCCCTCTGATGACGCCGCAGCCGGCCTTGCCGACGGTGTGCCCGCCGGAGAGGGCGACCAGGTCGGCGGGGTCGGCGAGGCCCTTGCGCCGGAATAGGTCCAGGAGCTCGTCCACCGAGGCGAAGGGCGACGGGAGGTTCCGGAGCACGTCGGGAGCGGGCGCGCGGCTGTCCATGCGCCCGCGGGTGATGGGGAAGAAGGGCAGCCCGGCGGCGACGACGGCGTCCCTGGTGGCGAGCGCGAGGATGTCGGCGCACGACACCTTGGGGCCGCCGCACTTGCCGTGCACCTCCCTGCGGATGTCCTCGATCAGCTGCAGCGCCTCCGGCTGCAGCGACCCGCCGTTGGGCGGAACGTCCCGCTCGCCGGCAAGAAGGACCGACGCGTCGCAACCCTGCGGGAAGCAGTCGTGGAAGAAGATGCGGAGGAGTCCGGCGGTGAGCTGGATGTTCCGGCGGAGCGCCGCCTGCACGGCAGAGCGCACCATGTCCTCCACCTGCGGGCACGGATCTTGCTGCAGCTGGAGATCCACCAACAGATCATCGCCATCCATGGGCGCCATTGCTGCCGCCGTGGACACGGCGGCGAGCAGCAGGCCCATGGCCAGGGCACCCCTCGTTGCCATCTTCTTCATCAACATCGATCTTCAGCCAGGTGCAGCTAGGTAGCAGTGCAGCCAGGTCGAGTGTGCCTCTGCTTGGCTTCCTCGATCTCCTCCTCTCCTTATATTTAACAAGCAGCTGCAGCTGCAGCTTATTTATAAAGCCTGCATGCCTGCTGCAGGGCCAGCTGCATGCATGCATGCGCGTGCTGAATTGCTGACCCCACCACACACACAACAAGAATTCATTATTAAAAACAGTTACTCTATCATCAATAACGAATATAATAGGAACATATCTGGTAAAAACCGCAACCTTCGTAAAAAGTTGTGCAAAGCACAACATAAAAGTCGTCTAAATTTACCAAAAAATCACACATATAAATGATATGATGATACACAACCTTGTAAAATATCATGTCCAAAATCGATTTCGTTTGTGAGATATAAAAATAATAAATTTCAAGCAAAAAACTGTCTAGGTGTTTTGTTAGAAATTTGTTATTTTTGTATCTCACGAATGAAGTCGAGTTGTACAAGATATTTTAAAAGATTATGTATCATCATATTATCTATATGTGTGATTTTTTGATAAATTTAGACGACTTTTTTATCATAATTTGCATGAGTTTTTATAAAAATTGTAATTTTCACCGGATATGTTTCCACTATAGATGAAGCATGCATAACCATTGTTGCGTATCTCGCCTGTGGCTGCCCAGCTGATGAGCACATAGCTCCTCAAATTATTCAGCTTAGGTCATATGATGAAAGGGGGAGTTCTAGCTAATACTGCAACTTTGGAGACCAAGCTTATTTTCTGAGGAAATAATTTGCACGAGGGAGAAAACAAGCAAGAAATGCAGTGGCCGCTGGCCGGATATTTTATTGATCCAGAGAAAAGCTACGCAAGATTAATTCATAATTCTTGGTGGAATAGGAGGAGCGTACATCGTCAGATTCTTCTATATTTAAATCAGGTTATTTTTATTAGTGTGCATGCACTTGTTGCTTAGTACAGGTCAACTTTATTTGTTTGAGTCGGACCTTGTTGGCCAGGTGTTTTGGTCTGGTGCCTGCGCGCACGCCCAAGTTGGACTTGGTGTTTCGCTGGCCTGCGAGCCATAAAGCCTGGGTACTGACATTTGTGTAGGAGATTAGATTGGATTTTATTTGTGTCTCTCGTTTAGGGTTTCTCCTACGAACAGCGAGACACCGTCCGATCTCATCTACCTTGCCAATCCTTGTGTGGAGCGCGTGATCGAGTTGCTACATCTCGGGTGCGTCGCTTGGAATTCTCGGAGTTCCCATCTTCTGATCGTGGTTCGTCGTGACCGCGGGTGGAAGTTTCTTCTAGGGTTTCGGATTGCAACTACTGTAAGCCGATCCTCTAATTATTTGCTACTGTTGAGTTCGGATTTATCAAACAGAATTAGTTTGGTCTTCTGGATTGCATCTATTCTATCATTTGGCTGAGTTCTATTTACCTGAGATTGCTATTTGAGATCAATGAGATCCGACTTTGCTGGAAGTATCAAATATATTGTACTGTAGCAACCTTAAATCTATACTGAAGAGTGCGGCTGCTGTTTATTTAATCCCCTTTGCACTCTGGTTGGTATAGCGTGCAACAAAGGCCTTACAGTACCTGTGCTTGATTGGCCGAGATATATTTGGAAACCAACTATTGTTGCTCCTGTGGCGCCGTGTGCTATTTGTAGGGTAATTGGAATATTAAACATCAGTATCTAATTATCTGGCAGCCACACTTGTTAATTATTATTGCTAGCCAAGAGCAAGATTGACGAATTTCAGAAAATTATTTTATCTTGCTGCTTGTACCGTGAAAGATCAGACACACTCCCGGACATCGTAGGCGTGTCCAGTGTCCTTATCACCAGCTTCACCATGGACTTGGCCAACTGCTCGATTGAAGAAGGCGCTCTGGTTGGCCGGCCCAGCCCTGGCCCTAGTCGGAGTGGAGCATGCCCTGAGTCGGGTGTTCCGATACTAAACCCTAAACCCGGAACAGACGAACGGTATAAGCATTCCAACCCTACGGTGTGGCCGCCGGCCCGCCGGAGAGTGCGACGAGGTCGCCGAGGCCCTTGCGTACGTGTGAAGTTGTCGAGGAGCTCGGCCGACCGGGGACGTCTTGCGGGCCTAAAGCTGTCGGTGCGGCGCCAAGGGCGACGGGCCTCCGGCGAGGCTGACGGCGTCGCGGGTGATGATATCGGCGCGGCGCAGGCAGCAGACGGCCGGCGTGCACCTTGCTGGCGCGGATGTCCTCGATGAGCTGCAGCGCCCGCCGCCCGGGGCTGACCAAGGGAGGCGGCCTGGCCCGGTGGGCTGACCAAGGGAAGCCGAGCCGAGGACGCCGAGATGGGATGCGCGCGGAAGCCGATCCGGGGGAGCCGAGCTGTCATGTATCACCGTCCGATCGCAGAGCAACGGCATCGCGGATGGGGTCGCATGCGAGCGACGGTGCGCACCCCATTTTCTTCCAGCTCGTGCCAATTATATATATACCTATCTAAATGTGCCAGGAATCGGCGCGCTGCTGTTCGTTCTGGCCCCACGCGGGCCGTGTGGAGCTCGGGTACTGTTCATGCGGGCCCACATACTGTTTAAGTGGGGCCGTATACTATTTAAGTGGGGCCGTGTACTATTTAATTGGGGCCTGCGTATAAAATATATTTAATTATTTTTTATATAAAAAATAATATGATTTTGTATACTGTGTTCATACACATGTAGTAGCCCTACTATTTTTTTTGACTTCACCTTCACTTCGTAAACTGACAAAATATAATTGAATCATTCATTCATTACTAATTTTATATTTTTTCTACCAAAACTAATAATCAATGCAAACCAATCCATCAACTGTACCTACTAAAAAATTTAAAAAGTTTGGGATCGACGGAGTCTCAAATACGGTAATTTTTAGATTCCATTCAATACAATGTTACTTTGAACAAATATAATATTTTTCCATTATTACTTTTGATCAACTTTTTAGTACAGGCGTTATGCGCCAACCTGACTAGTTACATTAAAAAGCTCAGCTAGCTAGCCAGCTGATTGATGTCCCCGAGACCAGCACTGGTCGTCGAATAATAGTCATCATGCCTGCATGTGGGCAACATGTTTTTTTAAGTAAAAAAATGCAAGTTGGCGGATTTACTGAGCATGCAGAATAGTAAATAGTACAAGTGTACAATGCATGCATGCCCACTACCTAGCGCATGCGACATGTTGGCAGACATAATTTCTACTAGCTGCTTGTTGGCTTTCTCAAAAAAAAAAAAGCTGCCTGTTGGCCAGGTGCACTGCATTCCACAAACGTGCATACAGCTGCCGAACGTACGGTATTACTCCCTTCATAAAAAAAACGCAACTCTCACTTCTTTCTCGGGAGTCAAATAAACAATTTCAAGTTCCATTAATTTTTTTATACGAATTTAATTAAATTTAAAATCAGAAAGCAAGAGTTTAATTTTTTGAAACAGAGTAAGTATTTATCTACACAATAATTCTTGGATCATGCAGGTGTGTCCTAGCTTGCTCTCTCGGTGACATAAGTGGAATGCTAGTAACTTAAAATAGTACTACCGCCATCCTAAAATATAACTTTTAGACTTGGTCAAAATCAGACATTTTCATCTTTGTCAATAATACCTTCAAAATAATTACTTTTTGAATAGAAAATGTTGCATGTTGTCATAGTTGATTTCACTATAAATAAATTGATATTATTTTATGTTGTCAATCTTTATAGTTTTTTTACAATTTACTGTCAATGTTTAAAAGATTTGACTTGTGGAAAAACCTAAAATTAAACTAGCTATATTCTGGACCGAAGGCGTGGTATATTCTGTATGAATTGCACAGTACTACTGCATATACTAGAAACTAATTAAGCACTTAGAGTAGCTTGTACCAAAAAGTAGTTGACCATCTCTTCTCTCGCCTAGCTTTGCTTTTCTTTTTTCCTTTTTATAGTAAAAAAAAAGAGAGAAAACTTGCACTTCCATTGGTTGAGTCAAGTTAGGCGCACATACGACTGAGGGTGTGTTTAGTTCAATTTGTATTTTTGCAAAGGAATTTTTAATATTTGAAGTACTAAATGTAGACTAATTGTAAAACTAATTACAGATCTCGTCTGTAAACTACGAGACGAATTTAATGAGCCTAATTAATTCATCATTAGAGCATATATTACTGTAGTATTATTGTAGCAATTTAGCGTATAATCACGTCCTAATTAGACTCATTAGATTCGTCTCGCAATTTACAGTCTATTTGTGTAATATGATTTATTTTTCGACTATATTTAGTACATCATGCAAACGATTTACAAAAATTTTACATTTTGTCTTTACAGCATCTAAATACGGCCTGAAAAAGGAGACGGCCTGACTAGCTACATCTACATGTGGACCGGCCGGCCAAACGCAACGCGACGAACTACACAAGGTAAGGGTATACACAGACAAATTATTATATCATATTATATTCAGCCGCATATATAATAATTACGTACGTATGGTAGGTCCATGGCCCTCGCTTCAGGCCTGCGTACGGTGCTGTTATCGTGAACTTATTTTTACCATAAACAATTATCAACCACTTTGCCAATTGTGTCGTCCTTGGTCTCCTGTTCGTACTCGTGGAGTTATGGACTGATTTTTTTATTTGCGATTACACAGTAGACATTCACATCGTACGCGTACTCACTCTTATGAACACACGTACGTAAATTCTACTCTAAAGAGCATCTTCGTAAACTGAGCCGACAAATCCTCGAGATTGGCGAAATCACCACAGGCATCTTACTGTCGACGAAAATGTCGCCTACTAATGAAAGCACAACCCTGTTAAATCTTAAAAAATTCACTGCCATGAGGAGTCGAACCCAATATTTTAAATGCTACTGAGGCTCTTGAAATCACCAAGCTACAAACCCTTTCGTAGTTATGGACGTTCCTGCTCCGCTTGATCTGTGTGTACACTAAAAATTTAGTGGTGTCTGCCATTATAATGGCGTCTAGACTTAGCTGTGGGCACAATTTCACGAATCTGAACCCCAAAGTCGAATTACCCGAAGTCGATATATCCGATCATTATTTCGGGTAGGAAGTTAAAAAATTCGAATTAATTTGGATAATTCGGGTAATGACTCCCGAATGGATATACAGTAGTATATGCTATCAACTACTAGTAGCAGTATATATTCCTTTGTACAAATAATAATTATTTGGCGGATGCAGCCGCAGGCTCGGGTGAGGAGGATGATGAGAAGATGGTGCTTGGAGTTGGAGCTGCTGCTGGGCCTGGGGCTGCCCCATGGGGAGAAGGAGCGGGAGATGACGATGGCATGGCGCATGTCCCTGACTTGCAGTATGCTATGGTGTCGCAGCCGCACTGGAGGCGGCCATTGGCGACGTCGGTGGCCAGGGGAGCCCCGCCGCCGGTGCTCCTCATGTAGAAGTCGACGGCGATGAAGTTGGGCCAGCGCTTGCCGGCGGCGTCGTGGCAGGTCCTGAGCCTGCGGACCAGCGGCGCCGAGTTGTTGGCGCAGGCCCAGCTCTGGCTGGGGTTGGTGGTGAAGAAGTTCATCAGCACCAGCGACTGGGCCGTGGAGTCCATGGGCTTCGATTCGGCCCGGCTGGGGCACCTGCCATCAACCAGGCCCGGGCTGCCGTCTGCCCAAGCAAGTCCAATATTATTATTTTTATTTATTTATTTTGTACTCTCTCTATATGTCACTCGAAACAAAACAAAACAAAAGAAAACAAATGATTTTTCAATTGATGAAATGAAACAACCAAGAAGAAGCGCAGCACACGCACATTGGTTCTCGACGACGTAGTCCCATTGGTATGCCAGCCCTTCGGTCCCTTGCTTTCCTTTCCTGGACGTGAAGACGACCAGGCGGTGGTTCTCGGCGATCATGTCCTTGAGCAGCGGCCACTCGGCGCCCGGCTTGCTGGGCATCTTGTCCACCGGGAACCAGTACTTGGTGAGGCCGGCGGCGTTGAAGACGTTGCTGAGGGAGCCCGGCGCCGCGTAGTCCTCGAGGAAGATGGTGACCACCTCCGACGGGTTGGCCGCCAGGAACGCCTCCACCTCCCTGAGCACGGCGAGGGCGGGCACGTAGGCGGTGAAGGCGAAGCACTTGCCGCCGAAGGAGTGGCAGAGCCAGACGCCGCCGTTGAAGTCGTAGGCGTCGAGCATGAGGCCCCTCACGCCGTTGCGGAGCTGGCTGGTGACCGAGTCCTCCTGGTTGGGCGGCGAGATGATGGCGGAGCCCAGCGGCGACCTGGTGCCCACGATGGCGAACGAGTTGTGGGTGGTCAGCCACGAGTAGCGGTTGAAGGGCAGCGCCGCGCCGTGTGCCGCTGCCTTGGGGTCCATGGGCGTCGTCCGGGCGCAGGCGGCGGGGCCCGTCCCCGGCGGAGGCACGCAGCTCGTGCACCGCAGGCCGGCGCCGCACCCGCCGGCGCCGCCCGAGCACGAGCCGCCCACCAGCGCCGCGCCGGAAGCCAGCCTGATGGCGGCGGCCATGCTAGTAATGATGATGGCCATAATGATGGTCGTCGACGCCATCTATCGTCGATGACCGAACGATCCGACGACCAAACAAGCAGGGCCCGGCCTGCCTGGTGGGCGTTGTGCCTAGCTTCCCCGATCCGGCGGAACGGGACGGGACGAGGAGAATTGAATTGAAGGCCACGCGCGAACCGCGGCGCCGAGAATAGATAGCTAGCTAGCGCATGCATGCATTGCAAGTGCAGCAGCATCCATGATTTTGATGCGAGGAGGTCAGGGCAGGCGGCAGGCCGCCAGGCCCAAACCAACCCAAAGAAGAAGAAGAGTGGTGGCGCGTACGTGGGGTCAATTTGGCCAGTGATTGATCACTAGTACAAATTTCCTTTGGGGCCGCGGTTGCTACAATTTGGGAACCGCGCATGTCCTTGAAAAAAAAGACGAACTTAACGTTTGCATCATCCTTTGGGACCTGACCAAGATTTTGGATTCAAAATGGAAAAATTTCGGTTGCTACCGCAATGGGCGAACCAGGATTTAGTTGTTTGACCAGTCAACGAATTTACTTTTAAGTAAAATTTGGATAGAACTTGATGGGATTTTGGGCATTGATCACTGCTGTAGTAGATGATGGGGAGAGTTGGGGAGATATGGCGAGAACCTAAGGAGAAAGACGCCAAAATCATGCTGTTTCAGGATTTGATAACTATTATAAAGTGAAGGAACCACAAAAGAGGTCTATAATTAGAGTTGAAGTTTTAGTACCTAGAGGAGTTCGTAAACTCGTATGAACCAAAGTTATGGCATAAAAATGCAACTTCAATCAAAATTTTCAGACAATTAAATTTTATTCCGTCCTCACCGAAATGGGCAAATTTCTGTCAAATTCAATCATCTCTGCCCGAATCCTAGAACCATGGACCTGGCAAAATTTCAAAACTTTATAAGATTCTCCGTCACATCGAATTTTTAAACGCATGCATGAAGTATTAAATGTAGCTAAACAAAATAACTAATTACATAGTTTGTCTGTAATTTGTGAGACGAATCTGTCGTGGGATTTTTAGGGTACCCACAGCCAGGTGGCGGAGCGCACCCGCCTATTCCCAGTGAGGGAGGACTCAGGGAAGTACTAGGCGGTTAGGCTAATCTAGCACGGAGGCAAGCACACATGAACTCACGATCTAGAGTTGTTCGGGCCGCCGGAGCGTAATACCCTACATCCACTGGGAGAAGTATTATTCTTGGTTGTGTATGAACCTATCCTCTGCCGGGCCTTGGCCTTTTTCCAGCCTGACCTCCTTCTAGCGGGCGCCCTCCCTTTTATAGATCAAGGGGTGCGGATATATTGGTCGTTGAGGCCCCGACAGGTGGGCCCAACGTGACTATGTAGCATACTGCGCAGAGTACTTAAATGTCTACAGTAGTTGTGAATCTTTTCTCTGATATGCTTCCATGCCCTGCTGGCGTTCTGACTCAGGGAGGTCTTCTCTTGTCCCGTCAGCAAGGTACCCGTTGGGGAAACGTAGCTTGCGGCGTGGCCTGTTGAGGCTATTATGTAGGCATCATAATGGATGAAGCCGAGCCGTCGTGTCCATCTGTCATGGCAGACTGACAGGCACGGCGTGGGCGGCGCCAGCGGCTCCACTACACGTCTTGATAATACGCGATCAATAGTGTCCCCTGGTCAAAGACTTGCCTCGGCTTCTGCTATATCAATGCGGACATCCACCTACCGCAATGAATGCAGTGGAAGGTGAACCTTTAGTATGGAGACCAAGTGGCCTTATATACGTGTCTGTGATTGCAGACACGTGGCAGCTCCGGACCTCCCCGGGGCGGGGTGTCAATTCCTTCCCTTAGTGAGGGTCCGGTTACTATACAGGGGTCCGGACCTCCACGGAAGGCCCGAAGCTCCCGGCTGTTCGGGCTGAGCGCCTGTTTTTCCCGAAACACGTGGTGCTCACCGACCCTTCCCAGCCGGGGGACGGTTTTGGGACCGTTGTTGGGTGAACAGGGCTCCGGACCGCGGGGATCCGGCTGTTTGGACGTAGTCAAGGATAACCACAAGGCTCCTGCCTAGACACAACAAGAGGGGTACCCCAGTCCTGGGGTACCGACAGAATTTTTTGAGGCTAGTTAACCCATAGTGGGACAATAATTACTAAATACAAACAAAAGTACTACCTTGCTTTTATGAATGCACTTTTATGCATTTAAACAAGGCCCTGACCTGCCTCTGCGTGTAAAGTTGTGGCCACAAGCAACAAATTGGTTTTCCTTCCCCACCTGTTCCTGTTTCTACCTACGCTCCCCACAAGCACGCACCACAGACACACGCAAGTTTTCTCTTAGCAACCGCCAATCCAGCCACCCTAGAGAAATGCTTGTTTGCAAATGTTTGTTTGGAATTTGGTGTCAGATATTCTTTTCAAAGAAGAAATCAGACAAATAGGAATCAAGCACCTTCCGTGAACCTGTGCAGGGGGCATACCTGTGATTCTTGCACTTTGTGAGGAGCAGCGAGCAAGAAGCACACTCTGTTTTGTGGCCTCGGGCAGGGGAGCAGCAGAGCAGCCTGCCTAGGGTGGTGGTGCTGCTCTGCTGGAGTGGAGACTGGAGAGGGTGCAGCCTGAAAACCCAGGAGGAGGTAGGGCTTTGTCACGGCGGAGAGGCAGCCTACTCGTACGCCGGAAGCCACGCGAAAAACAAATCATTGTCGCCCGCGACCAGCCGCCGCCCCCAGCGGCAGCAAACCCCCCTCTTCTTCCCCTTCCTCCACACTCCACTCCACTGCATCCCCTTCCCCACCACCCCCTCGCCGCCTCCAAATGCCGGCGCCGCCCCTCCGCCGCTCCTCCCCCATTCCCCTGCTGCTTCTATTGCTGTTCGTCTCATCTCCTCTCTTCTTCTCCCCAAGCCCCGCTGCAACAGCCGTCGGAGGTCAGTTCCTCCCCCCCCCCCCCCCCCCCACCCACCCCCCTTGTGTATAAACATGCGCGCTATCCGCGATCCTCCCGTGATGTGCTGGTTTCTTCATGTTTCGGCATCCAAATGCAATGATTACTGCTGGTAGTATGACCTAGAACACCGATCCCTATCTGCTCTGGGAGTTCCATTCCATTGAAGTGATGTAGTCTCTCCGATTTACATTTCATCTCTAGGATACGCTTGATATGACCTTCTGTGCACGACGACCGCATAAAAATAGTACCTTTGTACGAAATGCCACACATTTTAATTTTATCCACCTATGAAATGAGCTGCTAGTTGATTCAGTGAGATTGCCCTACGGAGCAATAAGCATCCATTTTACCCAATCTGCGCGTACCCTGTAGCTTACACATTATTAGGATTTTACTAATAGTACCCCCCCTCTCTCTCTACAGATTGCCCTTTGGATTTTAGTTGGGCAAACTTCACATTAGCCTCGGCTGCCTGCTCTGATCCATCCCAGCGGCCAGCCTGCTGCCGCTACATCAATGCTCTCGTCGCCATTTCCATTGCTCGCTACACCAATGCCACCGGTAGGCTGGGCGTCCCTCCTGCCTTTGCAGAGATCTGTCTCAGCTCAGTGTCCGAAACATTCAAGCTGCGGGGCATCCCCACTGACGCGGATGTCTTTTGCGGGCTAGGCCCAAAAATAAGGGTTTCATATCAGTGCGCTGGACGGGATACTGTGCTGGAAATGATGCAATCCCCGAATTTCAATGATGTTATTGGAAGCTGCAGGGGGGCTCTATCACTGGATATCACCTGCAAGACTTGCTTGAATTATGGCATTGTGTACCTTCATCGCCTCATCGGTTCAGATGATAATGTTGCCCTGAGTGTGTGCCGCAATGCAATTTTTGTAACGCTTGCGACTCAAGAGGGTTTTCTTTCATATGACGAGATTGTCACATGCTTCTTTGGTGTCCAAGGAATCACCACTTTTCCAGGTATAACTATTAGTACATTTTTGTGTTTGATTGATGACCACCCAGTTATTTGTTTCTGACTCTGGGAGCACACCAGGACCATCCTCTGTCACATCTACTCCAGCATCCTCTCCAAATGTCACTGTTGATTCTCCAGCGCCAAGGATCAAGAGTATTCCACAGAAACATCAGCAGCATTATCGGATTACAGCTATTCCAGGGATAGGGATAGGGGTTATATTGCTTGCCGTGCTTCTGCAGATCATATTAGTGGTACTGATTCGTAAAAAGAGCAAAGAGCTTAAGAATGCTGAATTCCCTGCTCAGAATCAAGAGAACACATTTCATCACAACCAATCCTGGAGATACCCTGAAGGTTTGTGCACAAACTTCCATCTATTATCTTATTATTTGGCCAACAAACGGAGCCTCCACGTTCGCTCTCAAGGCCTAAAAATTCCCACGTTAATCGGAGAAAAATATAAAAATAAAAATTACCCACCACTGCCATTATGATAAAATTAGCCTTAAATACCCCTGTGCCTAACTAAAAATCACCCACCAATGCCATTATGAAAAATTAAATATAAAATACCATTTAGCTATGTATCAATTACAAACATATACTATTAATAAAAACTAAAGCTAACAACAATCAATCAAAATAAAACAAAAATAAATATAATTATATGCATAATATTATTAAAGCTCAACAAATCAAATTGTTATTATCGGTAGACTATATTTGAATTGTTTTAACCAACAATAAGGCATAATTTACGATAATGAATAGGTGATGTATGGTAAAAAAATAGTATATTTTTTATGTAAGGATACAACGACATGCATTTTTTTGAATTTTCAATACTAGCCGCGCAAATGCGCGGGCTATATGCCTAGTTCTACATAAGCTATAAGCCTATAACCAAAACATGGGACTTTTTGTTCATGATCTCACCAATCATGTATATTGTACACAGCTAAGCTTATTGTTTCCGGTTATTATATCAATGTTGCCATGGGCGTCAGAAACTTGCATAGTGCCAACTGATTATGCTTTTCTGCATCAAACTTGTTGCAGGAAGCACAGAGAAATCGCAAAAAGGCTGTCTGTTATGTGTAATGTTGAGCCGATCTAGTTTTGCTGAAGCTTTGTTATGATAGGGAGTAAAAAAAAACTAACCAGGTCATCTTATTTTACCTTTGTCTTTTTGATACAAACCTCTCTGTTTACCTTGTTCAGGCCAATCACCAATGTTCCAAAGGTATAGCTACAAAGAAACAACTAAAGCAACGGACAATTTCAGCACAGTTATTGGAAAGGGAGGTTTCGGAACTGTCTTCAAAGCTCAATTTAGTGATGCCTCTGTCGCCGCAGTGAAAAGGATGGACAAGGTTTCAAGACAAGCCGAAGAAGAGTTCTGTCGGGAAATGGAACTCTTGGCTAGGTTGCATCATCGTCATCTCGTGACCCTCAAGGGCTTCTGTATTGAAAAGAAAGAAAGGTAAAGCTGTTTCCTTTGCATCATTGTGAGTACTACATGTCATATGTAGTGATAGTGGTCATCTTACATTTGAATTTTCAGGTTTCTTGTATATGAATACATGGCGAACGGAAGCCTAAAAGATCACCTGCACTGTATGATTTCATTTATTTCAGATGTTGTCTATGTACAAAGCATATTGAATTGCTCTTTTGTGTTCTGAACTTCTGATTTGAATTTGTAGCATCTGGAAGGAAGCCATTAAGCTGGCAGACTAGGCTACAGATTGCAATGGATGTGGCCAATGCTCTTGTAAGTTCGCTGCTGCAAATTGAACTGCTCTATCTGCCTTGTCTTTTGTCCATGCTTTAGTAAAACACCAGACAGTACCCATCAGTAATGAAGTAATCATACTGTTTTAATAACTACAGTATTTGACTTAGTTGATCTTTAGTTCAAACATTTTTCTTTAGTTTGCTCAGCCTAGGGCAGCATTGTTGCTTGCTTGCTGTTTACTGTACCCATTAAAATGGCTACAGCATCTGGATTACAAGCATTGAGCTGGGAGACTGGCGTACAGTTCACAGTGAAATTTCTCCCAAGAACAATATAGCTAATTATGGAAGTAGCACCAACTGTAGCTGGACATCTCTTGTCCCTCCCTTCCTCCCACTTTCATCCATAGCAACCACCCTTAGGTAAGAAATGCCATTAAGCTCCTGAATGTGTGATCATCGTATCAAATTCTGGAGAGCTGTTTGAGATATTTCTGGGAGATGGTCCCATCTCTGAAAGTCCTATTAGAAATTCAATAACAGAACTCATCCATTGGTGTGTGTACACTGTACTATATGAAGCATTTTGCACTCCTTTTGAAAGAGATGGTCCCTATCTGGAGGTCCTGTTTGAAAATTGGTTCAACAATTATTACATGTGGCGATAGTGTTTTGCCCCACTTGGTTTGTTCTAGCTGTGATACTTCAGTAACACTCAAGTTATTGTGCTTTCCTTGAGGTCCTGAAGAAGAATAAGAGTAATAGTTTTGTGGTGTTGAAGGAGGAAAATATATTGACTAGTGATACATGTACAACTCTATTTGTGTCTGCTGAGACTTCTGTGGGCCATAGTTCATGCTTGCCAGTTGGCCCTGCTAGCTCCTATCGTCTCTCCTGCACTTCACATGTATACTATCCTGGGGTTCTATAAGCTGCCTTTCGTCAGTTTTTTTTGTTCTTGATTATGTGTGAAAGCTTCTTTTGATATGAATATTACTTCTTGACAGTGGATTTTCATGCCGTCTTCTTTTTTCAGGAGTATCTCCATTTCTTTTGTAACCCTCCACTCTGCCATAGAGACATCAAATCGAGCAACATTCTTTTAGATGAGCATTTTGTTGCCAAGGTATGGTCTTTTGGTGCCCTGATGTAACCGTTTATAAACCATGGTTATGCTTATGCTTGCTGAATGTTTCCTCATCTTATACTTAGGTTGCTGATTTTGGCCTTGCGCATGCATCAAGAACTGGGGCCATCAGCTTCGAAGCTGTGAACACAGATATACGAGGAACGCCAGGTTAGATTTTAGCAATTGAGTCTGCTAACACAACTATAGAGCGGAACAGTTTATATCCATGTTCAGTTTCAGTTAGTTGTCCACAGAAAATACATAGGAAATGTTGTAGGTGATGCTAGAATAGATTGCAGCTTAGGAACACAATCAAGAAAGGTTGATTGTTGAAAGCAAGCTAATGATAAGCCTGCTCATCTATCTCTTATAATGAATCAACTGCAGGGTACATGGATCCTGAATACGTGGTAACTCAAGAGTTGACAGAGAAGAGTGATATATACAGCTATGGTGTGCTTCTCCTGGAGCTTGTGACTGGACGGAGAGCAATCCAAGACAACAAGAACTTGGTTGAGTGGGCTCAGATGCACCTGTCCTCTGGAGTGATCTCCCCTGAAATGGTAGACCCGAGGATCAGGTCCGATATTGACATGGACCAGCTGCATCTGGTGATTGGCATTGTCCAGTGGTGCACCCAGAGAGAAGGGCGGCAGAGGCCATCCATCAGGCAGGTGCTGAGGATGCTCGCAGAGAGGCTGGATCCCGGCAATGGCAGCTTTGGTGAGGGAATGGAAGACGCCGAGGGGGGCTTTTATCCTCGGAGCAGCAAAAGTGGCGCCCAGCACCGGAACGAGCTGATCCCCCACAGCGGTGACATGAGGTCCCTGCATTCCTCATCGAGCACAACGAGATCTTACTGCAGCCGTAGCATGCTACTTGAAAGTGGGCAGACTCAATCGCCCCCAGAAACTCTATGACGAAATCTGCTTTCTGCTTTGACACAGGTGCAAAATTTTTGCCTGCTCATGATAATGTCAAGGGTTCTGTCAGGTTGGGTACATGTTGACGCTGAAGCGGCTCATGGTGTTGTGCAAGTTATATATACCAAGGTAGAGGCTCCTGTTGATGGGAATTTCAGTTGAGTCAGCTATATTTGTCCCAAGAAGTAGTAGTTGTAATGTAGAACTTGTTGTGCGTAGCAGAAAAAGAAAAGGATACTGTAATTTGTGTGCTAGTTGAGGCGAAGCCAGGACAGAAGGTGGGAGGAAGAGCTGTTGTTTGATCCTGCTGGAAGCAGAAGAATGCAGGTCTGGTTTTGCAGAGACTGTTTGAGAAGGCAGCAGGGTTTAGCATTCTTTATAGAACATGGTGTTGCTGGTATGAGGATGTCTGTGTGGATCTTTTTCTTTTCCTCTCACCTAAAACTGTTTGCAGATGGATCTCGTCTGAGTAGCGTGCTTGGTGTCGGTGAATGCGTTTGGCCACGTGGGGACAGTCAGTCCCATGCATCATCGTAGGCAAGTAGTAGCTGATTGCTGTTTCTTTTATGTATTTATTATGGTTTTTGTTGGTGTGGGCAGCGGTTGGTGCAGTATTTTTTTTGTTTATATAATTTTGCAAGAGAATGGGATTGTGAAGTGCTGAATGTGAAGAGCACATGTTCCATGTGGCTGTTGGTAGTCATGCCTTTGGTCAAAATCTGAGTAAACTTGTTTAGAGTCTACTACAGTAGTAGAGAGTAAAAGGAGTTGAAATTCATCAGGTAAAAAAAGGTGGAGAAGATCCAAATCCAAGCGGAATGGATGGTGGATTGGTGGCGGTGGCAGTGGCAGGTGAGGTGGGTGGTGGCATGAGCTGGAGCCAGCCAGCCGCACATGAACTGGCGAGTCTTGTCTCGCAACCGACGAATCGCCGCACATGAAGAGGCGAGTCTGGCTGCTGATCAGCTGGTGAATGAAAGGAAAGGGGATGCTCCTCCATCACTCCCTCCAGTAGTCCAGCAGCAGCAGCAGCTGCTGCACTCTCCTCCACCGACGGTCTCAGCCAACTAACGCTCGCTTTCTTTCTTTCTTTCTTTCGCCCTTGCTTGCCTTGTTTAATTAGAGGTTGCTATTAGGAGTACTAGTTATAGTTAACGCTGCCTGCCTGCTTCCTCTGCTCACTGCCACCGCCTCCACCCGGCCATTGCTGGACTGGAGTAGAGGCTGCTGCAGCCTGATAGATCAAGCAAGATGCCGCACGCCAAGACGGACTCGGAGGTGACCAGCCTGGCGCCCTCCTCGCCGCCGCGCTCCCCGCCGCGCACGCGCCCCGTCTACTACGTGCAGAGCCCCTCCCGGGACTCCCACGACGGCGAGAAGACGGCCACCTCCGTCCACTCCACGCCGGCGCTCAGCCCCATGGCGTCGCCGCGCCACTCCCACTCCTCCGTCGGAAGGGACTCCTCCTCCAGCCGCTTCTCGGGCCACCCCAAGCGATCCAAGGGGGACAAGGCGGCGGCGGCCCGCAAGGGCGCGCCGCAGGGCAAGGGATGGCAGGAGATCGGGGTCATCGAGGAGGAGGGGCTCCTGGACGACGAGGAGCGCACCAGGATCGTGCCCAAGAAGTGCTACTACTTCCTCGTCTTCGTGCTCGGCTTCGTCGCGCTCTTCTCCTTCTTCGCGCTCGTGCTCTGGGGGGCCAGCAGATCGCAGAAGCCGCAGATCGTAATGAAGGTCACTCACTTTATTTTTTTAGTAGTTGATTCATCGTCAGCTGAATTTTTATTTATTCCAATTTAGTTATTAGCCAAGAAAAAAGACTGAATTTTAACATCTCCGGCTGCTGCAGAGCATCAAGTTCGAGAACTTCATCATCCAGGCCGGCACCGACGCGTCGCTGGTGCCCACCGACATGGCCACCACCAACGCCACCGTCAAGTTCACCTACCGCAACAAGGGCACCTTCTTCGGCATCCACGTCACGGCCGACCCCTTCCAGCTCTCCTACAGCCAGCTAACGCTAGCAAACGGAGACGTACGTTGCCTAGCTATTTGTTTGCCTTGGATGTGTGTACATCTCATTCCAATCCGATCTTGACACGCGCCATTGTTGCAGCTCAACAAGTTCTACCAGGCGCGCAGCAGCCGCCGGACCGTGAGCGTCGCCGTGCTGGGCAACAAGGTGCCGCTCTACGGCGGCGGGCCGACGCTGACGGCGGCGCCGGGCGCCGGCGGGAAGCAGGCGAGCAGCAGCAGCAGCGTGGCGCCGGTGCCCATGGTGCTTCGGACGACGCTGCACTCGCGGGCCTACGTGCTGGGCGCACTGGTGAAGCCCAAGTTCACCCTGGGCGTCGAGTGCAGGGTGGTGATGAACCCCAACAAGCTCAACAAGCCAATCTCGCTGGAGAAGGCCTGCCACTACTCCTCCTAAATTCTTCTTCTTCTTCTTCTTCTTCTTCTTCTTTTTTTCTTCTTCTTCTGAATGTATTTAATTATCTTCATTCTTCATCATCCTCGAATCGATCATCATCAGCTGAAAAACAGAAAACCACCATCACACATATATATGATCTCTTCTTCTTCTTCTTCTTCTTCTTCTTCTAAATGTAATAGTATTGTTATTCTTCTCTCCTCGATCTGTGTATTAATTATTGTCCTTTAATTTTGCCCATCATATATGGCTGCTGCTGCTGCTGTAAGAGTAATTAAGACAGACAGATCATAAGATCGTTGGTTCCAGCTAGCTAGCTGAGTACACGGACTGATGGACCATGCCTGCATTCCGGTGTCAAACAACATTAAGAGGAGCAATTACATTGATGATGGCATACCGTTGGTATACACTAGTAGTACATTAGTCACGATCCCAATCAACCAACCATGCCAGTCTAGCTGAAACTGAAACTGATGGCGTGCAAGACATTTGCACTGACGGCCTGGACAGTTAGTGGCAAGGCAAGGCTATCAACGCAAGCACAGGAGGAGCTGTGCACTGTCAACAATATAATCAGCCTGTGTGATGGGCATGACACCAGATTTGCATCCTCAACAGTAGATAGATTTGCACACAACCTGCAGCGTTTTGCATTCCCAGTTGAAAGTAACAAGTCTGGAGAAACTGAAGGAATCGAATCGCAGGGGCTCTGGGCTTTCCCCCGTAGAGGCGCAGGTGGCCAAATTGGGCCGGCATGGGCCAAGATGAAGTGCCTAGCTAGCACTGGTAGGAAAAAGTAAGAATATAATTTGGAGTGGATTTGCCTTTGTTTGGAGATCATCAGGCTATCTATCTATCTATCTATCTATATACTTGTGCACAAGTAGAGATCGATGCGGGTTTCCTTTCTGATTGATCAATAATGTTGTATTTATGAGTACTATGACGATAAGAATCGGTAGTACGAAAGCACACGATGCATGTCAGCATGTGTGTGCTGTTTGTATGCAATGCAAGAGAGGGGGAGGAATGGAATGGAATCTGGAGAGCTGCAACTCTGCAGTTATATTTCAACGCAAGCAAGGTGGTTTACCTTACCTAGCTTAGCTTGTTGGTCTGGTCATCATGCCCGATCGACCTGCCTCACGTATTCTTTCGTTTCGATCTCCGGCGCTATTAAATCTCTCCCCGCGCGCGCACATCACCTACGATTAGCTCAGCTCGTAGGGTTCGATCGGGTTGCATTGTCCAAGGAAACAGCGAAAACGAACTGTAGTAGTCGTGCATGTATCATCAACAACTCACCATGGACGACAAGCTGAAATTGCTGCCTCTCCTCTGCTTCTTCTTCTTCTTACTCTTGTCAGATACTGCGTGCTAGCTAGCTGCTTCGTCTAAACATAATTTCCTGATTGATTGATTGATATACAATGCAATGCAATGCAATGCATGCATGATGATAATATACTATACAATACAAAACATCAGCTGGTTCTGCGCATTCGGCCCGCGTGTTCACCATCATCAACCAGTGCAAGACGGTGATCTGGCCCGCGGCGACCCCCGGCGAGAGCTTCGGCGGCGGCGGCTTCGCGCTCCGCCCCAGGCAGTCGATGGTGTTCACGGCGCCCGTCGGCTGGTCGGGCCGCACCGACTGCAGCTTCGACGCGTCCGGGAACGGCTCCTGCGCCACGGGCTCCTGCGGCTCCTCGCTCCGGTGCGGCGCGTCGGGGGCGCCGCCGGCCAGCCTCGCCGAGTTCACGCTGGCCGCCGTCCACTACTACGACGTCAGCCTGGTGGACGGCTTCAATTAACCTGCCCATCGTCATCAAGCCGGTCAATGGCCAGGGCAACTGCAGCGCCGCGGGCTGCGACGGCGACCTGCGCCAGACGTGCCCGTCGGAGCTGGCGGTGAAGGTGTGGCGTGCCGGAGCGCCTGCGACGTCTTCGACACGGACCAGTACTGCTGCCGGGGCCAGTTCGGGAACCCGGCCACGTGCCAGCCCACATTCTACTCCAAGAAGTTCAAGGCGGCGTGCCCCACGGCCTACAGCTACGCCTACGACGACCCCACCAGCATCTTCACCTGCTCCGCCGCCGACTACATCATCACCTTCTGCTCAAACACCAAGCAGTCGGCCTGCTCCTACCACCACAACCGCCTTGTGTGCAGCGCCGGATCGTCTTCAGTGTCTTGGACCATGCTGTCTGCTTCAACCCTCGTGCTGCTAGCTGCTCTACTATGGCCCTGTTTGGATCCATGGGTTAGATTGGAGCCATCTAACTCAAAAGTAGCCAAACAGGATGGGTTAGAGTGGGTTAGATGTATCTAACTAACCCAAAAAACAATCCCCCCAAGGGGTACTTATTTGGGTTAGAGTTGTGGGGCCCACGTTTTTTTCCAATCCGGATCTAGCTGTGGCGACCCGTTCCCCTCCCGAGCCAGCGCACCCCCTTCCGTTCAACCCCCTGGCGACCAGGGCGCCTGGCGGCGGATCCGGCGCCGCCGCTCGCCCTCCGCCCTGCGCTCACCCTCCCCGGCGCTGCTCCCCTCCGAGCTCGAGCTGGTCCCTGCTCCGCTACGCGGCCCCCCTCCAAGCTTCTCCCTAGCGCGGCATCCCTGCGCTCCCCGGCGCGGCCCCCCTCCAAGCTTCTCCCCGGCGCGGCATCCCTGCGCTCCCCGGCGCGGCCCCCCTCCAAGCAGCTTCCCCGGCCAAGCGTCCCCCGACCAGCGCCAACGCCTGTCCAGGACCCCCCTGTCTCCAAGCTCCACAATGGACGGGGATGGCTTCGACGGCAACGGCAACGACTGGGCCTCGCAGGACTCCTTCGCCGGCGCCAACGCCTGGAGCCAGCAGCCGTCGGCGAGCGGCCCTGGTCACGGTCCCCCTGCCCGCGGCGGCTTTGACCTCAACTCGCAAGCGGCCGCAGCGGAGTTCCCGAGTCTTGACAGTACGGAGCCTTCCTCCAGGGCGACGACGTCGAGCTCCCCCCTGGCCGCGGCAGGAGCTCCGGACTCCCTCCTTATCGTGCACCCTGTAACGGCCCAGGTTTTTAAATAGCCAATTTAGGGTAATTAGAACCAAATCATGCATCATGTGCTTGAATTGCTTGAAAAAGGATCTTTTTGTAATTATAAAAGGTTATGTGTGTAATTATGATTTTATGCAAGGTCCTTTCTGTAGTTATATAGAATAGGGTGTGCTATTATAGCTTTGTGGAGGGTGTTTTTGCAAAATTCAGTGCATTTATTGCTTGGCAAGAAACTTTTCAAATCAGCCCATATTTGAAGTGAAATTGCTTGAAAAAGACAAAATTCCTAGAACTCAAATTCCCTTCTATGTTTTAAAAATTAGCTCTTGAATCTTTGGTCAAATAAATTTTTGCACAACATCAAAGTTGTAGATCTTGAAAAGTTGAACAACTTTCATGTTGGGGCACTTTTTCATTTGAGCCCTAGATTAATAGTTATCAATGTTTTACAGTTAGGTCCCTGAAATTTTGGAAATTCTGTTTAGGTCCCTGTCTTCTTCCCCAGCCTGCCTGCTCTGCTTCCCGCGCCGACCGACGGTGCCACGCCGCCCGCCGCCGCTCTGGGCCGGCCGGAGGCCAACTCCAGTTTCGCCGCCGCCCCACGCGTCACCCCTTGACCCACTTTCCCCGCGCGCTGGAGCTCCCTCCCTTCGCCACGCCGCCCAGAACCATCTCGCGGTCGCCACCTCGCCGTCGCCGTGGCCCGGCCAAGACACACCCCCAGAGCTCGATTTCTCGTGCGCAGCCGCAATACAAGTACCCCAGAGAGCTTCATCCCTCGTTCTTTTGCCAATTCCCCACTCCCAGAGCTCGGAACGCTGCTGCCGCCCATATCCACGCCGACGAGCTCACCCTCGCCGTCGAACCGCGCCTCCGCAGCTCCTCCGCCCGCGCCTAACCCCCTAACGAGCTCCGACGTGAGCCCGTGCAGCTGCTCGACCGCTTTTCCTCGCCCAAACCCCACGGGAACCACCCCGCCGCCGTGCTCCGAGCCCTCACTGCCGCCGCTCGCCGTGGACCGACGTCCTCCGACCACCTCCTCACCAGCCAAGGGTGCCCAGAGGTCCGTGTTGGCCTGCTCGTCGTTTCCCCCAACCCCAACCCCGCCGCCGGCGACTCCTTTCGCCGGATTTGGGCCGGCCATCCTCTCTCTGTTCTTTTCCCCACGGCCAGGGACACCGAGTTAGAATTGGGAAAAGCCCAGGGGGCTGTCTGCGAAGCTCTAGACTCAGAGGAATAGTGCTTCAAGGACCTCCTTGTAATTTCTAGCAGTGATTTTTGAAATTCCATAGAAAATCGTAGGAAATTCATAAAATAGCAAATCTTGATGTTTTGGAATCCTTGTGTAAAGCTCTTTGCAGTAGAACCATAATATGGTAGGTGTTTGTTGCAAGTTTTTGCTGTGCAAATGATTTTGTGTCACTAGTTAAATAAATACTAGTTCTTTAATCTTTTTCTTATCTGATGCTTTAAAGCTTGTATTGCTCTGAAATTTTTGTGTTAGTTTACTCATGTAACACTTGTTTTGCTATAAAAATTTCATGGTCAGTTCCCTTGTGTAGCTATTTATTTGTTTTAATCTTTGTTTAGTACACTTTATTTATGGTAAATAGTTTATTTTTGTAATAAATCATGATTTTATTTTGGCATGTTCTTTTTGAGTAGATTAGCTTGTCCAGGAAGTTTAAGCTTCAGTTCATGGCTAGAATAGGAGTTAAAATTGAATCTTGTTAAACTGGTGTCTGTTTTGTTTAATTTATCTGAATTAATTACGTGTATATAAAATCATGAAAAATTCACAGTAGCTAGATCATCCCTGTGTAGATCTCCTGTTAAATTTTGAGCTTCTGTTTTGATCTATTTTGATCTGTATAATTCAGGCTTGTACTAGGTGTTGCCTGCATAAATGATTTATTGTGATTAAATGGTTACATGTCTTCATATGATTTTTGCAGGATAGCTTAGTATGTTCATGTTCTGTTTAGTGTAATTTTGGTGTATTTTATTTCTATTTGTACTCTGAGTTGTTGATTTATTTGTAAACCATGACTTAATGGTATAGGAAATCACCCCCACTTGTTTATTAAGTTAGTCAACTTCTTTTGTGATGTTGATCATGATGCCTTGTGTAGTTAAATTTGTTATTTAACTACTCTATAAACGATTGCCCATGTTTGTTTATAATGTTGTTCTTGCATTACATATAGATACGACTACTTTGTCAGACGGGACGTACGAGTTGATTCCGGAATCTGACGGAGGTGATCTCGAAGCTCAAGTGAACACTGCGGAACTAACTGAAGCCCCGAACCAAAGTTCGGAAGAGCCTAGCGCTGAAATAGTTAGCAATTACCGAGAAGGCAAGCCCCGGACATAACCTATACTTCAAATTAATTTCATTTACTGTATTATTTTACTTGTGCATTTACAGTTCATAGGAGTTGAATTGAAAACCTAGATGCATGATCCTAGGAACCAATGTACTGAACACTAGACTTGAGTTCGAGTAATTGCTAAGCTTATAGGAACGGTAAAAGTCGAGTGATCGCCTGTCACTCGCGAGCTTTATAGGAATTTCCTGTTTACTTTTTGTTATCAATATAAGGACTACGGACGGGGTTGTGCTCGATATCATGACCTTATGTGATACCCCGTCTGTGTTGATAAACTTGCTAAGGTCGCGGTGTGTGGTAGTGCTGGTTAAGTTTTTTAAAGTACTAGTCACATGCCGTAAATATGGTACGCGGCAAGCCTAGTAGCCGATTGGACCGGGGAGTGGATATACCTCCCACTCTCTCAGTAGGGATAGGTTTTATTTTATGTTGCGCAACACTACGACTTCTAGGGACAAGGTTCGGCCTTGGAGCCCTGTAGTCGGGGAGAGTGGCACTATCCACAAGCCGAAAAGAAAGGTTAACGGTTGTTTGGGAATGACCCGACGGTATTCCAGACGTGTGTGCTAGGTTACCCTTGCAAGGTTGAATTTCGATTCAGAATCGTCCGCCTCTCACGATGAAATGAGACTGCTTGATCTCTTTGCCACACAGAGTAATAAGAGCAACAATATTCTTATTAATCTTGATGTTTGCTTAGAAGTTTCACCATGAATGGTTAGTAGATGCTTACATAGAATGGTTAATCAACTAGAATCTTGCAGCTAAAACTTGAAAGTAAGGACCTACTCTTTATTACTTTTCAGCAAAGGAAAACCAGAGCCTTACAAAGCCTTGCATAATCTAGCTAAGGTGGGCTACTTATACCCGTTGTCGGTTAAGTCTTGCTGAGTATTAGAATACTCAGCCTTGCTGTTGAAACCCTTTTTCAGGTATGACTTTTGAGGATCAGGTCGCTAGCTTGACCTATCCTTGCTCGTTGCCTCCTGGCTGGTCCGTAGAATGGGATACGTCTTCGGCCGGCAATGACTATGACGAGTGATACCCGGCTTGGGCTAGCTTGGTATACTTTTGGCGACATGTCGTAGAGATCGTGTTTCATCTTCCGCTGTTTAGACTCTGAACTTATAATCATGGCTTGAATAACTGTTTTACTTAAGTTGGTTTTTGTAATAATCTTTTGAACTGGTTTGTAATCTTTAATATGCCTGTGTTGTAAAAGTGTGGTTGTAATATCTCTGAACTCGCCTTCGTGCGGGGTATGCTTGTTCGATCCGAGAATCGGTGGTTGTATCGGGACGTTACCCGACAGACCAAAAATTGTTCCGTTTGAAGTGCGTTTAAGCTAATGTTGCCTTTATGGTGATGGTTTACGCACTTGAGCCGGGATAATTTAGGCGGTTCTGCCACACACCCTGTGCCGGAGCAGGAGATGGATGGACGACTCCGACGGCACCCTCCGCACGGCAGAACCTCTTTGGCGGTAGCTCCTCTGCGGGAGCCGGTCGCGGAGGAGGAAACGGCGGTGGCCTGAGGCAGCGCGCGAACTCGGCTACCGCGGCACCCAACCGCCGTCGTTTAGGCACCTGCGCACCGGCGTCAGGGTCAAGCGGTAGCGGCCTGCGTGGACGGCGTCCCCCTGCACCGAGGAGTGCTTGCCGTGGGCAAGAATTCGGCTCCGGCGCTCCCTTCGACAATGCTAACGATGATGATGTGGAGGAGTTAGCGAGCTCCGGCGGTCTCCCGGTGAGCCAAGGCACTCGAGCCCAATGGAATGATTCAAATAATGCTTCCATGTTAGAATTGTGCATTGAGCAACGTAGAGCAGGAAGGTATAATGGTGCACAAATGAATGGTGATGGGTACCGAGCCGTTGTCGATGGATTACTTTCTAGGAGGGGGTTGGTGTATAGCCGCCAACAGGTGAAGAACCAACTAGTGATACTCAAAAACATCCATTCTTTCTGGCGGTACTTGCAAGTGCACACAGGGTTGGGAAGAAATCCAGATGGGACGGTTGATGCGGAGTCTGACTTTTGGAAAACACACACAGAGGTACAATGTTCCCTACATACTTGTGTATTGTTCTATCATATCTTAACTTGTTTCTGATTGATTTTATTGTTTTGTCCTGCAGAAGAAACCATACCTCAAGAAATTGCAGTGGGGTCCTCCAGGAAACTTGGAGTTGATGGAAGAACTGTGGAGAGGGTACACCGTTGATGGAAGCACAGCCTTTGCGCCTGGAGATGGTTATGGTGAAGATGAGGGGCAAGATGCATGGCCACAAGAGGAAGAGGAGGAGTTTCAGGCAACACCTAGTCCAATGGGGAGGAGTTCTGTAACACCCCTGTGTTAATCGTCTCGCTAATCACGAGTTAACTCGCTAATCGTGGACTCAAATTCGTCGTTAACGCTAATCGCGTTCGCTTAGTAAACATCTAATTAGCCGTGTTCGATCTCGTTTTTGTCACCGATCCGAGCTTCAAATCAACTTTCGCCCAAAACGAAAGTTGTAGATCTTCTTTTCCTCTACAACTTTTATTTTGGCCAAATTTCATGTTCCCATATGAAATTTGGAGTTTCAGCTAGTCGAATTCGAGTTAAAATCATTCAAACGAAGAAACAGTGCATCTCCTGCTCGGCACTGTGCAGCTCGCCGGCCATACCGGCAACTGTGCTCGTCGGCGCCTCCTCCACGCGTCGGCCGTCGACGATCCTCGCTCTCCGCGCGGGCGCATTCTATCCCTTCTCGAGGCCACGTTGCCCTTATCCAGTCCCGGTTCCGTCTCCGTTTTCCCCACCCCATCGTCTTCTTCCTTGGGCTCACGCCGAGCAAGCCGAGCAGAGCTCGCTGCCGGAGCTGCCCCGGCCAGACCTCACTGCCCCGCCTCGTTTCCTTGCGCTCAGTGCCGCGCGAGCTCGCCCCGAACCTCCTCCATCCATCCACGAGCGCGGCCGTGCCGTATCCCGACCGAATCGAGCCCGCGACCGCCGGCCACCATTGACAACCCCGTCGAGCTCCGCCCCCTCTCGTCGAGTTCCACTTTCCGGCCTCCCTTCGCTCAAATCGAGTCGCCGGTGAGCTTCTCCGCGCGCCCCTCTCCCTTCCCAACCCTATCCCCGCTCGATTCCGCGGCTGCCGGCGCTGGACCACCGCCGCGCCACCGTGGTCGCCATGGCGCCGCCGCTGCGCCCGCTGCGGGCTGCCTCCGCGCGGGTCCCAGCCGCGCGGCCGTGCGCCCCCGCTCCGCCGGACCCTACTGGCCGCGACGCGCCCCGCCCCTTCGCCGGTCAGCGCCGCCACCGGCGAGAACGCCGCCGCCGCAGCAAGCCGCCGCCGCCCCGCGTGCTTCCCGCCCCGCCTCGCATGCGCCCTGGCCGCCCCCCCCCTCTCTCGCGCCCTGCTCGGCCGCGGGCCCCGCGCTGGCTCCGCGCGCGAGCCGCTGCGCTGCCCCGCTGGCCGGCCCATGGCCGCCGCGCGCGCGCAGCCACGCCGCCGGCGTGAGCGGCCGGGCAAAACAGAGGAGCCGCCCGTCCCCTCTCTCTCTGTTCCACCGCCAAGTGGGGCCCACGGCTCCATATTTGTTTTTCTTTTTGTTGTTTTCAGCTGAAAAGTTTGATAATTTCTACAAAAATGCAGAAAAATCCTAAAAATACAAACTAAAGTTTGTTAGGTTTCTAAAATCAAGGTCTTCAGATGAAAAATATTTGTGCAGGTGAAATGTCACCTTTGCCCCTGCTTAAATTGTGTTTTGTGTTTAAACTAGTTTATTTGCTATCGGTTGTTTTGTTTGTCTAAAAATCATGAAATTTATGCAGTGGCCTAATATTTGTATGTGTAATCCTCTATAAAAATTTCAGGTGTGGGTGCTGTGCACTTTTGTGTAAGTTTAATTGTGTTTAGTTTAACTGGCTAGGGTTAAAGTAAATGCTTCCCATCGTCGATAAATGTTGGAGATTTTATGTGGCATGCTTTACCAAAATCATTGTTATTCTGATAATCCTTGTGGCTTGATCATACCTGCAGGTTAGTCTTGCTTTTAATTTGATCCTAGCTAGGCTCTTTTCTTTATAGTTGTTGTATTTAATTCTTTCATGCATGCATGTGTTTTGCAACAAAACAAATCCCTAGTTAAGTTGATCCATGTTGTTCTAGGGTGGTATTTAAATCTTTCGAAGCGAGTTTAGTAACTTTTGCTTGATAGGAAACACTTCAGGCTAAAAGACATTTGAACCAGGAACCCGTCTCAGCGCTGAACCATCTCTTTTGAACCATAGTTAGGGCTGTGTTTTATCCATGCTTTCTTGTATGTTTACTGCATTGCGTTGCATCATTTCATGAGTTTCATGCATGGCATATTTTATTCGTGTAGACGCTGAAACCGACGTCGTCTACAAGCTGGTTGCCGGGCCGGTCCAGGAGCCTTTCGCAGGAAAACCGCAGCCAGGAGAAGTCGTTAATCAAGCTCCCAGAGAAACCACTAACCCTGCTGACCTGCAAGGCAAGCCCCGGAGCATAACCTTTATTTTCAAGTATTCAATGTTATTATTTAAGTATTGTGCATTAAGTGTTTAGGAGTTGAATGAAACCCTAGTATGCATGTTCTCCCTAAGTACCTATGAGCCTCTACTAGTATACAGGCACCGTTAGAAATGCTTTGCTAATTAGGGACCCGGTAGAAGTCGAGGGATTCCTGTCACTCGCGAGATATAGGTTTTGTTACTTATGAAAAAGTTACTGAAGAAGGAACCAGTGAGAAAAGAAAGGAAAACTGGAGACCGGGCGGAGATGAATTGGTTATGGATATGGAATGGATGGAAAGTAAGCCTCCGCCTGTGTCGTTTGAGGACCGTTCCGTTGTTGGCCCTTTGACTGAGGATTGAACAGTACTAACCGCATGCCGGGAGTAGGAGGTAGTCGAAACCGGTAAGCTCAGTACCATATGTGCACCGGTAGGCGGACTTGATACTGTCTTCACCAGTGGAGCTAGTATACAAACTCATGGCTGACCCTTCGTTGGTATCGGTGGGGCTAGCAGTCCCGGGTCGCAGGGCAGTTCGCCTATTCGGTGTGCATATGTGAAGGGTTGGTGTGTATAGCCCGACGGGGCATATATGTGCCGTGTTGGTTAGGTCCACCTTGCAAGGTTAAATCGGATCGATTCGCCGTGACTCGCGGATATGAGAGCCTTGGTCAATGCGTCGCATCGTAGTAAGGATTGAATGGACAGAAAGAGAAAAGTTGGACTTTTGTTGATGTTCTTGAAAAGATAATATGATTAACCATGTGTGCTCTAGAGAATTAGGCAAACCTAGTTTCTAGCTATCAACACAATTGGAGCTAAAATATCGAAAGTAAGGATCCAGTTTTAGTAGCTTTTCAGCAAAATAACCCAGAGCCAAAGAGCTGTGCATGTCTAGGTAATGGGCTAAGTATACCCATAGACGGGTAAGCCTTGCTGAGTATTAGAATACTCAGGGTTTGGTTGTAACCCTTCTGAGCAGGTTGTATTCCGGAGAACTTCGAGGAAATTAGTGCGTCCTGGAGTGGTCAACCTCTTCCTCCAGGTTGGACGGTCGAGTGGGTTCCGTCTTCTCCGTGAAGTGAAGGCAGGTGAGCCTCACATCAGTGGGCAAGATGTGAAGTTCGTCTTTTGGTCATCGACGTTATTTATCGTATTGTATTTTGAAGCTTGTTTCAAACCTGTTTGTATTTCCGCTGCGTTTGAACTCTGTATTCGAATTGTAACCTTGGCTTGTAAAACTTTATTGTAAATTAATTTGGAGACTGTTGTTTAACTCTGGTTACAAGTTATGTTTGAAAACTTTTGTTGCTTGTAATCACCTGTGCTCGTCTTTTGACGAGAGTTCCTGTGCAATCGATCCTGGTTAAAGCAGGCAGTCTGAGTGTACTGGTGAAGTGCAGTAGTGGTGGTTTGAGTTAAATGGTTAATTAGTGCACTTGATCGGTATTATTTAGACTGTTCTGTGACAGCTGGCATCAGAGCTAATTGCACTGGGGGTGATTACTTGAGTGCTTAACTACAAAACTTTTGGGTTTTTCGAAAAGTTGACGCTAGATGCGCTAAGGAATAGGATAGATAGTTCGTATGCCCTAATTATGTGTTATAAGTTAGGAGGCATCTAAGTATCTATTCATTCCAGCACTTCCAGCATTTACTTCTCGTTAAAACTTACTTTTGTGCACAACTACTATTCTGTAACGACGCACCTACGCTGAGGTAAGCAAGGTAAGCATTCTGGTAGTCCTTAGAATAGCTCACGTGTTTCATACGTGCGCGGGTCCCGTATGATGAGCATACGAGGAGGTGATAAGGCTCAATTCAAACGAGCCTGTCGCTATCTGCCGCCTGATATGGAGTGCGGATTTCATGCCGTGTGATTGTGATCACGGCCATTTCGTAAGGCAATGTTACGAGATGTAAACCTGTCATGCGGTTGGCCATGACCGTGACCCTTGGGACACGTCTACCCTTGGATGTCCCGTAAGGCGAGTGTACGGGAAGTGAATACGTTGTTATGACGTATGCAGCGCTGCCCATTCAGCGTCGAACGTCTGGGTGCCATCTCTATAGTGGACGGTAATGTATGGGTGAATATGTGGGAAACTGCATATGCGTTACCCATATGGCGTAGGACACATGGGGGCCGTTCGTGTGTGCTGGCACGAAGGGTCCAGAAATGGATAATTATATCTCTCCTGTTGTCTTGGTTTGTCTGCAGGAACACTAACTTCGTTAAACGCGTTATGAAATCCTTGATCGTAGGAACGACTAGTATATATAGGGAGAGTACGTAATTGTGCCACCGATTGTTCTCGTATACCATATTTTGGTACTTGCTTGGGTGAGAAACGATAGAACGTGCATGCATCTTGGCATAATCTTGAGTTTGATTGATTGTCATGCCTGTCGCGTCGTTTGCTAAAATGTGATGCTTTTACCTAAACGTTCACCTAGAATTTGTGTTGTTAGTAGTGAGACCTATACAATCTGCTAGTCTGACCCTGGTTGAGAAGATCTTTCTCAGCGGCTTTGGATCATGTGAGAACCTTTCCAGTAGATCTTAGCTTGTCATTCAAGTCAACCTCTTGATTCATGTCTTGGACCAATTCCAACAAAACCACTATTACTTTTCGTGGCTAAGCCTTGAATTTGCCAACAAAGTCCTTCAATCCATCGTTCAATGACCGGCCTATCATTGATGTCGTAATCTATATTGTTGGCTATTTTGATTCAAATACCGGAACCTTGTACATTCCATTCTTGCTCAGTAGTTTTGGATAAATTAAAAAGGTTCATGACGAAATAACTGTTTGAATATAGTCCTTGCAACAATCATGCATCACGTCATTGGTCAGTGCATGGTATTGCATCATCGTCGAGAATCCATAGATTGACTAACGGGTATGCGTCCGAGTACACTTCGGGTGTCTTCGGTTTCGTTAATTTATCTTGCTGTTGGCACTGTTGGGTTGCTACTATCGATTTCTCTTGCGGTTGTGTTTCGTTATATAACCCTGATGCCGCGACGGAACCTAGGGTCTCATGTGTGCTGCAGCCACATGATTGAGCCACTAGGAGCGCGCTGGTGTCTCGGTATATGTGACGTAACTCACCTCAATCCCTTCTTGTGCAACCCTTACTAGTGTCTTAACTTTTAATCCTTACTCAAGGATATAGGGTTAACGCAAGGTTAGTCGTGAGGGAATGGTCATAAGGCGCGTGTTGCATGTGTCAATCATCAACTCATATGTGTATGCATCATGCTTTATACATCTCTTTATGTGCATACAACAAAGAGCAATGCCATCTTTGCATCATGGTGTATGCATCATGGCAATTGCATCATATCACATGCACCATTTCAATTGTGCATGGAACATCCCATTGTTGCATTGCACCACTATTGCAATCATATATTTCATGGGTGCATCATTATCATGGTTATCGAGTATTTACACTCTGAGTTGGAATATTTTGTTATCATTTCTTGATTGCATTGGCAAAAAAAAAAATGTTTTACAAATAGTATCGTGCAACTGCTTCAAGTAATAAATCCTGAGCAAGGATGTTCAAAAATCTCCTCCTAAACCATTCTTTTGTGTTATCCTCATATTTGACATTCGTAAGCTTCATGATGAATCTCACCGACATCTTTTTCCTCTCGTAGTGATCTCAGCCCAGTGAGAATATGATCACTTCGTCTTATTGCCATACCTTGTTTTGTTAACTTTTTCCCTGCTGGACTGAAAAGCTTTACGGGACTGCACCAACCGTTTTAGATGAGGAGCTGTGTAAGAATTGAGTTCGGGTGTTCACTTAAAAGCAATCATCGTCGTCAGGAGGCGTCCTTAGCTACATGCAAGGCAGAAGTTCCTTTCACCTTAGTAAAAAAATTCTGGTTTTGGACTGCATGTGTAATCTTGAGTTCCCTAAATGACCTTGCTTAGTTTGGGCTAGAAACTTGCGTATGCCATGTTGTGTATAGCTATTTATGTGTATGAGGTTTGTGTGGGTCCTCCCGAAATAGAAGTTGTCCTACTGCTAAAGATGTCTCCACTTTATTCTGTTTCTCAGGTGAATAATGGAGTATGCAGCGGGAAGTAGTAGGAAGGACCCTGGTCAGGGGCACATCAACTTTCTACCCTCCGAAGTCGTGATAACCGAAGCACCAGTGAGGCAATTTGAGCCTTGCCACTGTTGCAAGATGTACGACCGCCCTTGTCTACGAAGCAGCTCCAAAGAAAAGAAAAGTGAACACAGTAAAGTACTTGAAGAATATACTAACCCCAGACCGGAAATAAGTTGGAAGCAAGAAAAGACGCAGAATGTTTATTCGGACACCTTAATGCCACCATCGCAATTTCCGATGGGATTTAAAGATCACCAGGTAGATTGTCGGACTCCCAAGCTCGGTGCAGGAAGCATAGACTTGAGTGGATGGGAAATTACATGCACAGAATTCCTTCCACGTGGTAGGAGGCAAGCTAGCCGTACCACTGATGTCGACCCAGCCATAAGAGCAAGAACTCGTTCACCTGTTCGGAGATCAATGAGGTCAAAGAAGAAATGTCGTTGCACCGGGTGTCAACCTTGTTTCAAGTGTGGCGAATACGGCCATTTTATCAGAGATTGCCGTTCATCTACTTGGAAAGATCCACCGAATTCGGCTAGTACCTCTAATAATCTAAACTGGACAAGGATACTATCCGATGTTCGTAGGTCGGGAGGTGACTCAAGACATCTACTTCGGATGTTAGCTGCACAGTATGAACCATCTACACAAGGTCAGAGGTCAAATAAGCAATGCGATAGAAACAAGTCCGGCACATGGTACCATCGAGAAGGGATGGTTCACACTGAATGCGCTACCCCTAAGAAAGACTCCAAAGGTAAGTCAGTTGGGGAAGGTAATTTTTGGATAGTGCTAATATTCTGGGTTAACGAACATCTTCCCTCCTTATCTGTCACTTACGCGCGTGAATCTCGGGACGAGATTCCTTTAAGGGGGGAAGGCTGTAACACCCCTGTGTTAATCGTCTCGCTAATCACGAGTTAACTCGCTAATCGTGGACTCAAATTCGTCGTTAACGCTAATCGCGTTCGCTTAGTAAACATCTAATTAGCCGTGTTCGATCTCGTTTTTGTCACCGATCCGAGCTTCAAATCAACTTTCGCCCAAAACGAAAGTTGTAGATCTTCTTTTCCTCTACAACTTTTATTTTGGCCAAATTTCATGTTCCCATATGAAATTTGGAGTTTCAGCTAGTCGAATTCGAGTTAAAATCATTCAAACGAAGAAACAGTGCATCTCCTGCTCGGCACTGTGCAGCTCGCCGGCCATACCGGCAACTGTGCTCGTCGGCGCCTCCTCCACGCGTCGGCCGTCGACGATCCTCGCTCTCCGCGCGGGCGCATTCTATCCCTTCTCGAGGCCACGTTGCCCTTATCCAGTCCCGGTTCCGTCTCCGTTTTCCCCACCCCATCGTCTTCTTCCTTGGGCTCACGCCGAGCAAGCCGAGCAGAGCTCGCTGCCGGAGCTGCCCCGGCCAGACCTCACTGCCCCGCCTCGTTTCCTTGCGCTCAGTGCCGCGCGAGCTCGCCCCGAACCTCCTCCATCCATCCACGAGCGCGGCCGTGCCGTATCCCGACCGAATCGAGCCCGCGACCGCCGGCCACCATTGACAACCCCGTCGAGCTCCGCCCCCTCTCGTCGAGTTCCACTTTCCGGCCTCCCTTCGCTCAAATCGAGTCGCCGGTGAGCTTCTCCGCGCGCCCCTCTCCCTTCCCAACCCTATCCCCGCTCGATTCCGCGGCCGCCGGCGCTGGACCACCGCCGCGCCACCGTGGTCGCCATGGCGCCGCCGCTGCGCCCGCTGCGGGCTGCCTCCGCGCGGGTCCCAGCCGCGCGGCCGTGCGCCCCCGCTCCGCCGGACCCTACTGGCCGCGACGCGCCCCGCCCCTTCGCCGGTCAGCGCCGCCACCGGCGCGAACGCCGCCGCCGCAGCAAGCCGCCGCCGCCCCGCGTGCTTCCCGCCCCGCCTCGCATGCGCCCTGGCCGCCCCCCCCCCCTCTCTCGCGCCCTGCTCGGCCGCGGGCCCCGCGCTGGCTCCGCGCGCGAGCCGCTGCGCTGCCCCGCTGGCCGGCCCATGGCCGCCGCGCGCGCGCAGCCGCGCCGCCGGCGTGAGCGGCCGGGCAAAACAGAGGAGCCGCCCGTCCCCTCTCTCTCTGTTCCACCGCCAAGTGGGGCCCACGGCTCCATATTTGTTTTTCTTTTTGTTGTTTTCAGCTGAAAAGTTTGATAATTTCTACAAAAATGCAGAAAAATCCTAAAAATACAAACTAAAGTTTGTTAGGTTTCTAAAATCAAGGTCTTCAGATGAAAAATATTTGTGCAGGTGAAATGTCACCTTTGCCCCTGCTTAAATTGTGTTTTGTGTTTAAACTAGTTTATTTGCTATCGGTTGTTTTGTTTGTCTAAAAATCATGAAATTTATGCAGTGGCCTAATATTTGTATGTGTAATCCTCTATAAAAATTTCAGGTGTGGGTGCTGTGCACTTTTGTGTAAGTTTAATTGTGTTTAGTTTAACTGGCTAGGGTTAAAGTAAATGCTTCCCATCGTCGATAAATGTTGGAGATTTTATGTGGCATGCTTTACCAAAATCATTGTTATTCTGATAATCCTTGTGGCTTGATCATACCTGCAGGTTAGTCTTGCTTTTAATTTGATCCTAGCTAGGCTCTTTTCTTTATAGTTGTTGTATTTAATTCTTTCATGCATGCATGTGTTTTGCAACAAAACAAATCCCTAGTTAAGTTGATCCATGTTGTTCTAGGGTGGTATTTAAATCTTTCGAAGCGAGTTTAGTAACTTTTGCTTGATAGGAAACACTTCAGGCTAAAAGACATTTGAACCAGGAACCCGTCTCAGCGCTGAACCATCTCTTTTGAACCATAGTTAGGGCTGTGTTTTATCCATGCTTTCTTGTATGTTTACTGCATTGCGTTGCATCATTTCATGAGTTTCATGCATGGCATATTTTATTCGTGTAGACGCTGAAACCGACGTCGTCTACAAGCTGGTTGCCGGGCCGGTCCAGGAGCCTTTCGCAGGAAAACCGCAGCCAGGAGAAGTCGTTAATCAAGCTCCCGGAGAAACCACTAACCCTGCTGACCTGCAAGGCAAGCCCCGGAGCATAACCTTTATTTTCAAGTATTCAATGTTATTATTTAAGTATTGTGCATTAAGTGTTTAGGAGTTGAATGAAACCCTAGTATGCATGTTCTCCCTAAGTACCTATGAGCCTCTACTAGTATACAGGCACCGTTAGAAATGCTTTGCTAATTAGGGACCCGGTAGAAGTCGAGGGATTCCTGTCACTCGCGAGATATAGGTTTTGTTACTTATGAAAAAGTTACTGAAGAAGGAACCAGTGAGAAAAGAAAGGAAAACTGGAGACCGGGCGGAGATGAATTGGTTATGGATATGGAATGGATGGAAAGTAAGCCTCCGCCTGTGTCGTTTGAGGACCGTTCCGTTGTTGGCCCTTTGACTGAGGATTGAACAGTACTAACCGCATGCCGGGAGTAGGAGGTAGTCGAAACCGGTAAGCTCAGTACCATATGTGCACCGGTAGGCGGACTTGATACTGTCTTCACCAGTGGAGCTAGTATACAAACTCATGGCTGACCCTTCGTTGGTATCGGTGGGGCTAGCAGTCCCGGGTCGCAGGGCAGTTCGCCTATTCGGTGTGCATATGTGAAGGGTTGGTGTGTATAGCCCGACGGGGCATATATGTGCCGTGTTGGTTAGGTCCACCTTGCAAGGTTAAATCGGATCGATTCGCCGTGACTCGCGGATATGAGAGCCTTGGTCAATGCGTCGCATCGTAGTAAGGATTGAATGGACAGAAAGAGAAAAGTTGGACTTTTGTTGATGTTCTTGAAAAGATAATATGATTAACCATGTGTGCTCTAGAGAATTAGGCAAACCTAGTTTCTAGCTATCAACACAATTGGAGCTAAAATATCGAAAGTAAGGATCCAGTTTTAGTAGCTTTTCAGCAAAATAACCCAGAGCCAAAGAGCTGTGCATGTCTAGGTAATGGGCTAAGTATACCCATAGACGGGTAAGCCTTGCTGAGTATTAGAATACTCAGGGTTTGGTTGTAACCCTTCTGAGCAGGTTGTATTCCGGAGAACTTCGAGGAAATTAGTGCGTCCTGGAGTGGTCAACCTCTTCCTCCAGGTTGGACGGTCGAGTGGGTTCCGTCTTCTCCGTGAAGTGAAGGCAGGTGAGCCTCACATCAGTGGGCAAGATGTGAAGTTCGTCTTTTGGTCATCGACGTTATTTATCGTATTGTATTTTGAAGCTTGTTTCAAACCTGTTTGTATTTCCGCTGCGTTTGAACTCTGTATTCGAATTGTAACCTTGGCTTGTAAAACTTTATTGTAAATTAATTTGGAGACTGTTGTTTAACTCTGGTTACAAGTTATGTTTGAAAACTTTTGTTGCTTGTAATCACCTGTGCTCGTCTTTTGACGAGAGTTCCTGTGCAATCGATCCTGGTTAAAGCAGGCAGTCTGAGTGTACTGGTGAAGTGCAGTAGTGGTGGTTTAAGTTAAATGGTTAATTAGTGCACTTGATCGGTATTATTTAGACTGTTCTGTGACAAGTTCAAGCACCCAGAGGAACAAGAGGTCATTTGCGAGCACTTCAAGCACTTTGACCAGTCCAGTGAAGAAGAGTAAGAGTCCAATGGTGAAGATTGTAAAGGACATAGCCAATACCTTCAAAGAGCAAATACCTTCAAGAGGTCATTTGCTTGCACTACTTGAAATTGTTACATGTGTGTTAAATAAATTTATTTGCTTGCACTAATTTTATGCTGACAATATGTTACATGTGTTCAAGCAGGAAGAAGACCAAGATGCTGGAGGCGGCAGCAGTGAGGATGAGATCATATCCATGTGCCGCAACAATTTGGTGGAGGCTCAGAAGGTGATCGTGCAATTGGTTCCCATATTGGGTATGTACTCTGATAACTGCCTAGGGAAACTACCTAGAAGACCCAGTCGATATCCTGGTTTGGTCTGGGTGATGGATACACTAGCCCAAGATACCCAATGCTACAATATGTTTAGAGTTGAGAGACCTTTGTTTAACAGGCTACATAGTACTTTGGTTGAGTCATATGGGTTGAGGAACACTAGAAAAATGACATCCGTAGAGGCTCTTGCTATGTTTTTATGGATTGTTGGGTCACCACAGTCAGTTAGGCTCTTGCTAGTGTTGAAGATGAAATTTAGAATGCTGTTAAACATGCCAAGCTTTCCAGAGGACAAGCAAGCTAGAATTATTGTTGCTTGTATGGCTCTTCATAATTTTATTTGAGAGAGCAGAATTGCAGATAGAGAATTTGGTGCCTGTGATGCGGATGAAAATTATATGCCAATGCCTAGCTCTTCTGATTCCGATTGGCCAGAAGATGAACCTCTTGTTGAAGATACAAACATGAATGAGTTCCGTGATGAGTTAGCTCATGCTTTGTTTTATGGAGTGTAATTTTTTTTTGCCATAACTGAGGACTTGTATGTTTGAGTGAGACATCTCATTTGTATGGATAATATAATTTTTATCATGTTTTTTTTACTTTGTTTGTGGAGATGATTTGTTTGTAACATTTATGAGTGGCAGGAGGCCACACAAGAGATGGCCACAAGAGATCCAGCTAGAAAGAGCATTTAAAGGACCAAATGATTGGAAAAGTACCTTTAAGCCAACTCTAACCCTTGCATCCAAACACCACTTTAGTTAGAGTTAGTTCAGAGTTAGTCTAGAGTTAGAAACTAACTCTAACTTCTAACCAAGTTAGAGTATCCAAACAGGGCCTATCTTCGGTGTCTTGCCGCTACTAGCTAGCTAGTACTAGCTGCGCACGGTTTTGAGCCTAATTAAGGACCAATCCTCAACTCAATCGATTTAATAACTAATTAAAAAGCCTGCTGCGGCTAATAAATAATAATACAATAAGCCAGTCCTAGCTAGATATCTAGCGATTATTATATTCTTCTTTAGTTAATTTGGTCCCATATGTCCTTCCCTTTATTTATTTGTCCTTCATTTCATTCCTACTAGTCATGCATGCATGCATGGGGCCTCTATTTGCTTGCTAATGATGTAAAACAAAAGTACTGACTGACTGTAAAACAAAGTTTGCACCGCCATTGCTAGCTGTTATTCTTCAAATTTATCTATCTATATCTATGTCGGTTGGTTTGTCTGCCAACCACCCAGCAGCGTTTTTCTTGGTCGACCAACACGTACTTTGTCATTATAATATATATCTATTATCTTATTATTTGGCCAATAAATAGAGCCTCCACTTTCGCTCTCAAGGTCTAGAAATTCTCACATTAATCGGAGAAAAATAGAAAAATAAAAATTACTCACCACTGCCATTATGATAAAAATTAGCATAAAATACCCCTGTGTCTAATTGAAAATCACCCTCTAATGCCATTATGAAAAATTAAATATAAAATATTATTTAGCTATGTATCAGTTACCAACATATACTATTAATAAAACTAAAGCTAACAACAATCAATCAAAATAAAACGAAAATAAGAATAAATATATGCATAATATTATTAAAGCTCAACAAATCAAATTGTTATTATAGGTAGATCATATTTGAATTGTTTTAACCAACAATAAGACATAATTTACGATAATGAATAGGGTGATGTGTGGTAAAAAAAATAGTATAATCTTTAAGTAGGGATAACGACATGCGAATTTTTAAATTTTCAATACTAACCGCGCAAATGTGCGGGCTGTACGCCTAGTTCTACATATATGTAAATCAGTATAATTTCATAGCACGTATAGGCACATTTTTTGCTAGTCAATTATATATATATATATATATATATATATATATATATATATGCTACATACACTACAACTACAAGAAAAATGACCATACATCGGTGCACTTTAGTACCGGTCAACCTTTAGCCCAGCCGGTACTAAAGTTGGCGTAGGACCATTTTACTACCGGGTCCAATTTTGAAAGCCCACGAAACCACTTTAGTACGGTTCAAAGTTCCGACCGGTACTAAATGTCATCTTTTAGTATCGGTTGGTGTTTTGGCCCGGTAATAACTGGTGACATTTAGTATCAGTCAGTGTTTTGGTCTGGTATTAAATGGTTCCCCACGGGTTGCTACAAAAGGAAAACATATCTACTTCCATCACATTTGTTGTGTAGGCGAGATGGTAAGAAAGAGTTGTGCGAAGCTTGAGGTCTTGAGTTCAAAGGAGGGCTCCTGTTTGTTTCCCCAATTTTTTTTATTTTTGTAGTGTGAAATCATTTAGTACCGGTCAGTGTTACGGACCGGTACTAAATGACCCCTTTAGTACCGGGCACCATTTAGTACCAACCAAACAGTACCAATTAGCCGCTCGGTACAAAAGGGCTGCTGCTGACCGGTAGTGATGCTAGGTTTTCTATCGGTGATAGATTTCTTTCTAGGATGGAAGGATAAATATATAGTTGATGAGAATCAGATATATAGGAGCGAGTATGATAATAAATTGATCTGAGAGGTGGATCAGCAAAAGACTTCGACGATAGATCGATGAGCTGAGTGGGGAGATCCTGATGAGGACAGAATAGATATGCTGCGCTGCATATATATATATATATGTAGGCTTGGGCTTGACCAATGACCGCAAGAACAGAATATTTGAGGCGGGTTGATGGGCCAGCAAAAGCTACTCATTCCGTTCCAAATTGTAGGTCATTTTGGCAAATCTAGATACATAGATTTTGCTATGCATCTAGATAAACACTATGTATTCTAGATGCATAACAAAAATTATGCATCTAGATTTGCTAAAACTAAGGATGGATTCGGATGTTTATTCGAATGTCAGATTTTTGGTCATTTTTCTTCGATTATGGACAAATAAGATATAGAATTTACTATGTAAATTCATAGTCTTATATTTATAAAAACTAAACCTCAAATTTATCATATATATTCTCAAATAATAGATATAAAAATTCGAATACGGATCGGATACGGATTCGAATTTTTTTCCACCTTTTTAATTGTAGGGAGCAAATAATACATAAAAAAATCTATACAAAATTTTATTCTTATGTGTAATAATATGATTGATAATATAAAAAAGATTAGCATAAAATTTTAAGCATATCTATTTTAAAATATCAAATTTATTCTAAGAATTCGGATGTTTAGATCCATCCTTAGCTAAAACGACCTGCAATTTGAAACGGAGGGAGTAACTTGCACTGGGCAGTAGTGGAACAAGGAAGATGCTGCAAGTGAGCGAAGGGAAGCCATGCATATAATTAATGTCGATGAATGAGCATAGCATGAATCATAACATGGCACATGCATGCGGTATGAGTTTGTCAGCGTGCATATGCGGTGTCCACCATGATCCCATCCGGAGCATGCATCCCCTCGCCGCGCCGGCCGGCCGACGACGACACGTGCCACTTCACCACCACTTGGCCCTCCGTCGCGCACAGAGATAGTGGCGACATGATGATACTCCATATACTCTATGCACGCATGCATGATTTCAACATTACTATATTAATAAAGAGATTATCAACAGTAGAATATACTATTCTGGATCGCTTGCGTAATCGAGGTGTGCGTTGTTTCTTTTGAGAGCCGGCCTCGTGCTTCTTCCAGATGGCATTCGCAGCAGCATGCCTGCCACACTGAAACTCGCAACAAACGTCATCACCTTGGTTTGTTCAGAAAATCTGTCTGCAGTACTAGTACGCACCAGCAGTACAGCCATGGTGGGTTATTTCCTTATTAATTGTTAACAATGTCACTCAACAAGTCAAGATAGATAGGTAGAATCCTATGGCTGATTTTGATCGGTGTATCAAGGTAATAAAGCATAAAGCTGAGTTATTTCACGCAGGCACAGGCACAGGCACAGGCAGGCAGGCAGCTTTTGCAGGAAACTTGGCGAGCCCATGACCAATTGCCCACTGCACCTGCTAAATAGTAGCTAGGAGGACACACCATCGATCAGATTACATTAACATATATAGTTAGTATATACACAGTGGTACAGCCGTATTAAAGACGCATGCATGCATTTCTGAATCCTGATCTCATAGTAGCAACATTGCAAATAGGGCAGGTGGCTGTGAAGTTTCGATGCATCATGGCATACATACTATGGCATAGGGGCTTGCATTTGCCTGCACAAGGACAGAGATAAGTGAAACAAAGAAAGCTCGGGCAGTCAGCTCCACTTTATTCTGTTGGTTGCTGATCGATGCCTGCCTATTGTCCTGCATGCAGCTGCAGCAGCCATGACTTGAGTGGGCAGGGCAGGGCAGGTGAGCAAGTGCAACTGGTGCAGTCTTGAGGACCGGCCGAGCTTGGGTGTGGGATCGATGCATCATCCATACCTCAGCTCGCTCTTAGCATTGAACTGTCCTCACACTCCTCCTTGGAAAATGTGATCGGTCACCAATAAGCTCCTCCTCCAAGGAGGAGGATGCAGACTGTGCCCCTGCCCATACCTCCACTCCTGCTCCTGCATTATTCGACCTCAGCTGGTTGATGCCATGGCCACTACCACCTCAGTGGCGCAGCGCAGTGCAGTGCAGAATCATCAGCCACAGCCACAGGCGGCAAGCCACCTTCCCAAACAATTGCATTTGCATGTGGCGTCGCTGTCACTCCGTCCTTGCTACATTGCATTTGCATTTCTGATGACTACTACTACTACTCTTCTGGTAGCTTAGGTTGTTTAACAACTTATTATTAACCGCTTTGTGCAGCTGAGACTAGTTGTTTATTATTATTATTATTATTATTATCATCCAGTAATTAATGAGGAACCCATGCGTGAAAAACCACTAGTAGCTTGTGAAGATATACAAATTGCAGCGCTGCATGCATAGCTTGCTCTGGTCAACGGCACATCGATCTATCTGTAGCTGCTCTTTGTTTCATTCCTTCTACTGCCACGTACGATTATATGTATTCAGGCCAGGCCAAGCGTATATATGTATGTATGTATGTATGTATCTGCCTCAACTTGTTGCTTGGACACTAGCTATCTAGTCTCCTCGATCTGCTGTTTCATTTCGGATAGATCTTGCATGCTACTGCCACTAGCTAGCTCGCATCGATCCAAGACCAAGAAATGCCATGCATGGACCATCATCTATCGCTCCCTACTGGTACTTACTGATCTCAATGAGAGCAAATTACTTTCGGAGTCAATCGATCAGTCAGCTGACTCGACTAGAGCTTATATATATGAGATTTGCAGCTAGCTAGTATTCAATGCAGACGTACTACTACTTGATGCTTCATCCAATTAATTAAGCTAATAGCAAACGTACGTAACCCGGCTGGCTAAGCCTTGAGCATCGAGCTGAGCTAAAGCAAGGAAAATTAGGCCTCGCTCCATCTAGAGCCTAGAGGGAAGCAGCTAGCTAGCTAGCTAGGCAAATGGTGGAAGCAGCAGGCGGCAGATCGTCGGCAGCCGCAATGAAGAAGAAACCTGTGATGAGCAACAAGCCGGAGAAAGATGGCAGCGGCAGGCGGCTCAGCAGCAGGACGAGTCATCGTCAGTGCAGGGAGCCGGCGGAGAGCCCTTCCTACAGGTTAGCGCTCAAGAGCATCTTCTCCTGCAGAAACAGCGGGCAGCAGCAGCACCCCGCGCCCGCGCCGGAGAAGCTGGCCTGCTGCAAGCTCAACGACAGCAGGCGCCAGAGGGTGCGCGGAGGAGACGGCGGGCAAGCGGCGGGCGTCGGTGAGCGGCGGCAGCAGCGCCAGCGAGCGGAAGCCGCTGGGCGAGCTGCCCCCCAGCTCCTCGAAGCAGCAGCTGCAGCTGCAGCGGGGTGGGTCGTCGTCGTCGTTCCGGGGCGGCATGCAGCTGCGGCAGCTGTCGGGGTGCTACGAGTGCCACATGGTGGTGGATCCCGTGAGCGGCGGCAGCTCGTCCATGAGGGCCACCACCTGCCCCGACTGCGGCGAGATCTTCGTCAGGCAGGACGCAGGAGAGCCTGCAGCTCCACCAGTCCATCAGCCACGCAGGTATGTGAATGTATCCTAGCTAGCTAGTTCCTAGCTATTAATTATTAGCAACCTACCACCCATAGACAATCAAATAATCCATTCGATCCATTCTCTCTCACACAAATACACAATATTATCGAACTAATTTAATAAAAAGAAACCAATGCAAAATCTTCTTCAGTCTGAAATAATATAACAATTTCTTTTGCAAAATTCAGACATATGTATATACATACTACTGCACATTCTTCATCGCTGAGGCAGCCACTGTCGCATGGGGGGGTACATCTACAGTACCAGTAGTAGTCATCTATCTTCTGTTGCGTCAAAGTGAGTGAGAGCAAGCTTTATTCCTGCTGCTTTTGATGATGGCTTGGCTTTTGGTTGGTCCCACGACTGCCTAGCATGCAGCATATAGTAGGAGTAGTACTTTTACAAACTGTAGAAAGCAAAGTGATTGACTGACTGCAACAGTAGCTGATTTTTGAGAAAACTGCATTGCATTTGCATAAATAAAATAATAAAGTGCCTGACTGACTGCAACTGAAACTGCTGAGCAGTTAGTGAGCTTGGGTCGGATGACACGAGCCGGAACATCATCGAGATCATCTTCCAGTCGAGCTGGCTCAAGAAGCAGAGCCCCGTGTGCCAGGTGGAGCGCATCCTCAAGGTGCACAACACGGCCCGCACGCTGGCCCGCTTCGAGGAGTACCGCGACGCCGTCAAGGCCAAGGCCGCCAGGGCCCAGCAGCAGCAGGCCAACACCAGCACCAAGCACCCGCGCTGCTCCGCCGACGGCAACGAGCTGCTCCGCTTCCACTGCGCCACCCTGGCCTGCGCGCTGGGCCTCGACGGCGCCACGCACCTGTGCGACGCCGCCGCCACCGGCTGCGGCGCCTGCGCCATCATCCGCGACGGCTTCAGGAACGACGGCGGCGTGCGGACCATGGCGACGAGCGGCCGCGCGCACGACGACGCCGACGCTGATCAGGGCCTGGAGGAGCGGCGGAGGAGGGCGATGCTGGTGTGCCGGGTGATCGCGGGGCGGGTGAAGCGGCGGCCGACAACGACAATAACTAAGGAGGGCGAAGCGGCAGATGAGCATGACGGTGATGAGTCGTCGGAGGAGGAGTTCGAGTCGGTGGCGGGGTCGGCGGGGCTCTACTCCAACCTGGAGGAGCTGCAGGTCTTCAACCCCAGGGCCATCCTCCCATGCTTTGTTGTCGTCTACAACTGCAAGGCTCTTGCTTAATAATTAGGGGGGGGGGGGGGGGGGGGGATGGCATGCTTTGGAGCAGAGTATTCAGATTCACACCTGTGCGATGTTGGCAATGCCATTTGTACATAACCACCTTTCACCCTTTCTGCAACTACATTGGGATGAACATTGTTTTCACCATTACGGCCGGACTGCATTTCTGATGCCATATTGTTTGATTGAAGCCAAATATTGGATTTTGCATCTGATGCCAAAATACCTTTTTATTATTTCGCGCCAAACTTCATATGCATATTAGCACATTAAAATAATGTACGTGTTGCACCATTATATTTCTTCCCTACCACATTATATAGAAGCACATATCAGAGGCATGTAAGTTTGAGTTGAGCACCTGTCGACAAATAGTCCTGAGCCATGTTCCACAACATAACCTTCATCTTTTGTTCTGCTCTACTTAGTTTGTATTTTTTTTTTTGACACGAACTACGGCGAACCCCTTGGGGTCGGCCTGAACACGTGTATTTATATATATATATATATACTAGAACATAACGTAATTTGTTCTCATCTTTTGTTCCATAACATGTAGATACGCTTCGCGCACCGCATCATAAGTTGTATTTAATTTCTACGCCAACATGAGAATTAATGATACAATGCAAGGAATAATAAAATAAATGTTCTGAACAAAAAAAATCCAGAATAATGTTTTATTCCATTTTATGCAAGGCGTCACAGCCTTGCTCAATCATGAAGGTTGAAATATCCAATACTGCACTCCTTTGCAAAAGATCAGAATACCTCAGTCTACAGTCTAATGCAAGCACGAGAGATTGGTGATATTTTCAATTTACCTTTATCTGAACAGGCACTACAAGAACTTCTCTCTCTGCAGCAAGATGTCTAGCAAATCAGCTATGATGAAAGCTCTACAGACACATGGTCATTCATTTGGGGTAATAATCAGTATACTGCAAGTCGATTCTATAAATTGGCTTTCAAGCATCTGCAGGTGCCTAAAACCTTTAATTGGATATGGAAGTCGAAGTGCACACCAAGGCTTAAATTCTTTGCCTGGCTCATCCTTCTGGATAGATTGAACACTAGAGACATGCTTCAAAGGAGGAATTTCATGTCCAGCCTAACTCTTTTTGTGTACTCTGTAATGATCAAGTTTTAGAGGATGTCAACCATCTCTTCTTTGACTGTCCCTTCTCCACAATCTGCTGGCAGAAACTTGGATTTTCATGGGACAACAGCCTGGACATACATAAGAGGCTAGAACAGTGCAGCATTGCCATGGGCTTGCCATACCTCATTGAAATCTTTATCATTGCAGCTTGGGAGCTTTGGAATCTCAGAAATGACAAGATCTTTGAGGGAAAGGTGGTTAACATCCAGCTATGGACTGTGAAGTTCAAAGCACAAGTAATTTTACAATTACATAGAGTTAATGAGATTTACAGATCAACAGTTTTAGATTGGCTTGACACAGTTTTGTAATTATTCTCCTCCCTCCACCCCTCTTCCCCACTCCCCTCCCCCTGCTTTGCTTTGTAAGAATCTCTGTCTCATTGTTGTAACTGTCTTCTCTTTTGCTTTAATATATAGGGTTAGTTGGATCCATGCCACTCTAATTTTTTGAAATTGGATCTCATGTTGAAAATCATGCCATTGAGTGATATGATTTTCAACATGACACTTAAATTCACGGAGTTGTGGTGGCATGAATCGAATTTTCCCTAATATATATGCTGTGGGAAACTCCCCCACAGTTTCAGTAAAAAAAAAATTATGAAGGTTGAAATTACTGGGCTATTTTATTGTACCAAACTAATGCAAGTCTTGGCTGGTTTGTAAACCTTAGCGTAGATAAAAGTACTTTAAACCCAAAAAGGCTGCAGGTACCTTACCTTTCCTCCTTGATGGCCAGTCCCAAATCTCAGGTCACCAACGTCCAGACTGGTGGTTGTTCTGGCCAGTCCCAAACCGACTGCTGGGAGGAGCACTCGCGGGCGAGCAGCATGTTGTGGGCTGGGAATTCGCCATCGTATTAATAATTTTACTTAAGAAGTCTCTGGAACTCTGAAGATGCCATGCAACCAAACAGAAATGATTGCGCTTTTTGCACAAAGAACCCTAACTCTTGGCGTATTTGGCTTTCAAACCCCTATGTGCTGCTCTCGGCTGGGCGAAGTAGAGTCAACCGTCAAAGTGCGTGTAGTGTGTCTCCTCCTCGTCTACCGCCGCATCCCCACCCCCACCGTTCGCTGCTCCGGCGCCGGCGGGCCAAGGCCAACATGGGGAACATGACCCGCTCCGACTCACCCGTCTCCCGCCGCATCGTCCTCTCCTTCCTCGACTTCCTCAACTCCGGTCTGTACTCTGCTCGCCACGCACCATTATTCCCTTCTCCTCTCTAATCCGATTCCGCACCCGCCTCTTCTGATCGTTAGTCGGTTGCGGCGCCCGATCCCTTTATCCAATTCACACAGGTTCTGGCTTCGCTGTGGGAGCTTGGGAGGGGATCCGGTCCTCCTCTGCTCCTGCGTTCCACCAAACTCAATTAAAAATTTTCTTATAAAAAAACTCAATTAAAAATTTACCTTTTTGGATCTTGATGTGGCCTCCATTTTCGGATAATTGATCGAAACCCTTACTCTCCGGCGATCAGGCGAAATCCACCTTCTAATCTAGGGTTAGAGATTCTTCTAGTTGTAATTTAGGTTCCAATTTGGAGGTGGAGGAAATATATAATGCTAGGCATATTGGACAGGCGGATGCATTTAAAACGACATGAAATTTGGTTCTAGATTAGTGTGGAAGTGGCATATATTTGCGACATACAGCCAGTTATAAACTCTTAACATAAACAAGAGGAAGACGAAAATGGCAGCTTTCTCCTTTTAGCAGTGACAAAACACATGGTTGGTTTGGGTTTCATTCATTTGAGATTCTCGCTATTCATTTTTCTGACAATAAAACCATGTTTGCAATGCAGTTGAATTAGCTCCTGGGGCTGATCCTGAAGCTCTCGAAGTTGCTAGGGAATGCCTGGAATCCATTTTTGGTGTCGACTCATCAGCCGCTGGCAAGGGGATAGAACCAGGACTGTTACTTGAACTGTTTACTTCTCTTGAAGCTGATGGAAGACATAAGCCAAGACCTGGATTGGTACCACAATCAGTATCAAACAAGCCATCACAAAGCGCGAGTACATCTAATATTGAGGAAGACTCTAATAACTGTACAACATCAAATGTATGCCCTCCCTCTCTCTCTCTCTCTGTGTGTGTGTGTGTGTGTGTGTGTGTGTGTGTGTAACACCACATTTGTCACATGAATACTGTTTCTATTTAACAACCATCCTTTCCACAATGTCCAAATTTGAAACACATGTTTTTTCATATTTTCCATTTATTGACAATATTGTTGCACATTGAATTTGATGTGCATGTTAGTCACAACTCCTTATATATCATATGCTGATAGATAGATACAGTTTCATTACTCTTCCCTGATACCATTATTTAGTTATATTACTGTCTCATATGGTCTCTCGCTTATCCTGATCAGAGTGACAGCCAGGTGGAGGATACCTTTGACCTAGGTATGACTATAATATAAACTATATTCAGATATAGTTGCAAATATCATGCCTATCTTTTTATTTGTAAAATACTCCTTGTGTATCTTGATTTTATTTTCAAGGATTTTGTGTTATCACCAGAAGATCTCCCATTAAAGTTACTCTCTTCTCGTGATCCTTTGTTGAGTTTTGGTCAGATCATTCAGGAGATGAACTATTTGCAAAAGTTTATGCCGCACTTGATGAAATCAATTTCTTTAAGACATCTCCTGCGGGAGCTGAAGATCCTGGCCAACTTTCAAAAGCAACGCAATACTTCAATGAAGCTGTACTAGTAAGATGAACTATCTTCTTGCTTGGATAACCATTACTTGGACTGTACCTATTTCTCCTTTTCTAGTCTTGATTGTTCTTGGCATATTTTTATGACTAATTATGGACCAATGGTTTGTTTCTATTTAGTCAATGCAAAAGTCAGGAAGGAAAAAGGCAAGCTTAGTAGACCTTGCAGAGTCCTTCAAATCAAGAGGTATGTGGCCATTAGTTTGTACATAAATGTGCAACTTCCAACTTGGCAATCTTCATTATATTTTAATATGCAAATGTAAAAGTTAATGACATTACAGTTCCGACCTTCTGTACGCATCAAGAAATGAATGTAACTGTGCTGGGTTTCGTTAACTGACTCCTTACTATTCATTCATTCATTTATCAGGTAATGAATTCATGAGATCAAACCAACACCTTAAAGCAGTAGAACTGTACACCTGTGCCATTGCATTGAGCAGGAAACATGCTATTTACTACTGTAACAGGTACGAAACAATTTAAGAGCTTCTGATGACTGTGAACATGTGGGGTGCAAGTTGGTATGGTTGTTCGTTTTGTCTTTCATGGTGAGATGTTGAAGTGATACAACAGAAAAAGCTGAGATTGGAATTTTTCTCCAGTTTCATGTGCTATAGTGTAATATAGGATGTAATCTTGAGATGTCTTTCTTAACTCCTAAGCGATTAATGTCAGTTTAATACTTAACTCCCTTAACTAGTATAGATGAATATTTCTTGTTGCTTCAAAATTCTTGCATTCCTCTTCCTAAATCATACTTTATGGTGTTGTAATGTAGGGAGTCTCAGTCCCTTGTACCTATTCTTAGTTTGCTTTGGAAACTCAATATTTGATGTGATAGAATGCCTAGAAAAAAAAACCAAACCCTACTAACCTAGTATGATCTAGGGAGCTACTATAAATGAGAAGATATAGACAACCTAATTCGATTTGGAGAGGACTCAAACCTGGGTAGAGGCGTGGAGGTGTACACCCACACTTTCTAAAGTAGGCTCGGTTCCTGAATAGACATATTTGAGAGAGAATGAGTTGGTCAGAAGCCCTTTGGGAACTTGTCTGTTAGAATATATGTGCTTATGTGCTGTATGTGCGTGATGGGCCTGGCGTCCAGGTCCATGGCCGGCTCCTTGCCGTGCCTAGATGATTAGGTTAGGGCCCTGATTGGTTCTGATTCTATAAACCTATCTCAGGGCTGCCTATATATATGCACATGTGTTGTATACCCCTAATCGATCTATTATTCCACGCAATCACAATTGCTCTCATGGTATCACGAGTCTAGGTTCAACCCTAGTTCTTCCGCACCCTAGGCACGCCGCTCGTGTCGCCTCTCCTGCGCGCGATCCACCGCTGCGCATCCTCTAGCGCACGCCGCCTGCGCCCTCTTCCCTGCGCGTGATCCTTCGCTGCGCACCCGCCGCCGCTCTTCTTCCGTCTCCCTGCGTGATGACCGGATCAACCGACGCTGCCGCTGACGCCAAGAGCGCGGAAGAAGAACGCGCTGCGCGCCGGCTGCGCGCGAGGCGCCCTTGCGCGCGCGGCCACAGCTGAGGCGGAGGCCGCCGCCGCCGGCTGTGAATGGGACGCCGCTGCAGTGTGTCCGTGCCGCTCTGGCCCGCGCTGCCGAGGAGCGCAAGGGCGCGCCCCCTGCCTCCGATGAGGAACGGGACGCCGATGACAGCTCTGCCCTCTCCGAGCCCCCTGCTGACGTCAACGCCGCCTTGCTGTTTCATGAGGCCGGCGCCGTCCTCAACCTGCATGCGCATGATGGGCCTGGCGTCCAGGCCCATGGCCGGCTCCTTGCCGTGCCTAGATGATTAGGTTAGGCCCCTGATTGGTTGTGATTCTATAAACCTATCTCAGGGCTGCCTATATATATGTACATGTGTTGTATACCCTAATCAATCTATTATTCCACGCAATCACAAGTGCTCTCATTGTCAACTGAAGGGATCTTCAACATTTTTGTCTTCATGTATTAACCTTGATAGTTAATTCATATTTCATAATGTCAATTTTTTGCTTCTGCCTTTATGTAACATGAAAACGTACATGAAATCCCAGGGCTGCTGCCTATACCCGTCTTAATATGAACAATGAAGCTATTGTGGATTGCCTAAAGTCGATTGAAATCAACCCCAACTACAGCAAAGCATATAGCCGACTTGGATCTGCTTATTTTGCTCTAGGGAATTATCAAGATGCATTAAACAAGGGATACTTGAAAGGTGTGCTTGTTAACCTTTTCCGCAGTGCACGGACAAGTTTTTCTGACAGGACCCCCTTTTATTTGAACTGTGGACCTAGAAGTTAAGACTTTTTTCTTCACTTTCAGCTTATATTGACATACAACCTAAAAACAATTTTCTTCCTTTCTCTTTTGTATTCCTTGACATTTGGGCATCTGTACTTTTAAGAAATCCAATTAAACAAACATTAACTCTGGGCCTCTTGAGTCCTTACCAAATTCTACAACCAAATCCATACCATGCTTTCTTAGGGTGGCATGCAGTGGCTGTTTAAACTACCAAAGTCTGATGCATCAAATTTATTCCCACGATTCTTATACTCAGTCATATGATCAAAATTTTCCATTTGTAAGCCCCGCATGTTTCTGCAGTGCACTATAGAGTGATGTTACCCAATAATATGGGAGTTTATGGTGCAGCCTTGTATAATTTTCGTCTACTTTAATGAAATAGCACAGCTTTTCTGCATATTTGAGAAAAAACGTATGAGCGTATAGTTTATCTACTTTGCTCTTGCAGCCGCTGAGCTTGATCCTAGTAATGAAAATGTCCAGCAGAATATTGAGGTAATGATTTTATGTTCTTAATTTATTTTCATATGGAAGATGTGTATGCAAACTAATCAGTGTTTTTTTTTGTTCTTCACTTTGCTCTCTGGCCCCGAAACTTAGGTCACCAAAAAGAAATTGGCCGAACAACAAGTCCCACCAGAAGAGCAGGTACTGTCACTATAAAGTTCCTATGCCATTCAGATAGTCTGAGATATGTTGTATGAATAAACACTATTGTTTTCTAAAAAACAAAATGTTATGCTTGTTAAAGGTTCCTAGTTGAGATGTCTACTGAAGATTCTGTTTTTTTACTAAGTGGTGCATTTTTACAAATTGACAATTAGTCATCTTGTTTATAGAATACGCACGCACGTCAAGCTCAAGGATCACACCCAATGTTTACAAGTAATGGTATTCCTTTTAATCTGTTTCCACCCGGTAGTTCTGCAAATCCTGAATTCTTCGCCAACTTCATCAATCGTGGATCTGATCTTGGTCAACCACCATCTGGACAATCGATGAGTCTAAATCTGAATGACATTTTTTGTCAAGCAAATGTCAATGCTAGCGGGCAAGGATCGAGTCAATCAGGGAATTCAAATACTCCACCTGCTTTCCCAACCGGTGCTGCAGTTCCTCCTTTTGCCTTCTCAGGATCAGGTAATGAAGGAAATCGTGCACACCAAGCTTCTAGTGGACATGAAAGGGAACATGGTGAACCAGGCATACATAGGGATGGTGGCATCCATATAAACTTGACAGGACCTGAGCAGGCTGCAGAGGCTTTGAGAACTGTGATGCAGATGTTTGGGCCACAGATGGGTCCACATGAAGGCACACCTAGAGGTTTGTTAATAATCCATTTCATTTTATTGGTTGGTTTTTTCAAGGTCTTCCAGCACATGCTTGGAACAGAACAGGGCGTGTTTTTCTTCAAGTTGTGTTTGAATGGTACTCATAAATATACCATTTATTTTACTGAGCATTAACAAAGTGAAGCTGGGTTTACCATTATGTAGAGTGCCATCTTAGATCAGTTTTGAACAATTGAAAGGGTCAAATACACCAATTATTTTACTGAGGCATGCTTATTGTACAGGACCAGATTAAGATGTGGGAAGCAGGAAATGCGTAAATGTGGCTTATTGTATACAGAAGTCTTAAGGTGGCATGTTATTTTGTCCTTCCACCCTGAGAAGCATGGAAATTCTTGGGCGCCTTTTCGCCGAACTTAGTATTTCCTGGCCATCTCAGCGTTGATGAATCATTAACTATGCTGAGTTCAAAAACTTGTTGGCTGGCAGTTGCTACTTTATGAAATATTTGTAAGTTTATTATGTAGGTTGGTAGTGAAAAACTTGTGGGTGGGATGAAGTGTATAACCATAGTCATTTTATGAAGATGATGGAATCGGCAAATGCTTGTCAGGTTGGTGATGGCCTCCGTTGCATTGCTAGTGAATGTGAATCCTTTCTTGGCTGCTTTGGTACCAGAAAGGAGAGGAGTAAAAGCTGTGGCTGGGAGTCTCCAATCTGTGCGGATGCCATCTTTGGAATGGGGTGTATCCTTTCCCTTTTGAGGTTGCGATTTTATGCTTCCGTTTGGACCACTGCACATGATTGATCAAACAGAGTAGGGTAGCTTGAACTCACTTGACTTTCCCTTCACCAAAAAGAGAAAACTCACTTTGCTTTACTTTTTCTTTATTCGCTATGTTTGGCTAGCTATGGCGGGTAGCTGGTGTTGATTTGTTGTAAAAAAAATATTGCTGACTGACTGGCTTATGGCTGGTGGTTGATGTTGATTAAGTCCGAGAGAAAAATACAGAGCTAAGTGAATGGATGGGTAGATTTTAGTGTGTCTTTGGGCCGTCTAAAAGCAGGGAGAAGAGCCCAGAAAACAGACCCATGGTTTCAGTGGCACTGATCGTTGCAATGCTTGAAGGGCTAAATTTGCTAAATATTTTTGTATATAAGACGAAGGGCTAAATATTTACTCCCTCCCTAAAAAGATCATGGAATCTTTATTGAAGCAGTATCACTCGAATTACGTTCATTCATTTGGCTGTGGCTGATAGCTGATGTTGATTTATTATGAGAGAAATATTTGTGGCTGGTGCTGATTTGGTGTGAAGAAAAACACTGCTGGCTGATTAGCTGACAAGCCAAGCGAATATTATTACATTTATTTATATATAGGAGTAGCATTCAAACATCCCCTGGTATGAAAAGAAGCTGGCTAGGTGTGCGTGCAGTGCAGCGGGGAGACTGAAAATCGCAAGAACAAAATTACTACAAACTACTTTTCAAAAAATTACTACAAACTGAGCTCACCAAATTATCTATTTATCCATCCATCCATCCCTCCTTTAGGGCAGGCTAGGCTAGGAGGGGCTCGCATAGCAACGAGCTAGGAGCAGTGGTCTCCTGTCCTCTTCCTTATCGTTGGGTTGGTGTGGCTGCCTTGCCCTGTCGGCCCCCCTCCCCTCCCCCTCCCTTCCCCAGCAAAAGCAAACCCTCGTCGCTTCCATCCCGCATCTCGCCGCCGCCGGCTGCTGGCACCTCGAACGATCGCGCTCACCTCCCTCGGATCTGCGCCTCGCCGGACTCGGCTCCCAACGAACGTCACTGAACGGACGGACGCCGGATTCGCCTGCTCGATCGCGCCGCCGCCACCGCCGGATTTGACAACGCCAGACACACGACTCTCCGGCCTAGGGCCCCTTCCCTCCCATGCAGCCGAGGTCGCGCATTCGTGGCCGCGACCCACCCTCAGCCTCAGGGGGAGGAGCGGGAGGAGGACGCTACCGCCGCCGCTCACCGCCGCCGCCCCACCAGCGCCGCCCTCCCCAGCCGCAGAGGCGCAGCCCCGAGCGGCCCCTACCGCCGCGGCGCTACGACGACAATCCCCTCCCCGACATCGCCGACCGGCGTTCGCGCGCCGACATCCTGCTCGAGGCCGGCCGCCTCGCCGCGCACTACTTGGTCGAACAAGGCGTCCTCCCCGTGCACGTCCTCCGGGCCAGGGAAGACCCCAATCACAAGCCCGCCCCACGCCACGAGCCACCCGACCCCTCTCCCGCCACCTACGGGAGGAAGCTAGACGAACCGAGATCGCGGCGGAACGCTGGGGACTGGGGCCGCGCAAGGGAGGATCACGACACCCAACCCCGGAGGTCCAACTGGGACAGGAGGACCCAAAGCTTTGACGCCAGGCGTAAGTACAACGACGCCGGCGATGTCGACCGGGCTGGCCGCCGGACGCGCGAGTACCAGGAGCCCAAGAGACCCCCAATGTCGAGGTCCTACTCACATAACGATCGCCGCCCTTCCGCGGATAGCAGAGTGGATCCAAGGAGGAGCAGAAGCAGGAGCAGGAGCAGGAGTCGAAGCAGGACCAGGAGCTACCACGCTGGCAGCAGGAGAGATTCAGACTGCCGACCAGGCAATCGCACCAAGGTGCCAGACTCTGGCATTATTCCTGCTGCTGATGGTGATGTTGACGAAATGACAAGGCAGCAGAGGCTACCTAGTTCAGCAGTTGTGGTTGAAGAGGCGGATGGCAGAGCCAATCAGGCAATGGCTGCTATGGAAGGCGGGGAGATGGAGTCGGAGACTATCCCACTAGAACTAGAACCTACTCAAGACATTTCTGAAGACGAGGAGGGTGAGTTTGCTCAAGACATTTCTCAAGACGAGGATGGTGAGTTTGCAGCTGCTCCCTTGAATGATGAATGTGGTGTTGGAATGGATGTCACCCAGCCTCAACTGTCTGATGCTGATGTTCATCTTCATCCACCGGAATCTGTTGAACAACTGGTGTGTAGCCAGTCCCAGCTCAGCAATGTTGCAGTGGAAATGGAAGCTGCAAGTGCACCCATCGATGCATGTTTGATAGAACCGCTGGTTGAGGACAATGGCTGTTCTGAAGTAAGGGATGAAATGGAGGCTCCGCCTCCACAGAGTGAAGTTGAGACTAGTGTTGGTGATCTTAACAGGGATGAACAAGAGCTGCCAGCTTGGTACAGAATTTTTGACCTAAGCATTGTAGAAGCTCCAGATGGCTGTGAAGTTACTGAGATTCCTGGTGATCCTCCCACAGATCATGTTTCTGAACCTGCGCCTTATTTAGCTGGTCAAATACACCAGCAACCTAACAATTATGCTTCACAAATCCAAGGTGAAGATGAGCATGCTGGGGAAAATTGCGTATCTGGCGATGGGCATGGTTTCAACAAGTATGATCTGAACAATGAGGCTAATGAACACGCACAGGATGACACTTCAGAAATTCAAGGTCAGGATGAGCATGCGGGGGATAATCATCCATTGAAGGATGGACATGATTTGAATAGGTATGATCTGAACAATGAGGTTGTTGAAGATGCACAGAATAATTACCTGTTGGACAATGAGAAATCACTCCTAAATCATGGCATGAGTGCACGCGATACGGATAGATTCCACCTGAGCAATGGGCAATTGCTTCTGAATCAAAATGAAGATGAGCAGGAATGTGATGACCACCGGATGGAGAACCACCCCGTGAGTGGTGATCAGCTCCTGCTAAGTCATGGTGCAGACGGACATCATGTCAGTGATCACCAAATGGAATCAAAGGTCATGCTTTTACCTACAGGTATGCGTGATTTGCATGGCTATGATCTGAACAGTGAGCAAATGCTTCTACATGATGGTGTAGAGAAACATGCACTTGATAGTTGCCATTTGACGGATGGGCAAATGTTTTTCGATCAATCAGCAGATGGACAGGCTAGAGTACACAACATGGGTAATGGCCGAACAATTCCTGTAATTAATCTGGAAGATGACTATGAAGACCAGTCTCATACTAGGGGGTTTCTCTAATCCAAGTAAGCCTTTTTAGATATTTATTTCTATTGTAGCCTGTTGGGTGGGGGAGTAAAGTAAATCCTCCGTGTTTGAACATTTAACTGTACAGAAGTGACTATCTTGCATAGACACATCAACAGCAAAGTTTTCCTGACAACCCTCGGACTTCGTTGGACTGAGCAGCAACCTTTATGGTCCTTAAGGGAGGGATGCCTTTAAGTTGCTACATATGTATTTTGTGCTATCCTGACATTAATTTGTTTGGCACTCGTAGTAGTAGCAGCAGCAGAAGGCTGAGATGTTTTGCTCTTCGTAAGGTTTAGTAGAATTTTCATGCCTTTCAATTACAACTCCTGGGCTTATGCTGTTCACACATGATGCATGGCATGTTGCAGTGAACCCTAGCTTGGACACTTTAACGATGAAAAGTGTCAGCTATGTCTTGAAACTGGTTTCTTTCCATTACTGGCCTTCCATTGTTACTGATAAACATGTTTGCTTTGTGCTATGGTGACAGCATACTATATTATTCTATATTAAGCATGCCCTGAATTAATACACAAAATTGAATGCTTTTCACGTGTTCAGCTGCCTTTTCTGCTCATACTGTAACCATTTCAATATATTTGCATGAATAAAAAACCATAGTAGGTTGTTTAGGGCAAGAAAAACCATTGTAGCTATGACCATTAAAACCACAGTGGTGGGTTTCTTCTAAGTTGTTGATCCATGTGCTGTGCATGCGCAACGAGTAGTTTGTGAGATGATGCAAGCCGTGTTCTTGTGCAGTTTGTCAGACAAGGCAGGGTGTGTTCTTGTGTATTTCTGCTGTCGTGTGACTGTTGCAAATAACAATATGTCGTTCATTTTCGTCACTCGGCTGATTTATATTGTGAACTAGTTCTTTTTTTTTTCGTGAGTGTGAACTTGACAACTTTACTTTGCGCTGACTGTTGTGGACTTGTGGGGGCTTTTAGCTAGAGGAAGTGCATTCCTTTTCTTGTGTGACTACTATCAGAGTATCAGCACTTAACTTTACCTTTTGTTTGTTGTGTGTTTTTCCCCAGAAGGCAGGATGTATGAATGCCTGGAACCTGCCATCCTCGGAGGTCGGGGAATCCCATGTTTGTGCAGTGGGCCCCTAGATTCTGAACCAGCTCAACGGTATCCTGGACGATGGGCAAGCGAATTTGGTGAAGCTGGTTGGGTGTCGGTCATAGTTGTGTAAGCAAGCTGTGTGAGGCGGTAGTCCTTCCTTTTTAGATTCTTCTTCCAAGCAACTAGAGGTACTCTTATTAGTTTGTACGCTGTGATTTTCTTTGCTGGTATTAGTGTAGATGATGAGGCCTGGCCGGCATAGCCAGTAGGCGTAGCTGATGCAGGCGTAGCTGATCGAATACTAGCTAGCTAGGTGACATGGCACATAATGTTGACTAGCATGCTGTATGCGAGGCATGGCCAAACACAGGCAGGCTCATTCATTTAGTTCTTTGGCATATGGCTTGACATCTGCAAAGTTGAGAGATGCATGGGATTCTTCAGACTGGTGGTGGTGGTGGCGAACATGCATGCGCTGCTGAGGTGATTGATTGATGGTCATCCATGGCTACATTCCATGAGCAACTGTAGGATGGAGAGCAAGTGCAAGCAAGGCAGTGTGTGCGTGTGTGTGTGTTTGTGTGTCGCTGGCAGCAGGGCCCGGCCAACGACGAATGTGCCGGATCGGCTGGCTGGCCCAACACCATGCTTGGACTTGGACAGCCCATGTGGGTGCATGTTGCTTGTTCACCTGCAAGGCCGGACATGACGTCCACCCTACGATCCAATCCAAATTAATTAGCTAGATTGCGTTTTCCTTTCCTTTTTCAGCTAAATTGATACGCATTGCATTGTTGTCGACATGAATGCTGCAGCCATCCACCAATTAACACAATCTTAATGCTTCATTACGGACATACTCCTGTTTTTATTTACATATCATGTTAGGGTTGTCCTAAGTAAACTTGACCAACTTTGATCAAATTTATATTAAAAATAATAAAATTTACAATACCAAAATTGTTCATTGAATCCAGTCCACTATGAAATATATATTGTTGGTGCATAGGTTGGGCAGTATAGTTATTATTATATTTTTCTATTATAAATTTAGTCAAAGTTAGATAAATTTGATTTACTAGAACGGTGTGTAAAGAAAAACGGAGGGAGTATATCCCACCTGGATTGGATGATCGGATCATGCATTAGGATCGGGTTTTTTTTTTCTTTTCTTAAAAAAACTGAAGTATTGATGAGTATTCGTCCATCCGTCCATCGATCAATCAATCAATCGGTGTGAGATGCAATGAAATGTTGGTAGCTGCTAGCTAGCTGGTCCTTTTCTCCGTCAAACTTGGACCATCCATCATCCAGTGCATGAGATCGACCCACCGCTAGCTTTGCTTCCATCTCGCTCCATTATTCAATTATTATTAGCATCATTCATCCTCCTCTGTTTATTTTAATAATTATAGCATATATATATTATAATTATTAAAAAACAGAGGAATTGCTTGCCCTAAGAAGATTAATAATTTTTAAACATTACTGAATTTCTTGTCATACATTCCTCTAAATATAAACAGGTCATCGTCTGAATAAAAGAATTGTAAATCCCAGATGAAAAGTTTCAAGCCTGGCGGTTAGAATTGGGGAATTGGCAGCCGGATCGGATCGCCGGCTGCGTGCTGCCAATAACCCTTTTACCCTTTTGAGACAGACGACACCACACGTACGACAGAGAGCTGAGAGCAGTGAGCAGCGGGCAGGCAGAGGCAGGCAGGCAGGCAGCCGACCCTCTCTCTCTCTCTCTCTCTCTCTCTCTCTCTCTCTCTCTCTTCTCTGATTGTAAAGTGAGCCAGTGGGTGAAGAAGCTTCCTTTCTTCCTCTCCTCTCCAATTCTCCGATCCAGCGTAGGAAAGAAAGATAAAGCAGTGCAGCAAGCATGAACAAGCCGCCGGCGTACGGCCATGGCCAGGGCGACAGCCCATACTGCTGCTTCCACCCCAGGGAGCTCGTCGTCGGCGTCTGCGCCCACTGCCTCAAGGACCGCCTCCTCCTCCTCCTCGCCACCACCACCAACAACGCCGCTGCCGACGCCACCCTCCGCCGCCGCAGGACCACCAGCAGCATCTTGGCGCTCGGCTCCTCCTTCCTCCAGCGCCTCGACTCCCGACACCACCGGGCCGACGCTGCAGCCGACGACTCCGACGGCGCCGCAAGCCCCGATGGTATGTACGCCCACCGCCGCCGCCGCCATCCCAAGTTACTATTAGTAATTGTTGTTTGGCACTGCGTAGATTCTTTCATCTCCATCAAGTTCGAGGACAACGGCAAGGCGACGTGGGACAGCCGCCACAAGGCCGCCGCCAGTACTAAATCTAATCCCCCAGCGCCGGTGAGGGCGGTGGTGGTGGAGCACGTCGCCAAGCGGGGCGGCGTCACCAGGTGGCGCAAGCAGGTGGTGGGGCGGCTGCTGCAGCTGGCGCGCTGGAAGAGGTCGGCGGCGGTCGGGCTGGACGGCAAGAAGGCGGCGGGGGATCAGCGGAGGGGCAGAGGCTGGATCCGGAGCCTCACGCGGAGGCGAGCCGCCGGCGACCGGGCGTGGTCGTGAGTGATCGCTGGCTCTGATGCATGTCTGTCTGCTCGATCATCTGCAACTGCAAGCGCGGGGCTTTAATTTTGACGTGTGCAAGTGAGTGCTTAATTTCTTTTAATTAGGATACTTGTTGTTTGTGCATAATGTAATATATATAGACGTACATGTGGTGGGTCAAATATAGCTAAACAACAAGGAAATTAAAAAGAACAAGTAATTAGCTAGCTAGCTAGCTCTCGAGGATCGGACTTTGCTATTACTATTAGCAGCTTGTTGTTCATGAGATCTAGTAGTGCTTGATCAATATATATATTAATTATATATGTGTTTCTCTGAATGTTCATGAGATCTAGTAGTGCCTGATGAATATATTAATTATGTGTTTCTCTGAATTTATCTCCTGTAAAAGTAGCTAGCTAGCTAGGGTGCTCGATCGTCAAGTACGCACTGAATTAGTATTCATATACAACAGTAGTATGGCCTGCTAGCTTGGCTGGTATAAAAGGGTAAATGCGATCGTCGGAGTGATCTGCATGCTAGCTCGCTGTTGGTGGATCGGATGTCTGTTTGCTCTGCTCCATCCATGCATGTGGCTGATCAGATCGACAAGAGTCTCATCTTTGGACAATTCAACAATGATGATGGTTGATGGATCGGATGTCGCTACCTTTTCTTCCATTCCAATCCAATTAATTAATGAGGAAAGAAAAACAGGGACAGAATTTGCATTGCTAAAGGCAGGAGGTTTTGGGGGGATCTACTGTAGCTGCGCTAGTAGTAGTATGATCTCTCTTTTCAGGCAAATCTCAAAAGGAAAGTTAGAAAAAGACTACAGGCTTGCATTTTGACTGCCTTTTTCCCGTGAATGGTACGGTGCCACCATTGCATGCATGCAAGTAGCATTCAAAAATGAATCCATGAGAAAGCAAGACTTGAATTGACAGACAAGACAAACATCATATCATATTTTACGATTAAAGGTAAGGACGACCAATGATCCATACCAAAAAAACATACATTAGTTCCACAAGCGATCCCTTACACCACACAAGAGCAGACCAGACCACATTCTCTCCCAGAATCAACCAGTATTAGTCAAACAAACTACGCGAAAAAGAAACACCTCGAAATGGAACAGAGAATGCAATCCACAAACCACACTCTCTGCAACAAGTACCAAGGGTGTTCCACAAGCTTCTCTCTTCTCTAGCTATTTTTTTCCGACGAACTTCTCTAGCTAATATAACAACCAGCACAGAGTTAACTAGGTCGCCAGGGTTGAATGACCCAGCTTACTAATAAAGCTGCTCACTGATAAACTGCGGCATGCACCACAAAGCAGACACTCGGTTGGATCCTCCGGTACAAATGCAGATGCAGAGGGAGTCAGTCTCATCCAACCATCTTCTGATCTGCAAACAAAAGAATCGCAATTAACCAACAAATCAGTGACAACGACCTGATGCTGTCACAGTTCTGGTTGATCCATCAAAGTACATACATATATAGTTTTACTATATAATAATGATAGAATCAGAGTGACAAGCCAATAACTAAGGAAACTTTTTCAGCATTTCTCATTGCACTACTACAACCAGAGGTGTTGATAAGATGGTACCTTCAAGTACGCGCGTCTGCATATATATGGATTAGAAATCTTTTCCAACATCTTCATCAACCACACCATTAGTAGATCCATTCACTTCTTCGGAAGCACCATTGGTAGCAATTTGTGCAAAATGCGGTGTGATTGTGGCGCCAAAAAGTTGTATGCTCTTCGCTTCGACAGGAAGCTCAGGCGGAGGCGTGTTTACTGAGTTGTTGGGAGGAGAACCAACTTCAGGATCAAAAATCCCAGAAGAGCCACAGCTGATTACACTCGGTGGCATCTGAAGAAGGTCCCTGCTGGACAGGGGGAAGAATTGCTGAGTTGTCAGCATTCCTACGGTGGATGAAGAGGGTGGTGGTACATCAATAGGGCCGCTATGCCTAGCTCCCTGCATGCCAGCAGGAATTGGTGGCCCCAACAGTATAGCCATCGCACTGCTTTCCGGTCCGATCATCAGTGGGGCGGTCAAGGAGGAGCCATCTCCAGCGCACAAAGGTGGAATTGTGTCCGAAATCTTCAGTCTCTTGAGAAGAGGAGGGAATGAAACAAACTGGACTTGCCAAGTATTTACATACTTGTTCCTTGTCTTTGAGAATGGCGAGGAGTCATCCCAGTCAATCTACAGATGCGTGGAGTAGAATTTCCACAAAGTCAGGTGCAACAATGGGAAACAAAAACAAGAACATTAATGCTTCGCGGCAGGGGATTGGAGAAGCAAATAATTTTACTCGATCTACAGATGATATATAAGAAAAAAAAAAGTAGTGTATATACTTTTTTTTTGTCATTACCAGGCTAGGATCAAGCTAAAGCTGATTAACTGACTCTCATGCCTAACTAGAAGAATGAAATGTTTTCGGTGGCTTCAGTTTACTAACAGGTAGTACAGAGTAGAGTACATTATTACAGGACTAGAGAAACATGACAGAAAACAAAAAACAAAATAGAAAAGGGAGGATGCATATATCATTCAGAGATGAGAACTCCGAGACAAGAAACAAGACGATACAGAGGCTGTGTTTAGTTGTCCAAAAAATCCAAAATCTAAAAAAAGATTCCCTATCACATCAAATTTACAGTACATGCATGCATGGAGTACTAAATATAAATAAAATAAAAAACTAATTGTACAGTTTAGTTCTAATCTGCAAGACTAACGTTTTGAGCCTAATTAGTCAATGATTAGATAATAATTATCAAATACAAATGAAAGTACTACAGAGTGCTATATTTTGGCACTCCAAAATGGGAACTAAACACAGCCAGATACGAACAAGTCGAAGCAGAGAGAGGCAGCAGGCTGCCTAGTACGCATGAATGAATATGATACTCGTATATAATAATAACCGCAAGGCGAAGGCATCATTCGTTTTCGTTCATTCATCAGCATCCTCAGCATGGCATGGCAGTACAACTAGTAGATACGTAGGTGATGGAGGGACCTCTGCTGGAATGCAACAGACAGACAAACAGACGCACGCACCTCGAGCGGTCTCCAAATGTTGGGGTGGAGCGCCTTGACGGTGCCGTTTGCCCAGTCTGTGCGGCGCGCGTCCTCGGCCTCCATGACCTGCATGCGCACTTGCGTTCCTGGCTCCCAGCGGCTTCTGAGCGCGTCCTCCACCTCTTGGCGCGGCACGACGAACTCGGCTGCTCCCTGGCGCGGGAAGTAGGTGACGGTGAAGGGGCTTCCCTGGGCGGCGAGGCGCGCGGCGTCCATGACTTCCCCTGGCGGCACCCGCGCGCGCGCGTTGCGCGGCGCCGTGGTGGAGGTGGGGTCGACGACGGGGTACCGGGGTGCGCGGCGCAGGCCGACGAGGAGGTCGCCGTCGGGGCGGCGCATGAAGACGACGGTGTCCCCCGCGACGAGCAGCTTGGCGTTGACGAACTTGCTCCAGCCGGTGGTGAGCAGGTGGCGGCGCGGCGTGCCGCGGTAGATGTGGCGGAAGTGCCAGTGGTTGCCGTGGGCGTCCCGCATGAGGAGGTTCTGGACGGGCGGGTCGTCGTCCAAGTCGAGCATGGGGAAGATGTGGTCGGCGCAGTAGCGCGGGACGGAGAAGCCGCCGCCGTTGTTGGCGTCGCTCTGCGTGAGCTGCTTGGCGAAGTAGGCGATGTTGCCGTGGTTGTTGACGACGTTGTTGTGGTGGTGGTGGGGTCCTGGCTGGAGGGAGATTTGGGCGAACACCTCGTCGGTCCTGTCGTCGGCGCCGAGGGTGACGGCGGTGACGACGCAGGGGAAGAGGTGCGGCGTGGGGAGCGGCGCCGGGAGGTCGTCGGGGCACTGCTCGGCGTGGCCGTGGGGGAAGTAGTAGACCTGGGCGCCGACGGCGGGGAGGCGGGAGAGGGGGACGGCGCAGGCGAGCCAGACGTCGTGGTCGACGATGGGGTGGGGGAGGGGGGCGGCGGGGGGAGGCAGCGCCGGCGCCGCCGCCGCCGCCATTGTGGTGGAGATGGAGGGGGAGGGGGAATAGCCGATGCCGATCGAATACTCCTACTCCTACTCCTACTCCTTAGGATGGATGGAATGATGGATGGGAAGCGGCGGATCGGATTACTAACAGATCATCATCATCAGATATTCATTCAGATGGTCGCGTCGCCGTCCTTTTTTATATTTATATTTATTATGTTATTATACTCCTTCTTTAAATTCAACAAAACAAACAAAACCGAAAGAAAAAAAAATGCCAAACGGGATCTTCCCTCCTTTTCCCACGATCCTCCTGTCTTTTCTTTTTCCGTCCTTAAATCATGAATAAAAAAATAAATCATCCATCAAAAAACAAACAAACAACTGCTGCTGCTGTCTCTTTGCCTTATTTTCCGCAATTCTGTTGTTGTGCTGGCTTCCCATGCGCCGCCTTGAAAATCCATAAAACATGCAGGCCCCATCTCCCTGCCTACTACTCCCTCCGTTCCAAATTATAAGTCATTTTAAAAATTTTAGAGAGTCAATATTTTTCAAGTTTGACCAAATTTATACAATAAAGTAATAACATTTACGATATCAATTAAGTATCATTAGATTCTTTGTTAGTTATATTTTTATAGTATATCTATTTGATGTCATAAATATTTGTGTTTCTCTCTATAAATTTGGTTAAACTTTGAAATGATTTGACTCTCCAACGTTCCTGGAATGATTTATAATTTGGAACTCACTGGGCACACCTTGCAATTGTACCACGACACGACACTGCACTGTTGAAAATTATCTAAAGTTACAAACGCGCCGGGGGAGGCGCTCGCGCACCCAGGCCACGTCGGCCCAAAATCCCTGGGCCCTCCGATGGCTATCGTCCGCCTGGCTGGCTGAACTATTCCGGCGGCCCCCGCACCTGCCTGCCTGCCTGCGCGTCCCCGTCTTTCCGGCTTCCGCGTGGTGCGCCGCTGCTGCCGGCGCGGCGGCGCGTGCTTCTTGCGGCGGCCGCTGCCGACGATTTCTTTTCCCCCACCAAATCGCCCCAAAAGAACCATCCCTCCTCTGCCGAGGCACGTCGCCGCCGGATTAGCCATGTCTCGGCCCCGCCGCGTCCAGGAGCTGCGTCGGCCGCTATATTCCGCCACGATGCTGCGGCGTCGTCATCTCCCGAGCAGGTCCCGCTAGGGATTGACGATTCGGAGACCGACGACATGAGCCCTGGTAAGCAGCATCTACTTCTCCCTGCGCGCAGCGTCTGCATATGCCTGCCGGCCTGCTCCGCATCGGTCTCGGACTCTCGGGGACCTCTTCCTTGGTGAGGGGCTCCCCGAGCACCTCCTCCCTGTAGGACGCCTGGTACCTCGGCTCCATCCCGGCGAGGAACGGCTTCAAGCCCTTCTTGCCCGTCGGCGGCAGCACGAACGAGTCGAAGTCCGGGAGCTCCTTGCGGCTCTTGGGCAGCGGCTTCCTCCCCGTCCACGGGGACCTAGATCAGACATGCGTGTAACCTCAATTTCAGTTTCCATCAGAGCTCACCTAGATGTCTACTGCATGTCTGAATTGGTCAGTCAATTATCGATAATGCTTTCTTAAGCACTTGGCTTCATAGTAGAAATGATTTTGGTCTGTAGTTCATGTATGTTGTTGTGAAATGGTGGATCGAAGTTTGTCCCCAACCACTCAGCTCACTGTCAAACTGCAAGTCTGCAGGTTCGTGAACTCTGAAAATATCTTTGCTTAAACATGAATTGTTAGTTGGAATTTTGATTCAGGCAACCATTCAGTAATTTTTCTGTTATTATAAAACGGTTCGAGTAACATCTTCTCGTGGTCTGTGCTATTGCTATTTGCATTATTTGATCTCAGTTACCTTAACTTTAAATGGTCATGACGACCTGTTGAGGGAGCATCAAGGAGCAGTTTTTTACAAGTTTTGTTGGGGTCTTTTGCCCCTGATGTAGAATGGATTTGATACGCCCTTGGCTAAATCTGAACCTGTATGTCCGTGCATCTGTTTTTCGGCTAAAATGATCCTGTGTGCATGTGTGCCTGCAGAAAGGAGTTCCATTGCTGATTCAATAATACACTAAAGCGAGCACGTCACTGCCTCAAATTGATTTGATCCAACTTCCAGCAGCTTGGCCTTCACGTATAGGCGGTGCAGCTTCCAAGGGCGGCGGTGCAGCTTCTAGGGGTGGCGGCGCCAATCAAGCGGCAGCGGCGCTCACGTCCAGACCCCAGGGCATCCGAACAGGATCGATCACGGTGGAATCGAAAGAGACCCCGAATTGCATGACGCGGACCCAGTTTTAAATATAGCGATCACATTGGACCCAGTATTTTGGACTACCCATAAAATTGGGTGGTTTTCTATTTTTACAAAGGGGTATAATCTCCAAATTTAGCTAATAAAATATAAGAGCTTTTGGAGTTGGTTTTCATTTTCCCTTTGGGTGAACAGAAGCTGCTTGACTTGGTGGGGAGTGATCCGATGTGGTTGAGCATCAAGCAGTGACTTAATTTGGTGATTGATTGAATCAAGCAAAAAATACTAATATTTTAGCTCCTCCTATCATGTAAAAAACCAATAAATAATCACGGAGCATATTTTCATGCTTGGCATATGTGTTCAGTTAACATTCAGACGAATCAAGTGTTTTAAATTGGAACATAGCGAAAATAGCTGAAGATGATTACTCGATTTCTTTCATTCACCTGGTTACACAAATATAGTGATCCCATAAATAGGACACTGTTTCATAAATAGGACACTGTTTTCTTGCTACGTAATTTTACATCTATGTTATGATATGATTGATACTATCGATTTTCAGAATTTTGTTTGCCATTGTGCCGTACTGTAGCTATTTAGCTGGTGCATATACTTTCTCCGTCCGGTATCTCTGCTTAGCATATCACCACAAGACCAGGCAGCTCGTATAAAGACTCTTCTTTAGAATCTCAGGTTGGTTATCATGTTTTTTTTATACTATATGGCCTCATATTTATAGCTTATACATGCACTGAGTTCATACATTTGCTGAACAAAAGAAGTTTTCTGCAGCATCACTTGAACAAACTATTTTGATAACGCACTATACAACATATCAACAACCCGCGCGCATGGGCGCGCGCTAATCACTAGTATTCCAACCAACCACCCGCAACAAACAGAGATGCAGGCACCTGGAAGAAGAGGAAGGGACATTCACCCTTTGGCTGGCTCGATATATAGTTGTCATCCTCGTCGCACGGCGTGCCTAACCAGTAACAGTTGTCTGCGCTAGCTAAAAGATTTTGAATTCACTTACATGAGTATGTAGATCGACCTGGAAATTACAATGCTCATAAATCTTTTACAACCTAGCTAGAATATATATATATATATATATCGCATAGTTGTTGTCACACGACATGCCTAGTTTGGAATCTCCAGATCACGATGGCTACCTGCTGTATCTTTGTAAGCCGGGTATTGCAATTGCTACCTACCATTTTTGCTTCTATATTCCAGAAATACATATTTATACTAGGAAATATTTTCAGGGTGGAATAGGAAAAGTCGGTCGGTAGTAGAGAATAAATTTGCTAAATTTGGAATGCAAGTTTTCCCCTTTTTCTCCCTCTCTCAATCACCGGTATTCGCAGTTTCAATAACTAAGCCGAAAAGAGAGTTTGGCTCAGTTTATTTAGAAAGTTCAAGCCAAGCATCCAATTCAATTTTATTGTTGACAATTGAGATTACATAATAATAATTCGGACCTCTTGATATGCATGCATGCTTATCATCAAGTAGATATCTCGATCGACTTGTGAAATTTGACACTGGAAAGAAACAAATGCCGTAGCCGGCGGCCTGTAGGTGATCATGTCGTGCGCGCGCGAGCCGGCTGATTGTCATCATGATCAAGCAACTTGTCATCATCAACTCAAATGAAACACAAAACAATGCTAATAAATACGAGTATTATTATTTGCCTAGAATTACTAGACCATTAAGAAGCTAGCAGTGATTGTGGCATGGCATCCATATTTTGCATTGACAGGCGGCCCGGCTCTCAATTCAAAGCCAAGGAGGCGAGTAGCATTTCCAGATGCCGATCGAGCTTCAAGGGTAGGAAAGGATCAGAGCAGGGACCCAAGGTGTCGCCATTGGCCCAGGCGGGAGCTCAGGAGATGGAGCGGAGTGCTTCAAGTCGCTGACTGACATTTTTATTATAGTAATCTCTTCTCTTCAAGACGAAAGTTGGACGGAAACTCTAGCGGCTGCGCATCTTGCAGCAGTAGCATCAGGTACCACTTCTGCTAAGCCCAGCAGGCTGCTAGCTTGATTAATGATGTGCCCGGTCAATTTCTTTGCCACCAGAGTCCAGAGCGTTCAAACGAAACGTCCTGCATGTCATGTGTTTGATGAATTGCGCACAAGAAGCATCCACCATTGTTTTCACGGCTGTAGGTCATATTCAGGTTATTTAAGCTCTGATAATGTTATTACATCACTCTGTGTATCGATAGGAGTATGGCCGGTGACGAAGTACACGGCCAGGCAGCTTCAGGTCATGCGCTATGATCTCCCTATTTGAATGTCCCATGTATGAACAAGAATTTTCATTCTGATAGATAGATGTGCCAAATAAAATTGTTAGATGTTCCATCAAGCTAACCCACCATGCTCTATGGTCACCACCTGGAAACTGGCTGATAACAGGCGATGAACACATACAACAAAGCTCGATGAGCACATCAAAGGCAACAATTAGCTGCAGAAGAAAATATTGGGCTAATGCCATCTTGGCTTTTCAATTGGAAAGTTTATGGAAAATGTTTTTTTTGTCTAAAATCAATATAAATACTTCATGTTTCTGCTTATACATTTGATGCATTATTACAAGTTGTATAGAGGAGAATAGGTTTGTGATTAAACAATTTCTTCCACAGCTTCTCACAATATGATCTTCTCACAATTTCTTTTCCATTAACCTACAATGGAGTTGAGTTGATTATTTGTTTTTAATTTACCTTGCCATACTCACATTCAAATGGAAATTTCTGCTACACATTACTTTTCTGATCTATTTATGATGGAGAATCAGCATTTCCGCCATACAAAGAACATACATTGATAAAATCATATTGCCAATAATTAATCACGAATCTCCTACTAAAGGCCATGGCCAGCTGGCGCGGCAACGCTGCGCCCTAGGTTTTCTAGTAATTTCTAACAAGAGACGTGGCGTGCTGCAAAATAATAATACTAAAAAAACACAAGGTCCCACCGGGATTCGAACCCAGGTCGCCAGATTCAAAGTCTGGAGTGCTAACCACTACACCATGGAACCGGTTTGTTTAATTTTCCGAGCCGTAAAATATATATATATTAACAACCAGTTGTCAGTCAGCCACTACTAAACGTTCATATTTAGGAAAGTTTTATTTATATCTAGCACACTGCAAGTATGTGTATATATATGTATGTATACACTGCTGTGATGAACAAGCTAATTAAGGAGAGCACAATCGCCATATCATAAGGAGTACAGTAGAAAGTAATGGTCTGCCTCTGCGTCATCTTAATTTATACTATACATAGTTGTTGGATTATTGCTCTTCTGCAGGCATACTGTATGAGGCTGCTGCTTTACACGTACGGACGGTGCATTACATTTCTTTGGTCGATCGTGTCAGATGGCTGGCTTTCATTCTGGAAAGACAAGGAAAGGGGCGAGCGATGGCCTGACTTATCGATCCCCAACCCAAGGATGATAGACTGACAGTGAGTACCTCTCTTTCTCATCTCATCAGGGTAGTAAAGCACTAAAGAAAGAAAAGTTAGATGAGATGAAATCAATCCAAAAGCTTTGGGTTGGTCGTCTGCTAGCTGTATGCCTATCTGCCTGTGGCTACGGCTATACATGCTGATCGATGGGGTTTAAAAAAAAAAACTGTTCTAGGTGACTAGTACCACTAGTAGGATTAGCTTAGCTAGTTGAGAGCGAGAGAGCCCAATCTTCCATCAGAGTCAGTTGTTGAGTTTAGGTATTGGGCGATGTTGGAGCAAGGAAGAAAAGAATTGCAGTAGTGCAGCGTGTTGTGGGTCTGGATCAGACAGAAATTCAGAGCCACCAATCAGACCCCACCGGTGAGGCAGGCAAGAGAGGCTTGTCGTCCCTGTCGGAATCCTGGTTCGTGCGCGCATGTGGTAGCTGCTGTTGCCGCCTCTGGATCCATATGGGTGGTGGATGCCGGTTGATGATCGAGTTCTATTGCTCTGTCGGCTTGCTGATGCCTGCTGTTGCTTTGCGCGAGTGGGAGTGACATGGAATGGCCTGTAATGTACTGCCAGTAAGCATCGAATAAAAGCAGAACAACTAGTAAGTTGCTAGCCGACGCTGCAAAAGCCAATGCCGTCCGCGTCAGTTGCCTTGGCCATTTGCTTGCATTGCCAACGACGGATAATAACTGGTCTTCGAGCTAATAGCAATTTCCTGCCGGTGGTAGATAGCTACTAATTTCTTTCACAACCAGCCACTAGATGCTGAGGGTATCCTGAATCCTGATGGCCACATGGATCAGATCAGCTGGGAGCAGAGCAGGTAAGCAGTCTGTGTAAGCGAAAGCGACGTCACCGTTGATGCAGGGCAAGGGCAGCGCTGGGCTGCTGCCATCATGTCATAACCATTCTCCTTCTCTTGTCATACTAATCATCGCTTACTTTCTATCTATCTACCTATCTAATTGGAAGGAAGAAAGAAAGAGAAGAGGAAGAGTGCCTGGACATCCATTACAAGAGAGAAGGAGATGACCTAATATAACCCAAAGCCACCTGCTCCGACTCGGCTCCACCCCACACCCACATCCTCCATTCCCCTCCTCCTGTCGTCTCTGCTCTGCCTTCGTCGTATCATGGTATCTCCGCCCCATCTTCTTGCTTGCTATCTAGGTAGCTCCACCTCCATCCACCTCTTGAGTTCGTTATTCAGATAGTAGAAAATCAGTCAAAGAGGAGAATTGGCGGCCGGCGGTTCATCGTCATCATCAAGTCAACACACAGAGCAACAGAAGCAGATTGGGGAGCAGAATTGTTCTGTTGGGCTCCAGCCTCCAGATTGAGGAGCAGGCAGAAACAGCAAGAGATCGAGGAGACAAAGAAAGAAAGACTGAGATGGACAAGTACGAGCCGGTTCGGGAGATCGGGGCGGGCAACTTCGGTGTGGCGAAGCTGATGCGGAACAAGGAGACGCGGGAGCTGGTGGCCATGAAGTTCATCGAGCGAGGGAACAGGGTGGGTAATTACTAGTACTATTGCTTGCTTGCCTGATGAAAATGAAATTCCCTGCCCTGCCAATCTGCCATCACATCATATCATCTGGCATCTGCAGATCGACGAGAATGTTTTCCGCGAGATCGTCAACCACCGGTCCCTTCGTCACCCCAACATCATCCGCTTCAAGGAGGTTGTGCTGACGCCGACGCACCTCGCGATCGTGATGGAGTACGCGGCCGGCGGCGAGCTGTTCGAGCGCATCTGCGAGGCCGGGCGGTTCCACGAGGACGAGGCGCGCTACTTCTTCCAGCAGCTGGTGTGCGGGGTGAGCTACTGCCACGCCATGCAGATCTGCCACCGCGACCTCAAGCTGGAGAACACGCTGCTGGACGGCAGCCCGGCGCCGCGCCTCAAGATCTGCGACTTCGGCTACTCCAAGTCGTCGGTGCTGCACTCGCGCCCCAAGTCAACGGTCGGCACGCCGGCCTACATCGCGCCGGAGGTGCTGTCCCGCCGCGAGTACGACGGCAAGCACGCCGACGTCTGGTCCTGCGGCGTCACGCTCTACGTCATGCTCGTCGGCGCATACCCGTTCGAGGATCCAAAGGACCCAAAGAACTTCAGGAAGACGATCTCGGTCAGCAGTCTGCTTTGATTTCATTTTCTGGATGATTTGCTTAATTGCTGCTGCTGCATGATCTCGATCAGCAATAATCTGCTTGCTGCTGCAGAGGATCATGTCGGTGCAGTACAAGATCCCAGAGTACGTGCACGTCTCCCAGAACTGCCGACACCTGCTCTCCCGCATCTTCGTCGCAAACCCCTACAAGGTAGGCAGCAGCTAGCATGTCAAATTGACAATGCAATCAAATTAAAGAAGACAGATGAGATAACAAAGGCACAAACTTGACGCCAGAGGATCACCATGAGCGAGATCAAGAGCCACCCCTGGTTCCTCAAGAACCTGCCGCGGGAGCTCAAGGAGGAAGCGCAGGCCGCCTACTACAGCCGCCGGGGAGGAGACGCCGCCGGCGCAAGTGGCAGCAGCAACAATGCCAATGCCAATGGCAACGCCCCCGCCGCCACCTACTCGGCGCAGAGCGTCGAGGAGATCATGAGGATCGTGCAGGAGGCACAGACGGTGCCCAGGGGGGACAGGCCCGTCTCCGGCTACGGCTGGGGCGCCTCGGACGACGAGGAGGAGGCAGAGCAAGACGAGGAGGAACAAGACGACTACGACAGGACGGTGAAGCAGGTGCACGCCAGCGGGGAGTTCGACATGAGCAAGCTTCACATCTGAATCTGATGATGATTAGCGTGCATGCACTCCAAACCAAATCTGATGATTAGCATGCAGGCATTCTGTGTTCGTTCTAGTACTACCTACTAGTTACTTCTGCATACACCCTGCGGCGAACGCGCCATTAATTTTTGTTAGCGCTCTGATCTCTCCCTTCCTTTTGAGCCATCCATCTACTGCATCTACTTCCGTTATGTTCTGTAAGTTGCTAGTGTTACTGCTTCAACTTCAACTCACCACTTGATATGCATGTATGATTTTCATCTCTACCATCTGAAGAAACTGCAGTCAACAATGGGGCTGCACTTTCAATCTCCAACAGTTAGATTCGACCTTCCGGTCAACATATAATCGGAATGGCTTGCAACTTCATCACTGACCAGTAGCTGAAATTGAAGTTTGCACCAAAAAATAAACTATAATCGATTGTTGTCCTAAATAAAAAGCAAAACTCACAAGCTTTCCCAGCTTGCTTACACCATCTAACGCCTCAGAAGTCGGAACTTCATCATGTTCCGCACTCCCTAACAACAGAGCTACCCCCACAAGGACAAGGAAATAATTACATTAACAATGTGAGGATAAAATTCCAGGCGCGTACATGACCAACCCAAAGATGTAAACCATAGTCCATGCTCTTGCAAGCAGCAGCCCTCCCACCCGCAACACAGAAAACCTACAATATCCAACCATCCTCATCGCCACTGCTGAAGGACCCTATCATATCACTATCATCGTCCTCCCCTTCAGCATCACCCATAACATCCAACAAACCCCCTCCCCCATCAAGGTCACCATCATCAATGAACTCTGGATCATCTTCGATTTCATCCGAACTGGGGATATCATCATCGCCACCATCATCGCTGCTGTTACTTACATCCTCAGAATCTGATTCCCCTTCCAGCACAGGAGCAAGCCTAAGACCATCATCAGAGTTGTCGTCGTCGTCATCTTCATCGTCGGTGTCACCTGCATCCTCCGGATCTGAATCATCATCAGTTATTCGCTTCCTGCCAACTTCGAACAAGCGAGCAGAAGAGAACAGCTCCTGGTGATCATCCAAAGCAACCACTCCGATAAGAGAATCATTGGGCTCAGTGGCAAGATCAAGGACACAGCGATCAATTTGAACAGTTGCAATATCCGAGTAAGTCACGGCGTCAATCGTGCGGAATGCAGGGAAAAGAGGATGTCTGACCCTACGAGCATTGATGGATGATGTTACGTCGTCAAGATTACGCCTCAGGATGGCATAGATAACATCACCAGTGCCATTAAACTTTATTACTGTCTGGTCCAGGGAAGGGACACTCCTCAAAAGCTTAAACTTCCTCAGATCCCACACCTCTGAGTTCAAGATCACCTGTAAAATATATGTGATGGGGATGATAAGGCAAACAAACTGGAACAAATTCCTCTTAGAATATTGGGATCTACAACAAATAATTTTGGTAGCAAAGCCACAATGGATATATTATCCCTTTACGCCATTATCCAACATAATACCATGTACTCAATATTCAGAAGAGTTAAGACATGAAACAAGAATTGCTAGCTGCCTTAAATGCTTCTAAGCAAAGAGAGGGGACAGCTGTGGTTTAATGTGGAAAAAAATAGTGTCCACTAAGAAAGGAAAATATCCCTGCCTCAGGACAAGCTTGAAAATATCATATGCATTATCTTTTGCATTGGAGGAAGTAAGATCAAATGGTGAAATGGATAGAAAGAAACAACAGTTCGAAACATACAAGTAAACAAAAATTAATTAGTATGGTTCAAGAAAAAAACATACCTCGTTTCCTGCTGGATGGAAGCCACCACCACAATAATCTGTGAACTGGTCAAACTGATGAACAGGATTTGCTTCTCGTGTATCCCACAGGACTCCATTCCAAAGCAACATTGTGTCTGAAGGACTAAAATGTATAATAGGTTGGACATAACCACGGCCTGAACTTGAATTATTAGTGCTATCCGGAAGGCGTTGAGTAAGAGTATATGTCTGTACATCGTACAGCTGAATCTCCCGTTGAGATATATCAGTAGAAAGGGCAGCAAATAAAGTTCCGGAGTGGCTAAACCTAGCAGCTTTGCAATCCTCAAATGTGTGCAAAGGCCCCCCAGATACCGAGAAGGCATCCCAGATCTTAACCTCATTTAGGCTGGATGTGAGAATCAGCTCATTTCCACCAGAATATGTAGACTCCATCATTGTAACCAGATGTTGGTGGCATGTTTGGGTCTCCAAGAGATTTGCCGTGTTGCAGTCAAATATTCTTAATTCACCTGTGTGGTTACCAGCCGCAACTCGAGATGCATCACCAAGAAATGTCATGCAAGTCAACAGTGATGCCTCATCACGGCAAACACGACATTGCTTGAACCGACTGTATATAAAATGACGATCCCTACGAGGTATCTGGATCCCACTAAATTGCCTACTTATCTCACGGCTTCCCATACGAGCAGATATGTTTGCTGGTGCACTAAGGCTGCGACTAGGCTCCGGGCAAACATGTGGGTGCACTAGAGAAAGTGGCGGCAAAGTTGTGACTGGAGCAGGACACTGGCGATGTTGATGTTTCAAGTATTGTACCACCAGTGAATCGAGTGTCATACGCTCTAAATTTCCAGACTGTTGATCATTCACACCAGGATGTGCTGTAGTTGTCACCGTTCCCGGCGTGCCTTGAGAATTGTCCAAGTTGTCAGTGGAAATGTTGTTGAAGTTTGTCCGACCACAATTAAATGTAGTAGGAGAATCTACTGCTACCGACAGACCTTTGCGAGTAGGAGCAGGAGTTTGGAACGCAGAAGGTTGGTGTATTTGATCAGCTGTTGCAGGGCGCTTCACTGACGATGCAGAACTTTGATCCTTCACATCCACAAACTTCCTCTTAAGTGGCAGTGACAGTGGTGTTTTATGCAATGGCTCTGCATCTCCAGTATCAGCCCCAATGGGTACAGGACTTTTAAGGGTGTTGCCTGCTCTATTACTAGAAATGGGATGTGGAGATAGAGTTCTTTGTGAGAAACTGGATGAGAAGGTTAGTGCCTTTTTCTTAGATGAAGGCAGGGCAGAATCAGATCTCAGGTCAGACTGATCTGTGGATATATTTGTTTTATCTGAGAGAAATCCCTGAACACGCCCAGAGGGCCACTGTTGCTGAACAGATGATGCTTCTAGGGCAGAAACTTGGTGGGCAGGAAGCACCGCTGCTGTCAATGGCAAAGGTGCAAGACCAGCCTCCTTCTGCAGCATGGTGGCAGTGGCAGTAAAACCAGACCCAAGGAGATGTTCGTGTATTAGCTGCATCAGTTCCCTACATACACACACACAAAAAAGAAGAGAATAGGTAAAGTAACAATAAGAACAGCTGGCAAAGTAACAAAATAGGGCAACCATACAGAAATCAAACCTCGAGTGGTAGGAGATAGGAGTAGCAGCAGCTATCCCAGCTCGCTCAATGCGCCTCAGTGCTGGAGCAGCAGCATCAGTTGCTGCTAATGTTGTTTCTTTTCCAGAATTCGTCAAGACCTGCCAAAGAAACATGTGATCACATGACTTATTTAAACCATGTTGCTTGTTTAGCTGTGCAGCGGTTAAAATATGCAAAGTTGTAATCTAAAATCACATAAAGCGTAAGCCCTTACCCCAATTAGTTCAATTGCCACTTGGGTCAGCTCAGCTTGCCATCTTCCACTATCACCCCCCAATGACTGAGCACTGGTATCACGGATCAGTTCTGATAATTTCTTGCCCACCTGAAACAATGAGTGCATAAATCCGCAAGGTACACATTCAAGATTTATTTGAGTTAACTAATCATCTTGAGCTTTATGTAAAGGGTCCAAGAAGGACATCAGATAGACGTAGCACACCTTGTTATAGGGCACATTAGGATTTAATGTCTTCAAAGCATCCTTTAACATTAATTGAGTCATATCTATTGTCGATTGATACAAAAATCAATATCGTAATCTAAGATCTGTGCAATACGATCTATTGATACAGCTTTTTGTACATCAAACGCGTATAATTTAACTAATTGATGGTAAACACTTGGAATATTTGACTTATTAAATATTCATAACAGCTAAACATATGTATTGTTCTGTAGTACACAATACCTGGAGCTTTGTCAGTATATGTGCAATTGCATCATCTCTGGCCAGACCCAGCAGGACACGGCAGGCAAGGGCTCTAATAGAATCTATAGCCACAGGATGTGTAACCATCCGAGAACTGAGAAGCTGTAAAAGAATTTTTATGCCATTGTTTGCTCTTACAACTTCTCGAGCTTGACGATACCCTTGTTCCAATTGAGCAGCAAGACCAGGACCTCCAACTCCAACTCCTAATGTTATTCTTCGATCTCCGACTACTCCAGATGGCACAACAGGTGTGCAAGGAGCTCTTTCAGAAGGGTTGCAATCAGCTGAGCGTTCACGAGATTCACCCTGATTTGCTAGAAGATTCCTATCTGAAATACTTTTTTCAAAGTTCCTGTCTCTGCTTTCTGAAACAAGTACTTGCGCAGCTGGAGGTTGCTGATTCGCAGTTGAGGATGGCTTGTTACTAATAGATGGAGGTGGGCATACAAGATTGACGAGAACATTCAATGCTGGACAGATCACCTGATTCACAAAAACAATAAAAATAAGAGTTGCAATTTGCAGTGAACTTAGGAAACCATCATGGAATGGTAAAGGTTATCTAACTGATATTTTCAGAAGTGAAATCACACCTCATGATCAATATAGTCGAAACTTTTCACCGCATCTAATAAAACAGCCATACCAACACGATTGTTGCTTAATGTTGCATGCACTATTGGCTTGCGGACGTTTGGGTGTGGCATAAGTGTTATAATGTGAAGAACTCCAATTGCATATTGAGTTAGGTCACGCAAATATCGATCGCCATGTGCCTGAAACTGTATGTGAAATCAGGTTAGTAGCCAACCTTGCAGAACAAAAAAAATGCATTTTTGTGCACATAGAAGTGTCTTTTACCTTGCATAACTCTAGCATAGTCATGTGACCATTTGAGGCAACAAATTTGTCAACCACAGGCCAACGAGCTCTCACAAGAGCAGGGCCTAACTTTCTGTCCCGCTGGATCTGACGAAAGACAGCATCCATGGCCTCATTGCTAATGTCAAAAGGTTTGTAACCAGCTCTTGCACTAGAAGTGTTCCGAGCAATACTACGGATGCTTTTGCTTGGCCGAATGGAATCAACAAGCTGAAGGAGATGAGCTCTAAAGTATTGCCGCAGTGCAACACATGAATGATATGCAACTTGCTTTTCTGATGCAGTCAAAACTTCAGCAGGCGACTGATCATTCCCTTGATTTATATGGGAGGATCCAAGTCCACTGGAGTTACCACCAGATCTTCCAGATGCACATCCATATAGGATATCAAGAAGCTTTTGCATCCCATCTCGTGCATCAAACAGATCCAGAACAGCTTTGAACACAAAAGCAGCAGCGAAAAAAATGGCTGCACTTTTTCTAGCTAAATCTTGTGGGCACTTGAGAAGTTGAAGTGCTAGTTCAACAACACTGTCAAGTGTATCAGATGAGAGTGCACAAACACGTTCCATGGTAGACTGCAAGAAGAGTTGGAAGGTTAATATGGTAGGAAAAAAGAAGCAGCAGATCAGCATTAAGATTGCATCAACACAGTTTACGGTTTTGTGCCTACCTGAAGAGACCCAAAAGTGAATAAGCAGGCAGAAAGACCCATATATGTCTGATTAATCCTAGGAACAGAGAGGATCTTCTGAATACCACCACGATCAACAAAGAGAGCAGCAAATTTTCGGTGGGCAGCCAGTGCACAAATTAATTTAAGGACATCAGGAAGTAGAGCAAAGAGGTGGTGTCCCTCATGCTCTTTCATGCTCCTTTGCAATAATGCGAGGCACACATCAACACCTTTTTCATGGAGAACAGGACCCAAAGCTTCAACATACTCTCCCAAAATCTGTAAACACTGGATACTATATTTTTCTCTTAGTTGCAAGAGCCGCCCTTGGTCAATGATAACAAAATTTTCCAAATCCTGGTCTTTGCTGGTTTGCATAGCTTCTTCTACCGCACGCTGTTCACCAACTTGGTTCGAGCTTCTGTAACACCAAAGTGAACACTCAGGCATGGTAAATAACAGGTATGTGACAGAAAAAACAAATGACAAACAAAATGTCCGTGTGCACGTTAAGTATTTATCCCCATTACCGTGAGACACTTGTTGACACGGCAGCCTCTACTACAGCAGATGCAGCTTTCTCTGCAGCTAATACAACCGCGTCACCATTACTTTCACTTTTCCAAACCTGCAAAAGTGTATCACATCAATAGAAAGACCTAATCTATATACAATATGAAACAGATGCTGAGAAGCTATTTCTGCTATGCACTTCAAAGATGCCCTTTTCCATACCTCCAAAGCAGCAGATTTCACAAGCTCAGCAGCAGCATCACCTGCTGCTTTTACAGCTTCATCAGGTGCATTTGCAGATCTGGCCTCGGACTCAGCGGCTCTCACTGCCTTCAAAACAATGTCAGAAATATCCTTCAAGCCAATAATGCAATCCCTGAACCGGTCTTCATATTCTTCCCTGGAAATTGCGTTAAATGACTCAAGACCTGCAGATCTCTCGTTCACATCAGTTGCCTTCTTTGGGTCATCAACCCTCACCGCATTCCTGTCTCTGATAGCCCGACCTCCTATTCTCAACCCAGAGGTTGGCGATAAAGGCATTATTTCTGATTCAGGCAAGCTTTCACCAGCTTTGCCCTTCACTCTAAGTCGAGAAGTGGCTCGATTCAGCTTTCTCTTCAACATTTCACCATTTTCGCTGATATCTTCATCTTTAACAAGCCTCATCACAGAATGCCTTTCCCCAAATTTTGACTTTACATCACAAATACTTGTGCCATAAGACCGATCAATATCAACCTCAGGGGCATCAGAATTATCCGATGAAGCAACAGTGTCATCCATCAACCTTTCTCCGTGTACCTGCCTCATTCCAACACCGGGTTCGTTGTACTTCTCTGCAGTTAGGTCGGTTAATATTCCACACCCAACCCTTGTTCCATCCAGTCGAAAAACATCTTGAGCCAGACGTGATTTGCCCCTGCTATCATCTCTGCCCCGAGGATGCTTGGTGTCTTGCGGATGGTTAGAATCTTTCTGAGAAGATGAGGCATCCCCAAGGACTCTTATGCGCAAAAAGCGCATGAGCTTCGCTGATACCCCCATATTCAAGACATCCTCCACCAATTGCCCACCACTGAGGTGAAAAATAGAAATGCTAGAATTAGATAAATATCAACGGTAGCAAAAGAACAACATTCAAATAAATGAGACACATTTCGAAGAAGAAAAAACAATGAGATGCTAACAGCACCTGCACAACGCCATTGCGAGCAACCCAATCGCATATGTTCTCAACATCTCAGCATCTGTGGGTTTATTTCTTCCTAGATTCTTCCATTCAGATTCACTAGACACTTCAGAATCCTCTGTAACCCATTTTTTAATATTTTCTATGATAGAGTCTTCAAAAGCATGAGGATACTGAGGCTGAGGAAAGGAAGCCAAAATGAAAAGTTAGTATGGTCCAAAAGAGGAAAATGAACCGAGAACAGACAACAGAAAATAGTGTACACAAGAGAAATGCATAGAGAGAAGCTAACCGTCCAGGTAGAATGGCAGCTCAGGAGCAGCCTAGCAGCGGCAGCACGTACGGCAACAGAGTAGGATGTATCCGATAAAAACTTACAAAACACCAACTCATAAAAATCATCATTATCCTGTTGACATGTTTGAAGAAACAATGCTTAGTTATTTAGGAAATAAAATGGGGGCAATGAAATTTGATGCATAAAGAAGTGCGAAGTAGGCTACCAACCCGGAACAGATTTGCTAGCTTGCCAATTGTATGGGTGCTCCTTGTGTTTGTGTTGTTAGGCATAGGGTTAGATGCAGATAGCTGAAGATATCTGCAGAGGAAAATAAGTGGTGAATGTCCCTATATCAAAGAAATGCAAGTAGCTTACAAAATTTCAAATGGGAAGTTATTGTTGCAGTAAGTTTCAATGAAAGTGTGCAAATTGTGTGGCAAGGATAGATGCTAAATGAATCAAAAGTTTTGCCTAGATGGTTAATTTGGAGCGGCGAGTCGCAAATGAGATTGCAGGAGCATCGAGAGCAGTTTGAAATACATGTAACCAAGGGCTGGAAATGGTTTTGCAGCAAGGCATACGCATGGTTGGCGTGATGGCAGGCGGAGGATAGGATGTGAAAGCCCTAGGATTAGGAAGGAGGCTAGGCATAATCAGCAACTGCAACAGACATGTGGTCGAATCGTCGTGAGGCCCTGACCTGGCTTCGTGGAGCTCACACATGGTGGCGAGGGCGCGGAGGAGGCGGGGGTTGGGGTTGGGGTCGTGCTCGCGTTCGAGGATCCTGGAGATGACGTCCTGGGCGCGGGCGACCAGCGCCTCCTCGTCCTCTGGCGGCGGGGTGGAGGCAAGTTCGGCGGGGTCCATCTCCGGCATTGGAACCGGGCCGGGCGTGGCGGCGGATAGATTAGGGTTAGGGTTTGGCGTTAGGGTAGGAGGCGGTGGTGGCGAATCGAATTGAGGGGAGAGAGAATCGGATGGGTGGGAAGAAGACGCGCGCCGCCAAGGCCAAACTCTTGTTTTCCTCCGCTCCGACTCCGATCAATGGAAGGGGAGGCGTTGGCGGGTGGCGGCGCGGCGAGGAGGATCAACGCAGGTCGGTCAGGAACCTTCTCCGGCTTTCTTTCTTTCTTCTGCCGGCCGCCACGCCCCGCCACGGGCTGTTGGCTGGATCGCAAGATCGACCCATGCACTCATATGGGCCCGCGACTAAATGAAGCCGCGGCCCGCTAAAGCCCAACTTTTTCTTGAAAAATAAAGGCCAATATTTGGCCCAGGATACCAAGAGAAAGAAAGCCCATCCACGTCCTCGTTTCGTTGGACCCTCCTGGGGCCGACCGCATTAATTAATTGTCTGTTTGTGGACCAGCCAACCAACTGGGCCTCTCGATAATATTTTATTGTTTCGTTATTTGAAGGAAGCCAGGGCAGGGCGAGGTTGTTTTGTTTGCTTTTTTTTCTAAGTGGATGTTACATGAATATTCGGGTATTAATATAAATATTCGGATGCCAATTTAACATAAAACTAATTGCATAAGTTGTAATTATGGTTATAGATAAATCTATTAAGTATAATTAATGTATGACTAGCGGATGATTATTGTAGTAATTAGTGGTCAACTATAGAATAATTAGGAATTCGTTTCGTGATTAAGTTATGATTTATGAAATTAGTTTTATAATAAATCTATATTTAGTATTTTTTATTGATGTTATGTAGATATTCCCCCGCCATCGTCTGAAGATAATAATTAGCTCCACTTCACCATTAAACAATATTGGCCCAAAGTTCATTATTGCTGTCTCACGTTACTTCAGCCTATTACTTCTAAATACTGTTGTCCCACGTTGGTTTGTATGCGAGCATACGGCTTGCGGCAAGCAACCCATACGGGCACGCCTGGGTGCACAGTAAGTGTTCTCCTTTTTTTTTCTCTTTTCTTATTCTTTATTTTTTATGTTTTTTCTTTAATTTTTCTTTTTCCCTTTACTATGTTTTTCTCCTAATCCCATATGTACATCAGTTTTTTTTTAATTTTGTCTCCTTCTACTTATTTTCCTTTTATATTTATTTCTTCACAAACTATCGGTGTCCAGACCCAGCGGTCCGGCACCAACTAGTGTAGATGCTGCGTGATTCCTCACCCTAGATGGTTGATGCAAGAGGTAACACAGGAACGCACAGATTTATCCTGGTTCCGGCCGCGGGGCCGTACGTTCAGCAAAGAGGTGTACGAGTGCACTGTACTATCTTGCATCGGGGTACTTGTAGTAGGGGATACAAGTGAGGCGAGAGAGGGAGGGAAGCTCCCAGGTCTCTGCTAGATGATTGAGGCAAGTGCCAATATCAGAGAGAGTGAGCGAGTGCTCTGTGTGCGGGTGAAGCTAGCGGAGTCGGTCTGAGTGTCTGAGAAGTTAGATTGCGTCCGCCTAGGAAGGAGCCCGCCTCCTCCTTTTATAGACACAAGGAGGGGCGGTGTACATGTACGGGGGGTCGGAAGTCGTCGTTTTCTCCCCGAATCGGGGGTGCACAGTAGATGTCTACTGTAGAAGGTACACTGTGAGGCACTGGAGAGTAAGGCGCCGGGCATGCAGTCGTCCTGGGCAACGTCCTGGCCTTGCGGAGATCGCGTCGGCGTCCTGATAGCTCCTGTGGGCATCGTGGTGGTTGCTGTGGAGGGTACCGTCCTCCAGGCATGTGTGGCAGAGCATCGAGGGTCCTCCAGGCGGAGGTCTTGCTCTGGTCAAGGCCCGGGCCGCGTCCGAGGGTCGTGCCCATGCCGATCGAGGGTTCTGCAGTAGAGAAAGTACGAAGGGAGTACGGGGAGTAGGCAGCACAGCAGCGAGAGCAATGCCAGGCACGTCCGCATAGGGCGTCGCAGGTTCCCACAGTGTCACCACAGGGCCGGGGATGGCGGAGCAGTGACCGGAGTTGGCGGACAGGACTCCGGTCACAGCTGTTGTGCGGCGTGGTGGTCTGACGCCGCATGACTCCCCACTCCGCGGTGGAGTGGTTGGCATTTATTGCCTCTATCAGGCGGGCAGGTGAGCCGGTGGATCGTTAACTCCGTCAGCCGAGGAGTAGCCTCGAGCGAGGCGGAGTTAGTTCGCTCTCCCGAGGGTAGGGCCACTACCCTCGAGTGAGGCGGAGACGCGGAGCGCCGTCGTGGGTCTCGGTGGGGAGGCCTCGTGCGAGGCGGAGATTGCTCCGCGGGTCCGAGAGGGGTTCGGACGGGCCGTATCGCAGAGCTAGGCTGTGAATTGGATTTTTTTTTTGGGTCCTGGAGAGGACTTTTGGTGTTGTTAGAAGAGTTGGGGCCATTGAGTAATCCTTCTTTCCCTTCGGATCGGAGGAAAACCGTGGGCCTTGACTCATTGTGACGGTAGAGCGTGTCGGGATGGCGGGCGTCGTGGGCCCGGTTGTCCAATTGTGTTTTGCGTTTTTAGGGGTGATTTAGTCCCTGGGTTAGGATGCCCCTAATTATGATATTCGACACCCTAATTATGATACCCGATACAAACTTTTCTTGTTCTTTCTTTTGCTAGTTTCTACTCTTTTTTTATAATCTAATTCCCTCAACTTAGACCTCTACAGTTAGATCTTACCATCGTTCTTTAGACTAATTAATTCGCATTTGTAGACTAATTTGTTCTGTCAGTCTGATTCATTTGTTCGCAATATTCATAGATCAAATGTTCACGATGTTTAATATTTTGTTGGTTATACACTATTGTTTGGTATATTTAATTTTTGTTCATGTTGTTAAATCTTTTTTTCTCTGAAGCGTCCCCTCATAAGAGGTGACTCAAATGTGATACAAATATCAGTCCCAGGATGCTGATAACACATTTATTACATCAGATGGTACATCACCGTATAACTCTACACGGTAATGGGCAATGAAGCGCCACTATCGCGAGGATAACAACTAAAACCCAAATAAGAATGTTAACTACGAAGAGGTCATCAGAGTCTTCCACCATACGAAGCTTTCTGCGGGTGACCCTATCCACAGGTAAGGTTGGGTGTAGAACGAAACCCCTACTCAACGTCCTCGGGAATAAAGTCTGGGTCTTTCTCTGTAAAAATTAAGTAAGGATGAGTACAAACGTACTCAGCAAGTCCAACCACACCCGCGGAGGGGGTATAAACAGAATACATGCACAATAAATGCACAGAATAAATCAAGGATAAGGCTAGGATTTAATTTTGCAGAAAGCTAATTTTTATGCATGGGTTTATTTTGAAACCATGTTTTTCTTAAAATCATTCTTTTATAGCCGGTGGGGTTAATCCACACAGGATCCGAGATTTTAAAAAATTGCTACCGGACTCCTCATCCACCGTAGCACACCAGCGTCAACAGCAACAGGAACAGCAGAACCAAAGAAACCAAGAGGATCAGGAAGCTGCGAGTAGTCATCGCCCCAAAGGTGCCCAACCACAAGCAAATCAAGCTCCTGGCCCTTAGCCAAACCGCAATAACAACCGTGGGAACAACAGGGAAGAGGTAGCCGATTCCATTGTGGACGCACGGGACATCATCAAAGCAAGACGCAGAGCGCAACTTGCGGACAACTCCGACCGGTTCCAAGCCCTGAGCAAGGCTTTCGACAACATCCGGTACCCGAAGGATTTCAAGCCTACGAACATCCAAAAGTACGACGTAAGCAAGACCCTGCTCAATGGTTACGTTTATACTCGACCGCTATTAGTGTTGCAGGGGGAGACACCAACACCAAGGTCCTCTACCTCCCGATGGCCCTAGAGCCCGCACCCCTCACGTGGCTCGAAAGCTTGGCGCGCGAGTCAATCCACTCGTGGGAGGACCTCAAGAAGGCGTTCGTCGACAACTTCCAAGGGTCGCTACACTGAGTAGCTACTCGTCATGCCCTATCCATGATCAAGTAGGAGCAAGGTGAGTCGATCAGATCCTACGTCAAGCGCTTCTTCGACACAAGAGCCACCATCCCCAACGTTGCCGACGATGATGTCATCGACTACTTCCAGAGCGGCATCACCATCCAGTCACTATACCACGACTTTGGGCGTAATCGACTTTGATGCAGCGCTGGGCAGATGAAGAGGAGCAAGAACGCAGTCGCTTTCCCCGCCGCAACAACGACAACAACGGGAAACACCACAACGACCATGGAGGGCCCAGCAACCAGCGGGATCCTACACGTAAGCGTAAGCCTAACGACACTGTTGGCACTATGGATCGCACACCGCGTGGTAAAAAGGGCAACAAACCGCAGGACTAGTTCGACAAGATACTTCACAATAAAAGATGTCCAATCCACCCCAAGAGCAACCACTTGATGTGGGAGTGTACGATCCTGCGCAAATCCTTCTAGTCGGCACCTGCAACTGCTCCAAAGAAAGAACAAGACAAAGATGATGAAGACGACAAGAAAGACCATGATGGTTTCCAACAGCAGCAAAACATCGTCAATGTCATATTTGGAGGAGATTCTAGCTTCTCCAAGCGAGCTCAGAAGCTCCTACTCAAAGAGATCCTCTCAGTCGAACCAGCAATTCAGAGGCCACTCAAATATAGCGAGGTCCCCTTACCTTCTCCAGGGAGGATCAGTGGACCAGCTTCTCTGAACTTGGAAAGTTGCCGCTAGTACTCGATCCAGTCGTTCAGGGCTCCAAGCTTACTCGAGTCCTCATCGACGGCGGAAGTGGGCTCAACTTAATCTTTGCAAGCATACTGGTAAAGATGGGCCTCAACTATATGAGTCTGCTTACTCGAAGGAAGGCTCCGTTCTACGGCATCGTCCCTGGAAATTCCTCTACTCGAATTGGCTCTGTTACCCTCCCAGTCACATTTGGTACAGAACAGAACTTCCGGATAGAGTACATCAAATTCGAAGTAGCCGACTTCGAGTCCTCTTATCATGCTATCTTGGGAAGACCTGCACTAGCCAAGTTCATGGCAGTGCCGCACTATGTCTACCTGCTCCTCAAGATGCCAGGTAACACAGGAGTCCTTTCACTACGGGGAGACCTCCTCAAATCCTTCAAGTGTGACAAGGTAGCAATAGATCATGCTTCTACTATCCGGGTTCCTAGCTCTGTCAGTGAAATACTTGCTGCTGCTAAAGAACTCTCACTTAAGGAGTCGATGCCTTCCAAGAAGCCAAGCCAACCATCAGTTAAACCAACCAACGGTGTGGGCACCAAGACTATCTAGCTACAAGAGGGAGACGACTCCAAAACAGCCATCATCAGAGCAGGACTGGGTGACAAATAGGAACTCGAGCTCGTCAACTTCCTTAGGGCCAACCGAGATGTATTCGCGTGGAAATCAGCGGATATGCCAGGGGTGCCCAAGGAGTTGATCGAGCATGCCTTGAAGGTCGACCCTAAAGAAACACCAAAAAAGCAACGGTTACGGCGGTTCTCACCGGACAAGCGAGAAGCCATCAAGAAAGAGCTGGCAAAACTACTCGCAGCTGGGTTCATTAAGGAAGTCTACCACCCTGATTGGTTGGCCAACCCTGTGCTCGTCCAGAAGAACAACAACAACGAGTGGAGGATGTGCGTCGACTACACTGGTCTAAACAAGCATTGCCCGAAGGATCCTTTCGGGCTACCACGTATTGATCAAGTAATCGACTCAATAGCAGGATGTGTCCTGTTATCCTTCCTCGACTGCTACTCAGGGTATCATCAGATCGCCCTGAAAGAAGAAGACCAAATCAAGACGGCCTTCATCACCCCTTACGGGGCATACGCCTACAAGACCATGTCCTTCGGGTTGAAGAACGCTTGCGCTACTTACCAACGTGTGATACAACTGTGCTTCTCCGACCAGCTACATCGCAATGTTGAAGCCTATGTTGACGACGTCGTTGTCAAAACAAAGACCCAGGATCAATTCATTACTGACCTGGAAGAGACCTTCAACAGCCTCCGAAAATTCCGCTGGAAGCTCAACCCATCCAAGTGCGTCTTTGGTGTACCCTCTGTAAAACTACTCGGATTCATCGTTAGTAACCGAGGAATTGAGGCTAATCCAGAGAAGATCAATGCCATCATGGTCATGGATGCTCCAGCTACCATCAAGGACGTCCAGAAACTTACAGGCTGTATGGCAGCCTTGAATCGATTCTTGTCCAGACTTGGCGAACGGGGATTACCCTTCTTCAAACTCCTAAAGAGACAAGATAAATTTGAGTCGACTACAGAAGCCGCGGAAGCACTCGAGAATCTCAAGCATCATCTCCAATCACCGCCGATTCTAACAGCCCCACTACCTGGTGAGGAATTACTCCTCTACATCACTGCGACTACCCATGTAGTCAGTACGGCGATAGTAGTCGAACGCCCGGAGGAAGGCCACGCTTACGGTGTTCAGAGATCAGTCTACTTCATCAGTGAAGTACTCTCTGAATCAAAGGTTAGATATCCATCAATTCAGAAACTTCTGTATGGAATTCTAATCACCTCCAGGAAGCTCCGGCATTACTTCGACGAATACAAGATCTCAGTCATAACTGACTTCCCATTGGGGGATATACTCCACAATCGGGATGCCACTGGACGAATCTCAAAGTGGGCAGTTGAACTGGGAGCTTTTAGTAATCAACTTCAAGCCAAGAACAGCAATCAAGTCACAGGCACTAGTCAACTTCTTGGCTGAATGGCGGGAAAACCAAATTCCAGCACCTCAGAACATTCCAGAGCATTGGGTGATGTACTTCGATGGTTCACTCAGGATCGATGGAGGCGGCGCAGGAGTTTTGTTCATCTCCCCCAAGGGAGAACAATTGAAGTATATGTTCCAAATCTTGTTCAAGGTCTCCAATAATGAAGCTGAATATGAGGCATTGCTACACGGCCTCCGACTAGCAGTATCTCTCGGCATCAAGCGACTACTTATCTACGGCGATTCTCTACTCGTCGTTCAACAAGTCAATAAAAAATGGGACATCAACAAGGATACAATGGACGCATACATTGCAAAAATCAAGAAGCTCGAAAACAAGTTCTCAAGATTGGAAATCCACCACGTCGATCGCAACAACAACGTGGGAGCTGATATCCTCTCCAAACTTGGCTCCACTCGAGCAGCTGTTCCACCAGGAGTTTTTGTCCATGAACTTCACCACCAATCAGTCAAGGAATAGAGCCAACAAGCCACTGACACGGAGGCCTTGGTCACAGTTAGAGAAGTGCTGATGATTGATGAAGATTGGCGAACTCAGTTTATTGATTTCATCAAGGAATTCAAGCTTCCACCACATGTTGATCCTAAAAGCGTGAAGCTGCCCGCATCACCAGGCGCAGCAAGGGTTTCGTCCTCGTCGGCGACAACCTATACAAGCGCTCTGCTTCAGGAATTCTCATGAAGTGTGTTACCCTTGAAGAAGGCAAAGACATCCTCCGAGAAATACACGAAGGAGTTTGCGGCAATCACGCTGCATCAAGGACACTAGTCGGCAAGGCGTATAGGTCTGGATTCTTCTGGCCAATAGCTGTTTCGGATGCAGAAGACTTGGTCAGACGGTGCCCTAGCTGCCAATTCTTTGGCAAGAAGACTCACGTCCCAGCACACTACTTGATAACAATCCCTCCATCATGGCCGTTCACCTGTTGGAGTTTGGACATGATCGGACCATTAACCGTCGCTCCAGGAGGATTCAATCATGTGCTGGTAGCAGTCGACAAGTTCACCAAGTGGATCGAGTACAAGCCCATTGTCAAGATCTCATCAGATAGAGCAGTGGACTTCATCTCCGATGTTATCCATTGGTTTGGTTTTCCTCACACCATTATTACAGATCTTGGCTTGAATTTCACGTCACAATCTTTTTGGGATTTCTGCGACAACTCCTGCATCGAGGTCAATTTGCTTCCATGGCTCATCCTCGGGCAAACGGTCAAGTTGAGCGCATCAATGGTTTAGTACTCGACGGCTTGAAGAAAAGACTCTACGACGCAAACACCAAGAAAGGCGGCAAGTGGATTCAAGAACTACCTCATGTAGTCTGGGGGCTGCGAACCCAGCCTAGCAAAGCAACTGGACAGTCTCCTTTCTTTCTTACCTATGGGTCAGAGGCTATACCACCCGCTGATATCATGTGGAGATCCCCAAGAGTAGAAGTCTATCAAGAAGGAGAAGCAGATGAAGATCGACAACTGGGGTTAGATTCAGTCGAAGAGGCCAGAGTCAACGCCTTAACTCAATCGGCTATATATCTTCAAGGAGTCAGACGCTATCATGACCGCAACGTCCAGCAAAGATCCTTCAACATTGGAGATCTAGTACTTCGTCGGATTCAGGATGAGACAGGACTGCACAAATTAAATTCTAGATGGGAAGGTCCCTTCATCGTAACTAAGGTTACAAGACCAGGTTCATACAGAATCACTGATGCAGATGGCAATGAGGTACCGAATTCCTGGAACATTGAGCACTTGCGCAAGTTTTATCCTTGATCCAAGCAGACTAATGGTGTCAGTTGATTGCTTTAATAAAGTGAGGATCCTTATTGACATATCGACTACATTAAAGGTAATCTGACAGCATCACCAGTCCGGAATAAGTTTACACAGTTTTCCATCAGAACAACTACACAAGCCGCATCCTTTCCCTTAAAGGGCACAACCTACTCGCCTAGCTCGAGAAGGTGAATGGATACCTTTACTAGTTGTCCATCTTGGATAACTCGATGGAGTTCATCCTAACAGGTCAACTATGAGGAACTCCAGCATTGCTGTCAATGCAAAACTACTCGCTCGCTCGAGTATATTATGGATACTACTACATTTTGTCCATCTTAGGCAACCCGACGGGGTTCGCCCTAACAGATCAATCTTAGTAGTTACTCCAGTCTACAAGTTAGACACCTTACTCGCCTCGCTCGAGTAAGTTTTGGATATCTTTCTAGCATATACGTCTTGGACAACCCGACGGGGTTCATACCTAACAGTTTTGCCTTAAAGATTACTCCAGTCATTGGTTAAAGAACACCTTACTCACCTTACTCGAGTAAGTTTTGGATATATTTCTAGCATATACGTCTTGGACAACCCGACGGGGTTCGTACCTAACAGTTTTGCCTTAAAGATTACTCCAGTCCTTGGTTAAAGGACACCTTACCCGTCTTACTCAAGTAAGCCTTGGATATCCCTATGATATTTACGTCTTGGGCAACCCGACGGGGTTCGTACCTAACAGTTTTGTCTTACGGATTACTCCAGTCCTTGGTAAAGACACACTACTCGCCTGATCGAGTAGTCTATGGGTATCTTTACAAGTTTTTCTATTTGGATAGTCCAACGGGACTCATCCTAACTGTGGCAGAACCGCCCGACATAAACCGGCTTAAGTGCGCTAACCATCATTACAAAGGCAATTAGGTTTAACCCGCACAGCAAACGGAGCACATCAGAGGTCTGTCGGGTAAATTCCCGATAAAACCACTTAAACCTGGATCGAACAAAGCAGCATAACTCACACGAAGGCGAGTCCAGAGAAAACCACACTACACCATATATTACAACACAGAGATTAACATAAAAGTAGAATTACAAACCAGTTCCCAAATTTAACAAGGTACTTTTCAAGCCAACATATAAGAAGTTCACCAGAGTCCTTTATTTTAGTGGAAAGTAAACACGAGAACTAACGACGATATGGATGTCTCAAGAAAGCCCGATACAAGACATCACTCGTTCTTGTCATCATTGGCCGGGGACGCATCCCACTCCACGGACCAACAAGGTGGAAGAGTGCAAGGCCAGGTCAAACTGGCAATCATATCCTCAAAGGTTTCACCTAAAACAAAATATAGCCACAAGCAAGGCTGAGTATTCTAATACTCAGCAAGGCTTACCCGACTGAGGGTATACTTAGCCCTTTATCTAGACATGCAAGGCTTTTGGCTTGAGGGGTTTGGTTTGCCAAAAAGCAGTAAAGAGTAGATCCTTAATTGCAGGTTTAAATTTTCAGGTTCTAGTTCAATTAACCATTCTAAGTGAGCATCTATCCAACAACATACATGGTGAACAAAACTTATCTTTCATCAATCAAACATATTCATCATTATCATCAAGTTCCACTTCTTACTCTATGTAGCAGAAGAGTTAAGCAGTCCCATTATCCGTGAGAGGCGGACGATTCGAATCGAATTTGTTAACCTTGCAAGGCAGACCTAAACACACGTCACATGGTTACTCCCAGAGTCACACATGCAACATTTCCCCTTTCTTTCCAGTTTGTGGATCAGGGTCACCGTCCTCGACTACAGAGTACGACGACTCCGCACCCGCATGTGCGCGCATGAGAAACGACGTTCAAAAAAGGTGAAAGTAAAGTCCACTTGCCGGTCCAATCAGGTACTTATGCTTACCGATTACCATATTTCTCGGCATGTGGTTAGTACGTTCAAACGCTTAACCACCACTACCACACACTGCGGCCTTATCAAATTTCACTAAACAGACGGGGCATCACAAGCACCACAGCCCCGCCCGTAAGCCTTATTGTTGCAGCAGGTATTAAACAACCAACTCCTATAATTCTCGCGAGTGACAGGAAATCACTCGACTTCTACCGAACACTTAGCAGCATAGCCAACTAGCGACCTACACATACTAGTGTTCAAGCATAGGTACCTAGGATCATGCAACTAAGGTTCCAATCAACTCCTGTAACTTAGATGCACAAGTAGATAGAAACAATAATAAGTTGCATAAATTTTCAATAGTAGGACATGCTCCGGGGCTTGCCTTCCTTGGCGTAACTAGATCTGGGCTTTTCCGAAATCGGGTTCGGGTCTTGCGCAGCTTCAGTTAGATTAACTTGAGCTTTGCGCTGCTCACTCTCGGACTCGTGCACCAGCTCGTAAGTTCCATCAGCGAGAGTAGTAGTATCTATATGAGACGCAATGCACATGGGTAAGTCGTTGTGATGGTAAGAATTTATGAATTCTTTCACAATAAAGGTGTAATGCAAACAAAACCCGAAGTTAAAGAGCGAAACACTTTCATTCATATTTTACTGGGCAATCGTTTATAGAGTAGCAACTCAACATATCTAACTACACAAGACATCATGAACAACAGCACAAGAAAGCTATACTAATCTCCTAAACAAGTGGGAGTAGTTTCCTATAGCAATTAAATCATGGTTGGTTAACAAATCAACAACTCAGAACACACACAGTATTAAATTCAACAAAAATTACATCAAACAGAAGGTAAATAGAACTAGCTATCCTGCAAAATTCACCCCAAAACCTGTAGCCAAATATCCAGAACAATTCATGTAATCAGACAACTCCTAGAATAAGATTGAATTATACAGGTTAGACCAGAGTATAAAACAATCTCAAACTTTAACAGTAGGTCTAAAAAGGGATGAATTAGCTACTATGAATGTTTCAGGATTTATTATGCACATAATTAAATAGGAGAAAATAAACAAAACATACATCAACTTAACAAGATTAATTTTTAGATCCTGTTCTAATCATGAAATGGGGCTCACACTCCATGGACAAGCTAAACTTTGCAAAAAGAACACTCAGAAATATTTTCATGATTTATTACAAACATAAACTATTTATTATAATTAAAGTATACTAAACAAGCATTAAAACAGAGAAATAGCTACACAAATCTATAATTAATGAAATTTGGACAGTAGTGTTCATCTAGTATTGTAAGTACACAGAAAATGTTTCATACATATATCTAAGTCAGAACATCCAGAAATAAAAAGCAAAATATTTTACTAGATCTAGACAAAACTAGGGTTTCGTCTAATTACAAGTGTTATCTGGTGCTCAAATTTTTACACAACACTAAGCATGACATGGATTAACTACCAGGAAAAAATCACCTATAGATGCTAAGTAGAACTCCCAGAACAATTATGGTCTATGAAATCTAACCTTTTTCCTAGATTAAAATATAGACAGAAAATAAATATGTGCATGTAAAGAAAGTTGTAGATCTTGCTTCAAGGATACCAGAACATTTTGATTTGCATTTTTATGATTTTTCTACGAATTTCTAGGCATTTTCAAAGTTTGCTGTTTTGGGAAACAAAAGAAAAAGAAAGAACTTTTTGCGCAGAGGCCCCTGGAAGAATCTAATTCCTCGCAGAAAGGCCCCTGGCCGGACTTCGGAGCAGGGGAGGCGGCGGGCGGTGGGATTCCGGCATGGGGGCTCACCGGGGGCGTGGGGAAAGTAGGGGAAAAGCTTCACGGCGTCGAGAGGAACCCGGGGGTGGGCTCGTTTGGGGCTAGGGATGGCCGGGAGGGGCTCCTCCGCGGAGAGCAGCGGCCGGTGGCGGCGTTTGGCGGCGGCGGCAGCGGTGCGGCGGGCCTGGGCGGCGATGAGTGGGTCAGGGAGCACCGGTGGGGGTCAGTGGTGCTCGCTGCGAGGTCGGTTGGGTGCGAGGATGGGTGGAGGAGGGGGCTCCGCGGCGACCTAGAAGGGGGTGGCGGTCATGGTGGAGGCGGCGGCCGTTCCAGGCGGAAAGGGGCGCGTGGAGCTGGCTCTCGCGCTCGGAGCAGGGAGGAGAAAAGGATAACGACGTCTGGGAGCTCGTGGAATGGTCTAGGCGGTCCTGGGTGAGAGAGAGGGCGAGCGCGGTCGGTCGGAGCGATACGGCGTCGCCGTGGCGCTTCGACGGCGGTCCTCGGCGTGCGCGCACGGGATGGCGCCTTGTGGCGAGGCCGAGTGGGTTGGGGTGGTCGTTTTGGGCGAACCAGGTGGCGGGGAGGCGGCCTGGCCGGGCGGGCAGCGCGCGGCGTGAGGCCGACGGCCTCTAGTCGGCCGGGCAGAAACAGGGGGAGCGGAGGGAGAGCAGAGAGAGAGAAAGAGAGAGAGATGAAATTTGATTCAAAAATTCAAATTTTTCTCAAAGATTCATTTTGAAACATGAAAAACTCTGAATACGAAAGTTGTAGAGAATTTCGAATTCTACACTTTTTGTTTCAGGCACAAGTTCGTTTGAGAGTTCGTTCAAAAGTTAATTTGACATCCCGACGAATGTACGCTATTCGTCGGTTCGAATTTGAAATTCAAATTTTCTTCAACTTTTGTATCGAAACTTGAAATTATTTGAGCACCAAAGTTGTTCAACATTTAAAACTCTAAAAATTTTATTTTAGGTAAAAGCTCAATTAAACCACGGTTTGAAAATTATTTTAAAACTAACACAACTAAGGTTTTTGAATTGCTAATCATTTCATGTAGACTTGCATTGGGTTAAGGGTACATAACTTGGTGCTAATGACCCTAGTTTAGCTAATGAAACACTTGAGGTGTTACACTAACTGATTAACTTTAAGGATTACTCCATGCGGGTATTCTACTCGATTGATCGACTAGTTCATACTTATCCTACGGTATCAGATTATGCTTCTGAAGACACACCAACAGGATACAAGCTAAGAACAACGACAAAAGCTTACTAGAGATTATAAGAGTTGTTACAAGCAGTCTACTCTGCCATGTTCTTCAGAATTTCCTCCGCAATCACTTCTGATTCCTTACAATACTCTCGGAATCTCTCATCAGAACAACTGGGAGCTATTCCTTTAGCTATTGGAGCTAAATTAAACTAAGGCAAGTATGACTTGACAACTCCTATCATGTGGGTTATATAATTTTTGGAAGAAGCCGTCAGAACGTCAAAAATCTTCTGTGGAGCTTCTTCCAAACGCTCCACCAAGGACTTGCTACTCGACGACTCTTTTTCATTATCAACCACATCCACAAGAGCTTGAACTACTACTATTAGTCGAGTATGGTCTTCTGGAGAACCTGATGGGAAGATATCTCATAAATTGATACGACAAAGTAAAATCAAGACAAAAGATCGAGTACTTACAGGCTTGGGCAGTCTGCAATTGCTTCTGGAGCCTGGAATTTTCCTCTTGAAGCTTTGATCTTTCTTCTTGAAGATTCTTAATCTGGCGCTTCATGTCACAAACCTCCAGATGATACTGCTGATTTGCCTCATAAAGTTTGTTCCGAGCAGCGAGGGCTTCATCCAGTCGTTTGGCAATCATGGCCTTTTGCTCCTCTAAGATCTTCCGATTGTCTATAGTCTTATATAAAGCATGAGACTTTAAGAAAGATCGATTGGCTACATCCTGAGGCATATAAGGCAAACCTGGTCAGACATCAATAACTACTCGACGAAGATAAATAGTGGCAGAAGTCTCACCTTGGTAAATTTAAAGCTCCACTGCATACAATCTACAAGTTTCTTCATGTTGTCTAGAGACAACAGCGGATCATCAAACAGTTCCTTTCCCAACTCTTCCTGGGTTGACTGAGGCATAGACTAGAATGGCACCAATCGAACGAAAGGACCTTTTGACCCTTTCACTCCACTACTCCCAGATCCACCAGCTTTGGAGGCTCTTTCAGCAGACGCAGGAGTATCAGATGTTTCAGGGCATGGTTCGCTTGGTTTATTAGCTGTGTCTACACTTGGGAAACTGGCAACCGGGGTCTCAATCAACCCAATTATAGGAGAATCGGGGGCTGATCGACTAGTTTCTTCCGAACCACTCGACACCCAGTTGCGGAAGTCTTGGACTTGTTCTTTTTCATGCGCCGAAAGATGTTGGACCCTAGCCAAGCAAGATTCTGAATAAGAAAGCTGAGGCAAACGGGATACAATCAACAAAATATTATATACTCACTCGCCGGCATCGAGACGAGGAACTTTCCTCTGTAACATTGATCCGGGAGCCACCTTCCGTTTCTTGCTGTCGTCATAATCAGCATTTGTAGAAGTCGGAGGCATACAATACCAGGATTTATAATTCTTCTGCAGAAAAAAGCCAATACTTAGTCAGAAGATCAAAAATAGTTAACTACAAGTACTCGACATGGTATCCAAAGCACTTTCTCAGGCATTCTCGGGAGGATTTTGTGCCGAGAAGAGTGTTGGAAGCGTCAAAGACTTGTCGAAGTTATCGAGTACTTTGCAGCATCTCTTTATTACTTATGACTGAGCCAATGGTTCTGAGGACATCCTAGTGGGATCCTGCGTACCTTCATATCTAAAGGCAGGATGCTTTCGCAGATGGAGAGGCTGCGTCCGGCGACTGATAAAAGAGAAGACCACATGATCTCCAGTGACTCCTTTTTTCTTAATAATGGCAACCTCACGAAGAATGGCTTCAACTTGCTTGCCACCAGGTCCTCTACTTGACCAGCTCTCCTGGACTTGGGGGCACCAGCAGTCCTTTCTGGAAGTGGGGATTCAAAGTTCCCAACATGGAACCAGAATTTCTTCCATTCGGTTCCTTGACCCGCCGGATCATAAGCCAAGTATTCGCCTCGGTTCTCAGGGTGGAGTACTAATTCACATCCCCCGATGATGGTGGTGGCATTAGGGATTGGAACAAGGAAGAAGAAATGTTGAAAAAGATGAAAATGGGGGAGAAGTCCAAGGAGTGCCTCACAGAAATGAGTGAAAATTGAAAGATGCAAGATGGACTGAGGAGTGAGATGGTGTAATTTAATTCCCCAGAACTGAAGCAGTCTATAGAAAAATTCTGACACGGGAAGAGTGAGACCATGTTCTACAAAATCGCGAAACATAACGGTCTCAAGAGTACCTTTCATAGGGTAATCTTCTTCTCCACTAGTGCGCCATTGGCTTACGCCCTGCTCTTGGAGGAGACCCATATTCTCCAACTCTCGGACCAGTGATTCAGACATCTTGCTTTTACGCCAACCTGTGGACATATTGGCGACAGTTCCCTCCTCAACTTTGGATTTGTTCTTCTTGGGAGCCATCTCAAAGTCACGAGTTTTGGCTCGGAGGCTACGAGAGGGGCTTTTGGATTTTGACTGAGAAGAGGAAAATGTGAAATCTGTGTTTGACGGCGACCGGGAGTTCAAGGGGTAAAACCCTTGGAAGTTTTCAACCGGCTTTATATGGTCTTCAGGGGCAATTTTGTGAATATTTGGGAAGCCAACAGATTCTTTCCTTCTCAGGGAAGTTTTCAGTATTTGCCACGAGTTTACATTGATTCTTAAATCTAAATGGAGTGATTTAAATTCAAGACTCGGGGGGCAGCAGAATATATGCATCAGAGATTTATTTTTCAATTTTTTTAAAAATAAAGAAGAAGAAAAAGACTGAAGTGACCCTCAGCCTGATTCTACTATTCAACCTAAGGCTCGGGGGCTACTCCATATAGAGCGTGAGTACTTCGCGCACCATATATGATCAAGATTTTGGGGCTTGAGCACCTCACAGCCTCGAAGTAAACGGAAGTACTTGAAGGACTACTCGACGTATCTGAAGGAAGAGTTAGAAGCAACCGAAATGATGTTCTGACTACTCGAAGAACTCGAAGACACCCAGCCAAGTGCTCGACGCCTGCAGGACTCGGCTACGAAGAGCTCGGGGGCTTGTCAGACTCGGGGCAGCGGGACTGCTTACAGACATAGAATATTCTAGAGTATGGGATAGCTCATGGATGTACCTTACCTCTTTCGTAACTACCCGAATAGGCGTAGAACTAGCTGCAGTACAAGGAAACTACCCGATCGTGTTATAGAAGGACTCCAACTGTACTCAGCTTGGACTTTTCATGTAACCCTGTCTCCCGGATATATAAGTGCGGGCAGGGACCCCCTCGAAACACATCTACACCTAAGGCAATACAAACGACCACACAGGATGTAGGGTATTACGCAACTCGCGGCCTGAACCTGTCTAAATCTTTGTGTTCCTTGCACCATCGAGTTCCAGAGCCGTCGATCCCTACCTACAAACCCTACTGCTAAGGGTATCCCTGAGCAGGCTTGGCGGTAAACACCGACACTGCTGCCGGATACTTTTGCAAAACAACTCACGCCAATCCATCCATCCCCAGAAAAATGCTAGTCATGTGACCAAACCGTAACCCGCTCAATACCGTGAGCACGGCTATTCGAATAGGTTTTAACTCTACAGAGGTGTGCAACTTTACCCACAAGCGGGGTACCACAGCACGATCATCTTAGTGTCAGTGCAGATCCCAACAAAGCCATTACACATCTTGGCTAGACCCGACTAGCCAACACGGGATCCATCAAGGGGTCATTGACCTTTCACCGAGGTTTAACCGGGACATAAGTCACCACGATCTTATCCCGTTGCTCTCAGCTCTCCTGATGGCTATCAGACTAATTAGTGGGGTTTATGCTAAGCTGTTGCCACACACAACGGTCGAATAGTTTGCACGATAGTTGAGTTAGGCAAGATGACACATCAACTCGGTCCTTAATGGTGACAAGATGGATACCTCCCAACCTTGCTCAACCACACAGGTACGAGCACACCTTTTGGCGATTCACACAGAAATGCCATCCATCTCATCGGAACACATCTTTCATTTATTTTCCAACAAATCCACTTTTTCCCTTCCCACACACTCACACATTTTTCTTCATAAATAATCATATTTGATGTGTAGTAGAATGAGTATAAGGTCCTAAGCAATTCTAGCGGTGATTAACATCTACATAGAACGAATCGTATGTAGACATCAATCTAGGTGACAAGGAATGGTGATAACAAGTCAAGGGGTGGGTATTCAACCATGTTTTAGCAGTAAGAACAAATGCAATTTTGTAAAATAGGCCAATAGGGTGTGTTTATAAAACTGGGACAAAATATGCATCAAAAGATGGGATTGAACTTGTCGTTCGCAAAGCCTTCCGGGAAGTCCTGATCGAGGTACTGTCCTTCGGGTTCGGGGTCGCGGTACTGGTCCTCGCAAACTTGCTCGCGGTACTACTCGTTGACGGGTTCTTCCTCAGTCACACCGTGATCTACGGCACACACTAACAAGCACACAATAAAGAAAAAGAAATAAAGGTTTTACCGTTGAGCTCGGATCGGGAAAAAATTAAGATATGGAGATAGGAGTAATATTTTTGGGTGGTTTTATAATGTCACGACTGAAACTATAGTAGAAATAGCGTGGTAAAGTTTCGGGTCAAACGGAGGATTTTTGGCGCATGAAATGATAAGTTAAAGGTAAGTTTACGGGCTAATCCGGGGTCCAGGGGCCTATTTGTAAATACTTCTGGAAAGAAAGGACTTGATTAGAATTTTGGAAAAGGTTTGGGCTACTCTAGAGATTAGGCAGGGACCTACTCATAAATATTTTATATAGTGGAGGGGCTTATTCATTAAAAGAAATGAGAGGGGGGCTTCTTTGTAATTATTTTTGGTATGGCAAGGGCTTGATTAGAATTTTAGAAAATATCCGGGCTACTGTAGAAATGGGTAGGGTTTATTTAGAATTAATTCTATGTGGGGGAGGGTTTATTTGCGAAAAGGAAAAATAGGAAGGGCTTCTTTAGAAAAGAACCTAGAGAAGGGGAGGGCTCTTAATAGAAAATGAGAAAGGATAGGGGGTTTTGGGCAAAACCGCCCTCTCCTTCTTCTACCTCGGGACAGAACAGAGGATGGGGAGGGAGGGGGCGGCGGCCATGGGCCGGCGGCCCTGGGGGCTCGGCGGCGGCCGGGGAGAGGGGGGAAAGGGAGAGGGGAGCCAGGGGGTTCGATTCCCCTAGTTATTTCGAGCGGAGGCGACCTGTGGAGGTGGCGCGACGGCGGCGTGCGGCGGCCGGCTCTGGCTTGCGCAGCAGCGGCGCTGTGGGTGAGGGGAGTGGGCGAGCGGTGGCGGGAGTGGTCGTGGTGGTGGTGGGCGACGTCGGGGGCCCTTTTAAGGAGGAGGGGGGAAGCGGTTGTCGGTGTTTACCGCCAAGTCTGCTCAGGAATACCCTTAGCAGTAGGATTTGTAGGTAGGGATCGACTGCTTTAGAACTCGATGGTACAAGGAACACAAAGATTTAGACAGGTTCGGGCCGCGAGTTTGCGTAATACCCTACGTCCTGTGTGGTTTTTATTGCCTTAGCTGTTGATGATTGTTTGGAGGGGGTCCCTGCCCGCCCTTATATATCCGGGGGACAGGGTTACATGGAAAGTCCTAGCCGAGTACAGTTGGAGTCCTACTACAACACAATCGAGTAGTTTCCTTTGTACTGCAGCTAGTTCTATGCCTATCCGGGTAGTTACAAAAGAGGTAAGGTACATCCATGAGCTATCCCTTACTCTAGAACATTCTATGTCTATAAGCAGTCACGCTGTCCCGGGTCTGACAGCGGTGGCCGGCCGGTGAGCTCGAAGGACGGGCAGTAATGGCGATGGGGTCCGGCGCGGCGTCGTGGAGCGGCGTGGAGGTGATGGCGAGGTGACCGCAGCTCAGAGAAGGACGAGCAAGTGGGCGAGTGGAGGGGGGCGGTGCAAGGGGGTACGACGGCGTTGGAGCTCGGGCTCGGCGTGCTCCGAGCTCGCGTGTGGCCTGTGGCTCTGTGCTGCGCGGGCGCCGAGGCGAGCAGGGAGGGCGGTGGCGCTTAACGTGGTGAGGCGATGGGGAGAGGACGGGCGTGCAGTGGCATTCGCGCAAGTGGGAGGGGCGGCGACCAATGGTGGTGGCGCCGTGCGGCGGCGTCGTGCTGCACGAGCTCGGCTCGGGCGAGCGCGAGAGCTCCCGCTGCAGCTGCCACGACATGACGCGCGCGCGACGGGGCGGGCAAGTGGGCACGGCCGCGCAGGGAGGGTAGGCAGAGGGGGGGCCGCTGGCGGGGGCGCTCGGCGTCGAGCAGAGAGCTCGGCGTGCAGCGCGTGGAGGAAGAAGGGAGAGAGAAGGAGGGGAAAAAGAAAAAGGGAAAAAAGAAAAAGAGAAGAGGGGAAAAAGAGAGAGAGACGCGGCGGGATTTGCGGCGGCGACCGCGGGGTCAGTCGAGCACGCGCTGCAGTCGGGCGGTACGCAACGCCACACGCAGAACGAGGAAAGGGGCGGCGATTGATTTCGGTGTCGGACGGCGAAAACGCCGGGAAGGATTTCGAGGAATTGGGATCTCGGACAGAAGGGGAATTTGAAATGATTCGAGCTAAGCGTCGAAAAGATTTTGAAAAAAATATTTTTAGCGAGTAATTTTTTAGGTGAATTTTCGGGACGTCACATTCTCAGAATCAGAAATTAATTATTTAGTATTTAAAAAATATCTTGCAACTATAGCCAAGCGTGGTCTTGTTTTGAAGATTTTGTCATAAGAAAGATTATGGCACAATCCAAATTTAATTTAGATTCTCGATTTAATAGTTATAGTTTTTTAAATTTTGGATTTGCATGCACGTAGGTAACGACATAATTATTATTCTCTCTGCATGTATGCACATAATCTTTCTTTCAGATCGTATATATAACACTTATATCGGTGGGCCGACAGCCCAGTTAATCCAAATTTTGAGACGAGACGAGCTGCCACCAACCAAGCAAGCACAAAGGACCCAACCCCAAAAAATATCCTTCCATTCCATCCAATCCACGGACCTGTCGTGGACTTGTCTAGGCAGGCGGGCGGGGAGGGAGGTCTCCGTCGGCCATGTCCATGGACCCCGCCGACCGCATGCTGGCGGATCCCCTCCTCCTCCCCCTCCCAGCGGCGGCCAAGCAGGTGCTCGCCGGCGTCACCGACTACCGCGGCCGCCCCGTCACCCGCGGGGCCTCTGGGGGATGGCGATCCGCGCTCTTCGTAGTGGGTATGTATGTTTGTTTGTTTGTTTTGTTCACGGATCGCATCCCCTCCCCTCCCAATAGCAATTCCATTCCAATCCAAGCAGCCGTGGAGATCGCCGGCAGCTTCGCCTACTTCGGCATCTCCGCCAACCTCATCACCTACCTGACGGGGCCCCTGGGCCAGTCCAACGCCTCCGCCGCCGCCGCCGTCAACGCCTGGTCGGGGACGGCAAGCCTCATGCCCCTGCTCGGCGCATTCCTCGCGGACGCATACCTGGGCCGATACAGATCAATCATCCTCGCATGCTCACTCTACGTCCTGGTATGTGCGTGCCCTCAGACAGATCAATCAATCAAAATGGAAACGCAAAGGGATTGCAATTGCAATTGCAATTGCAATGCTCTCTCTGAATCATCAGTTGCTTGCTTCTGCTTTTTTTTGGATTTAATAATACTAATAATTGACTGCTTCTGCATGCTTGCTTCCAGGGGTTTGGCATGCTGACTCTGTCGTCCACGGTGCCTCCGCTGCGCCCTGCTGCCTCCTCGCACTTGCCCAGCGGCAGCAGCCGGCCACCGCCTCAGGCCCTGCAGGTGGCCTTCTTCTACGTCTCCCTCTACCTCATCGCCCTCGCCCAGGGCGCCGACAAGCCCTGCGGCCTCGCCTTCGCCGCCGACCAGTTCGACGCCAACCACCCCGCCGAGCGCGCCTCCCGGGCCTCCCTCTTCAACTGGTGGTTCTTCTGCATGGCCATCGGCATCTCCGTCGCCGTCTCCGTCGTCGGATACATCCAGGACAACGTCGGCTGGGGCGTCGGCTTCGGAGTCCCCTGCGCCATCGTGCTCGCTGCATTCGCCGTCTTCCTCATGGGCACCCCCACCTACCGCCTCTACCAACACAAGAAGAAGCAGCCACCAAAGGAGGAGGAGGAGGAGGAGCAGCAGCAGCAGCAGAACAAGGCCATGGCCAGCAGCGCGCTCCGCCGGCTTCTCCCCATCTGGGCCACCAGCCTCGCCTACGGCGTCGTGTACGCGCAGATCATGACCCTCTTCAACAAGCAGGGCCGCACCCTGGACCGCCGCATCGTGGGAGCCATCCAGCTCCCGCCCGCCGCGCTGCAGACGCTCGGCCCCGCCAGCATCCTGCTCTTCGTCCCCGTCTACGACTGCGCCATCGTGCCGGCGCTCCGCTGGGCCACCGGCAACCCCTCCGGACTGACCATGCTGCAGCGCGTTGGCGCCGGCATGGCCACGTCCCTGGCCGCGGTGTCCGTCGCCGCGCTCGTGGAGGCGCGCCGCCTCGCCACGGCGCGGGAGCACGGCCTGGTGGACCAGCCGGGGGTCACCGTGCCCATGACCTGGGCATGGATGGTGCCGCAGTACGCCATGATGGGGGTGGCCGACGTGCTCGCCGTCGTCGGCCTGCAGGAGCTCTTCTACGACCAGATGCCCGACGGCCTCCGCAGCCTGGGGCTGGCGCTCTACCTCAGCGTCATGGGCATAGGGGGATTCATCAGCAGCCTGCTCATCTCCATCATCGACGGCATCACATCCAGGGGCGGCCGGGACAGCTGGTTCGCGGACAACCTCAACCGCGCGCACCTCGACTACTTCTACTGGCTGCTCGCGGGGATCAGCGCCCTGGAGCTCGTGCTCTACCTAGGCTTCGCAAGATCCTACGTTTACAACCACCAACACCTAGCTACCTAGGCTTCGCAAGATCCTGCGTTCGGCTGCTCTTCTCCCCTCCAGCGCTATAGTAATTTCCTCTCGCACCACTCCAGCTACTAGCTCCAGCTCCAACCAGCCCAACAGTATTTTTCTCTCATCCCATTCCAGCTCCAGCCTCCAGCTCCAGCCTCCAGCTCCAGCCTGCCGAACGCGGTTGCTAGTGTGGTGTCGTGTGTAACGAACGAACGGTGCGTGGGTGTAAATAACAAACAAAACCATTCATCATTCATCAACCACACTGTCTGTCTCAGCTGTGTACTGCTACTACTGCTCTTCGATCGATCGATGGTTTCATGTAGTCACAGCTAGAGCATCATATAGAACAGATCTTAGATCCTGCAAATTTATCTTGACCGCCGTTGAGTCTGGAACCAATGAAGGCTTTAGCCCCGGTTGTCATGCTTTAGTCCGAATTGGTGACTCTAACCGTAATTAAAAGATATTATTTTGTTCCGGTGGAAGTCTCCAACCGGAACAAAATAGCTTCACGGCGCGGGCACTACTAGAAAACCGCTATTATGCCGAGTGTCGGATGTTTGTCGAGATCCAAATATCGGGCACCCGGCAAAGCCGGGTTTTGCCAAGTGCTCAAAAAATATACTCGGTAAAAATACCCTTTGCCGAGTGCCGGGGAAAGGGCACTCGGTGAAACACATCTTTGCTGAGTGTCAAGCAAACAACACTCGACAAACATCCGCATGTGCACATAAGGTATCGTGCCCGTGAGGCTGCCGTTCCGGCCGTTAGTCTTTGCCGAGTGCCCATTAGTGGCACTCGACAAAGTATAGCCTTTGCCGAGTGCCACAATGGAAGCACTCGCAAAGCTTCGTATTTTCCGCGTTCTAATCTGTCTCGTTTTATTTAACTCTAGCTCCCCTCTCTTTTTTTTGATCAAACGTACCTACATTAACCATGAAAATACCGTACAAAGATGTGTACACGTATAGGTACATTCTGGAAGAATACAGAGGACAGTTGTACCCCTAGACAATTTGCACAAAGGCCCTTGAAAAAACTGAAAAATACAACCATGACCCTGGGACCTTTGCACGCCGGACACTGCCGCCGTCTACCGCCGCCACCGGTCTTCCAGAACGGATGCCTCCAACCCCAGATCAGCCGGAGCCCCATCGCTTTGAAGCTTTTGAAGGAGCCGCAGAAGACGCTCGTCGAAGTTGACGAGGTGAAGCCAACGCTGTAGATCCATCGACCGGGGACACGCCCCGAGCTCCGACGACCCTGGATGCAGATCCACCGACGCCGACCGGAGCCGCCGCGGGAAGACTGAATCTGCTCCATCCTCCAGGCTTCCACGAGACCCAAAGCTGCCTCTCTATTCTCCAAACAAAAGCCCAGCGCACTCACCTCCCTTTCGGGACGACGAGCCGCCGGCGAGCATCTCCTGTACACAAGCTCCACGACGGGAGCACCACCTCCACGAGCTCGCCGATGACACCGGAGAGAAGCGCCAAAGGGGTGAGGAAGAGCTCGAGAGGACTTATTCCATCGGGGCGCCGCCGCCGCCGCCGCCTCGTCGGAGACGCTAGAAAACCTAACCCTAGAGACCCTAGGACCTAAACTACAACCTACCTCACCCGCCAGCAAGAGCCCGGCGGTCCCCGCCACCTCGCGATGCCCCGCAGGCCATTGGAGGCGAAGGAGACTGCCGACGCCGGCGGCGGCAACTGGATCGCCTTTTCTCTCCGCTCCCAACTGTAGCAGGCGAGACTGATCATTATCTTTTCCTCTCCCTTGGCATCTCTCTCCCTCAAACTTTTTAAGTGTGATTGTATCTTTGTGAAGGAGTTGAGCATGTTTGTGATGGAATGATGGAGTTGGAGGGAGGAGATGGTGGTCGAGTGGAGCAACAGTGGGATGAGAGGATGCTACGTTTTTTCATTTTTGATGCTACGTTTTTTTTCATTTTTTATTATATTTTGTTCCGGCTCGAAACTTTAACCGAAATATTAAAATTAGTTTTAGTCCCTACCATCCAGAACTAAAATATCCAATCTTTCGTCTCGGAAGCCTAATTTTGATTGGGAAACCGGAACTAAAACTGGTTTACAATGGAAACTAGATGCACTTTTCTGTACTGGTGTGTGTCTTCGATTGAATTAACAAATTATTATTCCATCAGATCCATATTTGTCATGTACTAGGGTGCGTCTTCGATCGAATTAATAAGTTATTGTTCCATCAGATTCAGATCCACATGTGTCATCCAGATTGCTCCGCCACGAACAGAACACATATACTGACAATACAAGCCAAAATAATTAGAGAGGATATCTTTAATTTGCTGAGAGGCACACAAAATACTGCCATCTCCTGTAGGACAGTAGTACAATAATTCCGTGCATACTTGCTCTAGAAAATTAACTCTCATTTTTTGGACTAGTAGCTTGCAAAAGAAAAAGAGGCTTCTAGAATACTAGTCTCAATGGATAGTATCATCATATAGTTACTGAGGTTAAAAATTGATAACCGAGCCGGAGTAGTGTCATAATAATAAATCTCCTCTCTCATCCCATAAAACTCTCCTTCCTCTCTACTCATAAATCATAATAATTCGATCATGTCAGCAAATTTGATAAATAATATAAAATTTAATGCTTATAACACTTTTAAAGCGATTATAATAGAGCAAAAGCAGACTAAATAGCTGAATGTTAAGGTGAAGGAATGAGAAGAGGAGAAGCGGACTATAATCTTACAGCCGCTTTGACACAGGAATTAAAAATTTTTGCAAGAAAGATAAGTGGACCATGTATTAATGGCCAAGAGCTAACTTATTTACCAATAGAAATGATAAATAGGCTAAAAAAAATCCTTATTGTCAACAGCCAGGTGTATAGTTTTATGCACATACACTTAGAGCAAAAACTTGATAATTGAGCTAGATGAGTATCATGAGTATAAAACTCCTCTCACATCAAATAAAACTTTCACCTCTCTTTCCTCGTAAATATTCTACCCTCAAACTCTTAAAACTTCACCTCTTTTATATTGGCCCTGTTTGGTTTCCCAACGCTAGGTAGGGGCAATTGAGGAAACAACACCGGTATTCGCCGGTGTTCGCGATATATCACTAATTTTTCGTGGATTCACAGAACAACACCGGTTTCATCAGAAGTACTATAAAACAACACCGGTTTCATCAAAAGTACTATTAAATTGCCTCTAAACACCAAAATTCTAAACCCTAACTTTAAACCCTAAATCCTAACTCTGACTCTAAACCCTAACCCCTAACCCTAAACCCCTAAACACTAAATCCTAACCCCAAACCCCTAAACCCTAACCTCTAACCCTAAATCCTATTTAACCCTAAACCCTAAACACTAAAACCCTAAACTCATAAACCTCAAAAATCCTAAACCCCAAAATCTAAACCCAAAACATTAAACCCTAACCCAAAACACTAAATCCTAAACCGGTGCTATTTCGTGAAATAGATGTGTAACTGGTGCTGTTATACGAATATGCAGATTTACTAGTGCTATTTCACGAGCACCGCGCGAAACCGGTGTTGTTTTATGAATTTAGGTAGCGCTAGGAACTGTAGCTAATTTTGACCGCTAATTACGGTATCAAACTAAGTCAGTTTATAAAACCAACTCCAGAACCCTGCGCTAGGAACCCTGAAGAATCTAATAAGGTCTTTGACCGCGTAATTAGAGGATGATTACTGTAGCATCACTATAGCGAATCCTCGATTAATTACCGTCATTAGATTCGTCGAAAAAAGTTACACTCATTCCTTAAAAGGTTTTACAAATAGACTTCATTCTGAACTTCATACATGCAAGATTCTTTTCTCGACATGTGTGCGCTAAGAATAGTGCGCTAGACCCAAACAAGGCCAGTAAAATTCCACTAACCTCTTGTTTAGATGTATAAAATTTTTGGTGTAAAGCACTGTAATACTTTCGTTTGTATTTAGTAATTATTGTCTCGCCATGGGTTAGCTAGGCTAAAAAGATTTGTCTCGCAAATTATAGACAAACTGTGTAATTAATTATTGTAAGGATCGATGGACCAAGAGGGAGGGTGAATTGGGCCTTTTTCAAATTTCTAAAACAAAATAAAGCAACCTTAACCTATGCAATACTAGTAAGGCTCAATTCACCAACCGGCTAACTAAGCAAACTACACAAGCTATAAAGGATACAACAAGATATGAAACTAAAGCAAGATAGAGCTAAGTTATGATCTATAAGGTCAAGCACATGAATAATTGCATGAAAGTAAGTGCTTGAATGTAAAGAGTGGGCAAGAGACGACTGTATTTTTTCCCGTGGTGTCGATGTGTTGGCACACACCCCTAATCCACGTTGTGACACTCAATAAGAGTCTTGTCACCTCCCAAGTCACCGAGACGAGGGTGCTCACTAAGAGTCTCCGTTCACCATCCCGGCGTGGTGGAGCTCAAGCCACGTACAACCTTTTTCGGGCTCCCACAATCAACTTGGCAAGCTCCGCAAGAAACACCTCAATCACCAAGATCGCCTAGGTGCTGCCAATCACCAAGAGTAACAAGCTAGGGTCTTCACTTGAGTAAGAACCGATCACCAAGAACGGATGCACACAAGCTTCTCTCTACTCAAGTCCTTAGTCTTGCTTCTTGGATGATTGAATGATCAAATGAGTGGAATATGAAGCTCAAGGTGGCTCTCAACAATAGTATGAGTGTATGAATATTGCCTGGTGTCAAGAGACTTCAAAATGATCCATTGGAGGGGTATATATAGGCAGCTCACGCGGATAGAGCCGTTGGAGAAAAGCTGCCAGAAAAGTACGCAACGCCGGTTAATCCGACTGTCCTCCAAAAGTCATCGTCGGTTTAACCGATGAATGTAAACTGCCCATTTGAAAAACTAGCCGTTACAACTCGGGCAATTTAACCGACGTATCATCGGTTTAACCGGTGAGTGTAATTGTCCACTGATCAACTGAAAAACCAACTCTCTGGACAACTGCACCGACGCTAACTCAAATCCATCGTCGGTTTAACCGGTGAGTATAACCTTAGAAATCCCTAGAAAAACCAACGTTCTGGACAACTGCACCGACGTTAATTTCAAATATCGTCAGTTTAACCGGTGAACTCAGTGTCCATGCTTCAGTGACAGTGTTTAACCGACGTATAGAAAATTGATGTCGTCGGTTAAACCGGTGATAAGACTTTTTCCTGATTTTGTCTGTTTTGATTTGAGTCTTGAATGAAATCCAATTCTTCTTGAGATATGAGTTGAATATCACTTGTTTGAGCTTCCAAGAACTTGAGTGACCAATGTGTGCATCCATTTTTGATTGACCATGTCCATGCTCAAGTTACTTGGCCTTAACCCCTCTTAATAGTGCGATCTCTACAAAACTATAAAACATATACTAACCTAAGTGTCCTTCTCAACCTTGCGACACTTAGGACTAGAAAGATCCTTAATCTTGTTATATACTTGAGTTGAATACCAAGATCGCCTTTTTGAATGATGAAATTTAGGGGCCTCTCTAACATATGATCCAATGAGCGATAATATTTCATTAAGCTGCACAAACTCATTAGTCACAATAATAGTTGTTATTAATCACCGAAACAAACTTTAAGGGTCTAGATGCTTACAATTATTTTGTTTAGCTACATATAATAATTCATGCATGAGTTCAAAAGTTTAATGTGATAAGAAATCTTAAAATTTTTTGGAATTTTGAAGGCATCTAAAACAAAGTGGTAGATTGGCCTACCAGTTTGGCGGCTACCTGGGGTTGTGGGCCAAAGACGGCCGGATAGCCATCCTGCCCCAGGCCAGATCGGCACTCCATCTCGTCGAGCGTCGCCAGCCGACGACTCCCTTCCCTTCCCGATCCCTCTCCCCGGTCTGCGTTGCTCCCTCGGCCTCTCCTCCCGGCCGCCCGGCCGTCGCCGCCTCTGCTCCGTCCATCCACCGCACCTAGGCAGCCCCTCGTCACATGGAAGCCGACGTCCCCATTGCCACGGCTACCCCCAGGTTCGCATCACGCACAAATTCCACTTCTTTCCCCCTCCCCAATGTCAGCTGCCTGGTCAAATTCTGTCAAAGATTCGGCTTTCCTCGTCAATTTCGTGCTCCAAGACTTAAAAGCTAGCTTCCGTTATGTCTGCCGTGGTTCTGTCGTGGGTCATGATTGGACGATACTGCTTCCTCTAGTGCCAGTGCTCGGTGCACGGTGCTTGCCGAGATTAGATGCGCGGCGCATCTGGAGCCTCGGATTCGAGATGCCTCCGCTAGCTTTTAAGTCGTGGCCATATTTGTGTAGCTCAATCTCCCTCCCTATGTGACACTCCTTTAGTACACAAATGAAATCATCCAGCTTTATCTTCCGGAGTCGATTGCTGGGCTTCATGGCGTACCATGCCTCCCATACCACTTGCCTCTTTCATTAAAATTCAACTTCCCAGGGATGGCTATCTACTGGATTTGTTCTTGTCTTGTTTCATAACCATAGGCTGGGGATGGGGAAGCTTCTCTCGTGGATTCTGCTTTTTCGAAGATTGGCTATTGCATTGCCCATTGTGGAAAGTGAAATGTATAGGATACTTTTTTTTTGTTCGTTCCACTATATTGGAAACATTGAATCTTTCCAGCTTCTGTGCAGAATTCCTTGTTTTGGTGTAATGTTAGGAATAAAGCTCCAAAAGAATCTCAACAATGTCGGTTTCCGTTTCCTTCAACATTTGCTCTGGTTGTTGCTTTGTGACTGCAGGTACCGAGCGGGTGTTAGCCGTTAGCTAGCTGCACCCGGAAATACTGATTTGGAGTACTCGAAGTATTGAGCTACCTCTCTGTTTTATCGCCTCTGTGCTTGTAATTCATAAGAAGAGCTGTCTTTTCCCCTAGGGCTTTGGTGATTGCCAAGATGAGGAGTAGATTTATCATTCTTTGTGTGATGGCCTGTCTAATGGCTCAGCTAGGAGCTGCCAATGTCGTGCTAATGGGAAATAATCTGACCTTGTCGTTTGATGACATCGAGGCAAGCTTTGGTAAGTCCCACACGCCTTAAAATCATTTACAGGGTGTTTGGCAGGACTCCTCCTGAGGGGCTCCTCTGTTTTTCGCTAAAAAACGGCTCCTCATACAAAACGTCTGGTAGGGCTCCTCCGGATGAGCCGGAGCCAGAGCCGGGTAGAAACCCTACCAAACAAGGCCTTAACTTTGCCAGATTACCAACTGCTAGCGTTGGATGCCACATTTCTTTTCATGACTTGCCTCTAGGCTCAATTTAGGTGTTGTTTTTGGCCTTGTTTGTTACCCCTGCTGATTTATTATTGTGGCTGTTTTATATCACTTCTCTGAGTAATATGACGCGTAGGTTTCATTCTTGTAATTGTGTGTGCATTTTTTTTTCTCGTAGTATTTCTCATTCCTTTTTAACCTTGATTAAGTCTATTGTATCGTATTTTCCTGAAGGATTTAAAAATGCCATTTCAATTGGCTTGCAGCTCCAGGGGTGAAAGCATCAGGAGTTAATGGCATAGTTTATACTGCTGAACCTTTAAATGCCTGCAGCCCATTGACAATCAAAGCAGTTCAGGGCCCCCCATCTCCCTTCGCCTTGATTATAAGAGGTGGATGCACATTTGATGAGAAAGTAAAAAATGCACAGGATGCTGGATTCAAAGCTGCACTGGTATATGACAATGAAAATAGTGGGGTTCTGGTTTCAAGTAATTTACCTTCTCACTCACACTTGCTCCTTCTCCATTTTCTTAATGCCATTTGTGTAGCTGCATAATGCTCTTTATTTATAGCATTACAAACACGAGTTGATGTCTTTGTTAGCACCTCTCCATGTTTACCTGCAGATAGATATGCACTAAGCAAGTAGAGAGCAAGACTTATGCACAAGCAAATTCTCTCATCTCTGCTCTCTAAAAACGAGTTGAACAATGATGTTTATGCTGATCATACTCAAATAAATACAACAAAAAATTAGCTGCATAACCAGATGCAATTTCATTCCACTAATTTATATTGGCAATTGATCATATATTACCTTCTCTATCTAACTAGAAATGTTACAGTGGCTGGAAGCTCAAGTGGTATTCATATATATGCTGTGTTCATATCGAAGGCCTCTGGAGAGGTGTTGAAGAAGTTTTCAGGCCATGCTGATGTAGAAGTGTGGATACTACCTACATTCGAGAACTCAGCCTGGTCGATCATGGCAATCTCATTCATATCGCTACTTGCCATGTCTGCTGTATTAGCTACATGTTTCTTTGTGAGAAGGCATCGAATAAGGAGGGAACACCCTAGAAATCCTGAAGCTCGAGAATTCCATGGAATGAGCAGTCAGTTAGTTAAGGCAATGCCAAGTCTTATTTTCACAAAAGTACAAGAAGATAACTGCACATCATCAATGTGTGCCATTTGCTTGGAAGACTACAATGTTGGAGAGAAGCTTAGAGTGCTGCCTTGCCGTCACAGTATGTTTGCCTGATCTTTTAACACCCTGCTTTTTTTGTTACATTATGCTACCATAATAGCCTGACTGCTTGAGACTACCACATCCAATAGATCCGGTATGCTATACTTTTCAGTCTTTGGATTTGGGACCAAACGAATACCCTCCAAAAAGAACTTTTGCACAAGATTTGTATGAGACCCAGCAAGAACCAGACAACCAAAGCGGAAAATACAGATATAATAAAAATAGGAGCAAAAATCACGTCGTGTAATAACCACCCCTGCAATCTAAAAAATAACCATCCCTGTAATCTGTATTGCCTAAATAATTGAAACACTACTTTTTTTTATTGATTTTACCATCTATTGGTAAATGTCAGGCACATCTTGGCCAAAAAAAGATTCAAATATAATAGCCACTACCTCTGAGTGAATCCCCTCAATGCCACTAAAATTTCTAGGTATCCCCTCAATGCCATCAAAATTTTCATCTTCCCTTCAAATCACTATTTACAATTTTCCTTCACTTGAATGTCATCCCCGTTGAAATTTGTTAAGTTAGACTGGCTGACCGCTTGAGCCTTCAAGAGCCCCTTCTGTTATCCTTTCACAGCCATGTCTAGGTGGCTCGGCGTTGGACCTCTCCGCAGTGCCGTTCCTCCGCGACAGCTCTGACTCGGAAGAGCCATTCTCCCTCACGTCCTTGCATTAGCTTCATCCGCTCTTGCTCACTCCTGCTGTCCTGCTCACACCAATTCCAGTACCGCCTGCCAGCACCCGTCCCCTGCTAGCAGCTCCAGCTGAGGCACCAAGATGAGTGCGCGTGGAGGACGCAAGGGAGCATCTGCTTCTCCCTCACCCTGTCGTTGTGGCAGTGTTTAGTTAGAGGCGCAGCCTACCACACAGCTGCTGTATGATGGCGAGAAGCAGCAGCATGACGCTATGCAGCGCAAGAGCGGGCGTGCGGCCGTGTGCCAAGTGCCTGGCCGCAGATGGCTTCCAAGCTGAGCGCCGGCCCCCTGAGGCCTGGAGCATGGAGTAGCAGGCGATGTTAGCAAACCTGAACGCCAGCTCGCCCAGGAAGAGCTCAAGAGCATGTGCGCAGCTCACGTCGCTGGCCACTTGCAGGTGCCATCCTGCACAGATAAAGGCTAGCACATGTAGACCTAAAGCCATGACGATCGAGCTGCCATTTTTAAACAACAGCTCAAGCTTTCCTTTTTTTTGGTTAGTATTGGATATAAAATCTATGGAATGGAAAACCAGGGAAGGAAAATTAAAAATTGTGGCTGTGAAGGGAAGAGATGAATTTCGATGGCATTGAGGAATTCTCTCTACTTAGGCACACAGAATTTTGCCAATTTTATTGACAGAGAATACCACGAATCTAGTGTTACTGTTTGTTTGTGTGTGTGTGTGGGGGGGGGGGGGGGGATGGATGCCTAAAGTAGGATAACGATAATTATGTCTATTGCCTTGCAGAGTTCCATGCATCTTGTGTGGACTTGTGGCTGACTTCGTGGAGAACATTTTGCCCTGTATGCAAGCGAGACGCAAGTAGTGGAGTATCAGAACTTCCTGCCACAGAGGCTACCCCATTACTTTCTTCTGCTGTGCGGTTACCTTCCCAGCCATCTTCATCCCGGTTGAGTGTGGCAGCATCTCCTCCAAGACCAATAAGCCGGCGTCCTTCATCTCATTCGGTTTCTCGTGCTTACTCTGTTTCTAGTACCCCCCAGTCTCCCAACCCCTTCAGATCTTACACAAACTCTCCTGGCATCAGTACAAGCAGAAGCAACGCAGACCTTGCGAATATGTCATCTCCCCATCCTCGAATCTCACATTTGTCGTCGACACACTCCCTTGTTGGCAGCCACTTGTCTCCACCAATCAGTATAACGTATTCATCACCCCATGTATCCCGGTTTGGCCACGGATCACCCAGCTTACATTTCGGTTCATCCTATATGTCCAATTCTGGATATGGATCTTCGAGCTACTACTATCTTGGAGCCTCCAGCCAGCATGGATCATACCTCAGACGATGTGGAGAATCGGGGCCAAGCCTGTCTACTATGGTCCCTCAATCACCACAGCAGTCCCAGTTGGGGCATGGTGAGTCCTCGGAGGCAAATGTGGCGACAGGCGCATCGTCAGCTCAGTCTTTGCGGCAATCCTACCTGAGAAACTGTGGTGATTCAGATGCCAGTTTGTCTGACATGATGTCAGCACAGTCGTTGCCGGGATGCTGAGGGACCCAGATGTGTATAAAATTATGGCGCGATTTGTGCATACATTGAGGCATGTAACATAGGTGAGAGAAACATGCATAGAAGCTTTTTTGTTGTTGTTGTTGTTGTTGTTGTTGTTTTGCTTTGGAGTAGCCAGTTTTCTTGTGCTTGTGTGCATGCTACAGGTGACAGGAAGAATATTTATTTGTATGTAACCTGGTAGGGCGAAACAATTTGTTTGTTTGAATGTGTCTGTCACTTGTATTGACTGGAGGCTTTGGCTGTCTGGCAGTTCTTTTTTTATAAGGACAGGCGTGCTGTTGATGGCCAATTGCCAATGCATGGAAAAAGAAGGCTGGGTGATCGATTATCATGTCATTGAGCACGCCTGTTTTGGGCTTTTGGCAAAAGGTAGCCTGCTTTAGCTATTCAAGCCTGCCTATACTCACATTTTTGGGTTTTGGAAAAAAAAAAGTGACGAGTAGTAGGATAGATAGGCTATAGGCCAAAGAAAGGCTCCCTATGTGGTGTGCAGGCGTGAAGCCATGCTCGTTGTTCCTCCGTTGCATTGCAGGTTGCAGGAGAGGAAAAGGCGAAAAGCTGATGAAGCAAGGCTCTCATCCTTCGTCCATCATCCTCTTGCTGGTTTTTCCAAACCTTTCCCTGCGCGCCGACCACCAAACAAGGCCTCGATTCACTGCAAGTTCAAACCACAGTGCATGTTTTCTCTGCTGGCAGCATAAAACGAACGAACTTGATCAGCAGATTATTGTTGTTATCAGTATTTTAGAAAGCACTTTTTTTATAAAAAAAGGTGCCGCAGAAGATCAGCTACCTACCTTATCAGACCGTTGTATTATTTGGTGCATCATGGCATATCAATGCTTCAGATCCTGATAAGAGAGCCTGTGTGTGTGTGTGTGTGTGTGTGTGTGTGTGTGTGTGTGTGTGTCATTAACCACCGCCAGTGTAATTTCCATTTCCCTCTCAGACAGAGCAGATACAGGCTCTTTTCAGACTTGCATTCTGGGACCTGGCCGGCCGCGTGGCCTGACGGATGGATCTTGTGTCACCTGCTTCCGGCTACTGCACCCTGCATCACCAAGTGGCTAGGTTAGTGATGGTGTTCGTTGTCCTGTACATACTCACTGACTGATTCTGAATGGCTGCCGTACTCACAAGATTGATCGGAATCGGGCGTAGTAAATGAATGAATTCGCACCTACCAATGAGATCATATTTGGATCCATGTATTAAACTTTCTTTAGTCCTAAAATTTACTTCATTAGGTGATCCAAACAGATGGATTGAGCTAAAGTTTAGTTTCATCCCAACTAAAGTTTAGTCCATCAGTCCTCAAAATCTACCAATTTGGACTAAACTAACTTGGGAACTGCAAAAAGACCAATCAACCTCTCACTATTCGCATGTAGGCACAACAAAGTCAACAACACTACAACCTAAGGATAAAAATGATATTTCTATATTTCTACGTATATCCCATCTAAAGTTTAGTTCATGAATCCAAATAGGCATTACTAAAGTTTAGTTACCAAAGTTTAATCCGGACTAAAATTTACTCCTAGGTGATCCAAACGAGGCAAAGTATACATTGACTAAAAAAAAATACAAGTAGAATTACTTGCATGATGATGGTGATGTATGGAGATCAGATCATATATATATACCGTATGATTTGCTAGAGTTGTAGCATGCATGCGATGCGTCTTCTAATTATATTGTGGAGCCACCAACATATGATTATGATACCAAGAGAAACAATTTTTTTTATTAGATAGAAGAAGAAGGAGTTGTTGGTCCCCTGAGCTGGCAATGATCTGGTTACGCACATCAACGATAAGCCTCAAACTACCATAGACATTCGCCCATAATCGCACTTCTTTTCTTTTTTTTCTTAAGAAAACAAAGTCAGATGCCACCATTTGTTTTTCTAGAAACAGGGTAGATTGCTTATACACTATGAGAAAACTCAAGATCCCTACTATCTTCTCCGTGCTATCTCTGCTTTTGTTTGAGGGAGGTAAGCTATCGTTTCTCATTATGTGAACCATAGTTATAAGCCTTGGCAATCATACAGTGCTCCAATAAAACCCTAGAGTGTAGTCTAGCGTTAAAAATTGATGCTGCTTCTTTGGTCCAATAACGACACTTATCCCTATCCGCCTTGAGGAGCATGATATATACTTGTGCTGTACATATCAATATTGTGCTGATTTTAGAATTTAGAGTCTACAAAAGGCCATATTTCTGTGTTAAGGGTAAGCAACATTCAGCTGCAGAGCAATGGCATGATGAGCAAGAGGTAGAGGAAAGGGATAGCTAGGAATGTTTCTATTATTTTTTTCTCCAAGAAGGTGATAAAAAAAATAACAAGGACTAATGATATGATCGTAGAACAATACCTATTTTATGATATTGAAAGGATTACAACGATAAAGATAAGCTAAAAGATAGTAAAGGTGAATCGTGAGGATTTTTTTTATAGCAAACATGAGATTAGTTTTTACCTAGTTCTCATTTATTTTGAAGAGTACAATATGCTTGTTTAGCATCAAAAAATTACATTTGTAGCTACGCGCAACTAATTACTGAATAAGTATTCAGTAATAATAGCTGCGCTCAATTACTAAACAGTAAACACCATTTTACTAAACGTATTCCGTAATTCGGTACTTCGTTTTAGTAATTTCTGATTGGTTCGGTTTGTAATTTGACTGTTGGGTGTAGAATAAACACTACACCAAAAGTGTAGAATAGCATTACCATTGTTATTTGGCTGTTCAGTGTAGAATAAACACTAATATAAAGGTGTAGAATAGTATTACCATAATAAATACAATAATAATAATGGTAATTACAGTGATTATGGAACGTGACATAGAAAAAGGTTGCCGTACATGAAAATGGCTGTTATCTCTTTTTTTTTGCATAAAACTCCTACGGCCTTGTTTGAAGGACTGAAGCAAGGATCGAATTGCAAAAATGTTACTGTAGGAGTATTTACCAACGAAAGATTGAATATATGGCAGGGCCTCTGCTTTTCATTTCACTGAGTTTGGATTTGGATTCCGACTTTCTGAGCTCCGCCGATTCCTTATTCCGCCTTCTCCCCCTCCCCCTCCCCCGCCGCCGCCTCCTCCTCGCCCACCCCCACTCCGCCCCGCCCCCGGTGATCGTCGATGGCGGCGCCGGCGCTATGGCAGCCGCAGGAGCAGGGGCTCCGCGAGATCGGCACCCTCCTCGAGGCGCACATCTCCCCCAACTCCGACCAAGCCCGCATCTGGCAGCAGCTCCAGCACTACAGCCAGTTCCCCGACTTCAACAACTACCTCGTCTTCCTCCTCGCCCGCGGAGAGGTGCGCCCTTCCTCCCCCCCGTCCCCCTGTCACCTTCTCCCCAGTTGCTCGCTAGCTTCTTCTGATCGCTGTGCTGTAAGCGAAGCCTAGGTTTTCCTCCGATGCTACTGAGAGTTCGAGCTTGTTGCTTGACTCTATAAATTTCAGCGTCACGACTGGAGTTTAGCTCTTGGATGGCATGTGCCTAGTTCTAATCCAGAATTGATATTGATATCGATGTTTCAGTACCGGATGTTAGGTCGCTATTTGTGCACGCACAAGGGTGGGGAAAAGAGAGAGAAAGAGAGGGCAATTTGAGCTGTCCTGTAGTGCTGTCAGAGAATCAAGTAGGGCTTAAACGATGCAAATATGGGCTGATATTTGCCTGGCAGGTAATGAAAAGTAGAACTGAGAGCTTGTTTCCACGTCAATCTGGTAACTAACAAGCCCAATATGCCTTTTATCTTTTATATCTTTACTAGTTGCTATGATAACAACTTCTCAAATTCACACACACAAAAATCGTATGAATGGTGTAGTAGAATAAAGGCGTTATGAATGCACATAAAAAACTTTCTCAGATGGCTATTTATTCTGAATTTCTGATGTTTTTTTAGTTTCGAGGGGTTCTTGAGTTCTACTGTTTGCTAGTTTTGACTGGTGATGCTCCCATTACGTTTGATATAACTGCATATAGGTGGGTGACAGCTTGCTCCCACTATCTAAAACATTTTCCTTGGCACTCTGGTTAGGGATAAGATCATAGGAAAATAGTTTTATGCCTTGAAGGTTTGGACAAAGTGGACATGTTATGCAATTGGCCACAGTAGAAACCATATGGTAGTCGCGATATGATCTAGCTCTGAAACAGTGATGGGAAAACACATAAAAGGTGATTGCTAGTTTGCTACTTACTTTCCTTTTCTGCCTATGAATTGTGTTGTGCAATTGCTCGGCAAATGTAAGAAATAGTGATAAACATTGAATTGTGTCACTAGATCATGTTGTCCATTTGATCATGGATTCAATATGGGAGGAATGCTGTGTGCTTCCCTTGTGTTTCTCCCCGCTTATTCATCTTCAGAAACCTTTTTTTTCTGTGTTTGTTGGAACATGTAGACGTAGCCATGCAAGGAGTTCATAAATTGTCGAACTTAGTTATGGAGTAAAATTTTCTCATGATATGACTTTGATGGTAGGTCAAGCTTGTGTTTTCTTTGGCATAGTTGACATCTGGTTAAACTGTTTGTACCAGGGGAAATCCATTGAAGTTAGACAGGCTGCTGGTCTGCTTCTGAAAAATAATCTGCGAGCGACTTTCAGTTCCATGCCACTTCCATCCCAGCAGTATATTAAATCTGAGTTGTTACCATGTATCGGGGCAACCAATAGGGCAATTAGATCCACAGTTGGAACAGTGATCAGTGTACTTTTCCAAATTGTTCGAGTTTCTGGGTGGATTGAGTTGTTTCAGGCCCTGCACAAGTGTTTGGACAGTAACGACTTGGATCATATGGAAGGTGCTATGGATGCTATATACAAGGTAATTTGTACTCCTGTCATACTAGAGGTTCGATGCAGTAAAAAAGCATGCTGTAGTGGATCTTACAGTTTGTATGCTCAGAATCTTGCTTTCTGATGACAGATCTGTGAGGATGTACCCGAAGAGCTTGACATTGATGTTCCTGGTTTGCCTGAACGGCCGATCAATGTATTCATGCCAAGGATACTGCAGGTCAATACCCAACATCCAGAAATAACCAATTACTTGCACAATTTTTCACTTCTGCTCTGTAAATGTCTTTGTACACCAGTTGGCAATGATTCAGCTAAGCATGCATCTGGGGACTGTGGTGGCTAACAAATGCTTGAACAGTCTGGTTTAAAATGTTTATGTGGTTTCATGCTGACACATACAGTTTGTTTGTTTGTTTTTTTTTTCTTCAGTTTTTTCAATCACCACATGCAAGTCTTAGAAAACTAGCTTTGGGCTGCATCAACCAGTACATTGTGGTGATGCCATCGGTAGGTGTCCTGCCCCATCTTCAGCTTATCTTTCTCAGTTCTCTTGACTGATTGTTTGGAACTTTGGATCCACACAGGCACTCTACATGTCCATGGATCAGTATCTTCAGGGATTATTCAACCTTGCAAAGGACCCTTCAGCAGATGTCCGGAAACTGGTATTCACCGCAGACAATTACTTATCATTATGCCAGCTTACTTGTAAGAGAATTGCACATTATGGCACGCTACTTGTTTGGTAGAGAGTTAGATTGAGATGCATACAAAATGTTATTATTGCATAATTGAAGTAGGATTTTTTGTTAGAGAGTTAGATTGAAATGCATACAAAATGTTATTATTGCATAATTGAATTAGGATTTTTTTTCTAGGCTCTTAGCTGATTCGTCTGCAAGATTTATGATTGTCCAGTTGCACATCTCATCATGAACCCTCCCTGTTTCCTTTGGTAGGTTTGTTCAGCCTGGGTTCAGCTCATTGAAGTGCGGCCATCAATTCTGGAGGTACATCAAGCCTGCTGCATATTAGATCTGTCTCCTTCTTTCACCTATTAAATCTTAGCCTATGAAGTGTTATACTGGATGTGACATTGGATATGAAACTGCAGCCACATCTAAAAAATGTTACCGAATTGATCCTACAAGCCAATAAAGATTCAGATGATGATGTTGCTCTTGAGGCTTGTGAATTCTGGTACGTTTTCTGTAACTGAGTATACTTATGGCTGCAAAAAGAATGCACCTAGGATTCGGCATTGACTATCTGAATCTGAGTTGTATTACTGTGATGGTCATGCCACTTATCACAATTTAATCAATTGTTATTTCTAACTCTTGAAGTTCACTAATTTTTCTGCTCATTTTATTAGCGACATGATCAAATTCAAAACTAAGTCTGAGTAACTAATATTTGTGGTTAAGAATTAGAAGCCTTTTGATATTTCCTAAATTCTCTACTAATGTTCTAACTGTTAAACCTTTCAGGTCTGCATGCTGTGATGTCAGCATGCCTCCAGAAGGTTTACAGGAATTCTTGCCACGATTAATCCCGGTATATGTGTTTCTCATAGTTCAGAACTTCAGATTAGTGCAGCTGTACCTTGGAGCTGGATATAATTTCTTACACTTCACATGTTTTCCCCTAGACATTATTGTCGAACATGGTTTATGCTGATGATGATGAGTCACTTGCTGATGCTGAGGTGTGGTAATTTTTTAACATCTTTCATGTTTGATCAGAGTGGGTCATCAGTGACAATTGATTATTCTGATAAATGCCATATATATATATATATATATATCCTTTTCAGGAAGATGAATCCTTTCCAGACAGGGACCAGGTTTGTTTAAGATCTTTTTGAGCAATTTTTCATAACTGATAATGGCCTAAACCTACTTCTTGCATTTGAATGTGCTTGCTTTCCCTTCGAGGTGGCCTCCTCGAGGGATTCCTAGTTTTTTAAAGACAAGGCAGAAGCCGAAGGGATATGGATGGCTCCATTTGTGGCCATTCATCATAGTGGTTAGACCTGTTCCATCAGAAATGAGTGATCCAATTCGAGCTTTAGCTCATTTCACGAGTGGCAATGAGATTAATCTTTTGGGTGGGAGGTGGAGTGGTGCATTGGCAATGCACTGACCATCCCTTCTCCTCCTGTATTTTACCTAATAGGAAAGCTCAATCTTGCAGTTGTGTACTGCTGAGTTTGTCAGTAGTTTCAAAGTTCTTCATCCTGCATATAGCATACTGGGGATTTGTCAGTAGTTGGAAAATTTTGGAAGTCAATTATTTATCTATAGCATTATAAAGAATAATGCTAGCCTCTTGTAATATGCCAGTGCTGCAAATATGGGTTGACTGAGTTGAGCCTTTAATCTTTCGACGTTTATGTGCTTTAGTTTCTTGCTGTAATGAGATGTAGAAAATGTGTAACAGGATTTGAAGCCCCGCTTCCATGCCTCTCGGTTGCATGGATCGGAAACTGGAGAAGACGATGTGAGTTTAGAATTTTCTCTCTTGTTAAGCCAGTTGACTTTGATGGCTGTTGCCATCCTTGACCACCTCATTGATTTAAATTTTGGAAAAAAAAATACTGGTGATTTGAACAGGATGATGATGATGCTGTAAATGTCTGGAACTTAAGGAAGTGTAGTGCTGCTGGATTGGATGTCCTCTCTAACGTGTTTGGCGACAGCATCCTTCCAACTTTAATGCCGTTGATTGAGGTAACTTGGACTCCATGTAGTTTAGTAATGGTGATTTTGTTAAAACAACTACTCAAATGGCCTGGACACCTTTTGCATGGCTTGTGGAAAAGCATGGGGTTTATGATTTCATTTTTAACCCTACTGTTCAGACTTTGTCTTTACTTGAATAGCAATGTGAAAGCCCTCCATAGTCACTGAAAATTTAGTTAACTAGCATGGCAGGAAAGCCCCAAAAGCCACTCCTGAAAGTTGTCTGCTGGTAGAAATGCAAATTTGTGGCTAAATCCACTGTAATTTGCAGCAAAATTTGGCTCGAACAGATGATGATTCTTGGAAAGAAAGGGAAACCGCTGTTTTATCTCTTGGTGCTATAGCAGAAGGGTGCATTTCTGGTTTATATCCCCACCTTCCTCAGGTAATTTAATGAGTAGTAATGCATAATTGTGGCTATGTTCATATGTGCTGCAAGATTAGCCAAATCCTTTTTTTTCTTTTATGGTACAAATGAGTAAATATCTCATTGTAGTAGCTAACTGTATGCTAAATCCTCTTGTATAATCATGCCGTTTTTTATATTTTGTTTCATAAGGCTATTATATGTAGACTAAATGCTTGAATATGCTATGAGCTCTTGAGAACATAGCTGTAGAATTACTACTATATGTGGCAATTCTAAAATTCTTGCAGGAGCATGCTATAGTTGCAATCTTAGTGTTCACAGGATAAATCTGAACTCAAAATATCCATTAGTATATTTGTGTCTCGCTTGCTATATATGTTGTACATTGTATAAGATGTCTTGATTGAAATGCAGATTGTTGCCTTTCTCATCCCACTTCTTGACGATAAATTTCCTCTTATACGGAGTATTACATGTTGGACCCTCTCTCGGTACAGCAAATTCATTATTCAGGTAATAGGGCACTCCCCCCCTGATGTTATTCTTATTCCTGCCATCCTAGGGTTTCACCAGAAGCTCATTCTGTTCAAATCATGTTTTAGGAATGTAGAGTTGCATTTATGCATCATCTTTCAGAAAGGGTCATTTTTTGCATTTTAATTTATGCAATTTTGGTTTTATCGAGCTGCTCTTTTCTCCAACGCAGAGCCTTGATCATCCAAATGGACGCGAACAATTCGATAAGATTCTCATGGGATTGCTCAGAAGGATATTGGATACTAACAAAAGAGTCCAAGAGGCTGCTTGTTCAGCATTTGCAACTCTTGAAGAGGTTATTTGCATGTATTAGAATGCTTTTCTATCTTCAGGAAGTTGCATAAAAATTAATATTGTGCTTGCAAGTAACTTTGCAGCAACTCATGTGTACATATTGGTTTTCTGTTTTCAGGAAGCTGCAGAAGAATTAGTGCCACACTTGGAAGTGATTTTGCAGCACCTCATGTGTGCCTATGGAAAATACCAGGTTATTCAAAATTTAAATAATATTATTTTGTGAATGTAGAAGGGCGGGCCTGGTGCAGCGGTAGAGCCTACCGTCTGTAACCGGAAGGTCCCGGGTTCGAGCCCCAGCCTCTGCACATTTGTGTGGGTAAGGCTTGGGGCTTAAAAACAACCCTTCCCCAGACCCTGCACAGTGCGGGAAGCCTACGGCACTGGGTACGCCCTTATTTTTTGAATGCAGTGGATGTTACTGTTCAATCACTGCTATGTCAGCTCCCATATTCTCATTTCTAGCTTTATGTGTTGCTTCTGAATAGAGACGAAATCTCCGGATACTCTATGATGCACTTGGTACGCTTGCTGATGCAGTTGGTGCAGAACTAAATCAGGTATTCTTCTCTGGTTTCTTATATCATCAAGAATTAATTCGGTTCTTTCACATTTCTTGCCACAATGTTCCCTTGTATGCTGGTTCCTTGTGAAGATTTTTTTTTTGAAAGATTTCCTTGTGAAGATACTAATTCATCTAAGATGCTATGCAGGCAAAATATCTAGATATATTTATGCCGCCTTTAATCACGAAGTGGCAGCAACTCCAAAATTCTGATAAAGATCTATTTCCGCTCCTTGAATGCTTTACATCTATTGCGCAGGTACTGTTATTTTAATCTGTGCAAATCATCTATGTAATGGTGTTATAATTTTCTCTCTGACTATCTTGGTTATCAATTTAGCAGTGTAAACAAATGATCCTGATGAAAATTTGATAGTCTTTCTAGCGTTCTTGAAGATTTAATTCGAATGTAACAATTTGGAATAGGAGCTGCTTTTAGTTGCCTATCTTGGTGCCAACTAGAAGAATGTGAATAATTAGAGCACTACCTGGTGCCTGCAGTGTTCAATTTTTTTCCTGAGCTGTTCCTAAGATGCTCATATACAATATTGAGACTTCAGTCCTATATTTAATCTTTTCAGGCATTAGGACCAGGGTTTGCTCAATTTGCAGAACCAGTGTTTCAAAGGTGCATCAATCTTATCCAATCCCAACAGTTGGCAAAGGTCTGTCCAATCTTTTCTTCTGGGAGATCCTATTTAACATATTTGAGTCATGCTCTGTGATTTGTTCATCTCAACCCTAGTGTTCAACTTTGCGAAGTTCATTGTCCCATTTATTTGTTTGTTGCAAGACCAAAGCAATGATGTTTTCTTGTTTCTTTTCATTTCATCCATAGTTTTACTGTACAACCACACTCATCAAACGATCTACTTGCTTGTGAATATCAAATTTCTATGTAAACTATACCATGCAGTGGCCGGCAACCCAAGGTTGTGGCCGGCCCAGATTTTGGTGCGAGGGTGAGGCCTGGGTTTGGGGGTTCTCCCGGCTGGTATGGCTGGTGTCTAAGTGTCTTCTCTGCCTATAGAGACCTGTTGGGGCGGTCTTCCCCCCACCGACCGATTTTTTTATATCATTTTAAAGAAATTGTCTAATCATGCAAAACAGTGTTCTACCTGTTTCACAGAATTGTGAAACATACTATAATGTGTCATGGTTTGTGGAAGGAATTAAATGTTCACTTAGTAGTTACGTGTCCTATATGCTGTTTTGATATATATTGGTAACTCTATAAGCACAGAAATTATTTTCCCCATTGTAACGTGTTGTCTGAGTACCCTGGATCTACGTCACCTGAAAGGAAAATCAATATAAATCAATATGATAAGCTACAAGATCCGATTGCATATATGACCTCATCAAAATTTCTGTTTCTTTATGGATCTTCTTTCTATGTGCAGATTGATCCTACAGCAGCTGGCATGTTGTATGATAGAGAATTCATTGTCTGCTCATTGGACCTACTGTCAGGACTCGTAGAAGGTCTTGGTGCTGGTATTGAAAGTCTCGTAAGTTCTTCTCTTTGGATATGATCTCTTATTTTCTTCCAACTACATTTTAGACGCATACACACCACTTTCTTGGCCACATGCTTGCGTTCTAGCACATGGCTATACTATATTAGAGGCCTAGCCATGGATCGAACGGGCCACATGTGCATGTACTATTCTGACCTGGGAGACTTGGGTCTGGAGGAATGGTGAGCGCTTAAACCTAAGTGGCCTGGATTCTAAAAAACTGAGTTTACGCTCAATGGGAGGAAGGCGCACTCGGCACCGAAGCTCGCTAGGGCCAGCGTATTGTCCGCACAGAGTACTGCTAAGGTGAATAGTGTCGCATGTTCCTGCTGACACCTGGCCCAGGGTGGCTATGTTACTTTAGAGATTAGATCAGTTTCGATTGAGTTGTTTTCTATTTTCTTAATTTAAGAGATAAATTTCTTCATGGTTCTTAAGGCGTCGCCTAGGCGACGCCTAGTCGTCCAGGCGCTCAAAAATCCAAGGCGTCCGTCGACGCCATGCCAAAAGAGAAGCAAACTGAGAGGGAGGGTGAGGGAGGAGGGAGAGGAAGAGGAGGGGAAGGATTTCGACGATCTGCGGGGGAAGGGGAACAAGAGGGAGGGGGTGGTGGCCTACCTGAGCATGGTGAGGAAGGTGGGAGAGGGAGCGCCGACGAGCTTCGGCAGCGCGAGGGCCTGGCGACGGCGCGTGGGTCCGGTAGTGGTGTCGCGCGGGGCCCGCGGCGGCGTCTGGCGGAGCAGCAAGGGCGGACCGGCGGCGGCATCGGGCGGAGGAGCGACGGCGGGCCGGCGGCACGAAGGGAGAGGGAGAGCTGAGAGGGCAGAGTGCTGGGCAGAGGGCAACGGCGGCGCGGATGAGGAGCTCATTGAGTGGGAGAGGGTTCTGGAGGGTGGAGATGCTATTGTTGGGCTGGGCCTAACTGTTGGGCTGGGCAGCAGCCTGTACCTTGCCCTCTTCTTTGCCTTTTTTACTCTTTTTATTTCCTATTTCTTTTCATTTCCTCCCTGTGGCATATGGGTAAGGCGTCGCCTTGCTCGCCTAGGCGTCGCCTCGCCTTGCAGACGGGGTCGCTCGCCGTGCCTCGCCTTAACGCTTTAAGAACCATGAATTTCTTAAAGGTTAAGGCACCCTGTCTATGTAAGATGGGCCATGGGCTTGTATGTGTTCTCATTAAGCAAGAAATGGATCAAAGTTTCTAGAATGTCTTTGGCCTTTTGGTGCAGCGGACTGTCACGGTCGTGCTACTTGGATCATGGACAGATAAAGTGTGCACATGACACTTATCACATTTTTGAAGGATAATTGTTCTGATTATTGCTTGTCCTCTGTGTTCCGATTAGATACTTAAAAGTTAGTACAAAATCAGCAGCAGTTTGATATATATGTCATCTTTATTTTGTTGTAGGTTGCACAGAGCAATTTGAGAGATCTACTTTTGCAATGCTGCATGGATGAGGCAGCAGATGTTCGACAAAGTGCTCTTGCCCTTCTTGGAGATCTTTCTAGGGTTGACTGCAAATCACCATAGCTCATATATCGAGATAATTTTTCACCTTATTAAATATTGAACCCTCTCTGTTGTACTAGGTTTGCCCAATACATTTGCATCCACGCCTTCAAGAATTCCTTACTGTTGCAGCAAAGCAACTGGTAAGCATATCCTGCTGTCTATTTGTTGCTATCATTATCTTGATGCCTCACACACAACGTTGCTGCAGAGCCCTCAATCTGTGAAGGATGCTGTATCAGTCGCTAACAATGCTTGCTGGGCTATTGGAGAATTAGCAATCAAGGTTTGTGCACTTTTATACCTTTTTGCTTAACCCAGCTGCACCAAATTCTTTTTCAAAGCACAAAATACCTTTTTTTTTGTTTTACTGCTGCTAAGTTCAAACCGTTTGGCATGGGTTTCCTCTTGGTACATGCCACTTATAAGTGTGCACTGGCCCACCACAGAGGTCATCTCCTTTGTGCTCATTTCATTGGTATTTGTGAAATTTCGTACACATGTGACGGATTTTTTGTTTCCAGATTGGCAAAGAAATAGAACCTGTGGTGATCAGTGTTGTTTCTTGCTTGGTTCCCATTCTAAAGTCCCCAGAGGTAACTGATTTTTAAGGGCCCTTATGTCATATTTTCGTGTTAGATTTCAGCTAAATGGCTATATTTTCCCACAAATTGGCAGGGTTTGAACAAGTCACTTATTGAAAATAGTGCCATCACTCTTGGGAGGCTTAGCTGGGTCTGTCCAGACATCATGGCCCCTCATATGGACCATTTCATGCAAGCGTGGTGCAGTGCCTTGTGCATGTAAGAACCCGTTTTCTGGAGTTTCTGTAGTACAACCAAAGAGTCAAGAAGGAAGGATGCGGTGATGTGGTTTCCAAGTGTCTATCTATGCTTTTTGCTGCATGATGTATGAAACTTGTTTCTTTCGGTCTAATCCAGGATCAGAGATGATTTTGAGAAAGAGGACGCGTTTCATGGCCTGTGTGCAATGGTTCATCCGCGCCTCCTGATTAATGTTGCATTCTTCCTACCTGCGTGATTTTCTTCTGAAAGACTCTTTGGGTTTTCCATGCCAGGTGGCAGCAAATCCTTCAGGAGCTGTGGGTTCACTAGCTTACATCTGCCAGGCCTGTGCAAGTTGGACTGTGAGTTGAGATTCTCATTAGATCCTTTTTTTTTACCTGTAGCCCTGTTGGATTCAACGTGCGCTGATTTGATGTGTGTGCAGGAGATCAAAAGTGAAGGTCTTCACAGCGAGGTGTGCCAGATTATGAATGGCTACAAGCAGGTAAAGCTGGCCTCTTTGCCGTCCTCTGCAGTCACACGTATGCGACGCTGAGATAAATAAACTGATGGTGGGAATTGGTTTTGTTGTAGTTGCTTGGGAACAGTGGGTGGGAGCAGTGCATGGCCACCCTAGAACCATCAGTTGTGCAGAGATTAGCTCGGTACGGAGTATAAGGGATGGCGAGAATTGAGGTCTTGTGATTTATTCACCGCATTCCAGAATTATCCCAGCATTATTGTGGAGACAGGAGCGGGAAGAGCCATGAGCCTGGATTTGGGCAAGCCTGTCTGTCTGGGGTCATCGAGTGTGTGAGGATGCATTTTACATGTATTCGCTTCTTGTGCGCGGTTGGCTGGTTGGGGACTCCCGTTGTATACTGGTTATTACTCCACTAATTGGTGCACAGCACAGCATTACCACAGACGAGCGAGCTAGATGGACGGGAATACTAGTGGTAAAAGAATATTTACCTACCACGACAGGATGTTGAGATTTGTATTGGTTGGTTGGTAGAGTCAGTGGACTTGGTTTTGTTTTGTCATTCCACTGGCAAAAGCGTGTAATTGCCTTATTCTTCCTTTTTGGTCGGTGTAGAATTGTGTTTTTGGTCTTTTGACAGGAAGGATTGTATAATGATCCATTCATTTGCCCCATAATAAATGATTCATCAGGTCTCTTTCTCTCCTGCAACTATTTATATTTCTTTTTTACCATGATACGCTGGCCTTATTTTGCCTTATTTTCGTATCATCGAGAAGTGTGCTGCTAGGGGAGAAAGCATGCGACCGAGAAGAGGAGAGAGTGTGAGAGGGGTTGCTAAGGAATCAAATCGTGCTAAGAAAACATGCATTATGTTGCGTGGTCTAGTTAGCATGTACTTTCTCTGTTGGACATAGTTAACGCGCGACCCTTTCCACGGCATGGCTTCCACTACAGATCCAATCCCTCCACCTCATGGGGTTTTTTTAACATTCAACTTGTTTTTTTAAAAAATTATCTCATTTGTTAGATCTTCGTTTGGAATACTAATTGCACCGTTGAGCTCTACGTGATGAGGCGAACAAAACTAGATCTTATTAGCATATATTTTGAAAACATTTGGCACTAGTAGCAACATATATATAAATTTGAGTGATACTATTGAAGGAGTTGCATAATATACGTATATAAGTTGTGACACATAAGTTAGGTCACAAAAAATATTTAGAAGTTGTCGTAAAAACAAAACTATCATAAAAAGCATAACCTATTATATGCGTAAGTAGTCCTAAAAATAGAATCTGTCATATACATGAGTTGTCACATACATAAGATGTCGTACACATAAGTAGTAACAAAGGAGTAAGTTGTGGTACACATAAGTTCATATACAAATTGCTATAAAAATAAAGTTGTCACACATTTAAACAAAAGTTGATAAAAACAAAATATGTTATACACATGAGTTGCTATACATATAAAATACAAATACTACAAACAAAGTCTATCATACACTCATACATATAAGATGACACAAAACAAAAGTTATTATCTATTTTAAGTCGTTACTATAGTAAGCCGATATATACATAAGTTGCTACATAAAGAGAGCAAATTACCACATAAGTTACTACCAGTTCGCAAACATCGTCAAAACATATGCAAGTGAGGTTTAGTTTTGTTTGTCTCGTCACGTACAACACAATGGTATAATAAGTTCTCCGAGGAAGATAAAATATTTTTATGGACAAGCATTAGTCAATAAAAAACATGCATAAGTAGGACGGAGAAGAAGTACGTGAGGGACACTGGTCATATGCACAAGAAGTCATGATACGCCGGGGAAGGCCGGCAGCCGCGTGGTAGCGCTCCAGGGCTAGCTTTTTCCTTCTCTGTTAGAAATGGAAAAATAGGCGTTTTGATTCCTAAACTTTGATCCAAGGATTAAGTTCATTTCTCAACTTTTAGAAAGATCAATGTAGTCCCTTAACTTTTATTTTTGGGTCAAACTCATTCTTATGCTATATTATTGTGGCAGAACCGCCTAAATTATCCCGGCTCAAGTGCGTAAACCATCACCATAAAGGCAACATTAGCTTAAACGCACTTCAGACGGAACAATTTTTGGTCTGTCGGGTAACGTCCCGATACAACCACCGATTCTCGGATCGAACAAGCATACCCCGCACGAAGGCGAGTCCAGAGATATTACAACCACAATTTTACAACACAGGCATATTAAAGATTACAAACCAGTTCAAAAGATTATTACAAAACCAACTTAAGTAAAACAGTTATACAAAACATAAGTTTAGAATCCGAGTTTAAAACAGCGGAAGATAAAACACGATAACTACAACACGTCGCAAAGGTATACCGAGCTAGCCCAAGCCTGGTATCACTCGTCATAGTCATTGCCGGCCGAAGACGTATCCCATTCTACGGACCAGCCAGGAGGCAACGAGCAAGGATAGGTTAAGCTAGCGATCTGATCCTCAAAACTCATACCTGAAAAAGGGTTTCAACAGCAAGGCTGAGTATTCTAATACTCAGCAAGACTTAACCGACAACGGGTAAAAGTAGCCCACCTTAGCTAGACTATGCAAGGCTTTGTAAGGCTCTGGTTTTCCTTTGCTGAAAAGCAATAAAGAGTAGGTCCTTACTTTCAAGTTTTAGCTTCAAGATTCTAATTGATTAACCATTCTATGTAAGCATCTACTAACCAAACATGGTGGAACTTCTAAGCAAGCATCAAGATTAATAAGAATATTGTTGCTCTTATTACTCTGTGTGGCAAAGAGATCAAGCAGTCTCATTTCATCGTGAGAGGCGGACGATTCTGAATCGAAATTCAACCTTGCAAGGGTAACCTAGCACACACGTCTGGAATACCGTCGGGTCATTCCCAAACAACCGTTAACCTTTCTTTCCGGCTTGTGGATAGTGCCACTCTCCCCGACTACAGGGCTCCAAGGCCGAACCTTGTCCCTAGAAGTCGTAGTGTTGCGCAACATAAAATAAAACCTATCCCTACTGAGAGAGTGGGAGGTATATCCACTCCCCGGTCCAATCGGCTACTAGGCTTGCCGCGTACCATATTTACGGCATGTGACTAGTACTTTCAAAAAACTTAACCAGCACTACCACACACCGCGACCTTAGCAAGTTCATCAACACAGACGGGGTCTCACATAGGACATGATATCGACACAACCCCGTCCGTCGTCCTTATATTGATAACAGAAAGTAAACAAGCAATTCCTATATAGCTCGCGAGTGACAGGCAATCACTCGACTTTTACCGTTCCTATAAGCTTAGCAGATAGTCGAACTTAGGTCTAGTGTTCAGTACATAGGTTCCTAGGATCATGCATCTAGGGTTTCAATTCAAATCCTAAGAACTGTAAATGCACAAGTAAGTAATAACAGTAAATGATAATAATTTGAAATATAGGTTATGTCCGGGGCTTGCCTTCTCGGTAGTTGCTAACTATTTCAGCGCTAGGCTCTTCCGAACTTTGGTTCGGGGCTTCAGTTAGTTCCGCAGTGTTCACTTGAGCTTCGAGATCACCTCCGTCAGATTCCGGAATCAACTCGTACGTCCCGTCTGACAAAGTAGTCGTATCTATATGTAATGCAAGAACAACATTATAAACAAACATGGGCAATCGTTTATAGAGTAGTTAAATAACAAATTTAACTACACAAGGCATCATGATCAACAGCACAAAAGAAGTTAACTAACTTCACAAAATGAGTGGTGGTGATTTTCCTATACAAGTAAGTCATGGTTTGTAAATAAATTAACAAATCAGAGTACAAACAGTAATAAAATCTACCAAAATTACTCTAAACAGAACATGAACAAAGTAATCTACCCTGTAAAAATCATGCCAAGACATTTAACCATTTAAACACAACAAATCATTTACTACGATAACATCTAGAACAAGCAAGAATTACACAGGTCAAACTAAAGAAGATCAGAAGCTCAAAATTTAAAATGAGATCTACACAGGGATGATCTAGCTACTGTGAATTTTTCATGATTTTATCTACATAGAATTTATTCTGAGAAAATAAACAAAACAGACATCAGTTTAACAAAAATCAATTTTAACTACTGATCTAGCCATGAACTAAGGCTCAAACTTCCTGGACAAGCTAACATACTGCAGAAGAACACTCAGGAATATTTTCATGATTTATTAAGAACAGAAACTATTTACCATGAATAAAGTCTATTAAACAAAGATTAAATCAAATAAATAGCTACAACAAGGAACTGATCATGAAATTTTTATAGTAAAGCTAGTGTAACAAGAGTAAACTACCACCAAAATTTCAAAGCAATACAAGCTTTCAAGCATCAGATAAGAAAAAGATTAAAGAACAAGTAGTTATACACCTAGTAACACAAAACAACATCTACAGCAAAAACTTGCAACTAAGGCCTAACATATTCTGGTTCTACTGCATAGAGCTCTTCAAGAGGATTCCAAAACATCAAGATTTGCTATTTTACGAATTTTCTACGAATTGATCTAGAATTTCAAAGTTCACTGAAAATATTACAAAGCAGCCCCTACTGGCACTATTCATCTGAGTCTATGCCTATGCAAATAACCCCCTGGGTTTTCTTTCCTTTCAACCCGAGGTCCCTGGGCCGGGTCAGAGAGGGGAGGCGGCGGTTGACCGGCCGTTTCCCGGCGAGGGGCTCACCGGCGGCGAGAGGGGAGGGGTGCGTGAGCTTCACGGGTGCAAGGCGCACCTCTGGGTGGCCTAGGGTTGCGCGGAGGGGCTCGGAAGCGGCGGCTCGGCGGAGCAGGGCGGGTCGGCGGCGGAGGCAAGCGACGGCGAGGGTGCTCCGGTGAGGTTCAGGCGAGGGGAAGTGGCCTGGGAGCTGCGCGAGGTCGAGGCGGTGCTAAAGGTGGGGGCTGTAGGGGTGGAGCGGGTCTGGAGTGGCGGCTCCGCGGCGGGGTGAAGCTCACCAGCGTTCGGGGTGAGCTGGCGGCGGCGTTCTGGGGCGTGGGGTTAGGGAACTGGCGAAAAGAGGAGGGGAATAGAGCGCGGGGCTTCTTGTAGTGCTCAGGCGCGCGAAAGATCGAGAGCTGGGCCTCGGGTTTGGGCTCTCCACGGCGGCGTCGCGGTGGCGGCCGCCGGGGAGGTTCTGGGCTCGGCGGGGGCGCGTGGCGAGGGGTGGGGGCTCCAGCGCGAGGCAACAGGAGGGGGAGGAGCTCGCCGGCGATGCGTGGGAGCCAGCGCACGGCGAATTGATGGCCGGGAAAGCCGGGAAGGCGTCGGCGGGCGGCGCTGTCGGTGGCCGGCGGCGAGAAGCAGAGCAGAGAGGGGGAGATGGTCATAAGGGCGATTTTGCAATTTCCAAAAGTTCCAGGGACCTTTCATGTAAACAAGCAATAACTTTTGAACTAAAGCTCAAATGAAAAAGTGTCCAACATGAAAGTTGTTCAACTTTTCAAGATCTACAACTTTGATGTTGTGCAAAAATTTATTTGACCAAAGATTCAAGAGCTAAAATTAAAATCATTGAAGGGATTTTGAAATCTAGGAAATTTGTCTTTTTTCAACGTAAATTCACTACAAACATAGACTTACAAGCAAAATTGGTTGCCATGCAATAAATGCACTGAAATTTTGCACAAACACCCTCCATAAAAGCTATAAACACAATTAACTATATAAAGGACCTTGCATAAAATCATAATTACACATATAACCTTTCATAATTACAAAAAGATCCTTTTTAAGTAATTCAAGCACATGATGCATAGCAAACCTACACCATTACTGTGCAGGCACCTAATTAAAATACTGTGTAAACACCCGGGGTGTTACAGCCTTCCCCCCTAAAAGGAATCTCGTCCCGAGATTACAGAAAGAAAAGGGTGCAACGATTTGGTACCTGGATTGGTTCTAAGAAAGTCGGGAAAGTTCCGTTGGAGAAAATTTTCAGTCTCCCAAGTAGCTTCTTCTACAGTATGCTGATTCCACTGGATTTTGTACATTTTAACTTTCTCCCTTCTAGTACTTCTTTCTTTTGTGTCAAGAATCTTGATTGGATACTCCGTATAAGATAGATCGGATTCAATTTCGATATCTTGTGGTTCAAGGATTTCAGTAGGTACCCTGGTGCACTTCCGAAGTTGTGATACATGGAAGACATCATGAACGGCGGCCAATTGAGATGAAAGACGGAGTCGGTAGGCAACGGGTCCACAAGTTTCGATAATTTCAAATGGTCCGATATATCGGGGTGCTAATTTCCCTTTTAAGCCAAAGCGTTGAACACCTTTAGTAGGAGATACTCGCAAATATACAAAGTCTCCTACCTCGAATTGCAAAGGATCTCTTCTTTTGTCTGCATAACTTTTCTGTCTTGATTGGGCTGCTTTAAGATTAACCTGAATAATTCTAACTTGCTCCTCTGCCTCAGAGACTAAATCTGGCCCAAAAATTTTGCGTTCTCCAGCTTGTGACCAATTCAAAGGAGTTCGACACCTTCGACCGTATAATGCTTCAAATGGGGCCATCTGCAAGCTAGATTGATAACTGTTATTGTATGAAAACTCTGCCAGTGCTAAGCACTTAACCCAATTCTTGCCATATTGAATAACACATGCCCTCAACATGTCTTCAAGGATTTGATTGATTCGTTCAGTTTGCCCATCTGTTTGTGGATGATAAGCTGAACTACGAATCAGTTTTGTTCCAAGGGATTCTTGCATTTGCTCCCAGAAACGTGCTATAAACTGAGGCCCACGATCAGAAATAATCGTCTTTGGAATGCCATGTAAACGAACAATCTGATCGAGATAAATTTCTGCGTACTTCTTGGCAGAATAAGTGGTGTGTACTGGAATAAAATGAGCGGTCTTGGTGAGTCTATCAACGATTACCCAAACAGAATCATGCTTATGAGGAGTAGTGGGTAAACCAACGATAAAATCCATACTGATGTCCTCCCATTTCCAGGATGGAATAGATAAAGGTTGGAGAGTACCAGCTACTTTCAAATGACTAGCTTTAACTCTTTGACAGACATCACACTCAGAAACATATCTGGCGATCTCTCTTTTCATTCGAGTCCACCAGAAATTTTGTTTGAGATCATGGTACATCTTGGTACCACCGGGATGAATCGAAAATTTCGAAAGATGTGCTTCATCAAGGATTTGCTTTCTAAGCTCATGATTCTTGGGTACAACTAGTCGAGATTCAAACCATAAAACTCCTCTATGATCCACTCTGAAACATTTATACTTTGCTTCACCTTGTGATAACTTTTCCTTGATGACCTTGATACCCTCATCATGTAATTGTCCCATGATGATGCTATCATGAAGTGTAGGCTCAAGGGATATATGGTTCAAACTTCCTTGAGGTACCATTTCTAGGTTTAACTTCATCATTTCCTGGCATAGAGTTTCATTGAATGGTTCTACAGATAGACAATGGCATTGTGACTTGCGGCTGAGTGCATCCGCAACCACATTAGCCTTTCCTGGATGATAGTGCACTTCTAAATCATAATCCTTTATCAACTCTAGCCAGCGTCTCTGCCTCATGTTGAGATCAGCTTGCGTAAAGATATATTTGAGGCTCTTATGGTCAGTGTAAATATTACAGTGAGTTCCCATAAGATGATGTCTCCAAATCTTAAGAGCGTGAATGACAGCTGCTAATTCCAGATCATGGGTTGGATAATTCTTCTCATGATCCCGGAGAGCTCTTGATGCATAAGAGATAACCCGGTTGTCCTGCATAAGCACACAACCAAGTCCCGTACCCGAAGCATCACAATAGACATCAAAAGGTTTGGTACTGTCCGGTGTAGACAATACTGGAGCGGTAGTTAATCTTGCTTTGAGGGTTTGGAAAGCTTCTTCACACTTATCATTCCAAACAAACTTTACTCCCTTCTTCAATAACTCCGTCATAGGCTTGGCTATTCTGGAGAAATCAGTAATGAATCGACGATAATATCCAGCTAAACCAAGAAAACTGCGAATTTGATGAACTGAAATAGGAGATTCCCAATCCATCACTTCTTGTACTTTAGTTGGATCAACAGATATACCGTCACTGGAGATAGTGTGACCTAAGAATTTCACACTGTCCAACCAAAATTCACACTTGGAGAATTTGGCATAAAGATGATGATCTCGTAATCGTTGGAGAATGATACGCAAATGTTCAGCATGATCTTCTTCATTCTTGGAGTAGATTAAGATATCGTCAATGAAAACCACGACGAATTTATCCAGCTCCGGCATGAAGACTGAATTCATCAAGTACATAAAATATGCTGGGGCGTTGGTAAGACCAAAAGACATAACCAAATATTCATATAGTCCATATCTGGTAGAGAAAGCAGTCTTTGGAATATCACAAGGCTTGATCTTTATTTGATGGTAGCCAGAACGAAGATCAATCTTAGAGAAAACCTTAGCTCCAGCTAACTGATCAAACAGAATATCAATGCGGGGAAGAGGATACTTGTTTTTAATAGTGACCGCATTGAGTGGTCGATAATCAACACATAGCCTCAAACTATCGTCTTTCTTCTTCACAAACAGGGCTGGACATCCCCAGGGTGAAGAACTTGGACGTATAAAACCTTTGTCAAGAAGGTCTTGGAGTTGGACTTTCAATTCTGCTAATTCATTTGGAGGCATTCGGTACGACCTCTTAGAAATAGGGGCGGTACCGGGTTGAAGTTCGATAACAAACTCGATGTCTCTATCAGGAGGCATTCCAGGTAAATCATCTGGAAATACATCCGCATACTCCCACACGATAGGGATATCTTCAAGTTTAATTTCTTTTGTGGCATAAGCACAAGAGTTAATGCACTCTCGTTGCGGCAGATAGAGTATGGTGGCTCCTTGATGTGGTGAATCTATCTCGATAGCTCGGGAAGAGATATCTAGTAGTACTTTATGTGTAGTCATCCAATTCACACCTAGAATAACATCCATGCCTTCTAAATTCAGCAAGATCAAGTCTGTCTTTATCAATTTGCTACCCAACTTAATTGGCACACATCTAGTGATTTGATTGGAAGCTATCTTCCCACCAGGGTTGTTATCATAAAAGATCCCTTAGTATGACAAAAATCCAATCCTAATCTTGCTCCAAATTTGGCACTTATAAAACTATGCGTTGCACCAGAATCAAATAATATGACTGCGGGTTTATTGTGGATAGAGAAAGTACCCGTCATTACTGGTGCTCCTGCTGGAAGGTCTGCAAGAGTAGTGAAATTAACTCGCCCTTGCCGGACTTGCACCATTTGCCTCTTGCCCTTGCCCTTGTTGTTGTTGTTGTTGTTGTTCTGATTAGAGTTTTGCCCTGGATTGTTTCTTCTGGGTTGTGGACAATTCTTGGCAAAATGAGAAGCACTGCCACAGTTGAAACATCGATTATTACTATTCCCACTATTGAACTGTGGGGCATTCGACCTTGGGCTAAACTGCTGCTGTTGCTGTTGCTGGGGCACTGGAGGTCTGAATCCTCCTTGTTGCTGAGGCGGCCTAAAGACAAACTTACCCACTGGGGCATTTCTTTGTGGAGGCCTTGGTGGAGTATTTTGCACCAGGCGATACCTTGGTGGCTGGGCACTCGAGGGTCCCGTTGGTGCCTTCCGCTTTTTCTCAGCACGATGTGCAGCAATACAATCTTCCTGTGTAATGGCCATATTCACCAGCTCATTATAGGTATGGGGCTGAACCAAGTTTAAACGTTCCTTGAGCTTAGTATTGAGGCCACGACGGAAACGATCACGTTTCTTGGCATCAGTATCAGCATGATGGCCCGCATATTGGCACAGATGATTGAAGGTCTGTGCATATTGAAGAACAGTGCGGGTTCCCTGATCTAGAGCCAAGAATTCATTCAACTTTCTCTCCATCAGTCCATCCGGAATATGATGTGATCTGAATGCAGTTCTGAATTCCTCCCAAGATATGATATGTTCAGCAGGCTGCATTTCACAATAATTATCCCACCATATACGTGCAGGACCGCGAAGCTGTTGGGCGGCAAAGGGGGCCTTGTTTGCATCAATACATGGTACCGCTAACAAAGCAAACTTGGAATTGATTGTACGAAGCCAAGCATCGGCATCCAATGGGTCATCAGCTTTGCTGAAAAGTGGAGGTTGGGTACCAAAGAATTCCTGGTAACCCGCTGGTTGCGCCTCCCTTCCTCCATACTGTTGGCGTGGCTGATTTTGTTGCCCATGGACTAGCTGGCGAAGCAGCTCTGTTTGCATGGCCATTAACTCGGCCAGATTTGACGGGGGTGGCGGTGGTTGCTGAGACCCACTGCCAGTTTCACAACCAAAGCCATCAGGCGTTCCGCGTGTATGACCAACCATCTGTAATCATGGAAGACATCCATTAGATACATATTTCTCGCTTCCAAAATCAATGGTACATGCAATGATCATACATTTGGATAAAACAAAATTAGCAAAAATGTAACTAGATGCGGTGTAGCACAATATGCACAATACATAACTGCGCAACCCACCAAACTCAGAACAGGCCAGCTGTTAGATAGCTTCATGCTCCATCGTATTGATACTCAATGCTAAGAGCAAGGGTAAAGAAAATAATCTAGCAATTCACTCTTCAGCGCCATGTGCTATGTTGCTAAACAACAGAGATCATAGAAGGGGTTGGACTAAAATTTAGTCTCACAGATTCAACATGCTAACATTTGATGAGCACATATGCCACAAAAATTTGCAACCTCTTGTATTCATCAAACGGCGTGAAGATGCACAAATAAAGAGATTTGCTAAGTAGAAAGATTATGATTTCCAAACTGGTAGTCGCTACTTATATTACATCCAAAGCAGCCTTGTTCTTACAACCTAACATCGCTTAACCTTACCACGTATAATACAACAAGTGGTACTCCTCCCTAAGGCTATTTTACAATAACATCTTCCCTATATACATATGCTACAACAAGAGAACACAACTAGCTAGGACAAGTCTAAGTCGCCTAGAAGTCGTCGAGGTTGCCCACAGAAGAGGCGCTGCCGGAAGAAGAGTCGTCCGGCTGAGGGTTAGGCTCAGCAAGTGCGTGCTCTGAATCTAAGTCAGATACTCCCTCAATCTCCTCTGGGTCCTCCTCTGCTGCTGCCGGCTCAGCTGGGGCATCTAGTTGCTCCTGGAGCATACCAACATGTGCTAAAGCATCAGCCCAATCTGCTTGCAGCTCATTCACCTGCGCCTGAAGAAAACCGATAACTGTGTTGCGCTGCTCTATCTCAGCACCATACTCCATAGCCTGATGCTCAAACTGTGCAATAGCAGTGTCCCTCCCAGCAACGGCATCCTGAAGTCCCCCAATCTGAATATCCTTCAGACGAAGGCCTCGCTGAAAACTCTGGGCCAAGTCTATCACCTGGTCCATGTGTCGCTGCTGAAGTATCTGGTAGTGAGACTGGGCATTCATATATCTGACTACTGCCTCGATAGTCTCATCCGCTACATCACCAATCAAGTGCCCAAAGTGTGTGACCCTGAACAGCCACTCTGCATTGCCCGCACTGACTGCTGGAAACAAACCAATAGGATATGCTGCTACCTCCTCAGGATGGTGCTCACAAAAAGTGGTGATAGCATTGAGAGCTGCTTTCTCAAACGCATCCACAAGACGATACCCAATCACCTCGATCTCAATCGATGGCCACTCCAAGGTGGGGTGCTGAGGAATGGTCATCTTAACTCTGTTCTTCTTAATTCCATCCTCCGAAAACTGGCGTCCCGTGTACTGGGGTGGATCTGGGTAGTGGAAGATACGAAGTGAATCCCAAAGAATCCTCGGAAAACCCTCCCAGTACAGACAATCGGTATGAGCATTTCCCTCCTCATCCCAAAAGATCTGGGAACAAGTCGCCATCTGAATCAAAAAGGATTCAAATGTGAGTAATACAATTATCTCAAGACTTCTCAAATAAAGCTTTAAGAAGACTGCGGTAAAATAAATGTGATTCTAATTCACAAGATGATATGATTCCAAACTCAAAGAATAATAAACCACAATCGGTACTGGTTCATCATTTGAGATTCTAAGGAATGAAAAGATCCTTATAACAACAAGATGGGGCTTAGGAGGAAGGCATGACTCGAAACCATATTTTTCATCTAAGGAAACCTAAGCATTTTACTAATATGCTACTAACATCAGAGTTTCACTCACTCATGTTTTAAGCACACTAACACTTATCTTATAAGGATTCATACTAGAAATTCCTTAACAAGCTCATGTAGCAACTTCAAGTACTAGGAACAAATCAAACATCAACTAGATATGCATGCACGTCCTGTTCGTTCCTCACAAGATAAACAATTGCCAACTATCGTTGGGCTTACGTGGTTAGCATGGTGGCATACATAAATACGGCTCTCCCTATATAGCTAGTCGATACATTCTAACCGTTCTTATCTTATCGAATCGTGGTTAGCGTACCTGCAGAAAATTGACAAAACATATATATATCCAATGAACCTTTCATGCCAGCACCCATGAAAGCGTTCCCAAACATTACCGCTCACTATAGAAGCGGCAGCCATACAATTTCCGCCGTATGGCCAACGTTAACATACGCTACTTAGTGGCGTATTCACGAGTCCCTTTACTCCCAATATAGTCGACCGAGATCGGTATATTGGCAGCAGCTCAAGTAAGTCACTGCTTGAGCGCAGCGTTCGGTTCGCATCGCCGACGGGAAGGTCAGACTCCCTCAGCTGACTGAGTACACTTTACTCCCAATATAATCAACTAATAGTCGGTATATTGGAAGCACCTCAAGTAAGCCACTGCTTGAGGGCAGCGTTCGGCTCGCATCACCGACGGGAAGGTCAGACTCCCTCAGCTGACTGAGGATCCTTACCATCTTACCTCACGTAGGTGCGTCGTTACAAGAATTAAGAGTTGCTTGTGAGTATGGTTTGACAAAATATAAAGTGCTGGAAGTCAGATAACATAAACCATACAAAAATAACCACCTAGTAATTCCCATAAATTCCCTAGGACTTTACGTTCTAAACACAACTCTTAACGAATCCAACGTAGTTTTCCGAAATTCTTTATGGTTCCAATTTTATATGGAAAGCGATTTTTAAGGTTCCAACACCTCCGATGTATGCTTGCAGCTCTGATGCCAGCTGTGGCAGAACCGCCTAAATTATCCCGGCTCAAGTGCGTAAACCATCACCATAAAGGCAACATTAGCTTAAACGCACTTCAGACGGAACAATTTTTGGTCTGTCGGGTAACGTCCCGATACAACCACCGATTCTCGGATCGAACAAGCATACCCCGCACGAAGGCGAGTCCAGAGATATTACAACCACAATTTTACAACACAGGCATATTAAAGATTACAAACCAGTTCAAAAGATTATTACAAAACCAACTTAAGTAAAACAGTTATACAAAACATAAGTTTAGAATCCGAGTTTAAAACAGCGGAAGATAAAACACGATAACTACAACACGTCGCAAAGGTATACCGAGCTAGCCCAAGCCTGGTATCACTCGTCATAGTCATTGCCGGCCGAAGACGTATCCCATTCTACGGACCAGCCAGGAGGCAACGAGCAAGGATAGGTTAAGCTAGCGATCTGATCCTCAAAACTCATACCTGAAAAAGGGTTTCAACAGCAAGGCTGAGTATTCTAATACTCAGCAAGACTTAACCGACAACGGGTAAAAGTAGCCCACCTTAGCTAGACTATGCAAGGCTTTGTAAGGCTCTGGTTTTCCTTTGCTGAAAAGCAATAAAGAGTAGGTCCTTACTTTCAAGTTTTAGCTTCAAGATTCTAATTGATTAACCATTCTATGTAAGCATCTACTAACCAAACATGGTGGAACTTCTAAGCAAGCATCAAGATTAATAAGAATATTGTTGCTCTTATTACTCTGTGTGGCAAAGAGATCAAGCAGTCTCATTTCATCGTGAGAGGCGGACGATTCTGAATCGAAATTCAACCTTGCAAGGGTAACCTAGCACACACGTCTGGAATACCGTCGGGTCATTCCCAAACAACCGTTAACCTTTCTTTCCGGCTTGTGGATAGTGCCACTCTCCCCGACTACAGGGCTCCAAGGCCGAACCTTGTCCCTAGAAGTCGTAGTGTTGCGCAACATAAAATAAAACCTATCCCTACTGAGAGAGTGGGAGGTATATCCACTCCCCGGTCCAATCGGCTACTAGGCTTGCCGCGTACCATATTTACGGCATGTGACTAGTACTTTCAAAAAACTTAACCAGCACTACCACACACCGCGACCTTAGCAAGTTCATCAACACAGACGGGGTCTCACATAGGACATGATATCGACACAACCCCGTCCGTCGTCCTTATATTGATAACAGAAAGTAAACAAGCAATTCCTATATAGCTCGCGAGTGACAGGCAATCACTCGACTTTTACCGTTCCTATAAGCTTAGCAGATAGTCGAACTTAGGTCTAGTGTTCAGTACATAGGTTCCTAGGATCATGCATCTAGGGTTTCAATTCAAATCCTAAGAACTGTAAATGCACAAGTAAGTAATAACAGTAAATGATAATAATTTGAAATATAGGTTATGTCCGGGGCTTGCCTTCTCGGTAGTTGCTAACTATTTCAGCGCTAGGCTCTTCCGAACTTTGGTTCGGGGCTTCAGTTAGTTCCGCAGTGTTCACTTGAGCTTCGAGATCACCTCCGTCAGATTCCGGAATCAACTCGTACGTCCCGTCTGACAAAGTAGTCGTATCTATATGTAATGCAAGAACAACATTATAAACAAACATGGGCAATCGTTTATAGAGTAGTTAAATAACAAATTTAACTACACAAGGCATCATGATCAACAGCACAAAAGAAGTTAACTAACTTCACAAAATGAGTGGTGGTGATTTTCCTATACAAGTAAGTCATGGTTTGTAAATAAATTAACAAATCAGAGTACAAACAGTAATAAAATCTACCAAAATTACTCTAAACAGAACATGAACAAAGTAATCTACCCTGTAAAAATCATGCCAAGACATTTAACCATTTAAACACAACAAATCATTTACTACGATAACATCTAGAACAAGCAAGAATTACACAGGTCAAACTAAAGAAGATCAGAAGCTCAAAATTTAAAATGAGATCTACACAGGGATGATCTAGCTACTGTGAATTTTTCATGATTTTATCTACATAGAATTTATTCTGAGAAAATAAACAAAACAGACATCAGTTTAACAAAAATCAATTTTAACTACTGATCTAGCCATGAACTAAGGCTCAAACTTCCTGGACAAGCTAACATACTGCAGAAGAACACTCAGGAATATTTTCATGATTTATTAAGAACAGAAACTATTTACCATGAATAAAGTCTATTAAACAAAGATTAAATCAAATAAATAGCTACAACAAGGAACTGATCATGAAATTTTTATAGTAAAGCTAGTGTAACAAGAGTAAACTACCACCAAAATTTCAAAGCAATACAAGCTTTCAAGCATCAGATAAGAAAAAGATTAAAGAACAAGTAGTTATACACCTAGTAACACAAAACAACATCTACAGCAAAAACTTGCAACTAAGGCCTAACATATTCTGGTTCTACTGCATAGAGCTCTTCAAGAGGATTCCAAAACATCAAGATTTGCTATTTTACGAATTTTCTACGAATTGATCTAGAATTTCAAAGTTCACTGAAAATATTACAAAGCAGCCCCTACTGGCACTATTCATCTGAGTCTATGCCTATGCAAATAACCCCCTGGGTTTTCTTTCCTTTCAACCCGAGGTCCCTGGGCCGGGTCAGAGAGGGGAGGCGGCGGTTGACCGGCCGTTTCCCGGCGAGGGGCTCACCGGCGGCGAGAGGGGAGGGGTGCGTGAGCTTCACGGGTGCAAGGCGCACCTCTGGGTGGCCTAGGGTTGCGCGGAGGGGCTCGGAAGCGGCGGCTCGGCGGAGCAGGGCGGGTCGGCGGCGGAGGCAAGCGACGGCGAGGGTGCTCCGGTGAGGTTCAGGCGAGGGGAAGTGGCCTGGGAGCTGCGCGAGGTCGAGGCGGTGCTAAAGGTGGGGGCTGTAGGGGTGGAGCGGGTCTGGAGTGGCGGCTCCGCGGCGGGGTGAAGCTCACCAGCGTTCGGGGTGAGCGGCGGCGGCGTTCTGGGGCGTGGGGTTAGGGAACTGGCGAAAAGAGGAGGGGAATAGAGCGCGGGGCTTCTTGTAGTGCTCAGGCGCGCGAAAGATCGAGAGCTGGGCCTCGGGTTTGGGCTCTCCACGGCGGCGTCGCGGTGGCGGCCGCCGGGGAGGTTCTGGGCTCGGCGGGGGCGCGTGGCGAGGGGTGGGGGCTCCAGCGCGAGGCAACAGGAGGGGGAGGAGCTCGCCGGCGACGCGTGGGAGCCAGCGCACGGCGAATTGATGGCCGGGAAAGCCGGGAAGGCGTCGGCGGGCGGCGCTGTCGGTGGCCGGCGGCGAGAAGCAGAGCAGAGAGGGGGAGATGGTCATAAGGGCGATTTTGCAATTTCAAAAGTTCCAGGGACCTTTCTGTAAATAAGCAATAACTTTTGAACTAAAGCTCAAATGAAAAAGTGTCCAACATGAAAGTTGTTCAACTTTTCAAGATCTACAACTTTGATGTTGTGCAAAAATTTATTTGACCAAAGATTCAAGAGCTAAAATTAAAATCATTGAAGGGATTTTGAAATCTAGGAAATTTGTCTTTTTTCAACGTAAATTCACTACAAACATAGACTTACAAGCAAAATTGGTTGCCATGCAATAAATGCACTGAAATTTTGCACAAACACCCTCCATAAAAGCTATAAACACAATTAACTATATAAAGGACCTTGCATAAAATCATAATTACACATATAACCTTTCATAATTACAAAAAGATCCTTTTTAAGTAATTCAAGCACATGATGCATAGCAAACCTACACCATTACTGTGCAGGCACCTAATTAAAATACTGTGTAAACACCCGGGGTGTTACAATTATACTCTATAATAACATGAAATTTATACAAAAATTCCTCTTTACCCTTATCTTCTTCCCCTTCTAAATTTCTCAACAGTTGTTATTACTAAAAAAATATTTAGTCAATGCAAGCAAATTAGTATAGTGGTATGAGCATCAATGAATTTAGGAACTGAATATCACAAGTGTTAAATTTAAAGCATAGAATTTTATTTATCCATATATCCCAATGTATTGCGGGCACATGAAGGGTGGAAATTGAGGAGGGGAAGAAAAAGCTAAGGGTAAAAAGGGATGTTTTGCATTTATCTTATATTATTAAGTATAAAATCAACATAAGGATGGGTATGATTATAAAATGAAAGTTGAGGGACCATATTGGCCAATTTGAAAGTTGAGGGACGAATTTGACTTTTAAAATAAAGCTGAGGGACTAAAATGACTATTTTGCCGTTCGATTAGGGATTTCTAAATGGGTTTCTAAATTGTGTTAGTGGTTTCTAAGCAGATGGAGTTGGACACGGAAGAGGTTGGGCCTGGGCCTGTTCTGACCCTTTATTTTGGAAGGAAGGAAGGGGGGAGGTGGAGGAGGCAGGGTAAAGTTTACTCACGCCGCATCGACCACCTAGGTTTCCTACAGAGAGAACAGCGCGGCGAGGATTCCAATCGATCGGCGGCGATGGTCGACGTGGTTGAATCGAATCGATCGATGATGGTGGACGTTGTTGAGTCGAATCGATCGGCTGCTGCGGAAGAGAAGAGGGAGGCGGAGGCCAAGGCGGCAGAGGTGGCTTTTCGAAGGGAGAGGTGGAGGAAGCAAGGTGAAGTTTACTCACGCATAGACCACCTAGGGTTTGAATCGAATCTATTGGCTGCTGCGGAAGAGAAGAGGGAGGTGGAGACCAAGGCGGCAGAGGTGGATTTTGAAGAAGAAGAGGGGGGCGACTCCTTGTACGCCGCCCAGACTAGCAGATTCAGGGATACCTGGATCAGTCTATATTCCCGCTACTTCGGTCACTTCGAAGACACGAGTGAGTTGTTTTTATTCTCCTCGATCCGATCCATGGAAGGGATCTGTCGTTGATTTGATACCTCGATCTGTATCCATCTATCCTAGCACTGTTTCTTCAGATTAGCAATAAATATGAATGTTTGCCTGCATCACTTGCCCAGGGCCGTCTCGCAAAAAATATGGGCCCTCTGCTAAACTTTAGGCCCCAATCTAAAGTTCAATATATAGTAATTTTTATACTTTAAATTGTGGTATAGCCACTTCAGATACTTATATATGTTGCTTGAATACATTTCCAAAATCAACTCAGTTGCCCTTATTCGTCTTCTTTTCTTTTCATGCTTTTCATAACCAGTCATAATTTCTATTTCAACTTCGGAAGACATGATTTAAAATAAGGATGCACAAATAGAGAAAAAAAATAGAATTAGCAAGGCCACAAAGGTTTACAAAGTACTGACATGATTACTAGTACCCCGATCCAACCAATCCCATTTGATCAATTTGATGCATATTAAGGTGTTAGGACAAACGAGATAGAGAGAAGAAAACGAGGTATAAATATGAGATTGGGATTTGGGGATGATTCATGGTCCAACAGGATCTTACTTGGGGCAAATCACTGATTAATTGGTGATTGCAGAAGGATAATCAGGTGTACAAATGTTAAGAGATGATTTGCATGTGGCAAAAAAGAAGTGGAAGAGATTTCAGGGAGTAGAAGGAAAATCTGTGTATGTTTCTCAAGGAAGCTCCATGGAAAACTTCAGTGACCTGGTCTTTGTGCTAGAGCTACCAATACTGATTGGTATTACCGACTAATCGCTGGGGTCCTGTATTTTTGGGGCACTGTGCAGTGCGCAGTGTGCAGGTGCGCCGGTGGCACGTGCCCAGGGATGGGCCTGCTCTTGCCTCCTTTGAATTTGACATTGATGAGATATGTTTCAAGTTTGTGAAGAGGTTCCAATCGTAACCATTATATGTGCTATGTGCTAGGATCAGAACTTGATAGATCAAAAGTGATAATTGAGACACCATTTTTAATTATTGTCCCTGCTGAGCTCCTTCTTAACTCAGTAGAGTATAAATTTACTTGCAGCTTAACTTAATTTCGAATCTATCTACTTGCAGCCAAGATCCCTAACATGCGTTTCACGTACAAGAAACCTGATCTGTATCAGTCTTGTGCGCCATCCACTACACTGCAGATCTTTTCAATCAAAGTTGCAAGGATAAGGGGGAGTTTACAGTGGCCGCTCCATGTGTTTGGCATGGTTGCCGTACGCGATGTAGTTGATCACAATCGCAATATGATCTTTGACTGCCCGAGAGAAAGCTGCCAAATCCTTACCCAAGAGGTTTGTATCATTTCATACCAGTGATTCACTCCCTTGATTGTTGCTTCTTGCTTTGCCTCCTGACGAAGAAATCATAGTTTCCCACCAACTTCCCTGTCTGCCCGAAGTGTTGTCATTACTCAATACCAAGCCAGCATGCTTAGAGTTCATCACCATGCTACCGTTCCTCTGCACTAAACTATCTTATTCGATCCATTTAATTCCACCAGGAACCAGCTTTTGATATGAAGAAGAAAGCACGTTATACATTGTGATCATTTTTTTAGTTCATTTTTAAAATTTACACTGCCTCAACAATACCAATTTGCGAACTCCTAAGATTTGGTCAAATGTCTGTGGGTTTGATAATAAGAGAAGCAAATAACTATTTACTAATCAAGCTGGCACTCTTATTAGATTGAACTAAGTACTTTCATGACACATTTGGAGTTCCATAGCACATGGAGCACATGCATGTTGTGTTACCTAATAGGGAGCCTCTGGCTAGGAAGTTTTCTTTCAAACTTGTACATGCTCTCTGGCTTACTCCCCTCCTTCCCAATCTGTTGGAAACAAATAAGATATGTCTGAGTTAAATATTTAATTGTGGCTGACATATATTCTGAGTTATTTTAAAAATGTTTCGACCTTGTTTGCTAGGCAAAAATCTCATGAATGGGCACATGAATGATTTATGCACACGGTAAATGGGCTGTTTTTTGTTTGTCAATAATGCACGTCAAACTAATAATTTTATGGCGTCTTTTCTGTTGCGGACTCATATGTGTTTGCAATGTTGATTTTGTAATGTTGTGTATTGTTTGTTATGCTGGTAACCTCATAATTCAAGTTTACTTAGTATCTATTTGATGGTGCTGCATATAGGTTCCATATTTGAAGCTGACAGGTCCTACGCGTGCTGTTGTATTGGTGGATCCTGTGACCTTTGAGGTTGATCTGAAAGTTAAGGGCACTACCCAAGCTGAGGATGAATGTTTGAGCTTTCTAGCAGTACGTCACATCAACTTTACATCACTTCAGTCAAAACTCATTGAAAATGATTACGCAAGCAAGCTTAGCACGTTGGAGTTTGAAATTGGCCACATCGTTTATTCGGTTGAGGCAACTATATTCGTGAGAGTCAGGACAGGGTCATGGCCATCTGGTTTCCGTGCCCAAATTGCTGCCCGCACAGCCAGCATAGGCAAGGCAGAAGTCATCCTACTTGATTCTGGGGATGATAGAGTCCATGTTGCTTGTGATGGCAGTATCAGGCTTTCACGATGTGTCGCATCAGTCGAGATTACTGGAAAGTTGGAGGTTTGTGTGAAGGCCGGCCGAGGTGAGGAAATTGTCGTGGGCAAGAAAAAGGTATTCAAGCCTAAGAAGGATGGTGCAAGCCATGGCACTCTTGGTGTTGGCTTCTGCACATTGGATATTACTGTTGCTTGGTCCATTGTTTCAGTAAACATGTGAAGTTGCTAATGTATCTGTTGCTAATGTAATTTGGAACGGTGGGAGTATATCTTGCATCTCAAATCTATCTATCTAGAATAACCAAAACGACATATAGTTTGGAACGGTGGGGGTGCTTGTACTTTATCATTTCAAATTATTTTACTTTCTGTCATGTATATTGCCATGCTGAATTTACACACACATATAACATTGTGTTGGCAGCAGCTGTATCATGTGCTCTCTCCTAGCTGGCAATATGAATTCTGTTCACTTTTATTTTGGTTAAAAGAAAAGTCTTTCATAGGAACCTAGCGCTTGCCTAGCAAATTTTAGAATGGGCTATGGAAGAAATGAATTGCGTGGTCGCGATTAGCAGGGCCTCGCCCCTGAACAAACATTTACCAGCCAGCCACCTCCAAACCACCGTGGCTGAACAGAGGATAAGCAATTCAACAAAGAACGCATGAATTGAGAGGATGGGGAAAATGAAGAGACTGACAACAGGCAATCTTTTTTTTTTTTGAGATTGACAACAGATAATCACTTACACGAGGGGCCAGATTGTCAGCGGTAAAAAGAAAATAAAAATCCTCACATACATAGGGCGCTGCATCAGACGGATAAAAATGACAAATCAAAATGCATGCTGGTGGCGGGGCTGGCGCTGGGCTCCATCTTCTACGACCTCGGCGAGGACAAGGTGGCGGAGCGCGTGGGCCTCTTCGCCTTCCTGCTCACCTTCCTGCTGTCGTCCACGACGGAGGCGCTGCCAATCTTCCTGCAGGAGCGCGAGATCCTGGCCAAGGAGACGTCGTCGGGGGCGTACCGCGTGTCGTCGTACGCGGTGGCCAACGCGCTGGTGTTCCTGCCCTTCCAGCTGGCGCTCGCCGTGGTGTTCGCGGCGCCGGTGTACTGGCTGGCGGGGCTGCGGCGCACGGCGGCGGCGTTCGGCTACTTCCTGCTGGTGGCGTGGCTCATCCTGTACACGGCCAACTCGGTGGTGGTCGGCGGCGCCGGACTTCGTGGTGGGCAACGCGGCGATCCAGGGGGTCAGGGGCTCCTTCTTCCTCTTCTCGGGCTACTTCATCGCCAGGTCGGCCATGCCGGGGTGTTGGGTGTTCATGCACTACCTGTCGCTCTTCAAGTGGCCGTTCGAGGCGCTGCTGGTGAACGAGTTCGCCGGCGGCGGGAGGTGCGCGGTGCGGCTGCTGGGCGCCTGCGTGGCGACGGGGGACGAGGTGCTGCGGCGCGAGGGGCTCGGCGAGGAGTGCAGGTGGCGCAACGTGGGGGTCATGGTGGCCTTCATGGCGGTCTACAGGGTGCTGGGCTACGCCGTGCTCAGGGTCAGGTGCAAGTGCAGCAGAGCCAGAGGGGGCATGGCCAATTCAAAAGCCGCTAGTGTGATTGACTGATCAAATTCAAATGTGCTAGCCGCGCCAGACGATGTATAACAGTGGAAAGCACAAACAAGCTCTGCGAACTGAAACACTTGGAGGGGAACAGCAGTCACCACTAAGCTCATGTAGAGCAGCAGAACCGTATAGTAGACGACTACAAGTTTGACATACCACAAAACTAATTCTCACCTAACAAATGTAGGAACATGTTTACATGCCAAAGAGTTATGTTGATCAACGACAGTAAACCAGCAATATCTAACAATTACCATCATCATTTTCATCAGCATCTTGCAACAAAGCTAAACAGCTATGCTCAATGTAGCAACACCGACAAATTGAAAAGCTTTCTCCATAATCTTTCTTGCATGCAAGCTCTTACAAAAAAAAAAGAAACAGGAGAGGTTATGAAGCGGAAGCAGAAGTCTCTACTCAGAATTTAACCAAAACACAAACAGGCGCAGTCATCCTCCTCTTCCCATCCCTTCTCTGCCTCTGCCTCTTCCTCTTCCTCCTCCTGCTCCTCCTCCCCTTCCTCCACCTCCTGCTGCTTGCTGCGGTCCCGGTCCCCTTCCTCCTCCTCCTCCTCCTCTGCCTCCTCCCCTTCCTCCTGGTGCTGCTTCTTGCTGCAGTCCCGGTCCCCTTCCTCCTCCTCTGCCTCCTCCCCTTCCTCCTGGTGCTGCTGCTTGCTGCAGTCCCGGTCCCCTTCCTCCTGCTCTGCCTCCTCCCCTTCCTCCCGGTGCTGCTGCTTGCTGCAGTCCCGGTCCCCTTCCTCCTCCTCTGCCTCTTCCCCTTCCTCCTCGCCCCATACCTCCTCCTAGCGCAACTGGCTCAACAAAATTAGGATCAGTGAAGTTGGTGCTTGCACCTTGCTTCTTAGAGCGCTTCTCCAAATCATCTGGTTCGATGATTTCAATCTCTTGAAGCTTGCACAATAGAAGCTCCCCATCTGGTCCAATCAGATCATTCAAAGTCATGGTTGGAAAGTGGTGGGACAAGAAATCGGCTGTCCGTGGCAGTGCACTATCTAGGGTCATTCTTCCCTGCTTCCTCATCTTCAGCACTTCGTTGGAAATTTTCCCCCATGAGTGGAGCAGGTTCCACAGCCTAAGGTTGAGAGGGGTTGTGTAGTCAGGCCCTTGAAGTGCGGTGTGTGCAGCATTGTAGACCGATCTTAATCTTAGAGCCTCGCAAAAAATGTAGATAATACTGGCCACCGCCAACCCCAGATCCTGTTTCAAGGCATGAGACATTCCTCTCACCTCTCTGGTTGTCACGTTGTCTTTGGTTGTCTCATGAATATAGACTTCATCTTCGAAGCCCGCCAACATGTAGAAGAGGTCCACCATTGCATCGGGGCCTGGGAGATTACTGAATTTGACATGGTTAAGTCAATGTACTTCAATAGAAGAATGGTTGCGGACAAAGATCAAGTTGTCTTACCTCTTGCTTGGGTGAGCCGAATTGATTCCCATCTTCACTGCATTCATGAAGTCTGGATCCCCGTTTTGACGGATTATATCATCAAATATGAAGCAGGTGCCCCAATCCTCTTGCATAGACCCATCGGGCAGCATAGTCACCACTGCGCGGCGAAAGCCGGCGAAATACTGGTTTGTATCACGGAACAAAAGCAGCACCTTGCGTGTGATGTCATTTGGGGTGTGCAGCACGATCCCATGGTGGCTGATACGGGATGAACCGGTGGTAGGAATACTGAACGGATTCGCAAGGGGGGAACTGGTATAAGCCGATCCCCGAGCAGCACTGGGGCCATGAACCTGGCACGACGAAGGCGCAGCTCCTGGGAGGTGACCAAATCAGCAGCAGCGTTGCTAACATTGAAATCTAGCGTGGGGATATCCTGCACAATTAGACATCATGTGTAGTAAAATTAGCAGTATTAGAAGACAATGAGCAGTTTCTTTTTTGTTGCTGAGTCCCACAATGATACACCATGTGTAGCAAAATTAGCAGCATTTAGAAGACAATGAGCAGTTTCTTTTTTGTTGCTGAGTCCCACAATGAGCAGCAACATGTCTGCCTTGATGCAAACAAGTTCCGCAACCGAGGGTTTTCCTTGGTGCAAACATATTACGACAGTGCTGCCATTTACAAATAAGTTCGTGACAGCTTACCTCGAAGCGGGTCTGCCTTGGCGCAAACAAGTTCCGCAACTGAGGGTATGGCAGCGCTAGTAGTGCCTCCATGCCACAGCAGCAAGCAGTACCTCGCACCTGTAACAAAGATGACATATTAGCAAGATTTTTTAGAATCATCCCATAATCATGAATGTAGGACTGTTGGTAGCAATAAAATTGCAGCTAGAAGCCTAGCAAAGATGATGATCAATGAAACCGAGCCCACATCATCGAACGATGATAATGCAAACATGCCCTGAAAGTAGAAAGCTGCACAATGGTTCAGTTCATTTCACCAATCAAACCAAATGCCAAACTAGCGCCAGCACCAAAAATCGGCAATATTTCCAATGAAGAAGATGCAAGCACACAGCCCTCTCTGGAATTTACTTTGGCAACCCCAGAAAAGACTTCTACTTTCTGGGAAATGGCTTGGGAATACTACAACATTGGAGAGGGATGGGCCGTTACCTGACGCGACAAGGAGAGCCGATGCAGTAGGAGGAGCTTCGCGCCTGGGCGACGTTCTTGCGCAGCTGCGGCCAAAGGCGACTCCTTTGCGGCCGGGTGAGGGGACGACGGCTCGTCGGATCTGCAGAGGAACAAGGTGCATTTGGAAGCCGTGATGAGGCAGATAAACATTACAGCAGAAACGACTGGAGAGGAAGAGGTACCTACTACCTAGGAAGAATCTGAATTTGAGACAGGAGGCAGGATCTAAAAGCCCCAGGGATCGGAGGACGGAGGAGACTTCACGGCAACCGGATCTAGACGAGCTCCTCCTCCTCCTCCTCCTCCTCCTCCATCTGCGCAAAGAGTAGGCGTTGCTCATGAAACCCGCGCCAGATGATGTAAAGACTTCATTTTTTTACCTGCAGGTGGCCAGTCTGGTGATCACCGGCGGACAGAATTTGATGGCGCGCGGTGTAGACAAGGATGGGAGCAACGGAGCTGCTCCGGTGGTGGCCGGGGGGAAGAATCGCTGCCTCCTCTCCGGAGGCGCAGTGCGAATGATGGGGGGTTTTGAAGTGACTTTTGCTAAAAGGAGAGAGGGTTCAGAAGGAGAGAGGGTTCAGGGTTTCTGTTTTTTGTCTTGTTGCTGGAGAGAAAAGGTAAGAAGCGGAGAACGTGTCTCTGCTGTACTACGGAAGTGAGATGCTTGGGAGAGCCGGAGAGGGGAGGGGGTGAAAAATTGTCATGGGAACTGAGATGCTGGTCATATGTCGAGTTTTTATTGCCTAGTGTTGCTTATGTAAAAATTGCCATGGGAAGTTGTAGATTGATTTTAGTAGAGGTAAATGCTCTTGCTGTACACTTAAAATGCTTATTTATGATAGTATGTATCAACCGTGTTCAGACTTCAGAAATGCAATTCTAGTTAACCTTCCGTCTGTTCCTTTATTTTGTCCCTGTGCTGAATGTTTTAAGTCCTCTTAAAATAGTTTGAGAAAATTTTTTATTTGATACTGGTAAAGTTGAGAATTTCTTTCTATAACATTCAAAAAATTCTCTATTTGACACTAACCTCAAGTTTCACTCCCTATTTGATACTTCCATCCATTCGGTGGGTTAAATCACGTAAATAGTAACACGTGGACTCTCCTATCTCTTTTCTAGGCTAAAACGACTATAAAATCACTTCCAAAATTTATGAAATTATTTATAAGGACAGAACGAATAGAGGTATACTCATTTTTTTAATAAAAACACATATTTAACATTTAAAGTCTTAAAATTAAAATTCACATAATTAAGCTATTTTTGAAGCTTGAGTATACGAATTTTTAGGGCACAAAAAACTTTCCAACAATTGTGAAAAAATAGCAAATATTCCTATAGTAAGATGAAAGAATTTATAAATTTACTTTTACGTTTTTTGAGGAAATAAGCATGGGAGCTCCTACCTATTTTGTATGTATATAAGATGAAAAGGTGGGTATGTAAAATAAATTACAAAGAAATTGAACATCTTTAACAAAAACATATTAAAGTTGTCAAGAAATTGAAATAGCTTAAAGGTTTCCTAAGTAATTTATAATTCTAAGCTTCGGCATATTATTTGGCGACGTTCAGCGAGACACCTCATCAATTTTGAGGATTTGCCGGTTCAATCTTCGAAAATGCTACGTTCATGAGATAAGTGTGCGTGTATTGTAAGTATTTTAGTTGTATTGTGTAATAAAAAAAATAAAGTCTGTTTCAGTTTCGATGGTTCTTACATCTCCGAGCGCTCGCTAGCTTGCCTAGCAGAATTGACATTTGAGAATGGGCTCGTCTTTTTTTTTTAAGAAAAACGAATGGCTCTTCCTTTCTCGCTGGGGAGAAGAGGGGGGAATTCTCTCTCTGGATAGAACGTGCTCCTCTGCGGCCTCAACGGTCAGCCGCACAAGCAGGCAGGCAGATAAAAGCCGGCCCGGCCTGCCTACCTTGCCTTATCCCTCTCCGCCTCCGACCGAGAGCCCTCCCTCCCTCCATCTTCCTCCCCACCCGGCGATTGAGAAAGGTGTCCCCGGCTAGTAGGTAGAATGCTGCTGAGCTCCCCCTTGGTGTCCCCGGCGCTGCGGGTCCCTCCGCGGCCGGGGAATGGCTGTCGCCTCCGGATCGAGGCGGCGAGGCAGCTGACGGGGCGGGTGGTGACGACCAAGGCGGACAAGACGGTGGGCGTGGAGGTGGTGCGCCTGGCGCCGCATCCCAAGTACAAGCGCCGAGAGCGTATCAAGAAGAAGTACCAGGCGCACGACCCCGACAACCAGTTCAAGGTCGGCGACGTCGTCGAGCTCCGAAGCTCCCGCCCCATCTCCAAGACCAAGCACTTCATCGCCGTTCCGCTCCCGCCCCGCGACACCCGCCGCAAGTCGCAGCTCCTCCCGCCGCTCCAGTCGCAGCAGGCCGCCGAAGACGACGACCAGCAGCCGCTGCCCTCCACGGCACAGTGACCGACCCGCCGACCCGACCGCCATTATTCCTATTCCCTTGCCTCTGCGGAACCAACCACTCTTCAAGTTGTGTAATTTGGCCAAAATTTCCCCTACCTACTTTACTTATTATTATTGCGTCTGCGTATGGTTTGCCGTTTCCTTTAATCTCGTTCTCGCAACCACCACCATCATCGTCATCATATAGAGCTTGTGTTTGATTGGTTTTTATTCTTCTTACGGCAGCGTGTACGAAAACAAACTTGTTTATTTATTTATTTTTGGTTTTGCGGGGAACAACAAGAAACTTGTTCTTTCAGTCAAAAATTACATGTAATGTACCCAGGAATGTACCAGGGAGAAAAGGAACACCAACGATTTGTTTCCTATGTCACTGAACGCTGACGACAGTGATGCACCGCACATCATTTTAGAGAGACGGTAAATGCGACAGAAGAAAATTGATCCATGCATCTCAAAGCTCAACAACCTTTTTGGCTGCCATGGTCCATTCCGTGTTGCAGGCGCGATGATGTATATGATTACAACGGATTCTGGCTGCTGCTACTGCTGCTGCTTGCTCTCGATGTTTTCTATCACACCCAGCACCCACAGAGCAGGCAGGGGTCGCAGGGCACCTCAAGCACCATCACTCCAGTAGTCCTGTTCCTGGTACAGGGTAGAGGGGCAGGTCAACTCTCTTCCAGAATAAATAATTAAATGCTAAATAAACAAGGTAAACTTGGTGATAATTGCTAAGCCAAGCTAAAGCCAGGTACAAGTATTTTGAGCAGTCTTAGCAAATTACAAAGAACGTTAAAACTTCGTGATTTCAAGTCCATTCTGAACAATCATCCTGTAGCAGCATCAATTTATCACCTTAACGAATTTCTACTTACTGCCTACAACTGCAATGCCATTCAGGACTCTTGTGGCCTTAACTAAATATCAAACAATAGACTCCCACAATGCTCACAATTTGTACTCACCTTATATCATCCCATCAGTCCCTGGATCATGGTGGAATTGCTTCAGCGTTACTTTCTCTGTAGTTAACACATTTAAATTGCCCATGCTGACCTACTTTCCCGTGCCTCCAACAGCTTGGATGGTTTGCTGCATGCTACCATCGATATCCCTCGAATCAACAGATCTACCATATTCCGGCCGTACCCTTGTGATGTCTACCATGTTTGAGAATCAGAGCGGCCACATCCAATCACCATATCTCAGGACAGGCCTTCCGCTTGATCGTCTTCTATGCAAATCAATCCAAAGCCTTGGATGTGTGTGGCTCATTTGATCCATTTCCCAACAGTCTGATGAAAACTTGCTGAGAAAAAAGATCTGCAGTTAGTCTATTATCTTACATTATACAATAAATTACTGGTGTTTAGGCCAATGTTAAGAATGCTTAGACAAAATAAAGTTGAGAACATCGTATATAAAACCTCTACAGATTAGAGCTGGTGAGTTTGTATTATCATGCTGTCAATCTGGCATTTGGCAGGCTAGTGTGTCTATTAGTTTGAGCTCCATCACTTTGAACTTTGTAATAATGATGTGTTACCTTAGATGGCACATATAACATTTCAAAAAATGTTTTGTTCCTTGGTTAATGAGTAGCTGTCAGATGGCTCCCAGGGGACATTGAATTATATAACTTTATTATTTTTTTAAAAAAATGAAAGAAAAGGCGAACAGCTTAGCTATGGTGATATTGTTGAATGATGTTTTGATAACCCAGGTCACATGTAACAAATGAACTGATTTAAGGTATAGCCCTGATGCAGAGTAAAAGGGTTTCATATAATTGAGGTGGTACACACATATCGTAAATATGCAGTGCAAAGCCATTCATTAGATGTTGTCATGCTTAGAGCTGGGGAGATTCTAAGAATATTATGGAGGTAGCGCTTGATGTGATCTAACAGCCATTATGACTCAAGACCAAACTAAACTTGTGCTTAAGAGTTAAACCTCAGGAATAAGTAGTAAGGAAAAAGAGCTTGATTGCAATCCACACATACTACCAAAGCTTAAGAGAAACGGAAACACCGCAGACAAACTCCTATAGGTACCAAAAGTGCCAAATATGTTGGAACACAATATTGTCAAAGAGTTGCAAATACCTTGGCAGAGATGCTGGTATACACTATTAAGCTGAGCTGTGACCTGGAAAGATACAATTGGCCAACACAAAGCAACCGGTATCTATGGAGCGCATGGGCCCAGATATTTAGTATGTAAGAATATCACACTTCCCCAACAGCTAACTGCAGAACATAATACAGTAATAAGTAATCCTTACATTATACGGATCTTTAGCTAAACTTGAGGAGATACATGAACAGAAGGTGTCCAGCTTATAAAACCCATAGATAGCTAAAACTACACATGGACTTTATGAGCTAAAACTACAGATGGACTTTATCCATGTCCAAACCTCAGACATTACCAGTAAAAAAGACAAGTACAACTGAAAGTGCAAAGCTCACAAATGGATACAGGTAAACTGGACCATAATATCTGATAGGAAATATTTGCCCTTTCTTTTAAGTGAGATTTTAAAAAAAAAACATAAAGTCTCAGAGAGTTGATGGATCAAACCTTAGTAGACTGGAACCATGCTGCTGAACCACATTCATGTTTCAGTGTTCTGAATGGACCACCCACTGAAACCTCAGCTTTAAACTCTTTCCCGGACAAGTCAAGGTCATGGAGTTCAAAATGCTCTCTTGATTTCCTAGGCAATCCATAATCTTCAAGTAAATCCTTTTCCTCACCTGTGTAGTTTCAAAATATTGAGTATTATAGACACACAAACAAATGGAAGGAGTACATGATACAAAATTATCCAAATTCATAAACCAGAAGGGACAAATGTGGCTGGAAAGCAGGCAGATAATCGACCTGGTTTTTTAGTCATAATAGATCCGTCCAATCTCTTTGTTAGTAAGGATGTTCCAGGAAACAACATTAAATTTACACTATGGAGCTGTTTCCTTTCAGCATCTTGAATAGGTTTGAAGCCAAATCCTGACACCCATGTGCTAACCAACTCTGGGATGGCAGAAAGGACCAACATCTTAACATTAAATGATCTCAGCATCTGCATTAGAGGAAAGGGACGAAATTGCATGGTTATTTGTAGACAAAATTTATTACCAATAACATAAAAAAGAATATTGACTAAGTAAGAAACTTTTCGACTTTACTATAATAGGTTTCATGGTACATGGTCATGAAAATATCTTGTATCATTATCATTACGGTTGTACAATTTTGTCTGTTTTCCTTTTCCACTGCACCTTTTCAATGATGTTCATTAGTATACGGCACATCCCTTGGCGTCGATAGTCTACAGAAGTAGCAATAAAAGGAAGTTCAGCGGCTTTAGTTCCATGAACTCTGCATGAGAAAGAAATCAAGACTTCTTTAGTATATTCTCAACGAAAAAGGAAGAAACAAACTGCCATTCTATATTACTACTGTTTATTGTTATTTCCCATAAATTACTTTCATAAGCTGAAAATAAGCAATTTATAAGAGCCCCTTTGGCACGGCTCGGCTGGGGGCAGCTCCAGCTCCATGCTACAGTAGATAGCACTGTATCGTTGCTATTCCACACTGTTTCGCGCTATAGCAAGGAGCCGGAATGAGAATTGAGGACCAAAATGAACCGGGAAAATGGTGGAGACAGTGGAGCCACTTTTTCTGGCTCCACCTCGCTACAGTACAACTACAGTACTGTTACAGTGCCTGGAGCCAAAGCCGGCGGAGCCCAGCCAAACGAGGCCTAAGTTACAAAAGACTATCAAACTGATGAAGCCACAAAAATAGTTAATGACATTCAAGTGGGTAAAGATAACAAGCATATATCCAGTAAAAGAATACTTCAGATTGAAAAGTATATCCGATGTCTAACAAAGACCTGATTAGAAACCGATAAAAAAAAGACATTTAGTTATAGCATGTGTGCTTGATGCCTGACATGTATTTGAAACAGACTAATTCTCTCCATGATACAAAGATGTGCAGCTCTCCTGCGTATGCAAGAAACAAGAAGTCCTGATTAACAAAAAAGAATACCTGATAGAAGCCACACATAAAATTTCATCACCTTTCTCCAGGATTACCGTATAGAATCCTTGATAATCCACACGAGCAAAGTTTGATCTGATAAGAAGGGTTCAATACTTCAATGTCAGTGCACTTCGAAATTGCTCAGTAAAATCATATACAGAGATTCAAATTTTCTCTATAATATCAAAAATCAACCCCATATCAATTTATGTACGTTTGAGAAGAAAAATTCTATTAACTAGCTAAACATTCAGTTGGTTAACACCCCAATGATTATCTTACGTACTTTAGCATGCCAACAATTTTGTCAGTTCAATGTTCCAGTAAAACATGAAGAGATTGTTAAGGCTCTCTATATTCCTAAGAGACTCTTTACGCGGATACTTCGCAAAACTCACGTACCGGTATCGGATACCCGTACTCCACGGATACTCCCGGATATGTATCCCGTAAGTATCGGTAATTTATGTGATTTTCAAATAATAAAAATAAACCGGATACTTCTTAGATACCTTACCGATACATGTGGGATACCTTGAAACTGGTACTCATTCGCTACATTTAAGAGCAATCTGTGCAGCAACAGCCACCTTGTACAAGCAGGTGGGCTCTAGTTGCTACGTTATGTGTCTGTTGAACCTAAGTTTGAATGATAGCTTCATGGCCTGAACATTATGCCTTGAACCGCTAAACATTATTGCCTGAATAATGTTATTGTTATGTTATGTAATATTTATGGTCTGTGTGCTAATTTCTAATTTTGGTGGAGTTATTATTTTTTATTTTTTAAATATATTGCCGTATCCCCGTATCTGCATTTTGGGAGAAATGGCGTATCGAAGTATCGCCGTATCGCGTACCGGTATCTGTATCCGCGTATCCGTGCAACATAGCCTTCTATTGTTAAGGCTCCTCGTGCCTGGTTTGAGTGTTTTGCCTCTGTGATACAGGCTGCTGGTTTTACACCTAATGATCATGATCCTGCCTTATTTATTCATCTCTCTCTACGTGGTCGTACTTTGCTTCTTCTATATGTGGATGATATGTTGATTACGGGTGATGATGCGGAACACATTTCTGTTTTGAAGAAGCAACTTGGTGAGCAATTTCAGATGTTAGATTTGGGTCCTCTGAGTTATTTCTTAGGGATTGAGGTTCAGCACTCTCCAAAGAGATACTTTCTCTCTCAGTCTAAAATATATAAAGGATCTTATTGGTCGTTCAGGCATCACCGATAATCGGACGGCTGCTACACCTATGGATTTACACCTGCAGCTTCGTCCCACTGATGGTACGCATCTTGAGGATCCATCTCGACATTTCCATGTTGTGGGCAGTCTTGTTTATCTCATAGTCACAAAGTTTCTGGGTCGACTAGGTCGAGGAACGGGGTCGAGGGTCGAGGGTCATCACTTTATAAAATTGTGGTACGAAGAGGGTATATCTCTATGGAACGATAAATTATTATGTGGAACGCGACCCTGATTCATCGGGGTCGATATCTTTGGATCGTTGTGTCTTTATAAAGACAAAAAATATATATGTGAAACTAATGAAGAAACTAATATGCACAATCATATAAGAAATGTATAAAAGAGTACATTTAGACCATGCTACACGTACTCAACTCATTGTCTAACAAAAACCACACCAATCCACTGTCCTTAACCTCCTTATCCTAATTAAATCTGCTAGCAATGGGGCTGCGACCCCTTGCAAACCGGGACACGATCCAACCTTGAATGGGACGATGACCCTCTTCGACCCTGACCCTCGAATCGGTACGGCGTTCCCGGGTCGTGGGACGAGGCATCGACCCCGAATCCTGTGACTATGGTTTATCTTACTGTCACCAGACCCGATATTGCTCATGTTGTCCCTATTTTGAGTCAGTTCGTGAGTGGTCCTACCTCCATTCATTTTGGACATTTACTTCGTGTGATGAGATACTTAAGGGGGACCTCATCTCAGTGTTTGTTCTATGCTCGTGATAGTCTGCTTCAGCTTCATGCTTACTCAGACTCCACTTGGGCGAGTGACCCAACGGATCATCATTCCATCACAGGATACTGCATTCTTCTTGGCTCATCTCCTCTTGCATGGAAGTCTAAGAAACAAGCAGTTGTATCTCGATCTAGTACAGAGGCAAAACTTCGAGCATTGGCTACTACTACTTCGGAAATTGTATGGCTTCGATGGTTGTTGACTGATTTTGCTATTCCCTGAGATGCCCTCACACCTCTTCTCCGTGATCATACAGGACCATACAAATTGCCAATGATCCAATGAAGCATGAACTTACAAAGCATATTGGAGTTGATACATTCTTTACTCAGTCTCATTGCCATTAGAAAATTATTGCTCCGCACTATGTGCCCTCTGAGCTGCAGTTAGCAGATTTCTTTACTAAAGCACAAACTCGAGAGCAGCATCGGCTTCGCCTACTCAAAACTCAATGCTTCAAATCCTCCACTTCCACCTTGAGTTTGAGGGAGGGGGGGAGGGGTCAAGGCTCTCTATATTCCTAAGAGATTCTTTATATTCCTATAGGGGCCTTCTATAAATACATGGCCTTCTCTACAGATGATTTATCTTCTCAATTCTCCAAGGTTAGTAACAGAGATCAATCCCCATAGTGTCAGCATTGATGCTAACTATATATGTACACATCATTAAGGCATGATGATGTCCTACTTCATACTTATCATTCAAGATAACTTATAAACTGGAAAAGAAAATGTAGTGAAATGTTGCGTGAAATAAAACTACAAGGATAAGGAAATTTACCCCTTGTTGTACAAGACATGAGGTATCATGTCCACACCAGTTCTAGGATCCACCATACGAATAAAACATTCCTCCAATAGAGTAAGAGCCACTGCCAATTTCGTATTACATTCTGCCAAGTAGGCAATCCTCTGAACAGAATGAAGCTTCTGCCCATCACTGTTGCATCTCAATATGGACCATGAAAGCTCATTGTCAAGAATATTATCTGTTCCAACATGAGTGCGTAATCCTATGAATATCTGTTAACAGCAAGGACAAAAACACATTAATAGGAAAGAGAATGAAGTGTATGAAGCAAAAATATTTGGAACCAGGACCCAGAGTATGTTATGTGTGCAAACAGTGGTGGTAAATAATATGAATATGTACCACGGGGTGCTGATTACTTCTATACAAGATTGACATAAAATTGGCATCCGACTTGGGATTGGGAGATCAAGCGATCCAAGAGGCTAACAAAACTTTAATCTGGGAAGGTTTGATTCTTGTGAACCAGACAACTATGCATGAGTGTCGGTCAGTCCTTGGTAGTTGGTACTAATACCCCATCCTAAGCATGCAAACATGAACGCGATATTATCACGTAAATAATAATGTCATATCAGTAACAAGTATATGGACCAAGCTGCTGCAATCCAAACCACAAGATTTATAGAAATATGATCAAGGCTTGGGCCTGGCGGCAATGCGTCAAGCATGTGGAGTGCAGGCGAGACCGTCCCTGGCAGATAGGGTGTTGATGTATAGGCATCCAATACCTATTGCTGAGTGGGTTACATGAGCCAGACACAAGCAGCAGGGCGAAAGCCCAAATGCAACGCATAACAAAACACATGAATATATTATGTCCATCAGTCCATGCCAAAAAAAGAAAGAGGTCACAGAACAATACTGACTAAAGTATCTCACAATTTTCAACGTCATCTTGACAAAGAAAGTTGAATAAACATTACCTGTTTACAATATTTCCCACAAAACCATGTGTCAGATATTTGACCCTCAAAAGGTACCTTCTCTTGTTCAATGCAAGTGTCATGATCTGCCAATGAAAACAAAAGTATGTCAAATTGAAGTTACCAATAAGCATTGGAAGAATTTATCTGCAATGCACAATGAAGAGCTGAAGAGTGAACAAGTTAGTTAAATAAGGTATTAAATCATTTGATGGCTTTTCCTGCAAGCTGGGCGATAGCCCAGTGGTTGGGAAGGGGCTGGTCCTGCCAACCAACCAGGGTTCGAACCCTGGGATTTGCACCCAAAAAAAAAATCCCCTCGCCCACCTCATATCCAAAGCACAGATGGGCTCGCCCCTGGTCGCTGGTCCCCCCATGTGCGTGGATCGCCCATTCTCACGTGATGCGGGCACGTGTACGGATGAGGTGGGGGTATGGGGGTTTTCTCGGCCTATGTGAGAAAGGTCTTCTTTCTTTAGTGAAAATGCCGTGGGGGCGGTCTTTCCCCCCACAGGTTGAGTTTTCTTCTTCTTGGGCGACTGGGCCTTGTGAGGGGTTTCCACTTCAGCTCAGGGCGGCTAGAAGCTTATTCAATAGAGCACAACTAGAGGGTCTCTTATTTGAAGCCTAAGCTCTTTTATAATGATAGATTGGACATTGGAGCCTCTCTGAAGCAGCCTCTGTGAGAACTGAATCATCAACTTCTGGAAGGATCTAGGTTTTTACCAACTGAGGCCTAATTTAGTCAGCGCCAGCTAATGAAAATTGTTTCATAAACACAATAATGATTTTTGATGTTAGGCAGTAAACTTAAACATAAAAACTATCCAACCAACTCTCAGCTACTGCAGCATTAAGCACTATATAAGACAATAGCACTGCAGAGGAAATGATGTTAATGACAAGACAAAGTGAGGGTGGCGAAGTTTTACATGCATCTCCACATTGTAAACATTTGAAAATAGCCGAGAATGTCGAAACCTCCTTCTCAGTAACTGGCCTCCCACAAATCTGACAGGTGCAATTGTGGCAGTACCAACTACCTTCTGGAAGCTCCTGCATTTGTGAAGGAAGAAGCAAAAATAAGAAGTCATCGCATACAGATTTTCTGGAACACATTGCAACAATAAGGGACACCTAAATGAAATATATCTTTAATCAATGTACACATAATGGCACCATGGGAAGCTAAATACCTTAGAAGACAAGCAAGCTTGATGATATGTTGATGGACAATTGTCACAGCAAAGTAATTCACCACCATCTCCACAGAAACCACAAGTATCATCATTTTCATCTATTGCCTCAACTTTTCTACCAAATGCATTGTTTCTCCTGCTCATAAATTCAGCAGACCAAGCCTCAACCTGGCACAAAGTGTATGACTTGCCTGACTCTAGAAAGAGGCCCAACGAGGACTTTGGGTTGCTACAACCAGCATGAGCCATGAAGTCTGATACAGATAAGGTTTTTTGGCAACAATTGCAAACAATGCCTTCCCAGGTAACCAGACCATCCTTTACAACTTTATTCCTCTTAGGATCCCGGTACTGTATCACGTCCTTTACAGTCAGAAAGCCAGTGGCAATCAACCAGCAGATGACAGTTTTCCGGGCCAAACATACTCTCTTCCCACCCAATAGGTTTGTGCCAGCCTTTCCTGTTTTAAAAGGTAGTTTATTACATTTCTTGTGGCTCTTAAGCTTCTTGAACTTCTTTGCACCTGAAAAGCCTGCAGCAAATTTATGGCAGGAGACAAGATCCTTGTTTTTCACAATAGCTGCGATCAAAAGGTCCTCATCGTTGATCCTCAATTCACGAGGTCTTTTCTTCATGTACTTCTCCCAACCTTTAGGTTTCATTTTAGCAGTGGCTGTCTTGCTGGTTTGTGAGTCACGAGTTGGATCAGTTTCCAGAACAGTAGCACTGCATTCATGGGATGATTGAACTCCAGTATTGCCTGTTAGACCATCTTGTGGATCCTCAGAAAATTGTCCAGGGGGTGAGATCATCTTTTCCTGGGCCTTGTCATCAGGGCAGGATGCTGTAGCATCTGACTGTGACTCCCTTACAGTACAGTGGGTATCTGAGAACGTATTGCAATCCCTAAGTTCTTCAGTCCTTACACTCTGCATCATGTTCAGTTGCTTGCTCTCTGAAGACAGGAACATGTCACAATTATTGCTTTGGACATCTTTATCTAGCTTTTCTGATTTAGACTCAGCTTTCATATGACGTGTGTCAACGCCTGAACACATACCATGTTCCATAGAGGCACTGATGATTACTATACCAGGCATGCCCATGGTTGCTACATTACTCCCATGGTCAAACACATTTTCCATAGTAGGTTGCATTACACTTTGAGAACACAACCCATCCAGTCCAGTTGCGTCAGTATCAAACATCCTTTTAGATTTCTTCTTTGACTTTTTTACAGAACTATTAACAGCCTTTGCTTGAGCATAGGTTTGCCGTCCATCATCGCCTGCATAAATGTGATGTTTTGTTTGGTCGCTTGCATTGTAATTCAGACTCCCGTTGCAGCAGACCATTGGATTCATATCCCTATTGTTGCTGTCCTCCACATCATGACAGCTCTGTAAAGGCTGATGCCCGTTGTAGCTCTCAGTTGCAAGTGTGCTGCAATCAGAGTCTGTGATCAGTGGAGTAGACTGAATCATTCGGCTTGCCAACAAATCACTGGCTTTGTGCATGGTCTTACTTTCTGATGGCATATCTGTGCTGCCATCAAGTACAAAGGTTGAACTGTTGACAGCTCTAAGAGTTTTGTGCTGCTGCAGAGCAGTGATTTTCCTACTGATGAAGACAACAGCTACAAAAGGGTCCAAAATCTGCCAGCGCTGAAGAAGTGTGAGTGCATTTTGCTGTTTTGCAAGCATCCTATCAATATAGGCCATTGTATCCGTGAGGTCCTTCCAGAATGCATCAACATCTGACCACTCCTTTGGATACCTTCCCCTTTCTGAATCTGTGGAAGCTTCGTATAACTTGTTGCCACAAAACTTCCAAGCCTGAGTTAGCGAGGTATGAACCGCTTCCCTGTTTGGAGCTGTGAAGTAGGATGCCATCTTAGCCCTGTCATTCCTTTTCCGTGGCTTAATAGTCCACCCAGCATCCTTGAAAAGGCGATGCGCGTGTGCTTCCAGCTGATCAGGAATATCCCTGCCGAAAGCCTTCTTGGAAACAGCAGCTGCGGAGCCAGAGTGTCCGCTGCTGCTGCATCCACGAACATCAATTTCATCCAGGGAACTAATATTTGCATCAGGCGTGCCGTTCTGGCAAATGGCCTCAAGTTCGGTGAGCTGAGCCGGGCTGAACCAAAATTGGGACTGCTGAGGTAGTGTTGGAGTACCATGAGCTTCTTCTCTATAGAATGGATGTTGCTGTACTCTCCCTCTGTCAGATAATTCCTTTATACTTGTACATAGGGGATAGGTAGTGTCATCGACCTGCCCTTGATCGTAGGTGAAGCACGCGTCGGTAGGGTATTGCTGCTGATCCTGGAACCACTGATGCAAGAAGGGATCGGAAAGAAGAGTAGTGGCACTTTGGAACTCAGAAATCTCAGCTAGTGCTTCCATGTAGGAAGGCATGGGGTCATCAACCGCGCTAGTGCTGCTGCTGCCAGCCAAACCGACGAGTGCATTGCATGTTGCTGCTGCAGGTCCAGCAGCTTGAGGTGTCCCTTGCGCGTGCACATCCAAAACGTTGGTGGCAGCTGTTAAGCCTTCATTCGTAACAGCAGCATCTGCAGCTAAGAAGTGGTGGTGGTGGTCATCATAGAGCCCGGGCAGATGAGTTGCGCACTTAGCCCCGGGCTGCCAGTGAGTCATGAAGCCCTGCATTAAGGCGTCATCCAAGTCGACCCCATGTGGCTGGGCGTGGTCCTGAAGCTGGGGATGAGGCTGAGGTATTTGGAGCTGTGGATCATCAGGAGGGTGGTGGGTGTGGATGAATCCAAGGTCCGTCTCAGCGGGCAGATGGGGGGTGGTGGTGGCAGCCCCGCAGAAGACCTCCTTGAAGACCTGAAGCTCCATGAGGGATCTGTCGAAGGCGCCGGGGTCGTCCATTCCCATGATGTCCCCGCCGAAGATGAAGCGCATGGCGTCGTCCTCCTTGAATCCCAGCATGTCGTCGGCGCTGCCTCCCCCGGCGGCCATAGCCTGCAAATTGAAATGAAATGCATGAGGTGGAGCAGCGTTGGGAGGAATGTGAGATCCAGCGGCAAGTGGTGGTGGGAGTACCTGAGATGGGCGGAATCGGGTTGGATCGAGGTGGCGGCAGCTGAATTCCGCGCGGGATCGAGACAAGTGGGGAATCGAGATCCGAGGCGGCGAGCGAGGATGCGGCTGCCTGCTGGGCGGGGCGGGGCGAGCTGTCTAGGGTTCGGGAGCCCCCCGGCCGGCGAGAGGAAGGGACCAGAGGGCGGGGTGGGGGCTTGGCCTGAGCGCGGCGAAGGGGAAGCAACGGCGGCAGTGGAGTGGGATGGGGTGGAGTGGAGTGGAGTGGAGTGGCCTGCCGACCTCGCCTCTCTGCTCCCTCAGTCTCTCTCTCGGTCTCGCTCGGGCCGGGGGGGAGACGACGAATGGAAGGGAATTGCTCCCGTGCCGAGTCATCACCAGTTTCCTTCCTTTTCGGACAGCTTAGCTTCGATCTGGCCGGCTGTTTGAACATTTTGGCTCCAAAATCACCCGCCGGGCGCTAGCCCAACCACTCCTCCATGTCAGAATTTTTTGCGCAAGTAGAGTACTAGTAGTACTAGCAGGATGCGCAAGTTCCGGACAACAACAACTTAGTTCATTTCATATAATTACTTTGTGCAGTTTTTACTGGATTCAGCAAAGAATTAGCTCTGGAAACTCTACCAAACACACCATAAATTACGCAGTCTGCACAATCTAGCAGATGGCACTGTTTGAAATAAGTTCAAAGTTAGAGGGAGAGAGAATTATGGTAAAGAAGAAAAAAAAGACAGGTACGATCTAGTCATCTAGCCGTCCATGGTCCACTTCATTGTCAAAGGATCGGGCCTCAACTAGAGAATACTATTATTGCACAGAAAGCCCAACGAGTTTATGGCTACGGCAGCCCAAGTGTGGGCTGGTCGTGTTAGAGACCTGCTGCATTGATTGGGTTCGTTGCTACTGTAGTCGTCGGGCGGATTTTAGTTTAGTGGGCCTTCCGCTTTTAAAAAAATATTTTTTCCCAAGTGGTGCGGGCGCTTATTTTATTTTTTTATTTTTCAATTTCGTTTTTTACAAAAAAATATATTTTTGTTTTCGAAATTTACAGGAATATACCCCGCCCGCCCCGCTGCCGGGCGGTAGGGGCTTTTCTGCAAAAAGTTTCGTAGAAAATTTACGTCCGGGTCCCTGGAGGACCGGTCGCCCGGCAGCGGGGCGGCTGGCCCCAGGCTGCGGGGCGAGCACCTCCCATTCCCTTCTGAAAGGGCTGCGCCCCCACCTCATTTGGTTCAAAAATTACTGGAAAAAATACTCGGTTCGTCGTAACACTATTTATACACCATATCATGGTCTAACAGTTCATTAGTACTGCAAAAATGTGCTTGCATTACAAGGTAGCATAGACGAAGTTTGAGTACGGAATATGAAAACCAAGACGACAGGTCCATAATGATAATAGAGAAACAAGTGGCAACAAATAACCACCCCTGCCATGCTGACCTCTCTTGTTTAGTTGCATTAGGCTCTTGTTTAGTTGCAAAATTCAAATTTCCAAATCTATCACATCGAAAGAGAATATTACATGCATAAAATATTAAATCTACAACAACAACAACAACATAGCCTTTTTCCCAAGCAAGTTGGGGTAGGCTAGAGATGAAACCCGAAAGAAAAAGTTCAAGGTTCAGGCACATTGATAGTTAGTCTCCAAGCGCTCCTATCCAAAGCTATCTCTTTAGAGATATTCCAATTCTTAAGGTCTCTCTTAACCAACTCATCCCACGTCAGTTTAGGTCTACCTCTACCCCTCTTTACATTATCGACCCGCTCAAGAACCCCATTACGCACCGGCGCCTCAGGAGGCCTTCGTTGGACATGTCCAAACCATCTCAGGCGATGCTGAGTAAGTTTTTCCTCAATTGGTGCCACCCCGACCCTATCCCGAATAACTTCGTTCCGGACTCTATCCCTCCTTGTGTGCCCGCAAAACCACCGCAACATCTGCATCTCTGTTACACTCAGTTGCTGCACATGTCGCCTTTTCGTAGGCCAACATTCAGCACCATATAATATCGCCGGACGAAATAAAAAACAAATTGCATAGTTTGCTTGTAAATTGCGAAACGAATCTAATGAGTCTAATTAGACTATTATTAGACACTAAATTACTACAATAATTGCTATAGCACACATGCTCTAATGATGGATTAATTAGACTCATTAGATTCATCTCGTAGTTTACAAACAAGTTCTGTAATTAGTTTTGTAATTAGTCTATGTTTAATACTTCAAATGTGCAAAGATTCCATTTCAAAAAAATTACGGGCGCAACTAAACAAGGCCTAAATGCAGCCCGCACAGGATTGAGCATTACTCCCTTCTTCCATGTTGCAACATGACACGATCTTCTAAACAACACTTTAATTATTTATTTATTATATATTATATCACTTATGATTATAAGTTTATAATCATTATAACCTATATTTGATTACGAATCCAATCATGTAAAATTTACACTATGTCGGTGTTTAGCCGCCAAACTTGCTCAGGGATACCCTTAGCAGTAGGATTATAGGCAAGGGATCGACTACCTCGATGGTGCAAGGAACACAAGGATTTAGACAGTTTTGGGCCGTGAGGTGCGTAATACCCTACGTCCTGTGTGGTTGCTTGTATTGCCTTAGGTGTTGATGTCTTTTGAAGGGGTCCCTGCCCACCCTTATATACTCTGGGGATACAGGGTTACATGGAAAGTCCTAGCCGAGTACTGTTGGAGTCCTACTACAACCTGGTCGGGTAATTTCCTTGTACTACAACTAATTCTACGTCTATTCAGGTAGTTCCAAAAGAGGTAAGTGTCGGGTACCATCATTAGAGGCACCCTAATCCAGGGACTAAACCGCCCTAAAAAAACACAAACACAATCGGGCCCGCAGTGCCAATCACCTTGTCAGATTCTACTGTCATGGCGAACCAAGGCAAGCCGTTTTCCTCCGATCCGAAGGGAAAGAAAGACTACTCGACGGCGATCCTGGAGATGAAGAAGCCACCAATGATGACAACTCCGTCGTCACTCTGCACCCGGATACTATGGAGTTCCTCCAACTTTTCCACAGCACCCAGATCCTCTTCGGGTCCCAAAGAGGTCCAATCCACACTTGGCTCGTGGCCCAGCTCCACGGTACGGCCCATCCGAGGCCCCCTCAAACCCGTGGAACGATCTCCGCCCCGCTCGAGCTCGCATCCACTCTGGCCCGCCCAGCGAGGCCTGAGTGAGCTCAGTGGTCAGCCCCTGACGTTAGGGGTCTTTCGCTTTTGCCCAACGGTGCACTGCATCTCCATTTCGCTCGAGGGTAGCGGACCTACCCTCGGAAAGCAGGCCAACTCCGCCTCGCTAGAGACCCCTCAGCCGAGCCCTCTGCAGGGCCTCGGCTCAGGGGGAAACTCCGCCTCGCTCGAGACCACCCCTCGGCAGATGGAACTAGCAACCCATCTGCTCGCCACCCGCCTGACAGAAGCGTTAAATGCCAACCACTCCACCGCAGAACGCGGGTCAGGCGGCGTCAGGCCACCATGCCGCACAACATGCTGTGATCGGAGTCTCGTCCGCCAACTCCGGTCACTGTACCACCATCCCCAACACTACTTCGACCCTGTGGGAACCTGTGGCGCTCTGAGCAAACGTGCCTGGCACTGTTCTCGCCACTGTGCTGCCTAATCCTCATACTTCTTCAGCTGCAGAACCCTCGACAAACATGGGCGCGACCCTCGAACGAGGTACGGACCTTGATGAGAGCAAGACCCCCCGTCAGCTGAACCCTCGGCGCTCCGCCAGCTCAAGCATAGAGGACGGTACCTTCAACAGCAACCACCATGACGCCCACAGGAGTCACCAGGACGCCGGCGTGCTCCGCAAGGCTAAGGGGCTTCCCAGGACGACCGCCACGCCTGGCGCCATACTCTCCAGTGCTCCACAGTGTACTTCCAACAGCAGAAGACCACTGCACCTCCGCGATTCGGGGAGAAGACGACGACTTCCAATCCCCCCGTACATGTACTCTGCCCCTCCTTGTGTCTATAAGAGGAGGAGGCGGGATCTCATCTCATCTGGCCTTCCACCCGCAGAACACACACTCGCTCACTCTCCCCCGATATTGGCACTTGCCTCAATCACTTAGCAGAGACTTGGGAGCTTCCCTCCCTTTCTCGCCTCGCTTGTACTCCCTTACTACAGGCACCTCGGTGCAAGATGATACAGTGCACTCGCACACCACTGCTAGACGTACGGCCCCATGGCCGGAACCAGGATAAACCCTTGCGTTACTGTGTTATCTCTTGCATCAACCATTTAGAATTAGGGACACGTAGCATCATTACTAGTTGGTGCTAGGCCGTCGGGTCTGGACACCGACAGTAAGGTACATTCATGCACTATCCCTTACTCTAGAACATTCTATGCCTGTGAGCAGTCCAGCTGCCCCGAATCTAACATACTATAAAAATATTAAAAAAATTATTGGTAAAAGATGGGAATGTTTGAATCTTAATATGCGTGTGTGTCTTATAAACGTGGAAAGAGAGTAGCTCAGTTGACCCACTAAAACGCTTCTCTAATCGATAAGCTTGTTGCAATTTTTTTTTGCCAACTAAAAGCGCCCTTAGCTTGTTGCAAAATCAACTCCAGCGTGTGGATTTCCGTGATAGAGCTCGGCGCCAGACCTCGCGACAATGGTCCTGTTTAATTCCCATCCATATAGCATTGTGCTGATTTTTGGAGGACAGAGGTTGGATTATCCTCCATGTTTATAGGAACTCTAAATAGGGAGTTAGGTTCTCTTAGCGATACGCCTGGCCGGTGGCGTGCTCACTTCCAGCGAGCCGTTTGTTTCACCAGAGGGTCGAACCCGGCACCCCATGGACTGGAGTTTGGCACTTAAGCCAACCGAGCTACGACCCCTCCCCATATAGCATTGTGCTGATGTGGCGCTCTCTCTCTCTTTTTTCTCTCTCATCCATATAACTTTTTCACTATCTAAACACACCCAATGTCGCTCTCATCCATATAGCATTGTGCTGATGTGGCTTGGCTATTAGCCAAGTGACGTGGCATTACTGTACCTGCTCTTATTGAGCGTCAGGCTGGTCTTTCTTACCGCCCGCTGCTGGCAATGTTGTTGCTCTTAACTGGCCCACTGCATGCCCACTGCCTCAACGACAGCAAAGCAAGCTCAAGCTGTTCCACTGCACTCCAGGCTCCAGCTAGACAGATCGATGCTAGACAACTGACTGGAGGAGTCCTGCACTACCACAGTCAACTAAGGACAGTTTCAGTGGGAGTTTCATGAGTATATTTATTTAAATTGAGAACTAGGTAACTGTGTTAGATGAGTTTCATCATCATGAAACTCTTCTCACATCCCATGAAACTCCATCCATCTCTCTTCTTGCCATGTCAGCAAAGTTAATGATATTTAATGTCATGAAACTTCTATTGAGACTGGCCTAAGGGTCGTGTTTGGTCAATGTGGATGAAAAGTTTTTTACGAAAAGATGAATATATGCATGGAGTACTAAACGAAGTTTATTTGCGAAACTTTTTCATGGATGGGTGTAACTTTTCGAGACGAATCTAATGGGCCAAATTCTACCTTGATTGGCTACAGTGATGCTACAGTACCACGTCTAATCGTCTCCTAATCGTACGGTCAAAGGCCTTATTAGTTAAACTAACTGCTATTGTACCATAGTTATGGAGGTAGTTTTGTAATTAGACTTCATTTAATATCTCTAATTAGTGGTCAAAGGGCTGAAAAGTTTTTATGAAAACTTTTTTGGGGGCAACCAAACACGATTGTAGCACTTTCGTTATTATTTGGTACTGTAGCACTTTCATTATTATTTAACAATTAATATCTAATCATGAACTAATTAAGTTTAAAAGATTCGTCCCATCATTTATAGTTAAATTGTGTAACTAGTTAATTTTTAACTGCATTTAATATTTTATGTACGTGTCTGAAGATTCGATGTGATGGATACGGTATTGCAGGAAATTTTTTGGGAGATGACCTAAACATGGAGCTGGCTGCCTAAACATCGGTTAGTGAACTTGTTTCAGAAAGACTAGTACCAGTAATTAGTAAGTGATGAGACGCTAGCTAGCAGGCAGCAGCTAATTAAGTAGCCTTTTTCTCTTTTCATCATGCATGTAGAGTACGTATATATGACCAATATATACGAATAATGCAAATCCACTACACTGAGAGGTCATTGTTAATAATCAAGCAGCAGGTAGAGGTAGTAGACACAATAATTCTTGCTTTTTCGAAAATTAAGGACGTCACATCATGGATTAAATGGTGATAGTTGACAGCCCAGCTATCATATTAATCAGCCGCTCCGATCCGTTTGGTTGTTGTACCATCTACCATTGGCAGTGTAGCCTTTCATGTTCGGATGGCCTTAAAAGTTGGGGGCTAAAAATTAGTCCTAGGCGTAGTGAAATAAACTAGAAGGGGGCGAAGCGAGAATCTAGAACGAGAGCTAATGGGCTCTAACCACCAATTGGCTATCGATCATCTATCTTTGTAATTTGCCTACTATTAGTTGTTTTGTTTTTTCCAAGTGCATAGTTTCTATATGTTTTGGTACATAGCAAAATCTACAGATCTAGGAATATGAAAACAACTAATAATTTGGAGCTTAGGAAGTAGTATGTTCATCATTAGAGGCTAATCAGAGCTAATGGGCTCTAACCACCAATTGGCTATCGATCATCTATCTTTGTAATTTGCCTAACATGTTACATGCTAGAATTATCAGGACGAGGTGATCGGGAATTAATTATTAGCAGCAAGTATATAGTATGTATGCTGAGGCTGGCGGGTGGACCGGTACTAGTATGATGGTTGTGTCGTGGCTACTAGTACATATTACTACTAGTATTAAATTATCTTTTTTAGGTGTTAGCACCGCTAGCTAGGCGCTGAGATGGATCATCAGAAATGAATGGAGAGCACCATGCACAACTTACTTGGCCTGGTGCTTCAATAATTCATTTTTTTAAAGGACTGCCTCAATAATTTAAATTCCGCATGGACTGAACGTGCTACTGGGAAAAAAAGGGAATTACTCTACTAGTACTACATGATTGCATTGGATTGGATCGCATGGGCTCCCTCCTACTTTTAATTTTTATTTGAACAAAAATGGACCTTTTTCTCTTAATTTCTTTTCTTTAAAAGAAAAGAAAAGAAAAGAAAGGCTGCAGGTAGTTGGTGGGAAAAATATTTGAGACATTCTCTTCTTCTTTTTTATTATAATAAAGAATAGAATAGCACAGAATAGTGCGTGGCAGAAGCAAGAGCCAGTATAAATAGGGGTATAGTATGGTATAAATAGGGGAGCAGCTGAAGGGAGGGGGAGGAAGGGTAGCTACCTCTGACCAGCAACAACAAGGATAGGATCGGAATCGGACGGACGAGCGCCGACCGACCGGCTGACCGGTGGGCCCTCTTCTTCCTTCCATTTTATTTTATATATACATACATACAGTAGTGTATATATATATTTATTCTATTTCCACCCACAGCACAGCGCACCGCCGAGAGGCGAGGCGGGAGAGCCAAAGACCAAACCAACTTGTGCAAGTCCAGGCTAGAGTCGTGCGTGCAGTGGACGCTCCTCCCTTCTTCCTCCCGAAAAAGCTCCCACCATGACGGTTGATTGAAGGAATTGGCCTCCTCGCTCGCTCGCTCTAACCGCCCCTCCACCGCACCAACAAACTAAGATAATCATGAAGCTGGCCGTCGAGATCTCCGACGCCGCCGACCTCGCCCCCAAGGACGGCGCCGCCTCCTGCAACCCCTACGTCGAGGTCGACTTCGACGACCAGCGCCAGCGCACCGCCACCAAGCCCGCCGACCGCAACCCCTACTGGAACCAGACGCTCGTCTTCGACGTCCGCGACCCCGCCAGGTTCCCCTCCCTCGCCATCGATGTCTCCGTCCTCCACGACCGCCGCCACCAGGACCACAACGCCCTCCGCCCGCACACCTTCCTCGGCCGCGTCCGCATAAACGCCGCCTCCGTCGCGCAATCCTCCCAGGAGGCGGTCCTCCAGAGGTACCCGCTCGAGAAGCGGGGGCTCTTCTCGCGCGTCTCAGGAGACATCGCGCTCAGGATCTACCTACTCACCAGCAGCCAAAATGGAGACAACTCCAACAATGCTGCTGCTGCTTCCATGGACGACCAGCAGCAGGAGCCCGAAAGGATCGTCAGCTCCGCCTTCGCACCACCAGAGGGGAAGAGCGGCAGCAGCAGCCACGACCACGACGACCAGGAGGAGCCGCGACCGCGCATCTTCCGCTCCGTGCCTGCGGCAGCAGGAGGAGGCGACCAGCACCAGCAGCCGCGCCGCGCCTCTCTCCACGCCGTCGCCGCGCCTCCCCCGCCGCCCGGCCAGACGGTCGTCATGCCGCGCCCCGCCGCCCCGCCCGGCCCCCCGCCCGGCGGCGCCTACGGCCTGGTCGAGACCAAGCCGCCGCTGCCGGCCAAGATGGGCCCGCGCGCCGCCGCCGCCGCCGCCGCCAAGATCGCCTCCACCTACGACATGGTGGAGCCGATGACGTACCTGTATGTGAGCGTGATCAAGGCGCGCGACCTGCCGACCATGGACGTGACCGGCGCGCTCGACCCCTTCGTGGAGGTGAAGCTCGGCAACTTCAAGGGCGTGACCAGGCACCTGGAGAAGAACCCCAACCCGGTGTGGCGGCAGACCTTCGCCTTCTCCAGCGAGCACCTGCAGGCCAACCAGCTGGAGGTGGTGGTCAAGGACAAGGACATGATCAAGGACGACTTCGTGGGCCGCGTGCTCTTCGACATGACCGACGTCCCCGCGCGCGTGCCGCCCGACAGCCCGCTGGCGCCCCAGTGGTACCGCCTGGCCGACCGCTCCGGCGAGAAGCTGCGGCACGGGGAGATCATGCTGGCCGTGTGGAAGGGCACGCAGGCGGACGAGGCGTTCCCGGAGGCCTGGCACTCGGACGCGCACTCGCTGCCCCTGGAGGGCCTGGCCAGCACGCGCTCCAAGGTGTACTACTCGCCCAAGCTGGCCTACCTCAAGGTGGTGGCGATCGCGGCGCAGGACGTGGTCCCCGCGGACAAGGGGCGGCCGCTGGCCCCCACCATCGCCAAGATCCAGCTGGGCGGGCAGGTCCGGCGGACGCGGCCGCAGGGGTCGGCGAACCCGGCGTGGAACGAGGAGTTCATGTTCGTGGCGGCGGAGCCGTTCGACGAGCCGCTGGTGGTGACGGTGGAGGAGCGCGTGGCGGCGGGGCGGGACGAGCCGGTGGGGCGCGTGATCGTGCCGGTGGCGGCGCCGTACGTGCCCCGGAACGACCTGGCCAAGGCGGTGGACTCCAAGTGGTTCAACCTGTCGCGGGCGCTGACGGCGGACGAGGCGGCGGCGGGGAAGAAGGACTCGAAGCACTTCTCGAGCAAGATCCACCTGCGGCTGAGCCTGGAGACGGCGTACCACGTGCTGGACGAGTCGACGCACTACGCGAGCGACCTGCAGCCGTCGGCCAAGAAGCTGCGCAAGGGTGGCATCGGCATCCTGGAGCTGGGCGTGCTGAGCGCGCGCAACCTGGTGCCCAGCAAGGCCAAGGAGGGGCGGCTGGCGGACCCCTACTGCGTGGCCAAGTACGGCGCCAAGTGGGTGCGCACGCGCACGGCGCTCAACACGCTGGCGCCGCGGTGGAACGAGCAGTACACCTGGGAGGTGTTCGACCCGTGCACGGTGCTCACGGTGGCGGTCTTCGACAACAGCGCCGTCCTGCCGCCTGGTGGCGGCGGAGAGAAGGCCGACCAGCGGGTCGGCAAGGTGCGCGTCCGTCTCTCGACGCTGGAGATCGACCGCGTCTACACCCACTTGTACCCGCTCATGGCGCTCTCCCCGTCGGGGCTGAAGAAGACCGGCGAGCTCCACCTGGCGGTGCGCTTCACCTGCACGGCGTGGGCCAACATGCTGGGCATGTACGGGCGGCCGCTGCTGCCCAAGATGCACTACACCCACCCCATCTCCGTGCTGCAGCTGGACTACCTGCGCTTCCAGGCGATGCAGATGGTGGCGGCGCGGCTGGGGCGCGCCGAGCCGCCGCTGCGGCGCGAGGTGGTGGAGTACATGCTGGACGTGGATTCGCACATGTTCAGCCTGCGCCGGAGCAAGGCCAACTTCTACCGCGTCACCTCGCTCTTCTCCGGCGCGGTGGCGGTGGCGAGGTGGATGGACGGCATCTGCAAGTGGAAGAACCCGCTGACGACGGTGCTGGTGCACGTGCTGTTCCTCATCCTGGTGTGCTACCCGGAGCTGATCCTGCCCACCGTCTTCCTCTACCTCTTCATGATCGGCGCCTGGAACTACCGGCGGCGGCCGCGGAAGCCGCCGCACATGGACACGGTGCTGTCGCACGCGGAGCTGGCGCACCCGGACGAGCTGGACGAGGAGTTCGACACCTTCCCCACCAGCAAGCCGGGGGACGTGGTGCGGATGCGCTACGACCGCCTGCGCAGCGTGGCGGGGCGCGTGCAGACGGTGGTGGGGGACCTGGCCACGCAGGGCGAGCGGGCGCAGTCGCTGCTGAGCTGGCGGGACCCGAGGGCCACGGCCATCTTCGTCGTGCTCTCGCTGCTCGCGGCGGTGGTGCTCTACGTCACGCCGTTCCAGGTGGTGGCCGTCGTGGCGGGGCTCTACCTGCTGCGCCACCCGCGGTTCCGGAGCAAGCAGCCGTCGGTGCCCTTCAACTTCTACAAGAGGCTGCCGGCAAAGACAGACATGCTGCTCTAGCCTCTAGTAAAATAACTTAACCACCATCTACCAGGCATTCTATTCATCAGACTGCATGTTGCAGCAAAATAATGAAGCAAGCACTGTATTTATTTTGTCCGTCCGTGCTTCGCATTCTTTCTTTCTTAGAATAACTAACTGTGTGAGATCAGAATCAGATCAGCATGGAAGCTTCGACATAGCAGCTGCAGCAGCCATCAATCATGCATGTATGTACTCTAGATATTACCAGCAGCTGCAGCAGCAGATGAAAGCCGCCACCCTGTTTGCTGTGCTGGTGCTGGAGGCGGCTGCTGGAGTGGTGTGAGAGAAAAACACTGCTGGCTAGTTGGTGGCTGGAGGCTGCTGCTGGAGTGGTATGAGAGAAAAACACTATTGGCTGGTGTTAGAGCAGAACAGCAGAACAGGGTGAAGAGCCACTAGCTACCACTAGTGGTACTGGTAGGTAGTTGAGGCATTCTTTTCAACCTATCATGCTGCATGCATGATGGGATGATGAGTGGGGCTATACTTTTATAAAGATGAGGAGAGATATCCATGGAAGAATAAAGTTGTGCACGGAACGAAGGTGCACTCACTACTGACTGCATATTCTATTCCTTGTGTTCCCTGTCTAGTGTACGCATATTCTCCTTTATGGATCGGAGTACTAGCATGCATATGTTGGGATCGGGATTGGGATTGGGATTGGGATGCCCTAGTCTTTTCTTTTGTGGTGGCCGCCGGATTCGATTCTGGAATTAGCAAGCATGCATCATCAGCAGAGTAGCAGATCGGGATTGGATTGTAGAAATTCATGACAGGCCAACCAAATGCAAGCAAACACTTGTATATATGATGAACAGAACATGAGGGATAATAGATGCATGACATTATACTTGCAAATTAATGGCTTCTGCTGAGACACCCTACGGACGGAGTAGTTCCATGCATGGACCTACTGATTGGTGGCCTTGTCACGATGGATCGATGCATCATTGTCTCATGTCATGCCGTGGTCGTTGCACTGCACGCATGCCTCTGCTGTCTGCTACCTCCCGTCCCGACAGAGACGTGACAACAAACGACAGCTAGCTAGATCACGGAGGGCGGGCCGGGCCGGGCCGGCCCACTGGTTGGTTGCAATACTTGCATATTGGGCATTACTTGCATATGCCCACAGCATATGCTGTGGCTGGAATGATGCTACTACATTGCATATCAACAAATTGAATATACTTAATAATGATGCTACTACATACATCATTGTGAAAAGTTAACTAGCTACAAGCACACCTGAATTCAATGAATGAAGGGGATGGGTAGCTAGCTAGCTAGCTAGCAGCATCCATTTACTCTCTTCGTTTAAACTGCAAGTCATCCTAATTTTTTCAAGAGTCAAAACATTTCAACTTTCACATACCATTTTGCCAACAATTTCTCTTGCTCGAGACTTGGGGTTGTTTGGATAAGAGGCTAAATTTTAGACCATGTCATATCAAAGAGAATCTTGGTATTTAGAAGTATTAAATGAAGTCTAATTACAAAAATAATTACAGAACCTCTGTGTTAAACGTCAAGACGAATCTAATAAGATATATTAATTCATAATTAGTGGATGATTACTGTAGTAAATCATGGATTAGTTAGGCTCATTAGATTCATCTCATGAATTATTAGTATCCATCCGTGCAAAAAATTTATAAACAAATTTTATTTGAGACTCCTAAATAGTAAGATTTTCTTTTAATATGACCCGAGGTAAAAAGAAATCTCTGGAAACAAACGGGTCTTTAATCTGACCACAATACGCATTCATGCACATGATCGATGTCCCTGCTGCTTCCTGACATGATTGCTGTTGTTCCAGGTGGCGCCTGCTGTTGCACGGATCGAGCTCACGTCTCTCTCTCTGTATAGACTGTTTGTTTGGCTGGGGCGGGTGACTGGGTGGCTAGTGTTGATTTGGTGTGAGAGAAAAATATTATTTTTTGGTTAGCTGACAAATAATAATAATATAATGTACCGATGCATCCATCAGCTTATTATCATTGCTATATACATCGACCACAGAAATATAATAATATAATGTACCAATGCAAAAATCAAGCTAATAATCATAATAATAATTAACAATCATCATCATCTGGTGTGTGTATATTTGTACACATATATATGTCTGGTGTGTATATATATGTAACCGTGCATGCATTGTGGTGTTGCCACCTCAGCGAGAATGCAATAATTCGATGCATGGTTGCTTGCCCCTGATGATGAGTCGAGCCGCCGAGTTTGATCTTGCTTGATCGATGATCCCCCCTTGACCTTGAGCTGCTTGCCCTGATCCGATCCACGTGGCCTTTCGCTTATCGCCGAATATATAGCTCCATCATCGATCCATCTGTCGTCTGAGCTGAGCTTGCTAACGTGTCACCATGCATGCATGTCCACGATGGCACGCAATAATGCACGAAATGAATTAATCAACAAATTCTTGGCAGAGCCGCTCAGCTCTGCAGTCTCCTCTGCTCTTGCAAGAGAGATCTATCTGAAGTCCTCCCAGCAACCGGTATTATTTCATTTCATCCACCTCCGCCTCCGCCTCCGCCTCCTTCTGCTGCCTTTGTTATCAGCTTTCGATCCTCTAGCTACTCTCATCTCGATCATCAGCTCGCTCTCCATCCTTGGGTTTGCATGCATACATCGGGATTTCTTCTGGCATTCCCTTGATGCAGCAACATCATATAGATATATATCGCCACCACAGTTGTTGAGCTCCGTTTTTTTGCCATGCCCACAAGGTATTCGATCTCTTGTCTGCTTACCATGCATCACATGCAGCAATTCTCTTGTGCAGTGCTGCAAGTATTAAGTTACTTTCATATCATACAGGGACGACGCCATGGGTGCTGATCCAAATAACCATCTGCTGCATTCTTATCCATCTCGGGATGACACCCTTACCAGCGGTGAATCTGAATTATCGGATGACGCCATCTGGAGACCGCCTGAGGCAGCCGACGACATGGAAGATGATGGGACGACATCTGACGACACTACAACACAAGAAGACGAGGAGGAGGATTCTAGTGGCGGTGATGGCAGTTTCAGCTGGTGTCAGCAGCAGCCCACAAGCAGCAACGCCAACGCCGCCTACAGCTACAGGGAGGAGCGGCAGAAAGCCATGCTCAGAGCCATGAACGGCCAGCTCAAGATGCTCGCCGCTCGCTTTCTAGAGTCGGCCGGCATCCCTGCTGCTCTACACCAATTGCAAGGCGCCGACACCTGCTGCTGGCTCGACATCGTCACCTCCCTGTCCTGGGAAGCCGCCCTTCTTATCAGGCCTGATGCCACTGCCGGCAACGAGATGGACCCTTCCTCTTACGTCAAGGTTAAGTGCCTAGCATCTGGTACCCGGCGCCAATGGTACAAACACATCCATCCCATTCCCACACTAGTGCTAATAAATTCAGTGCATGCTAATACTTACGATGATGATGATGTGTCTGTCTGTCTGTCTGTCTTCCCCTGCATTCAGTGAGGTCATCAGGGGCTTAGTCTTCAAGAAGAATGCCGCCCATAAGCACATGCCCACCAGTTGTCACAATCCCAGGCTACTTCCTCTTAGAGGAGTACTCGGTGATTCGGATAATGGCTTCTCATCATTCAGTTCCATAGAGCAGGTCAGAACTTTGGCATTTATATGCGTACACGTCTGTGGACATACATACAGAGGGATTGCTATCGGTTGATTCGATCCCTTTAACATACTATCTACCTTCTTTCTCTGATTATTATCAGGAAAAAGACCATCTGGAGAAGTCAGTCTGTAAAATGATGCAGATTTGCAGACCAAATGTTGTCATGGTCGAGAAAACTGTTTCACGCGACATACAGGAGCTTCTCCTCGAGGAAGGCGTCACTCTGGTGCTTGATATGAAGCTTAACCGGTTGCAAAGGATCGCTCGCTGTTCTGGCTCTCCCATACTATCGTTCTCAGAGGTTCTAAGTAAGCCAAAGTTGAAGCAGTGTGACTACTTCCATATCGAAAAAGTTACTGAGGAGCACAACCATACCGTTGAAGCTGGAAAGAGGCAATCTAAAACATTAATGTACCTGGAAGGCTTTCACAAGCCATTGGGATGCACAGTAAGTCTTATACCTCAAACCTGATTCTCATTGCCTCTGATTGACACTGCACTCTGATGTTGTACTCCCTCCATACTCGAAAAGAATGTCGTTTTGGACAAGCTTTTGGTCAAACATTGGGAACATAAATCATGAATAACTTTTAAGTTGTTGAGTTTCAAAATACAAAAATCATATGAATAGATTTGTCTTGAAAAATACTTTCATAAAAGTATAAATATATCACTTTGCGATAAATATTTTTATAAAAATAAGAAGTCAAAGTTAAGCTTTGGAGACCGTGTCGCTGTCCAAAACGACATTCTTTTCGAGTATGGAGGGAGTATTGTACTAAGGCTCACCATACCTTTCTTTATCTCCTTATGAGTGAAGGTCACAACAGAACCTCTGCTTCGACAGGAGCAATATGTACTTGCTTCTTCGATATGCTTGTTTCCGTTTAGAAGCATTTACCCGTGCGCGCCCGCCCGCCCGCACGCAGATATATAGAAAAAAAATCCTTTCTACACTTACTTGTAGCTACTCGCACGTGTGTATCTTATGACGTAGTACGTATCTGATCCAACAAAGAGTATGTACGTGGAGTATGTGTTCATACTAGAATATCTATGATGGTATACATGTTGGACATGTGATCATACATAGAGTATATGGACATACTTATTTTTATATACTAAGACTAAAGTATAATCATAATATACTTAAAAGATAGGGATGCTTTAGAAATTTTTCATATATATCTATTTGAAGTATCTTAGAATTAGTATATGAACATACTCAAAGTGATAAATGAGTATGTGGACATACATACGACGGTATACTGATGTTCTTTGATATGCTTCTTTGATATTGATGAACCTCCGTGGCTCCATGCTACAATGAAATTGATTTTAAGTGTTAAAAGGATGATCTAGATATGTTCTTCCCTTCTTTGGGCAGACAACATCAAATTTAAATTTGGCGCACAGATAGAAAGGTACCACTTCTAAGTTCTATTCATGTTCAACTGTATATGCATTCCACTTTGTGTGCAGTGATATCTTCATTAGATTAACAGCTTACTTCTAAGAATGATCTGTAGGCATTCTTAGACGATGATTCATTTCCTCTTTTGTTTATTATTTTTTAAAGAAACAGTTATTCCTTTTGTCTGCACTCTGCAGATAATGCTACGAGGAGCGAGTAGTCAAGAACTGAAGAAAGTCAAGCAAGTCATGCACTACACAGTGTTTGCAGCATACCACCTTGTTCTTGAGACATCCTTCTTTGAAGATCAGAGAGTAATATTGAACAATAAAAATGCTTCCCAAGAAAAAAATTCTATCAGTAGTAAGGCGGAATCATCAGTAATACGTCACGGAATCCCTGCTCCCTCTATTGGTTCTCACCCTGTCGGTCCTAAGTATCCCTTAACTTCTAGTGAATCGGTAGAAGAACCCACTAAAGGGAAGACAGTTACCGTTTCTTCAACAAAAATCGAAGATCTAAATTCACTTGAGAAGGGCTTCCCTAATGAGCTCCCCGAGGGTCCAGCCATCTATTATGATTCTAATCAGGCACTTCCTTCTGAAAGACTAGTATCGTCAGTCCCAGGATCACCAAGAAGATCCATTGATATATTACGTTATCAGAATATTTATTTACCAGTCACGTCTTCTCAAGAGACAACTGATCATCAGAAAGAAGACATGCTTCAATACTGTCAAATCATGGCAGGTAATAGTGTACATATTAGCCCGAATGTTAGGGTACAAGCTGGTTCTGGTGAGAATGTGGATCACTTAAGCAATCCCCGGAATCGAGCATCCACTGAAAGCAATCAACAAATGGCATTGGATGATCCTTCGGTTAGTGAGCAACCATCAACTCCATTGGAAAATGGGGAACAACAAAGCACCAGCTACGTTAGCGGAGACAAGACCTCAGATATAGACGAGGTGGATGCTGTCTTGGAGTCGCAGAGCATACTTATTTTGTTGTCCAGCCAATGTATCACGAAGCAAGTTATCTGCGAGCAGAGCCATCTATCCCGTATAAAGTACTATGGAGATTTTGATGTCTCCTTAGGACGATATTTGCAAGACATTTTGCAGAATCAGGTAACACTAGCACCGTTATCATTCAAGTTATGTTTACTCGTCTACTTCTGGGCTTCTTGGCAGCTGCATAATTTTTTTTTGTTGAGGAAAACAGCTGCATAAATTCGATACCTACAAGCAAACAACTTCTTCATTCCATTCTTTTTCCCAAGTCGATTGGTAGAATATGTGCATGATCCATGATTTGTGTATTTTTAGCAGAATCTCAGCTGTTCCTCATGTGGAGAACCCCCAGAGGCTCACATGTACTCATACACTCACCGCAATAGGAATCTGACTGTTGTTGTGAAGCGTTTGCCTAAATACTGTTTACCTGGTGAATCAGAAGGAAAAATTTGGATGTGGACTAGATGTCTAAGATGTGAGCATGAAAGTGGGATCTCTAGATCATCACGAAGGGTGCTAATGTCAGCTGAAGCACACTATCTTTCGTTTGGGAAGTTCCTTGAACTCAGTTTTTCCAGCCATTCAACTGCTAGAAGGCTATCAATATGTGGACATTCGTTGAATAAGGATTGCCTGCGCTTTTTTGGGTAAGCTCAAGAACGAAGAACCTTATGACATCAATTGCAGATGATTTCAGAAGCTACTTTTTCTTCCTCCGTATATTGTAATGAGGTTTCCCCCCCCCCCTCGTTTGGGATCTGTTAACTTCAGGTTGGGCTCCAAAGTTGCAATGTTCCAGTATTCATCAGTCAAAATTTACACTGCCTCCAAACCACAGCCTACTCTTGAGTTTCACAACCCCAATGCTCATGAATGGTACGGGCAAGAGGTAAGAAATGTATGTGTCATTCTCACTTGTTGGTTTCTTCTCATGCTTATTTTGTGAACAAGCAAGTCTTACTGGAGCCTAATGCCTCTGTTGCATTCTTTAAGGTTCTTGCTAGAGGAGTCATGCTTTTCTCTGAAGTCACAGGGTTACTACAGAACCTGAAGGATCAGTTTTCTGAGGTGGTAATCTATTGTGGCGCCTTCCTTCCTATTGAAGAGTTCTCCCAACTTGAAGATATGTTGATTAAAGAGAAGTCCGAGTTCATGGTAAACTTTCCTATCCTTCTTGTTTTTTGGGGGGTAGTCCTTACATCGGTTACTCTAGATTTTTGGTAATCGGCATTTCACCGTTTATCTTTATCATGGTGCAGTGTACTCTAGCACAGGCAGTTGATCGAAGTGGCACACCAAGCTCTGTGCATGAGATCCTTAGTGTAAATTGGCTCTACCAGGATCTTCTGCTTGAACTGTATGTGTGGGATCGCCGGCTGCATCAACTTGTAGAGGGCATATCAGCTGAAAGAGAAAGAATGGGAATTAGCATCAAGGGAATTTCTGAATTTAAAGGTGACCAAACTGGAGCAGTTGCTGAAGCAGATGGTGTTACTGAATGTACAAGCAACAAAGTGTCCTTCGAGAATGGATGTATCGAGATAGACAAGTTCAGTGAACCAGGGACTGGCACAACCTTGCTTGATGAAAATGCATGGTTGGAGAACAATGAGCTAGTTGCACGTTCAATGTGTCCAAAGCAAGAGCCGTTGAGTATTCGACAGCAGTCCAGACTTCCCCCATGGGATGATAGGGAAAAATGGGTTTGGAACCCATTGCATGAGTCCAGATTGGCTTACAGGCAGGACCTGGAGGCCGGATGTCTGGAAAGGTTCGAACTTGTTAACCACTATTGTTCATCTCATCTATCCCCCTTGCACAGACACAATCAATCTGGTGAGGAGGTGGGTTCTCCACAGTTCACAGTAGGTCCATGTGGCAGCGTCTTGTGTGTATCAGAGGATGAGATATCCAGCATAATATCCCGTGCTCTTGCCATATCTGAGGAACGTCGTTACTTACTGGATGCTATCACTGAGAGCGCACCAGCAGACAGCAGGGTCGGAGAGCGTACTAAAACAATGGAGAAGTCTTACAGCTCGGTATCTGAAATTTCCTCTGCTTCTTCGTCCTGGTCGTCTTCCGGATCTTCAGATTCTGAGGCAAGCATTTCATCTGATGACCTCTCCAGCTATGATAGCTCGCTTCTGTCATCCGCTCAGCATCCGGAAATATCTGTCAATGGGAGAGTAGTTCTCAAAGGGAAATATTCAGTAATCTGTGTACACTCTAACCAGTTCTACAATCTTCGAAAGAAATGCTGTCCATCGGAGCTTGCGTACATTACATCCTTGAGCCGTTGCAAGAAGTGGGATGCTCAAGGCGGGAAAAGCAAGGCTTTCTTTGCAAAAACAGTGGATGACAGGTTCATCATAAAGCAAATAAAGAGGACAGAGTTTGAGTCCTTCATAAAATTTGCTCCTGATTACTTCAAGCATGTTTACCATTCTCTGGACACTGGGAGCCAAACTTGCCTTGCTAAAATCCTAGGAATCTACCAGGCATGAGTACTTCACATGGTTATTTAAGGTTTTCCTTTGTTTTTTTACCGTACCTGTGGTTGTCTTGCTACGTAGTATTTTTAAACAGTGAGTATCCTGTCTTGTTTCAGGTCAAGCAAATAAGGCATGGCAAGGAGATTAAGATGGACCTGATGGTGATGGAAAATATCCTGTTTGGGCACAATGTGTCCCGGACATATGATCTGAAAGGCGCTGTCTTTTCACGGCATGTCTCTGACTCGAATGACCATGACACCGTGTACTTGGATCAAAATTTTGTGGATGACATGCGCGTTTCTCCAATCTACATTGGTGGAAGAACAAAGCATCTGTTGCAGCGGGCAATCTGGAATGATACGGCTTTTCTCACTGTATGTATTGACTTTGATTTTGAGCTGCAGCGTCTGCTATATATAGGTAGTAGTATACATGTGTTGACAAAAGAGTTGTGGTTGCAGTCGATCAATGTTATGGACTACTCTCTACTTGTGGGAGTGGACAAGCAGAAGCATGAGCTCGTGTTTGGCATCATCGACTACCTGAGGCAGTATACATGGGACAAGCAGCTGGAGACATGGGTGAAAACGTCTCTGGTGGTGCCCAAGAACGAATCGCCGACGGTGATTTCCCCCAGGGAGTACAAGAAGAGGTTCAGGAAATTCATGAGCAAGTATTTCCTGACAGTTCCAGATGACTGGAGCACGGAGAATCGCCCGGTGTCCTGCAAATCCTGTGCTCACGCTGGCAGCGCCAACTTGCCGGACGAGAAACCACCTACGCCTGCTAATGGGGTTGAACCCGCTCTAAATCCGCCCCCTACCCATATTTCAAGAGCCCTAACTACCACCCGCCCGACCCACCCCGTCGGCCAAACCGCCCCAACCCGAAGTCATGACGGAAGCTGATATGTGACTTACGCTCCGATCTACGACCATTGCGCCACAACCCGTCCCAACCCATCTGTGTCGTCAACCCAACCCGCCCCAACATGTTTCATAGTGTCACCCGTTTTCACCCATCCAATAATACCCGTATTAAAACCCACCCAAAAAACCCGTCAAACCCCGCCCCATTAGTAGGAGTAAAACCACCTCAGCATCCAAATATAAATCCAAATCCAATCGTGGCGTGTGCGTAGTTCTCTTTGGCTCCCAGGGTTTTTGATGAGAGACTTCTTTCTTCTGGCTTATTGTTACACATTCAGCTGCCAAGTAGTCCAAAGTATGCAGCTTTATTTTAGGCAAATTATTGGAGCCACAATGCGCCGAGGTCCACAACCACAATACATGTAATTTCCCAGTTAAAACATGATTTATATCAATCCCACCTGACTCATGTCTATCTGTAAGCCATGCAAACAACGCTACGGGACATGGCAATGGGCAATGCCAGCTTTGGAACAATGCTGCAGGATCTAGCATTCTAACAGGCAGCCATGCTATTGAGGGCACAGCAAATTGAGCGCAGCCTCAAGACAACGAGCAGGGAACAGCTTTGGACCACATCAGCTGACAAATTCTAGGCCACAGCAAATCAGCCTTCCTAATAACGAATTCAGTTTTGATACTGGAGACTAATATACCAAAGCAAATGAGACGACAATGATGCTATAAGAATGCCCAATTACACGAGTCTCTGACCAGCCGCCCACCGATGCATGAGTATATATATACTCTTGTGAGCCCTAACTTATGCAGCCTTGAGCCCAGCAACTTTCCTATAACCATTGTCAGTCTTCTCTGGGCATACCATCTTTCTGTAATGTACCTCTTCCGCTGCATAATCGCCAACTTGCTAAACCTTTTCTTGCTTGTCGTCCACAAGGGGAAGCATCTCCATCTGATTTCTGGGCAAGTTCCCTGGAGCCGCAGCCTGCCGTTGAGATATTAGATGCCTAACGTAGCCATAGAAAGTGCAGCCAACCAGAGTGATTCCACATCCAATTGCATTCATTGCAGAGATCGGGTTCCGGAAGATCAACCATGACACTAATACTGCCACCGCGACCTACAAAAGCATGTTCCTTCAGCGAGTGGAGGGAACAGGGAGAACATAGGGCAGAATATAGTCGTGTCTTACTTTAAGGTTTCCAGCAACATTGAAAGTCACTGCTGTAGTTGAATGGATCACGTAGAAGATGGAGAAGTTAAGGCAAAAAGCAAGCACCCCTGAACCTAGGATGATGACCAGCGCAGGAACAATTGAATCGTGTGTGTAGAACCAGTTGATCACGCCACCTCCTTCCAGCAACATTGCTGGTAGAGCCAGTATCATGGTGGCAAAGGGCGCCATATAGTACACTGTGTTAATGCTGTAGAAAACATAACAAACTATCTTAGCACTCTTAATTTCCATTCAGTAGGGGGGATAAAGGGATTCTCTTGAAAGATCAACAAACATAAGATGTTTTCGACACCATGCTAGGCGGATCACACCAATTGCTAAATAAGCAACAGACAAGACAAGTGTGTACCTGTCAAATTTGTATCCATGGAGTAGGGACTCTGCCAAGATGGTCTTTGTAGATGTAGCCAGGCAGCCAACCATGGCAGCGCAGAAACCAAAAATGTTGAAGCTGAGCTCTGTTACCGAAGTTAGGAGTATGCCCCCAACTATAGGGACCAGGGAAGCCCATATGCGCCATTCAAAATGCTTGCTCCAAACTAGCCACTGCAGAATAACTGCATGACATGAAACAGGCCTATGAGAAGATGATACCACAGTCCAACGCACAATAACAAGCAGAAGATGGAATGGAGAATGAGGGCAGGAAACGCCACATAATGAAGGTACCTGTGGTTGCAGGTGTGAAAGATTTGATCGTCTGCATGAAGGAGACTGGAATGTAGCGCAGGCTCACATTTCCCAGCACAATATTTATGCAGAAAACAAATGACATTGGAAATATCCTTTTCCAACGGTCCTCCGGTTCAACTTCAATCAGTGGTTTGGCCTTAAGCACATGGATTGCAACATATGCACCAATTGAAGAGCATATGAAGTGGACGCAGGACACGGTGAGAGGAAACTTGAAATCCAGTTTCTGCAAGGAAAAAAAAGCATCTTCTGTTACCAAGGACGCAGATTTTCACCAGCGTTTGCTCCTACACGCAAACATACCAAAAATAGCTGAATGCAGATCAGCAGCGAGTTTCAGTCAGAGCAAACAACAAAGAACATTATTATGTGACTAACCTGATGCACACTATAACTAGGAGGCGAGGCCTTTCTTCTCTATTTGTACAAGTATGAAGCGACACTAGATTCATGGAATAACAACACGGCAGCATGGCTCCATGGAATCGAGGTTCAGCATAAATATCCGTGATTTGCAACCGGGAGTGTGTTTCTTAGCCTAGTCTCCCACCCAATCTAATCTAGAAGGCGAGTGTACTTTGGGGGCATTTGGCATCCAGATCCGAGGCAGAGCATGAATGGATTGGAGAAGAATGTTGGGGCAGAATGGTAGGAACAGAGGGGACCTGGAAGATCCACTTGTTCATGATGATGACGGTGACGTTGAAGCCCCACCACTGGAGGATGGCGAGCACAGCGCGCAGGGTGCCCAGGCCGGCTGCCGCCTTGCCGCCGTCCTCCATCTCCTTCTCCTTCTGCTGTTGCGGATGAGGAAGACGAGAGGGCGGAGATGTATGGGACCAGGCTCGTCGGCGTCGTCGGCGGCGAACCCAGTCACCTCACCTCATCGTCGTGGTGGGGAGGAGGAATTGGTGGAATGGGAAGGGGGGAGGGAGCAGCCAGGCAGGCAGGCTCATACTAGTCTACACTCAACTGAGAGAGAGAGAGACAGAGAGAGATTGGATTCAGACACTCAACGGAAAAAAGTTCTTTTACTCCCTCCAAAATATTTAGATCTCCAGTTATTTCTAATGCTACAGCAATTTCGAACCACTAATTAGAAATATTAAATGTGAATAACTGACAAAATACATTCTATAATTGCAAGATAAATCTTTTAAACCTAATTAGATTATAATTAGATAATGTCTTAATAGATTTATCTTGTGATTTTCCGTCCATCTGTGCAATTAGTTTTATAGTTAGTTCATATTTAGTCCTCCTAATTTTTGGTTGAAAATTAATATAGTAATTTTTTTTACGAAATTGATTAAATTTAAAATTGTTTGACTCATCTGAAACGAGAACTAGACTGAGGGTGCAATTTAGGATTTTAATATGATTGAGGGACTGTTTGGGCAGTTTGCCTAACTCGCCGCATCAATTGCTGGATTGGATTCCTGTCATAGATTTAGACTACGGATGCCTTGAATGTCGGAGCATTTTCAGCCGATTAATCATCTATCTTTGTAATTAAAAATAGTTTTCTGATGACAGAAGGTTCTCAATCCAATTATCATTACGAATTTTTTTTATAATAATGAGAAAAATAATTTCCTCTTATCTACATGAAGGAGATTTATTGCTCTATTTTTACCCTTTGGCGAGGATTTTGGTAGTCCGCTACAGCTACTATTGCCAAAATGTAAAAATAGTTATCGGCAATAGGGTGGAAGTTTTACCCCTTCCATCCCAACGTATATGTCACAACTTCATTTGCGAAGATCAATAGTATTTAGTGTGGAGCCTAGTACTATTTGATGGAGAGAAAAAATGAATATTGATTGGATGCGCTGCAGGTCTACAGCGCTAGAGTGGTAGGAACTTAAAATACTGTTTTTTTAGGCTTGTTTAGTTCCCAAAAATTTTCAAGATTTTCCGTCACATCAATTTTTTAGATATATATATATGGAATATTAATCTATCCTATAAAGGATGAAAGAATTGAGAACAATTGTTACTCACTCTAATCCACCCACCCCTCTCACAAAGTACCTCTTTTAATCCCACATGGAAGAGTTTAGTGCTTGACCAAACCTCAAAACACTATCAAGAAAAATATTTCTGCCTAAATCCCTTTTCTTTTCACACCACGCGTGGCCTTACCCGCCCACCTATACCCAAAGCGCTAATTCCTCGCGACGCCGCCTCCCAGCGCTAATTCCGCCGCCTCCCCAGTTCCCGATCCCGCCACGTCCATCCCGCTCCGTCGCCGCACCGCACTGATCCAAAAATCAGGTGCCTCGCCTTCGTCTTACTCGTCTGAACCGAGTGCTGCCCTGCGCTGGTCGTCGGGTGAAGCCCCTCATGGCGCCCTTGCGAACCCCGGCCGCCGCCGCCGCCGCTCCGGCCGCCGACAACGAGGAGCGCCGGATCTGGGCGACAGCGAGCGGCGGCGCTCGGGTGGGAGGAGGACCCGCCCGATCCGCTCCGTCCCTCGCGGATCCGTCCCGTCACGCGCGTCCTCCTTTTCCTCCCCGCTCGCCCGCGGCCGCCGTCGCGCGTTCTCCTCCGCTCGGTCGCCGGCGTGTGTGTCATCCTCCTCCGCTCGCTGGTGTGCATCGTCCTCCTCCGCCCGGCCGTCGGCGCGCGCGTCGCTCTCCTGAACCAGGAGCTGCACCTCGCCGCCGCCGCGGGATCTAGTGTTCAGGAAGGACGCACGCGTGCCGAGGCGCCGCTGCTCACCTGTGCTGACCGCCGCCACCCCGCGTGCCGACCGCTGCGGCCGCGCGCGTAACACCCGACAGCCTCTAGAACAAGCCTCTGATCCGACGACGCCGCACCCCACGACGTCGACGCCGACTCTGACGAGCATCGTCCAGGCACACCGTGACGCCGCCTCACCCCGACGTGGCACCTGCCTCCAACAGGCGACGGCCACCTACCTCTCCATCATCTACGACGACGACGACAGCCTCGACAACAAGATGGAGCAGCTGCAGTAGTGCCTCGAGGACTGCGGCAAGAGGTCGGAGATGACGATGCGGCCCCTGTCCCCTGATGATGATGGTGGTGATGAACTGATGATGCGGTTGCTGTCGGCCGGTGCAGGTACGAGTCGGTGGTGGAGCAGCTGTCGAACGCTGTGTTGACAGCCAATTCTGGCAGTTCAGAGGCCGACTGGTCTGACCGGTCGGACCGGTCTGTCCAGTTGTAATCCGAGTAGGCTTCGTTTTACTTTGAAAATTCTTTTATAAACCGACTTGGAGAGGGGTACGACTTCCCCGACCTATAAATATAAAGGCTAAGGCCGATTGAGGTATTCCCAATCGAATCAATACAAAATATATCTACTTTTTGTTCCTCTCAAACCATAGCTTTTCCAAACCCTAATTCTGTTCTTCTTGCGTCTCGACGGTGTTTGAAGACGCTCTGAGTGGCCTGCCGACTTCAGAGCAACCCTACGTTCACGAGCTCCGACGGGGTCCCTCCCGAGCTCGCTGTTCTAGGTCTTCGCGAGTTCCCTGCCTGCACCGGTCGGACCGATCGGCGAAACCGGTCAGACCGGTCCGCCCAGGGTTTTCGCTGTGTTGATTGTTTTGACGATCGTCGCGCGTTCTAGCGCATTCAGGTGTGTTTGGCACGATTCTGTGTCAACATACTTTTTGGCGACTCCGCTGGGAAAAGATTAATCTAGTTTTAAAACCGATCTAATCTAGTCCTCGAAGAAGATGAGCACTTCAGAGATCAACAAGGACAACATCATCACGGCTACGATGGAGGAGCTCACCGAACAGGAGCGCAAGGCCTACCTTCTTGTGGAGGAGCACATCAAGGCTCAATTCCTGAAGGGCTTCAAGAAGGATCGTGGTGGCCTCATCAAGAGGGTGGAGGAGTTCGTACTGCCGTCTCCCAAGCTTAACAAAGATAAGATTGAAGAGATACCCAATGTAAGCCTCTCTCCCTTTGATATTTTTGATAAGATGTCATCCATGATGGATCAAAAGATTGTTGCTGCATAAGCCACTGCGGGTGACGTTTTAATTAAGTTGAGTAGTGATATTGATGCGCTTAAAGGTAAACAACCTATGTTAGATCCTAACTCATCAGATCCAAGTTCGGCTACCCCTGAATTCACATCTGAACCAATGTTCGGTTACCAGACCGGTCAGACCGGTTACTCAGTACCGTCGCCGGTGCCTCTTGAGACGATTCCAGGTTCGGCTGCCCCTGACCGAACTAATGAATTGTCACTATATACACCACCTCGCACCACTACTGTAGCAGTTGGGTCACGAGGGTCCGGGCCTAGCCAAGGACCGATCCCAACCTCCTCACAGACGATGCCACACGGAAATCCTAATGCACATCGTCAATTTTCTGAGTTTTATACCAGCCAGCACTATCAAGCCGATCTCCTTAAGTTTAAAGCAGATCTGGCTAATGCAATTAAGAGTAAGCTTGGGGTGGATATGGGTACTACGCGTTTATATCAAAAGCCTTATCCCGCTGAGTTTGATTTTGTTTCTTTTCCTGCTGGTTGGCGTATTCCTGAGTTTACTAAATTTAATGGTGTTGATTCTCGTACAACTTGGGAACACGTTAGTCAATATGTCTTGCAGTTGGGAGAAGCCAGTTTCAATGATGCTTTGCGTGTGCATCTATTTTCTTTATCTTTGACTGGAACGGCTTTCTCTTAGTTTTCCTAGCTTGCTCCTAACTCTATTAGCAATTGGTCTCAGTTGGAGCATAAGTTTCATGATCACTTTTTTAGTGGGGAAACCGAAGTGAAATTATTGGACTTAACATTGATTAAGCAAGGCCGTGATGGATCGGCTTCGGATTATTTCAAAAGGTTTAAAGAAATTAAAAATCGGTGTTTTAGTCTGACGATTTCCGAAAAAGATTTGGCGGATTTGACGTTTAATGGCTTACGTTCTTATTTGAAAGAAAAACTTGAGGGCTTTGAGTATCATACGGTGAATTTCTTGCAAGTCAAAGTCATGGGTTTAGAATTTAAGCTTAAAAATGCCAAAGACACCTTTAAGCCTCATCGGTCCAATACTCATGTTCTTGATCATGATTCAGATAGTTCGGACGATGAGAATAAAGAGGTGTATGCCACTGAGTTTGTTTGGCCATCAAAGGCCAAACCCGGTTCAGTTCCGTCTCTCAAGCCGATTCAAAAGAATCGTCAAGAAGAGCTGAAATTTGCGTTTGATGTTTCTAGGTGCGATCGGATTTTTGATGAATTGCTTAAGAATGGTAATATCCGATTGTCACATACTATTCCATCTCCTGATGAGCTTAAACGATATGCATATTGTAAGTGGGATAACTCTACATCTCATGCTTCTAATGATTGTAATGTATTCCATCGACAGGTACAATCGGCCAATAATGAAGGACGATTGGTACTTTCTGAGATGCAAATTGACAAGGCTCCTTTTTCTATTCATACACTCGAATTGAACAATCCAAAGGTGCTCATTCGGCCGGAACAAGCCGAAGGAGCTAAGGGGAAGAATGTTGTCATCGGTGATCCAAGACCGATGAATACAAGTGACAAGATCCTTGCCAAGGAGGTTATTAAGGAAAAGACTGATGATGGCAAGGATACTCTGAAGATCATAGTCAGAAATCCTAGACTCGTGGGGCAAGGAAGGTCTCCACTAGAGAATCGGTCTGCTGATCAGCCACGACCGGTCAGACCGGTGTCTCCGACCGGTCAGACCGGTCTGGCGACCATCCCCGGACTTTCAAGCCAAAGCGTCCGGAAGTGGGTACTTGGAAGACCAACGAGGTAAAGGTGCTGGGAAGAGCTGCTAATCAGAAGCCCACCTTCAACCAGTTGTTGAACAAGTACACAAAGGCCGTTCAAAAAGATCGGCTGCTAAAAAAGATACCGCGATCACCACCGCGCCAAGATTGTCTAGTGTCCTCAAGGAGGGAATCCAGCAGGCGCAGGGGTGATGTTTGTTGGTATTTTGCAACATCACGAATAAAATCCGCAAGCGCACGGATACCGCTGTAGCTTTCACCCAAGAGTATTACAGGGTATCGTATCCACTGAGGAACGTGAGTACGCTATCTACAGGTTCAGGCTCATCCAAGGACACACACGCCGGTGTGGAGAAGACAGAAGAGAGGACTTTCAATATCTAGAATCTATGCCTAGAAGAAGAGATCACGTCGCTGTTATACTTCGAGCTAAAGGTATCGACCGACTTATACAAGCCGGTAACACCAATATGTGCTCTATCCAATATCCGAACATGGAGGATTACTAAAAGGCTCGAACAGGGCTGTCACCACCTGCCGGTTACCTCTACAAACCGTGGGACTATCAGACAACTGAGTGGTATAGTCCAGCCTAGACACCACGTCTATGCCTTTCCCTACTAACCTTAGTCTTGGCCAAGACTACCCTTTTCTATCTGGGGTCTTAAGCCAAGATCAAATGCTACTCGCTAGCATACACATCAACTAATATAAGGCAGAGATGATAACTTGCGATCTAAACTCTAATTCCAAATAAACAAACAAAGAAAGTCTCGAACACTTACAACCGAATAAGCATCCGTCGAGGTACAAACGGAGAAAAATGCCGACAGACCCAGCACTTCCCCAGACTCCTCGTCACTCTCCTTCTCTTCTTCTACACCTCCTAGTCTACCTAAGCATCTAGGATGAAGGCCTCAAGCTCCAAGGGAGAAAGGTGAGTTGAGAGGGTGTGATGTGTGTGTTCATTCCTCTACCCCCCTTTGTATTTATAGGAGGGAGCCACGGGGTGAGCTGCAGCCGAGCCACGGGGTTAGTAAATAAATCTATGCTAGCATTTATTTCACATTTTGGTTCCTTTTTGTGCAGGAGTTGACTATCAAAATTGGTCGTTAGTGACCGTCAACAAGATCCCCCACACTTGGCCCTTTGCTCGTCCCGAGTAAAGGTCAGGACTAAGGTGCGGCGGTAGGTTCCTGATAGAATATCCTGCACAAAAGTTATTTCATACCTTGCTCTTGCTTGTGAACTTGAATGTGTCTATCATGATATCTTGAGTTATTGAAGAACAGAATGATCTTAGCTTCAAGTGTCATCCTGTCATGTTGCCAGACTTGGGGATTTTTGAATATATATATATATATATATATATATATATATATATATATATAGAAAAGATTGTTCATGGTCTTACTCTCCTCCATGGGTCTCTCAGAGTCGCTCGTAGCCTCTTACCAGCATTTGTCCTTATTTTACCTCACCGGCTCTGATGGTACATGTGGTGTTTCGATGGATGAGGTAGAATGTCATCTGCTTGGCCCAAATCTGTTGCAAGATCAAAGATTGGATCCACAGATTTATACTCATATTTACGATTGATCAGGTTAGTGCACAGATAAATACATGCTCCTTTTCATGTCTGGTTTTATTTGTTGGGTCATGCTTCTTTGGCATGCCATCTTTTCTCTCTCTCTTTTTTTGGGTCATGCTTCTTTGGCATGCCATCTTTTCATCTCTCTCCCTCTATTTTTTTTGAATAACATTGTCAGACAGTATTTAAGGAGCACGAGATTCATCTGAACATCAATCCTTAAATCAAGTGCATAAACAGAGCAGAACCATGATGGGTCACAAAATTTGATCAAGCTCAATCATGTAGCCAAGAGACATAGCATGCGATTTTTTTTAAGTGGATCGTATCATATGGCTCTGGTAGCATGGTCGATAAAGAGATAAAACCAAGAACTTAGTTTTTGTTTTTATAAATAAAAAATCCCAGACTGGTCAACATGAAAGAGACAAACAACTTTAAACCAGACATATCACGTTAGTCAACAACTAAGCATCATGGGTCCTATAAAATATGGTTCACAAACTTAAGCGCAACATGAAAAATATTTATGCAAGGCATCTATCAAGAGCTCTTATTAGCAAATTTCTTAAACAGGTTCAAGAATTTGAAAAGATATGCTCATGTTTAGAAACGCTAAAGGGAGGAAACAAGTGAGGTAGTGCAAACTCATGAGTCGGAGTGGGAGGTGCACGTGACGTGTGAATGTGATCGTGGATGTGTAGCATCATGGGATCTCCCCCCCCACACTTGTTTTCGACCTGCTCTTCGATCATAGGCAAAACAAACCAAATATGAAAGATAATGGGGCTCTGCCGGCATTAACACCGGGGAGCCAAAGTTCACAAATCTATATGAAATAAAGACCGGGACACGACTAGACTGACCTAAACCTAAACGACTCGACTAAGACTAGCGCCCAACTAAACCTATGATAATGACCTTTCTTAGGAAGTGACTCCTAATAGAGGTCCTTGTGACCCGTAGCCTCAAACAAGCGCTTCATCTTAGCGCTCAACCCTCTCCGTAGAAGACTTAAGTCATCCCGAAGCTCTTCCACCTCGATCTTCCTCTCCGCAAGCTGGTCCTCGAGACGTCTATTCTCCAGGCGTAGCTGCTGGACCATTGCGGTGAGGTCGGCGATGGTGGGTCCCTCTGAAGTCATGTCGTCCTTGGGCTTTGCAGGCGACGACTGAGATCTGGCCTTCTTCGGCGAAGGACTGGCGGCAGCGCTCCTCCTCTGAGCGTCTGAAGTCCGTGTTGAGGTTGCCCCCTGTGCAGCCTCTGGAGCGCTCTTCTGTGGCACAGGAGCAACCCGTGCAGTCTTAGGTGGCACTGGTGATCCTGTTGCCGCTCCATCTTTGAAGAGCTGCTGTACTATCGGCCTTGATGAGGCCAGAGCTTCTTTGGACGGCCTTCCATAGGGATTGTGTGCTCGTTCCCTGGATCTCGCAATCTTGAGAGACGAAGGGGGACGTGTAGCGGAGCGGGGGCGCTGGATGTCACGCCCCCTGGTCGGCCGACCAGGCAGGTCGGCCGACCGGAGGGTGGCGCCCACCGGTTCTCTGCTGTTCCCCTCGGCCGGGACCATGGCCAGGGGCTGCACAAAGGTCGCCACGTCTTCCATTGTTTCTTCAGTTGCAGGAGTTGGGGTGTTGATTGCTGGAAGAGTCGCTGGAGGAGTCATGGCCGGTGTGGTGGCTACGGATTTGGATTCTCCTTTGCCGGCCATGGGTTGATAATGGTGGGATGCTGTTGGAATCAATGGGGATTTTGGGGAAAAAGATGGAAACAAGGTGTGAAGTTTAGGGTTTCTGAAAAGAAGAAGAAGGGTACGAGACTCCTTTTTTCGTTGCGAAACGCCGTCATGCCTCACGGAATTGGACTCTAGGTGGGTCAAGGAGGCCGTTCCCCAAAGCTGGGCCTCACTGGGGCTGGCCCAGATTCGGCCGACCTGTAGGTGGCTGACCCAGGCTGGGCCCTAGTGGGCCCCAGCTTGGGAGGGTCAACTGGTGGGGCTGTATGTTTGAGATGTAGGATGGGCCCACCTGCCCTTTTGGCCTATATGGCTCTTTTTTGAATATAAGTACGGGATCGACTAAGTCAATCACGTCTATCTCCTCATCAAGAGCTTTATTATGGTCTAGGAAAAGCTTGAGTCGTTGATTGTTTACCTTATAGGTGTTACCATCGTCATCTTGTATCGTGATGGCTCCATGTGGTGATGTGTCGATGACGTGATACGGTTCTTGTCATTTGCTTCGTAGTTTCCCATGACCAAAGAACTTGACCCTGGAATTAAAGAGCAATACCTTGTCTCTGGGATTGAAGTTCTTAGCCTTCAATCGCTTATCGTGTCATCTCTTGGTTCTTTCTTTGTAAATCGAGGCACTATGATAAGCTTTGTCTCTTCATTCTTCCAATTCTGAGATTTGACGCTTCCGGTATTCTCCGGCTATTTTAAGATCCATGTTCCACTTTCGGATAGCCCAATGCGCTCTGTGCTATAGCTCTACGGGTAAGTGGCAAGTTTTCCCGTAGACAAGCTGATAGGGTGACATTCCAATGGGTGTCTTGTATGCTGTACGGTATGCCCACAGTGCATCCGGTAATTTCAGCTTCCATCCCCTCCCCATCTCATTCACGGTCTTCTGCAGAATATTCTTGATTTGCTTGTTAGATGTTTCTGCTTGACCGCTGGTCTGAGGGTGATACTGAGTCGCGATGTTGTGCCTTGTCTCTAGTTCCTTGAGAAAGTTCCGGAAGGCTAGTCAATGAAGTGTGACCCTCCGTCACTGATTACCATCCGTGGTGTGCCAAACCTTAGAAAGATAATTTCATGGAATATCTTACGGGCATGCTTTGCATCTACGGCTCTGCATGGCATGGCTTCGACCCATTTGGAGACGTAATCAACGGCGACCAGAATATACTCGCATTCTTGGGATCTTACAAAAGGTCCCATGTAATCAATACCCCAGACATCAAAAAGTTCGACTTGAAGATTGTAGTTCAGGGGCATTGAATCGTGAGTTGTGATCCCTCCATGCCTCTGGCAGTTTGGACATCTGCGGATGAAGTTCTTTGTATCTTCATACATAGATGGCCAATAGAAACCGCTCTGCCAGATTTTTGCTTGAGTGCGAAATACACCATAGTGACCTCCATATGTACTGCATGGCATTTCTCTATGATCTTTTGTCCTTCTGGCGTAGGTACACAACGTCTGAGTAACCCATCTGCACAGACTCGGTACAGATATGGTGCATCCCATAGGTGGCGTCTGCTCTCGTGCACTAACTTTTTTTTCTTTCCCCTGGGGGTATATACCCCGAAACCATGAAGTTCACGATATTCGCATACCAGGGGTGCGAAGCTGTTACTTTGAGAGGCATATCATCCCGTAGGAAATCATTTATCGGTGGGTCTTGGGTATTCATATTGGTCATGCGCGATAAATAATCCGCTACTGAATTCTCTACTCCTTTCTTATCTTTAATTTCCAAATCAAACTCTTGGAGTAGAAGAATCTATCTAATCAACCTCGGTTTAACATCCTTTTTAGTGAAGAGGTACTTGAGTGCGGCATGGTCTGTATAGACGATGACCTTGGTGTTGACACCGAATTTTGGTAAATTCGATACAGTGTGAAGCATAAAGATCGTCAGTTGCTAGTGGACATCGGCAGAGATGACACGCAAGAACGGGTATGTGTGCCGATGATTTACGAGTTTATATTGTCCAGAGAATATTGGAATTTAATGCTCATGCTAAGGTCCGGAGATATTGGCTTGGTTTCATCACGAGAGAAGCTGAAAGGATGTGCGTGTGCATGTTTATTAGCAAATCCAAAGATTGTTCACGTGCAGACAAAAGGGAAGGCTCCCAGGTTGGTTTCCGTAATTGAATATGTGGAGTTGGTCCATTGTTTAATTGAGCATGACACGTGCACAAGTTGATGCTTAATTAAATAAGAAAGAAAGGGCAAACCGGAGAAAGATTTGGCCAATGTTACGTACATGGGAAGAATGGCAAGGAAGCTACATGCAGATCGTATTTTCTGAAGGATCGGAGAGAGCTTAATTTGCAAGGATTCTATACAAGGGAAATTAGAATTTATGTATCTTAATATTAGTTAGTTTAGATATTTCTTCCCTAGCAAGTTTGGGGTGCCATAACTGGCTAGGTTGTTTAGGCTATAAATATGTACCCCGTCCATTGTGGAAAAGTTTGTCACACGACCAATACAAACACATTTACTTTCTCAAGTACCTTTACCTTTCTGCACTAGGAGTAGTAGTAATGTAGATTTCTGATGAGTTCTTCAGCAAGCTGGGCTGCATCGCTTCGATCTCCAGTTCGCCGCGGTCTTCGTCTACCAGGAGTTCTAGGCTTTAACCACCGAGCCATCGCTGTGGTTTCGTCTAGATTCACCTAAAAGTTACCAGATATTCCAGATCTCAACTTCCGGGCGCTTCGCTGTCGTTGAATCTGGTTCTTATCCACGAGTACCTTGGATCTTCGGCCGACGGCACATTCGCTTCTGTCTGGATCTACGGTATTCATCAGTCATCGATTTTGCCCTATCTTGTGAGCGTTATCTCTTGCTAGATGAGGTAGAATCATGATTATTCTAGCCTTGAGTAAGATTGCATCGGCTGATTTATCTTTAATCTATCGTCTTGTTGTTCAGATTAATTTAATTAGCTTTATCTTGATAAAATAGACGATAGATTATTTAACAGCCTATTGCATCTTAATCTTGGCTGCTTCTCAAGTGTTGTCGGGAACGAGTTCTATTGTGGATAGATCTATTGGCTGGTGAGATTAGATTAATCTTTTGCTAGTAGTATTTGTAGACTGCAACTTCCGGGCGCATCGCTGTCGTTTCATCTAGAAATACTAGTGGTAATGTTAGTCGAAGCATCATTGGCTTATGGTCTTGTTCATGGTGGATTAAAATCCCAATGACACTCTATTTTCTATCGGCTTCTTAGCCGATAGCTTATGAGCTTTATTATCATTAATTGCATAATATATTTTGGAGAATTAATGAGTTGATTATACTCACCAAGATGTTGGAAATCGGCCTCATGGCGGATTGTGCTGTTATTCATTTATCATGGCCGATTATTCATTTATCATGTTTTATTCTGCTGTGATGTTATCACTACTGGTGCCAAGACGTCAGTTGAATGGTCAAACTGACTGGCACGCTTGGTTTGTATTCTGAAGCTTGGCGAACAGTGCTTTCATATTCCAGTGTGTTGATTTTTGTGTCAACACTTGGTACCCACTAAATAGGATCTAAACTTGTCGATAGCGAAGACAACTGCTAGGAGCTCTTTTTCTGTTGTGGCATAATTGAGCTGAGCTCCAGTGAGTGTCTTGCTTGCGTACACGATCGCGTGATGCTTCTTATCCTTGGTTTGACCAAGTACGGCCCCCACCGTGTAATCACTAGCATCACACATGATCTCGAACGGGAGCTTCCAATCTGGGGCTTGAATGATTGGAGCTGAGATGAGTGCCTTTTTGAGCATGTCAAAGACTTTATGGCACTCATCTGTGAATTGGAAAGGAGCATCCTTGGCTAGCAGACTTGTGAGGGGTCTAGCAATCTGGGAGAAGTTTGCGATGAACCTTCGATAGAATCCGGCATGGCCAAGGAAGCTTCTGATTCCTTTCCATTGATGGGAGGCGGAAGTTGTTCAATGACTTCAATCTTCGCCTTATCCACCTCTATCCCTCTTTCGGACACTAAGTGTCCTAAAACGATGCCTTCATGGACCATGAACTGACATTTCTCCCAGTTGAGGATCAGGTCCTTCTCTTGGCATCTCTGCAAGATTCGGTCTAAATTTTCTAGATAATGATCGAAGGTCGTCCCATAGACCGAGAAGTCGTCCATGAAAACTTCCATAATTTCTTTGATCATGTCGGAGAAAATGGATATCATGCACCTTTGGAACGACGCGGGTGCATTACATAACCCAAACGACATTCGTCGGTAGGCATATGTTCCATAGGGGCATGAACGTGGTCTTGCTCTGATCTTCGGGATGGATGGGTATTTGATGGTAACCAGAATAACCATCAAGGAAACAGAAATAGGAGTGCTTCGTCAATCGCTCTAACATCTCATCTATGAAAGGTAGTGGGAAGTGATCCTTCTTAGTGGCCTTGTTGAGTTTTTTGTAATCTATACACATCCTCCATCCTTTGACGGTTCGTTGGGGAATTAGCTCGTTCTTGCTATTTTCCACCACCGTCATGCCTCCTTTCTTGGGCACGACTTGAACTGGGCTTACCCACTCACTATGCGGAACATGATAGATAATTTCGGCATCTAAGAGTTTAAGAACCTCTTTCTTTACCACCTCCCTCATAGCATTGTTCAACCTTCTTTGGGGTTCCCTAGAAGGTGCTATTGCGGGATCCAATGGGATTCGGTGGGTGTAGAGGGCAGGACTGATGCCCTTTGAGGTCTTGTAGGGTATAGCCTAAGACCGATCGATGCTTCTCTAAAACAGCGATGAGCTTATTCGTGTCCTCTTCTGAGAGTTTGTCGCTGATGATCACGGGAGACTCTACATCGCTATTCAGAAAGGCGTATCTAAGCCCTGAAGGTAAAGGCTTTAGCTCAATCGGAGATCGTGATGGCTTCTTAGTCGCGAGCAGTTTAGAAGTTTCACCGGATTCTTCTTCTGCATTGCTGACTTCTTCCGGCATTTCCTCGATATCCTCCTCGAGGCCCAAGTCAAAAAACTTGAAGATGGAAGTGGCCATTATTTCCTCGATTGGCTCTGGAATAGGGAGATCTTGCACTGAGCATGTCAATGCTCGATCCACGGGGATGTGGAACGTGTCCTTCCCTAACTTGATGCTTAAACATCCGTCCTTAGGAACATCTGAAAAGAGAGCTTTAAGGGGATGTCCTATCAAGAAGTCGAAGTTGAGATCTTAGAAGATATGGAAGTTCAAACGGATTTTAACATCATTGTGCCATAATGGTACATCGGTGATTATCCCGTAGCTGCTCGTAAGAGAACCTGAAAGTCTCTTGAGCTATCTGTCTGTCGGAGTGAGTTTATAATTGCCTAGAAAAGTTAAGGCAAACTCATCTGACATGAGATTAGCTCTGACAGCGGGACTATAGAGAGCGTCCACATTTTGATCTTGGAGACGGCAACGGAATGATGAGGAGGGAGAGTTTAGATAAATTGGAGATACGGATGATTCTCCTTCCTGCAGCCATTCGTTGCTGATCAATGTTGTCAACTCTTGAACTGTCTCCCGAAGAAAATTCTCCTCTAAGGGATCCGTAGGAGTGACAGGGCTTGGTATTCGCTTCTGGCAGAAGTATCTTGTGGTGTTGCCGAAATCTTCAAAGACATCTGGCTCGATACTTCGGAGAAATTCCGGAGGTAGAGGGTCTTCTTCCTCCAATGTTTCGGATTTATGTTCAGGGGCGGTCTCATAGATCAAATCTAGTGATTGGCTTTCAGGAGATTCCGATTCGATTTCTGAAGGCTCCGCTTGACGCTTCTTGGGCTCTGTGCGGACTGGCTCGTGGATACAAACAAAAGAGGTTCTGTCCAAGATTTTGTTGAGGACTTCCCTACTTTCGGTTGGGGTAAGATGAGCGAAAGATCCTCTAGAGGTAAGATCGAGATGGTGTGCAGACTCCTTGTCAAGACCAGCATAAAAATGCTGGAGCACTAAATGCTCGGGTAATGACAAGTCTGGGCCTGATTTTACCAATAAGATAAATCTAGCCCAAGCTACACCGATTGATTCCTTATCATTCTTTCGGAAAGTTAAAATTTCCGTTCGTAAGGCACATATTCATGAAAGCGGAAAGAATGCAGAACAGAATCTGTCCCGAAGTTCAATCCAACTTCCATTCACAAAGCCTACGACACGAATGTACCATTGCTTCGCTTCTCCCGAAAGGGAAAAAGGAAACAATTTCCATTTAAGAGTTTCGTGTGTCATGCCCGAAACTTTCCTGCATGAACACACTTGCTCGAACTCGCACAGATGATGGTAGGGATTTTCACAACCCCTTCTTGAAAAGGAATTTCCTTGAACAAAGGCTATGTAGCCTGAGTTGAGTTCATAGCTAGTAGAAAGAATTGGGTCAGCAGAGGGTGCTGGCTCATAGAACTCGCTCTTGGGTGAAGAGAGCTGTAAAAGGGATAGCTGCTCGATGGGTAGCGGGGGTTGAGGTAGAATTAAAGAAAAAGAAAAAAGAAGATATGAGGACGATTGAGCCCGTAGATAATGTAGCTACCGTTCCCCGGCCACGGCGCCAGAAAGCTTGTTGGTATTTTGCAACGTCACGAATAAAATCCGCAAGTGCACGGATACCGCTGTAGCTTTCACCCAAGAGTATTCCAGGGTATCGTATCCACTAAGGAACGTGAGTACGCTATCTATAGGTTCAGGCTCATCCAAGGACACACACGCCAGTGTGGAGAAGACAGAAGAGAGGACTTTTCTATATCTAGAATCTATGCCTAGAAGAAGAGATCACGTCGCCGTTATACTTCGAGCTAAAGGTATCGACCGACTTATACAAGCCGATAGCTCCAATATGTGCTCTATCCAATATCCGAACATGGAGGATTACTAAAAGGCTCGAACAGGGCTGTCACCACCTGCCGGCTACCTCTACAAACCGTGGGACTATCAGACAACTGAGTGGTATAGTCCAGCCTAGACACCACGTCTACGCCTTTCCCTACTAACCTTAGCCCTGGCCAAGATTACCCTTTTCTATCCGGGGTCTTAAACTAAGATCAAATGCTACTCGCTAGCATACACATCAACTAATATAAGGCAGAGATGATAACTTGCGATCTAAACTGTAATTCCAAATAAACAAACAAAGAAAGTCTCGAACACTTACAACCGAATAAGCATCCGTTGAGGTACAAGCGGAGAAAAGTGCTGACAGACCCAGCACTTCCCCTGACTCCTCCTCACTCTCCTTCTCTTCTTCTACACCTCCTAGTCTACCTAAGCATCTAGGATGAAGGCCTCAAGCTCCAAGGGAGAAAGGTGAGTTGAGAGGGTGTGATGTGTGTGTTCATTCCTCTACCCCCCTTTGTATTTATAGGAGGGAGCCACGGGGTGAGTTACAGTCGAGCCTCATCAAACCGCCATCAGCAGCCAATGGGAGACCTCCACGGGGAACCCGAAGGCGGTGGGGCCCACTTATAGGTCGGCCGGCCTGCTTGGTCGGCCGGCCTGCTTGGTCGGCCGAACCCCCAGTGGACCCACCGACCTTGAACTTTGGACTGTGGGTCACTTCCTGGGCCCACTTGTCAATAGCACGGGGGTTGGCTTCTGTTGTTTTGGTTTATTGCTCTGGTGGGCCCTTTTAATCCATGTTTTGACACGTGTCGCGTCCTGATTTGCTGGAACGTTATATCTTGGATCAAACCTTACCATTATGTTGCAAAATTAGCTCAAAATCACCTGCACACATTCTAGAACATCATCTGTGGAATTTGTTAGTAAATAAATCTATGCTAGCATTTACTCCACATTTTGGTTCCTTTTTGTGCAGGAGTTGACGGTCAAAATTGGTCGTTAGTGACCGTCAACAATGGGGTTACATTGTATCCTCCTCAGAAGATGTATGCTACCATGCCATGGGTGCCTCCGGTGTCAAATGCAACAAATCCGGCATGGGAGCTTGAAGGGATATGTATGTAGTGTTTCCCGATGCCTTACCCTCCACATTGTCAGGGGGAGAGCTCCAGAGTGCCCGTGCATGACCGATTGGGACCTCGCCAATCTGGTCCAGTGCAGCAGGCTGCACCGGTCAGACCGGTCGTGTAACACCCCGGGTGTTTGCACAGTATTTTAATTAGGTGCCTGCACAGTAATTGTGTGGGTTTGCTATACATTATGTGCTCGATTTAAGTGAAAAGGATCTTTTTGTAATTATGAAAGGTTATATGTGTAATTATGATTTTATGTAAGGTCCTTTATAAAGTTATTTGTGTTTATAGCTTTTATGGAGGGTGTTTGTGCAAAATTTCAGTGCATTTATTGCATGGCATCAAATTTTGCTTGAAGGTCTACATTTGAAGTGAAATTGCTTTGAAAAAGACAAATTTCCTGGAATTCAAAATCCCTTCAACAATTTTAATTTTAGCTCTTGAAGCTTTGGCCAAATAAATTTTTGCACAACATCAAAGTTGTAGATCTTGAAATTTTGAACAACTTTCATGTTGGGCACTTTTCCATTTGAGCTTTGGTTTAAAAGTTATCACTAGTTTACAATTTAGTCCCTGGAACTTTTGGAAATTGCAAAATCGCCCTTATGACCATCTCCCCCTCCCTGCTCTGCTTCTCGCCGCCGGCCACCGACAGCGCCGCCGTGGAGCGCCTTCCCGGCTTTCCCGGCCATTACTTCGCCGTGCGCTGGCTTCCACGCGTCGCCGGCGAGCTCCTCCCCCTCCTGTTGCCTCGCGCTGGAGCCTCCACCCCTCGCCACGCACCCCCGCCGCGCCCAGAACCTCCCCGACGGCCGCCACCGCGACGCCGCCGTGGAGCGTCCCCTGCAGAGCCCGCCGCTCTATTCTAGCGAGCTCCCGAGCACTACAAGAGCCCCAGAACTCGATTTCGTGCTTCCCTTCGCTCTCTCATCGCTCCCACGCCGCAGAACGCCGCCGCCGCCCTGCTTGAACCCCGGCGAGCTCCACCCCGCCGCGGAGCCGCCACCCCAGACCCGCTCCACCCCTACAGCCCCCACCCTTAGCACCGCCTCGACCTCGCGCAGCTCCCAGGCCACTTCCCCTCGCCCAAACCTCACCGGAGCACCCTCGCCGTTGCTCGCCTCCGCCGCCGACCCGCCCTGCTCCGCCGAGCCGCCGCTTCCGAGCCTCTCCCCGCGACCCTAGGCCACCCAGAGGTGCGCCTTGCACCCGTGAAGCTCACGCACCCCTCCACTCTCGCCGCCGGTGAGCCCCTCGCCGGGAAATCGCCGGTCAACCGCCGCCCCCTCTCTCTGACCCGGCCCAGGGACCTCGGGGTGGAAGAAACAAAACTTCAGGGTGTTATTTGAATAGACCTAGACTCATGTGAATAGTGCACTAAGGACTGCTTTGTAATATTTTTCAGTGAACTTTGAAATTCTAGATCAATTCATAGAAAATTCGTAAAATAGCAAATCTTGATGTTTTGGAATCCTTTTGGAGAGCTCTATGCAGTAGAACCATAATATGTTAGGCTTTAGTTGCCAGTTTTTGCTGTATAAATGGTTTTGTGTCACTAGATAAATAAATACTAGATGTTTAGTCTTTTTCTTATCTGATCCTTGAAAGCTGTTATTGCTATGAAATTTTGGTGGTAGTTTACTCATGTAACACTAGCTTTGCTATAAAAATTTCATGGTCAGTTCCCTTGTGTAGCTATTTATTTGTTTTAATCTTTGTTTAGTACACTTTATTTATGGTAAATAGTTTCTGTTTGTAATAAATCATGATTTTATTTTGGCATGTTCTTTTTGAGTAGATTAGCTTGTCCAGGAAGTTTAAGCTTCAGTTCATGGCTAGAATAGGAGTTAAAATTGAATCTTGTTAAACTGGTGTCTGTTTTGTTTAATTTATCTGAATTAATTCCGTGTATATAAAATCATGAAAAATTAACAGTAGCTAGATCATCCCTGTGTAGATCTCCTGTTAAATTTTGAGCTTCTGTTTTGATCTATTTTGATCTGTATAATTCAGGCTTGTACTAGGTGTTGCCTGCATAAATGATTTATTGTGATTAAATGGTTACATGTCTTCATATGATCTTTACAGGATAGCTTAGTATGTTCATGTTCTGTTTAGTGTAATTTTGGTGTAATTTATTTCTATTTGTACTCTGAGTTGTTGATTTATTTGTAAACCATGACTTAATTGTATAGGAAATCACCCCCACTTGTTTATGAAGTTAGTCAACTTCTTTTGTGCTGTTGATCATGATGCCTTGTGCAGTTAAATTTGTTATTTAACTACTCTATAAACGATTGCCCATGCTTGTTTATAATGTTGTTCTTGCATTACATATAGATACGACTACTTTGTCAGACGGGACGTACGAGTTGATTCCGGAGTCTGACGGAGGTGATCTCGAAGCTCAAGTGAACACTGCGGAACTAACTGAAGCCCCGAACCAAAGTTCGGAAGAGCCTAGCGCTGAAATAGTTAGCAACTACCGAGAAGGCAAGCCCCGGACATAACCTATACTTCAAATTAATATCATTTACTGTATTATTTTACTTGTGCATTTACAGTTCATAGGAGTTGAATTGAAAACCTAGATGCAAGATCCTAGGAACCAATGTACTGAACACTAGACTTGAGTTCGAGTAATTGCTAAGCTTATAGGAACGGTAAAAGTCGAGTGATTGCCTGTCACTCGCGAGCTTTATAGGAATTGCTTGTTTACTTTCTGTTATCAATATAAGGACGACGGACGGGGTTGTGTTCGATATCATGTCCTATGTGAGACCCCGTCTGTGTTGATGAACTTGCTAAGGTCGCGGTGTGTGGTAGTGTTGGTTAAGTTTTTGAACGTACTAGCCACATGCCGTAAATATGGTACGCGGTAAGCCTAGTAACCGATTGGACTGGGGAGTGGATATACCTGACACTCTCTCTTAGAGATAGGTTTATTTTATGTTGCGCAACACTACGACTTCTAGGGACAAGGGTGGACCGGGCACGGGTGGACCTTGGAGCCCTGTAGTCGGGGAGAGTGTTCCTATCCACGAGCCGGAAAGAAAGGCAAACGGTTGTTTGGAAATGACCCGACGGTATTCCAAACGTGTGTGTTGGGTTTTCCTTGCAAGGTTGAATTTCGATTCAGAATCGTCCGCCTCTCACGATGAAATGAGACTGCTTGATCTCTTTGCCACACAGAGTAATAAGAGCAACAATATTCTTATTAATCTTGATGTTTGCTTAGAAGTTCCACCATGATTGGATAGTAGCTGCTTACATAGAATGGTTAATCAACTAGAATTTTGAAGCTAAAACTTGAAAGTAAGGACATACTCTTATTGCTTTGCAGCAAAAAGGAATACCAGAGCCTCACAAAACCTTGCATAGTCTAGTTAAAGTGGGCTACTTATACCCGTTGACGGTTAAGTCTTGCTGAGTATTAGAATACTCAGCCTTGCTGTTGAAACCCTTTTTCAGGTATGATTTTTGAGGATCAGATCGCTAGCTTGACCTATCCTTGCTCGTTGCCTCCTGGCTGGTCCGTAGAGTGGGATACGTCTTCGGCCGGCAATGACTATGACGAGTGATACCATGCTTGGGCTAGCTTGGTATACTTTTGCGACGTGTTGTAGTCATCGTGTTTCATCTTCCGCTGTTTAGACTCTGAACTTATAATCATAGCTTGTATAACTGTTATTTAAGTTGGCTTTGTAATAATGTGTTTAACTGGTTTGTAATCATTTTTATGCCTGAGTTGTAAAATTGTGGTTGTAATATCTCTGAACTCGCCTTCGTGCGGGGTATGCTTGTTCGATCCAAGAATCGGTGGTTGTATCGGGACGTTACCCGACAGACCAAAAATTGTTCCGTTTGAAGTGCGTTTAAGCTAATGTTGCCTTTATGGTGATGGTTTACGCACTTGAGCCGGGATAATTTAGGCGGTTCTGCCACAGGTCGCTACCGACCGGTCAGACCAGTCTCACCAGAGGCCGGGCCAGGCTCCTGTTCCAAGGTTTGAGTATTGCTTCAAGGAGCAGAAGCCTGTGGCTGATCCAGAGAAGCCTAAAGCCGAGGTTATTCAAATCGGTGAAATCAAAGTGCACATAAAAGATGCGGGCAAAGAGCCGATGGTTGTTGAGGAATCGGTTGATGTTCTTTCACAAAAGCCGGCCATGGCCAATGATCATGAGGCCGGTAGTAGCAAGGGCACAGCGGACAAGTACCATCAGCCCAAGTGGTGTCCTTCGGGTTTAACTCATACACAGAAAAGGAACCTGCAGCGCCTTCGCAACAAGGAAAAGAAGGAGCAGGAAGAAGAGAGGCTGAGGGATGAGGACTTCAACAGATACATGCCCATGTTCCCTCAAGGCAAGGTTTGGAAGGTCAAGACAACTGATCAGCCAGCCAGACCAGTCGGACCGCCGCAACCGACTGGTCAGACCTGTCAGGACCGGTCAGACCGCTCTGACCAACCGGTCAGACCGGTTGAACCCAGTACAGAGCCATCAGCTGAATCGGCGCCGCCCGCTTCGGCTCCTTCTGTTGATGAAGCCCCAGCAGTTCCTCCAACTACAGAAGACGAGGAATTGGTGGATTACGAGGCGTCTCCAGAGCATACCAACTTGGAGGTCAACATGGTGCACTTGTCTTCGGATTACTTCGTGGTTCCGGAGGAGAATTTGGCTCATCTTTACTTCGGGCCCCGTGAAGCTGTGTTTCATAAGCCAAGCGAGAAGGACAATCATCTAAGGCTCTTTATATGAGGGGACACATCAACGGGAAGCCGGTGACTTGCATGCTAGTGGATAGTGGGGCCATCGTAAATCTTATGCCCTACTCGTTGTACAAGTAGCTTGGTGGCCAAGACGAAGACTTGATCCAGACGAACATGACGGTCAGCGGCGTTGGAGGGAGCGAGCCCCTTAGCGCCAAAGGAGTTGCTTCCATGGAGCTTACCATTGGGAGTAAGACGCTTGCTACGCCCTTCTTCGTCTCGGAGGTGCAAGGTAATTACAATTTGATTCTTGGGAGGGATTGGATTCATGCAAATCAGTGCATTCCTTCTACCTTGCATCAGTTTCTTATTCAGTGGATCGGCGATGAGGTTGAGAATGTCCATGGGGACACTTCATCCTTTGTTGCTTTAGCCGATTCGGATTCTATTAGTGCACACGACAATGTCAAGTGTTTATCGGGCGTGGATCTGTCCGATTATGATTTGATCAGTTGCTCTAAGGATGGTTTTGTTTCTGCTATATTAAAGCCGATGGACAATCAGCTAAATCATTTAATGTAAATCAAATGAGTACAATAGAAGCTCCAGAAGCGACCGGTCAGACCGCTTGTGCCGACCGGTTAGACCGGTCCAGTCCCGTTTGACGGATAAGGCCGACCAGTCAGACCGGACCCCCCCGACCGGTCAGACCGGTCCAACGCAGAGTGGTTGCAGCAGAGGCTAGATCAATATCGGGCGCGTACAAACGATATGTGTCAAGCCATTGAAGATTCTGATGATCTAGACAAGCTGGGCCAAGGGTTTACATCGGCCGATCCTTTAGAAAAGGTAGATATTGGTGATGGAACTATTCCTAGGCCGACCTTTGTAAACAAAAATTTATCGGCTGAATATAAAGCCGATTTGATTAATTTGTTGAAAGAATATATTGATTGCTTTGCTTGGGAGTATCATGAAATGCCTGGTTTAAGTCGTGATCTTGTTGAGCATCGTTTACCGATTAAAGCCGGTTTTAGACCCTATAAGCAACTGGTTAGGCATTTCAATCCAATTATTTATGACCGAATTAAAGCTGAAATTAATCGTTTACTTGATGCTGGATTTATTCGGTCTTGTCGTTATGCTGATTGGATTTTCAATATCGTGCCTGTTGAGAAAAAGGATTCGGGGAAAATTAGAGTGTGCATTGATTTTAGAAATCTTAATAAAGCTACTCCCAAGGATGAATATCCTATGCCTATAGCCGATATGTTGATCAATGAGGCTTCCGGACATCGTGTCATTAGTTTTCTTGATGGTAATGCTGGTTACAATCAAATATTTATGGCCAAGGAAGATATATCTAAAACAGCCTTTAGATGTCAGGAATTTGTCGGCTTGTTTGAGTGGGTTGTCATGACTTTTGGTTTGAAAAATGCGGGCGCTACTTATCAAAGAGCTATGAATTTAATCTTCCATGATTTGATTGGTGTTATCTTGGAAGTGTACATTGATGATATTGTCATTAAATCGGCCGGTTTAGATCATCATTTAGCCGATTTGAGGCTTGCTCTTGAGAGGATGCGCCGGTATGGTTTGAAGATGAATCCACTCAAATGTGCTTTTGGTGTATCGGCTGGGAAGTTTCTTGGTTTCATTATTCATGAGATGAGGATAGAAATTGATCCAAAGAGAATTGAAGCCATGAAACAAGTTGAGGCTCCTACATGCAAGAAGGACTTGCAAAAGTTCTTGGGCAAGGTAAATTTCTTGAGAAGATTTATATCTAACTTGTCTGGGAAGATCGATGCTTTTACTCCTATTCTTCGGTTAAAAGATGAAACCGAATTTACTTGGGGGGGGGGGCAAAAAAACAAGAAGCGTTTGAGAAGATCAAGATTTATTTGTCTTCACCACCTATGCTTAAAGCGCCTAGGAGGGGAGTGCCTTTCAGACTTTATGTGGCTGCTGAAGATAAGGTTATTGGAGCTGTTTTGACTCAAGAGACCGAAGGAAAGGAGTACATCATTACATATTTAAGACGACGACTTATTGATGCGGAGATAAGGTATACATTTATTGAGAAGTTATGTTTGTCTCTTTATTATGCTTGTACCAAATTGAGACATTACCTACTATCTAGTACTTGCATAATAGTGTGTCAAACCGATGTAATCAAACATATGTTACAAAAGCCGATTTTGAGTGGTCGAATCGGTAAATGGGCTTATGCTTTGGTTGAATATGATTTGGCTTGTGAACCTTTAAGATCCATGAGAGGCCAAATTATAACAGATTTTATTGTTGAGCATCGGATTAATGACAAGCATGATCTAGAAGTCGGCTATATTACTTGCACACCGTGGAAGTTGTACTTTGATGGATCGGTTTGTGATGATGGTCAAAGGATTGGTGCTGTTCTTATTTCTCCGAATGGTCAAAGGATGGTCGGCTATATTACTTGCACACCCTAAACCGATTGGAAGAAGAGTGCACAAACAACCAAGTTGAATATCAAGCGCTTCTATTTGGCTTGGAATTCTTGCAATCCATGAGTGTGAAGCATGTTGAAGCCTTTGGAGATTCTCTTCTAGTGATGCATCAAGTGTCCAAGGTATGCCAATGCTATAATGGTTCTCTAAATGCATATTTTGATAAGTGGCTTAATATTATTTGTTCCTTCGATGAATTTATTATTAAACATATTTCGAGGGAAGAGAATGGAAAGGCAAATACTCTAGCTTAGCAAGCATCTGGCTATACGAAAAAAATATTTCAACGTTCGCAAGCCGATGCAATCGAAAGCCGAGTTTCTGGTTCTGGATGTACCGGTCCGACCGGTCAGTGAGACCGGTCTGACCGCCCAGACCGGTCTGACCGGTGATGCAGCTGTTGGTTCTGATTCGGCCAAGAAAGATGATTCAAATGTCTCGGCCGAAGCTCAGGATTGGAGGGTCCCTCTTATATCATATTTGAGAGATCCTGGTCGTGGAGCGGAGAGAAATATTCGGCGTTTGACTTTCAAGTATGTTTTAATTGATCATGAGCTTTATCGTCGAACTGCCGAAGATTTGCTCCTCAAGTGTTTATACTCGGATCAAGCCCGGGTTGCTATGGGTGAGGTTCCCAAGATGAAGTGGTTACTCAGAAGAGCCGGTTTCTATTGGCCCACCATGCTATCCGATTGTTTCAAATACTATAAAGGGTGTGAAGAATGTCAGCGGTTTGGTGATTTGCAATTGGTGCCTGCTATGTTGATGCATCCTATTATTAAAATATGGCCGTTCCGAGGTTGGGGGAGGATTTTATTGGGCAAATTAATCCTCCATCTTCAAAGGGGCATCGCTTCGTGTTAGTTGCTAAGGATTACTTTACCAAGTGGACCGAAGCGGTTCCTTTGAAGAATATGACACATAAGGAGGTAATTGAGTTTATTACTGAGCATATTATTTATAGATTCGGTATTCCACAAACTTAGACAACGGATCAAGGTTCTTCAATTATATCAAAAGAGGTGCGTGCCTTTACCGGATACAAGATTAAGTTGCTCAATTCATCTCCATACTATGCTCAGGCCAATGGACAGGCTGAGTCTAGTAATAAGATTTTGATCAAACTTGTCAAGAAGAAGATAGAAGAAAATCCTAGGAGGTGGCATGAAGTGTTATCCGAAGCATTATGAGCTCATCGTATATCTAGACATGGTGCTACTAAGGTTACTCCTTTTGAGCTTGTGTATGGTCAAGAGGATGTTTTACCCGTTGAGGTAAATCTGGACGCTTATAAATTAGCAAAACAAAATGACCTTTCCGCTGTTGATTATCATGATTTGATGATGGATAATATTGATGAGGTGACTGACAAGCGTTTGAAGGCTTTGAGGGAAATTGAGAAAGATAAGCTTCGGGTGGCCAGAGCTTACAACAAGAAGGTAAAACTTAAATCTTTTCAGGTTGAAGATCTGGTTTGGAAGACAATTTTGCCTCTTGGGATGAAAAGCAACAAGTTTGGCAAATGGTCGCCAAGTTGGGAAGGTCCATACAAGATTATCAAGGTTATCTCCGGTAATTCATATATGATGGAGACATTGCAAGGTGAGCGTCTACCTAGGGCTATCAATGGGAGATACTTAAAGAAGTTCTATCCTAGCGTGTGGTAAAGTGCATGAAGACGAAGACGACCGGTATTAGATATCGCCCTTAGTTTTATTTTTAGACTTGTATGCTCTGTGTAAAACATTACATCAGGATAGTTCTTGCTTTTTGGCTTGTGAAACTCACCAAAAAGCAGGGGGGCATATGTTGACAGCCAATTCTGGCAGTTCAGAGGCCGACCGGTCATACCGGTCTGTCCAGTTGTAATCCGAGTAGGCTTCGTTTTATTTTGAAAATTCTTGTATAAACCGACTTGGAGAGGGGTACGACTTCCCCGGCCTATAAATATAAAGGCTAAGGCCGATTGAGGTATTCCCAATCGAATCAATACAAAATACATCTACTTTTTGTTCCTCTCAAACCCTAGCTTTTCCAAACCCTAATTATGTTCTTTTTGCATCTCGACGGCGTTTGAAGACGCTCTGAGTGGCCTGCCGACTTCAGAGCAACCCTACGTTCACGAGCTCCGACGGGGTCCCTCCAGAGCTCGCTGTTCTAGGTCTTCGCGAGTTCCCTGCCTGCACCGGTCAGACCGGACGGCGAAACCGGTCAGACCGGTCCGCCCAGGGTTTTCGCTGTGTTGATCGTTTTGACGATCGTCGCGCGTTCTAGCGCATTCAGGTGTGTTTGGCGCGATTCTGTGTCAACACGTTGGATGTTCTTTCTCAGTTTACCAATTGGCCACTCCAGTCAATCCTAATATTGTATGTTCTTTCTCAATTTACCTGTTATCGCTCACTGCATACTGCTAGCTTTGTAATATGTCTGACTATAGCGACTGTATGTTGGAGGGGCATCATGGTATGTTTTATTATCTTCTAGGCCAATATCTAAACTTGATATAGCATTACCTCGTATCTTTTTGGAATTTGAAATGAACTTCCTACATTTTACAGGGAAATTATATCAGCATTGAAAGGGTGAATGATCATTATGAAACAAAACCAAAAGTAAGAAAAATACTATTTCCTGAACTTTGTTCTGTTCTATGCTGGGTTGATACCCTGTTATGAGATAAGCATAAACCAATCTTATGATAGAGGCCTTTGATAAAATATTAATCTTATGAATTCCTCGTGTCAGAGGTGGTGTGAAATGATCAGACTTGGGGTGCAAGTGTTGCTGTTCCAGACTTTTGTAAATCTGTATGGCAAGATAGCTAACATGTAATACTAAACCACAAATTTCTTACTGGTTAGAATGTGGTGGTAATTTTTCATCAAAGAATGTGATGGAAAAAAGCACAAGTAGAAAAAATTGTTCTGCTGCCCATTATTCAGAGGCACATAGCATTTCTAGAAAACTCAGTATTCATTATATTTATTTAAGGCAATGATCTCTAAATTATTTAGTGGGATATGCTTATTACACACACACAGTCACTTTGTAAAGTGGAGTTTATGTTGCTAGGCCTGTAAATAGGCATCTCTTCAGTCTTTCATGAGATGCATAATCTGAATCCTGTTGTCCAACTGTGAGATTAGAGGCATATATCAAATTAGGCGCATATAGTGCTGGTGGAGAAAGTTAGATAAAGGTTGACTGCACTAACAAACATTTTCAGTTAGCCTTTTTTTTCTAACTTGTTTGGATCAGTTAGGAATAGGATCTCAATTGAATGTTGCAGCTGTTGGGATGCATACTTTGAACTGAATAAACTTGAGATTTGTGTTAGGATTTTGGAGCAACGGCGTCATGCGGAATTGCTTGGGCTGTTTGGGGAGCATCAGCAGCGGCGCCAGCAGGCGTTGGCCGTGGAGGCAGGTTTGCAGCAGGTGTGGGCAGCGGTGGCGGCACGGCCGCAGCCGCAAGAGCTGATGCTGTACACGGTGGATGGGGGTGCCGCCGGGTACGACACCAAGAGGGACGAGCTGCACCCGGTCTCCCAGGGGGCTTCTCCTTCAAATCGAGTAGGCCTTGCTCTCCGCACTCGTGTTTGCTGTTCTTTTTTTTGTTGAAGAAATCGTGTTTGCTGTTCTACAGTTGGGACATTGATGAGGGGCGTTTATTCTGGTCAGGGTTGGGTTCATCTACGAGGTTTGGTTCCATTGCATTTATTTGGTGAATGGAGGGTGCGTTATGTTGTTACGGAAATCGTGGGGCTCACATTGTGTTTGGTTTCTTTAGCACGGTGAATGGAGGGGTGCATTCTGTTTTTGGGATCAGAGTTCTGAGCATTTGGGTTTTTGTGTTATTGATGATTTGTTTGGTGAGGTGAATGGAAGGCGCGTTGTGCTATTCAGATCAGAAAGACATGGGAATTTGTCTTATCCTAAATGTTTTCAGAACTAAACTGATAAATAATTGTGCCATTTATGTCAAACAAAGATAGGGTATTAATTTGTCTAACTCTAAATGTTTTTTCAGAACTAAACCGATAAGTATCGTGCAGCTATAAATATTTATTTCCGATGATGTCTTATTTGTGAATATTGATACATGTTCAGGTGGGCTAACATAGAAGATTTTGGTGTACCCAGAGGTTGAGAGAGAAATATGGATGGAGCTTGCTATATTTTTTCGAGTCTTGCATGGTGTTGTTGCATCAATTAGGCCATATTTGAAATTCATGTATCAATTAAAAATAAATTAAGATAAATTCTTATGGTGGATCTAATATAATTTTTCGTTGAACTATTATTATTGTTAATTTTATTTTGGTGATTTGTCCATTGGGTGCTGACCAATACGTGATATATATTCTTGATCTATCTACTTGGCGGAACTCTTAAACCATGGAGTATAATATGTACCTCCATAGAGTTGAAATAGAATTAGTTTTAAACACGTGCCTGAGCACGTGCATAACCACTAATGTAGTTTAAAAAATAACCAATTGCACAATTTGGCTGTAAATGATGAGATGAATCTTTTGAGCCTAATTAGTCCAAGATTGGACACTAATTACCAAATAAAAACGAAAGTGTGTAATAGCCCAAAAAAAATTCACTAAATGAAATCACGCGCTAAAAGTAATTTCCAAAACTTTTTCGTCGCTGAGCTCGAATCGAACTCCAAATTTCCCGTAAACCTTCCCGGTGATTTTTTCACCGTCCCAACACCGAATCCTATCGCCGTCCCGTCTCCCTGTTCCACACGTCACGGCGCGCGTGCTCGACCGGCTCGCGAACGCCGCCGAGAAATCCGCCGCGCCCCTCTCTCTTTTTCCTCTCTTTTTCTTTCCTTCTCCTTTTTCTTTTCTTTTCTCCCTCCTTCTCTCTCCTTCCTTTTCCTCTGCTCCCTGCCCACGCACGCCCGGTCCCGGCTCCCTGTCCACGCCGCGCGCGCCTCGCCCCCACGTGAACCACGCGCCGCGTCGCCCGTTGTCAAGCACCGCGCCGCTCGCTGCCCGACGGGTCTCGTCACCCTGTGCGCGCAACACGCGCCCCACGCGGCCCCGGCCATCGCCGCGCCGCTCGTCGATCCGAACAGAACCGCCGCCTGTGCCGGCTCGACGCGGGAGCGCGAGCCGAGCTCGACGTCGGCCACAGCAACCGGCCACATGCGCGCCCCACCCCTGGACGCCGCCCTCGACGCCCGCGCCGCTCCGCAACGCCCGCAAGCAGCCGGAGCTGCCCCCACGCCATTGAAGGCGCACTGCAGAGCTGCCCGTCGGCCACCACCGCGGCCCCCGTCCTCCACCGCCTTTCCGCGCCTATAAATAGGACCTCCACGGCGCCCTCCATCCCCACAACTCGCCCCCACTGCGCACCTCCCTTCCTGGCCTCCCAGCTCCGCCGCTCCGTGCTCCACCGCCACCTCCCGCCGGCCTCCGTGGCCAGCCCTCCTCGCTCCACCTCCGCCCAAGGTAGGAAGGGGAATCGGACCCCCTCGGCCTCCTCTCCGTTTTCTTCTACTCCCCGGCCGCTCCCGTGCCCTGGAGCGCCGCCACCCAGGGGCGCCCCCCTTCCTTCCCCTCCTCTGTTTCTGTCGAGGGAGGGGACGGGAGGAAGAAGAATGGGCAATTTTGCCCCTAGTCCCCTCTGTTTTCTCTTTTTCTTTAAAGAGCCCTCCCACCATTCTCTAATCCTTTTTCCAAAAGAAACCCTCCCTACATTTTATTTTCAATCCCTCCACTATGCCAAATATTTATAAACAGACCCCTGCCTATTTCCTAGAGTAACCATAATATTTCCAGAAATACTAATCAAGCCCCTGCTATCTCGAGAATTTTTTACAAATAAACCCTTGCACCCCCGTTTAGCGCCTAAACACATCCTTAACCTATCATTTCATGCACCGAAAATACTCCAAATATTCCAAAACTCGACCACGCCATTCCCAATATTATTTCGGCCGTGCCATTAGAAAACCACCCAAAAATATTACTCCTATCTCCGTATCTTAATTGTTTCTGATTCGAGCTCAACGATAAAACTCTTATTTCTTTTTCTTGATTGTGTGCTTGTTTGTGTGCGTCGTAGATCACGGTGGGAATGAGGGAGAACCCGTCGATGAGCAGTACTGCGAGCAAGCAAACGAGGACCAGTTCCGCGACCACGAACCCGAAGGACAATACCTCGATCAGGACTTCCCGGAAGGCTTTGAGAACGGCAAGTTCAATCCCATCCTTTGATGCATATTTTGTCCTAGTTTTTATAAACACAACCTATTGGCCTGATTTACAAAACTGCATATATTTTGCCTGCTGAAAACATGGTTGGATAGCCACCCCTTGATTTGTTATAACCATTCCTTGACCACCTAGATTAATGTCTGAATGTGATCTTTTTGGACGTTAATCGATGCTAGAACGCTTAGGACCTTAAACACGATACAACTTGTTTTATACAAAGAAAAGGTGTGAGTGTGTGGGAAGGGAAAAATGTGAAATTTTCAAAAGATAAGTTTAGACGGGATAGATGGCACTTCTATGTGAATTGCCGAATGGTGTGCTCGTACCTGTGTGGTTGAGCAAGGAAGGGAGATATCCATCTTGTCACAATTAAGGACCGAGTTGGTGTGTCATCTCACCTAACTCAACCATCGTGCAAACTACTCGACCGTTGTATGGGCAACGGCTTAGCATAAACCCCACTAGTTAGTCTGATAGTCATCAGGAGAGCTGAGAGCAACGGGTGACCAAGGAGGAGGGATATGCTCTGTGTGACTTATGCCCCGGTTATACCTCGGTGATAGGTCGATGACCCCTTGGTGGATCCCGTGGTGGCTAGTCAGGTCTAACTAAGGTGCGTAATGGCTTTGTTGGGATCTGCACCGACACTAAGGTGATCGAGTTGCGGTACCCCGCTTGTGGGTAAAGTTGCACACCTCTGCAGAGTTAAAATCTATTCGAATAGCCGTGCCCACGGTACTGGGCGAGTTACGGTGTGGTCACATAACTAGTGCTTCTTCTGGGAATGGACGGGTTGGCGTGAGTGGTTTTGATAAAGTGTCCGGCGGTTGTGCTGTGTGCTACGGCGGATGAGGAGTCCGGTAGCAGCTTAAAACTTGGATCCTGTGTGGGTCAACACTACGTGTTACCCGGTACAAGAAAAACTTGCTTTGAAAATTCTTTCTTTCAAATAAACCCCTGCATAAAAATTTGCTTTCCGCAAATTAAATCCTAACCTTACCCTTGATTTACCCTGTGCATTATATTCTGTTTATACCCCTCCGTGGGTGTGGTTGGACTTGCTGAGTATGTTTGTACTCACCCCATTCTTAATTTTTACAGAGGAAGATCCAGACTTCGTTCCCGAAGACGTTGAGTAGAAGTCCCGTCCCGCACCCAACCTTGCCTGTGGATAGGGTCACCCGCAGGAAGTTCCGTATGGCGCAAGACTCTGATGACCCCCTCTTCGTAGTTAATATCATTGTGTGGATAGTGACGCTTCACTGCCCACTTCCGCATAGAGTTGTACGGTGATGTACCATCTGATGTAATAAAAGTGTTATCAGCCTCCTGGGACTGATATTGTATCACTTTTAAGTCTTCTCTTATGAAGAGATGCTTCAAAGTGCTACAGTAACAAACCCAAAAAATTTCACCAATTAAACACACCCTCAATACTCATGCATGTTAAGGCTAGTTTCAGTAAAAAGTGTTATTGCACAGTTACCAAGATTGTGAACTAGATAACTGAGCCGGAGAAGTGTCATCACTCATGATGGCAATCCGAAGTCATAGTGTCTATGGGTGGTGTTCATGTTGCCATCATCAAGATACCACCTTTCGAAACTACACTCTACAACCCATGATGTTTTGCTATGAAATTTTATTAAACTCACTCTTTTTTCTCCACCTATCATATTTGTTCTCCATTTATTATGAAGACACTATCTCATTCCCAATGCACAACTTGTAATGTCTAGCGTATTGATTTACACACTAGGTCTTTCATGAGATCCAATTTTCTCTCTCTCTCTCTCATTTATTATAGTACCACATAAACCAAAAATCCTATGTGGCAATATAATTAATCACATAGACATCATCCTACATGGAGGGTTGGAAATGCCCTGACACTCTTCTAACATTCTATGACACTCCCTCTTCTCTTTTCTGTCATGTCAGCCAATTTAATGCTCATTACATTCCTATAATGCTACCATTGCGATTGGCCTAATGGGAGTTTAGGAGAAGACACCTTGTATTTTACAAATTGACAAAAATTGGTTACAATTATATATAGTGGGCCAGGCGTATGCACTTGCGTTGCTAGAGAAGCGTAAAAAAGCATCATCATTGGATATTGTATACTTTTTAATGGGCGTTTAGCCGGCTAGGGGTCCTTCTAAAATTAAGCGGGGAGCTTGAAGTGACATCTCTAAATACGAAAGCACATTCGCGCTTAGATGAATTCCTAAAAATAGAGCGCGCCACATCGCCTAAAAAAATCAGCCATTCAATCGGGCCATCCAAGGCTCATGTGCCCTCAAGGCAGCTGCCCGTCGAGCCACCTCGTGCCACCGGTCCGCCATGCCGCGTCGCGCCGAGCTGCCTGCTGGGCCATGGAAGAGGAGAACGAAAGAGGAGGTGCCGCTGAGGAACCGCCATGTAGAGCCGCCCACCGGGCAGCCGTGACGAGCCGCCAGATCTCCCTCGGTGGTGCGTCTCCCCCTGGCCTGGCTTGGACCGTGGTATTGCGCTGGCGGCGGCTGCCGCGGCTCGCGCTGCATTTAGACACATCTCTTGCATGTTGCGGCCCGACCTTCGTCCCTCCTCCGCCTGAGCTAACCCCTAGAACCGCTCCACCACCTCGGACTGCACCTCTCCGGCTTGACCTGGCCCGCCCGGCTCCGCCAGACCGCCACTGCACGCCGCTTCCCTCACCTACGAGTCCCTGCTCTCATCGTAGGCCCGCCCATCCACCCCGTCCCCAACCCAAGCTACCAAAAGGTAGCTCTCATCGCTCTGAAGCTCCCCCACCCTTCCCTCGTTGCCGACCGGCCACCACCTAGCCGAATTTTGGCTTCCCCCGCCGCCTGGCCATGGCCAAGGGTCACATTGCAAGCCTCCAATTAGTTGTAGGGTCTGTTACCCAAAAAGCTAGGGGTCTATTTGTAAAATCTGAGTTCAAGTTTTGTTTTCAAAACAACAAATTTGTAAAATCAATATAAAATTGTAAAAAAGTCATAAAAATGCAATGTTCCTCTAGCTGAGATCTACAACTTTTGTACAGGACCAAGGTCAGATCCAAAATAAATTGTAGTCTAGCATCAATGTTAGTTTATTAGCTTTTAAATGTAAATTATATTCTAGCTCAGTTCTATACATGATTTTTGGACAGTGGCCTTCATTCTAGGAGTTTAGCTCTGTACAAATTTTGTGGGCCAGAGCATAACTGCAGCTACAATTTATTTTTATTTCTTCTATGCTGTGTTTAAATAGATCTTATTGTTCTAGGTGTGATACTGCGATTCATGAAGTAAAATTTTTACAGTAATGTTATATTGATGTCTAGATACTGTTGAAAAAGTTTAGGACTTTTTGCTTCACTGGATCTTGCTCAAGTAAATTTTGCCATGAATAAATACAAGTCAGCTTTTCGCTAAACGTACAAATAGTAATCAACACAAAAAAATAAAGGAATATTTGCCCGTACTAATAACATGACAAAACACAAACCCTACCACAGTGTGCTAGAGGTGTACGTGTCCTCGCGTGAACCTGATGGGCAAAAGAGCGATTATCCTGCGGCACACGTTTAAAAGTCCCACATACGACTAAAATAAAAATATAACCTTGTATGACAATGCCATGTAGTTGTTCCACTATACCTTGTAACAACAAGTGCGGCAATAACCTATGCATCTTAAAAAAGGTAAAGAGTGTATCAAGCTAAGATCGTTCTTTTTTCCATGTATTAAATAAAGTTTCACATAATATAATTAAATGATAAAAAACAGGTCTCGCCTTTCTAGTGGTCACTACTACGAAAGGCCGTACGAAAAAAGTGAAACAATCAAGAAGTAAGTGAAAATGGAACTGATTAGTTTGCTTAAGTTTGCATAAGAAAATTAGAAACGAGTGAGAAAATTATATGAGCTATTTGGTACCTTCAAACATCAGTTTTGACTCTCTATCCCTGCACCGCACGGAAACTCCAAGCATGTACAATTTACCTCAGTAAGTATGCTGAACCACATTTCCCTAGTGCATGTAAGAACATAACTACATAAGTCACACATATAAATAAGTGCATAACAAAGATTAACGAGTACAAAGAGGCAACTTCTAAATTCCGAACTTCATGGGTAGCACATAGATCAGAGCATCGTCATGAATCTAAAGCTATCTTTCCAGGCAGTGGCGGATCTAGCGATGGGGCGGGCGGGGCTGGAGCCCCCCTACCGCCGTAATTTCATGGAGCCCCTCCTACTAAGCGCCCCCCCTCCAAATTTGAGGAGGAAGAAGAAGAGAAGGGGTGAGAGGAGGAAGAAGAGAAAGCAGCCCCTCCTGCTGGTCATTCCTGCGTTCGCCACTGTATCCAGGTGCTATTCCTCTAAATCCCCATGCAATTCTCCTTTTGTTCTATCTCAAACCTAGCGGAACCGAAACAATTTAAGGACCAGACGACTTAAAAGTTACATGAACCATCTGATCTTTCATGGCGAGTATGTTCGTGCCATCTGCATCACAATCCGCCACCTCATCCACAGGCTGCATCATCAAAATATCTAGATCCTAACTGATGGTTTGTGCATCGATCAGCTCAGGTAGGTGTTTTTCCATTGCCTCCATGAAGATGCCGATGTAGCAGCGTGTTTTTGATAACCAGTTGCAAGGAACTGCACAGACTGACAGAAACTATGTGAATTGAAGAAGTGAAATCAAGTGTCATTTTGCAGAGATAAGGTAACACATACTCCTTCCATCCCATGAAAAATGCAATTCCGCGTTTGAAAAGATCCTACAAAAAGGTGCAATTTTAGAGGTTGGATCTTCTATCTGCCTAATTAAGTGGTTAGATTTGGTTTGCATACCAAAACCAACCGCATGTGGTAAACAAATGAGGGTATGAGAGTTTTTTCACGCCACCACTAATCTGTCTTAAAAATAGAATTGCACTCTTCATGGGATGGAGGGGTACAAGTTAAGGACAAATTGATTCACAAACCTATTTTAAAGGTAGAATATTGTAGTAAAATGTTATATTAATTGCTTATCCTTAGGAAAAGAAAATTATGAGACCAAAGGTGAACTGAACAATCCTGATCACATAGACGTATTCGAACCTAAAAGAGGCCATACCCAAACACATTTTCACTATTAAATTGCATTAGATTTATTCTTTGATGGATAAGTTGGATAGGTAAAATGAATTAAAGAATGATTGAACCTAATTATCATACAAATATTAGGATTTCAATAAACAAAGCTAATGCAATGTTGTATAATGAATTGCCGTCAGGAAGATGAACAATGTTGCTCTGTTACCAAGATCTTCATCAAACAGCCGAACCGCGCTCGGTCGATCGACAGCAACTCGTTGCACTGCACACTCACGTAGCTTCCGCCATCATGGTAGCAAACCAAAGTTGTCGCTTGCGCCATCTTTCGACGATGAACCATGCCGGAGTGACTACAGCATAGCTCAGTCACCCGCCGCCATCCGCTGCAAGCCTAGTTGTCCCATGTTGTCGTTGCCGCAAGCGCTGCCCGCGGACATTGTGCCACACCGATTGACAGCCACTAAGCAGCTCCAGCCGGCCCGGCCCGCTGCATGCAGCCAAACTAACAGCCATGAAGCAACCTCTGGTCGTGACCATAACTGTGAGACGCCATAACTTGAGCTTGTCAACCCCCTTTAGCTCACCCTCATGCACATAGTCGTCACCTCCCTCAGCCGCCGACTTCCCAGGCTGAGCTGGGTCTCAAGGAGCAACGCCTCCAAGGAGGTCACGACGCCATTGATGCCGCCGTCGTCCGTCCAGGAACTGGACCAGGCTTTCGCCCAGAGACCCCAAGCAATGGTGGGTGGAGCTCGAAGATGACGCCCCCAACAGGGAGAGCGACGCCCGAAGGCACCGCCGCCATCGCTGCCAACATGATTGGCGGCCAGGACTTTCGCCCAGAGCATCCCGACCCAAGCCACTGCCCGCACCCAGCCCGGACGTGCACCGAGGGCGGCACCGTCGTGCCATCCCATCTCGCCGCACCGGAACGAAGCTGTCCAGACGCTGCCCACGCCGACCCAGCGCAAAACATCACAGCCGGAAGGCCTCGTCACACGGCGCCGGCCTAGGCCAGAAAACCAGGCCCACGGACACCGGAACCGGCTGCAGAGGCCCCGAACCCGGCCTCCTCAACACCTGCGAGGCCACCGTCGAGCCCGCGCCACCTCCTCGACGCCCGCGGCCGACCCCCACCGGTCCCGAGCCCCGCGTAGCTGATGTGCTGTCGCCGTGCCAAGGCCCGCTGTAGGGGCGTCCCGTCACCGCCGCCGCCGCCGCCCAGCTCCATGAACTCGTCCTCCTCGTCGCTCCCCACCCCGCGACGACGACGACCGCATCGCCGACTAGGCGCCACCCGCGAAGCCGACCGACGCCTCCGCACGAACACGCTCGCGCTCGACCTGAACGAAGGCAAACACAACCGGCGGCCGCCCTCGTGCAGCACCGAGTCGCATGTGCAGAGCCGCCGCCGCTGCACCTGGCAGCAAATCCACCCCCGGGGCCCCGCCGGATCCGGCCACAGCAGCCTTTAACCCGGCCTCACCGGCGTCGGCGATGCCCGGCCCAAGAAGCTCCCTTCCACTCCCGCGGCGGCCGTGCCCGCTGGGAGAAAGGGGCGGATAAGGCAGTCCCGCCGCGCGCCGTCCTTGTGAGCCGCGAGGGCTTCTGACGGCCAGCTCCAGCGGCGGCGCGACGGTGTGGAGAGGGCGGAGGGGGGGGGGGGGGCAGCGGCGCCGAAGGTGCCGCCCGTGTCGCCCACGCGAGGGCTGACGGGTCTATCTTAGATGTGGATTTTTAATTCTTGATTGTGGGAGTCATCTGACTTTTGGATTTCCCAAAACGGAACCTTCAAAATCGGCCCACAGCTAAAACAGACGGGGTTTTAAGCATGGCAACTGAAAGTCTGAAAGCATACGTAAAACATTCAAAAAGCACCCACCCATCAGGAGTCCAGGATTTAACCACCCCGTTGCAGTGTTGTGCTCCTCCGCTGCTAAACCCAATACAAGACAGTGCGACGACCAACTTACTACAACACTAGAGTACTCGAGTCTGACTGACCAACAAGATCGCAGCAGCAATTTCGCACGCGTTTCAAATACAACTCCAAAACGACCTCCCGCTCATTGAAAATTACTAAACAAATGCGCCACACCTTGCTTGCCTATATCTCCTCTTCTTCGAATGGGTCTCTCTCCGGGTAGTTGCCGACCTGGGAAAATAGAATAAAAGAACTGCTATTGAACATTTTAACTTCTGTGACCAAAATTTCCCCCTACCACTTAATTTTACCACCCTTAATAAGCAACATGTGCTTGCACAGCTAAAATCTCAATTCGATTGTCACAGAAAGAAACATGCACATAATTAGAAGAAAAATTCTCAAGACCTCATCGCGCAACACAGCCTCATGCCACACGTTCCGCTACTGCAAACAGGCTGCGTTAATCCTTACGTTCCAAAAGCTTATTTCAGAAACACCAGGCCCTCTAAAATTCGGAAATCAGTTAGGCATCTAGCAAGCAAAATACCTTTACTTTCTCTGGCCTCACAATTGCCCCGTGACCTTGAGGGCACTCAAAGAAGCGAATGCCTTTCACCCTGCAGCATCCAACAAGCAAAAGAAAGTGTTACAAGGAGCTATTGAGATGTAAGAAGAAATAGCATGTTACTCATCACAAAATTATGGCATAAGACATAAATTGCAACTGGCATCACAAATAATAATGGGCTATCAGACAATCAATACAGAGTTTATTTTATTCTAACGCTTTAGCAATGAACATACATGCCATCGTGCTTTCCAAGTGGCTCATCATATTGCACACCAACCCAGAATCCACGTCCAAGAGCTTCAGCTCTGCCAACAAATTTTATAGTGCCCCTCTTGGCACCTGGCTCAACTTCACATCTATCTCCCACCTGTGACACAATGTTTAGATCACTTGCTGCAGCTGCCAATAATTAAGACTACCAGTTTCAAACCTATCCTAAGGATGGGTACCAAACCATCAGCAGTATAAAAAGAAAAACTGAAAATAAATCTGACCATGGCATTGGAGCATTCCAGAGTCTAGTGCAACTAGATCGAATGCATATGACTATGTAAAGAACCAAATTAACTGACCTTGATTTTGGAGCACAATTCCTCCATGTGCTTTTCCAATTGCTGAAGAAATAGAGCAAGTGAGCTGAGAAGTAAGAATATAGAAGAAAACAGTCCAAAACTTGAGTAGCTTACTTCTTTATCCTCTGATGTGGAGCTTTTCGGGGTCATCTTTTCTTTAAATTTTCGAAAGTTCGCTGGCACAAAAATTATAACATCAGTGTTGGTAAACAAGATCACGCAAACAGAGTTTGTTGAGGGGGCAAGGAATTTGCGTGTGGGAAGTTACTGTGGAGCTTGTCGTATGCTTCATCGGACATTTTGTACTTGTCAACAAGGGAGGTGTCTTCCAACCAGCCACCAGAGGTGAGTGAGGAAGGATCGAGATCGAGGACATGGATCCGGTAGCCGTTGTAGGGGCCGTAGGCTGCGAGGGGCGCGGCGTCATCATCGAGGTCGGCGACCTTGGCGCCGGTGTCGTCGCGGAGCTGGAGGCGCATGGAGGCGACGGCGGTGCCGGTCTTGCGCCAGAGCTTGTCCTTGAGCGCCTCGACGGTGGTCTGCGATCCGACGCAATTTTCAGCAGAAGAAATGGCGGAGGTAGATAGAGATGACGGGATCCATGTTGAAGGGGAATGATACCTGTTGCGAGACGCGGATGTCTGCGGCGAAGGTGGAGAGATTGGAGTGGGTGAAGAGCAGGAGGACGCTGTCGTCCGCCGGAAGCTGCAGCTTGGACGACGCCATGGCTGAAGTCCTCCGGCGTTGCGTCGTGTGTGTGACTACTGACCCACCTGACCAGCCGCCGCCGCCGCCGCCGAAGGGGAGGAGGAGAGGGGGATGCTGGGTTGGGGCCGTGGGCTGCCTCTGCACGTCTGTCTCTGGCTGGGCTGTCAATTTGGGCCCGGCCCACCATAGGGGCCGCCTTAAGCAGGCAGCCCAGCACGGGGATGGCTTCTTCCCTATCCATCCCCTCCACCCACCACCACCATGATTTTTTTCTCCCCCCGCCCCCGCCCCCATCACCATCGCCCTGTCCTCGGTCTTCTCCTCCACTTCCAGCGAAGCCTGCTATCCTCCTCGGGACTCGTGAGGGAACAAGAGAGAGATGGCGGCTGCCACTCCCGTGCCCCCGGTCTTCTGCAAGCAGCAGCTAGTGCTTGTCCACGCCACCAAGCCTCCCCTGCCCCTTCTCGCGCGCCGCGCCGTCTCCGTCCGCGCCGCGCCGCCCCGCCAGCGCCAGCAACGCCCCCCTCCCAGGACCAAGCGGGTCGATCCTCCTCCCAGGCCCGCCCGCCGTCCGCCGAGGGCCCCTCTGGACTACGACGACGACGACGAGGAGGAGGAGGAGGAGGGGAGGTTCGCTGGGGGCACCCGGGCCGCCTCCATGCCCAAGCCGCCGGCCGGCTTCGTGCTTGACGACAAGGGCAGGTGCATCGCTGCAGCATCCAAGCGCATCGTCACCATCGTACGCCATCTTTTATTATATTAATGTCCTGACCCCTGAGGAGCTTGCTGCTTTCAATCATCACAAATGGAACGAAATAAACAGGCAGACATTGCCATTGCAGATCGACGACGCCAACAACCGCCCCTTGGAGTGCATAATCAGGAGAGTCTTCCGGAGCTCGCAGGACCACGACTGCATGCTTCTCTGCCCAGTTGACATGTAATAAACCTCAACGCCACACTTCCTCTGTGCTGCTGTCTATTGCTACTGATCGATACACTTCCAGGCCTGTGCAGGTCCTCAAGAGCACAAATTTCAGTGGCTGGATAGCTGTATGTCTTCAACCTCTCTCCGCCTCATATATATCTTTTCGCATGATTCTCGATGGAATCAACTTTTCTTCTCTTCCCCTCTTCTGCTTGTGTAGGTTGACGACCACCAGCTCAAGCAAATCATTCCTTCTGTTGCCTATGCCCTTGCAAGAGTGCATATGCACTTTGTCGAAAGCGGGTAAGGGCTCATGAATGCAAAAGAGTGTTCCTGAACTTGTGCTTGCTGCTGTTACTAAAATGTCTCCGTATAAGAATCTTGCTCTCCGTTTCAGATTCTGTTATACAGCAAGGGGTGGCTTTTGCTTTCCTGAAGAAGCCATTCAAGAGTTTCATGGTAACCAAAATTACAGGCATGCGTCTTTTAATTTTTTGGGGCAGCTCACCTTGTCATCTAGTCAAAATTATTAAAAGAATTTTAAGCAACTGTATTTGCAGATGAAAGAAAGTTTGTGCAAAGGTTTTGACAATATCTTGTCAGTGCCAAATGTTTGTAGACTGTATCTCAACAGTATCTGAAACTATTTGCTTACCAGTACGAACTACTCTCTGCAACGTCTTCTATGGTATCTCATTTAAAGATTGCAGATTCCGGTGATGGCGTTGAGGGGGTACCTTTCGAAGGTGTAGAGATTTGCTGCTTCAATTTGGTGAGCAAGTTTCTCGGATGTAATATGAGAACCCGGTTTTGGTCAACTAGAAATAGAATAATTGCCATATGCAGCACGATAGGCTACTGCTGCTATCGTGAGTCTTCACATTTGACATATAGATATAGATCCCCAAATAAGTAATTCATAAAGATTCAATCTTGGGTCTTCATTGGTATGCTTGTGATTGCTGACGCTTTGTATTTGCAGGATGGTGCTCACTATATGATTTATACACCAGTTGATCCTCTTCTGTTCGTCGCAGTCAAGGTTAGTTGGCTGCTGTTCAACTTGTTGTGGTAAATTCAGTTTGTACATGATATCTGAGAATGTTGTAACATGTTTGTGCAGGACAAGGATGGTGTGCTACGCATCGCTGAAGATGTAAGCAGTGCTGCAATCAGCGTTTCCATTTTATCACTGCAATCTGTATGTAGAGCAGGGGACTTAGCTGTGAGTGTTTTCACAGGATTTGATGGATGACCCTGCAGTTGTTGATGCCATAGACGAAGAGACAGAATTTACAGCTCTAGTGGTACGGTAACTGCTCCATACTTTATGAATGTAGTTCATCCAGTGTTTCGAGCTAAGACATGATGTACAAGATCTCCTGAACCATGCTCTATCTTACTCTGTGTCCGGCAGGAGGAGGAAGAGGCCCTTCTTGAAACGGTACTTGGTGAAAGGTGATGAATGGTAGGGAGGGGGTTCCTACATGAATTGGAAGAGGAGACCCATGCTCCACTAGTCCACTCCACCAAGCAGTAGAATGACGAAGCCCTAGTTGGTCCTGAAGAAGGGGATGCCAATTGCAGCTGCAAAAGTGCGTGTGCTTGCTTGGATTGGATTATATGTGCAGCAAAGCGCAATTGAGCTGCCTACCCTAGGATGGATGAAGATGTAATGTTAATCGTCATGTGCTGCTGCCACTGCTCATCGTCGTCTGTCAACTAGTGTAGTATAGAAAGCTGCAAGGAGGCTTTTGTTTTGTTTTCTAATCAAATGAATAGGACGACCAAAGCTATTGCTGCTCTGCTGATGACTTGAATCAACCTAATAAAAATGATCCAATCTGATATCCCATGAAACGCCCCAACTGTTGCTAGCTTTGTGGACTGCAGCACCCTAAGGCCGACGCAGGTCATCGCAATTGCACCAGCACCAGTGAAGTCATGCCCACTCCATCCATGAGGATTCTACTTCTAGGAGCAGACGACTCATGCTTCTACTGAAGTTCAGTTCAGATGCAGCTTAAAAAAAAGGTTCAGTTCAGGTGATGCTGAATCAGCAATTCAGCATACATATATACCACTCAGACGGCATCAAGCTTGCTCAGTGATCGTTTTCAAGGATCCATAGGAACAATGCCTGTAATTATCTGGAGTGATGAGATCCAAGCCTACCCAACTTCAGTAGTTCTGGGTGGGCTAGTTTTGTCTGTTTCAGTTCTCAATATTAACATGGTTTGCTTATCTAAAAAAAAGTCAAAATTATACTATTAACTATAACATCCAGAGGTCAAGCATATACATCTCAAATATAACATGATTTTCCATCCTTTCTTAGGTCAAGCATATACATCTCAAATATAACAACTCCCTAAAAAGGCAACCGATATGGATAGTATGGTGAATATACACAGGAGTGCAGTACCTAACACTGCCATGGCGAACTCAATCTGGCTCTGCCACAGTGACTCTTGCTATTCTACATGCTCATGAGGAGCGTATGCTGCGAGTTCGTGAGGCCCAAACACCAAACACAAGGAACCAGGACACAAACAAGATTGCCCAATATTGCATAGACCCATACTGGATTCTCGGGAAAACCTGCAACCATAAACGATCATCATAAACCATAGGTATACAAACATCATTTTCTGCAGATTAATTCTCAGTCTGAGGTAATAAGGTCTGGCAAAAGGGAAATTCCATATTATATCATGAAAGATCACCATCTACTTACAAATCTCATGGATATTACTAGAGTCAACGCGCATAAACCTCCAAGAAGCATGTGAAGACCAATTACAGCAGCCTTCTGCACATAGCCCCAAAAATAAAATCATACTTCCCATCAAATGCTTCATTCATAGGACTACTTTGTGCATACACAAGCATTAGTTTTAATTTTCCTCCAAAGAGCAAGGAATCCTTGCTAATTAGCTGAAAATCATATATAAAAATGGCTGAATTATAAAAGGAATGAAAGAAATATGCATGTGATTACATCACTTATCATACACCCTCAACCAGTACTGCCCTCAACATGGTCCAAGAACAGCCAAAGGCTTCAAAGAGGCAGCAGCATCCAAATTTTCTAATTCAGACTCACACGTTACTTCTACAGAACAGAAGATTGTCATTATAACAACCTTCAAATAAAGAGGACCACTTCCATTAACTTCAAAGTTGAAACTACGCTGATAGTTACAAAGTGCACTTCTGTAAGGGATTTTTTTTAAAAAAGAAAACCACATCATCACACATGTAAATATGTTTTAGCAAATAGCAGTATCCTTCAGTTGATGGTATTAACATGTGGAGAACCTTAAGAGGATCGATAACCTTCTTTATGCATCTATAAAGTTCTTTCCTTTTTGTTTCATCTATAAAGCATCTAATTACAATTGTGTGACTGCTTGATTGTTTTTTTCCATCTAAACAAATGGGAGGATTGTTTGCTGTTCAGCTAAAATCAAAGTATGAGAAAATTTTATTAATTATCCGAAGGGGTGTGCAGTTGAATTCATAGCCAGAGGATATGTAAATAACAGAACTTTTTAAGACATGCATACCTTGCCAACATGTGGAGCAACCAACCATGCAAGAACAATCACAGCTAGGCCAATAGCAACAAGAACTCCAGTACTCTCCAAACTCCATCTTGTATGCACCCGTCTCGCTGCCACAATACTATGCTCCGGTACAGAATTATTGCTTGGACTAAGTGGCGGCTGATCAACGTGCCCTTGAGAGACAGCCATGTGAGAGTTATGAGGATTGAACCAAGATGATATCTCGCTAAGCCGCTGCCTTCGTATTGCCGCAACAGCATCTGGGTCAACACCTGTGTCTGCCACATGCTGCAAGTATGAGAGTTCCCCAGTAGATGTCCTTTCCCTGAGAGCTTCATAATCCTTCAAGGACACAAGGACCTTGTTGAAATCGTCAGGCCTTACATTTGCAGCAATACTTCCACATATCTCACACACAGTGGATCCATGGCTGATGAACCACTTCAATGCACAGGCATAATGCGCAAGGGCAAGCTCATTCTTGCAGGAACAGCCTAGATCCACAAGATGATCTTGTTGATGCAGGGGGCCTGATTCGACGTCAGTAGCGCACACGAATATCTCGCCCTCGGGGCTTATAAACTCAACAAACCTGGGGGCATTGGTTCCATCCTTTAGCCCAGTGATGACATCCTTGCTGGTGGAAGTCTTGGTAGCATCATTGTTGGTCCTTGGGGCGGAAGGCTCTCTCGAAGGCGGCACAATGCCCAAGAAACCTAGGGCAGACTCGCCTCTGAAATCAGTCTCGACGCAATGACAGACCCGGCAAAGTGAAAGGCCAGAATCCTTATCAGTGCTGCAGCTTGATACACGGGGGATGGCCGGATTGTGGTGGTCATCAGCAGTAGGCGAGTTGACGGCATCAGTTTGATCAGTGGTGTTGGGTTGCGGATGCTGTTCCTTGAGGCCCATGTCGGATCAGAGGATCATTTCACGGTGTTCAAAACTTGAAAGGTGTATCTCGTCAAGAACTGAAGAAGGGAATAGGTAGCCGATCATAAGGTCAATGGCAATGCGTATCAGGCAGCGGAACAGCTGGAGAGGAAGAGGATGGATAAGATGACTGCAGGTAGAGAGAGTGGACAAATGGAGGGTAAGGGTGCGGTCCCAACTCCGAAGATGTGTGTGTAACAACACATGTCCTTATGAATATCTGAGTACCCAACCCAGATCACAAAATGATGAGGGCGGCGGTGCGGTGTGGTCTACTCTAAACGAGTGTGCATTGGCTGGCTCTAATCCAGGAGCCTGGCGTTGATGATACTTACATCTGGAGCTGAGGCTGGAAATCAGGCAAGGGAATGTACTGTACCTGGTTGGATGTGTGAAGTGAAGGGAACCTGCACGGGGCACTGTAGCATGGCACATACTAGGGGGAGTCAGCAGGAGGACGAACGAAAACAAAGGAGGATCGAGTGGGAAGCAGCTAACCTTGTCGCGCGCACCCCGGCGGACGAAGGGGAAGCAGGCAGATAACTGAAATTGATGAAGGGGAATCTCATCGAGGCTCCTAGCCTAGCAACATCAGCATGGGGATTTCGATCTCGATTTGAGGGGAGGGAAGCCAGGCAATCAATCGAATCACCCCCCTCCTACCTTGCTAGCTCGTCGATTCGATGGGATGGGATGGGATGGGATTGCTGGCCGAAGGGGACGAACACCATTGATCTCCCCTCTCCTTTCTCTCGCTGGCCGTGGGCCCCGCCGGAACTAGCATCTGGCGGTGCGGTGGTCGAGGGCCCACCGTCCAGCGGCTCATGCCAGCTGCTGCTGCTGCTCCGCACTGGAATTCTCCTCCCCCTCCAAAGCTGTCTCCAGTTCCCTTTTCCTTTTTTTCCCACCTCTGTTAAAAGGATCCAATTTGAAAGTTCCAGCATTTTATTTTGTACTACTAGTAAATATTTTAACATTTTTAATTGTACTAGCACCCTAATAATTTTATTTCTACCACCGGGCAGTGGTACAAATAAAATATGTGGTTACTGAGTTTAAATATTTGGTTTCTATTCCGTATGAATACGGTTGTTCTTACACTTAACAAATTTAAGTATACTAGATATAATTTTTTTCTTTGGATAGGTGATATGTGGTTGCTAAATTTAAATAAAAATCTCAAATAAATTTGTACTAGAATTACAATTGTCGCAGCTATATTTTTTGTTATTTCATCATACTTTTTTAGAAAAAAAAATATACATGACTTGACCAAATCATTCGTAGCACACACCAATGTAAATATACAAGCTGCTGTTTTTTTCACATGTTATTGTGTTAGGTTGTGCACGGTAATGGGAAGATGTTTATAGATGCTTTGATTAGAGTAGCTGTAAGCTGATGCCTTTTGTTTTTCGGGCTCGTTTGCCTTGCCTGGAAGCCGTAGCCACCATCCTTAGCCTCTCGTATTCTAGTTGCATGCAGCATGCGGATGATTAACCGATGGATGAGGAACACGCACATCAAAAGCAGCTGTCAATACACAAACTCTCGTGTAACAGCTGAGCCCCCGCGTCGTCCCCAGCTCGGGCGACTCGGGCGGCGTCCTAGTCCCCGGTGGCGCTACCTCCACATCCCCTCCCCTCCTTGCCGTTACCGGAGGGAGCTGTCGGAAGTCCGCGCGGCTCCCTAGGAGGACAGCGGTGGGGTCTCTCCGATCTACGCACGGATCTGGCGGGGGACCGCGGCCGGCAGTGGAGGTGCCTTATTGGTCGGCGGTGTGCGCGCCCGGCGAGCAGCGGCGGGGACTCGCGGCAGAGGCGCCAGTGTGGAGGAGGCCGAAGGCGGCGACAACGAGCTTGGTGACCAGAGGAACTGCGCGGCGAGGGTGCTCGCCGGTGCGGGCGGCAGATGGCGAGGCTGGTCGGCGGGGCTCCTCCGGCGACTTGGCGGCCGGATCCTTCGTCCCCATGGCCGGATCTGCCACCCCCATGGGTGGATCTGCGGCCATGGAGGGTGGCCAGCGCGGACGGCGTTGGCGGGCGGCGGTCCGGTGTCTGGGGACCCGTCTTCCCGGCGGAGGGCGGTGTGCCGGGTGTCCGTGCGCCACGGAAGCGGTAATGGCGGCCTCGACGCAGGGCGTGGTGCCCAGTGCGCGGCGTCCGATGTTCGCCGCAGTGGCGGCGATGGTGCGCGGCGCGGGGCCGCGCATGGCGGCAGTTTCAGTGCGGGGCTCGCGTTCGGTGTCGGCGTTGGAGTGGGGCGAGGTGCCCTCGCGCGGCGGCTGCCTCGGCGTAGGAGTGCTCCCCTCACGCGGGGGCAGCCTCGGTGGCGGGCGTGCGGCTTCGTTGCGCGACGCTGCTTGCAGCAATCAAAGTGGAGGTGGAGTTCGGCAGCATGGGCGTGTGGGGCGCGGCGGCGGTGTCGTTCCGAACGGGCTGTCGTGGCTTTGGTGTCGGTTTTGCCATGTCGTGCGCGTGCAGCTTGGGATTGGGATGCTCCGGGCGAAAGCACTCGCCGGTGTTGCTGGTGGGATGACGGCGGCATCCTTGACATCGCTTTCCCCGTTGGGCGCGTCATTTTGGAGCTATAACTCTGCTGCACGGGGTTCTCTAGGTGAAAACCATGTCCTTTGACGAGCGACGCGTGACGGCGGCGCTCTTGGCGTTGTGCCCTTCTTGAAGGCGTCGTCTCTAGAGACCTAGTTCGGTGTGTGGCTTCGCCCGTCCTTGGTCATTACCGGCTTCTGCTGGGGTCGATATTTTTGCTGCTTGGCGAGCTGGGACGGTGTTACTAAGCCCACGCGGAGGCAATCGATGTCTTGATGGCGGCCAGGGTTTGTTGCTTGGTTGTCGGTAGGCTGCTTGCAGCGGACCGCGGCGACTGGCGTTGCTTGGCAACGGTCACTGCAGTGTGGGACTGCGTCGGATGACGGCGCTCGTGGCACCGGTATTATGGGATAACTTGGCTTGCAGCAGACTACGACGGGTTGCTCAGACTGGTTGTGGCCTCCTGGTGTGGTACAACATCGGACGATGGTGCAAGCGACTTCCCTGGCTTGCCGCTATGGCGGCGGTGGCTAGATGCGAGGGTAAAGCAACAAGGCGAAGTCGAAACTATGGCGATGGCATGACGGTTTGTTAGAGACCCCGGGGGAGCGGGGCATCTTTGCGCACCACTCCGACGGCAACTTCTGAAACAGATCCTGGCCGTAGAGTTATGTGGCGGGTGTGCCGAGGCTCCTGTGCGCAAACGGGAACGGTGGAAGCGGCGAGGCCTCCGCGCGTTGTGTTATCGTGGTGGCGACTGCGTGGCAGTCTACGAGTGGCCCGGATCCGGTGTTGTTAACTCTGTCGGGTGGTGCGTTTTGTTGCAGCGGCATCACGGTGAAGGATCCTACATGGCGGCGACCCTTTTGGTGCGGTATTGTCCACCTCTTTGTTCTTTTTCAACATTGAGTCACACCGAAGTTTTCTCGACGATTATAAGAATGTGGAGTGCGGATGGGTGCTGCGATACTGTTTCGACTTTGTTGCCGTCTTGTGTGGAGTGTTTACCTCAGGGCCTATCAAAATAGTTTCGAGTTCTCGTGTTGATGACCCAATCCAATCGAGTGAGTTGAGTTGCTGTGTCCCTGTGTTGACGTTCCAATCTAAGCGGGCGAATCTTTTTTTTCCAATTTTATTTTGTTTTTCTAGCTATAGCCTCCCAAGACTGTAGAATTGTATTTTCTCTGCTATATCAATGAAACTCGCAAAACTCGCACTATCTTGTGCGATTCATCGGAAAAAAAGATTAACCGATGGATGTGCATGCTGTTATTTATCTATTAATCAATTATTAACTGTTTACGTAACCGGTATGGCCTAAATAATCCGGGTCCGGCTTGTCTAACATGCTGAAGCAAAGTCATCAAACAGTACAATTAATTGTGTCTGCGTAAACAGCATAAGTACTGTATCTATAAATCTCATCCATCCATCTGCGATTGAACGGCCGGGAGCGCACCGAAAGTCACCGCTGCAATTTTTGCTGATGGACACCCAAGAAAATTGCGCAGGACTGGCGGCGTCGCGTTATCCTTATTTGGGCAGGGCAGCCAATAGAGGCAGGCCAGCTGTCGGCGGTGCTCCCGTGGCTGGAGGCCTCAAGCTGTCTGTCGTCAACGTTCCACAGCCACAAGCCGAAGCGGCGGCCGGTGGCTCTACGCTTCGACGTCGCCGCAGCAACACCACCAGACAGGCTTCTTGCCAGTTGCCATGGGGGGCCTTGCTGCTCCTGCATCCTGAACTAAATCGATCTAATCTGCCCAGATTCCATCATCTGAAGCTTTCGTCAATGGCGGCGCGCGGCGGCGCGCTCTGCTTCTCATCCTCGTCCGCCGCCGCCGTCACGTGCAGGAGGGCGGGTGGCTGCAGGCCGGAACCGCCGCGTTTCTTGGTCGTCAGCTGCGACGCCAGGACAGCGGACGTCTACTCCTCCCTGCCCCTGGTAAGAATAATCAAGAGCTAGCCGACTGACTGATGAAACAATGCAATGCGATGCGATGCGATGCTTAGAATATCGAGCGATCCTCCCTCCAACCAGCCAACCAACCAACAGTCGATGTCGATCGATGCCCTCTGCATGCAGGCCGCGAAGCTGCTGGGTCCTCCCACGACCTTCAACGCGGCGAAGCTCAAGGTTGAGTTCGCCGGGGAGGATCCGCTGCTGCGGGGCAAGAAGCAGCCTTTCCCCAGAGCCTACACCCTGACCCACTGCGACTTGACGGCCAACCTGACGCTCGCCGTGACCGGGGGGCCCATGACCAGCGAGCAGCTGCGGAGCTGGCAGTCGACGCTGCAGCGGGACGACGTGGTGGCCGAGTGGAAGGAGGCGGCCGCCGGCGCCGGGGAGATGGCGCTGCACGTGCATTGCTTCGTCAGCGGCGCCAACCTCCTGCAGGAGCTGGCGGCGGGTTTCAGATACTACGTCTTCTCCAAGGAGCTGCCGCTGGTACGCTTAATTTCTTTCTTGTTCAATTCATTTCAGCTACCAATCGTAATCGATGGATGGATCAGGTCCTCAAGGCTGTGGTTCACGGCGACGCGGCGCTCTTCTCGGAGCGGCCGGAGCTGATGGAGGCCAAGGTGTGGGTGCACTTCCACTCCAGCTCCCGCAAGTACAACCGGATAGAGTGCTGGGGGCCGCTCAGGGAGGCCACCAAGAGGAACCTGCACCTGCTGGATAGGCGGCTGGACGAACTGCAGAGCGCAATCACCAGGAGCAGGAGGCGACGCAAGTGGGCGAGCCCAGAGACAATCTTCAACGCCCTGGTGGCACTACTGCTTTGACAGATCGAGCAAGGGATGAGCATTTCTTTGCAATCCTTTGCTCTGCTGCTGAATACTGATACGGGCATGTGCATTCTTCAATTCTGCTCTGCTCTGCTTGACACCCCAGTTGCCATTTGCAATGTGGGTGCTTTCTCCCTTTTTCAGGACTGGTGATTGCTTGGCTTGCTGCTCCAGTCCAGTAGTAGTTGTCAACATCAAGTTTGGCAAGCGAATCCTGTAGTAATGTACAATACTGTCGTGGTGTAGAAAACCACAGCCGGCTGGCGGAATGCACCCGCCTAATCCTAAGTGTAGGATGTGCTTGGGAGCAGTCAAGGAATGCTCGATCTAGAGGCGTAAGAACACGGAAGCACACAAGGATTTAGAGTGGTTCGGACCGCCGGAACGTAATACCCTACGTCTACTGCGTGATGTATTGCCTGAGCTTGTGTGCAAGCTAGGGGAGGAGCTATGGATGTCTCTGCATGTGTGAAAACTTGTGAAACCTGTGTTCTAGCGGGCGTGCTCTCCCTTTTATATGTCCAAGGGGAGCATGTACACTGAGCGGGGCCCCGACAGGTGGGGCCGGCGATATATTTGATATTGTATACAGCGGAGGCTTAAATGCTACAAATCCGGAGATCTTCGTCGTCGGCCTCCGTGCGTAGCTTCTGACCAGGGATGGTCTTGAACTGTCCTGTCGGAGTAGAGTCTAGCCTCTGGAGCTGCGTGTCGAGGTTATGATGAAGCGCCGAACTACTGACTCAGTCCGCTGTAGCAGCGTGCACTGTTGCTCCAGTTAGTAGCTGGTCATCATGACTTGTCGCCCACGCGTGCGGCGCTGAGACACTGCTGCACGTCTCGGTAACAGACGAGCCGCCTTGAAAACAGGCGGGCTTACCGTGTTGTCATGTCACGCCTGTCCAACCCGTGAGTGGGTATCCGATGCCCTGCTCTGGCAGCGCACGCCCCAACCACCAGCATTTAATGCGGCAGGACAGCTGGCTTCAGGCAGAAGACTCGTGCCTGTGGGACACGTGACGGCACCGAACCCGGGGGTTGGCAGTCGCGCCCACAGGGGCATGTGGCGGTTCCGGACCCCTGTCCAAGCGGGGAGCGGAGGTCCGGAGGTCGGCCCTGTGGGTCACGTGGCGGCGCCGGACCCTGGGGGCTTGCGAGGGCTCCGGACTCCTGCCCAAATAGGGTGCTGGGTCCGGATCCCTTGGCTGGCTCGATGACTCAGGCCTCCTGGAGGTCCGGCTTCCACTTGTAGAGGCCCAGGTCCGGCCCGCGGAGGTTCGGGACCTGTCCGCGGGGGTCCGGACCCGTGGTCCGTGGTCGCCTCTCCTGAGCGCCTTCGTCCTTGTCTTGTAGGAGATGGTACTCCTGTCTGAGTGTACCGACAGTGGCCCCCGGGCCCACCTGCGGGTGAGGTATTAACCCGCAGGTGGGGCCAAATCGATGTCGTGGTTGACGCCTGCTCGGACGGACCGCGCCAGTGTTCTCCGTGGGGGAATTCGTCCCCTGCAACTCCAGTAGCTGGCGCTGCCGGTCTCCAGGTACTCTGGCCCCCGTCTTGTACACAACTTAGGACTGGTGTTTAGTAACTTGCCCACGTGGTCCCGGATCCCGTTGGCAGAGGTCCTTTGAGATACGCAGCCAGACCTGTGGAACAGAGCTTAGGAGGCCAGGCCTCAAGCTAGAATGAGGTCTGGACCTCTAGGTACACTGAGCGGGGCCCCGACAGGTGGGGCCGGCGATATATTTGATATTGTATACAGCGGAGCCTCAAATGCTACAGATCCGGAGATGTTCGTCGTCGGCCTCCGTGCGTAGCTTCCGACTAGGGATGGTCTTGAGCTGTCTTGTCGGAGTAGAGTCTAGCCTCTGGAGCTGCGCGTCGAGGTTATGATGAAGCGCCGAACTACTGACTCAGTCCGCTGTAGCAGCATGCACTGTTGCTCCAATTAGTAGCTGGTCATCATGACTCGTCGCCCACGCGCGCGGCGCTGAGACACTGCTGCGCGCCTCGGTAACAGACGAGCCGCCTTAGAAACAGGCGGGCTTACCATGCTGTCATGTCACGCCTGTCCAACCCGTGAGTGGGTATTCGATGCCCAGCTTTAGCAGCGCACGTCCCAATCACCAGCATTTGATGCGGCAGGAGAGCTGGCTTCAGGCAGAAGACTCGTGCCTGTGGGACACGTGGCGGCACCGGACCCGGGGGTCGGCGATCGCGCCCACAGGGGCACGTGGCGGTTCCGGACCCCTGCCCAAGCGGGGAGCGGAGGTCCGAAGGTCGACCCTGTGGGTCACGTGGCGGCGCCGGACCCTGGGGTCGGCAGCCGCGCCCACAGGGGCTTGCGAGGGCTCCAGACTTCTACCCAAATAGGGTGCTGGGTCCGGGTCCCTTGGCTGGCTCGATGACTCAGGCCTCCTGGAGGTCCGGCTTCCACTTGTAGAGGCCTAGGTCCGGCCCGCGGAGGTTCGGGACCTGTCTGCGGGGGTCTGGACTCGTGGTCCGTGGTTGCTGCTACTGAGCGCCTTCGTCCTTGTCTTGTAGGAGAGGGTACTGCTGTCTGAGTGTACCGACAAATACCAAGAAATTCAGCAGAGGAAGCAGTATAATGATTCATCATTCAGAAGGTGGTACTGCATTTCGAACAGCACTTCTTTTGGAAGATGGATCGGCAGGAATGCCGTTGTGAATTCAAACATCTTGCGCTCTAGAGTGGCACACAATTGCAGTTGCAGGAAGGGGCCATGGCCATGCGCACAAAATCTAGCCAGACACCCACTTTTTAGCTACATAAAAAACAATCGATTGGTTCCCAAAAGGCAAAAAGGTGAAGTGGATGGAATTGGGTTTTCTCTTCTTTTACAGCCTGCCTGCCTTGAAAAACTTGGCAACGGATAGGTCGGTTTGTCCTCTCTGGTCAATCACTCTGCCTATCTTGCATCTTCTGTGTGTGTGTGTGTGTATTGCACATATGATGGCCTTCCCCGCAGCAAGGAAGCAAGGCCTGCTCTGCTCATTCGTTTAAGGATGGCAGCGGGGCGGGTTCGGGGCGGATACCCGCAGGTTTCGGGTTTGCGGGTTTCGGGTTTGCGGGTTTCGGGTTCGGGTTTCGATATTCGCCCGCGGATTTGCGGGTTCGGATATCCAAAATATTTCGGGTTTGGTGCGGGTTTTAAAATGTACCCGCAGAGCTCCATTGGGCCTCCGAAAACAACCAGCCCAATAGAAGCCCAACTAACATCCATGACTATATAAGCCCAGAAACCCTATTCCCACCCTCACCCACACCTCACCCGTCAGCTCCCTAGCCGCCGCCGCCGCCTGCCTCCCCAATCCTGCCCGATGCCGCGACGGGGCACCTGCATCCCGCCCGGCGCTCGCAGCGCGCACCCGCCCCGCCCGGCGCGGCGCACGGCGGAGGGCCGGAGCCCGGAGGCCGGCCGCACCTCTCCCAGCATGGAGGTCGCCGTCCGCCAGCAGCCCCGCACCCCGCCCTGCCGGAGCTCGGAGGCCGGCCGGCGGCTCGCAGCGCGCACCCCGCCCCGCCCGGCGCGGCGCACGGCGGAGGGCCGGAGGCCGGCCGCACCCTCCCAGCACGGAGGTCGCCGTCCGCCCACACCCCGCCCTGCCGGAGCCCGGCGGCCGGCCGCACCCCTCCCGGCACGGAGCTCGCCGTCCGCCTGCACCCCCACTGGAGGCTGCAGCTGCACGCAGACGCCAGACGCGGCCCAGGCACGGAGGCGCACGACACGGTGGCCCGCATCAGCATCTCTGGGAGATTCGTCTAGCTCACTAGAAAATGTTCGGGTTTCGGATTATCCGTCGGTTTTCGGGTATCCGCGGATTTCGGTTTCGGGGATAGATTTCGACCCGAATTGAAGTTCGGGGCGGGTTCGGGTTTCAAATTCGGGTTTCGGGTTTGGGTGCCCAGACACTCCACCCAAACCAAACCCGACCCGTTGCCAACCTTGCATTCGTTCTTGCACCATCACCACCAGCAGCAGAGCATGGGCACCTGCGTGAGCAAATGCTACCCTTCTCCTCCTGATTCCACCAGCAAATCAGCAGCACCAGCACCAGCAAAGGAGGCTTCTCCTCCTCCCACCACCACCACCTCCTCGCTATCTCGAGGGTCAACTTGCAACTCCTCCTCGTCGTCTTCGTCGTCATCAGCGGCTTGCTCCTCGTCGCCTCCACGACCGCTTGGCCTCGTCCTCCTCCCCGACAGCAGCAAGAGCAGGGAGTGGGACGTGGTGGTGCTGGATCAATGCGTATCACTGTCATGCTCGCGGTTGCCCGGCGGGTTCAGCCGGCCCGGTCTATAGCTACGTGTACGACGTCGCGGCGGCGCGCGCGGCCTCCAGGTCGGCGGCGTCGGAGGCGGCGGTGTCGAGTGCCGCCTGCTGCTGCTTCGTCCCGCCGCCGCGGCGCTTGCTCGGCCTCATCTCCTCCGCGAAGATGGGCTTGCGCCGGCGCTCCGTGATGGCGATGGAGATGGAGATGTCGTTGGGGAAGAGGTCGCGGTGCACCACCGCGTGCAGCAGCGTCGTCAGGAAGAGCGCCGTCATGGTCAGCGAGAAGCTGAACCCCCGGAACAGGTTCACCCGCACGGCCTGCCACGATCGATCCCGGAACAGGTTCAGCAGCAGCAAGCAACTACTAGCAGTCAATGGTCATGGAGATCGATCGAGCAAGCGAGCGGCGCGTCTTCTTGCTGGCCCCACCGCCAGGGCAGGGTCGTGCCGTCTACGCGCACGCGCGACCCGACGCGGTGGCGCGGCTGCTCGCTGCACCGTCGGGAGGAATGCAGGAGAGCGACCGCGGCGGCGCTGCAGGAGAGCCAAGGGAGTGCGTCGCCGGAGCAGAGGGGGAAAGAAGAGAGTGGGCTGGGCTGGATTTGGGCGCGCGGGCTGAACATTTAGGGTTGGGGGAGCCATGCTGACATGGATCCCTGCTGCAGGGACAAGGTGACGTCCACGCAAGTAAAAGTGGTAAAATTGTATTGTTTTTCTCTCTTTCCTGCTCTTTTCGTAATTGCAATTCTAAGAGTGTCATATGAGGAGGTGGCAACCGATATAATGATAAAAAGTTAAATGCCCCCATATCGTCCTACAATTGCAGCAAGCTCACCTCTGTCCACCCTCCCGGCAATGGCAGGCTTGCAACACCCAAGCCCAAGCCCAAGCCCAAGCGCCGGTGGGCACCGCCACCCAAACGGCAGCTGCTGCTGCAGCACAAGAGGCAGAAGCCGGCAACGGAGCAGGTGGCGGAAGATGAACTCACCAATCCCGTCATCGCCATGGATTGCTTCATCTTCCTCTGACTGCTCCTTTATATGTGAAAAATCTCTCTATTGAGTCAAAGTCCGTAATATAATTGGTGCTTCTCGCAAAATCGTCTCTAACCAATTTGCTTTCTTCGTTCGGCCGCAACGATTTGCCTGCTAGTACTAACACAGCTAGCTAATAGTTTTTTTTTTAAAAAAACAGTCAATGAGTTTCTTACATTTACCACCAATAATGATCCAGCAAAGAGCAGACGTTTGCTGCCATTTCCTACTAGATTAGTTCAAATAAAGCCAGCCAGCGTTTTGGGGATAACAAAAGGACTAATGAAATGGTAGTCACAACCCAGTGACTAATGAAATGGTTTGTCTTGTCTAGCAAGTGGCAATTAGCAACACAACATTCCACAATAAGCTGCTGCCTGCTTCAAAACACACTCCCCCCTCGTAGCCAGCCAGCTTAAACAGACACTATTTCAACATCAGAAACTCGACAGCCTAAACCGACAACACTATGCTCTCCATATCTGCGCTCAGATCATCCAAGCAGATCACTTCCGTGCCCCCCTTTTCCCTCTCCCTCTTCTCCTTCTCCGCAGAAGTCAGTTTCTCATCCAGCTCACTTATCTGCCTCCTTATCTTCTCCCCACCATCTGGTAGCTTCGACACCAGTGCCTAAATTCAACAATTTGTTTACTCCCATACCATGATCATCAAGCTGAATGCAAAGATCCACTTGAGAGAGAGAGAGAGAGGGAGGGAGGGAGGGAGAGTTACCGCATTGGAGAGAGTCTGTGAAAGCCGGTCGATTCTTGCCTTAATCTCTTCAGGACTCTCTGCACTTCTGTTGCTTGGGGAGTACCTTGGAGCAGTGAATTTTTCATCTTTCGGCTTCAATGCAAAAGCTGCCCTACATATGCAAAATGGAAACACAAAGCCTCAACAGACCAAACCTACACAAACAATACTTCAGATGAGGATCCTTACCCGCTGGCAACATAGTCAGACGAGGATCCCTTGTAATAGTGCTGAGGCATCATGGGCATTCCTCGAGGTTTGCTGCATGTAATGTGCCAGTTTATATACAATAATAACAAGTGCACAGATTAATGCAGGATAAGAAACTGGAGATGCTCTCGAAAGCATGATAACCTTTATTACCAAAAGAAGCACATGCTATGCTAGCGGTATGGCTAACCTGTCCAGTGCATCACTCTCACTCAATGTGGGCAGGGTTGCTGTTTTAGAGAACAGGAGGCTGTGATGGCTCACGCCGGCTATTCCCTGTTGCTCCAGAAACTGTATATGCTGCCTCAAGGATTCATCCCTGTAAGATGCATAACAAACTTCTCAGTAGTTCTTAGTAAACCTGGAACTATGAGTAACTACTGCACACTGATTGTGAAGAAAATTCATCTAAAAACAGGCAGCAACATTTTTAAAGGGCAATGCATTGTCTTCTGCAAATAAAGAATGCCTCATGTGCCTACAAAATTCATGGAGGAAATTCAACACGTTGCAGCATGCAGGTTGTGCTTTATTTACACCACGGGGATACTTCAAATTAATGTGATAATGTAAACAAAATTATTGTCGTAGCCATCCATTATCTATATACCTCAGGAGACACATAAGGCTGTACCATCAAAGATAAAATTAGCTGTGCTACAATTAAACAGAGTTCAATTAAAACAGATCTCTTACATAACAACTTGTTGACCATGCTCTTCTTGCAACTGCTTTTGCGTGAGGGAAACATCAAAACCTTGTTGTGGCAAACTAAAAAGCTCTTGAATCTCCTGAGGTTACAAACAAGATAGCCATAAAGTATCTAGTAGGAGATTGAGCAAACAATGACAAGAAATAGAAGCAGGACAAGTACACTCTTGCTGAAGTAACGTGTTTGCTCCTTTTGTTCTGTAGCTGTTCTGAACAGAGCCCCCTTGAAAACCTGGACAAAAGATCATCTCTAACTACTCAGTCTAGCTTTCCTTTCACATGGTCTTTTACAAAAGAAAAATATATAAGCGATTTGCTAAGATGGAAGCACAAAGCAGAAAGCTGGAGAAATCCATGAAAAAGGGAGTTGTGCGTGCAGCAATACAGCATGGTAAAAAGGACATCCAGTACACACATTACATTCACATCAACAAAAAGCAGTAGCAGATTCTACGCCTAGAAATCAAATTTCAGTAGTAGGGTCTATGATGTTGCAGAGAGAAACACAAGGATGTAAGAAAATTTTCACCATGTAAAACCATTATAGAAAGCTCATACTCCTAATAATTGCTTCAACAAACCAGCAGGTAAGAACTGATATTTGTGAACCTGTAATTTGTAGATCTTTTCCTCAATGGTTGCAGATGTCATCAAGCGGTATACAATCACATCTTTGGTCTGGCCAATCCGGTAAGCACGATCTACACTTTGATTGTCTGTACTGTAAATATAAAAACAAGTGTGTAAGGATAAAAAATATGTAGTGCTAAACATCCAGTCCAGAAAAGTTGAAGTCATGCAGTTAGGTGTCATTGTTCAGATACCTTGGGTTCCAAGCAGGATCAACTACTATGACGCGTGCTGCCTTGGTAAGTGTAAGTCCAAGTCCACCAACTTGTGTGGTTAGTAAAAATATTGGAGCTCCAGGACCCTCTTGGAAATCCTGGAGGATGCAAATACATGTAAGCAACAAAGCAGATATGGCTGACTATATGACACAAAGCTCATGGAGAGAACCTTCACAATCCTTTCCCGATCAGAAACCTTTGTTGTGCCATCAATGCGCAAAAACTTGTAGCCCTCTAATAATATGGCTTCCTGTTACAACAAACCAACAACTGAAACTGTTGAGCTAATAAGCCAAAAAAAAGTATGTATGATTTTACAAAAAGAAAAAAAAAATGACAACAGATATACTTGTTGACAAAGAAGCTGTCAATGAAGATTGAAAGAACATTCTGGGGCCAAAACACCAAACTATCACTGATGCGTTATGCCAGAACTAGATAACACTAAAATGTCTACTGGCAAGCTAATGATCAGGTTATCAGACCAATTGCTTTTAATTTCTTCTAAAGAAGTGTATCTCGAATACTACCATAGGGAAAAGAAAGCTCTATATTGATGCAGCAGTGATAACCAATGACAGTATTAAAGCTTCGAAGACAACTGGAACAGGATGTGATGTTACACCTACAGCTTGGTGATAGTAATGAGTCCATGTATTTTAGTTCACTAAACATTTACAGAAGGCAACTAACCATACATACGTCCTTGTCCAGTTATGGAGGTTATCCATGTGCATTGAGACTCCAGTAATTTACAAAGTTTTTAATGGATCTAAGCAGTAACTTATCAATGTACAGAAGAAATGCAATCTAAAAATCACAAGTGTCATGTGCAAATGTGCTACGGCAGGGTGAAGCACAAAAAAAAAATTAAAATAGCAAAAACGTACCTGAATAAGGTTCAACATTTTACGGGTCTGCGAAAAGATTAAAACATGATGCCCCTCTTTAACAAGGTTCCGCTGTGACATCAGATAATACTTATTTTAATTTAGCATTAGGGCCGAATACATAGGTTACAACAAAAATAGGAATGCGTCCAATAATACTTACCAACAAGGACATGATGAATGATAGTTTGCATGAGACATCCTGACCAACTTCCAGTGCATCATCATCATGAGCCATATCTGCAAGGTTCATGGCCATTTTTTCTACCATTCCTATGTCTTGATCATTCAGCATTTCATCCATCCCTTCCAAGACGCCTTCAGCAGCTTTCTTAGTCAATAGCAGTGGGTGATCGCATATTTTCTTCAATATCTGTGGAGAGAATAAAAGTGTACGATACATAATCGCACCAATAAACATGCCCAAAAAACTTTTCTATAAACCTATGAAACTTGATTTTTGAGCAACAAGAGAAAACATGATCCTAAATGAACAGAAAACATGTAGGCAGAGGAAGGTAAACAGTATCACTATAAAGGAATGAAGGTGATCTTACTGTGATTGCAGCCAGTGGTGATCCCTTTGGTTGTACAGCTAAATGAACCAACTCACTTTTTAGAAAAGCTTCATACAACTTCCTCTGCGCCCAGAGAAAGGTCATCAGTAAAACATCCATTAACCAATAGCTCAAGCAATTTTTTACAAGAATGACACTAGAGTCAAACCTGGCAAGCCGTTAACTTCAGCCAGACAATTAGCTCGTTCTTCTTTGCTAACGTTTTTTCTTCTGATGCACCACTATCAAGGAATACTTCACTTTTCATGCGTCGCAAAAAGTATGGCTTGATCCGCTCTCTTAGTTCCTGTGAAATATAGTTCAAAACCAATCAAAAAACACATTAAATTATATCAATTAATGAGAACATACTTAAGAGTAATATAATCTGGAATGGTGAGCACATAAAAAGCGAGCAAACTACAAAGGCTTAATTTAACACGTTTGCCCACTTATTGCTTCAACCGAGAGTAGATCAGAGTTAATCTTAAGTCTGAGTGCAGTATATATGCATTGCTTTCAAAGGTACAATCAAAGATGAATCTACTACCTAGTTGGTATATGAATGAGTCACTTGCATTACAATTTGTTGATGTCTAACTGTGCTACTTTATCAAAGTCAATGGTGAAGTTGTTCTTCAAGCCTACCGATTCAATGAGTAAAAGACCAACCATATCCTAACTTGGCTAAACTCTCTCCCTTAATCTTTCTGAGAGTTTGCTCTGTACAGTCCTCTTCTTTCTCTAGTTATTAGTTTTCATTTCTTTCAGTTGTTTTTTATTTTGTACGGCTCCCTTTTGGCAATTTTCTTATACAGTACTGGAAGCCAGATTCACACACCATCCATATATTAGTATATTATGAACAAAAGAAGTTCAAGATAGAAGTTACTACCTTAGCTACATTTGAGCCTATGTGCTTCTCTCGAGTGGTAGCATTCTTGTCGTTTCCTCGAAGGATAGCCATCTCAAACCTTGTTTTGAACCTGTAATAGTATAGAGAAATAAATGACACAAAATTGTGAATTCAACAAACTTTGAGAGTACAGGACAATAGAGAATAATTGAATGTACGAAATTACTGTTGTTTATCACCCAAGACATCCGGGCAACAGAAATTGAACAGAGCCCACATTTCCTGCAATAAAATGAGGTTCGTTGCAAAGCATATTGTATATCATGTATAAGTTTGAGGAACTGAAGTAGGGGATAAGGGATACCTTCAAGTTATTTTGGATAGGTGTCCCACTGATCACAATGCGATGGGCACAAGGTATTTCGAACAAGCTTTGAGCCCTTTGTGTCTTATTGTTTTTTATTAGATGCCCCTCATCAAGAATGACGTAATTCCACAATGTTCCTTCCTCATCGTCGTCATCATTGTTGTAGGAATTGCCTCTTATCAGCTTGTAATTGTTCCGGACAATGTCATACGTTGTTAGGAGGACACCACCCTCCTGTGGAAAGATGGAGTTAAACATTTGCTAGAACTAATTACAACATCTTGGGAGGGATTCAGGAATTTGTTCTAGATGATGATATGAAAAAAATGGCTGGGTAGTCAAATTTTCAAAATGTTACATATTGCAAAGTTACAAAAAGCCAGACCAAGTAATCCTTATGATAGAAGAACTTGCCTTGAAGGCATACCGAAGCTCATGATTGCGAATATTTGTGCTGGGGCCAGAGTAGCTGTCAAAAATGGAAAGAAATAGATGATTAGCACCAACAAACAGAACTTAGATCATATGAACTAGATAGAAGATATAGTTCTCTATACTCTCTGATCTTATGTTTAAGGCCAACAACTGAGAGCTCCTTGGTCCAATGAGCCAGAAGTGTCTTTGGAGCGACAATGAGCACCCTCTTGATTAGGCGAGAATGAAACAATCCAGCCAGAAATGCAGAAACCTGCACAGCACAAATAAGGTCCCATGCTTCCATTAGTGGATTCTGGATTCCACAACTAAATGAACCGGTGGCGAAGGATGAGAAACTGTCAACAAAATTCACAATATGAAGCCAACTGGGAATGACAGGTATGTATATAGCAACAAAAGGAAGAGAACAGTTTTCAGCCCCCTAAGCCTTAATGAATTGAAATGGCATTGAACAAGAAAACACTAAAAAGTTCAAGAAAAGAGTATAAGTGAAAGAAGGGGAGATGAGCGTGAGGAACCTGCATGGTCTTGCCAAGGCCCATGTCATCCCCTAGGATCCCTCCAGTTCCCTTGCAGTGCAGAACCCAGAGCCATCGGAGGCCCTCCCGCTGATGAGGGTAAAGCATCTTGAATATCCTTCCCGGGAGCTTATATGGTTTGGATGTTGCAGCAGTTCCAGTTGGCTCCATCTTGAAGTCCTCCGTCTTCTCCCATCCAACATCCTCAGCATCGTTCTCCACAACTCCATGATTTTCCTTCTCCTGACCCAGGACGTCATCGCTGCTGTAGTCATGGTTCATGAATGTTGAGGCCTTGGTTTGTCTCCTTGTGAATGCCTTCCTTCTGACATGCTTAGCAGCATAAGCTGTTGATGTTCCTTTCTCCTCATCACCGTCGTCGTAATCAGAATCAGAATCAACGAAGGATGAGGCCTTTGATACCCTATCTATCCTCCCCACATCCTTGGTACCTTTGCTCTTCCCAATGCCACGGGGGACCTCACCACATGAATAATCAGTAAAGGCTGAGGCGACTGAAGTAGTTTCTGGATTGACCTCAGCCCGCCTGGTGATGGTTGTAGCTGCTTCATCAGAGCTAGAAATCTGAAGGGGCGAGGAGGTGCCGGCATGGGTCACTCCATCCTTGGCGCTCTGGTCATCTGGGTCTGAGGTGATGTCGCACGGCAGGGGGGCGAACTGCTCTTCTCTGGGCCTCGCGGTAGGGTTGGTCTTGTGGACGGACAGCGAGTCGAGGCGGGTGGTGAGATCGTCCAGGATGTCGCGAATGCTGTCGCCGCCGTCCTGCTGCTTCTGCTCCTCCTCCTCCGGTTGCTGGGTGGCGAGCTTGCACAGGCGGCGTCGGTCGGCGAGCTTGACCTTCCTGGCTTCTTCAGCGGGGGTTCCTGTCAGAAAAGGGGGCAAATGGAATAATCCGGATTATTGATTGATGGGCGCGGGGCGACAGAGAGACAGGCGAGCGAGTGGGAAAGGTGTACATACCTGGAGGCGGATTGGGGTTAGGGTTAGGGTCTTGGCGGCTGCGGGCGAGGCGGAGGAGGTGGTCGTTGAGGCCGTTGGGCGTGGGGGCGGCGGCAGGGTGATGGCGACCGGCGGGGATGGCGGTGGCCGGCTCGTCGTCGAGATCGCCGCAAATGTCGAAAGGCGGGGGAGATGCCATACCAGCCGCCCGCCGAGGGCCCTGTTCGATTCAACTTACCTGAGCGAGAGGGAGGGAGGGAGGGAGGGAGGGAGGGCGGCGGCGCAGGCAGCAGGCAGCAGGCAGCAGATGGTTGGGAAAACAGAGGCGCGGGCGTTTGGGGAGGGGCGGCGGCGCAGCTCAGGCGGAGGTTGGGCTTAATAGCAAGCAAGAAGAGGAAGGGGCAACCAATCGATCCAAATCCCTAAGTTTTGAATTCCTCCGGCCCGGCCGGCCAACGGCACCGAGCGCGGGTCTCCACTCCTCACCAGGGTTTTAAAATCCGACCGGACTGGACTAACCGCCACCCTCCGGTACCGGTTTACCGGACCGGTTAGGCCGGTAACCGGTGGAAACCGGTTGAATTCAAATTCAAATTCAAATAAATTCAAAAACTCCCATGCAACTAGTTCCGACCGATTTACCGGCCGGTTTTACCGGTTTACCGGCCGGTTTGACCGGTTTGAAATTCAAGAACTCCCGTGCAACCGGTTTACCGGCCGGTTTGACCGGTTTACCGGCCGGTTTGACCGGTTTGATCGGTGGGCCTTCATGGGCCGGCCCATTTTTTTCTTTTTCTTTTTTGATTTAAGTTTTAAATTTCCACAAACTATACTAAATGAATGAATTTTTGAGAAAATTTGACACCATTAGATTCATCACACCTTGAAGTATTTTTAGGAATTTTTTGGGAATTTTTCATTTTTTGAATTCAAATTTAAAATTTGAATTTTGGCCGGTTGGGTACCGGCCGAAACCGGAACCGGACCGGACTGGTTTGACCGGTAACCGGTCAAACCGGACCGGTTCCCACCGGTTAGGTTAACCTTGCTCCTCACACGATCCACTCGCACAGTCGCACCTAGTAAGAGCACCAATGGCCCCTGCTCAAGGGCTCTGCTGAAGTATACCATATTATATATTCACTGTGTAGCTCTAATCATTTGGAGTCCAACACATTTGGATTTTCCATTTTATGACTTTTCTGTGATTTACTATGATTTTTCAAAACTACTTTAGGATGTAATTTGACCGATTTTGGAAAGTTCAGGGGGTGATATAGACCGTTTTATAGGTTGGAGGGTTATGTAGTCCACCCCGCATAGTTGAGGGGGTGATATAGACTTTTTCCTAATAATAATAGGATCCACTTGTCATAGACTATGTCTTTTCTCCTTTCTTCCTAATTCTCCTGTCCGTTCCCTCGATTTTCTCTCTCTCCCGCATTGCTCCGCCGCCGCGCCGGCGACCCCGCCCATTGTGTACTCCACGGGGAAGATGGCATTGTCGGCGTCGCTCCGCTCCACGGCCGCTAGCGCGTCCGTGAAGGCCCGACACGGGAGCGCGGAGCCCTGGAACGCCGCGCAGACCTTGGTGGCCGCGGAGGCGGCGCCCCCGCCGGCGGCGCGGGTGCGGAGGGATCCCGGCCTCCGCCATGGACGGATCCAGGCGGCGCGCCTCCTCCGTGATGCAGGACAGGCTGCGGGACAATATCCGACTCGTTGGAGTGAACTCGCCGGCGGGCGGCAGCGGGAGCAAGGCCGGGCGGGGCAAGAACGCCCGCGGATGCCACGCCTTAAGGGCTCGGGGCGGCGGCGACGAGGTGGGTGTCGTAGCTCGGGGGACGGCAGGGGTGGCCGAGCTCGAGGACGACGTCGGCGCCAGTGGTTCAGCTGGGGGCGGTGGGGCGCATGCGGCTCCGGCCGGCCGCGCGGGCAGGAGATCCGCCTTGTGCGCGTGAGGCTCCGGCCGGCCACGCCGGCGCGAGCTCCGCCGCAGGCGCGGGCGGCTCCGGCCGGCCGCGCAGACAGGAGTTCCGCCGCGTGCTGCTGGCTCTGGGACGACGGCGCCGGGGGTGCTGCAGCTCGGGGCGCCGCGGCGAGGCGAGGTCCCGTTCGCGACGGCGTAGCACAGTCAGGCCAAGCCAGTGGTGCGCGGCGTAGCGGGGTCGCGCCGAGTGGAGAAGTGGAGAAGGGGAGTAGGGGACTCCCTAGGGATCCGTTGGAGTTGGGGGTGGAAGGGGGGATTTGAGTGCCTCCCTACTCTAGGGACCCAAATAGAACCCCTGCTAGAGTGAGTTTTTTTTGCTCTTCGGCCCCTATTTTAAAAGTAGGGACCCAAGTACGATCCTTATTGGAGATGCTCTAACCCACATGTTTCATTCAACGATAGGATACTACGGCCTCGGTGTGTTTAGTTGGTAAAAAAGTTTGAGTTTTGGTACTGCAGCATATTTCATTGTTATTTGACAAATAATATCTAATTATAGACTAATTAGATTTAAAAGGTTTAGCTCGTGCTAATCAGTTAGACTGTGTAATTAGTTATTGTTTCAACTACATTTAATGCTCCATGCATATGTCCTAATATTCGATGTGACGGGTACTTTGCAAATTTTTTGGGAACTAAACAGGGCCAGCAAAAATTTTTGGGTAAAAGTTTTTGTACCTTTTTTCAACACTAATTACGTATATTAAATATTAATTAATTATAAAACTATTTACACGGATGGACGGAAAATCACGAGACGAATCTATTAATCCTAATTAATTCATTAGATGATGTTTACTGTAGCACGACATTGTCTAATCATTGCAATTAAGTTCATTAGATTCATCTCGCGATTTCACCTGGGATTATGGAATGAGTTTTGTTAGTTATCCACATTTAATACTTCTAATTAGTGGTCAAATGTTCGAAATTACTGTCGCGTGAGAAAATTTTTGGGAACTAAACGGAGCCTACGACTCCATCTTCAACTCGGATTTTGGGTATGATTTAGGGCCCGTTTAGTTAGCAAAATTTTTTGGCAACGTTTGCAACACTAATTAGAGATATTAAATGTCGCTGCGGGAAATGGGCGACTACAAAACTACTCGATTGCTTGATTGTTGTGCGCTTGATCGAATATGGTCTAGCACGCAAAGACTCGAGGATTTAGACTGGTTCGGGCCTGAAATACCCTACGTCCAGTATGGGAGTGGTGTTCTTGCTCTATTGTTCTCGAGCCTGGGTGCTCAAAGTTCAGAGGGGAGCTTACAAACTGGTCTAGTAGTGTCGAACCCGTGAGAGTCCAACCAGCCCTTTCCTACGTGGGGGGCCTTCCCTTTTATAGTCCAAGGCGGGGCCCCTATTTACAGTTATCTAGTGTTGTGCCTTTGAACCGTCGGGGCGCAAATCATCCTTATCAGTCGTCGGGGCCCACTCGGTCGATCGGGAGTGGGCGAGCTTGATCCTGGCGATCTTCTGGTGCAAGGAATGATCCTGGCGATCTCCTTGAGCGGTGTGTCCCCCTGGCGCTGTCCCATCTTGGCTCAGTCGGGGCGGCGCGACCACCCGGTCGGTCACTCGGGGGTCTCCTTCGGTCTTGAACGCCGGAGCCTGGGTTTTTTACCTGAGGGGCTATCTTACGTAGCTCTATCACCAGACGGCGCGTCTGGTGAGGGGTGCCTTACCAAGGCCTGGCCGGGGCGTCCGGTCACGGTCGCTGGCGTAATGGAGTGGTGCGCAGAGGCGACCATCATTACGGCGAGGGGAAGGCAGCGTCTGTGGACGTCCCCTCCCGTTGTGTCAAGGGGCCCGCACGAGCGGCGTTGTTCCCTTGTCAGGGAGGCCTGCTGGCTTGGCCCTTGGCGCAAGATAAGGAGAACCGGCGCCTTAGGTCTTGGACGGAGGCTGTCTTGGCCGGCACGCCTGTCAGAGGGTGCGGCGCCCTTGGAGCGCACGTCTCAGGCCACCAGCCTGGCCTTGACCCGGGGCGCTAGGTCGGGGTCCGCCACGTGTCCGGGAGGTCGCGCTCCCGGACCCGTTCGCTTAGCGGCGAAGCCAGCTCCCCGCGCGTCTTAACGGGTCGTCCCGTCCTTGGCCCAATAAATCTGCCGGGCCTTGCTTTGTATAAGTCGGGCCCGTTAGGCACCCCAAGTCTATTCCCCCGTCAGAGGCCCCCGAGCGGTTCTACGATTTTGAAAATAATCGTGGAGCCACTGGTCTCGGCTTTGATGGCCCCTGATCGGGCCGTCCCCTCCGGCTGCCCGCGCCCTCAGCTTTCGTCGTGCGCCAGACGAGGCGTGACGGGATCAAAAGAGAGCCGTTGCCCTTGCTTTCGTTCCATTCATCGTTCTTGGGTTCTATGGACCTGTGAGGTCTGTTGGTGCCCAAGGAGAGGTTGGGAGCGGTAGGGCTCTGGCGAACGCGTAATAAGTGACTGGCCCGTGGGGTCCGGCTCGCCTCCGGCCCCGAGGGGGAGAATTCTGGGCGTGTTTCGATGACGCGTCTCTTGGAGACCCGCGTCATCTGGTGGGGCCCATCATCCTGAATGCCTCGGCCTTTTAATACGCGGAGTGAAGGGTTTTGTTTCTTTATTTACCTAGCCCCGACCCCCTCTCTCCGCCGCCTTTCAGCATTCGCCTCCTTCTCTGCTCTTGCTCGCCGCCGCCCCAGCTTCCGCCCTCCTTCTTGTTGCTCTGTTTGCGGTTTAGGTGCAACCATGTCGCTGTGGAGGCCGTCTTCTGTGACTGAGGCCCAGCTTGTGAGGCTGGCCGTGGAGGGGTCGATTCCTCCCAAGGATGTTGCTCACTGGAGGGCGCCACCGCCTGCAGAGGTAAGTCCTCATCCTCGCTCCGACGAGGTGGTCACCTTCCGCATCTTCTATGCGCGGGGGCTTGGCCACCCTGCCCACCCCTTCCTGCTGGGCTTGTTGGAGGGGTGGTAGATCGGGCTGCACCACCTTAACCCTACCGGGATGCTGCATATCGCGGGCTTCATGATGGTGTGCGAGGCGTTTCTTGGGATAGATCCCCATGTGGATCTATTCCGGGAGATGTTCGTTGGCCGTCCGGTCACGCTGAGGCGTGAGGCCGGGACGTCACGTTCGGAGACGACCATCGCTCCCGTGGGCGGCTTTGGTTTGCAGCGGAGGCCTGGGAAGACCTCATACCCCCGGTACACTCCTGTGGATAACAACCGGGGGTGGCATGATGAGTGGTTCTACATCCGGAATCCCTCCAGGAGGGAGGAGGCATTCTCGGCGTTCACCAGGAGTGCCTCGGAGAAGCAGGACAGTTGGATTTGGGGGGCTTCCCGGAGGAAGAAGAACAATGTGGGAGTGATTGAGGAGGTGCTGCAGGGTTTGGTGGCCCGCGGTTTGGACGGCACCCGCATTTTCTCCACCATCTTCCTTCGCCGGGTGCGCGTTCTATCGGCGCGGCGAGGGAAGATGTGGGACTATGAGCACGACGAGCCGCAGGAGGAGTTGCGGGATCCAGCCAGCTCTGGGCTGTGGAGGTGGCTTGACGGCATGATCGCGGGCGAAGGTCGCCGTCCGATCGGTGGTCCGTCTCCTTTTTGGACAGGGTCGCCCCCTAATTTGATAACCACCAGTCTGGTTTTTCATCTCTCGCTCCTCATTGTAACGTCCTGGTCCCCATCCGTCTCATTTACCATTTGTATTGGCAGGGACTCGGCAAGCCCAAATCTCTCCCTCATCGCAACAAGGGTCCGGAAGGAGCCGCTCGCCAAGCCGAGCAGCAGAGGAAGGCTGCGGGGAAGAAGAAGAAGAAGAGGGCGCTTCGTGCCCGGGTGCATGAGAGCCTCGAGAAGGAGGTGGCCAAGCTTATCCGTGAGGGGATGGACCCCGCGGAGGCTTAGGATTTGGTCGACGCCTGGATCCCGGAGGATCCGGAATCTGGGTTCGACGGGGAAGAGGAAGAAGAAGAACTGGAGTCGCCCGGGGCCGTGGACTTCGGTCCGGATGTTTCCCCTCGTGGGACGAGCGAGTCCGGGCCCCCCAAGCGCGCTAGTGATGAGGCGGAGCCGGAGCCGGCGAAACGGTTTCGAGGTGAGGGTCTGGGTGCGCCGGGGTTTGTTAGCGACGTCTTCCGGGATGCCGATGACATCCCCACCCTGAGCCGCAGAGAGGCCGATGGGCCGCCGCTGCCCATTGCGGCGTCCGTCGCGACGCATCCGCCTCCTTCATCGTCGGCCGAGGTCGCTGTTCCGAAGAAGACGGCGAGAACACAAGTGCCCTTCCCATTTCCATTCTGCCATTTCTGGAGGGGCGGCCTTTTGGTGACGTGTTCTTTTGTTCTTGCAATATAGGGTCTCGACCGGTTTCCAGCCGACAGCCGATCCGGTGGAGTGGACCGAGCACCCTGCATTGGCGACACTGCTTGCTAGGTGTCGGGGAGGGCGCGTGCTTTTGGGCACGTCCTCGTCACAGGTGGTGATGGTGGCGATTCCAGGCCCCATCCTCTCGCCGGTCGGCATGGTGCCGGCATTTGTGCCGCATTCGGTGGGCCATGCGTGCGCTTCCGCTGGGAGTTCTCCCCTATCGCCTCCCGTGGGGGAGACCGCTGCGTCGGAGAGGCTGCCGTCGGTGGAGGGCGCTCTAGTCCTGTACCGCTTGCCGGAGGGGCCGCTGGAGTGGTCGTCCCGCGACGAAGGTGATGACGCGCTGTTCATGCTGAACGATTCCTGGGAAGACAAGGTCTGGCGGCATGTGGGTCGGCAGGGCCTCGAAGCCCAGGAAATGCTCGCCTATGCTAAAAGTCGCCTCACCCTGGTGTTGAAGGAGGTGGAGCGAGCTGCGAAGCTTGTTACCTCCGGCCTGCATCCCGCTGTTGGGGTGAGTTCTTTTGCATCGAGTCTGTTCTTTCCTGCCCGCAGGTGTCTTGTTGTGACCCCCTTCCGTTTTCCAGGTGTTGGAGAACATCTCAAAAAGGAAGTCATCTTTCCTGCAGGATGAGTACGGTCACGAGATGGCGAGCGAGGCGGCGCACCGGGACCTTACGGAGCGGTTGCGCTCCGTGGAGGCTGCGCGTGCTTCGGATACTGAGGAGTATCGTCGCAACCTTGCAAGACATGTCAACTCCTATACGCACACAAAGATCATATCAGACGAGCCGCCACAATATCATATACATGATGTTCCCTTTGCCTCACGATATTTGGTCTAGTTTAAAGCCGACCACTCTTTCTCGATCCTGTGATTCGGAATACTTGGTTAACTCTTAACCCCAGCATGGCCATGCATTTCCTGATCCGAATCACTCGAGGGGCCCAGAGATATCTCTCTCTTGTAGAGAGGGGCAAATCCCATCTTGACCGACTATGTCTCACAGTATGCTTCTTGACAGACCCGAAAGCCACCTTTATGACTACCCTGTTACGGTGCAGCGTTTGATGGCTCATAAGTAAGTCGGTTCACATCTTGAGTACATACGACGATCTCAGGTCTTAGGACACAGCGTACATACTGTGTAATGAGAAGTCATCATCTCGTGTTGGGTCAGTTCAGTCTCATGTCTCACATGAGCCCACATTATTAGTTTCACATCCCCATGTCCATGACTTGTGAAACGTAGTCAATCAACTAATACATGTGCTAGTCTAATATTTATGTGTGTCCTCACATGAACTCCGACTAGAAACATTTTAGAATATTCATACAAGTATAGAGTTTCACAAATACTTCACATAAGCATTAATCAATACAAGTTGTCATCCATGAATATTCAAGGTACACTTTATTAACCATGAATACAAGGAAATATGATTGCCTCTAGGGCATATTTCCAACAGTCTCCCACTTGCACTAGAGTCAATCCAGAATGTATCTAATACCCATAGCTCTTGTGTGCCTCTCATGCTTGGGTTGTGGAAGGGGTTTTGTCAATGGATCTTAAATGTTCAGGTCCGTGTGTATTTTGCATATCTTGATCTCACCCCGATCGATGAACTCTTGAATGAGATGAAATCGCCGCATAACATGTTTGCTCTTCTGGTGATTCCTTGGCTCCTTGGCTCGCGCAATGGCTCCACTGTTGTCACAGTAGAGATCCAGCAGGCTAGAGGCATTAGGGAACACACCAAGCTCAATAAGGAACTTACTTATCCAAACACCTTCCTTCGCAGCTTCCGAAGCTGCGATGTACTCGGCCTCTGTCGTAGAATCGGCCACCGTCTCCTGCTTGGAACTCTTCCAGCTAACAGCACCACCATTTATTGTGAACACGTAACCTGATTGGGACTTTGAATCATCTTTGTCAGTTTGGAAGCTAGCGTCGGTGTAACCCGTTACAACGAGCTCTTCCTCACCTCCATAGACCAAAAATACATTCTTAGTTCTTCTTAAGTACTTAAGAATGTTCTTCACAGCTGTCCAGTGACTCTCACCTGGATCAGACTGGTATCTGCTCATTACACTTAGAGCATAAGAAACATCTGGGCGTGTACTTATCATTGCATACATGATAGATCCAATTGCTGAGGCATATGGAACTTTGCTCATGCGCTCTCACTCATCAGTCGTCGTAGGACACTGAGTCTTGCTAAGATGTATGCCATGTGACATAGGCAAGAACCCTTTCTTTGCTTCTTCCATGTTGAACTGCTTCAACACTTTATCAATGCAAGTATCTTGGCTTAATCCTATAAACCTCTTTGATCTATCTCTATAGATCTTGATGCCCAGTATGTATGCTGCTTCTCCTAAATCCTTCATCGAAAAACTATTTTTCAGTGAAGTCTTTACGGACTCAAGCATAGGAATATTATTTCCAATCAGCAGTATGTCATCTACATACAAGATTAGAAATACAACAGAGCTCCCACTTTCCTTCTTGTAAACACAAGTTTCTTCTTCGTTTTTAATGAAGCCAAACCCTTGGACTGCTTCATCAAAACGAATATTCCAACTCCGAGATGCTTGCTTTAATCCATAAATGGATTTTTGAAGCTTGCATATCTTTCCAGCATTGGTCGGATCGACAAAACCCTCGGGCTGCATCATATACACGTCCTCGGTTAGATTTCCATTGAGGAAAGCTGTTTTGACATACATCTACCATATTTTATAATCGAAATATGCAGTAATAGCTAGAATAATCCGAACAGATTTAAGCATCGTTACGGGCGAGAAAGTCTCGTCGTAGTCAACTCCTTGAACTTGTCGAAAACCTTTTGCGACAAGTCGAGTTTTATAGATGTCAATATTTCCATCCATATCTTTCTTCTTCTTATAGACCCATTTGCACTCTATGGTTCTCACACCGTCAGGCGGGTCTATCAAGTTCCAAACTTGATTTTCCTTCATGGATTCTATTTCGGATTTCATGGCATCTTGCCATCTCTCGGAGTCAGGGTCTGCCATCACCTCTGCATATGTCACAGGCTCATCATTGTCTAACAATAATAATTCCCGTGCTGCGCGGAGCCTTGCTGACCTTCGTAGTTGCGGAGGTGCTTCTGTTTCCATAGGCATCTCAACTTGTTCAGCTACATTAGCGTCACTTGTAGAGTCTTGTCCTATTGGCTCATCTCGAAATTCTTCGAGTTGCACCATTCTTCCACTTTTCTCTCCTTTGAGAAACTCTTTCTCTAGGAAAACTCTGTTCCGAGTGACAAACACTTTGCCCTCAGATCGATTGTAGAAGTAATACCCTAAGGTCTTCTTTGGGTATCCCACGAATATGCACTTATCCGATTTGGGTGCAAGCTTGTCAGACTGGAGTCGTTTGACAAATGCTTCACAACCCCAAATTTTTAGAAAAGACAAACTGGGAGACTTGCCAGTCCATATTTCATATGGTGTCTTGTCTACTGATTTTGACGGCACCCTGTTCAGTGTAAAAGCTGTTGTTTCTAGAACGTAACCCCAAAACGATAACGGTAGGTCCGACTGGCTCATCATTGATCGAACCATGTCCAACAGAGTTCGATTACGTCGCTCAGACACACCGTTTCTCTGAGGTGTTCCAGGCGGCGTAAGTTGTGGAACAATTCCGCAACTCTTTAGATGATTGCTAAACTCATGGCTCAGATATTCGCCTCCACGATCAGATCGTAAAGCTTTAATTTTCTTGCCACACGGATTTTCAACTTCACTTTGAAATTCTTTGAACTTTTCAAAAGTTTCAGACTTATGCTTCATCAAGTAGACATAGCCATATATACTCAAGTCATCAGTGAAAGTTATGAAGTATTGGAATCCACCTCTAGCAATCGAGCTCATTGGTACACATACATCAGTATGTATGAGTTCCAGTAAGTCTGATGCTCTCTCTGGAAAACCTGTGAATGGCGTCTTGGTCATCTTGCCTAGCAAACAAGCTTCGTATGTCTCGTATGACTCAAAATCAAACGATGTTAGAAGTCCATCCAAATGGAGCTTCTTCATGCGTTTCTCGCTTATATGACCGAGACGACAATGCCACATGTAGGTAGGATTCAAATCAGCAAGCCGAGGCCTTTTAGCATTAATATTACAGATAGGTGAATCATCAAGATTTAAAACAAATAGCCCATTCACAATGGACGCAAAAGCCACAAACATATTATTCTTAGAGATAGCACAACCATTGTTTTCACTCGCAAAAGAATAACCATCCTTCATCAAACATGAAGGAGACAGAATGTTTCGACTCAAACTAGGAACAAAATAACAATTACTAAGCTCCAAGACAAATTCTGATGGTAGGTGAAGTTGCATCGTCCCGACGGCCACAGCAGCAACTCTTGCATTATTGCCGACGCGGAAGTCAACTTCTCCTCTTTCAACGCTTCTACTCTTTGTCATTCCCTGCATCGAATTGCATATATGAGCAACCGATCCGGTATCAAATACCCATGAATTAACATAAGAGTCAGCGAGAAATATTTCTGTAATATGAACAACAAGCGTACCCGAGGTGGAAGAACGATTCTTCTGTGCGGCTAGGTACAGCTTGCAGTTCCTCTTCCAGTGTCCTGGCTGGTGACAATGAAAGCACTCCTTGTCTGTAGCTGGTCCACGTTTAGCCTTGGGTGTAGGGTTTGGCTTGGGGTTCGCAACCTTAGCCTTGCCCTTCTTCTTCTTCCAAGAAGTGCCTTTCTTCTTGAAAGTAGGCTTATTCTGGACAGCCATTACATGGCCACCACTTGTGCTTTTCTTGATGTCACTCTCTACCGTCTTTAGCATGCCACACAGTTCAGTCAGGCCCTTTTCAGCCCCATGCATATGGTAGTTCGAGATGAAGTTCCCATAGCTTGGCGGTAAAGAGGCGAGAATGAAATCAGTGGCCAACTCTTGGCCAAGTGGGAAGCCCAGCTTCTCCAACCTCTGTGTGTAACCAACCATCTTGATTATATGCTGACCCACTACAGCGCCTTCTGCCAGCTTGCTCTCGACAAAGGCCTTAGACACATTGAACCTTTCAGTCCTGGCCTGAGTTTGAAACATGTCCTAAAGCGCCACGATCATATCGTGTGCCACATGGTTTGTCTCGAACTGCATCTGTATGTTAGGTTCCATGCAAGCGAGCATAAGGCAGCTTATTTCAAGGTTGTTGTCACAAGCCTTTCTGTAAGCTGTCTTTTCCTCAGCTAGTGCATCATTAGCAGGCTCTTCTGGTAATGGGGTATCTAGAACATCTTTCTTTTTCTCTGCCCTGAGAATAATTCTCAGGTTGCGGATCCAATCCGCATAGTTAGCCCCATTCAATTTGTCCTTCTCAAGGACCGAACGCAATGAAAAGGATTGGGTGTTATTGTGGACCATGATCTACAACAAAATAATAATGCAAAATACTAAGACAAACGTATTCATGATGGAGTAAACGATATTAAGCAATTAATAGAATTTACTCCCACTAAAATCAATATCCCTCTATTGATTCTTAGCGATTCAAGACCCACAACTATCAAGTCGACTAGTGAGCTTTAGCATCCCCGCTAGAAGACTAGATAGATCGGTAAGCAACTCTTTGCTAATCATAACACATATGACTCTTGTTGTTGGGTGACATCTCCATGTCTCGCTCCCAACCTTTATGCCCCAAGGTCCTTAACCGTTAAGATGACATTGTCAAGCTAACCAACCCTTTATGCGTGCATATATCCGATACAGCCTGTCTAGTCAAGGAAAACCAGTGGTGCCCCAATTTCATAGACCCACGACAAATCGTACAAGACATGGGACAGTGCAAGGTTTAGTTGGTAGGGCATGATAGCTCAAAATTTGTGAGGGATCGTTCTACTTCTACTATGACGCACGTGGTAGTAAAACGTCAAGAACGGCAAGCACATAATTGTGAATCAGTATGGCCCTTGTTCTTCTGGTGATCTCCATCTCCATAGAACTTGTTCGCCATATAGATCTCCATCTTCATGTACATGTGCACCATCCTTCATGTGATGAAAACTCCAAGAACTAGAACTTACTATTACACCTAATAGCTAGTAAATAAAATTACATTCACGACTTGGATCATCACAGGTTGGCACGCAGGCCATTACATCAAATGCAATAATTCATATGGCTCTAGCCGGATTGTCATAATCACGACACGCAGGTCATGGAACAATTACACATATGCATCACATACACATAGGGGCCATACCGATCACAAAACCTGCAAAACAGAATTATGCGATTCCGACGTCCGAACTTAAAATGCCAAAAACTCTAGCTTTTGGGCCGAATTTCGCAAATCTAAATTTCGCGAAGACACCAAAACTGTTCTAAACCAAGTCTACCTTTTTCTGTAGATACAAATCAATATAAAATTCGCCTAAATCCGAGTTCGTATGCAAAAGTTATGACTGTTTTACTGTAAAATACGCTTTTGCAACAAAACGGAATTCGCAGTAGATCCAATCTACTGCCCTATGCATCTCATGCATCTGGCTTATGCCCTAAGTTTCGATTCGACCAATCACATAGATCTCCAACCGCAGCGACCGGGTTTATGTGCATCACTTAACTCCGATGGCGGAAAACCAACCGGTAGGAGTATGTCGTTGCACAACCTTCGCAACTAGTTTACGAAACTAGGTCATAGATCGATCTGAAACTACGCATATCTCCATATGCACATATCCGAATCTATAACGAGATAGCACTGGCTCTTGATACCGCTGTAGGAATATGGGGTAGCAAAAACAAAAATTTTCTACCGCATAAACCAGGATTACTGCAGTTATAGATCACGGGATTACCACTAGACGCACGGTTGCGGAACTTCTGTAGCGCGTCGGTGTAGTGCAGATGGAAGCCGGTAGTGCAGTTGCGAGAACCTCCGCTCGTGCGGCTCGTCCTTGTGCAGTAGATGCGGCACCTTCAAGGTAACAACACGTATGGCTTGCATATAGCAGTTGCGAGAACCTCCCTCTGTTTATATAGCCCCTTAGGTGGGCTGCCTTGGGCCCCACCTTGGGCGCCCCCTTTTGGGCCGAAAAGGCACATTAGTGCACCTAAGCCCAGTCTAATTCGGATCTCATCCTTATTATGCTTCTTTCCCTTAAGTGTGTGACCCTGTGGGCTCATATGCGAATAGGCATGGCCCGAGTACTCTTACTCGGCCCAAAGTAGACAGTGGCCTCTAGCAAGACATGTCAACTCCTATACGCACACAAAGATCATATCAGACGAGCCGCCACAATATCATATACATGATGTTCCCTTTGCCTCATGATATTTGGTCTAGTTTAAAGCCGACAACTCTTTCTCGATCCTGTGATTCGGAATACTTGGTTAACTCTTAACCCCAGCATGGCCATGCATTTCCTGATCCGAATCACTCGAGGGGCCCAGAGATACCTCTCTCTTGTAGAGAGGGGCAAATCCCATCTTAACCGACTATGTCTCACAGTATGCTTCTTGACAGACCCGAAAGCCACCTTTATAACTACCCTGTTATGGTGCAGCGTTTGATGGCTCCTAAGTAAGTCGGTTCACATCTTGAGTACATACGACGATCTCAGGTCTTAGGACACAGCGTACATATTGTGTAATGAGAAGTCATCATCTCGTGTTGGGTCAGTTCAGTCTCATGTCTCACATGAGCCCACATTATTAGTTTCACATCCCCATGTCCATGACTTGTGAAACGTAGTCAATCAACTAATACATGTGCTAGTCTAATATTCATGTGTGTCCTCACATAAACTCCGACTAGGAACATTTTAGAATATTCATACAAGTATAGAGTTTCACAAATACTTCACATAAGCATTAATCAATACAAGTTGTCATCCATGAATATTCAAGGTACACTTTATTAACCATGAATACAAGGAAATATGATTACCTCTAGGGCATATTTCCAACAGTCTCCCACTTGTACTAGAGTCAATCCAGAATGTATCTAATACCCATTGCTCTTGTGTGCGTCTCATGCTTGGGCTGTGGAAGGGGTTTTGTCAACGGATATGAAATGTTCAGGTCCGTGTGTATTTTGCATATCTTGATCTCACCCCAATCGATGAACTCTCGAATGAGATGAAATCGCCGCATAACGTGTTTGCTCTTCTGGTGATTCCTTGGCTCCTTGGCTCGCGCTATGGCTCCACTGTTGTCACAGTAGAGATCCAGCGGGCTAGAGGCATTAGGGAACAAGAAAAATTCAAATTATGCATTTCTTTTGGATAGTGAAATATGTGTATGTATGAATATGCATGTGTATGAATGTGTGTTTATGTGTATATGAAATTTTGCACATAAAATGAGAGGTCAAACGAACCATAGTATTCGAGGTTTTAAACAATCTTTGAAATTTGAAAACAAATATGCTTTGAAAATGATTTCTATAGTATAGCTCAAATGAACTTTTGCCAAAACTAAAGTTATAGGTTTTCAAAAGACGAACAACTTTCGTGTTCAAAGTTTTTCGAGTTGCTACACAAAAATGTGAAAAAAAAGTTGATTTCCAAAGTGTATAGGACATTTTCGAATGCACACAAGTTTCAAATTTTACATTTGAAACCATTATTCAAATGAGTTTGTGCCTAAAACGAAAGTTGTAGGATTTTAAATTTTGTGCAACTTTCGTATTCAACATTTTTGAGTTTGGGAAAATTAGTTCTATAGCACTGAAAGAAGACTATTTCTGTGAAATACCATTAAAAGATCTCCGTTCCGTAAAATAGCACTGAAAGAATCCACGTTACCCTCGAGTAGCATTCCATCACTTTCTCCACTAACTCTCCGCTAACTCCTCCGTTACTAGCTTCTTCTTCCTCCTCGCTGCCCCCCTTCACTCCCTCCATCCCTCCTCTCCCGGCAGCAGGGCACGAAGGCGGCGCTCGGGGGCTCGGGCAGCAGCCAACAGGCCCCGCTTCAGTGCCTCCCCCAGCTCCCACCCTCCGGCTGCCACCAACACAACCGGTGCCGCCTTGTCACCGGACTGGTTCCGCCCCTGCCGCCCTCGAAGACCAGCGGCTCGGTTCTCGGTTCTAAGCGAGGCGGCGATGCTTTGGTGCCTGATGAGCAACGGGGACTGGTGGAATGAGTACAGATCAACGTGGGGAAACTCGTGGTGGTGGTGGATTGAGCCGGCGCCCAACAATAGCTGCGAATCGGGCAGAGGAAATGAAGGCGGCGGGCTCCCTGCAGCTCTAGCGAGTTTATGTGGTAGCAGTGCTGCGCAACAAGCAGCAGGGGCTGGAGGAAGCGGCGCGTGGAGGAGAGGGGAGGGAGCGACGCTCTACGACGACGACTATCGCTCCGTGGCTCGGCAAACAGCGCCGAGCGATGCGTACGCGCATCACCAGGGAGGAGACGGCAAGCGTCGGTAGGCCGTCGCGTGCGATCGAGAGTGCAACAGGCAGCAGTACCGTGGCGCCGGTCCGGGGCTTAGCGAGGTGGGCGGCAGGAGCGAGCGCTTCTGCTCGGGCATTCCGGCCGCTGGCCAGGCTCAAGTCGAGGGAGGCAGGAGCGGGAGCTAATAAAAACACCAGGCAAACAGGGATTGGACGGGGACGCCCCTGCCCGGCTGCCCTGCTTCCTGTCCATGCGCGCCGCACGCGGGTCAGTGTCAGCGTCCGGGGCAGCGCGAGGAAGAAGAAGGAGCTCCTGCCCAGCTGCTCGTGACGGAGAGTTAGCGGAAAACATGACTGAGTGCTAGTTTACGGTAACGTGGATTCTTTCAGTGCTATTTTACGGAACAGAGATCTTTTAATGATATTTCACGGAAACGGTCTTCTTTCAGTGTTATAGAACCAATTTTCCCTTTGAGTTTCAATTGAAAATTTTGAGAAAATTTTAAATTTGAATCGGCCAAATCTCTATTTCTCTCTACTCTCTTCTTCTCTGTTCCCTCACTCTCCCCTTCTCTGCGCCGGCCGAGCAGAGGCCGCCGGCCACGCGCAAGCTCGGCCTAGGGCCTTCCCCAACCGAGCTCCTCGACCAGCTATCGGCATACCTCGCCACCGCTCTTCTCAGTCTCTGCTCACGCGCCACATGGTCACCGCTCTTGCCGCCGCCCGCCACGGCGATGACGCGCCGAGGCGTGCAGTGTCGTGCGCCTCTTCTCCACCTCCCCTGTGTCCTCGCCCCTTCCTTGTTTGCGTCCTCATCTCGCTCTCCTTACCTCTCTCGACATGGCATCCCGACCCCTGCCCCCAGCTGCTCGCGGGCAAGCTCGCCGTCGCGCTAGAGCGAGCACCGCCGCCGCCATGGCCGCCGATTCCCCTTGCCCACTGTCGAGCCCCTCCTCCGCCCCACCCCAAATCAAATCAACTGCGCAGCAAGCTTATCCACCTCCCATCGATGCTCCCCGACCCGCTTGCCGCCGCCCAGGGCCATCGGAGCGCCGCCGCCGTGGCACAGGACCGCCGCCGGCCGCCGGAGCACGCGGAGCCGCCGCCACGGCCACCCCGAGCCGCGCCGAAGCCACCCCAAGGTCGATCCGGAACTCCTCTAGCTCGTCCACCCCAGGCCCCTCGCCGCCGGCGACCGGAGCCGCCGGAAACGGCCGGCGCCGCCCTCACTGCACGCTCCCTTGTTTTGAAGATCGGCCAAGGGCCTTTTTGTGAAGTTTTAATTCTTCCAGGGCTCCCAGTGCAAATACCAGGGAACCATCTGCAATATTAGTTTTGTTTTTAAATTTTTGCAGTAAACTTGGAAATTCAATTACAAATTGTAGAAAAATCCTAAAATAGAAAATAAATACTTTTCGGAATCCTTATCAAAATCTCTACAATATAGAATCATAATATTACATGTTTTAATTAGAATTTTTTGCTGCAAAAATAGATTTATGTTTAATAATGCATAAAGGCTAATTGTTTATATCTTTTTAATAACTGATGTTTGAAGCCATGTCATGCTATGAGATTTTCATGGTAGTGTGTTCCTGTGATTCTAGTGTTATTGTAAAAATGTCATGGTCATTCCTCATGTTTACCTAAAGGGTTAATTAAATCTTGATTTATGTCTAAGAGAAATATTAGAATAATTAGCATATAATGTTTCTAGGAGTCCACACATGAACTAAGGATGATTTTTGGATGGTAGCCTTACAGCACTGAGTAGAGTCTCACATAAAATTTTCATGACCAGAAACCCATTGTAACTATATGTTTCTCTAGCTCTTGTTTTAATCTTGGTTTAAATTACCTATTTTAGTTCTTGATGCCATACTTAGTTTCTCAGGATGAAACTTTTCTAGTGCACTTGAAATGCTACAAGAATGGTAGGATAAAAGTTTAAAACCCTTACAACTGTTTAGCTATGGTTTTGATTTTAATCCAAGTTGGTAGCACAAAATCAAGATAAATAGTTCTAGTACTTGGAAAATTTTAAAAACGTATACAAGTTAGCTTGATGTGCTCATCCCTATGAGATGCTTGAGTGATGATTGAACTAAATAGCTTTAGGTGCTTATGTTAGTGTGTTGTGCCTTATAAATGCTTTGTATTTTGCACTTCCATGCATTCATACATATGCATTGTTGCATTTCATTTTGTTAGTGTGTCGGTACCCTGTAACAGGGATACCCACTCTTACTGCAGCAAGGCAGGACCCGCGTAGTTATCCGTAGCTACGCGGGAAAGACGGAGTAGCCAGGCCCCACAGGCCAGGTTTTTCCCTCACCAGGCCAACGGCCCCGGACCGTTCCCCGCCTGAGGATGGGTCCGGTGACGCCACGTGTCTCCACGAAAGGGAAGCTCCGAGCTGACCGCCGAGGCCTCGGACCCCCAGAGGGGTCCGGGACCTCCTGCGCCCGTCCGGACTCCCCTCGCCGTGTAGGGGTCCGGAGCCGCCACGTGTCCCGGAGACGTGGGATCGTGCGCGAGTCTTCCGCAGGAAGACTCGCCCACCTACCGCATTTAATGCGATGGACAAGGCGTGCTCTGCTGCCGCGGTACACAAGACAGCCTTTTGTCAGGCCTCGCTGCGCGCCGCGTATTACCAAGGAGCACAGTGCAGCCGCCTGAGCCGCGCCCGCGAAGAGCCCATCTGCCGCGTTAAATGGATACGATGGCACGGCACTTTTCCATCATGCCACCTACGCCGCTCCCTACACAGCCGCTCAGCTACGTGGCAGGCGATGCTACTAGCTACGTCAGGCTCCGTCTCGACAAGACAGCGCCAAGACATGATGGACGGAGGGCTCCGGGAGCAGGCGAGGGAATCCAAGAGAGAGATCTCCTTTGCCTGCAACGCCATAATGTATGAGCACTCCGTTATTTTATATTGCATCGTTGGACCCACCTGTCGGGGATCCAACAGCCGTGTACGCACCCCCTTGAGATATAAAAGGGAGGTGCCCGCTGTGCACAGGACAATCTCCACAATCCAGACAGACTCAAGCTCTCGCACCTTCTCACTCTCGTGGGAAGGCAATACAACACACAGTGGACGTAGGGTATTACGCTCCGGCGGCCCGAACCACTCTAAATCTTGCTGTGTTCATCGTGTTCTTGAGTGAGATCGATCTAAGACTAGCTAACCCCCGAGTACACACCCTCTGGGCTAGGGCGGGTGCCTTCCGCCACCCGGCTGTGGTTTGCAGCACCACGACATTTGGCACGCCAGGTAGGGGGCTACTAGCTAGTCGCATTTCATCATCTTCTTCGTCCCCATGGTTCGCGTGGACGACGTGGAGATGACGGAGGGGGTGGCGTCCTCCACGCCACATGCCTCTCGCGTTCCTGCTCCAGGGGCAACTGTGCCTGTGGAGCAGGCACCGTTGGCGGCGGCGCGCGCCGCCCGCCGGCAAGAGTCAGGGCGCCCGTCAAGGGTCCCCTCACAGGCTGCGAGCGGCGGAGCGCTGGCAGCGGCTAGGGAGTTGCTTCGCAACCCCCCGGCTGAGGCAGCCTCGCCAGACGCCCTGAGGCAGTGGCGGGACGACGTCGATCGTCTCCTCCATCTGGCTCAGGCCTCCCCCAGTTCTGCAAAGACTGGGCAACGACCTCCGCCTGGCAACGCGGTGGTACCTTACCACCAGCGTCAGGGCGGTGCGTCGGCATCTGTGCGCTCCCCTACCGTGAGGGGTGCACGAACAGAAGACTTGCGGGCGGAGCTCAACTGCCGGCGCGCGGGGGAGGATGCCCGCATCGCTGTCGAGAGGGCGCGAGAGCGCCGTCTCAACTTTGAGGGACGCAACATCAATGTTGATCTGGACGCGGCGGCACCCAGGCCTCCGGTGAACGCCCGGATTCAGTCAGGCGCACCGGTGGCCGCGGTGGGCTGTGCTGCGCTTGCGGAGCACCTCCGCGCCGTGGCGTGGCCACCCAAGTTCTGCCCCCACCTGCCGGAAAAGTACGACGGTACTACTAACCCGTCGGAATTCCTGCAGGTGTACGTTACCGCCATAACAGCGGCTGGTGGCAACGGCGCCGTCATGGCAAGCTACTTTCATGTAGCCTTGTCTGGGCCAGCCCGGACCTGGCTCATGAATCTCACACCCGGGACGATCCAGTCCTGGGAAGAGCTCTGTGCGAGGTTCACAGCGAACTTCGCCAGCGCCTACCAGCAGCATGGTGTGGAGGCACATCTTCACGCCGTGAGGCAAAAACCCGGGGAAACGCTTCGGGCTTTCATCTCGCGCTTCACCAAGGTACGGGGTACCATTCCTCGTATCTCAGATGCATCTATTATTACTGCTTTCCATTAGGGGGTGCGTGATGAGAAGATGCTCGAGAAGCTGGCGACGCACGAGGTGGAAAGCGTCACTACGCTTTTCTCCCTGGCAGACAAGTGTGCCAGGGCCGCTGAGGGCCGTGCATGGCACTCAGCCCCCCAAGATGGAGACACCAAAGCTGGTGGCTCCAGTGCTACTGCTCAGGGCGGTGGCAAGAAGAAGAAGAAGAACCGGGGTCGCGGGGAGCCGCAATCTGGCGGACCAGTCGTTGCAGCAGCAGCGCCAGCAGTGGCGCCGGCAGCGGCGGCAGCGGCTGGGGGCCAGAATACACACGGCAAATGCCCTCGCCCGCAAGGTGGAAGCGGAGGTTCATGCCCAGTGCATCCCACCGCTCGCCACAGCGCCGCTGACTGCCGCGAGATCCAAAAGCTCGCGAAACGGGTCAGTGGGCGGCGTGAGCAGTCCTCTAAGGATGGCTCACCCCCTCCTCGCCAGCGGGCCGGCAAGGAGAAGGCCTCTGACAGCGGGGCCGCAGCCGGGGAGAAGGAGCTGGGGTACCAATCCCCCGCCCGAGAGCTGAAGGGCGTCTATCACAACGACGACTCCGATTCCGACAACGGCGACCGCCGCAAGAAGCTGTACGTAATGTATGGCGGGAGCTGGGAGCTTGTCTCCCGGCGGGACGTGAAGACCCTTCGCCGGGAGGTCCTTTCGGTGAAGCCGGGGGTCCCGAGGGCGGCGCCGCACCAGAGGTGGATGAACACCACCATCTCTTTCGGGCCATCCGACTGCCCGGAGAATATGGCCGGAGCTGGTGTGCTACCTTTAGTCACCGCTCCTGTCATATCCAACGTGAGGCTCTACCACGTGCTGATTGACGGTGGGGCTGGCCTCAACGTCATCAGTTATGCAGCATTTAAGCAGCTGCAGATCCCAGAGTCCAAGCTGACTCCCTCTCGCCCATTCTCCGGAGTGGGCCCACACCCGGTGTTCCCCCTGGGGAGCATCACATTGCCGGTCACGTTCGGGACCGAGGAGAACTTCCGCACAGAGAGCGTCATGTTCGATGTTGCGGAGGTGAACCTCCCGTTCAACGCCATCATTGGCCGACCGGCACTCTACCGCTTCATGGCCATTGCCCACTATGGGTATTTGGTCCTGAAGATGCCTTCCCCTGCCGGAGTCCTCACCGTGCAGGGCGACCGCACCGCTGCCGTCGCTGCAGTTGAGAGACTGCATATTCTGGCGGCAGAGGCTGCACGCTCCGAGGAGGATCCGTCCACCTTGCAACCCAGGGCGCCTGCAAAGGCTCCCAAGGTCCAACCATCTGACCCGGACCAAGTTCCCGTGAAGTCGGTACAGATTGGAACAGACTCCACCAGGACCACCCGCATCGCGGGGAACCTGGAGGAGAAATAGGAAGACGCGCTCATCGCTTTCCTCCGGGCAAATGACGACGTGTTCGCCTGGGAACCGTCACAGATGCCCGGGATCCCCAGGGAAGTGATCGAGCACAATCTGAGGATCTACCCCGACGCCACGCCGGTGCGCCAGAAGCCTCGGAAGCAGTCCGTGGAGCGGCAGAACTTCATCCGCGAAGAAGTCCATAAGCTCCTACACGCCGGCTTCATCGAGGAGGTCCACCATCCCGAGTGGTTGGCCAATCCGGTCGTCGTCCCAAAGGCCAACGGGAAGCTCCGGATGTGCATCGACTACACCAGCCTCAACAAGGCATGTCCAAGAGACCCCTATCCTCTTCCGCGTATCGATCAGATCGTGGACTCCACCTCCGGGTGTGAACTTTTGTCTTTCCTAGATGCATACTCTGGTTTCCACCAGATTCAGATGTCTAGAGAGGATAGGAAGCATACTGCCTTTGTAACAGTAGATGGGCTTTATTGCTACATTGTCATGCCGTATGGTCTAAGGAATGCCTTACCTACATTTGTACGAGCTATGAACAAAACCTTCTGTAATCTAATTAGAGATATTGTTGAGGTTTATGTCGATGACATTGTGGTCAAGACTAAGGTAGGGTCAACACTAGTGGAGGACCTGTCCCTCGTCTTCGACCGTCTTCGCGCCACGCGCACAAAGCTGAACCCAGAGAAGTGCATCTTCGGCGTCTCAGCAGGGAAGCTGCTGGGTTTCCTGGTCTCACATCGAGGCATTGAGGCAAACCCAGCCAAGATCAAGGCGATCGAAGCAATGAGGCCTCCTGGCCGTATCAAGGACGTCCAGAAGCTTACTGGATCTCTCGCTGCTCTTAGCCGCTTCATATCGAGGCTGGCTGAGAGGGCCCTTCCCTTCTTCAAGCTGTTGAGGAGGTCCGGTCCATTTTCATGGACCGAAGAGGCTGAACAAGCCTTCCAGGAGCTGAAGCAGCACCTCACCTCGCTGCCAGTACTGGTGGCTCCAGAACCCGGTGAGCCGTTGTTTCTGTATCTTGCTGCATCTGCGGAGGCGGTCAGCATGGTGCTGGTCGCCGAAAGGATGGAGCAAACTTCCCAGGGGAGCACCAAGGTCCCCTTGGCCAAGGATGGTGAGCCGGACCCCGGACACGGGGGCCCGTCAGCCTCACCCCAGCTTGAAGGTCCGGATCCTGCACAGGCAGGTCCGGAGGAGCCTCATCCCAGTGGGAACCCAGAACCACTGGGGGCCCAAGGGACAGAAGTGGTGGACAAGGGCGAGCCGGACCCAGGAACTAGGGTCCGGACCGTCCAAAAGCCAGTCTACTACGTCAGTGAAGTCCTCCACGAGGCAAAGGCCAGGTATCTTGAGACGCATAAGCTTATCTATGCAATACTTATTGCGTCCAGGAAACTGCGCCACTACTTTCAAGCACACCGAGTTGTTGTAGTGACCTCTTACCCATTAAGAGCGATCCTACACAACTCCAACGCCACAGGCAATATCGCCAAGTGGGCAGCAGAGCGGGCAGAATTCCAACTGGATTTCCAGCCACGCCACGCGGTCAAGAGCCAGATCCTGGCTGATTTCATAGCGGAGTGGACTCCTTCCCCAAGCAACCCTGGGGGTCCGGTCATAAATGTTGGACCCCCGGAGCCGGAAATCAGGACACCAGTCTTCACCGAGCCTCACTGGACACTCTTCTTTGATGGGTCTGCCCGCGAGAAGTGGTCCGGGGCTGGTGTGGTCCTCATCGACCCAAATGGAGATCAACTGAAGTACATGGTGCACCTTGAGTTCAGCGCCACCAACAACATGGCGGAATACGAGGCTCTGATCTTCGGCCTGACGCAAGCCCTCTCATTAGGGGTCCGGCAGCTTCTGGTGAAGGGGGACTCCCAGCTAATCATCAAGCAAATCCGAGGGGATTGCAACTGCAACAATCCCCAGCTCGCGGCATACCTCATACACGTGAGGAAGCTCGAGAAGGACTTCGACGCCTTGGAACTGCAACACGTTCCCCGCGAGCACAACTCAGCAGCAGATGATCTCTCTGCGAGAGCATCTACCTGGGCATCTGTACCCGAGGGTGTCTTTGAAAGACGGCTGCTGAAACCTACCGCCCAGCCTGCCGAGCCAGGTGAGGGGGATCAAGCTGGCACCCCGAAGCTAGCGGTCCCGGCAACATTCCACCTATGGTGCCTAACTGGGGCTGTGTGTTCTGTTGAGGAACCTGGTGTCCTCACGGAGCCACCCCTACCTGCTTTGGGAGCTCCCGATGCATGGATCTCCGAGATCCGGGACTACCTGAAGGATAACATCCTCCCTGATGACGATGTGTCCGCTGAGCGCATAGTCCGATTGGCTAAACGCTACGCGGTGGTAGAAGGGGATCTCTACCGCCGTGGCGCCAACGGAATCCTCATGCGATGCATTTCCCAGGGAGAGGGCCGCGAACTGCTCGCGGAGATCCATGGAGGCGAGTGCGGAAGTCATTCCTCCTCTCGCACGCTTGTTGGCAAGGCCTTTCGGCATGGCTTCTACTGGCCAACAGCACTCCAGGATGCGGCTGAGCTGGTAAGGTCCTGCAAAGCATGCCAGTTCCATGCAAAGCAAATACACACCCCAGCTCAAGCCCTGCAGATGATTCCACCCTCATGGCCATTCGCTGTGTGGGGTGTGGATATCCTGGGGCCTTTCCCCCGGGCTGTCGGCGGATACCGGTTCCTCTATGTCGCCATCGACAAGTTCACCAAGTGGCCGGAAGTTACTCCTGTGGTGAATATTACTAAGAAATCAGCAGTCGCTTTCCTCAGGTCCATTGTGTGCAGATTTGGCGTCCCAAACCGCATCATCGCGGACAACGGGACCCAATTCAAAAGCAGACTCTTCCAAGAGTACTGTGAGGACATTGGCATCCAGCTATGCTTTGCGTCCGTGGCACATCCCCGCAGCAATGGACAGGTTGAGAGAGCGAATGCAGAGATCCTCAGGGGACTCAAGACCCGCACCTACAACTGCTTGAAAAAGCATGGTGCCAAATGGGTTGACGAGCTTCCGTGTGTACTATGGGGCAACCGGACCACACCCAGCCGAGCTACCGGGGAGACTCCGTTCTTCCTGGTCTACGGGGCCGAAGCATGTCTTCCCCCAGAAATTCACCTGGGCTCACCACGGGTCCAGGCCTTTGACGAATCCATGCAGGAGCAGCTGCGGTGCGATGATGTGGACTTCGTTGACGAGCGAAGGTGGCGAGCAGCAATCCGAAATGCACGTTACAACCAGGCGCTCTGGCGCTATCATCAACGGTTCATGCACAGTAGGGAGCTCCGGGCTAGCGACCTCGTCCTCAGGCGGATCCTGAACCGAGCGGGGCTCCACAAACTCTCCCCCAGCTGGGAGGGGCCTTTCAAGGTTACAGAGGTATGCCGGCCCGGATGCGTTCGCCTCGCCACAGAAGACGGAGTGCCGCTGCCCAACCCGTGGAACATAGAGCATCTGCGTAAGTTTTACACCTAGGCAGAGCAGGGAAATAACTTTTCCTTTGTAATAAGATAGAGTCAGCGTGCGGCCCAGAGCGGTTGAGGGCCACCCTCGTAAACCCGACCTCTGGCATCCATCGCACCGTCGGCTAACGCGCGGCTCAGAGCGGTAGAGGTCCGACCTCATAAACCCGGCCTCTGACATCCATCGTGCAAGCCATGTACATCGAGATTGCAAAGGAAAGAATTTCTCCTAGTTCTATCTTTGTGTCAAAGTTAAATTACGCATTTCGATTCTCGGAATTTTCGCTTTTTTCTAACCCCCGCGGGACCTCCACTCTTGTTGCTGCAACTAAGATCTGCATTGAGCTGCTGGACTACCGTACAGGTCCGGACCCTCTTGCTGCTGGAGAGGGGTCCGGACCCCTAGAGACCTACTCTGGGGAGCGGGTACTTGTTTCCTGGGGTGGTTCGAAGCCCAGTGTAGCCGCTTAGCTGGTTCCGTACCCAAAAGCCTGCACTCTCCACCACCCTGTAACGAGTGCTCTAGTACCTGGAGCCGGGTAATTGGGGGCCCGGACCTCGCCCCAGCTCAAGAGCTGGCTTCCTAAGTCCAACACGGCATGTCCAGCACTATATCTCAAATGATCGAGCACAGCAAAGTGACCTCACCCACTGCTGCGAAGGGTCTGGGACGGTGAAGCCAGGTCCGGAAAGATCGTACTGTTTCCTGGAATGGTCCGGAGCCCTGCGTAGCGCCTTAGCCTGGTTCCGACCCTAAGCCTACGCACTCCACCACTCTGTAACAAGCACTGACCAACCTGGACCTGCGCATCTTGAGCCCCGGACCCTGTACCAGCCTGGCACTGGTCAGGGATGAGTCCCGCGGGCCTGCTACTAAGCTGTGAATTTGAAGTGGTATACAGGTTAAGCCTCCTCTAGGGTGGTAGCCAGCCTCAAACCATTGAGCCTACCTACCAGGGGGTCCTGGCATCCGCTTCAAAGCCTTCATGCAGACCAAGGTCCGGTTTCAATGGTAGACAGACTCAAAACAACTGAGTCTATCTCCCAGGGGGCCCGAGCATCCACCTTGTCCCAGACACCATGAATGGATTCTGCATGCGCCAAACAGCTAAGTTGCAGTATCATTGCTACCATATAAGCAAATTTGACTCTTCTCTCTGTAGTTCTGTATGCTACGCAGGGAACAAGACGCTTGCTCGTCTTACAAACTATGTGACACCTATGCCCAAGGAGGTCCGGAGTATCTTCTACGGCTCACGTGGCAGACAGGTCCAAACAACTGAACCTATCCGCCAGGGGGCCAGGGCGCCGGGGTGCCGCATACCGCAAATCAACAACCGACAAACAGCTAAGTTGAAGCTTCTTCTATTTCAAAAACTTTCAACTAATACAATGTTTGTTACATAATGCAAAAGGAAAAAAGATACAATCCCCAGCCTAAGGGTCCGCAGGCTCTCGCTTGAAGTAGGCGGCGACGAAGTCAACGACCTCCCGCACGCTGTCCCGAGCGGCGGCCTCCGTCTCTGCTACAGGGCCATCGACCACGGGCGCCAGCGAGATGGCCGGGTCGTGGCTCCGGAGGCAGGTCAGGATGTGCTCCGCCACCATCCGGATCAGCTCGCGGCCCTCGGTTTCAAGCTGTCCAGTAAGGACCGGCCCCAGGCGCTGGAGCCTATCCGAAGCAGAGCTCAACACTGGGAGGGCGTCAGCTATCGAAGCTGGCGGCTCCGCCACCTGGATTGGGCTCATTCCAAATGGCACCAGTGCGAGGCTCGCTTCGACCGCCCAGTCAGCGATCCGCTGGGCTCCAGCGCGCTGGTCTTCCTGGTGCTTCTGGACCGCCTCCTGGACCGCTTCTTGCACCCGGGTGTCCAGGGCCGCCTTGGCCACCTCCACCTCGCGGGACCTCTCCTCGAGCTCACGGGACCTCCCCTCGAGTTCGCGGGACCTCTCCTCCAGCTTGGTCTCCCTCTGCTCAGCCCATGCCTTCAGCTTCTTGAGTGACTCTCGCTGGCGCTCGAGCTCCTTCTCTATGCTGGTGGCGTGGGCCTCCCGCTTGGCGAGGGACTTCCGGCCCTCCTCCAGATCCGCCTCGTCGGCAGCCAGCTGGCTGGCTCTCTCCTGCAGTTGCTCGCGCCATCCCTGCAGAGTCGCAGAGAAGACATCGAGCTCCTGCCTCCGGAACTCGAGGTCCTCGCTGCGAGTCTCCAGCTCGGATTGTTGAACTGCGAGGTGAGCCTCGAGGTCGGACCGCTGAGCAGCGAAGCCAACAACCTCCAGGGTGAAGTCCTGCTCCCGCTGCGCCAAGGGTTTCTCCCGGTTTGACACTGCGAGCTCTCGGTCAAACACCTTCTTAAGGCTGGCTCGGTAGGCCTCTTGGTCCGACTTGAGCTTCGACCGAGCTTCCGCAGCGTGGGAGGCTTCTGCCTTCGTGTGCGCTTCTAGGCGGGTGGGCCAGTCGGAGAGACGCTGGCGCTCGCTCTCCAGTGCAGACCACTCCCGCCGGAAGGCCGCCTCGGCGGAGGAGCTTGCCTCCTCGATCGACCGCCGAACTCGCAACAGCACCTGAGGAAGCGGAGTCGCATCCTCCTTCGGGGATTGGAGCTGCAGGAGCCGTCTGCCAAACACCACCTCCAACTCTTCCTCCGCAACAGGACCGGAGCTGGAGGTAGGGGCTTCCGCTGCGGCACTTGTCTCCGGCGCCTCCGCCGCCGCCGAGTCGGGCGCGGCCGGACCCAGCTCCGGCGCCCCCGCTGCTGCCGAGTCGGGCGCGGCCGGACCCAGCTCCGGCGCCCCCGCTGCCATCGAGTCGGGAGCGGCTGGACCCAGCTCCGGCGCCCCCGCTGCCGCCGAGTCGGGCGCAGCCGGACCCAGCTCTGGCGCCCCCGCTGCCGCCGAGTCGGGCGCGGCTGGGCCCAGCTCCGACACCCCCGCTGCCGCCGAGTCGGGCGCGGCCGAGCCTAACTCCGGCACTCCCGCTGCCGCCGTGGCGGACGCGGCCGCATCGGGTGCCCCCTCCACCGATGCGTCAGGAGCGGCTGCGCCCTGCACTGGCACCTCCACCACCGTGTCGGGTGCGGCTGCACCCAGCACCGGCGCCACCGCCGCCGCCGCCGCCGCTGCACTGAGCACTGCAGAGTCTGGAAATGGCATGACAGTCAGCATCGCATCATGTGCCACGGAGTGAGCAGCAGGACGCCGTACCTGAGGGTCCCGCACCTGCTGCCACCGTCGCTGTCGATGCCGAGGTCGCCGCCGCCCGGGCACCTGCTGATGTGCCAACGGTGGTAGAAGAACCGCTGGGGCGGGAAGCCCTGGTAGCAAAGCAGAAAAGCCATCAACAAAAAACAAACAGAACACTGGCGCAAGCAAGGAGAGCAGGATGACACTAACCCAGCAGTACCGGGTACCCAGCGTCCCCGGAGCCCGGGCCTCTTCTCTTGTGGCTGCTGCTGTTGCTGTTGCTGTTGTTGCCCGTGCAGCTGCGATGCAGGCGCAACCCGGGCCTGCACCCGTTGCTGCTGTTCCTGCGGCTGCGGCATGGGCGCAACCCGAGGTCGCACCTGTTGTTGCTGCTGCCGTCCGCGTGCCTGCTGTCGCTGCTCTTGCGGCTGCTCCTGTTGCTGCTGTTCTTGCTGCCGGCGCGATGAATTCCTCGGCGGCGATGGTGGTGGTCCAGTTGCGCCAGAGGACCCGTGGGGGCCGGCAGCCCGGGAGCTACCTTGGCCTGCGCCCTCAGAAGACCTCTGGCGCTTCGCGGCGGGCTCCGAGACCAGGGTCCCGTCGCCCCGGAGTAGCCTCCGCCGGCCTGCGTCCCCCGACGACACACCGGAGCTGCTTTGAGCCCGGCTGGAGCCGGCCGCGGCCGCGCTGCTAGCCGCGGCTTGTTTCCCCTTCGTAGTGGCGCCGGACCCCGCAGCGCTCAGCGTAGCCTGATCCCCGGACGTGCCAGGGATCCGGAGCTCGCGGTTCACGTCGCCTCCGGTCTGGCGTGGGGCCAGTCCCCCGTCGTCCAGAGTCGGCAGGGTTGCCAGCACCGCCACCCTCGCGGAGTCCTCGCAGAGGGGGACTATGCCCTGCGGGAGGATCAGGTTCTCCGGGATGAAGGTGTCTCCCGTCACGTTCCGCACCAGGACCTCCAAGGCCTCCTGGGTCAGGTCGCTTCCCTCCCCGCGGTGGGTCCTGCTGCAATCGTTGAGGCCGGTGAAGCTCCACGCCGGTCGTGGCCGCTGCTTCAGGGGGGCGATCCGCCGCTTCACGAAGTCGCCGAGCACGTGCCATGAGGTGAGGCCGCTCTCCGCCAGCGACCTGATCTTGTCCAGCACGGAGTCGAACTCCGGCTGCAGCGACGGCTTGGCCCTCCAGGATGCTTTGTCGGAGGCGGGCCCCGCGGTCGGCAGGGCAAGGCGCTCGTTGGCTTCGGTGGTGGCGATCACCCAATCCCTGCGCCACTCCTCCCACCTTCCGCCAGCAAGGCCGGGAATGTAAGGAGTCGGCAGGTCGCTCCTTATCTGGAAGTAGTACCCTCCCACTTCGTCCCTGCTCCTTCCGGACCTCACCAGAATGAAGAAGTAGCAGAAGAGGATGACGCAGGGACGCACTCCCACTGAACATCTCGCATAAATGCACGAAGATGGATGCCAGGAGGAGGGAGTGGGGCGTCAGATGCTGAAGCTGGAGGCCGAAGTCTTCCAGCAGCAGCAGCAAGAATGAAGAAATCGGCAGTCCCACGCCGGCGGAGACGTGCGAGGTGAATAGCACGAACTCCCCGGCGCGGAGGTTGCCAAGGGGAACCGAGCCTGCTCGCACCCCCCAGCCGGTCTCCTGAGCACTCCACACAAGCAGGCGGCGCACTATGTTCAGCTCTCCCTCGGTCTGGAAGCGACGGGGATGAACAAGGGATGCCATCTCTTGGTGGGTGAAGAAGGAGCCTGTGTAAGGGGGAGAGAAGGGCGAGGAAAGCTCGGAGGCAAAGGGGCGCAAAGGCTGGAGGAAGAAGACGAATGCGGGAAAGCAACCGTGGAATGCGGTATGCCCCGTTATAAAGCCTGACTCAACCGGCGCGCCCCGGAACCGTCGCCGGAACTCAAGCGACGCCCGCACCCGGAGTTAGCCGCCCAGTCCATGACGTGGGGGCCCAGGCCCACCTGTCAGGGAGGGTGGGTAATCAACGAGGGTGCGAGAAGGCGGGATCCGAACCGTCGCCCGCGCGCGTGAAGCAAGGCGAAAGCCGAGCTGACGTGCGTGCATTAATCGCAGGCGTGGCCGAGCTTTTCGGGAGCTGCGCCGGTGGTAAATGATCCGTTTACTCCGGCCGCAACAATGCCGAACGTCGCGCGTGTGACTAGGTGAACCACTGATCGTGGGGCCCATAGTCAGTAATCCGTTGCGACGTGATGAAGCAGCAACCAACCCAATGGGTGGTCAAAGCCGGTCAAGACCCCTGCGGAAAGGAGCTTCAAGCTATATAGAGCCAAATCGCAGAAGTGGCCCCACCTGTGGGTTCGTACCTCCCCCAAGGTGGGCCCGGGGGCCACTGTCGGTACCCTGTAACAGGGATACCCACTCTTACTGCAGCAAGGCAGGACCCGCGTAGTTATCCGTAGCTGCGCGGGAAAGACGGAGTAGCCAGGCCCCACAGGCCAGGTTTTTCCCTCACCAGGCCAACGGCCCCGGACCGTTCCCCGCCTGAGGATGGGTCCGGTGACGCCACGTGTCTCCACGAAAGGGAAGCTCCGAGCTGACCGCCGAGGCCTCGGACCCCCAGAGGGGTCCGGGACCTCCTGCGCCCGTCCGGACTCCCCTCGCCGTGTAGGGGTCCGGAGCCGCCACGTGTCCCGGAGACGTGGGATCGTGCGCGAGTCTTCCGCAGGAAGACTCGCCCACCTACCGCATTTAATGCGATGGACAAGGCGTGCTCTGCCGCCGCGGTACACAAGACACCTTTTGTCAGGCCTCGCTGCGCGCCGCGTATTACCAAGGAGCACAGTGCAGCCGCCTGAGCCGCGCCTGCGAAGAGCCCGTCTGCCGCGTTAAATGGATACGACGGCACGGCACTTTTCCATCATGCCACCTACGCCGCTCCCTACACAGCCGCTCAGCTACGTGGCAGGCGATGCTACTAGCTACGTCAGGCTCCGTCTCGACAAGACAGTGCCAAGACATGATGGACGGAGGGCTCCGGGAGCAGGCGAGGGAATCCAAGAGAGAGATCTCCTTTGCCTGCAACGCCATAATGTATGAACACTCCGTTATTTTATATTGCATCGTTGGACCCACCTGTCGGGGATCCAACAGCCGTGTACGCACCCCCTTGAGATATAAAAGGGAGGTGCCCGCTGTGCACAGGACAATCTCCACAATCCAGACAGACTCAAGCTCTCGCACCTTCTCACTCTCGTGGGAAGGCAATACAACACACAGTGGACGTAGGGTATTACGCTCCGGCGGCCCGAACCACTCTAAATCTTGCTGTGTTCATCGTGTTCTTGAGTGAGATCGATCTAAGACTAGCTAACCCCCGAGTACACACCCTCTGGGCTAGGGCGGGTGCCTTCCGCCACCCGGCTGTGGTTTGCAGCACCACGACATAGGTACGATAGGTGCACCACGTGAAGGACGTGATGTTGGAGCCGAGCCAGAAGACGGTGAATGGTGGACACGTCTAGAAGATGGACATATGGATCCAGATGTGCAAGACTGAAGGAAGATGCTCGCCGAGCGAATATTCTCTAACTAACACTGACCTAGTGTTAATCCCAGGCAAGCCCCGGACATAACCCAGTATTTCAAATTATTAAAATTTATCGTTATTACTTACTTGTGCATTTACAGTTCTTAGGATTTGAATTGAAACTCTAGATGCATGATCCTAGGAACCTATGTACTGAACACTAGACCTGAGTTCGAATAATTGCTAAGCTTATAGGACCGGTAAAAGTCGAGTGATTGCCTGTCACTCGCGAGCTCTATAGGAGTTGCTTGTTTACTTTCTGCAATAACCATAAGGACTGACGGACGGGGTCGTGTTCGATATCATGACCTTGGGTGAGACCCCGTCTGTGTTGATAAATTCTGCTAAGGTCGCGGTGTGTGGTAGCGGTGGTTAAGTTTTTGAACGTACTAGCCATATGCCGTAAATATGGTACGCGGTAAGCCTAGTAGCCGATCGGACCGGGGAGTGGATATACCTTTCACTCTCTCTTAGAGATAGGTTTTATTTATGTTTATGTTGCGCAACACCATGGGTGCAGAGAGGAAGTTGGTGCCCTATAGTTGGGGAGAGTGACCCTATCCACAAGACGGAAAGAAAGGTAAACAGTTGTTTGGGAACGACCCGACGGTGTTCCAAACGTGTGTGTTAGGTCTGACTGGCCAGGTCAACAAATTTCGATTCGAATCGTCCGCTTCTCACGGTTTGGGACTGCTTGATCCCTTTGCCACACAGAGTAATAAGAGTGACATTATTATGATCAATCTTGATGTTTGCTTAAAGTTCTACCATGGTTGAATAGGAGTAGTTGCTTACATAGAATGATTAATCAACTAGAATCTTGGAAGCTAAAATTTGAAAGTAAGGACCTACTCTTTATTGCTTTTAAGCAAAAGGAAAACCAGAGCCTTATAAAACCCTGCATAGTCTAGCTAGATGGACTAAGTATATCCGTTGACGGTTAAGTTTTGCTGAGTATTAGAATACTCAGCCTTGCTGTTGAAACCTTTTTCAGGTATGAGTTTTGAGGACCAGATCGCTAGTCTGTCTTGGTCCTGCTCTTTGCCTCCTGGCTGGTCCGTAGAGTGGGATCCGTCTTCGGCCGGCAATGACCCCGATGAGTGATACCTTGCTTGGGCTAGCTTGGTATACTTTTGCGACGTGTTGTAGCCGTCGTATTTTCTTTCCGCTGCTTTTAAACTCTGAACTTAAACTTATGTCTTGTATAATGCTTTACTAAGTTTGGATCTGTAATAATGTTTTAAACTTATTGTAATAACTGTTATGCCTGTGTTGTAAAATTATGGTTGTAATATCTCTGGACTCGCCATCGTGTGGGGTATGCTTGTTCGATCCAAGAACCAGTGGTTGTATCGGGACGTTACCCGACAGACCAAGAATTGTTCCGTTTGAAGTGCATTTGAGCCGGTGTTGCCTTTAGGGTGATGGCCAGCGCACTTGAGCCGGGATAATTCAGGTGGTTCTGCCACACTCCAAACCCCGGAATCTCCCTTCCAGCTTGCGGACCTCCTGGCAGTATGCGTCCATGAGAGAGCTCTCGCAGTTGGAGTTCTTCATGACCTAGTCGATTACCAGCTTGGAGTCGCCATAGACGTATAGGCGGGTTGCCCCGATGTCGATGGTTATGCGGAGGCCGCTGATGAGTGCCTCATACTCTGCAACATTGTTGGATGTAGGGAAATGGAGGCGAACCGCGTACTGGAATTTACCCCCTTCTGGGGAGACCAAGACGACCCCGGCCCCCACGCCGGGTCCCATGACTAATCCGTCGAAGTAGAGAGTCCAGTACTCGTCGGAGATTTCTGGGGTCGGGGCTTGGACTTCGGTCCACTCGGCGATGAAATCGGCCAGGGCCTGGGATTTTATCGCCGTGCGCGGCACGAACTTGACGTCGTAGCCCATGAGCTCGACTGCCCATTTAGAAATCCATCCCACAGCGTCGCGGTTGCGGACAACTTCTCCGAGTGGAAATGAGGTGACGACCGACACTTCGTGCTCGGTGAAATAGTGTTGGAGCTTCTTAGCTGCCATGATGATGGCGTACAGAAGCTTCTATGTCTGAGGGTACCGTGACTTGGTGTCTGTTAGTACCTCGCTGACAAAATACACGGGCCGTTGGACCTTCAGGGCGTGTCCTTGCTCTTCCCTTTCGACTACCAGAGCGGCACTGACCACGTGGTTAGTAGCTGCCAAGTAAAGCAAAAGGGGTTCGCAGGGTTCTGGTGCCACGAGCACCGGTGGAGAGGACAAGAGGGCCTTGAGGCGGTTGAGAGCCACCTGAGCCTCCTCCGTCCAGACAAATGTGTCGGATTTCTTGAGGAGTTTGTATAGGGGCAGGCCTCATTCTCCCAACCGAGCGATGAATCGGCTGAGCGCCGCCAGGCATCCTGTTAGCCTCTGGATGCCCTTGATGCCGTGGATGGGTCCCATGCTGGTGATGGCCATAATTTTGTCGCGGTTGGCTTCGATGCCACGCTCAGACACCATGTATCCGAGTAGTTTGCCCTTAGGCACGCCGAACGTGCATTTCTCGGGATTCAACTTGATGTTGAATCTCTTGAGATTTGCGACTGTGGCGCTTAGGGTAGTGACCAGGTTGTCCGCACGTGGTGTTTTGACGACGATGTCGTCGACATAGATCGCGACCATTGCCCGAGGTGGGTCTGACCGGTCAGGATCGATCGGCGAGTTGATCTGGTCGGAGAAGCAGGATTGCATGCATCGCTGGTATGTTGCTCCTGCATTTTTTAGACCGAAAGGTATCGATACGTAGTAGTATGAGCCAAATGGTGTGATGAAGGATGTCGCGAGCTGGTCGGATTCCTTCATCGCTATCTGGTGATAGCCCGAGTAAGCGAGGTGGATTCGATTATCTGATCTATTCTAGGCAAAGGAAAAGGGTCTTTGGGGCAAGCCTTGTTCAGGCTGGTTGTTGGTGCTCCTTAAGTACCCATTTTATCCCTTGTTTATCCTTGATAATGGCATGAATTTAATATCAAAATCACTAACCGTCCTAACCCCGGCCTAATTATTGGTCATTTTCACATTTGCACATATATTTTGGAGGAACTTCGTTTTTGCAGGTTTCTGGCCTATTTTGGAGCATGAACGGCCCGTGATCGAGCACTAACACAGAGAAAGACGAACGCCAAAGCCCAAAGGAAGGACCAAACCCCATGTTGATTCGAAGCCCATTCATGCACATCCATCCTCTAAGAGATCCCAAAGGACCAAGCCCACGAAGATGAGATCAAGATACTTCGGGATTAAGCAAAGCAAATGAAGATTTAAGGAAGGATTCCCTATCCTATCCTTTCCTCGAAGATATCTCCAAGATAACGACGTCCAAAGGGGTGCAATCGTGAAGGACATAACTCTAGAAGATGTGAGGAGTCTACACGCGAAAGATGAGACCGAGGCGGGCCCGAAAGAGGGTAGGCCGGCCGGCCTAGACCCATGAGCTGGTTGGCCTAGCCCGTTTCGGAGGCAGTTCGGCCTCCCCTTCGACCGGTGGCTTCCTCGGCTCATAAATAGCTCGCAACTTATTCAACTCGCGGCATCCATCCACCCAGAACTCGACGAAAACCTAGAGCCAAGACCGGAGGGAGACGACGGCTGCCGCAAGTCTTCGAAGTTTTCTAGGAGATGGCTTAGGCCGCCCCTAGCCGCCATGGCCTCCCTGCGTGGTTGTGCCATGCCGGAGTTCATGAGCTAGTTGGATTCATCAATGGTGTGCACACGGCGGTGATGATCCAAACACATCTATTATGTGAGTAATGATAATCATGTCTTCCGAATCTATTAGCGATTATGTCTCTCCTTTTTGATTTCGTTCTTGCCTTGGTTGCGCTTATTCCTAGATCTATTCTCGAGATAGATTGCATGGGGTGTTCTTGTAGCTATGGTGGCTAGGAGTTCATACCGGATCTACCCAAGGGGGTTCGACACATCTAGCGTGCTTCGGGGTGCTTTTGTCCAAAGGGAGCGTCGTGACAGGGCATGGCCTGAGTAGAGGGGTTCCCGAGGGGTTGGATTGGAGGTTTTGATTTAAGGATGCTATTGATTGAGATGCATGATTTATTTGCTCGTTAGCTTGAACTACAACTAGATGATGATAGGCCTAGTCATGTCTTTGGTTTTGCTATGGGTACGCCTATGTTCATGGATGAGATCAACCTTTACACAACACTCATATCTATCAAAGGTTTACTCTATATGTGCAATTCATGCTTCATGTTAGGATAGATCCGTTAGATTAGATGGAAAACCTTAGGTAGTTCTTTGTCGATCTACGGATTGATAAACCTTGGGAGAGTATTCTAATGGAAAAGCTACCATGATCCATGCGCTTGCGGTACATAAATTGGGGCGCTAAGGAGCGTCAACAAGCTTTTCTGGCGCCGTTGCCGGGGAATCGGCAACTTGAATCCTAGGGCGATCTATCTAGTTTTTTGGAATAACCCTAATTTTTATTATTGCATATACCCTTGTTTTCTTGTTTGTGTCCTTGAAAGCAGGTGGAAAAAGCTAGACACCAAACTTGGACTTCGAGAAGTCCATAATCTACTTCAACAAATTTCAACAATCGGCAACAAGATGATCAAGGAGCCTCGACATGGAACATTGACAACGTCCACATCGACATGACGACAACAACATCAAGATTCGCTCTTTAGTGGTAGGTGCTAACTTTTGTTAGTGGCCCAGCATCCGCTATCGAGTCCCCACTCCCCAAAGCAAAAGATGATAAATAAGGTAAGCCGCCGTGTCAATTAATTTTAAAGACTAATGTTTTTGGGAAGAATTGTTTGTTCAAGCAATAGGTATGAAGCATGCCCGTGAAGATCAGAGAAGTACCATGAGCAAATAATAGATTATTTTGAAGCTCCATCAAGTCTTCTTTCCAACATATCAAGAACCGTCAACTTTGGAGATCGGTGTGAAGAGTTATGGTAAAATCTTTCAACGCTGCGCGTTCTGAAATCCCTCTGGACAGATTGCAGCGCCGTAATAAAACAAGCATAACTTCTTTATCCAGAGTCCAATTGGGGCGAATGACCAATTGTTGGAAAGATAATTTGATGCACCTTGCAATCGAATAGAAGTTTGGTACATGTTCTGCACTGGATGAAGGGGAATTCAACGAGGACAGAGGCAGTAGCAACCGACGAAGAAGGTGATGACGATGTCAAAGGATGATTGGAAGGCTGTGTACGCAAAAGATGATGATTTGAAGTTGACCAAAGCTGGAGGCAACAAGATTAGAAGAACCACGACACCACCTATCTTCTCCAGTGGGATGCTCGATATACTTCTAATCGAGTGATGCTATCAAGGAAGGAAACCGTTCGGATCATCAACACGAAGCACGGGAGCATCTTCCAATCCCGACACCTTGGGTAAAGCAAGAACAATGGAGAAGACACATCATTGAAGCCGTGATATGCTGATAATCAATGGTGATGACCTTGAAGCCTAGGGATGCACGACACTACGCTCCAAAGACCACATGATCGAGATCATTGACATCTTCGGATAAATTCACAAGAAGATATTATTCTCATCAATGCCCAGCTCGACCTCAGAAGCAAATAGCAGCATATTTTTGGATATTCAAAAGCTCCACGAAGTTACCGTTCCAACAAATCAAGAACCAAGTCAATCGGAGATTCCTACAAGCGGGTATGGCCAAAACATTAATGGTTGTGCACTCTGAAAATTTCTGGACAGCATGCAGCGCCAAAAGTGAAACGGGCATAACTCCCTCGTTTGGACTCGGTTTAAGATGAATGACCACTCGTTGGAAAGGTAATTTCATAAAAATTTCAATAGATCTATATTTTGGTATATGTTATGTTGGGTATATAGGAGATATTCCATAAAGAAGAGGCAGGAGCAACACGATGAGAACAAGATAGAGAAGATGACGATGACAACAATGAAGGGGAGCTTGGGCGATGCTTTCATCAAGCGTACATGATAAAATTCAGAGGCTTGGAGCAGAGTTAGAACCCCAATGACATTGGCAAATGAAGGTACAAGCGGTCGACCTTCGACAAACGAAGATGTTGCAAACAAACCACGACGGATTACAAGAGCGCAACATTGAACACATGGAGACGTGAGAAGCAAACCACGACGGACTACGAAGAGTGCATCAAGATGACATCTCGCACAAAGCACCACGACTCCAATGAGTATGAAAAATCTCCGAGGCCAAGGTATACATTGAATTCTCAAGCTTCTATTGGTTTTGTTGATAATCTTTAAAAATCTCATGCTCGTACCGATAGTCGGAATGAAAGTTTAAATTCTATGCCTTGTTCTTTTCATGATGATAGGCTAGAGTTTCTTGAGAATGTAGATTTCGTGCTTAAAGAACTTCTGCCTAATAATGAGCTCTGCGCTATGCAAGAAACACATGCTGCATTTAATTACACCATGCCTTGTTGATGAAATTTAATTGAGGATGTGATTATGTTGCATATGTTTACAAATAATTGCAAATCTCGATCTTGCTTTGCGCTTGGTCAAGCTCATGACCCTAAAAGAGCACATGTCGGGAGAAGCCCTGAATTTCACTAACCATGCAGGACATGAAACTCAAATGATGAGGAGGGAAACCGTGCCCAAAATTTTGATCACCATCATCAACATCTTCAAGTTTCAAGAACGGACGTCGCTAAGCCTCATCAATTTTGTGCACAAGTCCAGAGATTTACAATGCAAGAAAGTTGAATATTCAGGATCTCCATCAAGTCCTCGGTTCAACACATTCATGATCGATACAATTGAAGACCCATGGGAGGAGCTATGTCTCAAACATCGGAGATGCACGTGCTGAAATCAGCACGGGGCAGATTGCAGTGACGGGAAAAAGGGGCATAACTCCCTCAATTGGAATGCGTTTTGGGCAAATGAAGACTTGTTGGAAAGAAGATTTTGTGCACCTTGCATTGGATCAATTGGTTGTCATAACTCCCAATCGGGACAGAGAGGAAAATCCATGAAAAGAATGGTTGCGACGAAGGACAACAAAGAAGGAGGTGACGATGATGTGAGGGACGATTGGGCAAGTTTTCCATTAAGCGTGATTGATCATGTCCAACATGGGAAGTGGAATAAGAGCTGCATGGAACACCTTCACCTCTTGCATGAAGGACCTGTGGCTTCGCATCAATTTGAAGGTAAGAAAGTCGAGCTCTATGACTTTAAATGAAGCGCTTTGCGGGAGGCAACCCGATCTTTTATTTTATATATATTAATATGACCGTCTACATTACACTCTTTAATCGGAATATCAAGTAACATTGTACCATTGCTCTAACAAAAACCATAACTTCATGTTGTTTATTCTAAATGTTATTGAGGGAGCACTTTGTTATTTGATCTTGGGAAAGTTGTAGACCTTTTTGTGTGCCTATTAGTGTTTTGAGTCTTTTTCTTTGTGTCTTTTTAGAGAGATTTATGAAGCATTGCACCACCCTTTGATTCTAAACTTGTGGCTAGTTAACTTAGGCTAACTTTTTATTTTGTTTTAGAACACCTCATCATGTCATATCATTTTGTTCACCCACCCCGTGTTGCATTGCATACCATGTTGTTCGTCTCACCCTTGCATTGCATTGCATACCATGTTGTTTGTCTCACCCTTGCATTGCATTGCATGTTGCATTTTTTTTTAAAAATCTAACTTCTGATTCTCTCTAGTTTTTAAAACCACCTTAGATAGAATTTCTATACCCAACACTCTCTCTTCAAAATTTTTGTTTTAAGCAAAAAATATAGGAAACCCATAAACCTACTTCTAAAACCTTGTTAGATCGGTTGCTTGGTCCTTTTCGATAAATAACCATTTCATTGACAAAAGCCTCACTTCTTATGAAGTGTCGCGGAGGCTTTTTTTCACTCTTAGCAATTGTTTTTGAATAAGCTAGTTGCGGAACAACATCGAAAGGTCCTTTCAACCCTGCTAACATTTGTTTTTGCTAACTTTGCATTTGCACTTTGCATCCATTCCATTGTTCATGCCCTCATTTTGCTAACTTGGTCTCAATCTTATTAATGTATGCTTTCCTATCCATATAATGCTTATAATGATAGCATTTATCTTTTGCAATCTTGTGTAAACGTGGTGTTTAAACTTGTTTGCGGACCTCCATCTTTAAGCTCTTTTGACCAAGATAGCAATCCATTTTGTTCTCATGTTGCTTTAGGTTTATTTATAAGCTTTGCAATGCGCTTTACCTTTCTTGTTTCGTGAAGAATTTTTAACCTTGAAATGAACATGGTGTTTTGACATCGGTTATATCTTTATGGCTATATAGAAATTAAGCAACCTAGTTGTAAACATGGTGTTTAGAACTTGGTGCAAATAATATCATTGTTTATATATCTTCCTTTCATCTGCATTTACACTTGCACACACGTACACTCATCAGATTTCGCTAAGCTAGCTATCCCACAAGTTGAGATTCTAGGGATGGTTGGTTTGTTGGCATTTGTGTCTCCTCCCGACCGTCACCCTGGGGGTAGTGTGTGCACTTGATTGTTTTACAGGCATCACAAAGCGTTCCCATGAATTCGTGATCAAAGAAGAAATCAAATTCGTCAACATCTCCAAAGTTCGAGAGCAAGCCCCGCTGTTTTCATCAAATTTTGCACATGGACAGAGACGTACAAGGAAGAAAAAGTTTATATTCATAAGCTCCATGGAATTCCCGTTCCAACGCATCCAAGATCAATGAATTTGAAGACCCGTACAAGGATATATGGCAAGAACATTGGACATTGCGCGTTCTGAAATTCGTCGGGACAGATTGCAGCGTTGGGATGAAATGGACATAACTCTCTTGTTCGGAATCAATTTTGGGAGAATGAGGACTCGTTGGAAAGGAAAATTTGTGCACTTCATAATTGAGCAATGTTTCAGTACATGTTCTGTTCTGGAAATTGAAGGAAAAATTCGTGAAGATTAGGCAGCAATGGGACAACGAGGAATTGAAGGAGGCGACGACGATGTGAAGCAATGATTGGGACCATGACTTAGTACAAGAAGAAGTTGAAGGAAATTGTGGAAACAAATGTGATGACACATTGAAGATGATATTCATACACATGAGGGAAGGACTTCAAGAATTGCAAGATGGTCCATCTTCTCCTTCCACGCCAAGCATCATGCTAAGCAGGGGGGGGGATTTCGTGGACAAGAAAAAAAAGATCTCATGGAGTAAGATAATCAAGGTTGCCACAAGATGCTCATGATTCTTCTTCCATGCTTAGCACAATGCTTAAGTATGGGGGAGGCCGCGCTACACTTCATTACGAGCATCGAGAAGGACGGTAATTCTTCCTCAACTCTCTCTTTTTCTAAATGCTTGTACATATATGCCTTCAACCATAGATGCAACCTTTGTATATATCTCTCAACCTATCACATGGCTTCTAGGAGGACAACCTAGTTTTGTTTTTATTTTCAATAAGTGTAGGATCACCATAATTTGTGCTCACCACACTGATACATTTTGGCAATGCCTTTTGCTTATGGAAAAATGATTAAAGTTGCTGCTTTGTTTTACCTACGCTATGTTGTATATGACTTGACCATTTGCTCTCAATTAAATGGAATTAAAATGATTAAATATCGACTCTTTTATTTGTGGAGGTTAAATGACTAAATTCTAGACTCACATATTATATGTTGCTCTTTGATTTAAGTCTACCGATGACCTTACACCTTGTGTTGTTTAATTTAAAAATTTAATTCCTATGCTATCTACATTTGTGAATCTCTTGCAAAGTTCTACTTACCAAAGCCTATACATACATATTCTTTCATGATGAAATATTTAGATTGCAAACTTATATTTTGATGAGTTGGATTAAGATTGATTTCTTTGGTATGAGACTAAGAAGCTGGTCATTCCGTTTTTTTTGTAACCCTCTTTTTTCTAGCCTATTTATCTATGCATTGTGAGTTTCTACTTCGGGAATTTTGCAAACCTCGCTGGATATCCACCCTAAACCAAAAATATCTTTTTGTGATTACCTCCTTGACCACAACCCAATTTGAGTATGGATTATCATTTCGATGGAATCAAAAGAATCAATGGCACCATATAAAGAAAAGTTTTGGGAGACAAGGTTCCCCGGAGATTCGAGCGGTTCTACGAAGAAAAAGGTGAATTTGAGATACTTACCCTAGCTAGTTGGTTCTCCCACTATTCATACTCGAGGACGAGCATTCGTTCAAGCATGGGGGGATGGCTGGGTAAGTATTCTATGTTATCAAAAGTTCTAAGGAGCAAAAAGAAAGAAAAATAGAAATAAAGAGAAAAATAGAAAAATGAAAAAAGGAGAAAAGAAAAATGAAAGAATAAAGAGAAGAATAAAATGCTCCTTAGCTCTTTTTGGCTTCATTAACTTTCCAAGTTACTTTGAAGAATTATTCCATACTCAAATCTTCCAACCATGTGCAATCCGATAACGAGAACTTCATTTGTGTGTCGGGATCATCCATTTGCCACTTGCACATGTCCACCTATCTAAATGTGTGTGTTTCATCTTTCTCCCTCTCCAACATTATTTTCCAATTGCCTTTTTGACTAGTCTCGGTAATTCCATTAGATCTCTCTCTTAGTTTGATAATATTTTAAGTATAATGTTTTGCTAGGATTGTTATTACCTACCAAGATCCACATAAGCCTTCCGCTTTTATATATGAGTAGAATAGGTTGAAGACAATCTAATGTAGGCTTGAGCGACTTGATGAGATGAGTGTTTCCATGATCTTTTGCAAGAGAACCTCACTTATGTTTGATATGCATTCTTTTGAAAACTCTTCACGATGAAACAAGGTAAAGGTTTGAAGTTCGTTTAAGTTTGAGAGCATTGCATTTATTTATTATTGTGGCTTATTCTTTAATTGCTAGTCTATCTTCCATAATGAAAAAGTAGCTGGTCACAACATGAACTTAAATGCTAAATACTTGAGAGAGCAATATATATTGTTATGTATGACTAGGTGCAGAGAGGACATTGAGGGGCAATGCTGATTTCTTTATAAGCAAAGCTCCTGGACTTACTCGAGGACGAGCAATATTTAAGCATGGGGGGAATGTTGGCGCTCCTTAAGTACCTATTTTATCCCTTGTTTATCCTTGATAATGGCATGAATTTAATATCAAAATCACTAACCGTTCTATCCCCGGCCTAATTATTGGTCATTTTCACATTTTCACATATATTTTGGAGGAACTTCGTTTTTGCAGGTTTTTGGCCTATTTTGGAGCATGAAATGATGAGGCCCGTGATCGAGCGCTAACACGGAGAAATACGAAGGCCAAAGCCCAAAGGAAGGACCAAAGCCCATGTTGATTCGAAGCCCATTCATGCACATCCATCCTCCAAGAGAGCCCAAAGGACCAAGCCCACGATGATGAGATCAAGATACTTCGGGATTAAGCAAAGCAAATGAAGATTTAAGGAAGGATTCCCAAACCTATCCTTTCCTCGAAGATATCTCCAAGATAACGACATCCAAAGGGGTGCAATCGTGAAGGACATAAACTCTAGAAGATGCGAGGAGTCTACACGCGAAAGATGAGACCGAGGCGGGCCCGAAAGAGGGTAGGCCGGCCGGCCTAGGCCCATGAGCCGGCCGGCCTAGCCCGTTTCCGAGGTGGTTCGGCCTCCCCTTCGACCGGTGGCTTCCTCGGCTCATAAATAGCTTGCACCTTATTCAACTCGCCGTATCCATCCACCCAGAACTCGACGAAAACCTAGGGCCAAGACCGGAAGGAGACGACGGCCGCCGCAAGTCTTCGAAGTTGTCTAGGAGATGGCTTAGGCCGCCCCTAGCCTGCCATGGCCTCCCTGCGTGGTTGTGCCATGGCGGAGTTCATGAGCTAGTTGGATTCATCGATGGTGTGCACACGGCAGTGATGATCCAAACACATCTATTATGTGAGTAATGATAATCATGTCTTCCGAATCTATTAGCTATTATGTCTCTTCTTTTTGATTTCGTTCTTGCCTTGGGTGCGCTTATTCCTAGATCTATTCTCGAGATAGATTGCATGGGGTGTTCTTGTAGCTATGGTGGCTAGGAGTTCATACCGGATCTACCCAAGGGGGTTTGACACGTCTAGCGTGCTTCGGGGTGCTTTTGTCCAAAGAGAGCGTCGTGACAGGGCATGGCCTGAGTAGAGGGGTTCCCGAGGAGTTGGATTGGAGGTTTTGATTTAAGGATGCTATTGATTGAGATGCATGATTTATTTGCTCGTTAGCTTGAACTATAACTAGATGATGATAGGCCTATGTTCATGGATGAGATCAACCTTTACACAACACTCATATCTATCAAAGGTTTACTCTATATGTGCAATTCATGCTTCATGTTAGGATAGATCCGTTAGATTAGATGGAAAACCTTAGGTAGTTCTTTGTCGATCCACAGATTGATAAACCTTGGGGGAGTATTCTAAGGGAAAAGCTACCACGATCCGTGCACTTGCGGTACATAAATTGGGGCGCTAAGGAGTGTCAACAAGCTTTTCTGGCGCCGTTGCCGGGGAATCGGCAACTCGAACCCTAGGGCGATCTATCTAGTTTTTTGGACTAACCCTAATTTTTATTATTGCATATACCCTTGTTTTCTTGTTTGTGTCCTTGAAAGCAGGTGGAAAAAGCTAGACACCAAACTTGGACTTCGAGAAGTCCATAATCCACTTCAACAAATTTCAACAATCGGCAACAAGATGATCGAGGAGCCTCGACATGGAACATCGACAACGTCCACATCGACATGACGGCAACAACATCAAGATTCGCTCTTTAGTGGTAGGTGCTAACTTTTGTTAGTGGCCCAGCATCCGCTATCGAGTCCCCACTCCCCAAAGTAAAAGATGATAAATAAGGTACGCCGCCATGTCAATTAATTTTAAAGACTAATGTTTTTGGGAAGAATTATTTTTTCAAGCAATAGGTATGAAGCATGCCCGTGAGGAAAATCGTGTGACCGGCAAGTCGATGTTGCCGACCGGGTATGCCTTCATGCCCGGCAAGATGCCATAGAAGGGGAAGGGGGAATCCCGCTGGCAGCCTCGCAGGATCCCCATGGCTTCCAAGGTATCCAAGTAGAGGATGTTGAGGATGCTGCCCCCGTCCATCAGCACCTTGGACAGGCGCATGTTGCTAATGACAGGGTCGATGACAAGGGGATAGCTCCCAGGTCGAGGGATGCTTGCCGGATGGTCATCCTGATCGAAAATAATGGGCGTGGACGCCCACTTCAACTTTCTAGGAATGGAACTTGCGTTCGCACATACCTCGCGGAGTTGCACTTTCTGCAGTCGTCTGGAGCATTCGTCCTCCAGGCCGCCGATGATCACCAGGCACCGATCCACGTCCGGGAACTCTCCTTCCGCCGGCTTCTCCTTGTCCTGGCCGGCGTCAGGCCGCTTGTCGCGGTCATCGCCGTCGGTCTTGGCTGTCCTGCGGAGGAGGCGCTTCATCATATCACAGTCTTTGAACTTGTGGTTCACCGGATAGCCATGGTTAGTGCATGGCTTGTCCAGGAGCTGGTAGAAGTGGTCGTTTCTCGGAGGACGCTTGTCCTGGCGCTCGGTCGCCGCGACCTCGCTGGAGGCGGGAGGTCGGCGGTTCTTCTTGTTCTTCCTATTCTCGCGGCTCGAGGAAGGCCTGTTGCGGTCGCGCCACTTCTCTTTTGCCGCGCGCTGGTCGCACTCGAAGATGGCCCCGACCGCCTCCTCGCCGGTGTAGGAATATGGGGTATCAAAAACAAAAAATTTCTACCACATAAACCAGGATTACTGCAGTTATAGATCATGGGATTACCACTAGACGTGCGGTTGCGGAACTTCTGTAGCGCGTCGGTGTAGTGCAGATGGAAGCCGGCAGTGCAGTTGCATGAACCTGCTCACGTGCGGCTCGTCCTTGTGCAGCAGATGCGGCACCTTCAAGGTATCCACACGTACAGGAAGAAGCGTCACGATCCGGACTGCTAGGTCCGCGAAAGCGACCTCGGGCTTGGCGCACAGGAGGGACGGCAGCCAAGGTTAGGTTTTCTAGGCGCCCCTCCTCTGTTTATATAGCCCCTTAGGTGGGCTGCCTTGGGCCCCACCTTGGGCGCCCCCTTTTGGGCCTAAATGGCCCATTAGTGCACCTAAGCCCAGTCTAATTCGGATCACATTCTTATCAGGCTTCTTTTCCTTAAGTGTGTGACGCTCATATGCGAATAGACATGGCCCGAGTACTCTTACTCGGCCCAATAGTAGACAGTGGCCTCTAGCAAGACATGTCAACTCCTATGTGCACGTAAAGATCATATCAGACGAGCCGCCACAATATCATATACATGTTGTTCCCTTTGCCTCACGATATTTGGTCTAGCTTGAAGCCGACCACTCTTTCTCGATCCAGTGATTCGGAATCCTTGGTTAACTCTTAACCCTAGCATGGCCATGCATTTCCTGATCCGAATCACTCGAGGGGCCCAGAGATATCTCTCTCTTGTAGAGAGGGGCAAATCCCGTCTTGACCGACCATGTCTCACAGCATGCTTCTTGACAGACCCGAAAGCTGCCTTTATAACTACCCAGTTACGGTGCAGCGTTTGATGGTTCCTAAGTAAGTCGGTTCACATCTTGAGTACATACGACGATCTCAGGTCTTAGGACACAGCATATATATTGTGTAATGAGAAGTCATCATCTCGTGTTGGGTCAGTTCAATCTCATGTCTCACATGAGCCCACATTATTAGTTTGACATCCCCATGTCATGACTTGTGAAATGTAGTCAATCAACTAATACATGTGCTAGTCTAATATTCATGTGTGTCCTCACATGAACTCCGACTAGGAACATTTTAGAATATCCATACAAGTAAAGAGTTTCACAAATGTCGGTGTCCTGATCCGGCGGCCCGGATCCCAACTAGTAATGATGCGTGTTTCCTCGTCCCAGATGTTGATGCAAGAGGCAACACAGTAACGCACGGGTTTATCCTGGTTCCGGCCATGGGGCCGTACGTCCAGCAAGGGGGTGTGCGAGGGCACTGTATTATCTTGCACCGGAGGTGCCTGTAGTAGGGGGTACAGGCGAGGCGAGAGAGGGAGGGAAGCTCCTAGGTCTCTGCTAGAGGAGAAGTCGATTGAGGCGAGTGACAATATCGGGTGCTCAGTGGTGCTGAGTGTGTGACGATGATCGCGAACGTCCAAGGTAGCGATGATAGCTAACGTCCCCCTTAAAGGAAGCCCGCCTCCTCCTTTTATAGTCACAAAGAGGGACGGAGTACATGCGCAGGGGATCGTGGAAGTCGTCGTTTTCCCCCGAATCGCGAGTGCAGTGGTCGAACACTGTGGGAAGTACACTGTGGGGCATGTCATCGGGCGTGGCAGTCATCCTGGATATCGTCCTTGGTCTTGCCGAGATCGCGCCGGCGTCCTGCCAGCCCCAGCAGGGGTCGTGGTCGTCGCTGTAGGGTGTACAGTCTTCCAAACGTGGCGTGGTGATGTTCCGTGGGCCCTGCATGTCAGGGTCTTGCAGATATACGTGCACAAGCGGCGATGAGGAGCGTGGCGGTCCCGGACCCCCCTGGACGGAGTGCTGGCGTGTGCACTAAGGAGGTCCGGGAGTCGCATGGAGATCCCGGATCCCTCGAGAGGGGAGGTCCGGGCCTCCGGCTGCTAGTGTTGGGCATACCTCTTCGGGGGCATGTGGCGACACCAGACCCCTTCCTGAGCTGGGGGAGGGTCCGGGGCCATACGTGTGATGAGGTGGAGTCCGGACAGCCGGAGTTGGCAGAATAGTAATGGGAGCAGTGCCGAGCCCGTCTCGTCCTGCGTCGCAGGTTCCACAGTGCTGCCACAGTATCCGGGATGGCGGAGCAGAGATCGGAGTTGGCGGACGGGACTCCGATCACCGCCACTGTGGAGAATGGTGGCCTGACACCGTCTGTCCTGGGTGCTGTGGAGGAGTGGTTGGCATTTAATGCCTCCGTACGACGGGCGGGTGAGCGGCAGGGCCGTTTGTCCTTTACGTCGACGAGTGGCCTCGAGCGAGGCGGAGATGATTCGCCCTGCTCGAGGGTAGGTTCGTTACCCTCGAGCGAGGCGGAGACGATTTGCCTGCTCGAGGGCAGGTTCGCTACCCTCGAGCGAGACGGAGATCACCTTGCGAGTCCAAGGGGAGTGCGAATGGGCCGCATGCTGGGCTTCTTTGAGTCCTTTCCTTTCTTCCAGGTTGGAAGGAGGCCGTGGGCCTTCATGGGCCCAGTTGCCTAATATGTTTTTGCGTTTTTAGGGTAATCTTAGTACCCCGATTAGGGTATCCCTAATCGTGGTACCCGACAACAAATACTTCACATAAGCATTAATCAATACAAGTTGTCATCCATGGATATTCAAGGAACACTTTATTAATCATGAATACAAGGAAATATGATTGCCCGCGCATCTTCTGCCCGAGCGGCCATGCGATCAACGTCGGCGTGGTGCCTCGCCTGTTGCCGGCCTCGGATCACGCTGCGCGCGTCGTAGTTAGGACCGACACGGTCGTGGATCGGTGGCCTCGACGGGAGGAGCGGATGCCGCCGCTGGGGCTGGCGCACCGCCCGCGTCGGGCTGCCGTGGAGGTGGGGTACATTGTTCTTGGGATGGCCCCCGCCCACCATGGCTTGCGCCGCCAACTGGGCATGAGGCAGCAGCCTACCGGCTGTGGAACGAGGAGCTCTCCGCCTGTTGGATGGCTGCAAGTTCGACCAGATTCCTCACTTGACGGTGAAGGTCTCTTTGGGCCGAATCTTGCGGCTCTAGCAGTGTTTGCAGCAGGATCGCGGCTGCGGCGATGTTCTGACCCGTGCGGAACTCCTGCGGGAGCTGCATTCGTGCGTTGTTGATGATGTCATGGTTGACCGCACATGCGCGCCGGCGCGCGGAACTTGTGGGGTTCACCCCCTTTGACCCGGAAGGGGCCCGTGGAGGCTGTTCCACGGGCGGAGGCACCTGTTGGCAATGGAGGGGATCTTCGCCGTGGGCCTGCGCGTTGGCAAGTGCGTGCTCGCGTTGGTCTGGTGGGGTGCGTGTCTGCTCGGCCGGCGCCACCCCTTGTGGCGGATCGCCGTCAGCCATGGCGCACATGCGCTGCGGCGCAGATGTGCCCCCCGGGCGGTTGTCCCCCGTGCATGAGGAATCACTCAGGGGATTCTCGTAGCACAGGAGGTCGTGGATGGAGTCAGGGTAGCTCTCCGTCATGCCCACGAATTGTGACGCGGGCTGGAACCTTTGGGCGGCCTTGCGCGCCTCCCGAGCGTAGACGCTCGCGGCATTGCGAAGACCGAACGAAAGTCGCTTCGAGAACGAGCGAGGTGGGGCGAGCAGAGGTCCGCCCGCGAGCTGCTGAGAGACGTTGGCCAAACAGAAGAGGACCAAGTCGACATCCTTGACGGCGGGGTTGGAGGCCATCATGAGCGAGATGCGGCGGAGCACCGCACGTGTTGGCTGTGATGGCCTGTGCTTCTTGACGCGCCAGCGAACCGAGCGCTGACGTCTCAGGTTGCGAGGCTTGGGAGGAGGAGTTGGCTCCTCAGTGTCCGCCGGAGCAGCTTCCTCCTCATGGAGGCGCAGTGCACCGAGCTGGTCGGTGATGAACTCCAGGCTTCCGAACTGGAAGGTCTGGGAAGGCGAGAACGGCGGAGGTGCCCACAATCCATCGCGAGGGATCGCGGGTGTGGCGGAACCACCCAAAACTACTGGGCCCGGGTGCACTGATCTTTGTTGCCAAGCAACTCTGACCCAAATTGGCACTCACCGGTAGTTCCTCGAGTGAAGCCTCGATAGAAGCCACGCTATTCCAGGATCGCACAGACAACACTCACACGAAGGTGAGCCCAGACATTACAACACATATCATCTCATACATCTCAGAGTTTGCAGCGGAAAGGAATTTATTACAAACCATGTTTAGAGTAGCGAAGTACTATAGAGTTCCAAACTATACAAATTATTCAAGTGTCATAGTCTCAGCGGAAGCAATAAAACATCTAACGAAAGAAAGTGACGTATCGATAAAGCCCATACGAAACACGTCACTTAGCGGGAGGGTGGTCAGCACTAGCTGAAGGGTAATCCCACTCAACAGACCAGCCCGGAGGCAAGGTACACGGCCAAGAAGACTCACAAACAGATCTTCGAAGTTAGTACCTGAAAAACAGTGCCACAAGCAAGGCTAAGTATACTAATACTCAGCAAGACTTACCTGTCACCGGATATAACATAGTCCGATAACTAGACATGCAAGGCTTTTTGGTTGGTGGGGTTTGTTTTGCCAAAAACGCCACTAAGAGTTGATCCTTATTTTCAGATTTTATTTAGCCATTTTCTAGTTAGATTAACCATTCTAAGTTTGCATCTAACTCTACACAAACATGGTAGAGCAATCATTTAATCAACCAGCAGTATTATCATCATCATGTTCCACTTGTTACTCTGTGTGACCGAAAACATTAAGCAATCTCATGCCGTGAGAGGCGGACGATTCTGAATCGAATTTCAACCTGGCCAGGGGAACCTAACACACACGCATGGGGATCGACGTCGCTTTCACCCACGCAACTTTTCCCCTTTCTTTCAAGTCCGTGGATCCGGGTCACCCTCCCCGACTACAGAGTCCGACCACTCTGCACCCGTACGTCCGGACAAAAAAATAAAACCTACTACTACCAAGAGGGTGAAAGGTCGTTCCACTCGCCGGTCCAATCAGGTACTTAAGCTTACCAATTACCATATTTCTCGACATGTGGCTAGTACTTTCAAACGCTTAATGAAATGAGCCACACACCGCTACCTTAACCATTTTTTTTACTACACCAGCGGGGTATCACAACTACACAACCCCGCCCGTTGTCCTTATATTTCAGCAGGAATTAAAATCAGTCAACTCCTATAATCTCGCGAAAGGCAGGAAACCTCTCGACTTCTACCGTACCTAGTTAGCGGGGCAACTAGTCGAGAAAAAGATCCGGATAACAAACATAGGTACCTAGGGATCATGCACCTAAGGTTTTCGATCAACTCCTAGAAAACTCCTAGAAAACGTAAATGCACAATAAAATTATTACAACATATACAAATAGTTAGATGAATATAATGCGTAAAATAATGGGATTATGCACCGGGACTTGCCTTCTTGGGCACTGTCAAACCGAGAGTCTTCTGGGGCTTGGCCCAAGTCTTGAGCTAAGTTAGTGCAGTTCAAAAATAACCTCCTGCTCAACACGAGAGTCCGCGGGCACCAATTCGTATTCTCCATCAGCAAGATTAACCATTTCTATATGCAATGCAAGATTATAAGTTACAATATGATAAATGATTTCTTTCCTTCACGATAAAGTTGTAGTCCAATAAAAGTTAATTCAGTGATGATCTTAAAATTTCATTTCATGGGAAGTCATTTATAGAGTAGCACTTCTAATTGACTTACTTCATTAATAGGTGTGTGGGGTGTGCTTCATTTTCTAGAATCAAAACATAAGCAAGTTCCCAATTTCATAACAAAAAATGTGTTCATGATATAGTGATGAAAAATTTATTTGGAGTAGATCAGATAGGCTAGTATTCACTGTAAAAATTTCAGACCTTAACAGTAAAGCATCTAATTATGCAAAATCCTGTAAACAGATTAACCTAGAGGCTTCACCAGTTTGTACAGGTTGTTATACATGGTTTCTAGAGCCAAAATTTTTACAGAATCATCTAGACATGACATACTAAGTACTGTAAATTTTCCATATTTTATCTATGCATGCAACAGGAGTGATAAAATTAACAAATCTATCATACTAGCAACAAGAATAAATTCCATAGAGAGTTCTGCAGAGGATATGGTTCTAAAATTTTTACCAGAACCTAAAAATAGCCTAAGCATGGTTCATAAAAATTACCAAACATTATTTCTTCCAGATTAATTATTTAGACATTAAACTAGACATGAACATGCATATTTATTTGAGCTTCAAGGTGACCAGTACTGCATATGAAAAATTTTATCATAGAAAGTTCTCATTATAAATAGTAATATGTCCAAAGATGAAGACCAGATATGACAGATTGCTTCCAGAACAAAAATAGCAAAACTAAGCATGATATCTCAAGCATGGATTATATCTGTAAGAATATTCAGTAAAAGGTGCTCAAACTTTGCAGGCATGGTTTAAAGACTAAACCATAGTTCCAGAATTAAACCTAGATTTTTCTAAGCACAAGAATTATATATCATGGATTAAGTTCATAAAACAAGCAATAATTGGAATATATAGAAAACTAGATCTAAAATTTCCCAAACTTGTACAACATCAAGGATTAAGTACCATGTTCTTACAGAAAAAGTTTCATAACTAAATCATGTCTACTTCTACCAGAATTAATATGTGAGGTTCACTAGTAGATCTAGGAATCTTGATCATTTGAGCAAGTAAATGATTTCAAACTGAGTTCATATTTTTACCAGGCTCTAGAAACAGTATGATTCCCATTCTAGCCAAAAATCTCCCATAGTTGATGAGCACAACTCCTAGAACATTTTTGTCCTATTTAAACTAGTATTTTTATTAGATTAAAATAGAAGCAAAATATGAACATGTGACTGTAACAAAAGTTGTAGTTCTTGTTCTAAGGATTCCATAACAGTTGATTTTATATTTTTCTGAGTTTTCTACGATTTTATATGTATTTTACAATTTTGCTGCTTTGAAGTTCATGTACATTTTGCACTTTGGACCCTGGAATGTTTGTTTCTTTTAACTTGAGGTCCCTGTGCGGGCTTGAACAGAACAGGGGAGGGTTTGTGCGGCAGTTCCCGGTGATGGGGTTGGCTGGTGGTGAGGGGAAAGTGGGGGAAAATGGAGAGGGGCTCGAGGACTACCTTTGGATGGTCTTGGATGGGGTCGTGGTGATCAGAGCTGGGCTTTCCACGGCGGCCGGTAGCCGGTGGTGGAACTGGGCGGCGGCGGCGCTTCTCCAGCGACGCTGGGAGGGCGAAGTCGGACTGAGGAGCTTCGGTGGGGAGAGGCCAAGCTCTTGGAGGGTTCGATTTGGGGAGGGACGGGCCGGGACGGTGGCTCCACGCGTGGCCAGGGAAGGGGCGGCGCTAATGGCGTCGACGGTGGTTCTAGGTCGCTCCGACGGGGCTGGGAAGGAGACGATCGGCTTGGGAGCTTCAGCAGTAGCTAGGTAACGTGGTGTGGCAGTCGATTTCGGTAATGTGGGGGCGGAGCGGTGAGTTCCACGGGGAGCCGAGCTCGGTGGTGACCATGGTGACGATGGCCGGCGTTTCTGGCCAAAGGCTCACGCGCGCAGGGGGTTCTGCCTGGTTTTATAGGCACGGGGAGGAGGGGAGGTCGTACTGGGGGTGTGCTTGCTGGGGAGGATGGGTGCTGGGGGCCGCACACGGCTGTGGCAGCTTGGCTGTTCATGGCAATCGTCGTGGCGAGTAGGGGAGCGTGCGGGGGTGCGTGGCAGCTCGATGCGGAGCCAGGGAGAAGCGGGCTGGGGGAGCTCGTGTTGGGGGAGGTGCGGAGCTAGCAGGGCGCGGCGCTTGGCCGGCCAGGTGGTGGCGCCGGTGTATGGCGCACATGTAGGCAGTGAGCAGGGAAGCTAGAGGTAGGAGATGAACACAAGGGCAATTTCGTAAATAAATCAAAGTTCAAAAATCAGTTCTGTAATTTCAAATTTTCTCCCTCTTCTGGGCCTCAAATGAAAAACTTTTGAATACCATTTTTGTTCAGTTTTTCGAGATCTACAACTTTAGTGTTATGCACTTTTTCATTTGAGCAATTGTTTGAGAGTTATTTAATTATTTCAAAAACTGGCATTTAAAGTACTTATCATTCCATGTGAATTTTGGAACTTTTGCTCCTAGGCTTCAACTAAACTTTTGTTTAACATGACATGGTGAATATGCCTATTTATTTTCATATGCATGTTTGCATTGGTTTAAAAGTTATTTTTAACTTCCTTATTACTAGAAATTGAACTCCTGTTTACTTGAATGTTTAAATTTTGAATTAGCAAAAGTCTTTTTAAATTAAACTATGTGCCCCAAAAATATGAGTGTGTCTTTATACTAAATTTTTGTGGCAAATTGAGCATGAGAGTTCTACAATTATTAAAGGAACAAGTTTATATCCACACATACTCCTATACAGGGATGCATTCTTGTTTCCTATAAATATTTATTATTATTATGTGCTAAAGGAATGTTTATGGTCCCTTATTTGAATTATTATTTTGTTTCAACTACTCCAAGTTGTGATTTGAGAAAGAAATAAATAACTAAATATTTTCTTATTGGACCTCCGAGGTAAGTATGGTCTTTATGTCTTCTTTTCTTTAAAAAGATTTTCAAGATTTCAAACTACTTGTGCGTTGAATATTTGTGGCCTCATTTTATTATTTTGTTTGAACTAGCAGATCATCACAAATCATGAATGGTTCCATTAACCATTTCGTGTGATGGTTTTACAGTTTGAATTTGATTTGCATAGAAAGTTTATAGATCATTATGAAAGATGTATTTTAGTGCCTTATTCCCACTCATGTCAAGTCAAGTTTAAAAGTGTACCAAAAATTGTTTTTCAAGCACATTGCACTCAAACACATGCACTCATACATTTACACACAAGTTTGCAAAAATTAGATATAGGGTTCTTATTTAAGTTTTCTTAGCTCATTTGTGTGTGAAGTTATGTTAATTGCATGACTTTGGTTAAACTGACACACGAGGTGTCACAGCGGGGAACTCCAGCGAGCCGAAGCGGATCGTCTCGCCGTTGCCGGCCGCCGGAGCGGCGAATGGAGTGATCGAAACCATCCGATCACTGAAGCAGTGAACGCACAAAGCGCTCCCCACGGACGGCGCCAAAACTGTCACTGCGGGAAATGGGCGACTATAAAACTACTCGATTGCTTGATTGTTGTGCGCTTGATCAGATATGGTCTAGCACGCAAAGACTCGAGGATTTAGACTAATTCGGGCTTGAAATATCCTACGTCTAGTATGGGGGTGGTGTTATTGCTCTATTGCTCTCGAACCCGGGTGCTCAAAGTTCAAAGGGGAGCTTACAAGCTGGTCTAGTAGTGTCAAACCCGTGAGAGTCCAACAAACCCTTTCCTACGTGGGGGGCCTTCCCTTTTATAGTCCAAGGAGGGGCCCCCATTTACAGTTATCTAGCGTTGTGCCTTTGCACCGACGGGGCGCAAATCGTCATTGTTAGTCGTCGGGGCTCACTCGATCGATCGGGAGTGGGCGAGTTTGATCCTGGCGATCTTCTGGTGTAAGGAATGATCCTGGCAATCTTCTGGTGCAAGGAATGATCCTGGCGATCTCCTTGAGCGGTGTGTCCCATCTTGGCTCAGTTGGGGCGGTGCGACCACCCGGTTGGTCACTCGGGGGTCTCCTTCGGTCTTGTCCGCCGGAGTCTGGGTTTGTTACCTGGGGGGCTATCTTACGTAGCTCTGTCACCAGACGGCGCGCCTGGTGAGGGGTGTCTTACCGAGGCCTGGCCGGGGCATCCGGTCACGGTCGCTGGCGTAATGGAGTGGTGCGCAGAGGCGACCATCATTACGGCGAGGGGAGGCAGCGTCTGTGGACGCCCCCTCCCGTTGTGTCAGGGGGCCCGCACGAGCGGCGCTGTCCCCTTGTCAGGGAGGCCTACTGGCTTGGCCCTTGGCGCAAGATAAGGAGAACCGGTGCCTTGGGTCTTGCATGGAGGCTGTTGTGATACCCCGGTCCAGGGCTTAATAGAATTAATAGGATACTCATACCAACAAGTTGCAACTTCTTTTCCGAAAGCCGGTCTCCAAAGAACTCTGGGGTTAAGCGTGCTTGACCCGGAGAAATTTGGGGATGGGTGACCGACTGGAAAGTTCTTCCCGGGTGCGCACGAGTGAGGACAAAGTGTGCAGAAAAGACTGGTGTTGGTCTGTGAGGACAGTTTATGTCCTAGAAAGCAGCCAGATGTAAGCGGGCCCAGCCTCAGGGAGGCGGGACATTACAGTTAGCACTAGACGTATGGGACGTGGCCAAGAGAGGAGATCCCGGTGGTATAGCTTGGTCTGGTACTCGACGGGGACGCCGAGTCCCAAGGGGGGATGATTGTAACAGCCCACGGGAGAGTGGGCCGGGCCAAATTCGGAGTTACTGTAGCAGCTACTGTAGCAGCGTGAATTTAGTCCCATACTGGAAGTTGAGTTGAGTCCAGACCAGCTTAAATACCAGGCCCAGGGTAGTTGAATAACTCCGGTTGCAACCTTTTGCGCGAAGCAAGGACGAAAGCGCAAGAGAGTTATTTAGCAGGTGTGATTTACTCAACATGCAGAGTAGATCTTAGCCGTTATCCCGGGTCAGGTCGTTACAGATTGTAACAGCCCACGGGAGAGAGGGCCGGGCCAATTTCGTAGTTACTGTAGCAGCTACTGTAGCGGCGCGAATTTAGTCCCATACTGGAAGTTGAGTTGAGTCCAGACCAGCTTAAATACCAGGTCCAGGGTAGTTGAATAACTCCGGTTGCAACCTTTTGCGCGAAGCGAGGACGAAAGCGCAAGAGAGTTATTTAGCAGGTGTGATTTACTCAACGTGCAGAGTAGATCTTAACCGTTATCCCGGGTCAGGTCGTTACAGATTGTAACAGCCCACGGGAGAGAGGGCCGGGCCAATTTCGTAGTTACTGTAGCAGCTACTGTAGCGGCGCGAATTTAGTCCCATACTGGAAGTTGAGTTGAGTCCAGACCAGCTTAAATACCAGGTCCAGGGTAGTTGAATAACTCCGGTTGCAACCTTTTGCGCGAAGCGAGGACGAAAGCGCAAGAGAGTTATTTAGCAGGTGTGATTTACTCAACGTGCAGAGTAGATCTTAACCGTTATCTCGGTTCAGGTCGTTACACTAACAGTCCCATGTGCCACGTCCGTGCGTCCAGTGCCAACGGTCCCTGTGCCACGTCCGTGCGTCCAGTGCCGGCGCATCCCCGATGCCCGCGCATCTGTGCCCACACGCGCCCGCCCACATGCCGGTGGCATCTGCGACCACGCGCCCGTGCCCATGCCCGCGCACTTATGCCCGTATGTGGCGTGAAACCGCGAGAGTCGGCTCTGATACCACTGTAACGACCTGACCCGGGATAACGGCTAAGATCTACTTTGCACGTTGAGTAAATCACACCTGCTAAATAACTCTCTTGCACTTTCATCCTCGCTTCGCGCAAAAGGTTGCAACCGGAGTTATTCAACTACCCTGGGCCTGGTGTTTAAGCTGGTCTGGATTCAACTCAACTTCCAGTATGGGACTAAATTCGCGCCGGTACAGTAGCTGCTACAGTAACTCCGAATTTGGCCCGGCCCACTCTCCCGTGGGCTGTTACAATCAAAAGTGGAGCCACAAGCAAGGCTGAGTATTCTAATACTCAGCAAGGCTTACCCGACTAGGATATATTTAACCCTCTAACTAGACATGCAAGGCTTTTGGCTTGAGGGGTTTGTTTTTGCCGAAAAGCAATAAAGAGTAACTCCTTATTTTCCGATTTTAGCTTTCAAGTTCTAGTTTGATTAACCATTCTACATTAGCATCTATCCAAAAGCATACATGGTGAAAAATAATTATTTTTCATCATTCAACCATATTTCTCTTCATCATTGTTCCACTTCTTACTCTATGTGGCAAAAGGGTTAAGCAGTCTCAATATCCGTGAGAGGCGGACGATTCGAATCGAATTTGTTAACCTGGCCAGGCAGACCTAAGCACACGCATGGGGAATGCAATCACCCACGTGACTTTTCCCTTTTTTCCCCGGGCATGAAACAGGCCCACCGCCCTAGGGTGCCCTGCACCCGTGCGTGACCAAAGACCAGACAGTGGGGAGTATGTTCCACGTCCGGTTCCATCAGGTACTTAAGCTTACCGATTACCATATTCTCGGCATGTGGTTAGTACGTTCAAATGCTTAACCACCACTACCACACACCGTGGCCTTATCCATTTTCACTAAATAGACGGGGTATCACAAGTACAACAACCCCGCCCGTAAACCTTATATTGCAGTGTGTAGTAAGCATTCAACTCCTATGAACTCGCGAGTGACAGGAAATCACTCGACTTCTACCGAATCATTAGCATAGCCAACTAGCGACCTACACATACTAGTGTTCAAGCATAGGTACCTAGGATCATGCAACTAAGGTTCCAAACAATTCCTGCAAGTTAAATGCACAAATAAAATAGGGATATAAATAGTTGCATAAATTTAAAATAGGTAGGACATGCTCCGGGGCTTGCCTTCCTGAGCGGAGCTAGCCTTGGGCTCTTCTGAACTCTGGTTCAGGTCTTCAGTGATTTCAGTTAGGTTAACTTGAGCTTCACGCTGCTCACTCTCGGACTTCGGCACCAGCTCGTACGTACCGTCGGCGAGAGTAGTCAAGTCTACACGAATGCATATGCGTGAGTTGTGGTGATGGTAACAAACTTAATTTAATTCACTAAAGAGTTGCAAAATATTTTCTGTACAACTCCTTGGGCAATCATTTGTAGAGTATTATCTAGATTAACTACTTCTTATTAAGTAAGTGGGGGGTTTGTTATTTTTAGAAAAGTTATTTTCAAGTGCAAGCATGGAATATTTAAATCAGCTGATGGCTATAGATTCTGAAGATGAAATTTTTATGGAGAGTCAAATACTTAATTATAAACTTGCCATAAACTTTTCAGCTATTTTCACTGAGCATATTAATTATTAAAAATGCATTAAACAGTCAATACTAGGATTAAGATTCATTTATACAGAACAAACCCTATAAGTAAAGATGCTAAAATTTTTACTGAGCACTCCTAAACTGATGGTGAGTCTACTGAAAATTTTTCAGATTTAAATACACAGGGCATGATAAATAGGACAAAATAAAGCTACAACAACCTAGTTTAAAACCTACAGACAAAAATAGAAGGTTCCAGAGCTTCATCTTTTACCAGCATGGTTGTAAACTCAAAGTTAACCCGTAGAAAAATTATTAGAATTTTTCATGTGCAGGAACTATTTTTCATGATTTAATGTATCTATCCTCTCCATAAAATAATTTGGTCCAGTTGGATTTAACTAAAAATTCTCAAACTTTTTCTGTAGACTCTGGGAACAAAAATACAAGTACTTTAAAAGTTTGGACCCAAGAAACAGATCATAACAACTTGGATAAATAAAACTATCTATCCTAGGCATACATCAAGATTTAAATAAACTGATAGCTAGTCATGTCAACTGTCCACGAAACTTTTACTCAAGGTTATACATCTAACATGTAACCCACTGACCAAAAATGGCTAACAGCACATGCTTGTAACTTGAGATCTAATAAAAGGTATATTTTCTTTGTATTTTAAATGAAGCAAAAACTATTGAGCAAATGAAAACGTGCATGTAGCAAAAGTTGTAGATATCTTTTCAAAGATTCCAGAACGGTTGAGTTTGTATTTTTCTGATTTTTCTACGATTTTTAAATGAATTTACAAATTTGCTGTTTTTCAAAACAAAAGAAAAAGGAAATGGAAACTTGCATCTAGGCCCCTGGAACAAATTGGGGGCTCCCACTTAAGCCCTTGGCCGGAGCTGGGACAGGGGAGGCGGCGGCGGCAGCGTTTCCCGGAGAGGGAGCTCGCCGGTGGCGAAGGGAAGTGGGGGAACGGCAAGAGGGAGGCGAGAGCTACTCGGAGGTGGGCTTGTTGAGGTCGGGGGCGGCCGGGAGCGGGGTCGGCGGCGTAGCAGCACAGCCGGCGGCGGTGGCGAGCTGTGGCGGTGTCGCTCCGGTGCGGGTGGGAGGGCGACAACCTGCTGGGGAGCTTCACGGCGCCACGAGGAAGCTAGCTCGGGGGTTGATTTGAGTTGGGGAGGGGCGGAGCAGGGAGTTCCGCGGCGGGCGGTCGGCCGGCGGGGTTCACGACGGCGGCGGCGATGTTCCGCGGCACTGGGAGGCTTCGGGTGGAAATGGGCGGGCCTGGGAGTTGCCTAGGGGTGAAATGAAGCTCGCTGGGTGCTCGGTGGGGGTGGAGGAGTGCGGAGCTGGGCTCTCCACGAGAGCCGTGGCTCGGCGGGCGGAAATGGGGGCGCGGCGGCGCTGCGCAGTGGCGCGGCGGCGCTGGCCGTTCTGGGCGAAGGGGTGGGGCGCAGGCATGAGGAATGGGGTGCGGGCGTGCGTGCACAAGTGCGGCGCGAGCTAAAGGGCGGAGTGAGGGCGTGAGGAGGGGACTGGGCGCTCGCGCGGAGGAAATAGGGCGTCGGCGGCGAGGGTCGCCGAGGCGCTCTGCGTTCGCGTTAATGGCGCGTTAGCGTGGCTGAGCGGCGAGGCAGCAGTGGGGCAGCAACGCAGCGATGGCGAGACGATGATGGCGGGGTGGCGTGCGGGCGGGCGGACGGCAGGTGCACGGCCGGCACGTTTGGGAGCCACGGCGGCGTCGCGGCGCGTTGCCGAGCGCTCGTCGCTTGCGGCGTGCTCGTTGACGGGGCAGCGCGATGCAGGCTCGACGGGAGGGGGAGGGGGAAAGTCAACGGGCGGGCGTGTAGGCGAGCGCTCATGGCCAGGCAGCGAGCACGGCGGGGCAGCGGCGCAGCGAGCGCGCTCGAGTGCCTGCGCGCTCAGGACAGGGGAGGGTCAGCGAGGGAGAGAGAGAGGGGAGAGAGAAAGGGAGTGGAAAGAGAAAAAGAAAGGTCAACGGTTTGACTTAGTTCAAACTCAAAATTTTCAATTGAAACTCGAAAAATTTTAAACACGAAAGTTGTTCAAAATTTAATTTCCTACAACTTTCCTTTCAGGCAAAACTTCGTTTAAGCAACGATTCGAAAGTTTAAAATTTGAATTCAAGTTTAATGAACCCACTTGTTTTTCGGGGTTAACTCCAAATTTCATCTTATAACTTGAAAAACTTTGAATACGAAAGTTGTTTATCTTGTCAAACTCTACAACTTTCGTTTTGGGCAACAGTTCATTTGAGCCAAGGTGTGAGAGTTGAATTTTTGGTTCATTTAAACGGATTTCGGGCTTTTAAGTAATTGAGAATGGGGGGTTTAACGTGTCATTTTATGTTAATTGCATGTTTTAAACAGTGCTAAACACCGGAGGTGTCACAGCTGTCTTGGCCGGCACGCCTGTCAGGGGGCGCGGCGGGAGCGCACGCTTAGACCACCAGCCTGGCCTTGACCCGGGGCGCTAGGTCGGGGGGCCGCCATGTGTCCGGGAGGTCGGGCTCCCGGACCCGTTCGCTTAGCGGCGAAGGCAGCTCCCCGCGCGTCTTAACGAACAGTCCCGTCCTTAGCCCAATAAATCTGCCGGGCCTTGCTTTGTATAAGTCGGGCCCGTTAGGGACCCCTGGTCTATTCCCCCGTCATTAAATATTGGCTAATTATAAATTAATTACACAAGAAGAATCTACTAAGTTTAATTAAAGGCAACATTGTCTAATCATTGCATGTTTAGAATCATTAGATTCGTCTCGCGATTTCACTCGGTTATGGAATGAGTTTTGTCAATTATCCATATTTAATACTTCTAAGAGTAAAATGCACTAGAGGTCCACCAACTTGTAAGGATGTGTCATTTAGGTCCACGAACTCTAAAAGTGCATTTTTAGGTCTATCAACTTGTAATTTGTGTCACTTAGTTCCATAAACTTTGAAATATAGGTCCATAAACTCTGAAAATCCATTTTTGGATCCATAAACTTATAATTTGTACCAGTTAGGTCCATAAACCCCAAAAGTGCATTTTTAGGTCCAGAAATTTTATCCATGACCAGTCGTGTGGCCATAGACGCACCCACAAAGGTCGCCTGGCTGTCCATATATATCTTTCAACCACTCACCGAGAACCACTCTAGATTGATCCAGCTCTAACGTCGGCACAATATTTTTCACCACAACTTCTGGCGCCACCATATCCGGCTACCCGCACCACGGAGAACATAATATCCCCTAGCACGGTACACATGTTATTGAGTCTCTTGTGACATCCTCCACCTTTCCCAAGCCATCACCCATCCTTTCCACCCATATTACAGGGTCATATCTAGATCTAAGCTTCCGAGTTCACTAATGAAAGTCTGTAAGCTTCCCTTTAAATCCTAATACATGTCAATAACATCCGAAATAAATCTCCAATCCATCCTATCTCCTCTCCATATGCTCTTGATTCAAAAATCGGAGCTCAAATTTCACCCTTCTCGCAAAACCCAGTAATGTGTGGGCATCGTGTAGATTTATGTAGGTGCGATATCAATACATGAAGGCTAGGTGGAGGGGTGTTGACCTAGGTGACACAAATTACAAGTTTATGGATCTAGAAATGGACTTTCACAGTTTGTGGACTTAAGTGATACAAATTACAAGTTTATGGACCAAAAAATACAATTTCAAAGTCGATGGACCTAAGTGACACTCTCTCACAAGTTGATGGACCTCTGGTGCATTTTACTCTACTTCTAATTAGTGGTCGAATGTTCGAAGTTATTGTAGCACATGAAAGGATTTAGAGACAAATCAGTTAGCAAAAAAGAACTTATCCCATTTTATATTAACGTTTGGTTTTATTTTTTATAATTATAAATATAATATACTACTCTGTAACCGGCTATATAATAATAGTTTATATGTAGTCAGGTCATTTGAACCGCACCAAACTCGAGTGCAAAGCCACTGCGATCTGCATCCATTAAATTGCACACGAGCCGAGCACAGTCTCCGTGGGAAGTGTCAGCGCACAGTTAACTAGATTGTGAACTACGTAACCAAGTCGAAGGAGTGTCATGGTGATGACATTATTCTCACATTCCATAACACTTCACCTTCTCTCTTCGGTCACATCAGCAAATTTAATGCTCATGACACTCTCATGACCCTCAGTCAATCTCAGTGGAAGTGTCATAGTAGTGTTATGGATATTAAATTTGCCAACATATACCAATAATATGAGGAGAGAGAAAAAATGAGTGTCATGCAATGTGAGAAGAGTGTGATCACCATGATACTCATCTGGCATAGTTCTTAAGTTTCCAGTCTTGGTAACTATGTCAATGACACTCCAACTGAGACTGGTCAAAAAAAAATTAGTCGGTTTACGAAAAGTTAATGCGTCTGTTTAATTCGCGTTGATAAATCAAATTCACGTGGGCTCGCAGGTTGCATGCAAGCTAGTGAGCTCGATAGCTTACGAGAATACATGAACATTATTTAGTGTATGTACACGTGCTTACCTGTTAAGAGCATGCCCGAACTAAAGTGCGCTGTGAGCATACATGTAGAACTAGCACATCCAAACTATAATTGCCTTGAGACGGTAATATAATAATTCTCACAACTCCATTCTTAAATACTCTCTTCGTTTCAAATTAAGTCATTTCAAGAAATTTGAAGAGTCAAAATTTTCTAAATTTGACTAAATTTATACAACAAGATAATAATATTTACGATACCAATCAAGTATCATTATGTTCTTTGTTAGTTATATTTTTATAGTATACCTATTTTATGTCATAAATCTTTATATTTCTCTCTATAATTTTAGTCAAACTCTGAAATGGTTTGACTCTCCAAAATTCTTAGAATGACTTATAATTTGAAACGGAGGAAGTATATGACACTATTGACTTTTTTTTCTTAGTTTGACTATTCGTCTTTTCTATAAATATTTATGCAAATAGCCAAATCTTCAAATTAGATTCAAGAGACTCCTGATAATAGACGTAAATGTACTCATTTCACTTCATTTAACTAACTGATTCAATAAATTGTTGGTCAAAGTTTTGGATGGAGAGTTACCACTAGAAACGATCGAGTGACGGTAGTGATGAGCTGATTAATAAGTTGATCAGTAATTACGTGGTCATCAAAATCAAATCATACGGCTGCTGCTCCTGATTGAGGCGTTGACCATCCACGCAATTGGCATATCCCCATTCCTCTTCCCTTCTCTTCTCCACCGGATCGGATCGATGGTGCTCCGGCCCCTCCTCCTCTTCCTGTTCCTCCTGCTGCTTCTGCCAGCGGCGCTCCACCTCCCCCGCGCCTCCGCCGACATCTGCATCGTGGGCGCCGGCATCTCCGGCGCCTCCACCGCCTTCTTCCTCACCAACTACTCCACCTCGCTCCATGGAGCACAGCTCCGCGTCTTCGAGCGCCGTCACAGGGTGGGCGGACGCCTCGCCACCGTCGACGTCGCCGGCGACCGCTTCGAGGCCGGGGGCTCCATCATCCACCCGCGCAACCTCCACGCGCGCCGCTTCGCCGACCTCCTGGGCCTCGCCGTCAAGGCCGGCGGCGACGACGATTGGCTAGGGATCTGGGACGGCAAAAGCTTCGTCTTCCAGACGCTCCGCCCGCTGCCGCCCGGAAGCTCCTGGTGGCGTCGCAAGCTGCACGGCCTCCTCAACTCTCTGCTGCTGCTCAGGCGATACGGCCTGTCCCTGCTCAAGATGGACAAGTTTGTCCAGGTCCCTTAATTTGCCCTCCTCTATCTAATTCGCTGCTCATGTCTATGAAATGAAATTGACGGCCAATTTAACTTTGCACTAGCTCAATTTAGTAATACTGCGTACATGCAGGAAATGCTGCAAAGGTTTATGCTCTTCTACAATGGCTTCGAGTCTCGCCCAGTCTTTGCCACGGTTGAGGAGATGCTCAAATGGACGGGCCTCTATGGCCTCACACGCAGGACCCTCGAGGAGGAGCTGCTTGATGCCGGCCTCAACTCTCGGACTATAGCAGAGCTTGTCACTGTATGCTTCTTCTTCTCAACATCCCACGCTCTGTGCTTCCATAATTTAGTGGGTACCTTCCTCGATACTATATATAGTCAAAACTCAAAAGTACTCTTCCACGCTTTCTTCTGGAAGATGCTCTCTGTACTGTTACCAGAGAAACCTCGTTCTATCTAGCTTCCCCATAAAGGCAAGGCAATCTCTTTTTGATAAGTATGGTCAGTGATGTATCCTCTCCCTTGCAGGTGATCACAAGGATCAACTATGGCCAAAGCCCGCTTATAACTGGCCTGGCTGGCGCTGTTTCTTTAGCTGGGTCCGAGTCAGGATTATGGGCTGTCAAAGGAGGAAACTGGCAACTAGCTGCCGGATTGCTAAAGACCTCTAAAGCCACCTTGCATCTCCAAGAAGGCATAGACTCAATTACTGATGCTGGGGATTATTATGTTCTGAGATCCAATACTGGGAGCGAATACAACTGTACGGTGACGGTGGTGGCAACACCACTTGACGAGGTGAATATTACGTTTAGCCCTGCAATATCCATTCCACCAAGGAAGATGGAGCACACACACGCAACCTTTGTCAGAGGCCTGCTGAACCCTGTAAGTGTTAGCATACCAACACTTAGATTCTTGTCACTTCTTTTCCTTGTGGTTCCTAGCATCAAGGTGGCAGCAAAATGATAATGAGTACTGGGTAACCGATAGCCTGTGAACTTGTTGCTGGTGGAAGCTTCTTGTTGGTTGGGATTACTTACTGACGAGAAGTCACTTGGCTTTTGCTGGTTTCCATGGTTTCAGGGATATTTCGGTCTAAACTCAGCATCAGATATTCCAGAGCTGATTGGTACCCTAGAGCTCCCTGATATCCCTTTCTCATCCATCTCAGTTCTGAAGAGGTACAGCAAAGATGACATGACCTACAAGATGTTCTCACGTGCAAAGCTGGATGATGGTTTACTGGATCAGATCTTCAGGTAAGTACCAGTTTTAATTGTAGCAAGCAAGTCGCTCGGATAAGACGATGTTGGTAAGTCAATGTATGTTGTCATGTTGCTTGGGAGAGCAGCGCAAGGAAAGAGACGATCCGGATAAACTGGGCTGCTTACCCGCACTATGAAGCCCCCGAAGAGTTTGCTCCTATATTGTTGGACGGGAAGCAGCTGTACTACGTGAATACCTTCGAGAGCGCAGCAAGTGCCATGGAGACAGGTGCTGTGTCAGCGGAAAATGTGGCGCGGCTCATCATTTCTAGGCTTTCTCTACCAAAGCGAGGAGACGAGCCTCCTGCCCCTCATATCAAGTCATTCACAGAAGAGGAAGAAGGATCCCGGCGTCGGCATGTAGACCTGTGAAACTTTGTACTGGTAGGTTTTAGATGGGCATGGGGACTCTGGAACACATGTATAGGCGTATAGCTGCTGATGTTGAGTTGCGGTGACATTTTTGGTACATTGATTTTGGTAATAAACGTTGTGTGGATGGATACATTTTGACTATGATCTGGTTGAAAGGTTTTTTCTTCTGAATATTTACATCTCCTTGTGATTGAGAGAAGTCAAGTGGTACATGCAGCTATACTAGACATGTTTGATGGGCTGGGCCGGGCCACATCGCATGACGACCTTACCAGCAGCGGGACAGGGGAAAACGAACCACCGTGTCGGCCGGCCGGGCCAGCGAGCGGTTCTGTCGAACCGCCGGTCCTGCGGCGACCTTGTCGCGTGTCTTGGTGTGGAAGCAACCAGCACAACCCCCAAAGGAAGGAGTAAATAAAAAGAGTGAAAAAAAAATCACCTGCGTCACGGCACATTGACTGCCCGGCCAACCACTGTCTATAGTCTACTCGGCTCCTCCCGACAAGGGGAGGGGAGGGGAGCATCCATGGCCGTGGGCGGCCTTCTCCGGGTCCTCGTTTCGCCGGCGGGGGGTGTCGCCGCCTGGCTGCCCTGCCACGAGCTCTTCGCCTCCTGGCACCACTGGCTCCCCTCGCTCCCGCGCCTTCGCCCGCCCGCCTCCGACGGATTCAAGCTTCTCCTCGTGCTGCTCCTCTTCTCCGCCGCCCTGGCCGAGGTCCGCTACATCGCCTCCTCCTCCATGGTGCCCACGCTCCGGCCAGGCGACCGAGCCGTCGCCGAGAAGGTTGTCACTCCTTTTCCCCTCTTTTGCTTTGCTTTTTATCATTATCACTGCAGTGTTACAACAAGACGATTGCATGCGTTACTCCTGCTCTTGATTTACTAGTAGATGGCTAGATCCGGGCTGCTCAGGTATCACCGAAATGGGAAAGAGTGAAATACATGTTCCAGAAACAGACACGTTTGACCAAGAAAAAAACTTGGAAACACAGGCCCATTTTGCTGTCCTGACCTGCCGACTGCTTCATGTGCTTCTCACTGTCATAATCCACAACCCCAAGACCAATGTTTAGCACACTAAAAAAAAAAGAGAGACCCCCCTCTTTTTTTGTTGCCCCATCTGCGCGTTACTGAACCAACGACTACGGATCTTTTGGGGATCGACCCCAAGTAACACACTAGGCGTATCCATTAACTCTCTATGCCATCTTCCAGGTTACATACTTATTCCGGAGGCCATCTATTGGGGATATAGTGTTCTTCAAAGTGCCGACTGCTGTGCAGGTTTGCTTTTTTGTTCTGTCCTGCCATTTTTCAATTCATTGCTTGTCCACTCTGAAAATGTTCAGCTCCCAATTTCAGAACTATGGTGTCAATAAGGATGTTGTCTTTATTAAGAGGGTATTGGCAACACCTGGAGATTTCATTGAGGTAACCTGCATCGCTATCACTTATTCAATCTGATATGATCATTATTCTAGCAAGATGCATGGAGTCACCCAACATCCTCTTACCCGAGCTCTTTATTAGGTTCGCAAGGGGCAGCTTATTGTAAATGGTGTTGCACAAAAGGAGCATTACACAGCAACCCATGCGTTGTACACAATGGAAGCAATGGTTTGTGCACACATCTCTACTCTGTGAGCATTGTCTCCTTGAACAACATTGAGGAGTTGATATTGCCAGGTCCAGGGATTTTAAAGTGCTGTTAACAAAAGGGTTAACAGATGTGATGAGAGAATTTTCATTCTCCACAAGATGATGATCAAAAGTGGACTGGCTGCTCCATGTTGTTGACTTCTTGAGTGCCTTGTTGTAATCAGCAGGCCTCAGATGGTGGATGATCTCTTCCTTCCATCTTTCCTCACTGGCTGCATATCTGGATCTTCCACTGAAACTATTCATACTCCTGCAGCGCCTTCCTGAAGGTCATGTGTTCGTCATGGGTGACAACCGGAATAACAGCTGTGATTCTCGTGCCTGGTGAGAAACACGCTTATGCCTGCACTAGTTCAAATCCTCTAGTAGTAGATATAACTGATTGTTCAGCTCGAGATGATCCTAGACTACTACATTTTCATTGGAAAAACAATCTCTTGCTAAGCATAGTATATGCACGGTCTTGCTCCTATGCATACTTGGAGGCAATCCAGTTTGGCTATAGATTGATAAGAATCAGCAGTATAGGAGTGATTTCCCAATTACTAGGAGTTGAACAATAGCGATTGCTTCCTCACTAAAGAAAGAACAATAGTGTTTGCTGTTTCCTATTTACGGTTGTCTTGTCATTCTTGTATGGCTGATCTGCAGATTTTTTTGTTGCCATCTGTCTGGGAACTAATTAGTGATAATATCTGTGGTGCTTTTGGAACAGGGGGCCTCTTCCCATTGGCAACATCGTTGGCAGGTACATGACGTGCTTTACAAGATCCTCTTTCCAGTAACTGAGGTGAAGAGATACCACTCATCATAATCGCCAAATGTTCCTGACGGCTGATGTTGCTTCATATCAACGTAGTTACCGAGTTGTGCTGAGCCTGGGGCCAGGTCCTTATCTGTCAATTTAGGAGGCCCATATCTGTCAACTTGTGCTGTGTGAGGACTTGCCCTCAAGTATGCTGTAGCGTTGTTGTTGTATGTGTAATGTGTTGGCCTTTCTCCCAGCTTCTCCCAGCTGTGGAAGTCAAAGAGGTTACCTCTGCCGCTTGCTGTTGGCACGTGCCATCAGGCTGTCGTGTGTTGAGCTTATGATTACCTGTTGATTGGTAGAACCTGCAGAATGTATCTAAAACTTGCAAGAGGTTACCTTAGGTGATGAAGCTTATGGGCATTGGTAAATGTCAGAATGCTTGAATGCAATTTGAACCAGAACTTTGGACATACTGTGTATATTTGTACCTGATTGCGTGTTTTTCTTTTCAGTTAATCTGTCTCGTTCGCTACATTTCCTGTTGGCATACTGCACGGAGCTCTAAATTGCGCATCTTTGTCACGCACTGTTGAAACAAATGATGCCACTGAACATTTATAGTAATGAGCTCAGTCTCTGCATTTTCTTCTCAGAGCTAGCGTAGCGTTATTGCATTACAGGAACGTTTTGTATATTTCGGGCCAGGGACGAGTAGAATCATGCTGGCTACTAGCGACTGTGTTGACGCAAATTTGGTCTAACAGGAAAGCGTTAGCATGTGCGGATCGCAAACGATCCTCACTAGCGAGAATCTCTATGCCAACTAGTCTGACTGCCTGGCATGATCAGTGTCTGACCGGTGACCAGTCTTTTAGAGATCGCTGTGAAAACCTGGGTCCACTAGCTCGGGAAGGACCCGCCGAAGCTAATGGAGTTAAGAGTCCTGAGATCGGCAGGCCAATCAGAACGCCTTCAAACACCGTAGAGACGAAGGAAGAACAACATGAGGTTAGAAAAGCTAGAATTTGGAGATAAAAATAAACAGTAATTTGTTGATTCGACTGGGATACCCTCAATCGACCTGGCCCTTCATATATATGGTGGAGAGGTCTGTACCCATTAGAAGTCGAAATCCTAACAAATCTCATGTCAAAATACAACTCCTAACTCGGATTGAGTGTTTCGGACCGGTCTGACCGGGGTGCAGATCCTCCTGGAGTCGTAACTTCCTCATCCGGACTCCAAAATGAATGTTCTATATATGCATTTCGATCATCTCGACGAGGTCTACGCAATGATGCAGTCCGATTGGCATTTTGACATTGTTACCCAGACCGGTCTGACCGATTTACATGACTGGTCTAACCGGTTCGTTCAGATTATCCAGCAAACCTTGATATTTGCCAATTTTTTGTGTCAACACCCTGCATGACTGCTTTATAGTTCCATGTAAAATAGAAAGAAGAGGGGTTCTCTACATTGTATTGTAGCCTTGGTATAAGCTCATCCATATCCATATATATACCCTAACTCGTGTGAATTAATGATTAGCAAACATGCATCAATGTGGTGACCGGAATGATTCTGACGAGCTCAAAGGAATTCCTTCACCATCATTATCTGTTTGCTTTGAGAACCGCGCTGATGAAGATGTAGGAAGACGGAAGGAAGATGAAGTTGAAAGCCCTACATTCACAGACGAAAATAATATGGTTGCACAACATGCCAATCCACAAAGGAAGATGGGGATGTCGGTATAGCGACAAGATTGTACCACCATCAGCCATGTCTTTTGTTTTATGTAGAAGAAAAGTTCCAGAAAGGATCGTAACAAAGCCACACATCTCTGTCACAATTTGTGTTGGATTTTGTCTATCCCAATCCTGCGCAAAGATACAAAATGAAATTACAACATATACCACCTTCTGTATTCTAACTACAAGCATTATTATCCTGGAAAGATAAGCTAAAGCAATTGAAACTCATACCTTGAACATGATGACACTAGCCAAGATAGTTAAAGATGTGAACATGGTATAATAAATGGGTGACACAACTGCTGTATTAAAAGTGTCAAGTGCCTGCATTCAGAGACCAAAAGAAATCACTGGGGGTTGCTAACTAAAGCTTCACCATCGAATCATATCACCAATATACCATGAGAATCATTCTAAGCACCCTTATACTGTGCTACTATGCTACATCATGGGAGGAGAAAAACACCACTTAGTTCAGAGAGAAGAAATCAGAATACCTTTTTTCTTAGTGACAAGATTAGGGGAAGCCCCTACTGCAATTTATATTATATATATAAAATAAGAAATCAATAAAAACAACTGTACAATTCCAATATGGGCAAGGAAGTGCAGAAGAGAAGATTATAGAATTGAGTTGATCCAAGAAGAGAGGGAAGGCTCTAATTGTGCTTTAAAAATCAGAATACCTTGTTCAAGTAATTCATTTGGGTAATGACACATGAGATGACAACCAGAGTAAATGCCCATGTCTGTGGATATGTCAGTTGGTTCGTTCCTGAAAAGGTCAGCTTCAATGCTATACCAAGAGCTTTCACGCTCATGACCTGCATAGTTTGGCACACTTTTGTAGAAAGCACACAACCAGAGATGATAAATACATGCAATATCAAGAAACACATACCGAGATGGAACCAACAAGAGAACAAACACCTATATAGACCATGACATGTGTCTGCCCATAAAGGGGGACAAACCGATAAACAAGTATGACCACAATAGCAATTACCACTGCTGCATAGCACATGAAGGCTGCAACACAACATCAAGTGGTTAGGATTTGGTGTGGTTCAGTGTTATTTATCCAGGAAGCATTAGGCAATCTATTATATTAGCAATGTAATAGAAAATACCTGGTTCCGTAGCCAGATCCCACACTTCAGTCACAGACTCAATTTCACGCTCTGGTGGAGCATGAAGGACAATTGTGGTGGATCCCACAACACATAGGACACATCCAAGAATGCCAAAGATGTGCAATTTCTCCCGTAGCATTACATGCGCAAGGACAGCACTGAAGAACAGAACATAACTCCAGATTAGTGAGAAAACAACAAAGGTTGCAGTAAGGCAAAGTATACAGTTCCACGACCCAAACTCGTGCCTGATAATAATGCTAAGAGCGCCAAGAGGAGTGACCAGAATAGCTGGAGCAAATGCATAAGCTGCAAAATTTGCAACCTCCCCAACAATCACTGCAAAAGAATTTTCCAAAACAGAAAGTAGGACAATAAGGTATCTATTAGAATGAAAGAAAAGAAAAGGAAGAGACGAGCACTAACTTGTTATCATGCCAACCCACCAAAGAGGCTCATATAAGTACGAATAGCCACCAACCCCTGTCATAACATGGAACATGAAAGTTAGATCACCGGTATTAGCTGCAATGCAACACTTAGTTAACCAACAAAGTAGTTTTGTTGGGAGAGATGTTGCATTTTGGTGTAGCAAATCAGTAAGGTTCGATCAGTTGAACTCCAACTGCAGTTGTTATATGAACAACAACATCTTCTTGAAATCAATAAAGTTTCCCTTTTCAAAAAAAAAGAACAATAGCATGGAAAATTGTGGGTGGAATCTGCTTTCATCACTGATAGATATCAATAATGATTATTCGGAGAGGCATGTATGCACTAACTTCAGTTCATATATGGGTAGTGAGTCCAAGTTCGCATGAACATCCCAGACATGTCAACTAGAGTGCTAATGGAAAAATCGAAATTTCAGGGGAATCCACGCTGCTGCATCCCAAATTGGCCTCCGTTCTATGGTGAAGCATGGAGTTAACACAATTCAGCAATTCTCCATGATGCATTGAAGAAGCATGCAAGGAACCAACAGGAGAGGGGGGAAGTAGAAAGCGTACCGGCCCTGACGCCGGAGGAGGCGGCCTTCTTGAGGCCCTTCTTCTTGATGATGAAGCTGGCGCCGATGAAGAGGCTGGAGGAGAGGGCGAGCACCAGGCCCTTGATGTTGTCCGCCGACATGCCCGTGTACCACCTTCCCCCGCCCGAGGCGGAGGCGGTCGAGGCTACGTCCATGCGACCCGACGAGGCTATGAGGCTCACCAGAGGTCACCGTGAGGAGGAGGAGGAGGAGGCGTGGACTCGCGGGCCCTAGTTGGTGCCATGAAGAGGGGTGGTGCGCGGTGCGGCAGCGAAGCGATCAAGCGAAGGCGAGATCCCTCTGCCCCCTCCCACCCTCTCCTGGCCTCCTGGGAGGTCCGGCGGGATGGCGGATGGGGTATCGCAAGGACGGCGGTGGCTTTGCCTTGCTCGCTTGTCTCCACTCCTCTCACCGGGGGAAGCCGGCCGGTGGTCGGTTCGGTGGCGCGCGGCCGCGGCGAGATGAGACGGTTTCCACCCCTTCCTTTTTCCTCTCCAGTGCTAAAGTTTCATGTCTTTTCCACTTCTCGTTTTTCTTTTCCAAATATAAATTGGGGGAAAAACTGATTAAATTTGGTGGTTTTTTTTTTGAAAAAAACTTGGCCTTAGGGCAACTAATATATCTCGGTTTCAGCATTTGATTTGACTGGTTTTACACAACTTGTAGCTTCGGTTTGTGCATTCATTCAGTCGCATCAGAGAAAGAAAAAATGATAAGGATGGTCCATTGTAGGAGCTACATAGGATTTTCTTTTTTCGAACTACTCCCTCCATTTTTATTTACATATCGTATTAGATTTTCCTTAAGTCAAACTTAGCTAATTTTGACCAAATGTATTAAAAAAATATAGCAACAACTATACTACCCAACATAGGCATTATCAAAATATATTTCATGGTAGATTCAATGAAATAAATATGATATCGTAAATATTATTGCCTTTTCTTTTCTATAAATTTGATCAAAGTTGATTATATTTGACTTAGAACAAGCCTAATACTACATGTAAATTAAAACAGAAAGCTACTTGCAGGTGCACTGCATTGTCATTTAGTAAGAAAGAGAAGCAGAGGTTCCTGGGTTCTTACAGTGCGATATTATTATAAAAAAGAGTAAACACTCTAAACTCAAGAAAGCAAAAACTATAAGAGGACAGCGCATTGGAAACTTAAGGGATCACAGGCCTTCCACAGGCCAATCTTCTCAGCGTGATCTCTGCCTTGATCTCATTCTCCACTTGAACAGCATCCATTTTCACACCCTAAAAAATCCACCGATTCCTTGCTTTGCAAATGTTCCAAGCTGTGTACCTTAGTATTGCTGCTTTTGTTGTTCTCACTTGTTTAGGCAGATTTGCAAGCTCCATCTTCCACCAGTCTTCCATCTCGGCGTTCTGATCTGGTGCCTGAACGAACCCAGACCACTCTAGCAAACTGGCACCTTATTCCTCCTCAACAGTGCACAGCGGACAGATTGGATTACATGGCCGCCAGATCTTTGCTAGCAGCATGTCCCCAGTTAGCAGCTTGCTTTGCACTAGGAGCCAAGCAAAAAATTTGTGTTTCCCCTCCGCTTGCGCCTTCCAAATGGAAATCCCATCGAACTGCCTGTAGGAACCTGCAAATTGTATTTCATAAGCCGACTTTGCACTGTATTCACCATCATTTGTCCACCATCATGTTATGGAATCCACCATATCAGACAACTCCACTTCATGCACCAAGTCCCACAAATTGGCAAAGTCTGCCATTTGCTCCTCTATTGTTGACACCCTCCAAAAAGCCCTTGTCCAGTTCAGATTACTCAATTCATCCGCCATTACTCAATTCATCTGCCAATTTTCCTTTCTTTCTCCATGCAAGCTTGTACAACTCTGGAAACAGGTCGATTGGTGCCTTTCCGTGCAGCCAGGATGACTGCCAGAAGGCTGGCTTCTTGCCATACCCAATGTGACCACCGTGCTTGCTCGGATCGGAATAGCTGTCGATCGATATTATTGACATGTGGTTCAGTCCCCACCCAAGATCTTTCATCATCTGTCCACTTGTACCATAGCCACCAAAGCCTGAGTGCCAGACTGAAGAGACCAAGGTCTAGAAGGCCACCAAAATGTTGCTTTTGCCCATTTCACCAAACAATGCCCCCCCCCCCCCCCCCCCGCCTCAGTCACTCCCCTCCACAGAAAGCTTCTTCTAATTTTGTCATTCTTTTTGATGGCCCATTTCTTCGACTGGAATACTTTCAGAAAGTAAGTGGGGACTGAGGAGAGCACTGAGCTAACGAGTCTCAGCCTACCAGCCTTGTTTAACAGTCTACCCTTCCAGCCAGGCAACTACCTTGTCAACAAAGGGCTGTATATCAACTCTTCTAATTTGCTGAACATGTAATGGAAGTCCAAGGTATGTGCAAAGGAAAATTTTGACTTGGTAGTGGAATTTGGAAATGACTCATTACGTCAGTCAGATCAACATTCTCACATCTTATGGGAAACACTGCACTCTTGCTCAAATTTGTTGCTAAACCTGAAGCCTTCCCAAAGCTGTTCAAGAGCTCTTGTATGATTCTTACTTCATCTTTAACAGTGTTGATTAAAATTGCACCAGCATCTGCAAACATGCTAATCCTCAAGTTGGCAGCCCTGTTTAACAATTGGTGAAAGCAACTGTTGATCATTCACCTTTTTCAGCATCAAATGCAGCGGCTCCATTGCTATGGTGAACAACATCGGTGATAGTGGCTCCCCTTCACGCAGCCCTTTTCTATGTTTGAACCGGTTACCTCTGACACCATTTGAGTTGACAGTTGAGTAGTGCGGGGATCCAACTCCGCCATCTGTTGCCAAACCCCATTTGAGCCAACAATTCAAGCAGATAGTCCCATCTCACCGAGTCAAAAGCCTTTGCTATATCCAATTTCAGAAATAATGCTCTTCGCTCTGTACAGCTCTCTGATGATATTCTGCATGCATAAGTTGTCTTGGATGCTGCGTCTTTTATGAAAGCACTTTGGGCCCGAGAAACAAGTTGGTTCAGACTTCCTGATAACCTCATAAACAACATCTTGGATATTAGCTTAGCAATACTGTGTGTTAGCTGCAAATGTCACCGGGTTCGCCATGTTTATGCAACAGGGTCAACAATACTAATAAACAGTAGAATTCTAGGGCTTATGAAATTTTGTAGGAGTCTTGTGACCCCAATGCCAATGGGCAGCTCCACCCCGGGTGTTAAGCTTATGGGTCTATTGTCACCAATTTCCTAATGCATCCCTCTTTTTTGGCAGCAGGATGACATGAGCACTATTCAGATGGTGGAAGTGTCGGTCATGTTGCTGGAAAAAATAGTTTGCTGCTGCTAACATATCTGTTTATTATGTTCCAATAAGACTTGAAAAAGGAGCCAACTTACCCATTTGGTCCTGGTGCCTTCTCCGCTGCAATCTCACTGACCACCGCCAGCAATTCAGCTTCTGTGAACTCCTCTAAATGCTCAAGGTTGTGCCTGGTCAGTCCTAGTAGTTCCCAGTCTAAGGTCACATCTCTCGGTTCTGGGTGCCCAAAGTGTGTACTGAGCCTCTGAAATATGGCCTCTTCTTTCTCAGCATGTGTATGTAAAGTACTTCCTTGATGGTTTTGATTGGATGAAAATTTTCCTCTTTCTGCCAATGCCTGAAGGTGGAATAACTTGGAATTTACCTCAGCTACACAAGAATAACTAGCTGATGGTCCCACTGACTGAGCCAAGAAAGATATTATCCTATATAGTGACTGATAGTAGAAGTATACAACAAAACAATACCATCCGTGCTGCAGAGAGAAATGAAGCTGTTTTCGGTCAAATAGACATAAGCCAAGCACACCACACCATACTACCTACCATATATGCTTAGCTTAGGGGGCATTGCAACATCATGAGAATAATAACAACAATAGAACACAACATGCTGCCACGGCGCAAGGCCACCTTGATCCAGTCAGATCAGAGTTTACTAGATGCTGCACCGAGATACTTGGAATAGCGGGCTTGAGCAATGAGTTTGCCAGATTTCTTCTTCAGTTCCACGACGGCCACCCCTACCGCCTTGCCAGCACGCAGAACCTTCGCCTCGATATCAATCTCTTCCTGCGAAAACCAAACATGCCATGTCTGTCAGCACCTAAGATCCAAGTACACCAACATCCACAACAATTAAACTGAGAAATCAAAACTGAATATTTATTTAATAAATAGTTTGCATGCTCGTCCACACATACTTGGACAGAGGAAAAGGGGAAATGCACTGGCTAATGTCAAACTGTGAGATGGAGTGATCTCAATTCATAAACAAAAATGATGGAACCCTCTCATCCATTGATAACATCATAAAAAGGCTTCAGCGTGGTAATACAAGCAGAAACAGGAAAAGTGCTTATTCACAATGGTATGATGGCATACGGCACATAGCACAATCCTTGATTGACTTATTCATCAGCATCGGATGCAAGAGCACACAGTAGCTAGCAGGCATTTCATCTAAGATTAGATAGACTCTCATCATTTTGTTGCAGCCAATTGTTCCTTGTGGATAATTTGTCAGGAGTCAGCAGTAGTAAATACTAAATACTAGAGGGCAGGGCACCGGAGATGTCACCAACGTCGGCAAAAGCAGCATCAAGGTAGGAGATGTTCATCTCGAGGGGTGAGCCCCTGGTGCGGAGGCCGGCAGTGGTGAAGGCGGCGGAGGCAACCAGATCGACGAGGGAAGCGGTTGCGCCGCCGTGCAGGAAGCCGCCCGAGTTCTTGCATCGAGAATCAATTAGTCAGAAACCACACACACAGAGAGAAAGAGAGAGAGACGGGAGCAGAGCAGGCAAGCTTGCTGACGAGTAGCCTGGAGGGGACGGTGAAGTGGCAGAGAAGGGTGCCGGGCTGGAGGGCCTGGACGACGCGGATTCCCTTGAGGACGAAGGCGTCGTAGAACCCCGAGGGCAGGCTGGGCAGCTGCTCCGCCTCCGCCGGGGAGGTCTCCTCCAGCAGCCGCCGCGCCGTCAGCAGCGACTTGTCGTGCGTGCCGGAGGCCATCCCGATGCCCTCTTTCTCTACTACTAATAATTTATCGGTTCTTGGGTTGCGATTTGAGGACGACGACGGAGAGGGGAGGGAGAAGACGCCCTCCGTCCTTTTACGCTTTCAAAGGCAACTCACGTAACAAGCAGCAAGCAGGTAACGCCTTCCCACCCAGATGGCGGCGGCGGCGGAGATCAGGATGGCCGCCGTCTTCGGCGAGGCCAGGCCGGAGAACGGCGACCACGACGCCGATGCTCTCCCGCGCCGCCCCGTGCTCTTCCACGCCCACGCCCACTCCCAGGGCCCCCTCCGCGTCGTCGCCACCGACCTCCGCTCCCTCGCCTGGCACTGCTCCCTCGACCTCGACGACCTCCAAGACCTTGTACGTGTGCGTCGCATGCCTCCTCCTCTCATTCCCTAGGCCATCCCATCCCCGGCAGACCCTAGCCTAGTTCTTTCTCAGCAAGCATGCGAATCGAGTCCCAAATAGTGAAATTTCTCAGCGATTTCAGAATTTGTTGTCCAGTCCTGATGCGCGTCTTGTCTCGTGTGTGTTGGGTTCAAATCCGAACCATAAGCAAGATGACGTTGGCATCGGTGGCTCCTGCTCCGACTTCCTCGACTACCTCTATTCTTCCTTCTCCTCCGCCCAAGTCAAGCTCCTCTTCCCTGCCGCCCAAGGTATTCATTTCATCTCTTCTCCTGCTCCATCCTAGTCTAGTCTGGACAAGAACAATGCCACGGATTCACCTACCTTCAGTTCAACACGATGCCGTATGTTGCGCAGGTGCTGATACTGCTGAGCTTGTGGCTACCAAGGCAAAGGGGCTACCTCGCATCACAATCTCTCTCCATCCTGTTGCTACCTCTGCGCTCAAAGATGTCATTGCCGATTTCTCCCTTGCGCTTTATGCGTCTTACAAGACTAAGCAGGAACATGCATCCAGAGGTGGGTTCATGTCATTCGGACTTCTTCTTTTTATGACTAATTTGTTTTGGAATTTTGTTCCTCGTCTTTGTCCCCAATTCTCTTTTACTTCTTTTGCAGAACAAGAACGAGCGTCGCAGCTCATGGAAAGTCTAGCATCTGAAAGAGTAGGTTATCCCCCGCCACTACTTATAATTATGCTGCTGCTTGATGAATATAATTGGTGTAAAAAAAAAATCAAAGGCAGATTACTCAATCCGCCACACATTTGGCTGTCAGAATGCCAAGCAATTTAGGAGTCTACTCTAGGTTCGCATAGAATGCCAAAACAGTTTTTGGCAGCATAAAACCTGTCGCGTGGGTGCTTAATGTATAAATGCTTGTATCCAACAGTCCCTTCTTTTCCCGGAATCCTTCTGTGCCATGACAGTTCCAATATCTTGGTTTTGTGTATTAGCCTAGTGTTACAACAGATTAGATCTCTCTCTTAACTTTTCAAAAAAAAAGATTAGATACCTCTCTCGATCAATTGATGGAACCATTGTGGTTCATTACAATGTTAGGAGTATATGGCAAAGCACTCCATCCATTAGTTTTCTTGGTTCAATGTTTGGGTATTCTGAATGCATTATGATGATGTTTGTCCCCCGAAGCATTTATTGTTTCATTTGGCAGCAAAAAAATGAGGTAATGCAGAAACAATTGGAAGCCCTTTCGTTCCTTGACAAAAGGAAGGCAACAAAGCCAAAAGTGGTGGCTGATCAGGCTCCAAGTGTATCCGGTGCACCTCTAAGCTCGGATCAAGTTATTGTTCCTGTGCAGCAGCAAACATCAGGTTACATGGTTTCTTCTTGATGCGTAATTATTGCAAGTGAGAAGGAACCTAGAACTCTGTAAGCTAACGGATTTGCAAACCCGCAGTGGCTTCACCTAGCAAAGTTCCTCCAGCTAAAGCTACAAAGCGGGTATCCCATGTGTCTAGGAGGTTGTACAGTTTTATGTGGGTTTGAAGTTTTAACTATACCTTGCATCATGTTGGTACTGATGTTTGCTGTTGCTCTTTTAGGGCAAGGGTACGAGGAGCTTTGTTGCAAGATGCTGATGAAAATGATGATGGTAATTGTTAGATATTGCTGATTTACTGTCGTTGATTAACACAATTATTTGGCATGTAAACATGTTACATTTATTAGGTGTTGTGGTATGTCAAACTTGTAGTCGTCTACTATACGGTTCTGCTGCTCTACATGAGCTAGCTTGGTGGTGACTGCTGTTCCCCTCCAAGTGTTTCAGTTGCCAGAGCTTGTTTGTGCTTTCCACTGTTATACATCGTCTGGCCGGGCTAGCACATTTGAATTTGATCAGTCAGTCACACTGCGGCTTTTGAATTGACCATGCCCCCTCTGGAAGCGGGCATGGCCATGGCCATGCCCCCTCTGGCTCTGCTTCACTTGCACCTGACCCTGAGCACGGCGTAGCCCAGCACCCTGTAGACCGCCATGAAGGCCACCATGACCCCCACGTTGCGCCACCTGCACTCCTCGCCGAGCCCCTCGCGCCGCAACACCTCGTCCCCCGTCGCCACGCAGGCACCCAGCAGCCGCACCGCGCACCTCCCGCCGCCGGCGAACTCGTTCACCAGCAGCGCCTCGAACGGCCACTTGAAGAGCGACAGGTAGTGCATGAACACCCAGCACCCCGGCATGGCCGACCTGGCGATGAAGTAGCCCGAGAAGAGGAAGAAGGAGCCCATGACCCCCTGGATCGCCGCGTTGCCCACCACGAAGTCCGGCGCCGCCGCCGCGAAGCACACCACCACCGAGTTGGCCGTGTACAGGATGAGCCACACCACCAGCAGGAAGTAGCCGAACGCCGCCGCCGTGCGCCGCAGCCCCGCCAGCCAGTACACCGGCGCCGCGAACACCACGGCGAGCGCCAGCTGGAAGGGCAGGAACACCAGCGCGTTGGCCACCGCGTACGACGACACGCGGTACGCGCCCGACGACGTCTCCTTGGCCAGGATCTCGCGCTCCTGCAGGAAGATTGGCAGCGCCTCCGTCGTGGACGACAGCAGGAAGGTGAGCAGGAAGGCGAAGAGGCCCACGCGCTCCGCCACCTTGTCCTCGCCGAGGTCGTAGAAGATGGAGCCCAGCGCCAGCCCCGCCACCAGCATGCACACGGTGCGGCACGCGAAGAGCTGCCGCGTGCGCGCCACGTTCTTGAAGAAGCGCTGCGTCAGCACCGCCACCTCGCGCGCCCGCGAGTTGGCGTACGAATTGGTGGTGGGGACACATTCAGCCACCTCGTCGGCCACCTGCTGCTTGCTGTGCAGCTGGAACAGCTGCTGCAGCGTGCGCCGGGAGGACGCCGGCGCCTGCGGCTGCTGCGTGAGGCGGCGGCGGTGGGTGCGGAGCGCGTCGACCGAGTCGATGGAGAACTCGACGGCGTCGACGTGCGGGGGCAGAAGGAGGCCCGCGTCAGCGAGCAGGCAGCGCAGCTGATCGACGGTGCCGTGGTGGAGGACGGAGCCGGCGGCCAGCAGGAGGACGGAGTCGAACATCTTGACGATGCGCGCGCCCGGCTGGTGGATGCTGAGCAGCACGGTGCGGCCTCGCGTCTCGGCCATGGCGCGGAGCGCGCCGACGATCTGGAGCGCGGAGGCGCTGTCGAGGCCGGAGGTGGGCTCGTCGAGGATGAGCACCGCGGGGTCGTGGACGGCCTCGACGCCGATGGAGACGCGCCTCCGCTCCCCGCCGGAGAGGTCCTTGATCCTCGTGGCGGCGACGCGGCGCAGGGTGAGGTCGTCGAGGAGCGCGTCGACGCGGGCGTCCATGTCCTTGGCGGGCAGGGTCGCGCCGAGGCGGAGGCGAGCGCTGAAGAGCAGCGTCTCGCGCACGGTGAGCAGCGGGAAGAGGACGTCCCGCTGGGTGACGTAGCCGGAGACGCGGCGGAGGTCGGCGCTGGCGGCGGCGGCGCCGTCGAGGAGGAGCAGGTCGGGCGCCGGGGAGGGGGAGAGGCGGCCGGCGAGGATCTCGAGAAGGGTGGACTTGCCGGCGCCGCTGGGGCCGACGATGGCGAGCAGCTCGCCGGGGCGCGCGCGGCAGGTGACGTTGCGGAGCACGTGGCGGACGCCGCTGATGAGGTGGTGGTCTTGGGCGTCGTCGTCTGACCTGCTCCAGACCTTGAGAGGGGGCTGGGTGGAGACGGCGATGCGGTAGTTGATGCCGGTGGCCTGGATGTCGCAGCCGCCGGCGCGGGCTTTCTTGGTCGGCATGGCGGCGGCTACGCTATGCTTGATCTGCTGCTGCTGCTGCAAGTACTAGCTAGCTAGGTGGCTGAGCTCTAGCTAGCTAGGACATGCAGTAGTGATGGAGATCGGGAGAGCAGCTGCTCGCGCGGAAGGGGGATCGGAGGAGCTGATGATGAATGAATGGATGAGCTAGCTTCAGAGACTGAGGAACGACGCCGCTTTATATATTATTATTGTTACCGCAATGATGTTATTATATAGTAGTATTGTCTTTTGTACGTAGGCAGCTACTGGCTGTGTGCCGTATCTGTACGTAAATTACAAGCTGCTTTTTTATTGTTTTTTCTAATATATAAATACATAACATTTGTTACACAACTAGCTAGATGCATGCAATGTGGATCTAGAAAAAGCAAAACAATCTATATATAATTTAAAATTAAAATTTAAAACGGATGGAGTACGTGTACCAAGTGGCCGGTAGAACGTACAAGTAAAATGCATTGCAAGAGAGAACCAATCATACAACACGGATGCTAAAGCTGCCTATAGCTAGCTGTGGTTGGTCGTTGCCAGTTTCTGGTTGGGCTGCTGGAGCATCATCATCATCACATTACCAGGTTATTACAGTAAGTACGACGTCGACTCGAGTACAGTAAGTACTCCAAGGTTATTACCAGGCAAGGCATACTCATGCACGTCGTGGTTGCTTCTTCTTCGAGAAACTTCACGCACGCAACTCGAGGACCGAGATGATGGATGCGAATTCGTGGCCAGGGAAGACTCGCCGGTCGCCGTCGATCACAACCACCGTACTTTCCCCAAAATATCTCGCTCCTACTGTATAGTAAATCTTTGCTAGGACAGGATCGGAGTGACCATGGACGAGCTTAGCTTAGCTAGCTGCCGCCGGCCATGCCCCGCTGTGCTGTGTCTGTCGTGTGTTTTGGCTGGAGTGACCCGTGACCTCCTCGGCCTCGCACGAAACGACGGCCTTGCCCGCCCGTGAATCCTCCTCCCCACCAGGCCACCATCCATGCACCTCTCAACTACTGGCCAGGCAGGCCTACTAATAGTATTCTTCACGTGCGCTCAGGGCCAAGCAGCAGTCTTAACTAAAATAAAGACAATACCAGTAACCGAACATATACTATGTTCACACCCATTTTTTTGGGGGCAATCATACACCATGTGGTTATACGGTGACTGAGAGCATCACCAGCACCTCTCGTATCCTATATATTTTCTCCATTACCAATAATACCTTTTTATATTTTTTTGTAGCAAGTGCTGCACCAAACTCAGAGAGACAGGAGATGACATAAGTAGAATAGATAATAAAGCTAAACATATTAAGCATACGCATATGCATATGATCCATCCCATTTGTTCTTCACATCCAGCCAAATGGTTCAAACTATGATGTTGTCAGGTAGATTTAACATAACACATTATATATCTGCTGCCAATGTAATGTTATGCGTGTGAGTCTAATTTTAGCATGGCAATATACAGGACCAAAAGCAAAATAAATCAGCACAACAAAGCTTATCACTTTATGCAACAAAGATATCATCATCCACAGGAGCTACCCGACCCGGATTAGCACGGAAGTTAACAGCAGCTGCTTGCAGCCGCGTCAGCTTCCGGTGGCTTCTGTTTGAAAATGTTCTTCTTGGCCCCTGACGAAGCATCAGCTAGTAGGCTTGGCGTGTCTAATATCTGCAACGTGCACACAAGTCACCTCAATAACTGCAACTCATCTCCATCAATGATACAAAAGAATCGGCTAGACCAAAAACCATGCACCTTCCTCTTTTCATCTCGCTACTATGTAATGTATTGTATGTATACTAGCCTGCCCGAGGATTCGGCAGGTACAGTAAAGCCCTACTGTTTTCTGTCAGAACTAAGGCCAAAGAGACATTGCAAATAAGTAACAAGTCCACTAGAAAGTAACAAGAATACGCCCTGCTAGAAAGTAACAAGAATACGCTCTGGTACTTCAGACATTTGGTGAACATGTATTCTCTAGGTTTCAAATCTGTAGTTCAGAATATTGTGAAGAATAAAGCATACTTGATATGGGAACTACAAAAGTGTAATCTAAATAACATGGCCCAATACATACCTTTAGGACGAGTTCCTCAAAGCACTGTTCTACATTTACTTTTGTTTTCGCACTGCATTCCAGAAATAAACATCCGTATTCCCTAGCAAATTCGATTCCCTCTTTTTTTGTGACAGCCCTCTCACTTTCCTTCCAAAATGAAACATCAAATTAGATACAGCACAGTAAACTGTACAAAGATGGAAGGGGGTATCAAAAACTAAGTCAAAGGCATCTCCAATGTATAGAACTAACCCCCATTTCTTACATGGGAACATATCAGGTGCAAACCAACCTCTTCGTGCAAACTTCAATCTGGGCCACCAGATCAACATCCAAGGGGCATGGGGGATTGGATAATTTTACAATTAACCGCCCTCCTACTATCACACTTTTGCAAATCACCCCTCCCACTCCCCCTGCGCTGCCCCTTAGATGTTGATCCGATGATCCAGATTGAAGTTTGCACAATGAGGTTGGTTTGCACCTGATATATTCCCTTCATAGATAGTGCCCAAAACGTTTTATGTCACATTTTATATTGTCTCCAACGTATAGAACCAAGGGTTGAATACAAGCAGGATCATCCCTCACCCCTTCCTTTCTCTCTCCCACGCTCGCTATATTTTATTGCTTGGGCAGGTTCTATAGATAGAACCGGGTCTCCTATAGAACCAACCACACAATGTAACATTTAGTGTATGGGAACTGCTTAGAACCTTGGAGAGGCCACAGCATAGCTGCATAGTTGGAACAAAAATATCACATGTTTGTATGGAATTGGCAAGACTTATAATTGGTTTTAAGAAGTACCTTGTCTACTTTGTTTCCAACAAGCATCTTTATACAATCCTGGTTGGTTGAATACAGGTCAATTTCCTTTGCCCATATATCAGAAAGATTGGTAAATGTTTCTCGTCTTGTGACATCATACACTGCAAATTTGATGAGACATTAATTATCACGTGTCTCCATGCAAAAATTCAATGGAAAACCGACATTTAGCGACTCCAAAGTTATACAAATCTGGAAATAGAATTTCTGCACTTCCTTAACTGAAAGACGATCCCGTGTTATCAATTTAAACTTCAAAAAGCACAAGTACATACTAGTCATCAATTAGTGGCATAAAATTTGAAAGCAAAATTAACTGAAGGTTGAGTTCAAAATCGAACTTCACTTAAATACATTCAAGACTTTCCTCAATGATATGACATTACTTTTATCAGATGTATTGGCGTATGTCAAAAGGAACAGAAGAAGAAAAAAACAACAGTAAAAACTCCATAAACAATTCACATGAAAGTACAAATTCTCAGATCAAGGGTTACAAATAATACCCATAATGATTCCCTGTGCTCCTCTGTAGTATGAGCTGGTTAAGGTCCTAAATCTCTCCTGTCCAGCTGCATATGAGGTAGTCGGTCACAGAACAACATAAGCAATCATATTCGTGAATGTAACAGCTATGGGGAAAAGATGACTGAACTCAGAATAAGAATGATACTGCGATGGACAAGCACTTTGAAACATCTGGCTTAATTTTCTAATTGCAGGTATTAAGTAAATTGCACTCCCAATTCATCCCACCTTAATCAAGTCATACAGGAGGAAATAACTATACATCATAGCTAGTAAAAAGATACATGACATCAAATAAAAGATAGAATACAGTTCGCATGTTGAGAGCAACTTGGACATTTACGTGGTAAAACAAATTGGAAACAGGAGAATATGGTGAATGGATGGACAAATGATGCAGCACTAAAGTTTGTAAAGAAGGGGAATCTAATTAGCATTTCCTACAGCACTAGGCACAGATATTGATTCCTCTTATTTTTCACCAGGTAACCAGGGGTCCAATCTACGTTTCCTACTGCACTGAGCATAGATATCGCCAACATTTCAGTAAGCAAATAAATAGTGTGAATGACAAGCAAGCTAGTGTTTAGGGCCTGGCCAACAGTTGTGCCACTACAAAGTAACCGTGAGCATCAGACCAGTTGGACACTTGAGTCAAGCGGTGGATGCATGGCCACAAAAGGAAAAAGAAGAAACACTGTTCTGGGAGATGGTGCTGTACCTGTGTCCCAAATGGCAAGCTTGAGTTTCTTGCCACCAATGTTAACCATCTTCACCTTGAAGTCAACACCTGTAGCGGAATCGTATAGAGGTTGAGGTCAGAGGTCTAACTAATGCGGCGAGGCGATCAGATCGGGGGATGGAATCAGATTCGAAGAGGTCACCTATGGTGGGGGAGAGGTCCTCGAAGGAGTCGGCGGTGAAGCGGAGGAGGAGGCTGCTCTTGCCGACGCCGGAGTCGCCGATAAGCAGCAGCTTGAAGAGGTAGTCGAACTCAGGCTGCTGGCTCAGGCTGGAGGACGACGACGAATCCATGCGATTCGGATCGGGGCGGCGAGACGAGATCTAGGGTTTGATCTGCTTTCGGTTGCGGGCAACGCAAGACAAGGGAGGTGGGTGGAAGTCGGTCGGTCGGAACTCAGGCGTCCAGAAGTGGGTGGTGGTGGGTGGAAGCAGCACGAGTCCACCACCCAGCCCAGCAGCCACCAATACGCACGTGGTGGGCTGGGCTGGCCCTTCCTGGCCGGAATGCTATACACCTTCCGCTGCAATATTTTTTTCTTCAGCACCTTTCGGTGTTTAAGATTCGTGTGGAAATTTACATTCGTTGGATGAAGTTCATCCAGCAGCTGAGCTGAGAATATGACTACAAAAGTTGCCAAGACACTAGCAAATCCTTGAAACGAAACCAGCACATGTTACATCACAACAGCTGCAGGTACCCCACTCTAGCTAAAACATGAAAATTACATTATTCATGCTGCCACGGTGCGGGACTAGGGATGACAGAGGAATACTCCTGGATTGAGGCTATTCAACCAGTAGCTGCACAACAAAGATGATCGTGTGCAAGGTGACTCATGGTGTCAGCTGGGGACCCGCCTTCATCTCAACAGCATAATGCTGACTCCATTGAAAGGAGGGGAAATGGAGCCCTGTGCCGAGTCCTCCAAGACTCCACTAAAATGTGAGCTAGACAACTCACCTGCAAAATGAGAAAAAACAATTGTTATCGAGGTCTGTTATCAAGTTCTGTGCACATCAACATAAATTTGCAATCATTAAACCTCAAAGAAGTGACGGTGAACATATACTCTGAATCAGGTTCTGTGCACATCAACCGCGCACACTGAAGGAAATGAACCATCAGCTGTCGATGTGGAAGTATTAACAGTATTGGAGATGCAGTCCACAGAGTCTCGCTCAAACCTGGGCTCAAGATCAAACGGTTGCTCAACAGATATTTCATTGGACAACAGCATGCCACAGGAATCAGGACCCTCAGCAAGAGAAAAGGATAGGTCATTTAGCTCCAAGTATTGTTCAGTTCCACGTGCTTCCGGCATGCGGTGAATCAAGTGTTCACACGAGTCACGATGGTTAGAGTTGTTCACCACAGGCTGAGACGCAAGCTCATCCACTCCACAGAATATTGTTTCAATATCATCCAATAATTCTCCATCCTCATTATCATCGCCAGCAGTTGAGTCAGGCTGCATCGAAGCCGGAAACAAAAAGGTAAAGTTACTGGAGCTAACTCAAAGGACAGAGGACACAAACAGAAAGGAACCAGTCGTCAAAGAAATTACCAGTGAACCATCTTCAGCAGCAGTACATAGAAGATTTGTTGAGGAACATCTGATCATCTCAGCTAGCAGCTGTATGTGTATGCTCTCGATAGGAATATTGGAAGAAGGTCTGCTAGGATGAACACGATTGACAGCATGTTCATTGTTACTTTCTGACAAGGGGCCCAAAGAAACCTTGCCATCATAACTCACAGCCAGGTGTTGACCAGCAGAGTTCAACCCAACATGACTTGATTCAGGTGCACAGGGGGCCACAGAAGGTGCAAATGGTGAACACTCCGCATTGCTGGCATCATTCCAGTCCTCTTCATTGAATGGAGCACCATATTGTGCCCCAATCTTGGGTCCTAGACCGCTTTTCTGAAAAATTTTGCATAGAACACAGGCATCCTGCAAGGAGAAGGTGAAAAAGGAATTACAAAAAAAAACTTGACCTGCGGGGGGTAAGACTGCCCCCACGGCATTGTTTGAGAGGTAGAATGACCTTCTCACAGCAGGCCAAGAAAACCCCCGAACCCCTGCCCCACCCGTACACGGGGGCCCGTCGCCTTGTGAGTTAGGCCGGGCTCCACAGTGCTTTGGACATGAGGCAGGCGAGGAGGTTTTTTTAACCTCAGCCTGAAATTCGCTCCCACGAGGAGTCGAACCCAGGACCTGAGGAGTGCCGCTGGGTTCCTCTAACCAACTCAGCTAGAGGCCCTTTGGCAAAAAAAAAAAAAGGAATTACACACTAAACCATGCCACTTGTGACTCTCATTCAGCAAGGAGTTACGAACTATTCTGGCATGTTTGTGCCATCCTGTTCTCTACTTAATTAACAAATTCGTTCAGTTATGTAGGTTGGCAAATGATTCAGGGCTGCGAACTATGCTCAACCAAATACTCTTTAACTGCAAAACAGCCATAGGAGCTTTCCATTTGAGCCAGAAGGAAGGTTCCTGATCTATCAATTGAGGGAGCAAAAAGAACATTTTTTTCCTCCACATATTCAAATCACCTAGCACATTTTTAGAATTTCATCGGTTTTGTTCACTTTCCAAACTTCTCTATAAGAACCACATACAGCAAATGAGAGCAATCTGCCAAAACAAGGATAGATTTTAATCATATTATGCAAAAGAATCCATTTCATAAGGTTGGCTTCATACCAGTTTAACACCAGAAGCAGCTAGTTCCTCATCCTCCAGCCTATATTCATACATTACCCAGTCAGTTCTATCACCTCGTGGTGGCTTGCCAAGATGAAACACCAAAGTTCTCTTCATCCCAACAGTCCTAGAATTATAAAACACCGGCCTGTCCTTCCCAGTAGCTTTCCAATATCCAACTCCGGTTGACCTGTTAGTCCTTAACCCACTAGAATATTTCCTATCGCGTGGGCAAAAGAAATACCACACTAGATCGTTACTCTCCAAGGAAGCTTTCTCTACAAGAAGCAAAAAACAAGTGATGATAAGCCTGAACAGTTTAAGGACCGTCATCTGAAAGTAAGATACCTACAGCCAAATGTAAATGTACAGGAGAACCAATACTGCAAATGAAGCAAACAATACAGTGATGCATGCAATGGTACCGTTCCTTTTGGCTCCTAAATATGCAGAAATTAAGTGAAACAGTTCTGGTCCAATACCTGGAAGATCCCAAGGGGCGAACTTGTATAGATCAATCTCCGTAATAGCATTGCAGCGTAAATGTTTTCCCAACAACTTCCTCTTTAAATAGTAGACGGTGAGTTCTACATCAGTTGGGTGAAACCGGAATCCTGGAGGAAGCGATGTCTTGGCCATAGGGAGAATATTGCGGTTCTCTTTGCAGTAGTAAGATAGATAATAACGAGATACAAAATTGGAAATAAAGAAGGAAATGGTCTGGTTGTAGCTAGAGAAGAAGAAACGTCCTTGGTTGAAGCAGCAAGGTAGTGAAATCTGCAACGTGCAGTATAACAAAGATCGACAAGTATTAAGTCCAATGTCGAAATATAGTGGGGCGCCAGAAGCGTCCGTGGCATCCACACCAGAGAAAGCAGGGGCAATCCTTTTCTGTGATGTCAAAAGACATCTGAAAGTCCTGCATGAAAGAGTGCGTGGGTGTGTTAGGAAAACTGCCTGTCTTGTATGACAAAATGAGATAGCCTGAAGAAGCACGAGTGGCACTACTGGAATATGTGGGTGTGTGTAGTCTCTTGTCAGATCAATGCAGAAGTAGCCATCGATTGGAGCGGATTGGAATGGGGATGCGATGGCAACTGCAGTGCAGATGCAGGTATGAGCAGTGATCCGTTGGCAACCAAATTTAGTCCGTCCGAGAAGGAACAGTGCGTTGGACCAATGCTCCGGAGACGCGGGTAGCAATGATTGGGGGACGTTCACCGCGATGCGATGAAATGGGATGAACCCTAGATAAACAACAGGGGGGGGGGGGCAAACTGAATAATGTAAGAGGTATTTGAGGAGAGATCCAGGTCCTAGCCAGAGGAAGAGCACGAGGAATGGAGGCGGCGCGAGGAGACTTACGATGGGGAGGCGTCAGCGGTGGGGCTGGGAGCGCTGCCGCTGAAGCCGCCGTGGCGACAGGTACGGTGGTGGGGTTGCTTGCAATAGATTGCGGCGGCGCCGCCACCCTAGCTTAGCCACAGTGGAGAAGCGCAGAGGAGAGACACCAAGGCCGGCGAAGGCTGCTGAACCTCCACAGCGCTGCGCTGCACTGGCGCCGCCTGACTAGGTATGAAAACGAACGGAAAAAATCCTGTTTCCGTCCGGCCGTATTTCTATATTTGTCTCATATTTATAGTTAAACGGAAACATGACGGAAAATTCCGGAAATGGGACGGAAAACGGATTAAGAGTATCCGGGAATGGGATGGGATACGGGAGAGGGTCTATCCCGCCCGTTTTACCAGGACCCCGTTTTCTACCGAGATGGACCCGTATTCATTCCGTTTTCGAACTATAGGGGATGGGCTAAATAACTAAGCCTACCATATACTAGTCCAACCCAACACAGATCCAAAAAGCCAGCCTATCATCCTTCCACTGATCCGCGTTACATGCCCCCTCAAACCCAAACCCCCCTACCCCAGCCGCCACCCCTCAATCCCTCACCTCACGAGAGACCCTTGTCTCTGGCGGCCGCTGCCCGTTCGTCCCCCTGGTGGCCGCTGCCCCGCAAGCTACCACAGTGCCTTCGGGGTCTGAGCTCCGGCCGCACGACTCGCCTGGCGCCTCCGGCGGTCCAGCCTCGGTCTTCACAGCGCTGCCTGACTCATGCGCTGCGCCTTTTTTTTATTTTTATATTTTTCAAAATCATTTTTTATAGAAATATATTTTCAGTTTCATAATTTACAGATTTATACCCCTACCGCCCGGCTGCGGGGCGGCCGGCCCCCTGCCGCCCTACCGCCCGGCGGCAGGGCGGCAGGGATTTTAATATAAATAAAATTTATTTTTAATCGCATTTTGGCCCCTGGGGAGGCTGCCGCCCGGTAGGGGGCGGCAGGCCTCTCCCGCAGGTTAAACCTTGACCGTCAGTGCGGCAGTGCGGTATTAAATGTGGTTTTAAATATTTTGGATAGAAATAAAAACCGTTAGTAAAGTAGATGAATATGAAAAGTATAACTTAGCAATTCATACACATACGCAACTGAGAACGAAATATGTGATGCATGAGAATGAAATAAGTATAACATGACGACATGTCCATAACAAAAATACAGAAACAACTAGTTATACACATACGCAACTGAGGACCATACAAAGAGCTTCTAGTTGTTTCTGCTTCTAGTTGTTTCTGTATTTTTGTTATGGAGATGTCGTCATGTTATTCTTATTTTGTTATCATGCATCATCTATTTCGTTCTCAGTTGCGTATGTGTATGAATTGCTAAGTTATACTTTTCATATTCATCTACTTTACTAACGGTTTTTATTTCTATCTAAAATATTTAAAACCACATCTAATGCCGCACTGACGGTCAAGATTTAACCTGCGGGAAGGGCCTGCCGCCCCCCTGCTGGGCGACGGGTAGGCCTACCGCCCCGCCACCGGGCGGCGGGTACCTGCCGCGGCAGCCTCCCCCAGGGGCCAAAATGTAATTAAAAATAAATTTTATTTACATTAAGGTCCCTATGGACGGGATATAAATCTGTAAATTATAAAACTGAAAATATATTTCTGTAAAAAAATAATTTTAAAAAATATATATAAAAAAAACGCCATGCGCTGCCGCCCATCGATGCCCGCGACCGCGAGGCCACGACCTTAGGCTGCGGAGCCTGACGCCCACCTGGTTGGCACTTATTTTATTACTATGTTGTTGAATTGGTTTGTTTATTGTTGGATTTTTCTATGGTTTGTGGACTATGTGATGTGGACTACTTTTGCTACTAATTGCTATGCACATTCCCTCGAAACAAATTGCTATGCACATGTTGCTAGTTTATACTTCGAATCATTGAATATGTAAGGTATCACGATATATATATGTCTTGTAACGTGTCATCCCGGTGTAAGTTGTCATCCCGGTGCAAGTTTCCGGTTCCCGTCCCATTTCCGTTGTATTCCCGTTCGTATTTGTTTATTTCCGTATACCCGTTTATCCCGGTTCCCGTCCCATTTCCGGTAAAAAAATACAGCAACGGAAATTGGAGAGGAGTTTTCCCGCCCGTTCCCGTCCATTTTCATCCTTAGCCCTGGCGACCTCCTCCCTCCTCCTCCTCCGTCCTCGGTTCCTCCCCGAGGCTCCCCGCAATTCCTCCAACCTGCCAATCAATACGGGGTTTGCTTGGGCTGGGCCAGATCTAATGGGCCGAAATGTTGCTTGTTTGTGTTGGCCCCCTGTTTTCATTTCATCAAGCTCTCCCGTACTCCATCATAAATAAGAGAGTATAAAAACCCCTAAAAAAGTTAAAATATATGGTTGTCTTAAGATGTCATCTATGTCTCTAAACTCTTAAAGTATATTTTTAGATTCTGAACTTGCCCGGAGGTGTCATCCGGATCCCTAAACTCTTCAAGATGCATCTTCAGGTCTCCAAACTTATCTCAATGTGTCATTTCGATCCCTAAACTCTCAAGGTGATTTTTTTGTATGCTAAAAATTGCTATTAGTTGATTGTATTCAAAATAGGCTGTTTATTAAACTATTTTTCAGCCTATTCTTTGAAATCGTATAACTAAAACCATTTTAATTCTGAATTAGCTGCTTATTAATCATACATCATGGGTTAATCTTGAAATTTGATATCAACAATGGATAGTATAGTTTTCTTGTTTAACATGGGGATATCAATGCTAATCCTGAGTATTTCCTACTAACTATTTATTTGCATGCGCTTTGTATAAATTTATTAAGATAATTTGTTCCCATTCTCTATAAAAATCAAAATAGCAATTTTATTAAATTTAGAGTAGCAAAGGAAGTTTTCATCAACTTAAAGTAGCTAAACAATATTTATCTTAAATTCAAAATAGCATCTTGAGAGTTTAGGGATCTGCATGACATCAAGAGACAAGTTTATGGATTTAAAAATAAATTTTGTAAGATTAGGAACCAATTTTGTAAGATTAGGAACCTATATGACACCTTGGAAAGTTCAGAAATCTGAAAATGCCTTTTAAGAGTTTTAGGACCTAAATGACACATCAGAACAAGTTTAGGGACTGCTGGTATACATTACTCTAAATAAAAAATACACCAAAATGTGTATGAAAATTTGAACAAAAAATTTGTATGATGGAGGAGTTTTATGAGAATTAAATTTTCTTACTTTTTGACTGAATTAGCACCTACAATATCAGTTAATCTATCTATTGTAATATAAAAATGGATATCTTGCCATGCAGTGTATTCATGGCAGCCGCCAGTTAGTCGAAGACGAAAAGCTCGTTGCATTGAGAGCACTTGAGCAATGCCCGATGGAAAGGAATAAAATCATACATGCATGCAATGTACTTCCTTCGTTTTAAATCCATTTTAAAATGTAAATTATTTTTAATTTTCTTGAAGAGTCAAACTATTTTTATGTTTAACTAAAATTATAAAAACAAATTATAAAGATTTATAACATTAAATAGATATGTATATTTAATAAAGAACCTAATGATACTCAGCCGCTGCCAAAAATAGCATCGACTGCATGCAGGCCAATGCAACCGACGATCGATTCCATTGCCGCCTGCTTCGCTAATCGTTAGCTACCTGCCTGCCTATTCTTAGTGTCTTGGCGACTTAACCCGGCCCGATCCTGATGGATAGTCGTCGTCTGTGCATGCTAATATAATATAGATATTGTTGGTTCGACGAATTCATCATCAGATTCTCAGCTCCCTCCCATCGCCAGCAGCGACGACATATATACATATACATACAGGATGGCTTCCTTCGGCGAGGCCCCCGCCGGTGACGCCGGCAGCGGCGACAAGATCTTCCGCACCAAGTGCGCGCAGTGCCACACTGTGGAACGCGGCGGCGCGCACAAGCAGGGGCCGAACCTACACGGCCTCTTCGGCCGCCAGTCCGGCACCACCCCCGGCTACGCCTACTCAACGGCCAACAAGAACATGGCCGTCGTCTGGGAGGAAGGCACCCTCTACGACTACCTGCTCAACCCCAAGAAGTACATCCCCGGCACCAAGATGGTCTTCCCGGGGCTCAAGAAACCCAAGGAACGCACCGACCTCATCGCCTACCTCAAGGATGCTACAGCGGCTTAATTTAATGGATCGATATTTATGTTTAATTAACTTTCACACCACGGGTTAATTACTTATTTGTTAGTTCAACGTACGGTAGCAGCCACTGCACGTGTAACAATGAATATCTGTTGTTACTTATTATGCACATTTTTTTTCTTGAGATCGAACTGTGTCAATTCATTATATAGAATTTATTGATAAAAGATTATTGTTACCTATTGCCGCCAATTCTAATGGCTACCGCCGAGTCATTGGAAAAACCACTAGATGAAAAGGCAATATTTGATAACGCTCTATGATTCGGTGGTGCGTGAATAAAATCAGACGATAAAAAAAATTTAGCACCACGGAGCAGTGGCGAAGCCAGCGCGAGAAATGACCTAGGGCGGAGCGCAGCGACCGGCGGCAGCCGACAGTGAGGGGGCCGCCCGGCCGTCGCGACGGCAGCCCGCAGCCGGTAGCGAGGGGGCGCCCGGCGCCCCGGCAAGCACGGCGGCAGGTGTCGAGTAGCGGAGGGCGACAGCGGTAGGTCAGTAGGTGGCGAGCGGCGGAGGGCGGGGACCATGGCGAGCGGCGGCGGGCGACAATGGTAGGTGGCGAGAGGCGGAGGGCGCGGTGTAGAGCGGATTACGGTGGGGAGATGGCCAGACGGGGATGGATGGACTCGTCGCTCGCGTGCAGCCGTCAAATATTAACCTACCCTATCCCGTCGCAGTGTTGCTGGGCTGAAGACTCAAGTCTGGCTATACCGCCATGGAGAAGGCCGCGGCCCAGTCCACTGTCCAGCCAAGGAGAAGAAGTTAGCCCATGACGACGAGGCCACCACGGATGCACCTACGGCTCGCTGCGGGTGGCGTCGTCCTCGCCTCCGGTGGCCGGTGCGGGGGTCGCCGGGTGGGAACTGGCCTGGAGCCCGGCTAGAGGGACCTAGGGCGGCTGCCCGGGCTCGCCCTAGTGGTGGCTTCGCCACTGCCACGGAGCCACGTCAGGAATACATTGGACTCACAATTGTCAGAGAGCATATCAAGCAGTGAGTGACGAAGTCTTAAGCACCTATTGAATCGAGGAGATAAGGAAAAGCGCCGGTGCAATGCTGCAAGCAAAAGGGTGGCGTGTGTCAGCTCAGATAAGGATAAAGAAAAGCGCCGGTGCAATGCGTTTGGGTAGGATGACCAGTTGAACCAGTACCCTCTGGGCAGAGCATCATTCAACCGACACTTCTAAGTTTTTCACTAGCAGTTGGAGCAATGGCTCTATGAAGTTGTTAGGCTATATATAAGTTTCAACCCGGGTCATTTGAGTTTGCTGAAGTCATGAGTGAAAGTAATCGGGTACTCATAGACTAAGAGGGGGAGGGGTGAATTAGACAACTTAAAATCTTAACCTAACACTCCAACTAATTTGCATATAATTTTAAACTAAAGCAAGCTATCTAGACGTGTAATTACGGTTCTTCTAGTATGAAACCCTAGTTCTAAAAGGGTTTTACAACCTATAGTCAATCCTAACTTGACCTACACTAATAATGTAAGGCACACAAGTTGCAAGTATGAAATGCGGAAACGTAAAGGAGGGTATGAAAGGAAGCAAATTTTCGACATGAAGATTTATCCCATGGTAGACATTAAGCCATCCCTAGTCCACGTTGTTGAAACGCTTAATCAAGAGTATAGCTTCTCAGCCACTAAGTCTCTTCCGTGATTCTTCTTGACTCGCCACAAAGGTTATGTCAAGTCATCACGGTCATCTTGATCCCGATTTTCACTAAGGAGCTTCTCCATGAAGGATGGAGGTCTCCATGTCCCCCGCACAAAGCCGTCATCGCCACTCCACACCAAGCTGAAGGGTTTGATGACTTGCCGACGAGCCACCAAAGCTCCAAGGGTCCGTCACAATAAGATACAAGCTTGAGCAGCTCTCAAGCACAGCACACAATGCACTCAACCTGTTGACGCGAGATGATCACACACCAAGCCCAGGAGCCCCGTACGCCAAGCCCGGACTGCATTTGATTTGAACCAAGGCGTGCCAGTCAATTTGACATGTAAATTGACAAGGAAATAGCAAACCGTCAAATTCAAGAGTGTATCGGCTGGATTTCCGAATCACTCTTACGCGGGGTATCGGCAAGGCACTGCCGATACATAAAACGATAAAAATCGGGTATGATGAGCGTGTAGTAAAATCGATCTGCGACGGATCGGCAATGAGCTGCCGATGCCGATAAGCAACTAGACGGCTAGATCTAAAGCCGACACGTGCCGGGTAACAATGTACAAACCCACAAATATATGGATCTAGACAAAGAAAAGCTTATGATTCAATCTAATTGACTTTACAAGATTTGCCGTGATAAACAAGGAGCTTACAGCCAATTAAACAGATCACTAAGCCGGGTAATTTGTGAATAAATCTAAATGAGAAAACAGCGATGCGCCCAAGATCAAATCTTAGATAAATTCGATAAATTATGAATAGATCTGAACAAAGCCACAGCGATGCGCCTGGAAGCTAAAGCTCAGATTTACTCGGTAAACGAAAACTTACCAGCAAACCAAGTCGCTCGAATGTGAGACGTCCTTGATCAGCTCGAAAGAACTCGCAAAAAGAAAAAGATGGCGAAGCCGCCGACGAGAAAGTAAATTGCAAGTAGAGTAAAGTTTGTTTGTTGGATGTGTATCAATCTTTCCAATAGTCCGGGGGTTCATATTTATACCCCACGCTAACACAATCCTAGCCGATTACGGCAAAGCACAATTCTATCTTAAGAAACCTACTTTAATAAACAAAAAACACCGCCTTCCAAACCGAGACCGTCTCGTATCAAACTTGCCTAAAAAAACGCTGAGATGTTCGATCGGCATCAAACCGTGCCCGATCCCTTTCTTCCGTGCACCATCATTATTTCCAACCTGGCATCCCTTCCTTTCACCGATCCTCTGACACATGCCAAAAAACAGTGTCAACACAACCTTGCTCTAACACTCTCTCACAAGCTAACCTAGCACTCACACTCTCAAGGATGTGCTAAGGACTAAAGATATGATCACTTTGCACTTGGATGGCTTGGAGAACTTCTCTAGTGTGTATGGGGTTCCTCTTAGCTCCAACAACCTTAAATGACCCGGGATGAGGCTCTTATATAGCTCAACAACTCAAAGGAGTCGTTTATAGCCGTTATCCACTTTCTATGTAGACCATCAGTTTAACCGATGCCTTGATGTCGGTCCAACCGGTCTGAGTGTCTCCGAAGTTGCCGTGTTAAGCCTTCTGACATGAGCTTTTGCTGACGTGGCAACCATCGGTTAAATCAATGCTTGGGTGTCGGTTTAACCAATTTTCAAGAAATCCTCCTCAGCTCCCTACAGTGTTGAAGTCATTGCACCGATGCTTTGTAACGAAGCACCATCGGTTCAACCGGTGTTGAAGATTTTGCTTTTGGCAGCTTTGCAACCTCTCTGGTCAATAGCAGGGTGAATGCATCGATGCTTGTTCGCTTATGCATCGGTTCAATCGGTCTTCTATTGTCAGCTGCACCTAACCATCTTTAATGCTGAAAGGAATCTAGGCCCCTAAGTGGGTTTTGGTGTTTGACGACAAAACCATGTACGCTTAATGTGTTGATTGAGCATGTGTGCAGGAGCTACGGTTGGATAAACGTTTAAAAGTGATGAAGTGCGCCCCTCAAAAAGGGAAATGAAAAACGTGTTGTTGGATACAAACTCTAGAATTAGATTTTTGATTTATGAATTGAGTTTAGGAACGCCGTACTATCAAGGGGGATGTTGGTTCAAAGGTTGTGACCAAGTTCTAGTGCTCAAGGAACCTAAATAAAACCTACGAGAGATCTTTGTCACACAAAAGCCCAAGAGAGAAGCAGCCGTGAGTGAAACCTGTGCTGAGTCCGGATACTCCGGACTTCAGCCCGGATAGTCCGGGTGTCCGGAGTATCCGGACACTTTACACGGAGTATCCGGGTACCTTTTAGCCAATGGCTACTTTTCAGAGTGTGGAGTATAAATACCCCTCTTCCCCCTCACTCACTCTGGCTTTTGCTCTTTTCGAACCATAACTGCTCCTAACCCTAGAACAAGTCCTCTCACTCCCTTTCTTTGATTCTTGAGAGATTTCCTAAGGGATTCAAGTGAGAGACTTGCAAGAGAAGAGATCCGAGCTAGTGAGCATCCATTCCAACCCTTGAGCACTAGTTCTTCGTCGAGCCCGCGGATTCAAGTCTTTTACTCTTGGAGCTTTGAGCTCCTAGACGGCTAGGCGTGCTCATGAGTGCTCAAGCTGCATTGTGAGCTCCACGGGAAGTTTGTAAGCCTCTTTCCTCTCCGAGGAACCCATAGTAAGTGACCTCGGGCTTGAGCGTTGGTCTCGCCCTTGGGTGAGGAGCATAGGAGTTCTTGAGCACCGTCTCTTGAACTCTTCCTCAACGGAGACGTAGCACCTTTAGGTGTGAACTTCGGGAAACAAATCGTGTGTCACTTGTTATATCCTTACTTGCTTATTTGATATTTGCTTGGAAGTCAACTTTGTTAGGGTTTGAGATCGATCTTCAATCTTCACAAGGTTTTGTCAAGTTCATCTTGTTGAATAGTGTTAGAAGCACCTCCTGGTAACATTAAATATACTTGATCTGAATCTTTCTCAAGTTTACTCAAGTTTTGAGCATGCTGCACTGTGACCCGGAGTGTCCGGGTTTTCACCCGGATAGTCCGGACTGTCCGGAGTATCCGGACTCAAACCCGAAGTCTCCGGGTTCACTATTACTGATCAGATTTTAAGTGTTTTAATTTCAGTTTTAGCCTGTTCACCCCCTCTAGGCATCTTCAGATCCTCTCAAATGCACTGATGCATGGCTGTCGGTTTAACTATTGCCCGTGTGTCGGTTTAACCAGTGCATTCAATCAGCTTACTCTTGTCCAATTTTTCGCAGCTGTCATTTGGACACCCCAAGTATATTCTATCTATGCTTTTCACTATAACTTGGACGTCTTGAAAGCAAATTGGACACATTTCATTACATCCATGGGACCTAGAATTTCTACAAATATTATCTCACAAACTTGTTAGTCCCATTGATTGCTTTGTCACACAATCACCAAAATCACAAACATTGGCCTAATGGGGCCATGTTCCTTACAATGAGGAACCCATACACACCAGAAAAAACCTCCAAGCTTTGTAAGTGTTAGTGCTAGGATTAGCTCTTGAGAGAGTGATAAATAGCAAGGGTTGTGCCTTGTGTGTTGTGCTTGAGTGAAGCTCAACCTTATATCTTGGTGAACCGGCCCCTTAGAGTCTTAGACTTGTTGGCACGTCTTCAACCCTCTGGCTTGGTGTGAAGTGGTGTCGACAACCTTGTGAGGGAGACGTGGAAACCCCCATCCTCACGGAGAAGCTCCTTAGTGGAAAGCGGGATTAAGGTGACCGGGAAACTTGGCGTGAGCCTTAGTGGCCTAGCCTTTGTGGCAAGTCAAGGGTTCCTAGAAGGGAGTCGATTGCCGAGAAGCAATACTCTCAATTGAGTGCTTTGTCGAGCCATTGGAGAAGAAGTGGTGGCGCCGCACTTTGCCGAGCCATGACCAAGCAGGGAAGGCTATTTCCCTCATTGAGAAATATCCCCTATGCTGAGGTGAGGGAAAGGAACGACCGGCGCTTCACTTGGCCCGTGGGCGAGCATGTACTTGAAGCGAGGAAAGGAGATCTGGGAGCAAGGGGAGCAGGGAGGGCGTGATTTGGTCGGTGATTTGGAGCTAGGAGGGTGGTATTTGGCATGTCGGTCAGAGATTTGGAAAGGGAGGGTGGAGGCGGTGCCAGCACAAGTAACTGGAGGAGTAGGAGATCCAACAATGAAACATGGAGGGTCTCAGTGGAAGTTTCGTTCGGTGTCATGCGGCTTGGTACTCCGGCCAACAACGTTTCATCACCATGAAACACTTCTCACCTGTCTCCTCTTAATTACCTCACCAACTCAGCAAAACTGATGATGTGGCTTGTGTTTAAATGCCATGAAACTCCCATGAAATGCCCATTGAGACTGGCCTTAGAAATGGATGAGAAATGAGTAGTTATTAATAAGTTTGTAGTGCCCCTGCCTTTCTCAAGACAATGCATTGCTTATATTGCTAGGTCACTGCCTTTGGCTAATACCCACCCATGCATGAAACTAAAATACATGATGAGTGAGCATCTTTTCTGTTGTAGTAAAAACATAAGTCACCTTAAAAGGAGTAACTATGTCTCCACATCAGGTGACTTAGACATTGTATTCCTGTAAGTCACCTGTTTGATTGGGCAACACTGGATACAAAAACAACTAAATAAGCGAAGGGGAGTTAACTGGGCAACACTGGACATAAAAACAACTAAACAAGACACCCAACGGGTGCACTACATATAGAGCACAAGCTCGATTGGACCAAAAAACAAGACACAAAAATAACTAAATAAGGTGTTGACGCAGAATATGGCCAACACACTCGAATGCGCTAGAATGCGCGGTAGATCGTCAACACGATCAACACTAGCAGCCTCCCTGCGCCGACCAGTCAAACCGGTGCTTCAGGAAGATAGTAAAGATCTAAAACCTCGAGCTCGAGAGGGACCCCGTCGGAGCTCGTGGATCTAGATATGGTGCAACAACATGATTACCTTGACGTGGGCAAAAACCCGGTTGCTCACAATGCCCTAGTGATAGGTTTGTATCATTCGCTTTACTTGGTCGCCTATTCTGCTTTGGATTGGCTCCTCTCTCCTTAGACTTGGCTAGAAGTTCTTCAAAACTTGGCCTCCCCTTCTTCTTGTTTCTGGGAATTTTTGCAAAATTTCCAGAGGGATCGGTCAGACCGGTTTCTGGACCGGTTAGACCGGTCTTAGCAGACCTGGAGTCCTTCTTCTGCTTTTTCCTTCCGAGCGTTTTTGACGAGTTTTGCGCATTAAAACAACAACCAAATCTAGCACTATTCTAAATATGATGCTTAACACAGAACACATAGGCCAAACAATACTTTTAAGGGCAATACTCATATATCGCCCGTCTTCTTCAAGAATTTTGCCATGCTTATTATTATCAATCCTATGCTCAACAATAAAATCTGCTACAATTTGGGCTTTCATAAATTTTGAAGATTCACAAGCCAAATCACACTTAATAAATAAATTAACCCATTTGCCGATTGTTCCACTCGAATCAGCTTATGTAACATATGTCGAATCACATCAGTTTGACATGCTGTTATGTAAGAACATCGGCTCACATAAATGATCCAAATGTAAGTTCACCATGTTGATTGCCATATTGTCATGCTCCGGTGAGGCCTCATAACCCACCAGTTTCTCATCGTCTTGTACTTGAGAAACTGATGGCGCTTTTTCATCATGAGGAGCCAAAAACGGATACCACCAATTCGGCTTGCTGCTAAACTGCACAATCGACGGATCTGATCGGTTGCTTCAGGCGATCGAACCGGTCATCTGTACCAGTCAGATCGGTGCTAATGATGATTAGACCGATTTGTTCAGGATGTGCCTTTTGCATTGCAAAACATCGGTCTATTTGTAAAAAATATCTTTTGCACATGATGACATGATGCCCATTGTTTAAGAGTGTCAATCCTGCACCTGATGACCTCTACATGCATTCTTACTGACAGTTTGCAAATTTTCTAACCTGAATTGAAAAACTTCTAATTCAGCTTTATTTGCTGATGTTAAATCTTCAACTAGCTCAAGATCCTGAAACAAAATATAGTCAATACTTTGAAGCACTTGTGTTTTTGGTGTAGGCTCATGATCTACTAGTTCCTCATCTCCTGGTACTGAGAATGTTAGTGGTGTTTCTCCATCGCAAGGAGCCAAAACAGGCATTGCCAATTTGGCTTTTTGCTTTGCTGTAACCTCAACCTCAACAAGCATTCCCCATGTTGAGCATGAAGAATTTGATGCCGGCGGCACCCATGGCATTGTAACGTATGTCTTCTGGGGTGAGAACAGAGTAACAATATCACCCCTGCTATTGCTTGATCCTATCCCAGGAAAAAAAGGTTTGCATTGACGTGGAGGTGATCTTGGACTCTTTTTTAGTGGTCGATCTTTTGGAACAACCTTTGTGTACTTATTTAGTAGCTGATCAAAGGTGAGATTCTGCTTTTTAAAACTACCTTGCACCTTTGACTCATTAATCTTCCAAGTACATCCTCCCGGGCGCTTAGGCTTGAATGTTCTGGGTTGGCTTTTTTGCCTGACCGGTCCGACCGATTGAAGCGACCGATCTGACTGGTCGTGCCTGAGTTGCAAGCTGACTCGTGTCTTGGGAGGAACTTTCTTGGCCCCCCAGATCTTGAAGCTTTGATAGTGATTTTCAGTGACTCCTTTCCATTATGATATGAGTCTTTTCCAACGGCACTTCCCTGGCCAGAATCTTTTCATTGACACCAAACCGACCAACCAAGCCCCGGCACCGACCACCTGACATTAGGACCCACAGAGCAGTGAACCAGTGTTGACGCTCCTTAGCGCCGCCAATTTATATACCGCAAGCGCACGGTTTCGTGTAGCTTTTCCCTCAGAGTATTCCCCCAAGGTTTATCAATCCACGGAACCAAAGAGACAAGAAACAATCTACTAGCATAGAGATTCCTTTGTGTGAGATGGTGAAAACGAATCTAATCTACTAAAAACACGACAAACACCAAAGGTAGCAAGAGAAAGTTAGAGATAACCAATCTAGATCACCTAGATCATGCATATGTTGTAGTTCCAGCTAGATAAAGTGAAGTAAGATAGATGTGAATCTCAATGAAAAGCCTCTTTAAACCCAAAATCTCCAATCCGATCCCTCGATACTCCGCCTACTCTGTGGAGACGGCCTGTCACGACGCCCCCCTTTGAACGAAATACCCTGAAGCAAGTCGAACCCCCTTTGGTAGTTCCGCCATGAACCTCTAGCCACCATGACTACAAGATCATGCTAAGTGATCTATCTCGATAATAGATCTAGGATGAAGCGAACCCAAAGAAAAGAACGAAATCGAAAGAGGAGAACATGGTCGCTAAACATTCGGAAACACAAATAACTTCACCATGAATGATTGTACATCACAAGATCACAACCGGGGCCCTACCTTGATCTTGATGATCCTAGCTCCAGAACTCCGACGTGGTCTTCCTTGCAAGGTTCCCACGTCGGCTAGGGCAAACCCTAGACAACTAGCACGACCCTCGGCTCTCCGAAAGGTGTCCCTCCGTCTTCTCTGCTACTTGGCGTCGTCTTCCGAATTGATCTCCACGTGAACCTTGGGGAGGGGTCTTTAAATAGCCTCAGAGAACCCTCGGTCAAAGGGGAGGTCGAACCGACCTAAAAACGGGCTGGGCCGGCTGGCCCAATGAGCCTAGGTCGGCCGGCCTGGGTCTTTCCTTCGCCGGCTGGCGCTCAACTTTCCCCCCAAGTCTCCTGGAATCTTCTAGAGTTTATGTCTTTCACGATTGCACCCCTTTAGACGTCGTTATCTTCGAGATTTCTTCGAGGAGAAGGATAGGATGGAAAATCCTTCCTTAAATATCTCTTTGCTTTGCTTAGCCCCGAAGCATCTCGATCTTATCTTGTGGGCTTTGTCTTTTGGGCTTCATTGGAGGGTGGATGTGCATGAATGGGCCTCTAATCATCATAGTCTTCGATCCTTTTTTAGGGCTTTGGCCTTCGTCATTCTTCGTATCATCGCGTGATCGTGGGCCTCGCCATTTCATGCTCCAAAATTGGTCAAAAACCTGCAAAAACGAAGTACCTCCAAAATATATGTGCAAACGTGAAAACGACCAATAATTGGGCCGAGGTTAGGATGGTTAGTGATTTTGATATTAAATTCATGCCATTATCAAAGTTAAACAGGGGATAAAATGGATACTTAAGGAGCGCCAACATTCCCCCCATGCTTAAACCTTGCTCGTCCTTGAGTAAGTCTTTGATAAAAATCAGCGCTGCCTTTTAGTGTCCAATCCCTGCACTTGATCATACACGAGAAAACACAATGCTCCCAAAAATATTTTGCAGTTAATAGTTCAAGTTGTAACCAGCTTTTTCAATGTGGAAGGTAGATACAAGTTAAATGCTTCCCCACAATTATTAAGCACATGCTCTCAAAATTAAACAAGTCTCAGGAGTAAGAAAGTAAGTTCCATAAGTAATGCTAACCCAAGATCAATAATTCAAACCTCATTGCAATTTGCTCATGGAAACTCTCAGCTCATCTTGTCTCTAAAACTTGCTAGAACTCTCTCCTTTCTTTCTCTCATATGTATGTGTGAGGCTTTATCTGGAGCTCTGGAAAGGTTAGTCCTAACAAAAGATATTATAATCAAGATATTATCAAAACAAGAAATACTTCTTATGGATTTACCGAGACTCGTCAAAAAGACCATTGGAAAATAATTTCTTTGTGGAGAGGGAGAGAATGGAACACACACTTTAGATGGTGGACATGTGCAAATGGCAACGATTGATCCCAAGGCACGACTGAAGTCCTTGTTATCGGATTGCACATGGTTGGAATAATTGAGTATAGAATAATCTTCAAAGTACCTGGAGTTTAATGAAGCAAACGGAACCCAGGAGCTTTTCATCATTATTTATTTCATTTTTCTTTCTTTCTTTCTCTTTTTTTTATTTCTTTCTTTTTGCTCCTCAGAACCACTGGCAACACAATGCACTTACTCCACCTCCCCCCATGCTTGAACTTTTGCTTGTCCTCAAGCAATGAAGTGATGATACTTGATGGAGTGAGTGCACAAAACCTTTATCAATTCTCTGGACATAACTTTGGAATTCAAGGGAGCATCTCCTCGTGAAAGATTGAAGCCAACAGAGGAGGAAAAGGGGCAGGCCGGCCGGCCTAGGGGTGTTGAGCCGGCCGGCCTACTGCCTGTAGGCCTCCACTTCTTCGGATATTTCTTCTGCGAACTCTTTGATGCTTCCCAAGCTTATGTTTTACTGAATTTTGCTCTTGATTCCGCTGTTTTGCGGTCGAAATAAATATATATACTCAATATATAGGTTGTGGTCAAGGAGGCATTTCACAAAAAGATGTTTTTGGTTAGGGGTGGATATCCAGCGAGGTTTGCGATGTTCCCGGTATAGAAACTCACAATGCATGGATAGAATGGCTAGCAAAAGAGAGGTACGCAAAAATATGGAATGGTCAGCTTCTTAGTCTCGTACCAAAGAAGGTAAATCCTGAATTAATTCACTTGAAAATAATTCTTGCTCTATGGTTTGTTATGATATATCATTTAAGCTTGTAGAAGGGTAGAGCAATTGCAAAAGGTATTACTGACAAGGTTAGCTCAAAATTAAATCCAAATTAAATTTTCCTTGACAAGCTTAAGTAAGAGAGCAAGAATAAAAGATATGGGTCTTAATTTATCATAACCTCCACAATTGAATTAGCCGGCATTTAATTGATTTTCAGATCATGTTAGAGAGAGCATTAGTTTAATCATGCATAAACCAAGCACAAGAAAGTAGACAAAGCGGCAACGATCATCATATTTTAACATGGCACAAACTTCCTATCATCTTCGCTAACCATAACTTTAAAGCATGGGTGATGCATTTATTTATCATGGTGATGAAAACAAAAGAAAACAAATTGCACACATGCTGAAATAAAACAGAAAATTGCTACACACACACACAAGCTTGCACACATGCTGAAAATAAATGAAAAGAAATAGAAAATCCAAACCACACGTGCGAGCATTTTATTCATGGTCATGCCGTCGATCAATCTCCTTGATTGGCTCTTGCGTTGTATCCTTGATCATAATACTGCTGAAATGCTCCTCCATTAAATTGTTCCGGTGGCGCCAGGCCTAGAAGTCCCATTTGATATGTGATTCCTGCAGTTCCATCTTCTAGTTGTGTTGTATGCCTCCGGATGGCATCTATATCTTCCATATTTCTTCTCGCATAAGCACCCATAATTCTCATTCCTTGTTCTGGTTGGAGGTCAAAATATTGTGCTCCAAATGACGGGTCGGGCATCTCTCCTTGATATGACGAGGGTGGGTAGCCGTAGTTGCTAAATGGTGGGGGTGCCGCCGCAGCGTGCCCCCATGCTTGTTCTTGGCTTCCTTCCCATTGACTCATCCATCCTTGCGGGTATCCCTGTCCACTTGATGCACTTTGAAATTTATTTCTCCAATAAGCAGAACTTGGCGGTGGAAGGTTTACTTCCAAGTCTTCTTGTTGTGCCGATGCCGATGTCCCTTCAATTAACCTTCCTCTTTTTGATTTCTTCACCTTTTTTCCAATATTTTCAACTCGCCAATCAGTCCTCCCTCTTGCAAATAATTTCAGCCTTTGATCGGGGAGGGAAATATCCATCTCAGAAATAGTAAATCCCTTCTTTTCATCTCCTCCGATATAATGGCCTTGCCTCAAATGATCAATCCCAATATCTCTTCCCGGGACATAAAATTTTTGGATCACTCGTAACGTCGGATTCATTGCTCGGGCTATCATTGTGAGATAACATCCCGAACCAACTTCTCCCGTGCCGGATGATGCTTCACAAAGCCACCTTTCAACCATGATGTTGGTGGGATCAATTACTTGCTTCTTCACTAATGCAGCATACATCCAACTTAATTCCTGGTCGGTGACCTTTGATTCTCTCATCCTCCCAAGAATTCTTTTGCTCAACCAAGAGTGGAATATTTGGAGGGTAACATTACTTATATTCTTTCTTTGGCGGTTGACATCTTTTGCTATTTTTGTCCAAAATTCATCAAGCTCTACATCTTCAACTTGCACCATTTCATATGCATTATTTTTGAATCCGAGCAAGCTTCCTATTTCACCATAGGTGATTACTTTCTCTTCATTCTTGAGCCTAAATTTTAGACATGAAACTTCTTCACCATCCACCACTTCTGTTGATTTTTCTAATGTCATGAACATCTCAAGAGCCACTTCTTCTTGCATATCAACCGTGACACCATCGGAAAATAACTTCCAACCGATGTTCTCCAATAGCTCATAGATGTCATGATGAAATCCCAGCTTCACCAATGCTTCATCATCAAAATCATAATTTGCTCGTAGTCTTCCCTTCATGAACTTGAGCATTTCTTCTTCTTCCTTCGACAAGATAATAAACCCATATTCTAAATTCTTGGGCTTGTATGGTGGTGGTGCGGATGACCTTGTCGAACGCCGTGGAGGAGGTGGCATTCCTTCGGTGAATCTCATGGAGGAGCTTCTCGGGTCTCTCATCCCACCAAGGAGCAACATGTCGCTCCTCGGTGCGGGGTTGTCTTCCTCCATGCTCCGCGGAGACTCGGAGACCGAGTGCCTTCGCGAAGAACTTGCCGATGCGTCGGATGTTGATGAACGTGTCCTTCTCCTCCCGGCGATGAACTTCATGAGGCCACTCATGGTGACTCCTTGCTGCACACACTAAAAAACAAACACACCGGGGGTTTCTTGCCGGCGGGAGAACAATATATCGAAGAGTGGAACAAACTAGGAATTGTGGTGAATTTTCTGAGATTTTTGGAGTAGATTTTGGTGGACGAATTTTTTAGGGCTCTAACTGATGTTTCTGGGCAAAGAACTTGAAGAACATAAGCAAGGAAATGAGTGAGGAGTATACCTGCCAAAGGGGAGCACCAGAGGGCATAAATAAGGGCCAGGCCGGCCGGCCTAGGGCCTTGGGGCCGGCCGGCCTAGGGTGTTTTTCCCTCTTCTCCACTTCAATTTTCTCTGGTGGCTTCCTGGTGCAATTATTTGCTTCTGTCCAGCACATCTTGTATGCTTTGCACCGCCCAAATCATGTGAACCACTCCTTCTTTGCCTTTGATGTCCACTTGCAACATTATTTCTCCACTTTGTGTCATTCACCTTGTCCCATGCTTAATCATTCATCACATGGTGCCATCTTTGCTGAAAATCACTTGTACTTCCCATGCATGGCTGCTCCCTCCTTTGAATTATTTGCATGTGGTGGTAGGTAGAGAGCACAACTCTTTCCCGTGAACTCACTTTGATCAATGGATGTTAATCAAGCACATAAACCCTTTCTAAATGATGCTTAGATGTTTAATCCTCCTCTAACTTCGAAATTTCAGAATTGACTCAAAGCATGCAATGAGTTTAAATGAATAATTAGAGGGGAATTGAAACATCTTTACATTTGTAAGTCGAAAAATATTTCCCGACTACATTAATTTTGGTTGCACCGGAACCGTTCACTTTCATGAATTGATAGCGAACAATCTCGAATTCAACCGCGGGACTTGGGTTTAGGTTCTAATTTTTGCCAAAATGAGAGAGAGAATTTTGAAAAAGAGAATAATTAAGGTTAGGAAAATCCTAGTCCTATGGTGATGAAAACTGAAAATTCTCTCTATGTTTGCACGAACCTACGCATCAAGAATTCAAATGATATAAACATAGCGCGGCTCTATTCGTGTGTTTTATCTCAACTTGGTCCGGCCGTCATGGACAGGACGGTCGCCAAAAATAGGTATGGAATTTTGGATGTGGCTTTCTCAAGAAGAGGCAAATAAATCATAGGATGGCTCATGTCATTGGTTTAAAATAAGAGATAACATCGGAATGACCGAGCGAATAAAATCCAAATCGAATTGATTGACCGAATTACCAATTATTCAAAAGTATATCATGTTCTTGCATATCAAAATTCTCGACTCACTTACCTAAACCTTTCGTGGGTTGTCCTCCCGGCAGCTTTATTCTTGACTCGACGAACGGGTTGCCTCCCGCAAAGCGCTTCATTTATAGTCTATAGCTAGACTTTCTTCTTCTTCACTTCGGACCAACGCTCGGTGATGGCGCTACAGTCTTGGGTACCCACTTCCACACAATCCTTGGTACGGGTTTGTCTTCTACGTTAGTCTTCTTTTTGGTCTTCACAGGCGGGCTTTTAGCTTTCTTCTTGACGGGTGCAACGATCTTCTTTGTCGCGATGGACGCGGCGACTTCTATCTTCTTCTTCGCTTCCTTCTTGTTCGGCTCCTCTTCTTTCTTTGGCTTCTCCTCTGTGACACGGCGGTGAGGCAGAACATATTTGACATTGATCATGTTGCATACCTCGAGGCGTGGACGAAACTTGAATTCGCTTGTGGTGCCATTGATGTCGAACTTTATCTCCCCCTTGCCAACGTCGATGTTCGCCCTTGCGGTCTTGAGGAAAGGCCTCCCAAGTATGAGAGGCGCCTTGCTCCCTTCTCCCATATCGAGAATCACAAAGTCAACGGGGACTAAGTGTTCTCCAATCTTCACGGGCACGTCTTCGGCGATTCCCAAAGGATAACGAACGGAATTGTCCGCTAACTCTAGGCACATGGCGGTGGGCTCTGGCTCCGGTAAGCATAGCTTCTCGAACACATTCTTTGGCATGACGCTCACACTTGCACCGAGATCACAAAGTGCTCTTTCGAACATAAGAGATCCAATGGAACACGGGATGGTAGGACATCCGGGGTCCCTTTTCTTTTCAGGAGCTTCATTAGCGATTGCCGCGCTACATTCCTCGGTTAGCTTGACAGTGCTTGGCGGTATCTCGCACTTGTTTCCCATGATGTCTTTGAAGTAGCGAGAATACGTCGGAACTTGTAGAGCGTCCAAGAGCGGCATATTGATGCTCAACCTGCGTACCATGTCAACAAATTTGTTGAATTGCTCATCTTCATGTTTACCTTTGTGGTATCGTGGCCTTGGCGGTAGAATCTTGGTGTCTATATCATCTAGCTCAAACTCCGGCTCTTCGGTGACTATCTCTGGCATAGGAGTAGGTGCCTTCTCCTTGATGATGGTCTCCACTTCAACTCTTGGCTTAGGCTTCCTTGCTCCCGCTGCATGTTCGGGTTCTTCGGTCTCCTTTCCCGAGTGAGTTTGAATTGCCTTAGCCGTCTCCGGACTTTGAGGTTGCCCGGGCAATTTTCCTTCGTTGCTAGATAGGCGTCCGGCGAGCTGGGCTACTTGTGTTTCTAGCATCTTCATCATGTTGAGTACTTGAAGGTTAGAGCTCCCGACCTCCGTCACCTTGCCATCAATGTTCTCCAAGATCTTGTCCATAGCCTTGAACTTGGTGACGGTGTCCTTGTTGATCTTGCCTTGCTCCTCCATGAACTCCTTCAATTGTATACGAAGAGGCACCGAGTTTTGAATGGAAGAGCTTGCATTAAATTGGGGTCTACCTTGCCCGTAGCGGAAGTTGGTCGGCGGAATCCATTCTCCCTTCTTCATGTAGTCGAGCATCTTGGCTTCCTCCGGGCAATTCTTTTGCACATGGCCGTACTCTCCACATTCTTCACATGTAGACCTTGCTTTGGCCGCCTTCAAATCGATAGCTTGGGCTTCTCTCTTTTCCACTTCCATCTTCTCCAACCTTCTCATGAGCGAGTCGATCTTCCCTTCTAGCACTTCTTCGCGTTCCACTTGTAATACACTCTTCGCGGCACCCACGGCTTGGAGTGGTTGCAGGTGCCCCGATGATGCCCATGCGTCATTGTCCGCCACCTTCTTGAATAGCTTGAAAACTTTAGTAGGCGTGAGCTCAATGATAGAACCTCCGGCCGATGCGTCAATGATCCCCCTTGATGCAGTAGTGAGGCCTTGATAGAACTTCTGGACCACATCCTCCCTTGAGAACTTGTGATGAGGTACGGCGCGGATGTAGTCGTTGAAGCGCTCATAGGCTTCCGCAATAGTCTCCGTCGGGGCTTGCGCGAATGTTGCAATTTTGTTGCGCAGAATCTGGGTCTTACCCGGCGAGTAGAACTCCGTCATGAATTCTTTCATCAAGGACTCCCAATTTTGCACCGTGCGCGGTGGTAGAGAATGAAACCATTGCAGTGCTCTCCCAAGTAGAGAGAATGGAAAGAGCCTCGCTCTTATTTGATCTTGAGTCATCCCTTGCATGTCGAAAGTGCGGCATAGTTGGAGGAACGCTTGAAGATGTAGATTAGCATCTTCTTTTCCAGTGAAGGGCGAGCTTTGCACCATCCTTATGATTGAAGTGTTGATCTCGAACGGAACTCCGATGTTGTCGAGATTTTGGATCGGCAAGTCCCGAACGTCCAGAGTGCATAGCTCTCTGATCGTACGCTCTAGCTCCGGTAGCGCCATCCCTTGGTGAAGTGGCGCCTCCTTTGGACTTGTTGGTGGAGTTGCTTGAGGTGAAGACGATGAATCGTCGGCTTCAACTTCTGGGTCTACTAGTTCCTGCTTCCTTGATCGTGCTTCTCGTCTCCTTTGCCTGTAAATTTTTTCTGGATCATCCACAAAATTTTCGGGTTTGTTGGAGAGGCTCCCGTCCATCTCCTGTTAGGGGTTAGTGAAAAAGAAAAATATATACGAGATCTAAAAGATGAATATACAAGATCTAAAACATAAAAGAAAAATAAAGCAAAATAAAGAAAACTCAAGATTAGATTGATTTTCGTGGAATAGATCCGTTTTTTTAGTTAGCTCAGAAAAATAAGAGATCTAAAAAAGGTCAAAAAGAAAAATAAAATAAAAAAAATATTTACGAATGCAAGTAAGATTGGATCTTAAATCGATGGTTCCCCGGCAACGGCGCCAGAAAAGCTTGTTGATGCTCCTTAGCGCCCCCGATTTATATACCGCAAGTGCACGGTTTCGTGTAGCTTTTCCCTCAGAGTATTCCCCCAAGGTTTATCAATCCACGGAACCAAAGAGACAAGAAACAATCTATTAGCATAGAGATTCCTTTGTGTGAGATGGTGAAAACGAATCTAATCTACTAAAAACACGACAAACACCAAAGGTAGCAAGAGAAAGTTAGAGATAACCAATCTAGATCACCTAGATCATGCATATGTTGTAGTTCCAGCTAGATAAAGTGAAGTAAGATAGATGTGAATCTCAATGAAAAGTCTCTTTAAACCCAAAATCTCCAATCCGATCCCTCGATACTCCGCCTACTCTGTGGAGACGGCCTGTCACGACGCCCCCCTTTGAACGAAATACCCTGAAGCAAGTCGAACCCCCTTTGGTAGTTCCGCCATGAACCTCTAGCCACCATGACTACAAGATCATGCTAAGTGATCTATCTCGACAATAGATCTAGGATGAAGCGAACCCAAAGAAAAGAACGAAATCGAAAGAGGAGAACATGGTCGCTAAACATTCGGAAACACAAATAACTTCACCATGAATGATTGTACATCACAAGATCACAACCGGGGCCCTACCTTGATCTTGATGATCCTAGCTCCAGAACTCCGACGTGGTCTTCCTTGCAAGGTTCCCACATCGGCTAGGGCAAACCCTAGACAACTAGCACGACCCTCGGCTCTCCGAAAGGTGTCCCTCCGTCTTCTCTGCTCCTTGGCGTCGTCTTCCGAATTGATCTCCGCGTGAACCTTGGGGAGGGGTCTTTAAATAGCCTCAGAGAACCCTCGGTCAAAGGGGAAGTCGAACCGACCTAAAAACGGGCTGGGCCGGCCGGCCCAATGAGCCTAGGCCGGCCGGCCTGGGTCTTTCCTTCACCGGCTGGCGCTCAACTTTCTCCCCAAGTCTCCTGGAATCTTCTAGAGTTTATGTCTTTCAAGATTGCACCCCTTTAGACGTCGTTATCTTCGAGATTTCTTCGAGGAGAAGGATAGGATGGAAAATCCTTCCTTAAATATCTCTTTGCTTTGCTTAGCCCCGAAGCATCTCGATCTTATCTTGTGGGCTTTGTCTTTTGGGCTTCATTGGAGGGTGGATGTGCATGAATGGGCCTCTAATCATCATAGCCTTCGATCCTTTGTTAGGGCTTTGGCCTTCGTCATTCTTCGTATCATCGCGTGATCGTGGGCCTCGCCATTTCATGCTCCAAAATTGGTCAAAAACCTGCAAAAACGAAGTACCTCCAAAATATATGTGCAAACGTGAAAACGACCAATAATTGGGCCGAGGTTAGGATGGTTAGTGATTTTGATATTAAATTCATGCCATTATCAAAGTTAAACAGGGGATAAAATGGATACTTATGGAGCGCCAACAACCAGCAAAGGTCGGTGGGATTTGGCGCCAAGGGGGGGGGGGGGGTCGGCCGACCCCACCTGGCAGCCTCTGAGGCTGAGTTTTGGCGGGAAGCTTGTTCTTATCCTCCTGAGGTCGGTTAGGCATGTTTCCATGTATAGATTTGGCGGGAACCGACCTCAAGCACTATATAAGGGGCCTCCCACCACTCTCTCTAACACACACCACTTGGAAGCCTCTCTCTCTACACTCTCTTTTGACTTGTACTCCTTAGGGTAGTGGAGTTAGGCTAGTACTTCATCTCCTTAGCGAATCCAGTCGTTCTCAGGGTCGGCGAGCAATCATCGGCCTCTGGTATGGCTTTGTATTCCGACTTTCTTTATGCTATTCATATTGAGTTCGTTCTTGGTTATCTTGCTATGTTCATAGCTTGCTTAGCCTTGATCTGTGCTTTACCAAGTTATAGTAGTTTGCATGCTTAGACCAGATGATCTGGGTAAGGATATCGGTTCGTTGTGCTTTCGAGCTTGCCTTAGTATCTTACCTGTCCATCCAAAGGGTGGGGGACTCGGGGGTGCTAGGGTAGTGACCTCATATGCGGGCATGGTGCCTGGATATACGGGATCCTTCGGATATGACGGTGCTCCATGGTGTGACTGGGGTAGACCACAGGTGGTGACAACCCTGTCAGTCCGTCGGGAAGCTGCTTCTCGGTTAGCGTACTCCCCGACGTTTGGGTATGGTGTAGGAGTTCATGCAAAGAAGAAACGGGACTGTATGTTCTCCAGTGCGGGTCATGAGAGTTGGCTGTTTTGTGTGTGTCACATTACCCCTAATTACCATTCATTTATCACTTACCCCTGTATAGTCAGTGGTCTTCATCTTGCTCATATGTGTCATGGTTATGCAACTAAGTAAATACACCTTACACAACCTAGCCATCCCTTGGGAAAATATAAATAACGATACCCTGAATACTTCTGGGTGAAATTCTACAACGGTATATCCGTGTGCTTGCGGATCCTTCTGTAATGTTAAGACATACCACACGGCATCTCCGAGGCGCCGTTGCTAGGAACTAACCACTCCTAGTGGCGATGCTAAGAAATGCCAACAAACCCCCCATTCGATTCTTCACCTTTCCATCTTTACACATCTTTGCAAAGCTTTTTGTCGGTGTCCCGACCTGGGGGCCCGGATCCCAACGAGTAAATGTTGTGTGTTTCCTCATCCCAGATGATGATGCAAGAGATAACACAATAACGCACGGTTTATCCTGGTTCCGGCCGCGGGGCCGTACATCCAGCAAAGGGGGTGTGCGAGGGCACTGTATTATCTTGCACCCGGAGGGCTTGTAGTAGGGGGTACAAGCGAGGCGAGAGAGGGAGGAAGGCTCCCAGGTCTCTGCTAGAAGGGGAGTCGGGTATGGCGATGATCGTGACTGTAGGTGATCGTAGTAGCTGAGGCCCAGAAACGTCTGAGAGTCCTCAGAAGCGGGAGAAGCGAGAGAGTCTAAAGGAAGCCCGCCTCCTCCTTTTATAGTCACAAGGAGGGGCGGTGTACATGAGTGGGGGGCGTGGAAGTCGTCGTTTTCCCCCGAATCGCGGGGGTACAGTGACCGGACACTGTAGGAAGTACACTGTGGGGCAGGCGGCGTGCGTCGCAGTCGTCCTGGATATCGTACTTGGTCCTGCGAAGATTGCGCCGGTCGTCCTGCCAGCCCCTGCAGGCGGCGTGGTCGTCGCTGGTGTATGGTCTTCCATATACGGCGCGGTGGCGTTCGGTGGGCCCTGCGGACTAGGGTCCTGCATGCATCAGTGGTCGCGGTAGCGGTAGCGGGACACGCGGCGCCCCCGGACCCCCTGGTCGGAGTGCGGGCGTGCACACTAGGAGGTCCGGGACTCCGTCCGCGTGTGCTGAGCGCCCCGCTCTGGAGGGTACGTGATGTCGCCGGACCCTTTCCCCAGCGAGAGACGGGTCCGGTTGGTCGGTGTCGGCAGAATAGTAATGGGAGCAGTACCGAGCCTATCTTATCCCGCGTCGCAGGTCCCACAGTGCTGCTACAGCATCCGGGATGGCGGAGCGGTGACCGGAGTCAGCGGATGGGACCCTGGTCACATCTACTGTGGGAATGGCGGCCCGACGCCGCCTGTCCTGGATGCCATGGTGGAGTGGCTGGTCCTTAATGCCTTCGTACGACGGGCGGTTGGGCGGCGGGGCCGTTTGTCCCTTGTGCCGAGAGGTGGCCTCGAGCGAGGCGGAGATAACTTACCCGCTAGAGGGTAGATTCGCTACCCTCGAGCGAGGCGGAGATGAGTTACCCGCTCGAGGGTAGATTCGCTACCCTCGAGCGAGGCGGAGATGCGGAGCGCGGTCGAGGGGTCTCGACGGGGACCCTCGAGCGAGGCGAAGATCGTTCCACGGGTTTGAGGGGGATGCGAATGGGCCGTACACTGGGCTTCTTTGAGTCCTTTTCTTTCTTCCGGATGGGAAGCAGGCCGTGGGCCTTCGTGGGCTCAGTCGCTTAACATGTGTTTGCGTTTTTCAGAGTGATCTTAGTACCCCGATTAGGGTGTCCCTAATCGTGGTACCCGACAGTAGCCCCCGAGGCTTTGGTCGAGTCAGGGGATTTGGCCAAAGGGTGATTCGGCGACTTCCCCCTTTGACGTGATCGGTCAATGTCGCGCACCCGCCAGACGCGCCTGAGCGTCAGCCCGGCGGATGTGACAATACGTCGGTCGGGGTAGTGCGCTCGCAGGGGGAGTATTTCGAGGCGCGCGCCTCTTTGTTTATTTGTTTCAAGGACAAGACGTGTCCGCGTGCTGAGGGGGGCCAGGGCGTCGACGGCGCCTGCTGCTCGGCAGCTGGCGCTTTCGTTGCGATGTCCCGCGCTCAGGGCCTTGGACCCCGCCTTCCCTGGTTGCCTTGCGGCGCGCCGTTCGAGGGCGGTCGGCCTGAGCCAATGCTGTGCCGCCTAGCGTCCAGGGGCTCAGCTTCGCTTTATTTTGTTCAGTTGCGTCTCGGCGCGGTGACCGAGGGCATCCTTTGCTCGTGGAGTGCCGCGCTGTCACGGGCGGCCCAAACCTCTGCCTTTCGACAGGCTTGAAGCTTGGTGCCCGGCGCAGCTATAAATAGGGGTCATGGGGCTCCCTTCCTTCTCCAACCTCCCAGCTCTTTCTTCCAGCATCGCCTAAATCTTGTAATGTTTTCCTTTGCCTTTCGTGACCGGCCCCCAGATGGGGTGGCCTGGCTTTTTTAGGCTTTGGTGCTAGAAGAATGCTTGCGAGCGGTGGGGGAAGACCGGAGTGGGCGTGCGCACCATCCCTCAGCTTAAGTGGGATCCGCAGAAGAGCATTGGGCCCGTGGGGTCCTGCTCCTGCGATGTCCCCTAGCCTGAAGGGGGATGGAGACGCCTAACCATGGCGTTAGTGCCAGGTTGGGTGGCTGTTCTTCGTGTCGTCCCCCCCGGCAACAAGGTTGCTCTCGGGGAGACGGTGCGGAGGGCGCTGTCCGCCAGCTCGACCCCCTGCGTGGTCTTCGGTGGAGGAGATGCTAGAAGAAGGCTTGCGAGGAGAGTATTCTGCTGGGCCCGTGCGGCCTGGGGGCTGCTCCTCGCATCCCTAGCAGCCTGGCCGTTGCATCAGCCAGGAGCTCGGTGCCTTTCTTCGTCACTCGTTCCTACCCAAGACAGGGAAAATTGCCACATAGGTGGCAATGTGTTTGTATCTTTCGACGGCTTCGCGCCGGTAACCCTTTGTAATCTTTATTTGCATTTGAGCAATAAAATCCCCTTTCCCCTCTACGGGGAGGATGACCGAGGGTATAGGGGTGTACAGAGAGTTACGACCCTCGAATATGCGTGAAGTCTCCTTCACGGGGGCGCGTCAGCGCACCCGCGGGTGTAGCCCCCGAGGCCTTGGAGGAGAGTTTGTGCTCGTCCAAGGGCTATAAACGTTGTCCCACTGGGTAGCTTTATTGGGGTGGCCGTCCAGCGTCTTTTTCAGCCGGCATCGGCACTCTTTCAGCCGGCCTCGGCATTCTCAGTGCTGGTACAGCGGCCCGGCGTTCACTTAACCATCGGGAGAGCGCACGTTAACAGCGGAGGGTCTGGTTAGACACGTGGAGCTTCACAATTGATGGTCGTCGACTTATTCGAGGGTGCGGTTTGTACCGTGGTGTGCGAGGAGCCCCCGAACCCAGGCCCGTATGAAGGCATTCAGGGGAACCCTCGGCTTTGATTACGACCCTCATCACCCTTCCGCAGGGAGGAGGGGTGAAGCGCACCATGTTACCCTGCCCGGGCCACGAGCTATGGCTGCTTCGGTGAGCTGTTAGCGGGTTGTTCAAGCGGACGTCCGTGCCCCGTTCGATAAGGGTCGGCTCGTGGTCCATGGACACGTCACATAAAGCGCTTGCGAGGGTTCGCTAGGCGGGGCTCGGACCCGTTCGATAGGGTCCGAGGGCTCGATGCTCTCCCTCGATGGGATCCCCCTTCTAGGCACCCTCGACTGGCCTTGAACACTGAGTAGGATGTCTCGAACTCCGTGTTCGAGGGTAGCTTGTATGGCACATCCCTACAGTCCCTGACTCTGGCGATCTGGGGCGCCTGTCGAACCCCCCGAAGGGCCAGGCTTCGAACCCCTGATCAGTAAGGCCTCGGAATGCGATTCCTTCGAGCGTAAAGAGACCCCAGAAGGAATATTCCATCTTGATTTGAAAACGACGCAGAGTCGCGAGTCACGCGCGCGGGTCTTCCGCTAGTGGTGGGTGACATGGCCCGATTCGTGCGGTGCGGTGTGGGCGCGCCTTTTCAGGCGACAGCCTCGGGCAGAGAGGAGGAGGCCTCGGATGCTGAGGACCACGCTCTGAGGAGCGACGGGGCAGCTGCGGGCGCGAGCCCCCCACCCACCTATGAGTGGGATACCGATGAAAGGGCGCCGGCAGCGGCAGAAGAGACAAGGGTCGCGGCGGAGCCATCGGTGGGTCCATCCCTCGAGGGTGCGGAGCGGGAGTCGTTGCCTTCAGCAGCCGGTGAGGAGACGCCCGCGCCCCAGGTGCTGGTCCGTGGCGACGAGGCTGCGACGGGCGTGGAGTCGTCCTTGTTGGCAGCCTCGAGTCACCAGGCCGACATGAGGGGGGCGCCCTCGGGGCAGTCTTCGAGGGGCGGCACGGTGTCCCGGGCCCGAAGAAGCGCCACATGGAAGCAGAGCATGAGTGCTCGATCCGGGTGAGTAAACTTGGGTTTCGTTTCTATTGCGTATTTGGTCAATTTCTCGATCCTATTGTCCTCAGCTGTTGTTCCTCGATTGCCAGCCCCGGGGCCGTCCCCAAGGATGCAGTGCAGCTTGCGCCGGCCAAGGCCCTCAAGACCGGAGCACGCAGCACGCCGCACACGGTGCCGCAGCCCCTGCTTGCCGTGGACCTCGTGGCGGAGGCCACGAAGCTGCAGGAGGCCATGGCTCGAGGGGCCCAGGCGGCCCAGCAAGCTCGGGCATAGGTGGAGGAGGGCGACGCCGGCCAGAGCGGTGCCGAAGTGGCCGCTCAGGCTGACGACGCCGAGGAGACCGGCTGGGGCGGCGCGGACGGCGCCGCCCGGGCAGTCAGTGAAGTTGAGGCCGGCCGGGGTGGCGCAGCTAGCGCCGCCCGGCCGGATATAGGAGGAGAAGCTGGTGGGGAGGCGCAGGGGCGCCCCGCTGACCATATGGAGGAGGAGGCCCTCGTCCTCGAGCCCCTGAGGGCTGAGGCCGAGGGTGTCGCAGAGGAGACGGCGCTAGAGGCGCCAGCGGTGGAAGGAGCCCCCGTCTCGGAGCCCACCGAGGCCCGGGATGAGGGCATTGTTGCGGTGGTGCCTGTGGCAACAGCGCAAGGGAGCGCGATGGCGGGGGTGGAGCTGCCGGACAGCAGCGAGGAGTACGGGGACTCGATGGACATCGACCCCGCTGCTGCGGCAAGCGCTGCCGCGCACATTGCCGAGTTCGCATCGGCCAGTGCGGGTGTGCTCGAGGCGGGGACATCCGAGGGGCGTCATCTCGGGGCGATCTTTCCATCCGGGATCTCCTCGGAGTTCCTCCGCAAGGAGCAAGAGGAGGAGGAAGCCTAGAACACGCAGCTTGGCGTCGGCCGCGAGATCCTAAAAGCTCTCGACCATGCGTTCCAGCTCCATCAGGGGGCGGACTACCAGATCAGCCAGGTAAATGCTTTCCCCTGAAAATTGTTCGGATTCGATTCGTCCTTAACATGTTGTTACCCACGCCTTCCCACCTGCAGCGGCTGAGGGACATCTCGCGCGAGAAGAGCACCGAGATGACCCGGATGTACTCCTAGATGAGCCGGCTTGGGCAGTACAACGCCGAGCTGGTGCTCAAGAACATCGAGGCCAATACAAAAATGGCAGATCTGGGAGCGCGTCAGCAGGCGCTGGAGGAGGAACTGGCTCGGGTTGCCGGTGAGCGGGATGTCCAGAGGGCGGTGGCGGAGCAGAAGGCCCAGGAAGCCGAGGCGCAGGCTGCCGAGCTGCAACGCCTCCGGACGGTGCTCGAGGAGAGGGCTCGGGAGGCTGAGGCGCAGAGCGCCGAGCTGCAGCGCCTCAGCACAACACTCGAGTAGCAGAAGGCCGAGCTCCTCCACAAGGAGGTGGCCGTGGTTGCGCTCACCGGGACCCTCCGGGAAAAGGGCGAGGCCCTCAAGGGGAAGGAGGTGGCCCTCCAGAACGTGGGGGCCGCCCTTAGGGAGAAGGAAGCCTCCTTGTCCTCGCTCGAAGAGGCTGCCCGGACCCAGAGGGAGGAGGCGCAGAAAAGTATCACGGGTAAGTACCTTCGAGTTTTCGTTGGCTTGTTTCTTTTCGTAGCTGACGTTGATTTCCTTTGCTCAGAGCTGAGGCAGAAAGTGGCGGACGAGTCCGTGACGAAGGAAGCAGTCCACACCGCGCTTACGGCGGCGCAGATGGAGTTTGCCGAGCTGGAGCAAACCGCCGTGAGCGTGTGTCAAGAGCTCGAGGGGGAGGGTGCCGTCTCGGGCAGTTCGGTGAGCAGCCACCTGCGCGCGCTAGGCGGCCGGATTGCCGAACACGCCAAGAGCACCTTCCGTCTCGGTGTCCTACGGGCTCTCGCCGTGGCCTCGACGCATTACCTCATGGATCTCCAGAGGGTGTCGTCGGGGTACGTCGTTCCCGATGATGCTGATGCGGACACTGTGTCGGCCATCATGGACGAAGCGGACGCAGCCGCAGAGGAGTTCGCCACCGTCCTTGTTGAGAAGCTCGAAGCCGACATCCCTCCCATTGTTGAATTCGACGCCCCTGAAGACCCGCAAGGGGGATGGTAGCCTGTAGGAAATCTGGGCCTCGAAGCCCATGTAAACAGATTAGTGATTATTGTAGTCGTACTTTGTAATCGTACCTTATGAATATAAGAGATTTTATTTCGTTGAATCGACTGCGTGGCCCATCGAGGCCTTTGTGCGTTCGAGCCTATGTTTCTTTACTTTATTTCCGTGTTCTTGTATGCGACTTAGATGAACGTCTGCGAGGAATTTCGCGTTCATAAGCAACGTAGGCGTGGGGTGGTGAGGGGGGTGCCGTATCCCGGAGGCGTAGGCAGCCCCGCGACTCGGCCGGCCCCGTACCGTAGTTACTTACGCCTCGCGTGCGTTTTTTCCAAGGATACGAGAAGCTTAGGGTCGAGACGGAAATATTTCGAAAAAACATTGGCGATTTTTTGGGGACGTTCGGGGGTGCCCCCCGTAGTAGCCCCCGAGGGAGGCTTGGCTTTGCGAGGGTAAAGCCAGGCGTATCTCAGTGTTCGTGCGCATCCGAGCCTTCGAGGGCCCGGAAGGTTCCCAAAAATAAACAAGCAAAGCCTACTTCTTTATTATTTCGGGAAATTGAAAATGCGAGCACAAACGATGTATAAGTAGCTTGGAATTCTAAGGATAGAAGTGATGTAGCTGTTGTATGTTCCAAGCGTTGGTGAGGACTTCGCCTTTTTCGTTTGCCAGCTTGTACGTGCCGGGTTTGAGCACCTCGGCGATTATGTACGGTCCTTTCCATGGAGGTGAGAGCTTGTGGCGGCTCCTGTTGTCCTGTCGAAGCCTCAGCACCAAGTCCCCTTCGTTGAGGTCTCGGCGGCGGACCCTCTGCGCTTGATACCTTCGTAAGGACTGCTGGTAGCACGTAGAGTGGAGGAGCGCCACGTCTCGAGCCTCGTCCACTTTGTCCAACGAGTCTTCGCGAGCTCGCTGGTTTTGTTGCTCTTGGTACTCCAGGTCCGTGGGGAGTATGGCCTCGGCGCCATAGACGAGGAAGAACGGGGTAAAGCCCGTGGCTCTGCTTGGGGTCGTCCTCAGGCTCCAAATGACAGAGGGTAGCTCCGTGAGCCACCTCCGGCCAAATTTGTTCAGCTTATTGAAGATCCTTGGCTTCAGTCCTTGGAGGATCATGCCATTAGCACGCTCCACTTGCCCGTTCGTCTGTTGGTGCGCCACAGCCGACTAGTCCACACGTATGTGGAAACTGTCGTAGAACGCTAAGAACTTCTTGCCTGTGAACTGGGTGCCGTTGTCGGTGATGATCGAGTTCGGGACCCCGAATCTGAAGATGATGTCGTTGAAGAATAGAACTGCTTGCTCGGATTTGATCTTGCCGATGGGTCGAGCCTCAATCTACTTGGAGAATTTGTCGACCGCCACCAGCAAGTGGGTGAAGCCCCCGGGCGACTTCTTCAGTGGACCGACGAGGTCCAGTCCCCACACAGCGAAAGCCCATGTGATGGGTATTGTCTGCAGAACATGGGCTGGGAGGTGTGTTTTTCGAGCATAGAACTGGCAACCCTCGCTGGTCCGCACAACGTCGGTGGCATCGGCGACCGCAGTGGGCCAATAAAAACCTTGCCGAAATGCGTTACCCACGAGGGTGCGTGGCGCGGCGTGATGGCCGCAGATGCCGGCGTGGATGTCGCGGATCAGCTCCTTGCCCTCGGGGATGGGGATGCATCTCTGCATGATGCCCGAGGGACTGTGTTTGTATAGCACGTCGTCGATTAGGATGAAGGACTTGGCCCGCCTGGCGAAGCGCCGCGCCTGAGCACGGTTCGAGGGTAGGACCCCTCGAATCATCCAGTCAAGGTACTGGACGCGCCAATCTTGCGAGGTGGGGGCCTCGTTGACTTCCATTGCTTCGGCCTCATCCGCAGAGGTGGTCCCGAAGTCAATGTCCATGGGCTCGACCTCGTCCGCTGGGGGGTTCCTGCCGGAGGGCCCAGCGGTCGAGGGGCCTGGCTCTGCCGAATCCACGAATTCGGCGGAGGGCTTGGCGATGTCGCGAGCGAAGATGTTCGGGGGGACGGTGGTTCGCCCCAACGCGATCTTGGCTAATTCGTCGGCGTCCTCGTTGTACTTGCGCGGGACATGATTGAGCTATAGGCCATTGAACTTGTCTTAGAGGCGGCACACTGCTTTGCAGTACGCCTCCATCTTCGGGTCGTGACAGCTAGACTCCTTCATTACTTGGTCGACGATGAGTTGAGAGTCACCGCGCACGTCGAGGCATTTGACGCCGAGATCGATGGCGATGCGGAGGCCACTCAGGAGGGCCTCGTACTCCGCCATGTTGTTAGACACAGGGAAGTGTAGGCGTATCACGTATCGCATATGTTCCCCGAGGGGTGAGATGAAAAGGAGGCCAGCACCGGCGCCGGTTTTCATCACCGACCCGTCGAAGTACATGGTCCAGCATTCGGCCTGGATCTGTGATGGGGGTAGCTGAGTGTCCGTCCACTCAGCCACGAAGTCAACCAAGATTTGGGACTTGATCGCTTTGCGGGGGGCGTAGGTGAGTGTCTCTCCCATCAGCTCCACAGACCATTTGGCAATTCTACCCTCGGCTTCCTAGTTGCGGGCTATCTCTCCCAATGGGAAAGACGAGACCACGGTGACGGGATGGGCCTCGAAGTAGTTGCATAGCTTGCGCCGAGCCAGAACCACTGCGTAGAGCAGCTTTTGAATCTGCGGGTAGCGTGTCTTAGTTTCAGACAACACTTCGCTGATGTAGTATACCGGCCGTTGGACGGGCAGAGCATGGCCCTCCTCTTGTCTTTCGACCACGATCACCGCGCTGACCACTTGGGTCGTCGCAGCCACGTACAGATAGAGGGGCTCGCCGTCCGTGGGGGGGCGTGAGAATGGGAGCGTGAGTGAGCGACGCCTTCAGCCTTTCGAGGCTTCTTGGGCTTCGGGGGTCCACGTGAAGCGTTCGATTTTCCTCAAGAGTCGATACAGGGGTAAGCCTTTCTCGCCGAGACGCGAGATGAACCGGCTAAGGGACGCTAGGCATCCCATGACCCTCTGTACCCCCTTTAGGCCCCGGATCGGTCCCATCCAAGTGATGGTCGAGACTTTTTCAGGGTTGGGCTTGATGCCCCGCTGGGAGACAATGAAACCCAAGAGCATGCCTCGAGGCACCCCGAACACGCACTTCTTGGGGTTGAGTTTCAACCCCTTGGCCCGTAGGCAATCGAATGCGATCCTGAGATCGGCAACTAGGTCATCCGCCTTCCTGGATTTTACAACGATATCGTCGACATATGCCTCTACGCTGCGCCCTAGATGGTCTCCGAAAACGTGGAGCATGCACCGTTGATAGGTAGCTCCAGCGTTTCTGAGGCCGAAGGGCATCGTAACGTAGCAGTACATGCCGAAAGGTGTGATAAAGGAAGTCGCGAGCTGGTCGGACTCCTTCATCTTGATTTGGTGGTCACCGGAGTAAGCATCAAGAAAGGATAGAAGTTCGCATCCCGCAGTAGAATCTACAATCTGATCAATTCGTGGCAAAGGAAAGGGAACCTTCGGACGTGTCTTATTTAAACTACTGTAATCTACACACATCCTCCAGTTTCCACTCTTTTTTTTCACTAATACTGGATTAGCTAGCCACTCGGGATGGAATACCTCTTTGATGAATCCGGCCGCTAGAAGTTTCTGCAGCTCCTCGCCGATCGCCCGGCGCTTGAGCTCGTCGAAGCATCGCAGGCGCTGCTTCACTGGCTTGGAGTTGGGTCGGACATCAAGGGAGTGCTCGGCGACATCCCTTGGTATGCCAGGCATATCCGAGGGGCTCCACGCGAAGATATCAGCGTTGGCGCGGAGAAAATCGACGAGCACCACTTCCTATTTGCTGTCGAGGGTGGCGCTGATCTGCAACGCCTTGTCATCGTGGTGGCTTGGGTCAAGGGGCACCTTCTTGATACCCTCGGCGGGTTCGAAGCTCCCGGCGTGTCGGTGCGTGGAGTCCAAGGCCTCGCATGCCATTTTGTCGAGGGTGACTGCGAGGGCCTCATCCTCCGCTTGAGCTTCTGCGCGCTCAACGCACTCAACGTCGCACTCGTAGGCGTGCTCGAACGAAGAGCCGATGGTGATGACGCCCTTTGGACCCGGCATCTTCAGCTTGAGGTAGGTGTAGTTGGGGACAGCCATGAACTTGGCGTAGCAAGGACGACCAAGGATGGCATGATAGGATCCTCGAAACCCCACCACGTCGAAAGTGAGTACCTCCTTGCGGAAGTTAGCTGCCGTTCCGAAGCAGACAGGTAGATCGATCTGGCCGAGGGGTTGGACTCGCTTCCCTGGCGCAACGCCATGGAATGGTGACTTGCTTGGGCGAAGCTTGTCTAGTCCGATCCCCATGAGCTCCAAGGTGTGGGCGTACATGATGTTGAGGCTGCTGCCTCCGTCCATGAGCACCTTGGAGAAGCGGGTGTTGCTGATGATGGGGTCGACAACGAGCGGATACCGTCCCGGGTGCGGGACGTAGTCGGGGTGGTCCTCGCGGCCAAAGGTGATGGTATCCTTTGACCAATCGAGGTAGGATGGCGTGGCCTTGGTGATGGAGAAAACTTCCCGGCGCTCACGCTTGCGCTGCCGAGAAGTCATGTTCGTCGTTGCTCCTCCAAAGATGAAGAAGGCGTTCCCCACTGGGGGGAACTCGTCATCTCCACCTTTGTCGCCAGCATCCTTCTTCTTGTCTTCGTCGCGACGCGCGACTCGGTTGTAGTATTTCTTGAGCATTTCGCATTACTCGAGAGTATGATTGACCGGGCCCTTGTGGTAAGGGCACGGCTTCTTAAGCATGTCGTTGAACTGGCCACCACCTCCTCGAGGGGGGCCTCGAGGTCCTTGGCGGTCTGGGGCGGCAGCGATGGCCTCCTCGGAGTCTTCTGCCTGCCCCGACCCGCGCTGGTTCGCTGGGACCGGCTACTTTCCCTTCCTCCCCCGCTTCTGTTTCTTGACGGGGGCATTGGGCTTGACGTTGCTGCCCTCCGCGGGCGCATCGTCCTTGTGCTTGCTCGATTTGTCGTCGAAGATGGCACCAACAGCCTCCTCGCCGGCGGCGTAGTTGGTGGCGGCGTCGAACAACTCATTGGTGTTGACGGGTCGGCTTCTCGCAAGCTCGTGCACCAGGTTCCTGCACGTCGTACCCTCGAGGAAAGCGTTGATGACCTTGACGTGGGTGACGCTGGGGAGCTCTGTGCATTGCTTGGAGAAGCGTCGCATGTAGTCACGCAGGGACTCGCGGGGCTTCTGGCGACACCCTTTGAGGTCCCAGGAGTTCCCAGGGCGCACATACATGCCCTGGAAATTGCCCACGAAGATCTAGACCAAGTCGGCCCAGTTGTGGATCTGATCCGCAGGCAGGTGCTCGAGCCATGTTCGTGTGGCGTCAGCAAGGTGAAGAGGAAGGTTGCGGATGATGACCGCGTCCTCCGTCGCGCCGCCTAGCTGGCACGCTAGGCGGTAGTCGTTGAGCCAGACTGCAGGATCAGTCTCGCCCGAGTACTTGACGAGGGTGTTGGGTTGTCGAAAGCGTGGGGGAAAAGATGCAGTTCGGATCTCCCGGCTGAACACCTGGGTGCCCGGAGGCTCCGGGGACTCACCCCTGTCGTGTTCGGGGTCGAAGCGTCCACCCCGTCGAGGGGTGTACCTCCTGCCGTCGATGGTGCAGCGGGCGTCGCCGTCGCCAGCATGCCCGTGCATGTCACGGATTCGCTCCCTTACGGGAACTCTTCCGATGCGCTCGTGCACCGAGGGTGCCTTCGCACCGGGCGCTATGGCTGCCTTGCCCTTCCCTGCTGGTGGTGTGTGCACAGAAACCTCGCAGTCCTGGTGCGCAGTCCCACCAGGCTGCTCCGGGGCTTTCGAGCGCATACGAGACTGTTATCGCCATAAATTAACAGGATTAATTTATGGGCCGAAAGCAAGATGGGCTTAAAGCAGAAGATCAAGAAGACTTGTAAATCGGCTCCTGCGTGAGCATCTGGGCTACATGGGCCGTGTATCCTTAGATTTAGTTTAAGATTAGAGATAGGGTCCAATCGGGACAAGATTAGTTTAGATTGTTTCCCAAGTCTCCGAACTATAAATATGTATCCTTTGTTATTCATGAAAGAGAGCATCATCACGTCTCGCAAACAACAATTCTCGGTGCATCGCCACCCCTAATCCTAGGGTTTCATCCAAGTAAGTGCCATGTTGCCCTGATCGCTTCTCGCGATCAGGGCAGCGTTGTTCTTGCTTTTACCTTGGTATTACTCGTACTGAAGCGTTTTTGATGGCGAGTAATGCTAGTTATCCTGATGTTAGCATGGCTTTCAGTAGATCTATTGTGCCTCATTGCTTATCATCTATGAATATCATGTTGTCTCTGTGCAGTCACGTTTCAATCTTATGCTAGTTCTTGTCACATAGAATTAGTTGCACAGAGGCAACACCCTGCTTCTTTTATGTTTAGTAGATCTGATCTGTTATGGTTTGCTCTTTTCTTAAGAGTTTGCGTAATATCTGCTAGGTTAGGCCTTGCAAACGGATTGGATGATCCGGTGGTGTAGTAGATGTTTTATCTTAGCCTTAATAGGGATTGTTCCGGGAATCGGCTCTTGCTAGTTCTTAGGCCTCTGTTTTGGGTTACGGTTCAGTTGTCTGTTACATTCATTAGGCCTAGTCACGTGTAGGATGTTCCGATCTAGCAGTGAAGCTGTTACCATCGTGGATTAGATTAATTAGATTTAATTGAAGCAGTTTCATAGTTATTTGCTTTATTTATCATATCTGGATACAATCAGATCCCATCTGACACCGGGACTCGATCGGCTCTTTAATGCCGATGCAAGAGTCATCCCGGGGAGCCGACCACGGCTCGGACTTACATTTACACGTGTCTTTGTACGCAGGAAACTGTTCGGAGCACGTCTGCACCCTCCTGATCGGGTATAGGTCAGGTGGCACGCCCGGCTTTCACATATTCTCCGGGCGCGTGACGGAATTGCGGGCCGTCGACGAGGGAGCAGTGCCTGCCAGCGCCCCGGCGACCTCCCGGCGCTTCGTGTTGCCCGTCGCTGCTCGCCGGTGGGTTTCGACTGACAACAGAGACGCAGAACTCTCGGCCTGCTGCACGGCAGCTTGCTCGATGAGCTCCTGTGCCTCGCGGCGCAGGTTGTGACCCGAAGGCGTCGATGGCTCGGGCATAGCTTGGAGTAGATAGGCCACAGCGACGAGTTTTTCGCCAGCCGTTTGCAGTTCCGGAGGTTTGTCGACGTTGTCGTCGGCTAGGATCCGCTCCCGAGCGATGCGTCCCGCCGCCTGGGCATGTGCACCACGCGCGGTACGCTGCTGCTCGAGTGTGGTGCGCAGCTCCTGGGTTTGCTGACGCTGCTCGTCGAGCTTGGCTTGAAGCTCCTTGAGCTGTGCCAGCTGTGCTTGCCGCGCCGCCGAGCTTGACGAAGAAGGGGCTGCAGGCGGCACCAAAGGTTGGTTCGCCTGTGCGTCCGCTCCGCCGTCCCCGTCGTCGCCCGGAATGTTGTCGTCTTGCCCGTCCGCGAGTTGGACCATGAAGCACTCCCGGGCAGGATCGTAATCCCCCTCGCTGGAGTCTTCGGAGCAGGTGAGGCAGTAGGCCGTTGCCAGCTGGAACGAGCGGAGAGCATCGCTGTGACACCTCTGGTGTCAGTTTAACCAAAGCCAGGCAATTAACATAACTTCACACACAAATGAGCTAAGAAAAACTTAAATAAGAGCCCTATATCTAGTTTCTGCAAACTTGTGTGTAAATGTATGTGTGCATGTGTTTGAGTGCAATGTGTTTGGAAAACAATAATTGGTATCCTTTTAAACTTGACTTGACGTGTGTGGTAATAAGGCAATAAAATACACCTTTCATAATGAGCTATAAACTTTCTATGCAAATCAAATTCAAACTGAAAAACCATCAAAAGAAATGATTAATGGAACCATTTTTTGATTGGTGAAGAGCTACTAGTTTGAACAAAATAAAAATTCGAACAAAGGGTTAAACATTCATTTAGCACATAATGTCAAATATTTATACAAAACAATAATGCATCCTTGTATATGAGTATGTGTGGATAGAAAACTTGTTCCTTTAATATTCTCAAAACTTTCATGCTAAACTTGTCGTAACAATGTAGAATCAAGACACACTCATATTTTTGGGGCACATAGTTTAATTTAAAAAGACTTTTTGCTAATTCAGAATGTAAACAAATTAAATAAAAAGGAGTTCAAATTCTAGTAGCAAGGCAGTTAAAGTAATTTTCAAACCAAATCAAATGAGTCCTTAAAAAGTTATAGGCACATTCACCATGTCATGTTAAACAAAAACCTAGTTAAAGCCTAGGAGTAAAAGTACCAAAATTCACATGAAATGATAAGTACTTTAAATGACAGTTTTTGAAATAATTAAATAACTCTCAAACCACTGCTCAAATGAAAAAGTGCATAACACAAAAGTTGTAGATCTCGAAAAACTGAGCAAAAGTGGTATTCAACACCTTTTCATTTGAGGCCCAGAAAAGGGAGAAAATTCGAAATTACAGAACTGATTCTGGAACTTTGATTTATTTACGAATTTGCCCCTGCCAGCTTCTCCTACCTCCATTCTCCCTGCTCCCTGCCTACGGCGTCACGCCGTACGCCGGCGCCGCCACCTGGCCGCCCACGCGCCGCGCTCCCGATCAAACCGCCCGCACGCCCACGGGTTGAGCCGAAACCCCTCCGCCATGGCCTTCTCTCCCCGTGACGCGTGCCATTGCCACCTCTCAGCTCGACACGCCGCCAAATGGCGTCGCTGCCGGCCGTCGACTGCCTCCGCCCTACCTGACCCCAAATCGACCTCCCCTGGGTGTGCGTTTGCTTCGTCTCGAAGCCATGCCGCCTATAAAATGAGCCCCTAGCCCCCTCGCGCGCCCAGACCCCCACTTCCCCATCCACCGCCGCCATTGGCGCCGGCGAGCTCAAGCTCGCCGTGGAGCCGCCTCCACCGCCCCGCATTGCCTCCCCCGACCCCGTCCTCGCGCTCCTTGTTGACTGGTGGTGCTCAAGGACCCAAGAACCACCACCCTGAGCCACCAGAACCCCCTCACCGGCGGCCACCAAACTCGAGCTCCGCCCCTCACCGCGGACAGCCCAACTCCCGGCGAGCCAAGACCACCATTAGGTGCAGCGTGAACCCCTCTCCCTTTTCCCCCTGTTTCCCCTCGCCGCCGGCGACTCTCCTCGCCGGAAATCCCAGCGCCGCCGCTCCTCTGTTCTGAGTTTTCCGTCCAGGGACCCCAGGTTAAAAGAAATGAAACTTTCAAGGGTCCAAATGAAAAGTTGCAAATAAACTCAAAACAGCAAACTTCAAAAATGCCTAGAAAATCGTAGAAAAATCAAAAAAATATAAACTCAACTGTTCTGAAATCCTTAGAACAAGAAATACCACTTTTGTTACAGTCACATGTTCATATTTTGCTTTTATTTTAATCTAAGAAAAAGATTAGTTTAAATGGCACATAAATATTCTAGGAGTTTGGTTCTGTAACTATCCTTGATTTTTGGATATGTTGAACTTAGTACCGTTATAAGAACCTGGTAAAAATATGAGCTCTTTTTGAAATTGTTTGCTTGATTCCTAGATCTACTAGCTTAGTTCTGGTAGAACTGTTCGTGATATGTGTATGAAACTTTTTTCTTGTATGCATGTTACTAAAACCTTACTGTTGTGCAAGTTTGAGGAATTATTGAACTAATTAACTATATATTTAAATTAATGCTTGATAAGTAGGCTTTATTTGTGTTATATAGTTCCTTTTCTTAGAAAAATCTAGGTTTATTTCTGAAACTTTGTTTTAGTCATATAAACATTCCTGCAAAGTTTGAGCACCATTTACTAAATATTATTACAGTTATAATCCATGCTTGAGATATCATGCTTAGATTTGCTATTTTTTCTGGAAGAAATATGTCATATCTGATCTTTATCTTTGGATATTTTACTAGCTATAGTGAGAAATATCTATGGTAAAAGTTTCACATGCATTACTGGTCATATTAAAGTCCACATGAATATGCATGTTTATATCTAGTTTAATGCATAAGTAATTCATCTTCTAGAAATAATGCCTGAAAATTTTAGTGAAGCATGTTTAGTACATGTTTAGGCTCTGGTCAAATTTTGAGACACATTACCTGTGCAGAACTCCCTGTGGAATTTATTCTTAATGCTAGCATGTTACTTTTGTTAATTTTATAACTCCGTTTATATGAGTAGATAAAATCTGGAAACATTTCAGTACTGAGTAGATGCTATGTAGATGCCCCCGTAAAATTTGTAGCACCAGAACCCATGTCAAACGTTCTGTACAAAAAGGTGAAGCAACTAGAGTAATCTACTTACATGAATTGTTATGGTTAAGTGCTTTATGATTAGATGCTGAAATTGATACCCTAGATGCTAGAGTATATGATGTGTGTTACTTTAGTTTTTCATCACTAGCTCATGAGTAAATTGGTTGCTATGAAATAGTGAAAGCATACTATGTTTTAATGATAAAAATAAAAACCAAACCACACAGCTCTTTTATGAAGTAAAGTGAAATTAAGAAGTACTCTATAAACGATTGCCCAAAAAATAAAGTTAACTAAGACCACCACAACAAACACAAGCTATACTGGACTACAACTTTATAGTGAAGGAAAGAAATATGTTTATATCATGTTGTAACAATATCATTTCTGCATGCATATAGAAACGGTAAATCTACTCGACGGTGATTACGAGTTGGTGCCCGCGAATACTACCACTCCGGAGAGTGTCTCTCTTAGTTGTACTGACTTGAATCAAGACCCGAACCAATGTTCGGAAGAGCCCAAGGCTACCTTTGAACAGTGCCAAAGAAGGCAAGCCCCGGTGCATAATCCCATTATTTTACACATTATATTCATCTTACTATTTGTGTATGTTGTAATAATTTTATTGCGCATTTACATTTTCTAGGAGTTGATCGAAAACCTTAGGTGCATGATCCCTACGTACCTATGTTTGTTATCCGGATCTTTTTCTCGACTAGTTGCCCCGCTAACTAGGTACGGTAAAAGTCGAGAGGTTTCTTGCCTTTCGCAAGATTATAGGAGTTGACTGACTTTAATTCCTGCTGAAATATAAGGACAACGGGTGGGGTTGTGTAGTTGTGATACCCCGCTGGTGTAGTCTAAAATGGCTAAGGTCGCGGTGTGTGGCTCATTTCGTTAAGCGTTTGAAAGTACTAGCCACATACCGAGAAATATGGTAATCGGTAAGCTGAAGTACCTGATTGGACCAGCGAGTGGAACGATCTCGCACCCTCTTGGTAGAAGTAGGTTTTATTTTTGTCCTGACATACGGGTGCAGAGACGTCGGGCTTTGTAGTCGGGGAGGGTGTTCCGGATCCACGGACTGGAAAGAAAGGGGAAATGTTGTGTGGGTGACTTGGTTCCCATACGTGTGGTCTAAGTTCCCCTGGCCAGGTTGACATTCGATTCAGAATCGTCCGCCTCTCACGGCATGAGACTGCTTAATGTTTTCAGTCACACAAAGTAACAAGTGGAACATGATGATGATAATACTGCTGGTTGATTATATGATTGCTCTACCATGTTTGTGTAGAGTTAGATGCATACTTAGAATGGTTAATCCAACTGGAAGATGGCTAAATAAAATCTGAAAATAAGGATCAACATTTAGTGGCATTTTTGGCAAAACAAACCCCACCAACCAAAAAGCCTTGCATGTCTAGTTATCGGACTATGTTATATCCGGTGACAGGTCAGTCTTGCTGAGTATTAGTATACTCAGCCTTGCTTGTAGCACTGTTTTTCAGGTACTAACTTCGAAGATCTGGTTGCAAGTCTTACTTGGCCGTGTACCTTGCCTCCGGGCTGGTCTGTTGAGTGGGATGGCCTTCAGCTGGTGCTGACCACCCTCCCACTGAGTGACGTTTTTCGTACGGGCTTTATCGATACATCATTTCCTTTCGTTAGATGTTTTAATGCTTCCGCTGAACAATGAGACTTGAATAATTTGAGTAGATGGAACTCTGTAGTACTTTACGATTTTGAACCCGGTTTGTAATAAATTCTTCTTCCGCTGCAATCACTTGAGATGTATGAAATGTTCTGTGTTGTAATCTCTGGGCTCACCTTCGTGTGAGTGTTGTCTGCTGATCCTGGAATAGCGTGGCTTTTATCGAGGCTTCACTCGAGGAACTACCGGTGAGTGCCAATTTGGGTCAGAGTTGCTTAGCAACAAAGATTAGTGCACCCGGGCCCAGTTAGTTTGGGTGGTTCCGCCACAGTCGGGGTCGCGAACCCCGGAATAGTCCTCGGCCTCCTCGGCCGTGAAGTTGTTCATGAAGAAGTTGACGTCGTCGGCGATTGAGCTCGCCGACTCGGGGTAGGATTCGTCAGGAGACGACGCGATGAGGCTGCGGATTGACAGAAGATGATGACCCGGCAGATCCTCACGCTTGGTGAAGTTAGTGCTGACCAAAGAGGCATAGGCGGCAGCGTTGCGCATCCTGAAGGGGAAAGGTGACGGCGAGGTCGAACCCCCCTGGGAGGCACTGGTGCTGCAGCAGATGGCGGTGCCGGAGCCGACGACGCCGAAGCACGTGATGGCGACGCGGTGGCCCCGTTGGCCGTGATGCTGAGTTGCGACATGCCAGTCTCAACCCACGTGGGGAAGCTGTGGCGTGCCGCACGATGCCGCTCCGCACGCGCCTGTCGCGAACGTTGGCCCGAGCACCTATTGCGCCGGGCTGGTGAAGTCGGAGTGACGGGGTTGCGTCCGGGCGAGAGGAGCTGCATGAGGTAACCGTTGCCGGTTGCTCTAAACTCGAGACTCCCGAACCGGATCCTGTGTCCCGCCAGGAGCGGATCCGAAACACCCATAGGGTATGGGTTGGATCTGCTCGCCATCCCTGGAAATCAAATGGGAACAAGAGAGAAAAATGTCACGCAGCTCCCCTACCTGGCGCGCCAACTGTCGATGTCCCGACCCGGGGGCCCGGATCCCAACGAGTAAATGCTGCGTGTTTCCTCGTCCCAGATGATGATGCAAGAGGCAACACAATAACACACGGTTTATCCTGGTTCCGGCCGCGGGGCCGTACGTCCAGCAAAGGGGGTGTGCGAGGGCACTGTATAATCTTGCACCCGGAGGGCTTGTAGTAGGGGGTACAAGCGAGGCGAGAGAGGGAGGAAGGTTCCCAGGTCTCTGCTAGAAGGGGAGTCGGGTATGGCGATGATCGTGAATGTAGGTGATTGCAGTAGCTGAGGCCCAGAAACATCTGAGTGTCCTCAGAAGCGGGAGAAGCGAGAGAGTCTAAAGGAAGCCCTCCTCCTTTTATAGTCACAAGGAGGGGCGGTGTACATGAGTGGGGGCGTGGAAGTCGTCGTTTTCCCCCGAATCGCGGGGGTACAGTGACCGAACACTGTAGGAAGTACACTGTGGGGCAGGCGGCGTGCGTCGCAGTCGTCCTGGATATCATACTTGGTCCTGCGAAGATTGCGCCGGTCGTCCTGCCAGCCCCTGCAGGCGGCGTGGTCGTCGCTGGTGTATGGTCTTCCATATACGGCGCGGTGGCGTTCGGTGGGCCCTGCGGACTAGGGTCCTGCATGCACCAGCGGTCGCGGTAGCGGTAGCGGAATGCGCGGCGCCCCCGGACCCCCTGGTCGGAGTGCGGGCGTGCACACTAGGAGGTCCGGGGGACACGTGGAGGTCCCAGACCCCTCAATGGGGCGGTCCGGGACTCCGTACGCGTGTGCTGAGCGCCCCTCTCTAGAGGGTACGTGACGTCGCCGGACCCCTTCCCCAGCGAGAGGCGGGTCCGGTTGGTCGGTGTCGGCAGAATAGTAACGGGAGCAGTACCGAGCCTGTCTTATCCCGCGTCGCAGGTCCCACAGTGCTGCTACAGCATCCGGGATGGCGGAGCGGTGACCGGAGTCAGCGGATGGGACCCTGGTCACATCTACTGTGGGAATGGCGGCCCGACGCCGCCTGTCCTGGATGCCGTGGTGGAGTGGCTGGCCTTTAATGCCTTCGTACGACGGGCGGTTGGGCGGCGGGGCCGTTTGTCCCTTGTGCCGAGAGGTGGCCTCGAGTGAGGCGGAGATAACTTACCCGCTCGAGGGTAGATTCGCTACCCTCGAGCGAGGCGGAGATGAGTTACCCTCTCGAGGGTAGATTCGCTACCCTCGAGCGAGGCGGAGATGCGGAGCGCGGTCGAGGGGTCTCGACGGGGACCCTCGAGCGAGGCGGAGATCGTTCCGCGGATTCGAGGGGGATGCGAATGGGCCGTACGCTGGGATTCTTTGAGTCCTTTCCTTTCTTCCGGATGGGAAGCAGGCCGTGGGCCTTCGTGGGCTCAGTCGCTTAACATGTGTTTGCGTTTTTCAGAGTGATCTTAGTACCCCGATTAGGGTGTCCCTAATCGTGGTACCCGACACTTTTCTTGTCATCAAGCCACACTTCAATATCTTCCGTCACCTCTTCTGTCTCCGCCCTCACCTCGGGTCTAACACAGACCAAGACGTTAGGATGTCCGAACATTTCTCTAGCCTAACAGACTATCCGCCTGTACAAACCGGACAGTCCACGGGGTTGGACGTCCAAACATGAACTCCACTATAACCAAGCCAATACGTTACGGTTGTCCGAACTTGCGGACGGTCCGCTACTCCAGACCGGTTAGACCACATGTGAATAACGATTAGACCGGTTGCTGCCAATTTTGATCGTCAACACAAGGGAAGGGGAGTTGACTAGACAACACTGGACACAAAAACAACTAAACAAGACAAATGGAGCACAGACTTGATTGGATAAAAATAGGAAAAAGTTTAGTTTACACCCTCGAACTATCATAAAAATTCAATTTTCAACCATCAACTACAAAACCTGATAATAAAGACCATCCAACTATTGAAACCGAGCAAATTTGCCCTCTTAGGTGGTTTTGAAGGTCGTTTTTTATTTTGTGAGAAATAAAAATATTCAATAGTAAACTAAAAATTTATAAGTAATTCATTTTAAATAAAAAACAAAATGGGTATCAAATTTTTCTAAAAATATAACCTATCTATTTGCATGATACTTTTCCAGCTATTTAGATCCAATTTTTTCATTTTCAGAATATTTGGTTGCTTGTAGTTATATCTATTATTTTTTGAATAACCAAGATTCAAATAGATCAATAATAGAAAGGTTACATTTTTAGAAAAATTTTCGTACTAGTTATTTTTCTGGGTTCAAATGAATTAGTTTTAATATGTTAGATCTAATTAGAATTTTGTATTTTTAAAAAAAATACAAAACCACCTTGGAAACAACCCCAATGGCCAAATTTGTCCGGTTTTGATAGTTGGATGGCCTATGTTATCTGGTTTTATAGGTGAAGGTTGAAAATCAGACTTGTGCGATAGTTGAGGTTGTAATTCGAACTTTTCCTATAAAAATAAGACACACATATTGATCTTTCCGGCCGATTCAATGTTGTTGGTGACTTACGCAAATACAAGACCTAAGTTAGTTTAAAAAAAATAGATCTGTTATATTTGGGTATATATACTATGTGGGTGGAAGGGAGAGTGGAGGCGATGAACGCGGGCGCCTCGTCGACCAATCGGGCTTGCCTTGGCCAAGGACCGCTCCCCTCTCGTCAGAGAGTCACCCGCAGAGGCTTGGCCGGCCTCCACGTGTCCATCTGCAGCTACTAGCTAGTGGTGCATGCACGCATCTTGCATTGGGCGGCTATGGTCGATCTCCGATCCATGCATATCCGGCCATCTCGCCAACCTCGATCGATCTGGTACGGTGCTCAGCTTCTTCCTCCGATCCATAGGGCATTCTGCTGCTCGCTCGTTCTCTCTCTCGATCCATCTGCTGCACGCCATCGATCGAGCTTCCCTGCAGCTTCACTATTCATCCCGCCGCCGTTTCGTCGTCGTACGCGATCGACATGTTTGGCTGAACAATGTACGCTCGAGCGATCGGCAGGAGGGCAGGGCCGAGAAATCAACAACAAACAATTCATCATTTGATCATCGATCGACAGGCGCGCGCGGCGGCGGCAACGTCGCGGCAGTTGTGTTGATTGAGGGATGAAGCCGGGAAGCCGCCTCAAGTCCCGGCGAGGCAGTGCCGGCGACGACGAGGAGGCTTCTGGCGGCGGGGAGTACAGCAGCTTCCCGCTGACCCCGCGCAGAGAGTGCTGGTGGTCGTCCGGGCTGCTCAAGGCCGTGGTGGCGCTGGTGATCCTGATAGCCGGCGTGCTGATCGGGCTGGCGGGCAGCGCCAATGTGTCACGGTACTACTACTACAGCAGCATGGGGTCGTCGTCTGTTTCGTCCCTGCAGGCGGAGGCTGCAGAGGCAGCAGCAGCGGCAGCGGCAGCTAATAACAACAACAAGAACGGCGCCGTCGTCGTCGTCCCCGCCGCCACAAGCAGCATCAGCATCAGTAGGAAGAAGAAGATGACGATGATGGAAGACGGCGATGAAGCAGCAGCAGCAGCAGGCCACCTTGTGCTGCTGGATTTCCGTGGGTTCTTGGACCCCGGGCCTCCGTGGGGTCACTCGATGTCGGACCCGGAGCTGTTCTGGCGCGCGTCCATGGCGCCGCGCATGGAGGAGTACCCGTTCCAGCGCGTGCCCAAGGTGGCGTTCCTGTTCCTGACGCGCGGGCCGCTGCCGTTCGCGCCGCTGTGGGAGCGCTTCTTCCGCGGGCACGAGGGCCTCTACTCGGTGTACGTGCACGCGCTGCCGGGCTACGCTGGGCGCTACCGGCGGTCGTCGCCGTTCCACGGGCGGCAGATCCCGAGCCGGGAGGTGTCGTGGGGATCCATCACGCTGGTGGACGCGGAGAAGCGGCTGCTGGCGAACGCGCTGCTGGACTGGTCCAACCAGCGCTTCGTGCTGCTGTCGGAGAGCTGCGTGCCCGTCTTCAACTTCCGGACGGTGTACGAGTACCTGGTGAACTCGGCGCAGAGCTACGTGGAGTCGTACAACCTGGACGTGCCCCAGTGCGCGGGGCGCTACAACCCGCGGATGGCGCCGGACATCCTGGAGGAGCAGTGGCGCAAGGGCTCCGAGTGGTTCGAGCTCAGCCGCGAGCTGGCCGTCGACGTGGTGGCGGACCAGCGCTACTACGCCCTGTTCCGGCGCCACTGCACGCCGTCGTGCTACCCCGACGAGCACTACATCCCGACGTTCCTGCACCTCTGGCACGGCGCGCGCAACGCCAACCGGACCGTCACCTGGGTGGACTGGTCGCGCGGGGGGCCGCACCCGGCGCGCTTCGGCAAGGCCGCCACCACGCCCGCCTTGGTCGCCGCCATCCGCAACAACGGCACGCGCTGCCTCTACAACGCCAAGCCCACCACGGTGTGCTACCTCTTCGCCAGAAAGTTCGCGCCCAGCGCGCTGGGGACGCTGCTCAACCTCAGCACCACGCTGCTAGACTTCTGATGATCAGATGCTCATCAACTAACGTTTCATCTGATGCTATATTGATGGATGATCATCATCATCATCTTACCTACTAGTGCTGTGCGATGTGTACATTAAATATATAGCCAAGCCACCCGGCGCGCATCAGGATTAGGACACCACCAGGGTCCACACACTACCGGAAACCGGCTATATGCTGAGTGTCCGATGCTTTGCTGAGAGCAAAACATCGGGCACTCGGCAAAGCCTCCGTTTGCCGAGAGCTGCACAAAAAAGACACGGCAAAGAAACGGCACTCGGCAAATACGTGCGGCTAACAACACCCTAGCCCACCTAGCGAGCCAGGCAGCCAGCTGCCAGCCGACTGCGCGGAGCCGGTAGGCATTATGGTAATCAATGCTGATCAACGTCATAACAAAACTTCCAATCCGGTAGAGATTTTTAGCTAGATTCTCCTTCTAGTCAGAGAATATATATGTGACATGCTTATTACGTGTAAGTTATGGTTTAGAATTTAGGGTTACAAAACTTACAATCCGGTTGTAAGTTACGACCACCCGTGATTTCTGGTTTAGAATTTAGAGTTTAGGGTTACAAAACTTACAATCCGGTTGTAAGTTACGACCACCCGTGATTTCGTAAATTTGAGTTTGGACAGCGACATGCATTCAAGCTATGTGGACGGATTACCAGAATACATGAACCTTCGTGTGCATGAGAAAGCTCAGTGCTTGCACGTGTTTTTCTTTTTTCATCAGGCATGAGCAAGTATTACGAGAATACAGTCCTGAGCAAGAGTGCCCATACCTGTAGAGCTATGAGCTTGCAAACTATGGTAATTTAGATAATTACGAGAATACATGAATTTACCACAACTTTCCCTTTACCGCAATGGCATCAATCTGTTTGGAAGGAAAAGTAACTATGCACAAAACAGTTCCGATACTCAAGATGCATGATAATTAGGTCCAGAGTTACCATAATTTGGGGTTGAGCGCGTACTGAAAAAACAGTTATCAAAATGATGAGATCGATTTACAATGAAATAATAGTTACGGTTTGCCGATTGGCTTGAGACGATAATCAGAGTTCAGGACGTGGTGTTACCACTATTTTGCACCAAGTCGTTCCGAGGAACCTAGTACTATATGTAGTGCCTCTACAGAGTTTACCATAACGGGCTCATATATGCTTGCAATAACATATTTATAAAATTCAGTACTTGCGAGTTGAATCCCATACTCCAGACTAAAAACTACATGTGCCATCCTCGGAAGTAATTCAAGCATTAGGAGCCAAAAAAATATTGAAAAACGATACAATCTGAATTGCTTTGCTAGCACATTCTATCTAGCACAGCAACACATACACTCTTTTTGGGTGCACATCACAGGACTAGAAATTGTGGCAAACCCTGTCAGTTCCTTGCTTGCCACGGTCGCGCGGCTCCCGCTCAACCTCCGCCGCCCGATTCTTGGCCGCCGCGGCAAGGGCCGCCTCCCAATGGGCGGCCTCCTCCCGGTCGGTCAGGGCTCGGGTGCGCGTCCAAGGTCGCCGCACAAGAGGTGGCCTCCGCCTCCCTCTGTGCGAGCTCGGCCTCCCTGGTGGCAAGGGCAGCCGCCTCCGTCGCGTGGCGCTGCTCCTCCGTCGCCACAGCCATCGCCTGGCGGCCGGCGTCGATCATTGGCGAGCTAAAGTTGCTCGCTGCGGCGCTGGAACTCCATATCGCGCTCGTGGAGGTCGCGCTCCCACGCCTCCAAGTCGGCGGGGTCGAGCGCGGCCCCCCGCGCCTGGATCCCGCGCAGGCCCTGGAGCGCCGCCTCTACCGCGGCGACAACCTGTGCCATCGACAAAGGAGCGGGTGGCGCCTCCCTCAGGGGTTGCGCGGCCCCCGCGTCCTCCTGCTCCACCGCTCCGGCAGCCTGGAGCTGCTCCGCCGCGGGCGCCGCCGCTAGATTCGCAGACGCCCCCGTGTCCATGGTCTCGGCGTCGACCGCGGCCGACAGCACGACAGGTGCCGCAACGGGCGCAGACGGCATTCCCGCTAGAGGGCCCGCTTGCGGCGCAGCCGCTGCAGTGCCTGCCGCGGGGCCGCCGGCGGCGCACCAGTCCAAAATAAGGGGGACATGTCAAAGTGTCGCCCTAGAAGAAAGCAAGACAAGAAGACCACGGAGCCGGGACGTAACTAGTGCTCGCCGAGCGCACCTGCCGCCACATCGGAGAAAAGAGCGTCGGCCACTTCGGCGCCGATGCTCGTCCGCTGGCGGAGGGTGAGGCTGCAGCTAAGGAAGCGCCGCCCAACGAAGAGTCTACCGTGATGGGGGAAAGCACGCGCGTGCGCTTGACCCCTCCCCAGTTGGACTCCGGCGTGCTCCCACCAGCGCCGGCAGCACCACCTCCTCCAGGTGCTTGGCCGCGACCATTACCCCTGCCGGGAGGAGGAGGCGGTGGCAGCTGGGCGTCAGGCACCGGGAGGCCACCGGTGATGATGGCTGCTGTCGGGTCCTCGCATAGGGGCACCACCCCCACCTGGAGGAATGCCACCACGGGGTCCCGCTCCTTCAGGACCTCGCCCAGCCACGCCACCACAGTGTCGGCATCGGGGTTGAACGCCGCGCCATGCACCACGCGGCTGGCGTCATCGTCACTGGCTTAGTGCCACACCAGATGGGGGCGATCTTGGAGCGGGGCGATGTAGCGTCGGAAGAAGTCCGCAGCCACCATGGTCGCGGTGAGGCCCACCGCCCGGAGCGTGTTGATCCGGTCCAGCACCGGCCTCCACACGGCTCCCAACTCCGGCATCTCGGACAACCGAGGGTTGCCCACCGGCGGCCCCTGAGGAAGACACAGGCGCGAGGAGGGGTCATCCACCTCCACGCACAGCCACTGCCTCTCCCAGTTCTCCCATTTGCCCTTCCGGGAGGAAAGGGAGGATGGTCACCACCTCCCGTGTACTCCGGAGCGCCGTGAAAGCTCCGCCACGGCACAACACGGTGACCGCCGGCACCAGCTTTGCCGCCACCCTTAGGGCGGCTGTTGACGGTCCTTAAGTCAGAAATAAAGCCGCCAACTCCTGCATCTTTTCATAACTTTCAAGCACCAAAAGTAGTTATAGGGCTCAATGCTAACCATTTCCACGAGTTTTGGTGATTCTTGGATTGCAGGCACCCATACCCGGAATTGAGCCAAAACAGGCGAAAGACGCAACACAACTGCATAGAATATCCGACACTGTGTCACACCTGGAACGAACCAGGCTGTTGTACACTCATCAAGACTCCCTGTACCTTCGCGATAGTCCCTGGATCAGTCGCTATCACGTACAGAACACATTTCGGGCAGTAAACATAGTCATACCCTTCGATAAACAGTATAATCACGGGTTTAATTTATTACAGCATCCGGGGATGTGTAGTACAAATCTCCGAGTACAAGCCTGCTGGGCTAAATGCGAAGCAAACAGAACTCGTAGCGTTAACTAGGCCTCTGGCCGACATCTTCTGGGATCTCCTCCTCCACAGGCATCCTTGAGCGTAGCACCTCCTTAGTCGTACCACCTGTCGTCGTTGTAGTCGTCCTCCGGGTCGGACCCTGCATCTACCCAAGCTATCCCCAAGGTCGGGATAGGTCCACGTCACCATCCGCAAGAAGCATATATGTGGATGCATAAGGGAATAAAATAATGCCAAGGACAGGCTATGTTTTCCTATGCAAGCAGAGTAATATATGTCATCCAAAACTCCTTTCCGACATGGGCAGCTCTGGCAGCCCGAACTCCCGGTCTCCATGCTTCCTCTCCAACAACTCAACCCTGTTCCGGTGCGGGAACTCCCTCTCCCCGCACCTCAACTGCTATCCGAGCAGGAAAGTAGACTGGAGGGAGGTAGAACAATATATGTGGATCTACCTACGATGTGGTGCCAGATTCAGAGTCGTACATGACCGAGTATGCGGCTATACGTATAGTTTTCACCCTGCAGGGATTGTACACCTGTACCCACTCGCCTCGAATTCGGTCGGCAAGCAACTCCAACCGTCTCCGAAGCACCAGTCCCGAAACTAACGGCTACGACACCAATCTGCTCCCGGTCTGGGTTGCATCCTCCCGCAAGAGGTCGCCCGGGGCTGTGAAGCAATCTAGAATGGAATTACCAGGAATCCTGCCAATCGAGAGCTATAGGACAGCCTTCTCCCTCTAACACTGATACTCTATCCTCCTGCAGTCTTGGTGCCACGCATAGCTAGCCCAGTCTGGGTCCACCCTCATAATGGATAAGTGGCGTGCACGTTTGACATAGTTCCGTCTCTAGGGCCACAAAGTCAAGTCCTTATTCAAGCCGAGGCGAGCATCTTCATCCAAACGAGCATCCCATCAACACGGTCTGCAATCGGCACCCATTACAGGTATCGCCCTCCTAACACCTCCATAGTTCCCGAAGGAACAGCCTCGCACCCACCACAGGTGTCCATCACCCATCACAGGTGCCCAGTAGGATCGTGCCCAACACACGATCCCCAGCTCCCAATCCGAAGATCGGGGAAAGGTCTGCTCGCCCCCGCTAACAACCCTATCACCACCTCCCATATGTGGAGGCAACTTCACGCAAGCCAGGACTATCACAACATAGATTCCCCATACAAGTATTCCACTCATAGTAGCAATAGCATTCAACAAAACTAGATAAATGTAGGTAAGCAAGGAATACGGTAAACAAAGTGGTCATGCATGCTAATCACACCTCACTCAAGGTAGTAGCGTAGCGTAACTAGCAAGCAATGCCTAATAGGTATTCAAAATAAGGATGGGCGTGAACCTGGTGGCTCCTCGTAGTACCCCTGGAACTCGGGGTAGTCCTGCTCTCCGGTCAGCTCCTCGGTGTCGGGTCCTATTCGCGAATACGGAAAAACATAAGGACCAAAGTGCAAAGATGCACAAAACCTCTCCAAATAAGATCCAAATCAAGACAAAACCTATTCTAACGGGTAGATCATGATTTTAGAAGAATTATGAAACTGGTTTCATAATTTTCGGAGCTACGACTGATTTATCATGATTTTTCTAAGATTAAAAGCATTTCTGAAATTAATAAAGGAATTTCGGAAAACATAAAAAAAAGTCAGTGACACATGGCAGCATCTGGGCGCGTCACTTGTCAGCATGACATCATCCAGGGGGTCAACCGGTGCTGACATCAGCTTGGCCTGTGCTGACGTCAGCGTTGACCGGTCAACGGTGACCGGTCAATGTTCTGGTGGGTCCACGGGCCCACCGGTCAGTCTCTGGGTCTCACCAATAGGTAGGACTCGTGTGTCAGTGCTGCAAAAAAGGAAAAAGAAAAATAAAAAGACAGACGCGCTAACGGGCCGAAAGCGTCGTTGGGTTCTCCTTCCTCTTGGGCTTCTTGGGCCAGAATCAGCCCAACTCCTTCTCTTCCCCTTGATCCGGTGCCAGAATTAGCCCAACTCCTTCCTCTTGGGCTTCTTGGATCCCGTGCGGCTTCCTCTTGATCCGGTGCGGCCATGTCGCGTGTGTGTGCGCGTGTGTGGGCTGCCAGTGCACAGGGTGCGCGCCCAGGTCACGCCGCGAACGCAACGTCGCGGCGCGGGCGCGGTCACCATGGCGCAACGGCGAGGCAGCGGCGATATTCCACGGCGATGGCGGCTCGGCTCCGGCGTTCTAGCGAGCAAAGGCCCATCCTTGGGCATTGGCACGCACACGCGGGCGCTAGCTAGGGCCAAAGTCGCGGCCTTTGGCCAGCACGCGGGCACGCTCGCCGGCAAGCCCATGGCGCACTGGCGGCGGCCCCGGTCCTCCACTACGAGGCTACGGCGGCGATGTACTGGTGATAAGAGGGCCAGGGCTCGTCCTTGGCGGCCCAGGCGTGGGAAAACGCACGCGCGCAGGCACCTGGGGTCCCAGGGCCGCGACGTGGCCGCGCTTCGCACGGCGGCGCTAAGGGTTCGGCGGGTTGCGGGGTGAATGGCGGCGCGGCTCGTCGGGCTCCTGCAGGCATGCACACACAAGAGCAGGGGGGTTCTAGGGCCTCCTAGGTGGGTTCACAGCCATGGCCGACAGCCCAAAGGGCGGCGAGGTCGAAGGATTTGGCTCACCGGTGGGCTTGGGGTCGTCGGGCTTGGTGTAGTGGCGAGATGAGGCCGGGAGCGGTCGTAGCCATGCCGTGCAGACCCGGGACAACGACGTCGTGGTCCGGGCGCAGGCGTGGAGCAGCTCTGACGGCGTCGGCTCCTCCTCCTTCTTCCTCCCCCCTTCTCTGCTCCCTTCCTCTCTTCTCCAATCCCGGAGGCGGGGCTAGGGAAAACCCTAATTGGGCTCTAGGGTTTGTGGCTCGCGGCGGTGGGGTTCTTATAGGCCGGTGCTAGGGTTTGGGGGTGGCCCGGATGCCGGGGAACGGCCGTGATGTGATGGCCGGACCGGCGCGCGACGTGGCAGCATCAGGGCTCCGCAGCCAAGCTTTTGTGCGCGAGGGGAAGGGTGGAGCGCGCGCAGCAGGGAAAAGTGGCGCGGCGGTTTCCTCTGCTTGTCGCGACGTGGGGACGGCGCTGCTGCGGGAGAAGGTGGAGGCGGCGACCGGCGAAAAGCAGAGGAGGCACAACTGAGCGAGGCGAGGCAGAGGGGGAAAGGGAAAGCTAACAGGTGGGACCCGTCTGGCAGTGACCCAAGGCGGCGGACGGCGCGGCGCGGGCTGAAGCAGGCCGGCGGGGCGAGCGGCTTGGGCGCGAAGCAGGCCAGTGCGGTGGGAGCGGCGCGGGCTGAAGCAGGCCGGCGGGGCGAGTTGGGCCGCGGCGGCAGGCCGGGCTGGAAAGGAAAGGGGCGACAGGCCGGTTGAGTTAGAGAGTTTAGGCCCGAGTCTGGTTAGGGGGGTTAGGTTAGCTTTTGTTTTTAGTTGGAATGGCTTATTTAAACTAAAAACCATTCAAATTCAAACCAAAATCATTCAAACAAATCTGGAACAAGGTAGAGTCCAGTAAACTTCAAAAGTCCAAATAAATCACACTAGCAACTATAAACCTTAAGTTCATTTGATTTTATTTTCCCTAAAGATTTGGGGGAAGGATAGCATTAATACTTATATGTCCTAGCTAATTGAACTCCCACACAAAAAGTTTTTGAAAATTCGTATTTTTTGAAGAATATAACATTCCGTAAAATTACGGGATGTTACAGTCTCCCCCCCCCTCACGAGAATCTCGTCCTCGAGATTTAGAGTTTTACCTGGGTTTCGAACAAGTGTGGGTACTTCTCCTTCAGGTCGTCTTCCTTCTCCCAAGTGGCCTCCCGTTCTGTGTGGTTGCTCCACAGAACCTTGCAATAGGGTATTGCGGTCCTCCTTGTCTCTTTAATTGCTCTGTCCAGTATCTTCTCAGGATATTCCATGTACTCAAGGGTATCCTGCAGGTCCACGGCCTCTGTGGGTATTGATTCCTCTGGCACTCATAGACATCTGCGTAACTGTGACACATGGAACACTGGGTGCACTCCGGCAAGTTCTTCTGGCAGCTGTAGCTTGTAGGCTAACCCTCCAATTCGCTGGATAACCGGGTAGGGTCCTACATATCTTGGTGCAAGCTTCCCTTTTACGTGGAACCTTTGGGTTCCCCGAAGCGGCAATACCTTCAGGTATACATGATCTCCAACCTCGAAGGTGACTTCTCTCCGCTTTTTGTCGGCGTAACTCTTCTGTCTGCTCTGGGCTATTCTCAAGTTCTCACGCACTTTGGCCACATTCTCAACGGCTTCCTCGATGAACTCTGGACTGAAGAAAGGTCGTTCTCCGACTTCTGACCACATCAACGGGGTTCTGCATTTCCTCCCGTATAATGCCTCAATGGGTGACATCTTGAGGCTAGCTTGGAAACTGTTGTTGTAGGTGAACTCCGCATACGGTAAGCTTTTCTCCCAGTCTAAGTCATAGGTCAGAACACACGCTCTTAGCAGGTCTTCGAGTATTTGATTGACTCTTTCAGTCTGGCCATCTGTCTGAGGGTGGTAAGTGTGACACCCTAGGTGTCTGCACAGTAGTTGTGTATCTATTGTATGCATCATATGCTTGAATTGCTTGAAAAAAGATCTTTTTGTAAATATAAAGGTTATATGTGTAATTATGATTTTATACAAGGTCCTTTCTGCAGTTATATTTGAATAGGTTGTGAAATTATAGCTTTTGTGGAGGGTGTTTTTGCAAAATTCAGTGCATTTATTGCATGGCAGTAAATTTTGCTTTTAAGTCTAAATTTAAAGTGAAATTACCTTGAAAAAGACAAAATTCCTTGGAATTCAAAATCCCTCTTACGTTTTAAAAATTAGCTCTTGAATCTTTGATCAAATAAATTTTTGCACAACATCAAAGTTGTAGATCTTGAAAAGTTGAACAACTTTCATGTTGGGCACTTTTCCATTTGAGCTTTAGTTTAAAAGTTATCCTTGTTTTACATTCAGGTCCCTGAAATTTTGGAAATTGTGTTTAGGTCCCTGTCTTCTTCCCTAGCTTCCCTCTCTGCTCTCTCTCACCGCCGGCGTGTCGCCGCGCCGCCCGCCGCGCAGGGTCGCCCCCGAGCCTTCTCCTGCTTCGCGCTGGCACCCACGCGTCGCTCCCAACCTCCCCCACCGCCCTTGCCATCGCGCTGTGCCTCTCCTTGCTCTGCCACGCGCCCCCGCCGAGCCCAGCGGCCGCCACCTCGCCGTCGCGGTGGCGAGCTCGCTGCAGAGGCCGCCGCCCTCCCCTAGCACGCGCACGGGCACTACAAGAACCCCAGCACTCTATTCTACTCACTCTTTCGCTTGCTCCGCAGTTCCACGCCCCAGAACATGCCGCCGCTCCACCCGCAACACCGGCGAGCTCCACGCCGCCGTCGAACCCACCTCTCCGCAGCTCCTCCGCCCGCGCAGACACCCTAGGGAGCTCCGCCGTGAGCCCGCGCAGCTCCCAGACCACTTCCCCTCGCCCAATCCCCACCGGAACACCCCCACCGACGAGTTCCCTGTGCCGCCGCCCGCCTGCTCTCGTCGCGCAGCCGCTACAGGCCACCCCGACCTCAATCCCGGCCATCTACAGGTGCGCAAGGGTCTGGTGAATCTCCCACGCCCTTCCACCCTCGCCGCCAGTGACCCCTCTCGCCGGTTTTGGCCGGTCAACGCCGCGCCCCTGCTCTGACCTCGGCAAGGACCTCCCCGCTGGAATTCAAAGAAGCCTAGGGTGCTGTTTGTGAAGTCAGTGACTCAGTTGAATAGTATCTTTAGGGCTCCTTTGTAATTTTTGCAGTGAACTTTGAAATTTAGTAGAAATTCGTAGGAAATTCGTAAAATAGCAAATCTTGATGTTCTGGAATCCTTGTGCAAAGTTCTATGCAGTAGAATCAAAATATGGTGTATGTTTGTTGCATGTTTTTGCTGTATAAATTAATTTGTGTCACTAGGTAATTAAAGACTAGTTGATTTATCTTTTCCCTTTACTGATGATTGAAGCCATGTCTTGCAGTGAAATTTTTATGGTGGTTTTTTATTGTAACACTAGTATTGCTATAAAAATTTCGTGGTTAGTTCTCATATGTAGTTATTTCTTTGATTTAATCATTGTTTAGTAGACTTTAATTATGATAAATATTTCATGCTGATGATAAATCATGAAAATATTTCTGAGTGATCTTTTTGAATAGTTTAGCTTGTAAATAAAGTTTGAGCTCCAGTTCATGAATAGAACAGGAGCTAAAAATGAATCTTGTTAATCTAATGTCTGTTTTGTTTATTTTCTCAGAATTAATTCTTTGTAGATAAAATCAGGAAAAATTCACAGTAGCTAATTCATCCCTGTGTAGGCCTGCTGTTAAATTTTGAGCTTCTGTTTTGCTCTAGCTTAATCTGTGTAATTTAATTTTTTTCTAGGTGTTGTCTGAATGATTGAATTGATGTGATTAAATGGTTACATGTTTTGGCATGATTTTTTACAGGGTAGGTTACTCCATTCATATTCTGTTTAGTGTAATTCTTGCTAAATTTATTACTGTTTGAGCTCTGAGTTGTTAATTTATTAGCAAACCTTGATTTAATTGCTATAGGAATCAACCACCACTCACTTTATGAAGTTAGTATAGCTTTCTTGTGCTGTTGATCATGATGCCTTGTGTAGTTAGATTTGTTGAGTTACTACTCTATAAACGATTGCCTATGTGTGTTTTAATTTTGTTTGCTTAGCTTCGTCACATCGCGAGTGTGTCTATAATTTTGTTCTTGCATTACATATTGATACGACTGCTTTATCGGACGGGACGTACGAGCTGATCCCGGATTCCGAAGGAGGTGATCTCGAAGCTCAAGCGAACACTGCCGTACTAACTGAAGCCCCGGACCAAAGTTCGGAAGAGCCCAGGGCTGAAATAGTTAGCGACTACCGAGAAGGCAAGCCCCGGACATAACCTATATTTCAAATTATTATCATTTACTGTTATTATTTACTTGTGCATTTACAGTTCTTAGGTTTTGAATTGAAACCCTAGATGCATGATCCTAGGAACCTTTGTACTGAACACTAGACTTGAGTTCGATTACTTGCTATGCTTATAGGACCGATAAAAGTCGAGTGATTGCCTGTCACTCGCGAGCTCTATAGGAACTGCTTGTTTACTTTCTGTTATCAATATAAGGACGACGGACGGGGTTGTGTTCGATATTATGACTTTATGTGAGACCCCGTCTGTGTTGATGAACTTGCTAAGGTCGCGGTGTGTGGTAGTGCTGGTTAAGTTTTTGAACGGACTAGCCACATGCTGTAAATATGGTACGCGGTAAGCCTAGTAACCGATTGGACCGGGGAGTGGATATACTGACACTCTCTCTTAGAAATAGGTTTTTAATTATGTTTATGTTGATCAACACCACAGGTGCAGGGAGGAAGTTGATGCCCTGTAGTCGGGGAGAGTGTTCCTATCCACAAGCCGGAAAGAAAGGCAAACGGTTGTTTGGGAACAACCCGACGGTGTTCCAAACGTGTGTGTTAGGTCTGCCTGGCCAGGTTAACAAATTCGATTCGAATCGTCTGCTTCCCACAGTTTGGGACTGCTTGATCTCTTTGCCACACAAAGTAATAAGAGCAACAATATTATGATCAATCTTGATGTTTGATTAGAGTTCTACCATGGTTGAATAATAGTTGCTTACATAGAATGGTTAATCAACTAGATTCTTGGAAGCTAAAACTTGAAAGTAAGGACCTACTCTTTATTGCTTTTCAGCAAAAGGAAAACCAGAGCTTCACAGAACCTTGCATAGTCTAGCTAAAGTGGGCTACATATACCCGTTGACGGTTAAGTCTTGCTGAGTATTAGAATACTCAGCCTTGCTGTTGAAACCCTTTTTCAGGTATGAGTTTTGAGGACTAGGTCGCTAGTTTGCCTTGGCCCTGCTCTTTGCCTCCTGGCTGGTCCGTAGAGTGGGATACGTCTTCGGCCGGCAATGACCTTGACGAGTGATACCTTGCTTGGGCTAGCTTGGTATACCTTTGCGACATATTGTAGCCGTCGTTTTCTTCTTCCGCTATTTTAAACTCTGAAGTTTTACACTTATGGCTTGTATAACTGTTTTTACTAAATTTGGCTTTGTAATAATGGTTTGAACTGGTTTGTAATCATTATTATGCCTGTATTGTAAAATTGTGGTTGTAATATCTCTGGACTCGCCTTCATGCGGGGTATGCTTGTTCGATCCGAGAACCGGTGGTTGTATCGGGACGTTACCCGACAGACCTAGAATTGTTCCGTTTGAAGTGCGTTTGAGCTGGTGTTGCCATTATGGTGATGGCCTGCGCACTTGAGCCGGGATAATTCAGGTGGTTCTGCCACAGCTGGTATCAGAGCTACAAGCGTACACCAGAGGTGTTGGAACCTTAAAAATCATTTTCCGTATAAAATTGGAACAACAAAGAATTTCGGAAAACTACGTTGGATTCGTTAAGGGTTGTGCATAGAACGTAAAGTCCTAGGGAATTTACGGGAATTACTAGGTGGCTATTTATGTATGGTTTATGTTATCTGACTTCCAGCACTTTACATTTTGTTAAACCATACTCACAAGCAACTCTTAATTCCTGTAACGACGCACCTACGTTGAGGTAAGAAGGTAAGGATCCTCAGTCAGCTGAGGGAGTCTGACCTTCCCGTCGGTGATGCGAGCCGAACGCTGCCCTCAAGCAGTGGCTTACTTGAGGTGCTCTCAATATACCAACTATTAGTTGACTATATTGGAAGTAAAGTGTACTCAGTCAGCTGAGGGAGTCTGACCTTCCCGTCGGTGATGCGAACCGAACGCTACACTCAAGCAGTGGCCTACTTTAGCTGCTGCCAATATATCGATCTCGGTCGACTATATTGGGAGTAAAGGAACTTGTGAATACGCCACCAAGTAGCGTATGTTAACGTTGGCCATACGGCGGAAATTGTATGGCTGCCGCTTCTATAGTGAGCGGTAATGTTTGGGGACGCTTTCATGAGTGCTGGCATGAAAGGTTCATCGGATATATATGTTCTGTCAATCTTCTGCAGGTACACTAACCACAATTCGATAAATTAAGAATGGTTAGAATTTATCGACTAGCTATATAGGGAGAGCTGTATTTATGTATGCCACCGTGCTAACCACGTAAGCCCAACGATAGTTGGCAATTGTTTATCTTGTGAGGAACGAACAGGACGTGCATGCATATTTGATTGATGTTTGCTTTGATTCCTAGAATTGGAAAATGTACTTGAGTTTCCTTAAGGAATTTCTAGAGTTTGTTTTCATGAATATGTTTAGTGTGGTTAAACAACGAGTTGAAAGAAAACTTGGTTTGGGGAGCATGTTATTAGAGCACTTAGATTAAACCCAGGAAGTCTATGGTTTGAGAGAGGGAGATTGAGTCATGTCTTTATCCTTAGTTCCATCTTGATGTCTTGATGATCTTTTAGTTCCATAGAATCTCAAATGATGAACCAGTACCATTGATTATGGGAGCAAGAAAATTGTATCTAATGTATGTCTTCCATAATTACAGATGGTTGGTCATACTCGTGGAACGCCTGATGGCTTCGGTCGTGAAGCTGGCAGTGGATCTCAGTAGCCACCGCCACCCTCGTCAAATCTGGCCGAGTTAATGGCCATGCAAACAGAATTGCTTCGCCAACTGGTCCAAGGGCAGCAAATTCAGCCACACCAGTAGCACGGAGGACGTGATGCTCAACCTGTGGGTTACCAGGAATTCTTTGGTACCCAACCTCCACTTTTCAGCTGAGCTGATGACCCACTGGACGCCGATGCTTTGCGCCGTACTATCAATTCCAAGTTTGCTCCGCTAGCGGTACCTTGTGCTGACGCAAACAAGGCCCACTTTGCCGCCCAGCAACTTCGTGGTCCTGCACGTATATGGTGGGATCATTATTGTGCGATGCAGCCTGCTGCACATGTCATCTCTTGGGAGGAATTCCGAAATGTCTTCAGATCACATCATATTCCTGAGGGACTGATTGAAAGGAAGTTAAATGAGTTCTTGGCTCTGAATCAAGGAACCCGCACTATTCTACAGTATGCACAGACCTTCAATCATCTGTGCCAGTATGCGGGCCATCATGCTGATACTGACGCCAAGAAACGTGATCGTTTTCGTCGTGGCCTCACTACCAAGCTCAAGGAATGCCTGGACCTTGTTTAGCCCAATACTTACAATGAGATGGTCAACCTGGCCATTACTCAAGAGGACTGTATTGCTGCACATCGCGCCGAAAAGAAGCGAAAGGCACCAACAGAACCCTCGAGTGCTCAGCCACCGAGATATCGTCTGGTGCAGAATACTCCACCAAGACCTCCACAAAGAAATGCCCCAATGGGCAGGCTTGTTTTTAGGCCACCTCAGCAGCAAGGAGGATTCAGACCTCCAGTGCCTCAGTAGCAGCAGTAGCAGTTTAGCCCAAGGCCAAATGCCCCACAGTTCGATAGTGGGAATGGTAATAATCGATGCTTCAACTGCGGCAGTACTTCTCACTTTGCCAAGAATTGTCCGCAGCCCAGAAAGAGTTATCCAGGGCAGAACTCCAACCAGAACAACAACAAGGGCAAGGGCAAAAGGCAAATGGTGCAAGTCCGACAGGGACAAGTTAATTTCACTACTCTGGCAGACCTTCCCGAAGGAGCACCAGTCCTGTCGGGTACTTTCACTATCCACAATAAACCCGCGGTTATACTATTTGACTCTGGTGCAACTCATAGTTTTATAAGTGCCAAATTTGGAGCAAGGGTAGGATTGGATTTTTGTCATATCAAGAAATCTTAATGATAGCAACTCCTGGTGGAAAGATAGCTTCCAATCAAATCACTACACATGTACCACTTAAGTTGGGTAGCAAAGTGATAAAGACAGATTTGATCTTGTTGAACTTAGAAGGCATGGATGTTATTCTGGGCATGGATTGGATGACTAAACATAAAGTACTGTTAGATATCTCTTCTCGAGCTATCGAGATAGATTCACCACATCAAGGAGCCACCATACTCTATCTGCCACAACAAGAGTACTTCAACTCTTGTGCCTATGCCGCAAAAGAAATTAAACTTGAAGATATTCCAGTTGTGTGTGAGTATGTGGATGTATTTCCAGATGATTTGCCTGGAATGTCTCCTGATAGAGATATCGAGTTTGTTATTGAGCTTCAACCCGGTACTGCCCCTATTTCTAAGAGGTCGTACCGAATGCCTCCAAATGAGTTAGCAGAATTGAAAATCCAACTTCAAGACCTTCTTGACAAGGGTTTTATACGTCCAAGTTCTTCACCCTGGGGATGTCCAGCCCTGTTTGTGAAGAAGAAGGACAACAGTTTGAGGCTATGTGTTGATTATCGACCACTCAATGCGGTCACTATTAAAAACAAGTATCCTCTTCCCCGCATTGATATACTGTTTGATCAGTTAGCTGGAGCCAAGGTTTTCTCTAAGATTGATCTTCGTTCTGGCTACCATCAAATAATGATCAAGCCTTGTGATATTCCAAAGACTGTTTTCTCGACCAGATATGGACTCTATGAATATCTGGTTATGTCTTTTGGTCTTACCAACGCCCCAGCATATTTTATGTACTTGATGAATTCAGTCTTCATGCTGGAGCTGGATAAATTCGTCGTGGTATTCATCGATGATATTTTGATCTACTCCAAGAATGAAGAAGATCATGCTGAGCATTTGCGTATCGTTCTTCAACGATTACAAGATCATCATCTTTATGCCAAATTCTCCAAGTGTGAATTTTGGTTGGACAATGTGAAATTCTTAAGCCACACTATCTCCAGCGATGGTATATCCGTTGATCCAACTAAAGTACAAGAAGTGATGGATTGGGAATCTCCTACTTCAGTTCATCAAATTCGTAGTTTTCTTGGTTTAGCTGGATATTATCGTCGATTCATTCCTGATTTCTCCAGAATAGCCTAGCCTATGACAGAGTTATTAAAGAAGGGAGTGAAGTTTGTTTGGAATGATAAATGTGAAGAAGCCTTCCAAACTCTCAAAGCACGGCTCACTACTGCTCCAGTATTGGCTACACCGGACAGTACCAAACCTTTTGATGTCTATTGTGATGCTTCTGGTACGGGACTGGGTTGTGTGCTTATGCAAAACAATCGAGTTATTGCTTATGCATCAAGAGCTCTCCGGAATCATGAGAAGAATTATCCAACACATGATCTGGAGTTAGCAGCTGTCATTCACGCTCTTAAGCTTTGGAGACATCATCTTATGGGAACTCATTGTAATATTTACACTGACCATAAGAGCCTCAAATATATCTTCACCCAAGCTGATCTCAACATGAGATAGAGACGCTGGCTAGAGTTGATAAAGGATTATGATCTAGAAGTGCACTATCATCCAGGAAAGGCTAATGTGGTTGCGGATGCACTCAGCCGCAAGTCACAATGCCATTGTCTATTTGTGTAGCCATTCAATGAAACTCTATGCCAGAAAATGATGAAATTAAACCTAGAAATGGTACCTCAAGGAAGTTTGAACCATATATCTATTGAGCCTACACTTCATGATAGCATCATCATGGCACAATTACATGATGAGGGTATCAAAATCATCAAGGAAAAGTTATCCCAAGGAGAAGCAAAGTACAAATGTTTCCGAGTGGATCATAGAGGAGTTTTATGGTTTGAATCTCGACTTGTTGTACCTAAGGATTATCAACTTAGAAAGCAAATCCTTGATGAAGCACATCTATCAAAGTTTTCAATTCATCCCGGTAGTACCAAGATGTACCAAGATCTTAAACAAGATTTCTGGTGGACTCGAATGAAAAGAGAGATCACCATATATGTTTCTGAGTGTGATGTCTGTCAAAGAGTTAAGGCTAGTCACTTGAAAGTAGCTGGTACTCTCCAACCTTTACCTATTCCATCCTGGAAATGGGAGGACATCAGTATGGATTTTATCGTTGGCTTACCCACTACTTCTCAGAAGCATGATTCTATTTGGGTAATCGTTGATAGACTCACCAAGACCGCCCATTTTATTCCGGTTCATATGACTTATTATGCCAAGAAGTATGCAGAGATCTATCTTGATCAAATAGTCCGTTTGCATGGAGTTCCAAAGACGATCATTTCTGATCGTGGGGCTCAGTTTATTGCACATTTCTAGGAGCAATTGCAAGAATCCCTTGGAACCAAATTGATTCGTAGTTCAGCTTATCATCCACAAACAGATGGGCAAACTGAACGAATAAATCAAATCCTTGAAGACATGCTGAGGGCATGTGCTATTCAATATGGCAAGAACTGAGATAAGTGCCTAGCACTAGCAGAGTTTTCGTATAATAACAGTTATTAATCTAGCTTGCAAATGGCACCATTTGAAGCGTTATACGGTCGAAGGTGTCGAACTCCTTTGAGTTGGTCACAAGCTGGAGAACGCAAAATCTTTGGGCCAAATTTAGTCTCTGAGGCAGAGGAGAAAGTCAAAGTTATCCAGACTAATCTTAAAGCAGCCCAATCAAGACAGAAAAGTTATGCAGACAAAAGAATAGATCCTTTACAGTTCAAGGTAGGGGATTTCGTATATTTGCGAGTATCTCCTACTAGAGGTGTTCAACGCTTCGGTATCAAAGGGAAATTAGCACCCCGATACATCGGACCATTTGAAATCATCGAAACTTGTGGACCCGTTGCCTACCGACTTCGTCTTCCTTCTCAGTTGGCCGCCATTCATGATGCATTCCATGTATCACAACTCCGGAAGTGCATTAAAGTACCTACTGAGATCCTTGAACCACAAGATATCGAGATTGAATCCGATCTATCTTATACGGAGTATCCAATCAAGATTCTTGACACCAAAGAAAGGAGTACTAGAAGGGAGAAAGTTAAAATGTACAAAATTCAGTGGAATCACCATACCGAGGAAGAAGCTACTTGGGAGACTGAGAATTTTCTCCAAAGAAACTTTCCTGACTTTCTTAGAACAAATTCAGGTATCAAATCTTTCCATTCCTTTTCGTCCTGTAATCTCGGGGCGAGATTCCTTTTAGGGGGGAAGGCTGTGACACCCTAGGTGTCTGCACAGTAGTTATGTATCTATTATATGCATCATATGCTTGAATTGCTTGAAAAAGGATCTTTTTGTAAATATAAAGGTTATATGTGTAATTATGATTTTATGCAAGGTCCTTTCTGCAGTTATATTTGAATAGGTTGTGAAATTATAGCTTTTGTGGAGGGTGTTTTTGCAAAATTCAGTGCATTTATTGCATGGCAGCAAATTTTGCTTTTAAGTCTAAATTTAAAGTGAAATTACCTTGAAAAAGACAAAATTCCTTGGAATTCAAAATCCCTCTTACGTTTTAAAAATTAGCTCTTGAATCTTTGATCAAATAAATTTTTGCACAACATCAAAGTTGTAGATCTTGAAAAGTTGAACAACTTTCATGTTGGGCACTTTTCCATTTGAGCTTTAGTTTAAAAGTTATCCTTGTTTTACATTCAGGTCCCTGAAATTTTGGAAATTGCGTTTAGGTCCCTGTCTTCTTCCCCAGCTTCCCTCTTTGCTCTCTCTCACCGCCGGCGTGTCGCCGCGCCGCCCGCCGCGCTGGGTCGGCCCCAAGCCCCTCCTGCTTTGCGCTGGCACCCACGCGTCGCTCCCAACCTCCCATACCGCCCTTGCCATCGCGTTGTGCCTCTCCTTGCTCTGCCACGTGCCCCCGCCGAGCCCAGCGGCCGCCACCTTGCCGTCGCGATGGCGAGCTCGCTGCAGAGGCCGCCGCCCTCCCCTAGCGCGCACACGGGCACTACAAGAACCCCAGCACTCTATTCTACTCACTCTTTCGCTTGCTCCGCAGTTCAACGCCCCAGAACACGCCGCTGCTCCACCCGCAACACCGGCAAGCTCCACGCCGCCGTCGAACCCACCTCTCCGCAGCTCCTCCGCCCGCGCTGACACCCTAGGGAGCTCCGCCGTGAGCCCGCGCAGCTCCCAGACCACTTCCCCTCGCCCAATCCCCACCGGAACACCCCCGTCGACGAGTTCCCTCCGCCGCCGCCCGCCTGCTCTCGTCGCGCCGCCGCTACAGGCTACCCCGACCTCAATCCCGGCCATCTACAGGTGTGCAAGGGTCTGGTGAATCTCCCACGCCCCTCCACCCTCGCCGCCGGTGACCCCTCTCACCGGTTTTGGCCGGTCAACGCCGCGCCCCTGCTCTGACCTCGGCAAGGACCTCCCCGCTGGAATTCAAAGAAGCCCAGGGTGCTGTCTGTGAAGTCAGTGACTCAGTTGAATAGTATCTTTAGGGCTCCTTTGTAATTTTTGCAGTGAACTTTGAAATTCAGTAGAAATTCGTAAAATAGCAAATCTTGATATTCTGGAATCCTTGTGCAAAGTTCTATGCAGTAGAATCAAAATATGGTGTATGTTTGTTGCAAGTTTTTGCTGTATAAATTAATTTGTGTCACTAGGTAATTAAAGACTAGTTGATTTATCTTTTCCCTTTACTGATGATTGAAGCCATGTCTTGCAGTAAAATTTTTATGGTGGTTTGTTCTTGTAACACTAGTATTTCTATAAAAATTTCGTGGTCAGTTCTCATGTGTAGCTATTTATTTTATTTAATCCTTGTTTAGTAGACTTTAATTATGATAAATAGTTTATGTGATGATAAATCATGAAAATATTTCTGAGTGATCTTTTTGAATAGTTTAGCTTGTAAATAAAGTTTGAGGCCCAGTTCATGACTACAACAGGAGCTAAAAATGAATCTTGTTAATCTAATGTCTGTTTTGTTTATTTTCTCAGAATTAATTCTTTGTAGATAAAATCAGGAAAAATTCACAGTAGCTAATTCATCCCTGTGTAGGCCTGCTGTTAAATTTTGAGCTTCTGTTTTGCTCTAGCTTAATCTGTGTAATTTAATCTTGTTCTAGGTGTGGTCTGAATGATTGAATTGATGTGATTAAATGGTTACATGTTTTGGCATGATTTTTTACAGGGTAGCTTACTCCGTTCATATTCTATTTAGTGTATTTATTGCTAAATTTATTACTGTTTGTGCTCTGAGTTGTTAATTTATTAGCAAACCTTGATTTAATTGCTATAGGAATCAACCACCACTCACTTTATGAAGTTAGTATAGCTTTCTTGTGCTGTTGATCATGATGCCTTGTGTAGTTAGATTTGTTGAGTTACTACTCTATAAACGATTGCCCATGTGTGTTTTAATTTTGTTTGCTTAGCTTCGTCACATCGCGAGTGTGTATATAATTCTGTTCTTGCATTACATATAGATACGACTGCTTTATCGGACGGGACGCACGAGCTGATCCCGGATTCCGAAGGAGGTGATCTCGAAGCTCAAGCAAACACTGCCGTACTAACTGAAGCCCCGGACCAAAGTTCGGAAGAGCCCAGGGCTGAAATAGTTAGCGACTACCGAGAAGGCAAGCCCCGGACATAACCAATATTTCAAATTATTATCATTTACTGTTATTATTTACTTGTGCATTTACAGTTCTTAGGTTTTGAATTGAAACCCTAGATGCATGATCCTAGGAACCTTTGTACTGAACACTAGACTTGAGTTCGATTACTTGCTATGCTTATAGGACCGGTAAAAGTCGAGTGATTGCCTGTCACTCGCGAGCTCTATAGGAACTGCTTGTTTACTTTCTGTTATCAATATAAGGACGACGGACGGGGTTGTGTTCGATATTATAACTTTATGTGAGACCCCGTCTGTGTTGATGAACTTGCTAAGGTCGTGGTGTGTGGTAGTGCTGGTTAAGTTTTTGAACGGACTAGCCACATGTCGTAAATATGGTACGCGGTAAGCCTAGTAACCGATTGGACCGGGGAGTGGATATACTGACACTCTCTCTTAGAAATAGGGTTTTAATTATGTTTATGTTGATCAACACCATGGGTGCAGGGAGGAAGTTGGTGCCCTGTAGTCGGGGAGAGTGTTCCTATCCACAAGCCGGAAAGAAAGGCAAACGGTTGTTTGGGAACGACCCGACAGTGTTCCAAACGTGTGTGTTAGGTCTGCCTGGCCAGGTTAACAAATTCGATTCGAATCATCTGCTTCCCACAGTTTGGGACTGCTTGATCTCTTTGCCACACAGAGTAATAAGAGCAACAATATTATGATCAATCTTGATGTTTGATTAGAGTTCTACCATGGTTTAATAGTAGTTGCTTACATAGAATGGTTAATCAACTAGAATCTTGGAAGCTAAAACTTGAAAGTAAGGACCTACTCTTTATTGCTTTTCAGCAAAAGGAAAACCAGAGCTTCATAGAACCTTGCATAGTCTAGCTAAAGTGGGCTACATATACCCGTTGACGGTTAAGTCTTGCTGAGTATTAGAATACTCAGCCTTGCTGTTGAAACCCTTTTTCAGGTATGAATTTTGAGGACCAGGTCGCTAGTTTGTCTTGGCCCTGCTCTTTGCCTCCTGGCTGGTCCGTAGAGTGGGATACGTCTTCGGCCGGCAATGACCTTGGCGAGTGATACCTTGCTTGGGCTAGCTTGGTATACCTTTGCGATGTGTTGTAGCCATCGTTTTCTTCTTCCGCTGTTTTAAACTCTGAAGTTTTACACTTATGGCTTGTATAACTGTTTTTACTAAATTTGGCTTTGTAATAATGGTTTGAACTAGTTTGTAATCATTATTATGCCTGTATTGTAAAATTGTGGTTGTAATATCTCTGGACTCGCCTTCGTGCGGGGTATGCTTGTTCTATCCGAGAACCGGTGGTTGTATCGGGATGTTACCCGACAGACCTAGAATTGTTCCATTTGAAGTGTGTTTGAGCTGGTGTTGCCTTTATGGTGATGACCTGCGCACTTAAGCCGGGATAATTCAGGTGGTTCTGCCACAGTAAGCGAAGTTGTACTCTAGAGTAGTACCAATGGACTCATGCAAGCTCTTCCAGAACCGGGCGGTGAACTGCGGACCTCTATATGATATTATGCTCTTTGGTGCCCCCATGCAATCACAGAATGTTGTTGACATACAAATCTGCCAACTTATCAACTCTGTAGTTCTCCCTGACGGGTATGAAGTGAGCCACTTTGGTCAATCTGTCGACTATCACCCATATGGCATCATGTCCGTTCTGAGTTCGGGGTAATCCCACGATGAAATCCATGCTAATATCCTCCCATTTCCATATTGGAATGTCCAAGGGTTTGAACAGTCTTGCCGGACGTTGATGCTCGGCCTTAATTCTTCTACACGTGTCACATTTTGCCACATACTCGGTAATGTCAGTTCTCATATCGTTCCACCAGAATCGATCCTTGAGGTATTGGTACATCTTGGTACTCCCTGGGTGTATGGAGTATTTGGAGTTGTGACCTTCAGTCAGAATTTCCCCACGGATCTGCTCGTCCCGGGGAACACATATTCAGTTCTTCAACCTACCTTGTTCGTCGACTCTGTAGTCTGCTGCTTTTCCCCTCTTCATCAAATCTAGTATCTCCTAGATCTCGGGACACGGTTTCTATGCTTCACGAATTCTGTCCTCAAGGTCATATGTGATGGTCATTGTGCCCAACTACCCTTGCTCAACTATTTCTAGCTTCAACTTCTCTAGCTCTGCGCATAGCTCGGGCTGTTCGTTACGAACCATCATATTACTGCAGTAGCTCTTTCTACTGAGTGCATCTGCCACAACATTGGCCTTTCTGGGATGGTACTGAATGTTGAGGTCGTAGTCTTTGATCAATTCCAGCCATATTCTCTGCCTCATGTTTAGCTCAGACTGGGTGAAAAATACTTCAAGCTCTTGTGGTCAGTGTAGATATCACACTTGTTGCTGATCAGGTAGTGCCTCCATATCTTTAGTGCATGCACCACTGCTGCGAGCTCAAGGTCGTGGGTCAGGTAGTTCTCTTCGTGCTTTCGTAGCTGTCGCGAAGCATAGGCAACAACCTTGCCTTCCTGCATAAGCACGCAACCTAGACCTTGGCGAGAAGCATCGCAATATACCACGAAATCCTTCCGGATATCCAGGAGAGTGAGGACTGGGGTAGTAGTGAGCTTAGACTTGAGCTCCTGGAAACTGGCTTCACATTTTTCTGACCATACGAACGGTACCCCATTCTTGAGTAACTCTGTCATTGGCTTGGCTATCTTGGAGAAGTTTTCAATGAACTGGCGATAGTATCCGGCCAATCCCAGAAAACTCCTGATATCTGTGACATTCTTCGGTTGCTGCCATTCGATTACAGCTTCAATCTTGGCGGGATCTACTCCAACACCTTCTGCTGTCAGAACATGGCCCAAGAATGGAACCTTCTCGAGCTAAAACTCGCAGTGCTGAACTTGGTGTATAGCTGGTTCTGCCTCAGCTTCTCAAGCACAATACGCAGATGGTCTTCATGCTCTTCTGCGGTTTCGGAGTAGATCAGGATGTCATCAATGAAGACTACGACAAACTTATCCAACTCCTCCATAAACACTTTGTTCATCATATTCATGAAGTAGGCTGGTGCATTGGTCAACCCAAAGGATACGACGGTGAATTCGTACTGCCCATATCGAGTCACAAAGGCTGTCTTCGGAATGTCACCGAGACGTATCTTCATCTGATGGTAGCCGGATCTTAGGTCTATCTTGCTAAAGAACTTGGCTTTCTTGAGTTGATCTAGGAAGTCATCAATCCTGGGCAAAGGGTACTTGTTCTTGATTGTTACCGCATTCAAGGAGTGGTAATCCATGCACAATCTCATGGTTTCGTCCCTTTTCTTCACAAACAGGACAGGTGATCCCCACGGGGAAGAACAAGACCGGATATACTCCTTATCCAACAACTCTTTCAACTGCCTTTTTAGTTCTGCCAGTTCTTCTGCTGACATACGATTGGGCCGTTTAGCGATCGGTGCTGTGCCTGGCACAAGGTCGATTGCAAACTCAATGTCCCTGTCAGGCGGCAGTCCTGGCAACTCCTCCGGAAATACATCCGAGTACTCACACACTACTGGCACATCGAAGAGTGTCTTCTCTTTTGTGCCGTCTAGATGGTACACTTTCGGTACATCACGGGATTTCAGGGGTTCTACCTCTATTTTCTTCCCACTAGGGTGTTCTAAGGTTACAAGTCGAGGTGAGCAAGAAATGACTCCCTTATGTTTCGTTAACCAATCCATCCCTAAGATTACATCTATCCCTTCTGACTTCAACACTGTCAGATCAGCCATAAAAGGCATACCCTAGATCATAATCTTCACCTCTATGCACTCATGGGTACATCTAAGGTCTCCAAGAGGGGAACTAGTTACTATAGGCCATCTCCTAGGGTCATGGGAAGGGAGTGTTGCGTGACAAACTTGATATAGATATAAGAGTTGGTTGCTCCGGAATTGAATAGAACCAAAGCGGTTGCACCATTAATTGGATACTTACCTGTCACCACTTCGGGCGCATCACGAGCTTCCTCCTCGGTCATGTGGTTTAGACGCCCACAGTCGGTGGTGCGAGGCGTCTGCGCAGGCTTGCTAGCAGGTGCTGGTGCACGAGCAGGCGTCTGCGCCTTCCTGTCGGGGCAATCGAAGGACTTGTGGCCCGGCTTGTGGCAGGCGAAGCAAACAACCGGAGCGGTACCGGTGTGGCTCGCTTGCCTTGCTGGAAGCAGTTGTAGCCTCCTCCACCTTGAGCTGGTCCCCTGTTGTAGCTGGGCTGATTGTTGCCTCCTCCGAAGTTCCGGTTTGGCGGGTTGGAGCCAGAGCGGAAGTTGTTCCTGGACGGGGGCGGCGGTGCGCTCCTGGTCCTCTGGAAGGGGCGGTCGCAGATATGCGGATCACCCCGCCTCTTCTTGGTGCGTTGGCGGTCTTCCCATCTAAGCCTCTCCCTTTCGATGGCGATGCACCGGTTCACCATGTGGCGGAGCGTTGGAAACTCTCACCCAGCCACTGCCTAGCGAATCCCGTAGTGCAACCCACGGTGGAACCAGAACTGCTTCTTCTCCTCTATGTTGGTGTCATCGGGGGTGTACCTCATCATCTTCGTGAAGTGGCGCTCGTATTCCTCCACCTTCATGGTACTCTGGGACATGGTACGGAACTCCTGGGCCTTCTGGATCAGAACTTGCCTCGGCACATGCTGGTCGCGGTAGGCCTTGGCAAATTCCTCCCAGGAGATGTGAGCTGGATCTGCGTGCAGGTTGCAGTAGTTGTCCCACCAGGATTTGGCAGGACCCTCCAGCTGGTGTACTGCAAGGGCGACGCACTCCTCATCGTTGCAGTTCGTGAGATCGAGCTTGGTCTCGATGATCCTGAGCCAGTCATCGGCATCCATCGGGTCGTTGGAGTGGCTGAACGTAGGAGCCTTCAAGCGGATGAAGCGCTCGATCTTGCGGTGTAGACCCTCCTCCTGGTGTCCGGGGAGATGTCCCCCAAACTGGACCACCTGCACAGCGAGCTGGGTCAAGCGCTGCATCCACTGGGTCTGAGCAGCCATAACCTTGGCGAGGTTAGGCAATGGTGGCGGTCGCGGTGGTGGCACTTGCTACTGAAGAGGGACTCCCTGCTGCTGGGGTGCAGGTTCCGCATCAATCTCCTCATCAACCTGTTCCTCCTCCTCGTCCTCTCCTCCTCCCACCTGCCCCACAGGGGGTGGGAGAGATTGGGCAGCCGGGGCTGCGCCCCTGCCACGCCCTGCAGGTGGAACGGGCGGGGAAGCACGTCCGCGTCCACGGCCAGCTGGGCGGCCACGTCCACGGCCACGTGCGGCAGCTTCAGCTTCCTCACGGGCGACCTCCTCGAGCCGGGCCATGATACGGTTGGACCTGCGGAACGACATCTTCTAAGAAAGATAGACGAAGGTCGGGGTTAACGCATGTCTCTCATAAAATAGTTATTTAAAATATAATAATTAGTTTAATACACTCAATGTGAAGAACAACAATAAATTAGCATAAAATTCCATCATAAAATCCAAGCACTCAGTCAAACATGCATGTAGTACAAGAGACACTGGTGCTTATCCGAGGCTACCTCCTACTCCTTGGATAGCAAACCCAACACACGCTCTAAGGATACATCGTGAAAAACTCAAAAGGGGTGACTCTTAACGATTACAAGACATCTCATGACAACTCTGCCGGTATTTGACCTTCGGCACAATGCTACTCATGACTCTCACGCCGGAATGGGTCATCAGCGGCTACTACACTACAACTACCTTATTCTGACTCCACTGCTCACACTCTACTCTGGGCGGGGATGCTTGCGGAACGGGTACACTCTCTTGTACTTCTCGGGGTAGTCGGCGGGGAAGATAGGTCTGATGGTCTCCAGTCCCTGCAGAACCTCTGGGGTCTCGACTGCCGGTTGTAGGCTCTTGTACGGGCAACGGTGTAGGTGTAGGTCAGTAGGAATCGGCTGGAAGTCCTCTCTGCAGATCTCTGTCTAACTCCCCTCTGGAAGTCGGTCCTGCAGGTCCTTCAACTCAGTCACTCTCAGGCTATCTGTCAGCCTCCAGGTCTGCTCCAGCCGGGTATCCTTGTCGTGGAAGTATGCGACAGTTCGGAGCAGTGTGGTGATGTTGTTCTGGTTCTCCTCCTGGTGGGTCTCGAGCTCTGTGACCTTGTCGACCACGGTGGACTCCAGGTACTCTCTGTCAGCAATGATCTTGTGCAGATCCTCCATCTGCTTCTCCATGCTGTGGTGCTCTGCCTCTGACCTGCGCTGCTTCCTCTCGGCTTCCGCCCTTGCGGCCTTATCAAGGTCGCTCCTCTGTCGGCCTCCTGGGCGATGTGCAAGTACCGGTGAAGCAGCCTGAGCATGTGGTTCTGGGTCGTGGCCCAAGTCTCGATCTCACTCTTCAAGTGCGATATCAGCTCAGCACGGTTCCTCTCGTTGGAGTATAATCGGTCTAACTGTGTGGCGGCGTCCTCTAACAGGCGGTCAGTACTGAGCAGGTACGATCATATAGTGTGCACTAGGGCTCTGTCTCCCCTTTCCTCCTGTACTGGTGCGGAGAACATCTCCAGATGAGCGACGTCTGGGTCCTCTCCTAGTAGCACTGCTCGGGGAAGAAGGCGGTAGCTGCTGTTCTGGAACTTGTCCACCCAGAACTGTGCTAGCATCTTCCTGACCATCTGGTGAGCGGCGAGCTGGACATTGACGGCGGCTGTGGTAGCGGTACCCTCGGCAGATAACCCGAACGAGCCAGGGGTGGCTGGGTCCGGCATCACAACCAGGTAAGTGACGTAGCCGAAGTAGAGTCCCACGTCCTCCTGCTGCACGGAGAACTTGATGCGATCCTTCTTGATGCCTGTCTTCTTTAGAACTCGCTCAAACCAGCAAAGGGCTCTGGGGCGGTGCAGCTGGTAGGCCTCCTCGTCGTGGAGAGAAGCTATCTCGCGATCTGCTCGATCCCCTCGATCCCTTCCATCTGCGTGTTATTGCAAGAAAGGCGTCAGCAAAGGTGAGGAGATAAGTCAAAAAGACGGTAAGAGTAAAGAAGGATCGAGAAGTAGTTATAAAGTTCAAGGGGCTATTTATACAAAATAGACAGAAACGCTTAGACTGTTCCTAGACTATCGACCATTTCTAAGGCTCGTGCTACGGTCAAGTATGGCTCTGATACCAACTGAAACGAACCAGGCTGTTGTACAATTAGCCCGACTCCATGTACTTTCGCGATAGTCCCTGGATCAGTCGCGATCACGTACAGAACACATTTCAGGCAGTAAACATAGTCATACCCTTTGATAAACAGTACAATCACATGTTTAATTTATTATAGCATCCGGGGATGTGTAGTACAAATCTCCGAGTACAAGCCCGCTGGGCTAAATGCGAAGCAAAGAGAACTCGTAGCGTTAACTAGGCCTCTGGCCGACGTCTTCTGGGATCTCCTCCTCCACAGGCATCCTTGAGCGTAGCACCTCCTTAGTCGTACCACCCGTCGTCGTTGTAGTCGTCCTCTGGGTCGGACCCTGCATCTACCCAAGCTATCCCCAAGGTCGGGATAGGTCCACGTCACCATCCGCATGAAGCATATATGTGGATGCATAAGCGAATAAAATAATGCCAAGGACAGGCTATGTTTTCCTATGCAAGCAGAGTAATATGTGTCATCCAAAACTCCTTTCCGACACAGGCAGCTCCGGCAGCCCGGACTCCTGGTCTCCATGCTTCCTCTCCAACAACTCAACCCTGATTCGGTGCGGGAACTCCCTCTCCCCGCACCTCAACTGCTATCCGAGCAGGAAAGTAGACTAGAGGGAGGTAGAACAATATATGTGGATCTACCTACGATGTGGTGCCAGATTCAGAGTCGTACATGACCGAGTACGCGGCTATACATATAGTTTTCACCCTGCAGGGGTTGTACACCTATACCCACTCGCCCCGAATTCGGTCGGCAAGCAACTCCAACCGTCTCCGAAGCACCAGTCCCGAAACTAACGGCTACGGCACCAATCTGCTCCCGGTCTGGGTTGCATCCTCCCACAAGAGGTCGACCGGGGCTGTGAAGCAATCTAGAATGGGATTACCACGAATCCTGCCGATCGAGAGCTATAGGACAGCCCTCTCCCTCTAACACTGATACTCTATCCTCCTGCAGTCTTGGTGCCACGCATAGCTAGCCCAGTCTGGGTCCACCCTCATAATGGATAAGTGGCATGCACGTTTGACATAGTTCCGTCTCTAGGGCCACAAAGTCAGGTCCTTATTCAAGCCGAGGCGAGCATCTTCATCCAAACGAGCATCCCGTCAACACGATCTGCAGTCAGCACCCATTACAGGTATCGCCCTCCTAACACCTCCGTAGTTCCCGAAGGAACAGCCTCGCACCCGCCACAGGTGTCCGTCACCCATCACAGGTGCCCGGTAGGATCGTGCCCAACACACGATCCCCAGCTCCCAATCCGAAGATCGGGGAAAGGTCTGCTCGCCCCCGCTAACAACCCTATCACCATCTCCCATATGTGGAGGCAACTTCACGCAAGCCAGGACTATCACAACATAGATTCCCCATACAAGTATTCCACTCACAGTAGCAATAGCATTCAACAAAACTAGATAAATGTAGGTAAGCAAGGAATACGGTAAACAAAGTGGCCATGCAAGCTCATCACACCTCACTCAAGGTAGTAGCGTAGCGTAACTAGCAAGCAATGCCTAATACGTATTGAAACTAAGGTGGGCGTGAACCTGGTGGCTCCTCATATACTCCTGGAACTCGGGGTAGTCCTGCTCTCCGGTCAGCTCCTCGGTGTCGGGTCCTATTCGCGAATACGGAAAAACATAAGGACCAAAGTGCAAAGATGCACAAAACCTCTCCAAATAAGATCCAAATCAAGACAAAACCTATTCTAACGGGTAGATCATGATTTTAGAAGAATTATGAAACTGGTTTCATAATTTTCGGAGCTACGGTTGATTTATCATGATTTTTCTAAGATTAATAAAAGCATTTCTGAAATTAATAAAGGAATTTCGGAAAACATAAAAGAAAATCAGTGACACATGGCAGCCTCGGGGCACGCCACGTGGCATGCTGACGTCAGCATGACATCATCCAGAGGGTCTGTGACACCCTAGGTGTCTGCACAGTAGAACAACATTTATTTTTCTATGCTTCATGTGTGAAATTGCTTGAGTAAGGGTCTATTTTAAAAATATCAGGGCCATTTGTGTAAATATGAATTGATGTAGGGTCATTCTTATAGTTTTATTTGAATAGGATGTGTGATTATTGTTTTGGTGGAGGGTTTATTTGAAAAATTCAGTGCAATCATTACATGGCAGAAAATTTTACTTTTTAGTCTGAATTTGAGGTGAATTTGCATTGGAAAAGACAAAAGTCCATTAAATTCAAAATCCTTCTTATGTTTTCAAAATAACTCTTTAACCTTTGGTCAAATCAATTTTTGCACAACACCAAAGTTGTATATCTTGAAAAGTTGAATAACTTTCTTGTTGGACACTTTTTCATTTGAGCCCTAGTATAGAAGTTATTTTAGTTTTACAGTGGGACCCTTGAACTTTTCAGATTTTGCAAATCAGTCCAAACTTCATCTTCTACCTCTCTGCCTCTCTGCTTCACCGCCGCCGGTGCTGAGTGGCGCCGCCGCCGCCGTGGGAGGCCGCAAGCCACCTCCTGCTTTCCCCACCACCTCACGTGGCACCTCCGTGAACCCCTGGACTAACTTCCCCTCGCGCTGAACCCCTCCTTTCCTCGCCACGCCACCCCGACGAGCTCTGCGGCCGCCACCTCGCCGCTGTCGTGGCTAGCCTGACGCAGTACCCCGGACCCCCATCTCTCGCGCGCCCCAGCACCCAGAGCACCCCAGCAACCCAATCCACTCGCTCACTCGCTAGCTCCCAGCCCACAGCCCCCAGACCACCGCAGCCGCCCTGCCGCGGAGCCCCACCCTCCGGCCTCTCTCTGCCCCAACTAAGCCCGGGAACGGCACCCCCACCTCCCCACGAAGTTCCTGAGATAGGCCGCCCCTTCCTCCCATCGCCGGAGCGCCGCCACGGCGAGGCAGAGCCGTCGTCGGCCGCCCTGCTCCGTCGAGCAGCCGCCTCCGAGCACCTCATCGCGCCCCAAGACCACCCACGGGTGCGCCTCGAATCCCTCCTCCTTTTCCCCCACCGGCCCCTCGCCGCCGGCGACGAGCCTCGCCGGAATCGGCCGGTCAAACCTCCCTCCCCTGCTCTGACTCCGGCCAGGGACTCCCCTGCAAATACTTTTAGAATTCTAGGGTCCTGGATGCAAGTTTTCAATCCGGCGACAAGCCTCGCCGGAATCGGCCGGTCAAACCTCCCTCCCCTGCTCTGAATCCGGCCAGGGGCTCCCCTGCAAATACTTTTAGAATTCTAGGGTCCTGGATGCAAGTTTTCAATCCTTTCACATTTGTTTCTAGGCTGAACTTTGAAAATACCTAGAAATTCGCAGAAAAATAAAAAAAATACAAACCAAAATGTTTTGGAATCCATTTTACAAGATTTACAAGTTTTGTTACATCCACATCTTCATTTTTGGTTTGTATTTTAATCCAAAAAAAAGGAAAGAATAAATAGGCTTTACATGCACACCTTGCTGTTGCCCAAGTTTTAGTAATTTTCGATCTGTTTGGCTATTTCTTTGATTTAATGCTTATTAAGTAGACTTTAATTATGGTAAATAGTTTCTTTTCATGATAAATCAGTCAAATATTTCTGAATGTTCATTTTGAATAGCTCAGCTTGTCCATGAAGTTTGAACAACTGATCATGTCTAGAACAGAAGTTAAAAATGAATCTTGATGTGTTAATGCTAGTTTTGTTCTTTTTATCAGAATTAATTCTGTGCAGATAAAATTATGAAAAATTTACAGAAGCTTAGCTAATACTGTGTTGGTTTGCTGTTAAATTTATAGCTTCTGTTTTGCTATAGTTTAACCTATAGAATTTAATCTTATTCTAGGTGCTGTCTGAGTGAATGTTTTATTCTGAATAATTGGCTACATGAAATGGCATGAAATTTTTAGGGTAGATTGCTCTCTATACTACCTATTTGATGTAATTTTTTTGCATTTAAATGCTGGTTGTATTCTAAGTTACTCAATTCTTAGCGAACTATGTTTTAAATGCTATGTGAGTTAACTAAAACTTACTTTGTGAAGTTAATCAAGTTGTCTTGTGAGGTTAATCATATTGTTTTGTGTAGTAGGCAATGTTAAATAACTACCCTATAAACGCTTGCACATATGAATGTTTGTTTGCTAAATGTTGGACTACAACTTTATCGTGAAGTGTGTTTGTGTAATACTGTTCTTGCATCACATATAGATACGACTGCTCTAGCGGACATGACGTACGAGTTGATCCCAGAGCCTGAAGGAGGTGATCCAGAAGCCCAAGTGAACGCTGCTAAACTGACTGAAGACCCGGACCAAAGTTCGGAAGAGCCCAAGGCTGTTTTAGCTAGCAACTACCGAGAAGGCAAGTCCCGGACATAACCCAGTATTTCAAATTATTACAATTTATCGTTATTACTTACTTGTGCGTTTACAGTTCTTAGGATTTGAATTGAAACCCTAGATGCATGATCCTAGGAACCTATGTACTGAACACTAGACCTGAGTTCGAATAATTGCTAAGCTTATAGGACAGGTAAAAGTCGAGTGATTGCCTGTCACTCGCGAGCTCTATAGGAATTGTTTGTTTACTTTCTGCTATCAATATAAGGACGACGGACGGGGTCATGTTCGATATCATGACCTTGTGTGAGACCCCATCTGTGTTGATAAACTTGCTAAGGTCACGGTGTGTGGTAGCGGTGGTTAAGTTTTTGAACGTACTAGCCACATGCCGTAAATATGGTACGCGGAAAGCCTAGTAGCCGATCGGACTGGGGAGTGGATATACCTTTCACTCTCTCTTAGAGATAGGTTTTTATTTATGTTTATGTTGCGCAACACCGCGGCTACAGGGAGGAAGATGGTGCCCTGTAGTCGGGGAGAGTGACACTGTCCACAAGCCGGAATGAAAGGTAAACGGTTGTTTGGGAACGACCCGACGATGTTCCAAACGTGTGTGTTAGGTCTGCCTGGCCAGGTTAACAAATTTCGATTCGAATCGTCCGCTTCTCACGGTTTGGGACTGCTTGATCCCTTTGCCACACAGAGTAATAAGAGCAACATTACTATGATCAATGTTGATGTTTGCTTAAAGTTCTACCATGGTTGAATAAGGAGTAGTTGCTTACATAGAATGGTTAATCAACTAGAATCTTGGAAGCTAAAATTTGAAAGTAATGACCTACTCTTTATTGCTTTTCAGCAAAAGGAAAACCATAGCCTCACAGAACCCTGCATAGTCTAGTTAGGTGGGCTATGTATACCCGTTGACGGTTAAGTCTTGCTGAGTATTAGTATACTCAGCCTTGCTGTTGAAACCTTTTTCAGGTATGAGTTTTGAGGACCAGATCGCTAGTCTGTCTTGGCCCTGCTCTTTGCCTCCTGTCTGGTTCGTAGAGTGGGATCCGTCTTCGGCCAGCAATGACCCCGATGAGTGATACCTTGCTTGGGCTAGCTCGGTATACTTTTGCGACATGTTGTAGCCGTCGTGTTTTCTTTCCGCTGCTTAAACTCTGAACGTTAAACTTATGTCTTGTATAATGTTTTACTAAGTTTGGATATGTAATGATGTTTTAAACTTATTGTAATAACTGCTATGCATGTGTTGTAAAATATGTATGGTTGTAATATCTCTGGACTCGCCTTCATGCGGGGTATGCTTGTTCGATCCGAGAACCGGTGGTTGTATCGGGACGTTACCCGACAGACCAAGAATTGTTCCGTTTGAAGTGCGTTTGTGTCGGTGTTGCCATTATGGTGTTGGCCAGCGCACTTGAGCCGGGATAATTCAGGTGGTTGTGCCACAGCTGGTATCAGAGCTGCAAGTGTACACCAGAGGTGTTGGAACCTTAAAAATTGATTTCGGTATAAAAATTGGACCAACAAAGTGTTTATAAAACTACGTTGGTTTCGTTAAGGATTGTGCATAGAGCGTAAAGCCCTAGGGAAATTATGGGATTTATCAGGTGGCTATCTATGTATGGTTTATTATATCTGACTTCCAGCAGTTTATATTTTTGTCAAACCATACTCACAAGCAACCCTTAATTTCTGTTACGACGCATCTACGTTAAGGTAAGAAGGTAAGAATCCTCAGTCAGCTGAGGGAGTCTGACCTTCCCGGATGAATCAATAAGAATGCACGGAGCTTTTATTTGGTGGAAGAATGCAAAGGTGGATGGAATGATGAATGCTAACTTCCAGTATAGAAATTTAGCATGATCGTGTATGTGATCTTGATCATGGGAGCATGACGAGTTTCTAACTAAGGGCCAGAACAATTTGACAAAGCTCAATGAGAGAACAAGCAGCATATGTGGAGGCTAACATGTGCTAGAATCTACATATGGCCTTGGATGGGAAATGCTCATCATTGAGGAACTCATCATTTTTAAATTTTCAAAACAGAAAACTTCAGAAATCAAGCATCACTTGGCACACGATCATAGCAACTCTATTCTACCATATTATATCTCACAACAGCCTAGCCATGGATCATGCTTTTTGCTACCCACAAGTTTCAAGCTAAAGTTCGATCATGCAAGCCAACAACTCAAAACTTAGGTATGATACAAAGTTGTAAGCAAGACATACGAGAAGAATAAACATGGCAACTATTCATCATTTCAACCATGAAGACAAGGCATTCTTACTGCGCATATGAAAGCAAACCTAATCAAGCAAACTGAGCAAATATTTTTGGTCTTTTTAATTTTGCAGATTTTTATGAGTTTTTATCATAAGGGATTCTAAAAATAATTAAAGATACAAGTTACCTCAGGATGGGGGTCCTCCCCCAAGCTAGCTTTAGGCTCACTGCGGTGGAGGGTAATGATAACCCAGCCACTCGTGGAAAGCCCTCTGCTCCTCCATCTGTTGCTGCTGCATTTGCTGAATGGTGTGGATCCTCTCGCCAGTCTGTCGCTGCCACTCTTGGGAGGTCCCAATGTGAGTGTTCAACGACTCGTCCAATCCCGAAACTCAGACGGTAAGCTCGCCGAACTGCTGCGCGAGTTGAGCATCTCGAGCAGAGGTCGAAGAATGCCCATCTGTAGGACGAAGTAGGAGGGCCACCAGAGCTAGAACTAGCGGGCATGGCCCACTGGTCACTGCTCGCACTAGCTCAAGCCGAGCTACTCGCACCCTGCTGATAGGTGGGCTGATCCCAACCAGGTGCATATCCGGGGGTGACCCCAGGCATGTACCCAGCAGAGGCCCAGCCTGCCGGCGTAGGTGGTGTAGTAGGCTGTGGCTGTGGCTAAGGTTAGCTCCACGGGTACAAGCTCGAGGAGTGTCTGGATGGACATCAACCTTGGGCTTGTCCCGACAAAATGCAGAAAGCAAGGAGCAAGGATAGCTTACCTCTTTAAAGGTCAGAATTTTATTGAAATGAAAAGGATAACTTACCATATTTACCTTTTGGTGAAGGGCTCACTATTTAAAGTCATTAGAGCTAGACTCTTCTCCATGTTACTTACCTTGGTGATGAGGTGGCCGATCCTGAAGAAGACGGAGTTGGCCCCCTGTCCACCCTTCTCCACACCTTCTTGGTAGTATGTCTCTTAGGTGCAGTGGGTGAATTCCTAGACTGGGACTGGGGTTTCCAATACTGTCCCTGTCCCGCACTCATGCACTACTGTTCTTCCTTCCAAAAGTTCTTCGTGAACGCGATGAGGCTGTCCACTTGTGGATGAATGGTTCTGACCTCTCGAGTTGGAGTGTTAGGTCCTTGCGAGTCCTTGATCGTCGAGCATTGCTCCTTCCTTGGATGGAATTCGAACTTCTCCTCCTTGCCATTGATGTGGAGACGGATTACTCCGGCGCCAACATCAATTTGTGCATCAGCCGTACTCAGAAATGGTCGCCCAAGTATGAGCGGCACCTCCTTGTCAACATCCATGTCAAGTACCACAAAGTCAACAGGGACGAAGCAATCCCGGACTTTCACCGGAATGTCCTCGGCAATTCCCGCTGGGTACCGGACTGATGAATCGGCCAGCTGCAGCTGCAAAGTGGTTGGGGACAAATTGATGCGTCCCCTCATGAGAGAAGACTTAAATGTGATACAAACATCAATCCCAGGAGGCTGATGACACATTTATTACATCAGATGGTTCATTACCGTACAACCCTATGCGGTAGTGTGCAGAGAAGCGCCACTATTGCAAGGATTACAATCCACACACACGCAACAATATTAAATATAAAAAGAAGGTCATCAGAGTCTTGCGCCATGCGGTATCTCCTGCGGGTGACCCTAATCCACAGGCAAGGCTGGGTGCAGGACGGTACCCTACTCAACGTCCTCTGGAACGAAGTCTGGGTCTTCCTCTATAAAAATTAAGAATGGGGTGAGTACAAACGTACTCAGCAAGTCCAACCACACCCACGGAGGGGGTATAAACAGAGTATAATGCATAGGGTAAATCAAGGATAAGGCTAGGGTTTGATTTGCGGAAAGCAATATTTTATGCAGGGGTTCATTTGAAAGAAAGCACTTCTAAAACCAGTTTTCTTATACCGAGTAACACGAAGGGTTGATCCACACAGGATCCAAGTTTTAGACTGCTATCGGACTCCTCATCCGCCGTAGCACACGGCACAACTGCCGGACACATTTCAAAAACAACTCACGCCAACCCATCCCACAATAAACACTAGTTATGTGACCACACCGTAACTCGCCCAGTACCGTGGGCACGACTATTCGAATAGATTCTTAACTCTGCATAGGTGTGCAACTTTACCCACAAGCGGGGTACCGCAACTCGATCACCTTAGTGTCGGTGCAGATCCCAACAAAGCCATTACCCACCTTAGCTAGACCTGACTAGCCATCACGGGATGCACCAAGGGGTCATTGACCTATCACAGAGGTTCTAACCGGGACAAAAGTCACACAGAGCTAATCCCTTCTCCTTGATCACCCGTTGCTCTCAGCTCTCCTGATGGCTATCAGACTAACTAGTGGGGTTTATGCTAAGCCGTTGCCCATACAACGGTCGAGTGGTTTGCACGATAATGGAGTTAGGTGAGATGACACACCAACTCGATCCTTAGGGGTGACAAGATGGATATCTCCCTTCCTTACTCTGCCACACAGGCACAAGCACACCAAACGGCAAATCACACAGAAATGCCATCCATCCCGTCTAGACTTATCTTTTCGAAAATTCCACTTTTATCCCTTCCCACACACACGCATTTTCTTTATAAAACAAGTTGTATTGAGTATGAGATCCTAAGCATTCTAGCAGCGATTAACGTCTAAACAAAACACATTCAAACATTAATCTAGGTGGTCAAGGAATGGTTATAGCAAATCAAGGGGTGGCTATCCAACCGTGTTTTATACTAGAGTTAAACCACCAAATCAAGGGGTGGAAAATCAAGAACTGACCACGAAATTTTTATAACAATACTAGAGTTACAAGATCAAACCACCATAAAAATTTCACTGCAAGACATGGCTTCAAACATCAGTTAAGAAAAAGATAAAACATCTAGTCTTTATGTACCTAGTGACACAAAACAACTTGTACAGCAAAAACTAGCAACAAACAACCATCATATTTTGATTCTACTGCAAAGAGCTACTCTCAAGGATTCCAGATCAACTAGATTTGCTATTTTACGAATTTTCTATGAATTTCTATTGAATTTCAAAGTTTACAGCTAGAAATCACAAAGAAGTCCCTAAAGCACTATTCATATGTGTCACGGGGTTTGCAGCCAGCCCCCTAGAACTTTTGTTCATTCTAACACAAGGTCCTTGGCCACGGTCAGAGAGGAGGCACGGCATTGACCGGCCAAAACCGGCGAGAGGGGTCACCGGCGGCGAGGGTGGAGGGGTGTGGGAGGTTCACCAGACCCGTGCGCACCTGTAGATGCCCGGAATCGAGGTCGGGGTGGGCTGTAGCGGCGGCGCGACGCGAGCAGGCGGTCGGCGGCGGAGGGAACTCATCGGCGGGGGTGCTCCGGTGAGGTGGAAGTGGTGTGGAGTGGCTGGGAAGCTTCATCTCGACATGAGGGAGCTAGTGGGGTGCTTGATTTGGGCAAAGGAAGGAAGGAGGAGCGGCTCCACGGCGAGCAGGGCGGCGGATGTTCAACGGCGGCGGGGTGGCTCCGGTGGAAATTGGGCGAGGAGGATGGGTCGGTGAGCTGCGCGGGCCCACGGTAAAGCTTTCTAGGGGGTCGGCACGGGCGGAGAAGCTGTGGAGAGGTGGGTTCGACGGCGAGGTCGAGCTTGCCGGGGTTTGAGCGGACGGCGGCGCTGTTCTGAGGATTGGGGTCGGTGAACTGGAGAGAGAGAGAGAGCGTGCGAGATAGCGTGAAGGGGTCTTCCTGGTGCTGCTGCGCGCGAGAGTTGGAGGCCTGGGGCTCTGCAGCGAGCTCGCCACCGCGACGGCGAGGTGGCGGCCGCTTGGCTCGGCGGGGGCGCGTGGCAGAGCAAGGAGAGGCACAGCGCGATGGCAAAGGGCGGTGGGGAGCTTCTGTGCGATGCGTGGAAGCCAGCGCGAGGAAGAGGTGGCGCGGGGAGGCGGCCCAGAGCGGCGGCAGAGCGCCGCTTTGTTGGCGGTGAGAGAGAGCAGAGAGGCAGGTTGGGGAAGAAGACAGGGACCTAAACACAATTCCCAAAATTTCAGGGACCTATCTGTAAAACAAGGATAACTATTAATCTAGGGCTCAAATGAAAAAGTGCCCAACATGAAAGTTGTTCAATTTTTCAAGATCTACAACTTTGATGTTGTGCAAAAAATTATTTGATCAAAGATTCAAGAGCTAATTTTGAAAACATAGGAAGGGTTTTGAATTCCAGGAATTTTGTCTTTTTCAAGGTAATTTCACTTTAAATTTAGACTTAAAAGCAAAATTTGCTGCCATGCAATAAATGCACTGAATTTTGCAAAAACACCCTCCACAAAATCATAATTACACAAATAACCTTTATATTTACAAAAAGATCCTTTTTCAAACAATTCAAGCACATGATGCACACAATAGATACACAACTACTGTGTAGACACCTAGGGTGTCACAAGCTTCCCCTCCAAAGCACCCTCTTCGACTGTGTTAGGTGAACAAAGGCACAGATGGAAACCATGTAAGGTATAGTATAGGGAAAAAAAGGAGAAACACCATTGCTCTACTAAGACCAATAATGAAAGCAAGTGCACAATTACTCAATCATCAAGAATCTATGAAGATTTCATTTCTAAGATGACCTAAACATCTAATTACGAAACAAAAGTATATATGGATTCAGCGGGAACCAACCATATGGTATGTATTGGAGAATGCCAAGCAGGCTTAGATTACTTAATGACCAGGGTTACATGGGGATTACATATATAGAGGAAGAGAGGGTAGCCCAAAGGGCTTAAGCCAGCCTGGAGGTGGCGATTACAGTTGAGCAGCAGTAAATAGCCTAGGAGAATACAGAAGAGTAATAAGTAGTCTAACACCCCCCCCCCCCCGCAGTCGAAACGTCGGAAGGAAGGACGTTGAGACTGGAGCGAAAAGCAGCAAACACAGAGGAAGAGAGTCCTTTGGTGAAGACATCGGCGAACTGCGACGTGGTCGGAACGTGAAGGACCCAGATAGCACCAATGGCGACCCGTTCGTGGATGAGGTGCAGATCAATTTCCACGTGCTTGGTACGCTGATGCTGAATTCGGTTGGTGGAGAGGTAGACGGTGCTAACGTTATCACAGTAGACGAGGCTGGCAGACTGTAAAGGATGGTGGAGCTCCTGAAGGAGCTGCCAGAGCCAGGACACTTCCGCGACGCCATTTGCAACGGCGCGGTACTCTGCCTCGGCGCTTGACCGAGAGTCGGTGGGTTGACGCTTGGATGACCAAGAGACAAGGCTGCCCCCAAGAAAGACGGCGTAGCCGGAGGTGGAGCGACGAGTGTCAGGGCAGCCGGCCCAATCAGCATCTGTGTAAACGACGAGTTGACTTGGAGCAGCTCAGGGAATGACAAGGCCGAGGTTGAGTGTGCCCTAAAGATACCGAAGGATCCGTTTGGTAGCAACAAGGTGAGTTTCCCTGGGATCATGCATATGCAGACAGACTTGTTGAACAACATAGGCAATATCAGGCCGGGTGAAGGTCAGGTATTGAAGTGCTCCAGCAAGGCTGCAATAAGCTGTTGGATCAGCAACAGGAGGACCAGCATCAGCAGAAACATTGGCACAAGTGTCAACTGGGGTGGAGCAAGGATTGCAGTCGCTCATGCCATGGTGGCCAAGGATGTCCAAAGTGTACTGTCGCTGGGAGAGGAACAGGGTGTCCTTGTGACGCTGAACGGCAACACCGAGGAAGAAATGTAGAGGGCCAAGATCCTTCATGGCAAATTCCTTCTTCAGAGCTTCAATGACACGGTGAAGAAGTTGTGGAGAGGAGGCTGTGAGCACAATGTCATCAACATAGAGAAGCAAGTAGACAGTTTTGTTGCCACGGCGATAGATGAACAATGAAGTGTCAGACTTTGCTTCAGTAAAACCCAGGGAGAACAGGTGAGTGGCAAAGCGGCTGTACCAAGCCCTGGGTGCCTGCTTCAAACCGTAGAGTGATTTGTTGAGCTTACAGACATGATCAGGCAGAGTAGGATAAGCAAAGCCGGTGGGTTGCGAGCAGTACACAGTTTCAGTCAGGGTGCCATGGAGGAAGGTGTTCTTCACGTCGAACTAATGAATTGGCCAGTCCCGGGAGTGAGCCAAAGTGAGAATTGTGCGGAGTGTGGCTGGCTTGACGACGGGACTGAATGTCTCGTCGTAATCAACACCGGGGCGCTGAGTGAACCCACGAAGAACCCAGCGAGCATTGTATCTGTCGAAGGAGCCATCAGCATGAAATTTGTGACAGAAAATGCACTTCCCGGTGACCACATTGGCTTGGATAGGACGCTGAACAAGATCCCAGGTGTGGTTGGCATGCAGAGCAGCACATTCTACTTCCATGGCCTTGCACCAGCAGGGATAAGCCAAAGCATCACGGTAGGAGCGAGGAATTGGGGAGAGTACCTCGGTGTGTAGAGTGGCTCGAGGTTGCCGGTACCCAGACTTGCCTCGAGTCGTCATGCCGTGAGAGTTAACGACCGGCGGTACGGGAACGGCTCCCGTTGGGAGCGGCGGGCTTTGCTTGACATAGCGAGGAGGTGACTGGATGAAGCTGGATAGCCTAGGAGGACCGCCGGGGGGAGGCCCGGTAGTACGTCTGGAGTAGACGTGGACCACCAGTGGATTGGGAAACACCGGGGCGGCGGGCGGTGCTGGGGAGACCACGGGCGCCATCGGAGAAGACGAGGGCGCTGGCACCGCCGAGGAAGCCGGGTCCGCGAGCGTTTGAGGCGGGGGCGAATGGCGTCGGAGGCGGCGACACGAGGGGCGCCGGAGGTGCCTGGGCGAGGGGCGACGGTGCTCAGGGCGCTGTCGCGGAGGGCGCGGCGGACACCGGGATCAACGAGGCGGATCTCGCGGCCGGGGAAGGCGACGTGGAGGCACGGTGGGGAGTGCTGGGTGGGGAAGACCGCGACACGGCTGGGCCAGGAGAAGGAGGCCAGGAGGCCACGCTTCCTGGGCCGCCACCCGGGCCAGTGGTGGGCCGCGGTGTGGTGAAACCCGGCGGGGGGGGGGGGATGCAGGTGAATGCAGCCCGGTGGCGCCAGGAGTACCTGTGGGAGGAAGGAAAACTTGCACAGCATCATCGTTAGTTAGAAAATCAAGTTCCTGAGATGACCGATAGGGCCGTTGAAGAGAGAAGGGGAACGAGGTTTTGTCGAACACGACATGACGGGAGATGATGACCCGGTTTGTGGCAAGATCAAGGCACCTATAGCCCTTGTGATCAGGGGAGTAGCCGAGAAATACACACAAGGAAGAGCGAGGGGCTAGTTTGTGAGGAGTGGTGGCGGTGAGGTTGGGATAGCACGTGCACCCGAAAGCGCGCAAGTCATGGTAGGAGGGAAGAGTTCCATAGAGTGCGAAGTAGGGGGTGCTCATGTTTAATGTTTTGGTGGGGAGGCGGTTAAGGATGAGGGTGGCAGTGGCAAGCGCATCAGCCCAATAGGAGGGGGGCATGGAGGCTTGGAAGAGAAGAGTCCGAGTGACATTGTTGATGGTGCGAAGCATGCGTTCGGCTTTGCCATTTTGTTGGGAGGTGTAGGAACAAGACATTCGTAGGGAAACACCTTTGGCAAGAAAGAAAGCACGAGAGGCGAAATTATCAAATTCACGACCATTATCGCATTGTACAGACTTGATGGTGCGGTTAAATTGAGTGTGTACGTGAGCGAAAAAATTAGAGAGAGTAGGGAAAGTGTCGGACTTGAGGCGGAGTGGAAAAGTCCAAACGAAATGTGAGCAATCATCAAGAATAACTAAGTAGTCTTTGAAACCAGATACACTAGGGATAGGAGATGTCCACATATCACAGTGTATCAAATCAAAATTCTGAGATGCCCGCGAAGAGGAGCTAGTGAAAGGAAGGCAGACATGTCGCCCAAGTTGACAAGCATGACAAAGGGGAGCGTCGTCAGCCTTGCTGTTGCAGACGATGGAGGAGTCCTTGGCGAGGTGATGTAGTGTGGCCGCACCAGGGTGGCCGAGGCGCCGGTGCCAGGTGATCGGGGAAGGAGTAGCGACGAGAATGCAAGGGCTGGATGGTGTCGACAGAAGCTGCAGAGTGTACAGGGGGCCGGAGCCATCACATCGAAGAAGAGGGGTCCTGGTGCGGAGATCCTTCACAGAAACACCAAGAGGGTCAAAATCAACCGAAACAAGATTGTCAGTGGTGAACTTGTGAACAGAAAGGAGGTTTTTGATGATGTTGGGAGCAATGAGAACATCGTTGAGGTGGAAAGGGCCAGGAATGGTGGAGTAGCCGGTGCCCACAACTAGGAGGGTGGCACCATTGCCCACAATGATGGAAGAAGGAAAAACAGAGGAGGGGGAAGTGGTGACCATACCAGAATTGGAGGCAATGTGAGAGGAGGCGCCCGAGTCAATCACCCAATCCGAGGAGGACGGCGGCGGAGTGAGGGAGACGGTGCTGAAGGCGTTGGCGAGGGAGTGGGGGTCCCACGGGGACGGCGCAGGAGGGGGCGCCTGGTAGAACGCCCCTGGAGCCGGTGGTGGCGCGTAGAACGCCGAAGGCGCGCCGGCCATCAGGGCGTGTTGCGGCGACGGCGGCGGGCCGGGGCGAGGAGGTGGCCCTCCGGGTCCGCCGGAGGAGGAGCCGGGCCACATGTGGATGGACCCAGTCCACGGATTGAAGATGGAAGGCCACTGAGGACCTCCGTTTGGTCCACCAGTGGGGCCGCCAAGGCCGCGGCCGCCGCGGTGACGCCGGCCGCGCCCGCCGCCAGAGGAGCCCCCGGCGGCCTGGGAAGGATGGGGGGAGCTAGACCCGGGTGGTGGGGAGGGGGCAGGCGGCTTGCTGGATGAGGAGACGACGAGCGCCGATGTTGAGCTCGCGCGAGGTGGAGGTCGGCGCGGATGTCGGCGAAGGACGGGAATGGCCTCTGGCGAGGGATGAACTGCGACATGAAGTGGAAGCGTTCGTTGAGGTCACGCAGGACATTGAGCACCAAAGTGCAGTCCTGAACGGGTTCGCCAAGATCGGCAAGAGCGTCGGCCATGTTCTTCATCTTGTGGCAATAGTCGTTGACGGAGAGCACACCCTGGGAGAGAGTGCAGAACTCTGCGTCGAGAATCATGGCGCGAGATTCCCGGTTGTTGAGGAATTGCTCCTCGAGGCCGAGCCAGGCAGCCCGGGCAGAGACGTCGTCGCGGCTGTGGATGACGTCCAGCAAGTCGGTGGAGATGGTGTTGAAGAGCCAGGACACGACCACGCAATCCATGCGTGACCAGACCGGGTCGGGGAGGTGAGGTGCGTCACCGAGGACATGGTCCTGCAGGGAGAAGCGGCCGAGGATGAGGAGGACGTAGCCGCGCCGCTTCGAGTTGTTGGAGGCCTGAAGGTCCAGAGCAATCGGAATTAGATTCCGGATCGGCGGCGGCTTGGCTGTGAAGCCGAGCAACGGCCGCGGTGTCGGAGGTGAGGGAGTGGTCGTCGTCGTCCGGGAAGTCATCGTTGCAGGGCTCGTCGTCGCGGGGGCCGGTCGAGCGGTGACGAACCCAGAGAGCAGCGGCCCGCTGCTCCAGGTTGAGGGCCTGGGCCGGCCTCCTCATCATTTTCCCCCACGGGGCCCCCACCGCCGGTGAGCTACCTCGCCGGAAACGGCGCGCCTTTCCCTCCTCTATTCCCCAATGTCTGTCCAGGGACCCCAAGTTAAAAGAAGCAAAGTTTTCAGGGGGCTTAACGCGAAAATGTAAATGAACTTCAAAACAGTGAACTTTGAAAATGTGTAGAAATTTGCAGAAAAAATCAGAAAAATGCAAACTAAAATGTTTTGGAATCCTTACAACAAAATCTACAAGTTTTGTTACATCCACATCTTCAGTTTTGGTCTGCATTTTAATCCAAGAAAAAAATAAAATAAATAGGCTCTAAATGTTCTAGAAGTTGTACTTACTAACTATAGCTGGTTTTTGGCTAGTTTTGTGTCTTGCAATATTACTAGTATTTGGTAAAAATTTGAACACATTTTGACATCAATAACTAGGTCAAAACTCCAAGATTCCTAGATCTACTAGTGTGCTACATATATTAATGCCGGTAAAAATAATAAGATTCTGTGTATGAAACTTTTTCCTTGCATGAATATCAATAAAACCTTATTGTTGTGCAAGTTTGAGAAATTTTCAATCTGATTAGCAATATATTTGAGTTAATGCTTTTTTAAGTAGGCTTCATTTGTGATAAATAGTTCCTTTGTTTAGACAAATCTGAGAATATTTTTGGAACACTATTTTGGTCATAGATGCATGTCTGCAAAAGTCGAGATCCATTTGATGAACAGAACGGTAGATACAAAATGTGCATGTTATGCCATGAATAGATTTGTTATTTTTGTCCTGGTAACAATAATGCTTGAATGCTGATGATTTTTTCTCCCATTACTAATCAGTGTGTTTAGATGCTATAGAAAAAGTTTGACATGATTTACTACACATTTGATAATTCGAATAATAATGCATGTGTATACATTGTTTTATTCCTTGATAATTATACTTGTGATGAAAATGCTACATATTTTTACTACAGAATGTTTAGATAGAAAATAAGCTCTGGTAAAAGTTTTATGTGCAGAAACCAGGTAGAACTCTTTGTAGAATTTAAGTTTGATAAATGCATGTTAACTTTGCCGATTTTATATCTCCTGTTATATGCGCAGATTAAATTTGGAAAAATTACAGTTCAGCACACATTGTGTCTAGTTGTTTACGTTAAATTTTGAGCTCCAGAGCTAGTGTAGTTTAGTCTGTATAAATACATCTTCATTAGTACATGCTCAGATTTGGATAATTTTCATGGCTAGATGCTTTATTGTTTTTACTTGAAATTTTTACTGGGAATAGCTGAGTAGATGAAGTACCTTACATAAAAATTGTAGCTCCAGAAACTAATCCTAACTTATGAAGTTAAATAGTCAAACAACTAGGTGTTTACATTTAATATAAAACACACCACACAGCTCTTTTATGAAGTAAAGTGAATTTAAGAACTACTCTATAAAAGATTGACCAGAAAATAAAGTTAACTAAACAAACACATGCTATATTGGACTACAACTTTATAGTGAAGGAAAGAAATGTAATTTGTTTTCTGTTGTAACAAAAAGCACTTTTGCATTCATATAGACGCTACGATTTTCGTCGATGGAGCAAATGATTTGGTGCCGAAGCCCGTGAACGAACTACAGGAAGCTCAAGCTAATCTAACTGAAGCCACTGAAGACCCGAACCAAGTTTGGAAGAGCCCAAGGCTAACTTTTGCCTAGGAAGGCAAGCCCCGGTGCATCTAATGTCTATATTTTTAATCTATGCAATCTATGTTGTACAATTATTTATTGTGCATTTACGTTCAGGCGTTGGTTGAAACTATAGATGCATGATCCTAGGTACCCATGTTTTGAATACTAGAGGTTAAGCTTGACTAGATGCTCTGCTAACTAGGACCGGTAAAAGTCGAGTAGTTTTACTACTCGCGAGATAATAGGAACTGACTGTTTTACCACATACTGCAATCATAGACTTATGGCGGGATCATGGGATTCCGTCGATTTAGGAATAATGTACTAATGGGGACGTGGGTTCCCGATCTTCCGTCAGGTTCTGGATAACTCTCGTTGTAGGCGGAGCGAGACACACCGATCCGGCTTCAGATCCTAAGACCCGAATCCAGCAATCTTAGCACCACAACTCCTCTGGTTATCAACCATGTCACAACCCGGTTGACCTCGCCAAGAAGGCTAATCCCTGCAAGTGCAACGAAGAACACAAGCAAGAACTCGAAAGAACGCAGCTCAATTGAAGTGACTCTGCAGATGAAAGATTAATCTCAAAGTTGGGGTCTCACAAACCGACACGGCGGCGAAACTGTTCTCGACAGAATAATCTAAGCAAAACCCAAGTAACCTAATGGAGGCTGCTGTGTATATAGAAGAGAGAGGTTAGGGGGGCGGCCAAGGGGGTGGCCGGGCAACCCTAGGGAGTACAAGGCCTTCGGGCCCAAAAACTGGCGTCGCTGCATCCAGGCAGATTCTGGTCGTCATATTTTTTCGACGATTCCCATCGACTCCGAGCGTGTTTTGATATGGGATCAGTTGGGCTGGAAATCTTATCTCCTTAGCTTTCCAACGATATATAGAATGCCCAAAACGGAGCCCGTATGTGGCCTGGGCGTCCGTTTTCATGAGGCCTGCTCCTGCAGTCCGAACCGGACTCGCGAATAAATCGGACTTCAATGTGGATTGGGCTTTGAACTCTATTTTCGCTTGTGCCTTGGTCATATGCGTATTGGTCATGTCCTCATCATTCTCCCCTTCTTGGTTTTGAGTCGTCCTCGACTCAAAGTCGCTAATGCTTGCGGAAGTAGTTGTTCCCATTCTTGACATGATCCTGCATTGCTCCCCTTCTTGAAATTGAACCTGTTGTGACAAAACAAACAAAGAAGAACAAGAGGAACTCTGCGTGATAGGATTAGTCTTAAAATAGCCCTCTTTTTCATCAAATTGTTGCACAACAAAAGGATATTTCAGATTTGAACACATATAAACACGATGCACCATGTACTCTCCTTTACAATTATAATTGCTAATAAAGTGATATGTACATCGAGATAACCATGGCAATCCAACACATTTAAATTTCTCCTCCAAACTACTAAGTGCACACAAAGTATCAAACTCTATATAATCCAAAGTATTTAAAGAAGACAACAATTTCCTTTCATCCTTTTCTGTAGTAATTGGAATCAAATGTTTATTTTTAGCATAAGTCTTTGGTTCCAAAACAAAAGGATCAGTTTCCTTCATAAGTTGTGGCACAGGGATAAACATAGAACTATCACACAACTCTTCTTTATCACAAAAATCAATAGAATATTTATCATGTGACAAAGTCAATTCAGATTTGGTGTCCACAAAATGTGCTCTATTATAGCATGAGTGGTGGACAATTTCAGCACATCAAGAGAGCTCTTACCTGAGACAATTACATGTTCATTCTTTATCACCTTGTCTTCTGTTTTAGATACATGCTGCAAAATATTAGGTCCAACAAAAGACAAAGCGATATCTTTAATTTGTACAAAATCAGATTTAGAGGAAGGCACTGTAACATCTGAAATAATCCATTCGTTTCTAAAAGGCTCATTCTTTCTTCTCTCTGCTCTTTCAAGATCGCCTTCTAAAATTTCAGTTGCGGTCATAGATTTAAGTGTAATTTTTCTACCATTGTAGTTGAAAGAATATCTATTTACAACCTTTTTATGTACCACATCATTTATATTAATCCATGGCGTTCCTAGCAATAAATGACATGCTTGCATGGGTACTATATCAAAATCAGCACTACTCTTGTAAAAACCAATGCTAAATTCAATATGTGCAAATTCAGTTACCTTAATCTTATCGTAAGAATTTACCCATTGCATGTAGTATGGATGTGGATGTGGCTTTGTGGTCAGACCAAGGTTCTCGACCAGCTCTAAACTTGCAAGGTTGGTGCAAGTCTCTCCATCAATGATGACTCGGCAACATCATTCCATCACGGCAAAGAAAGTCTGGAACAAATTGTTTAATTGATTTTGCTCCACTTTCTCTATTTGAGAACTCAACACTCGTTGAGCAATCTCAGTGTTTCCTGACATTGTTAGTAAGTAGACAAGAGAAAACACAAAAGGTTATCCCTATCAACTACTATATGTGGATGTGGATGGTGGAAACACAATCTCTCATGTCTTACCAAGCTCTTACAAGTGTTCTTACCAATGCAAAGCAGAGGATGGTACAACCGGTGGCTGGTTTGTGATACCTGTGAGGAAGTAGTACCAAGATTGCAAGATCCTCTGGGTGTACTGATCTGAAGTAATATGTGGAGCTTCGGGGGATGTACACAAACTCAATGATGCGGACTCCGATATCAAAATATGCAATGGCTTAAAAGGGCTAATGGGATGGGAAAACAGCACGAACACAAAATTTTCTAGGGCTTTTTGGTGGACTGTGGGACAATGGCGAAATTGATGAAACTAAAGATAGATGTGAAACCTGACAGTAAACCTGAGTCTCTGAATACCAAATAATGGGGACGTGGGTTCCCGATCTTCCGTCAGGTTCTGTATAACTCTCGTTGTAGGCGGAGCGAGACACACCGATCCGGCTTCAGATCCTAAGACCCGAATCCAGCAATCTTAGCACCACAACTCCTCTGGTTATCAACCGTGTCACAATCCGGTTGACCTCGCCAAGAAGGCTAATCCCTGCAAGTGCAACGAAGAACACAAGCAAGAACTCGAAAGAATGCAGCTCAATTGAAGTGACTCTGCAGATGAAAGATTAATCTCAAAGTTGGGGTCTCACAAACCGACACGGCGGCGAAACTGTTCTCGACAGAATAATCTAAGCAAAACCCAAGTAACCTAATGGAGGATGCTATGTATATAGAAGATAGAGGCTAGGGGGCATCCAAGGGGGTGGCTGGGCAACCCTAGGGAGTACAAGGCCTTCGGGCCCAAAAACTGGCGTCGCTGCATCCAGGCAGATTCTGGTCGTCATTTTGTTTCGACGATTCCCATCGACTCCGAGTGTGTTTTGATATGGGATCAGTTGGGTTGGAAAGCTTATCTCCTTAGATTTCCAACGATATATAGAACGCCCAAAACGGAGCCCGTATGTGGCCTGGGCGTCCGTTTTCGTGAGGCCTGCTCCTGCAGTCCGAACCGGACTCGCGAATAAATCGGACTTCAATGTGGATTGGGCTTTGAACTCTATTTTCTCTTGGGCCTTGGTCATATGCGTATTGGTCATGTCCTCATCATGTACTAAGGCCGCAGTGTGTGGTAGTGGTTGTTAAGCATTTGAAAGTACTAACCACATGCCGAGGAATATGGTAATCGGTAAGCCCAACTACCTGATTGGACCTGTTAGTGGAACGATCATTCACCCTCTTGGTAGAAGTAGGGTTTATTTTTGTCGCGGCGTACGGGTGCAGAGTCGTTGTACTTTGTAGTCGGGGAGGGTGACCCGGATCCACGGACCGGAAAGAAAAGGGAAGGGTTGTGTGGGTGACATCGTTCCTCATACGTGTGTGTTAGGTTCCTCTGGCCAGGTTAACAAACTCGATTCGAATCGTCCGCCTCTCACGGCATGAGACTGCTTAACACTTCTGCTGCATAGAGTAACAAGTGGAAGATGATGATGATGATGATAATATTGATGTATTTACCTGATTTATTCCAACATGCTTGTTTAGTTACAGATGCCAATCTAGAATGGTTAATTGAATTAGAATATTGAAAGCTAAAATATGAAAGTTAGGATTTACATTTAGTTGCTTTTCGGCAAAACAAACCCCTCCAGCCAAAAAGCTTTGCATGTCTAGTTAGTGGACTAAGTTATATCCGTTGACAATTAAGTCTTGCTGAGTATTAGTATACTCAGCCTTACTTGTGGCTTTGTTTTCAGGTGAGAACTTTGAGGATATGATTGCTGGTTCAACTTACCCTTGTACTCTACCTCCGGGTTGGTCTATGGTGTGGGAGGGATCCTCAGCTGGTGCCGACGCTTCTCCTTCCGAGTGATGTCTCGTATGGGCTTTATCGAGATGTCATGTTATCGTTAGTTATTGCATTTTTACCTTCCGCTGAATAAATGAACTCTGATGGACTGTTGTAGATTAGACTTCTGTAGTGCTGTTGTCTTTACTTTCAGAACTGGTTTGTAATAATTTTAAATTCCGCTGCAAGACTCTGTGATGTATGAAATGCATTATGTTGTACACTCTGGACTCGCCTTCGTGTGAGGTTTGCTTATTCGATCCCGGTTTTCGTGGCTTTAATCGAGATTTTACTCGAGGGACCGCCGAGTTACGTGCGAGTTGGATCAGAGTTGCCTTTGCAACGATGGTTAGCGCACTAATCCAATTTATTTTGGGTGGTTCCGCCACAGAAGATATCGGCTAGCTGGTCTTGGGTAGAAACATGGGCAAGCTCTATGTCACCTTTCTCGACATGGTCTCTCAGGAAATGGTAACTCACCTCTATGTGCTTGGTTTTGGAATGGAGCACTAGATTTTTGGCTACGCTTATGGCACTGGTGCTATCACATAGAAGTGGAACATGGGAGAAGCTCAAGCCAAAGTCTCTCATGGTGTACATAATCCAAAGCAACTGGGAGCAACAGCTAATGGTAGCAACATACTCAGCCTCTGTAGTGGATTGGGCAACGCTAGACTGCTTGCGAGAAGACCAAGACACCAAAGAAGAACCAAGGAACTGACACTGACCAGAAGTAGACTTACGATCCAACTGACAACCAGCAAAATCAGCATCCGAAAAGCCATGGAGAGTAAGAGTCGAGGAAGCAGCATACCAAAGACCCAAATCAGGAGTGTATTTCAAATACCTGAAGATCCTCTTGACAGCTTGCCTGTGTGAAGTCCTCGGCGAAGCTTGAAAACGAGCGCACAGACACACGCTGAACTGTATGTCCGGCCTCGTTGCTGTCAAGCAGAGGAGGGAGCCTATCATGCTCTGATACTCCTTCTGGTCCACTAGTTCACCGTCCTCGTCCGCATTCAAGGCCGTAGTCGTACTCATCGGTGTCATCATCGGCTTGGAGTCGCTCATCTCGAACTTCTTGAGGATGTCCTTCGTGTTCTTGCCTTGATGCACAAATGTTCCTTCCTTGTGTTGCTTGATCTGCAGCCCGAGAAAGAACTGCAACTCGCCCATCATCATCAAACTCCCTACTCATATCCTCTGCAAATTTGGAGACCATATCATGAGAAGAGCCACCAAAAATTATATCATCCACATATATCTGAACAATTAGAATGTCAGTGCCATGCCTCAAGAGAAAGAGGGTCTTATCTACAACCCCCATCACAAACCCCTTCCCTAGCAAGAACCCCTTCAACCTTCCATACCACGCTATCGGTGCTTGCTTTAGGCCATATAGTGTTCGGTGGAGTTTGTACACTCGGTGTGGATACTTCTCACTCTCAAACCCAGGTGGTTACCTCACATACACTTCTTCCTCGATAACCCCATTCAGAAAGGCACTCTTCACATCCATCTGGTACAATTTGAACCCTTCAGCAACAGCAAATGCTAGAAGGATCTGAATTGTCTCCAGCCTGGCAACAGGAGCAAATGTCTCCTCATAATCTATCCCCTCCTGTTGTGTGTATCCCTGAGCAACCAACCTCGCCTTATTTTTCACTATCTCTCCATCCTCACCCTGTTTATTCTTGTATACCCTCTTGGTACCTATAGGATGGCAATTTGGCGGTGGTTCAACTAACTCCCACAACTGGTTTCTCTCAAAGTTCTCCAACTCTTCATGCATGGCATTGGCCCAATTAGAATCAGATAGTGCGTGTCCAACATTTTTGTGCTCGAAAGAAGCAACAAATGCAGAATGAGCGAAATGAGAGATATTCTGTGACCTGGACCGTGTAGTGCGTTCATTCAAATCACCTATGATCTTGGAGGGAGGATGATCCTTCTGTACTAGCCGGGGTGCCTCAGACTTTGAGATTACCTCCCCCTCATCAGCAGCTTCCACTTGATCTTGCTGTGAGCTCCAACCGGTACACGATCCTCATCATCCTTATCACCTTGCTATTAATCCCGAAAGTGGTGTACTCCTTGATCCCCACTGGGATGAGGCTGGAGAACCATATATGATCTCCGGTCATATAGCAAGAAAAACCGGAGTCAATCAACCACGTGTTCTCCAAGCCTCCGACCTGCACATCAAAAGCAAGATCGAGAATGAACAAACAACTCAACACTGGGGTTAGCACAGAAAGAGTTATACCAGTGTCGAGTCATCTGCTCAAAAGAGGGGTTAGCAAAATCCACACTACTACTGCCCATCCGTGGAACCCTCTCACATCTCACGGGTGGAACACGAGCACCGCGTGGGGGAATACGCGGCCTAAACTCTCTCCCAACCTCCAAGCTACGGTCGAACCTCCCAAACCCATACTGACCATGAAAAAGAGGACGCCTAGCAAACTCACCACGAGTCGAACCAAAAGACCTACCACCACCTCTCTGAGGAACACTACTAGCTGTACGAGCAGGAAAACTACGAGCACCCAAAGAAGGAACTGTACGCACAAACGCCTCACACCTAGGCAGGGGTGCACGAGGCTCAGGCACACTATGAGAAGAGTGGTACTTGTCCCTGTTACCCAACTCCTTCTCACGCCTAACCTCACGTCTCTTCCTCCAACAGAACTCCTCACGGTGACCATCCCTCCCACAATGCTCACAATGGAAGCGGACTGGTTTTGGCTTTGGGATTTCTCTCGGATATGGCTTCTCACTTGGTTTGGGAATCTCACTCCTCACAAAGATCACTCTCTTCTGGAAGTTGTTTGTCTTAGGGGGGAACATTGGAGGATCTAGAGTGGTATCAAGTTTGCTCAGCAAGTGGTTGAGCTTGGGATCAAAGGTGTTCTTGGAAGGAGTTTTCTATGGTGGTGCTGGAATATCCCCAATCTTCTCTTCCTCACTCGGCTGTGGGGTATCTATGGTGGAGTTGGCTTGCCTCTCTGTAGGGTCGAGATGGCGGACTAGAGGGGGGGTGAATAGTCCTTTCTAAAACTAATTGCGCCGGCTAACCGAAACTTATGCGGAATTGAAACTATTCGCTTAGCCAAGACTACACCCCTCTAACTATAACTCTAAGGCACCTCCAAAAGATCCTACACAAAGCAAATGGAGTGCCAAGCTAGTAAGAGCTCTCTTAAAACTTCTAATGCCAAGTCACACAAGCCTAAGTACTAGTACTTCACAAACCGGGGGAGCTCCTACACAAATCTTATGAGCAAAAGCACAAAGCCAACCTAAGCTCACTAGATGCTCAAGGACAAGGATACACAATCCAAATCCAAGAGCTCAACTTGCTTAGTTACACAATCTAAGCAAGAGCAACTAATAAAGCTACACAAGCTAACTAGATACACTAGGATCTCTACTTCTAGCTACACAAGCAAGAAGATGATTAGCAAGCTACACAATCTAACTAATCACTAGAGAGCAACTACACAAGCACAAGATATAGAAGAATGTAAATACAATGCTTGTGATTTGGAGAATGCAAACCACCGAGAAGAGTAGACAAAGTTGACACGGTGATTTTTATCCCGAGGTTCACTTGGTTGCCACCAAGCTAATCCCCGTTGAGACAAGCTCCAAGGTTGCCGCCGATCCTCTTGCTAGTGGTGACTCTCAAGTCACACTCTCCCACGTGGAGTGCTCACACCGAGCTCTAGCACATGATCCGGCCGGACCACTTGTTGCTCTTCACGTCTCGCTCAACTAGAGTTGCTCTTCGCGGCTCCCGCGGGGTGAGCACAATACCCCTCACAAACTCTTCTCCGGAGCACCGCACAAACTTCTTGCGGGCTTCAACGGAGTCTCTTGCCACCAAGCCGTCTAGGAGGTGGCAACCTCCAAGAGTAACAAGCACACCGGCTTGCAACACGATCACCTAGTGCCACTCGATGCAATCTCTCAAAGCAATCGCACTAGAATCGCTCTCTCACTCGATCGGATGATTACTATCAAGTTAGAGTGAGTAGAGGGCTCTCAAGCACTCTCACATATGGACACTAAGTCCCCAAGGTGCTCAACCTCTCAAATGGCCGGCCACACCCTCTATTTATAGAGGGAGGCCCCAAACTAGCCGTTACACTCAAATCCCGTGAAAACAGAGTTTTCGCGGACTGTCCGCCTCACAAAAACCGGACTATCCGCCATTTAAAACTAACGGCTAGAACTGCAATGATTATGTGTCAGAGTCGACCGTTAGAGCCCCGGGCGGACTGTCCGCGCCCCTGGGGCGGACTGTCCGCGGTTCAAAACTTCGAACCAACCGATTTGCAAACGTCTCTGACTAAATCTGGAAGTTACCGGCGGACTGTCCGCTCCCCAGGGGCGGACTGTCCGCAGTTCAAAAGGTGAGCACACACAGAAACCGCAGTGTTTCTGTCCCAGAATTTTCAGTAGGAGGCGGACCGTCCGCCCCCAAGGACCGGACGGTCCGCAGGTCATTTTGGGCACCCAAGACAGAACAACCAAGTTTCTGCGCCCGTTTCAGCTTTTAAAGGCGGACCGTCCGCCCCCATGGACCGGACGGTCCGCAGGTCATTTTGGACCACCCACAGAGCCAAAAACGGTTCTGTTTGAGCTCAACTGAGATAACGGCGGACCGTCCGCCACTCAAGGGCGGACCGTCCGCAGGTCTAGCGGACCGTCCGCAGGTCTATTTCCAGCAGAAATGTACCTCGGTAAAACGGCCATAACTCTTAGCTCCGATGTCCAAATTAGGTGATCTTGGACTCTATGGAAAGCTAATTCAGAGGGCTACACAACCCAACTGAATACTTGATCCAAAACACAATGGATCAAAGCAGTATTCCACTCCAAGAGCCACCTAATTTCCGGAGAACACCGAAAAACCTTTCTTACTTCCCAATGTTGATCAACAACAACTCCAACTCTTTCTCCTTTGCAAATGTGCCAACACAACCACGTGAACAACACCATGTGCATGTGTGTTAGCATTTCACAATCATTTTCAAAGGATTTTCACTTGATCTCACCACGCCACTCGATCCTAGCTACATTGCAATGTTAGATCGCTCAAGTGGCACTAGATGACCGATATGCAAACAAGTTTGCCCCTCTTGATAGAACGGCCATCTATCCTAAATCCGGCCATGCACTTCTCTACACAACCTTTGACCGGTGAAATGAAATGCCCTACAAGTCATACCTTTGCCTTGCGCATTCCATTTCATCTTTCCAAATATTGATGCCACACAAGCACCAAACTCCATCAAGCCTTTTGATCATCTTCATGAGTCAACACTTGGCTTGATCTTTCTTAAATGATATGATCCACTCCATATCATCACATGACCTCTTTGGTCCATCGATCTTGACCTTGCTCGCTCTTCACCGTTGCCTCGGTCCATCGGCGCCAAATCTTGCCCAAGCTTCACCGCCTCGCGGTCCCTCGCTTCAAAGCCTTGACTTGCCCTTCTCCATTGCAACCGGTCCATCAAGCCAAGCATTGTCTTGATCTTCTCCACTTTGGTCACATGACTCCATGTCATGTCTCATATGCAATGAGCTCCTCGATCACACTATATGAGCATAGCATCAATCCCTTAGCCATTTCTCCACCATGGCACATGTTGCTCATACTAGTGTCTTTGTGTGGACTAATTTCCTGTGTATCTCAACATAAACACTTATTAGTCCACCTAAGTTGTCACTCAATTACCAAAACCAAACAAGGGCCTTTCAATCTCCCCCTTTTTGGTAATTGATGACAACTCTACAAAGATATGGAAATTAAGCATATTCCAAGCTAGCACTTCACACATGTGTAAATAGCTAACTTGGTTTGGATTTTATGTTTCTTATCCACTATTAAGACCACTTGTAAAAGATTGGATAAGCACCATAAAAAAAATCCAACTTGGTAGTGATAACTCCCCCTACATGTGTGCTCAAGAGATTTGGTTTTAAACTCACACACATGCATAAATATGAAATTTGTGGGATTGTTATCACTACTAAGTGATGCTAAGGTATATAGGATAAACCTTTGAAGCGTGATACCAACTTGAGTTGCATCCTTGAAGTTCATTCCTTAGCATCAATGAGTAACTAGACATTCATCAAAAACTCAAGATGCCTCATGAGATCAACAATATTAGCAAGGCTCTTGATCCATTTGTAAAAAAAAATGTCTAGCTACAATCTATGCATGCTAGTTATCAAATCATCAATTAAGTTCTATGACTAGCATACATCACACACAAGCAATGCATATATAAATTTTAAAACTTATGCAAATGCAAGCAAGCACATGAATATGCACATATCAAATGCAAACAACCAAGTTCATGAGCTTGCTCCCCCTACTTGTGTGCTCCTCTTGTCCAAGAATATTGATCCTCTTGATCCATGTCCATGATCGCACTCTCATCTCATCTCCCCTTTGTCATCCAAGGATAATTCATATCTTTGTTCATTTCTCTCCCCCTTTGTCATCAATGACCATAAAAAGGCTGAAACCACATGAAATTGGCCATGTGAAGATCAATGGCTACCACTTGAGGTTGTACCTCTTGTACTTATAGGGTTACCACTTGAACACCCCTTGTAGGCAATCATATGAAGCATTTGTGGTTTGATACAAAGAGTTGGACTTGGGTAGATGGTTGAGTCTTGAATCTTCATTTTTGATGGACACTTTCAATTTGATTGGAATTGACACCACTTGTAACAACAACATGTGGAAGCATGAAGATCACCTTGAAATGCCACATGTAGGATACTAGTAGGATCCTTGACCTTGATACTTTGTAGTGGGGCTCCTCCCCCTATGTCAAAGAGTTTTGTCAATCTACTTGAATCTTGAGCTCTTCTTGATGAGGATAGTTTTCTTGATTTGAATTGATCACTTAAAGTTGAGGATCACTTGTGGAACCACCATTGTTGTACTAGATCTACTTGAATGAGTACCACTTGTATGACCATGTATATCACTTGTAGAGATACAATGATATACCTTTTGTTGAATCTAGTATCATTTGTAAAAACATGATGGATCACCTTGTTGAATTTGACATTGATAACCAATTCTTGAACTAGATTGTTTCCATGAGCTTCTTTCTTTTTGACTTGATCTAGACTACTTGCCCAAATAATTCAACTCGGTTTGAACCAATGACAAGCTTCTTCACACCTCATTCAAAGGGTTATCTTGACAATGTTGAGTTAAACACTTGAAAACTCATTTTCTAGATCAACTACTTGGGTTTACTAGCTCATGAACATGTCATATGTTACCACTAGATCATATCAACCATAGAAGCAATAGTGGCATCATAAAACATTTAAAAATATTTTATTTTTCATGAATGATCACTATATGTGACTATATGCACTAATCATGTCCTTAGCATATAATGAATGCATATGTCAAGCAATTTCACCTTGCTATGTTGGAGTAGAGGATAGTCATTAGATTCCGATTTAGTTCTCCAACTAGCATCATGAAGTCCAATTGTAATAGCTTGGTGAAGACAATGAATACCATCCTTCACCCATATGAAATGAATATCACTTATCATCAAATGCATTATCTTGTTGTGGTTGGCTTGCTTCATCTCTTTGATCCTTTGTAGCTCATGATAAGTTCAGCTGTCAGGATCCTCCTTTTTGTCCATTCGCGGACTGTCCGCGATATCCTAGCGGACCGTCCGCCTTTGAATTTTCACACTGCCGCTCGACTGAAACTGCCTCTGGCAAATACTGCCCAACACAGGCGGACCGTCCGCGGTCCTTTGGCGGACCGTCCGCAGTGTATTTTTGCGATTGAGAACTTCTCTGGTGAACAAGTCCCATGAACGGCGGACTGTCCGCCTCTTACCCGCGGACTGTCCGCACTACCAAAATTCAGACAGCCCAGAATTTTGCCAACTTTCACAAATTCAATTTTGAATTTGTATCATTGCTCATATAAAAATCTAAAAATCTCAAATCTTGCATGAAAACCTTCCAAAGACTCATATGAACAAGTTACAATAAGAATTCAAAAAATAAAACGAGTAAAATCATGAAAACTCATAAATGGCTCCAAATTGCTCAAAAAATCAGAAAAATGAAACAAAGAGTATACATAAGAACCAAATGTCATATGTACTAGTTTTCAAACCATTTTTGAGAAGTCAATGACATGTAACTCATTTTCCAATATGCAAAATGATTTTTCATCCAAAACAAGATTCAACTCAAATAAATTTGCAAGCCATCAAATATTTCCAATAAATCATCGCAACTAGAAAAAAAATACTTGTATGTTGTAGTATATGGACTTCATTGTTTTGATTCATTGTTTTGACTTGACATTGGGATGAGAATAGCACTAGGCTTCGATTACTTGACTCAATCACATGATGAACAAGATAAAACCAATTGAGTCAAGCCTCCAATGTCATTGGTACCTACACACATTTATCCACGTTTTGATGGTACCCAAACTAGGTTGGGTCCTCTCAAGTTAGGAGCAACATACTTTGGCAAAGCCTTAGTATGAATAGCGGGATGTTTTGCAATAGTAACAAATGAGGTACCATTACCATCCTTTCTAAGCATAATATTTGCATCAATTGAAATAAGCTTAGAATTGTTACCTAAGGGACATGAATAAGCCATGTGTCCCCTTTCCCGGCATAAGTAGCATCTTCTCTTTTGTTGAGCCTTTTCTTTCTTACTCATTTGATGCTTCTCATTGTCTTGCTTCTCATAGTTTGCTTGAGCCTTCTTCTCAAGCTTGTTTGGGCAACCCGAAGCTAGGTGACTCAATATTGCACAACTATAGCACTTGATGTGAGCATGTGGATTCTTATCTTGAATCTTGTTCTTGCTTAACATCTTGGCATCTTGAATATGAGTTGGATGCCTTGCTCTTGCCTTGCCACCCCTTCTTGTTCTCTTTTTCATCATCTTCAAGTCATCAACTTGATCATCATGGTTGATCTTGACTTGAGGTTGGGGTGCCTTCTCTTGCTCAACTTGTGGCTTTGGTTGAGGTTCTTGTTGCTTCACCAATTGCTTGGTTGGACACATTGAGGTGAGGTGACCCCAAGTGCGGCACTTGAAGCATTTGATATGTTTAAGCTTCTCTTCTTCCTTCTTCAACTTTAGCTTTTCTTTGTTGGGGCAACCATTTGCAAGATGTCCCATCTCATGGCATTGAAAGCACATGAAATGAGATAGCTTCATTTCTTCTTGCTTCTTCATCTTTCTATTATATTTATTTTTGCCCCATTTCTTGCCTTTGGCTTTGCTCTTGTTGGAACCAATGCCACTCATGTCACCGAAACTTCTTTGATTTTTGATTATGCTTTCAAGGGTGACTTTTGATTTTGTCCATCTCTCTATCTTGTTGCTTAAATACTTCACTTGACTATGGAGCTCTTTATTTTCTTCTACAAGGTTAGTCTCATATTGCATAGTAGAAGAAGAACAAGCATCTATATGTGAAGTACATGGCATAGACAATAAATCATCACAAGAGGTGGATACATGTTTCTTTCCTACATCACAAGGGTTAGCAACATTTTGCAATTGATCTTTTAACCCATGTGATGAGCTCTCACTAGTTTTAATTCCTTTACTAGAAAATTTGTTAGTGAGTAAAGCATGGTCTAGTACCAAATTCTCATGAGCAACACTAAGCTCCTCATGAGTCAATTTTAGCTCATCATGTGAACAACTCATGACATAAAGTAGATGCTTTTGTTGTTCACATGTGTCTTTGAGAAAAGAGTTTTCTTTTTCAAATTTGATTGTTTTGGCTAACACTTCCTCAAATAATTTGGTCAAGCTAGCATATCTACTCAAGAGCTCATCATATGAATTAAGATCAATCACATTGCAATTTGATACCTTTGTGTCACCTTGTGACATGAAGCAATGTGGAGATGGAGATGAGCTTGACATAGCAATATCATCCATACATGAGCCAACTTGATCATCAAGTATGCTTGGAGTAGAATCATAATTTGCAACACTTGAATCATCATCAATCATGTCAAGTGAACTTGTTGTAGATTGATTATCATCGTCATCACTTGACCATGAGGTGGAGCAATCTTCCACAACCACCATGTCATGGATGTGCTCATCATCCTCATGCACTTCCTCCTTGGTCTTATAATCATCATGATCATCGGAGGCCGCCCCATATTTCTCATTTAGATAACTCCAAATCTCATGGGCGGTTTCCTTGTCCATGATCTCACCAAGAATGCAATTATGCAAAGATCTAAACAAGATGTTAGTAGCTTGGATGTCTAGATCTAGGCATTTCTCTTGTGTTGGAGTTAGATTTCCTTCATCTAACACATGAGAAAAACCTACATCCACCATCCACCACATTTGAGGGCAAATAAATTTAAAATTGCATATCATCCAATTTTTCCATCGTGCAAAGTGTGTGCCATAAAAAATATGTGGACACTCAACATCTAGCCCATAAGTCGCCATCCTCTCGGGTCGGTAAGGACCACAAATGAGAGACCTCGGCTCTGATACCACTTGTAGGGTCGAGATGGCGGACTAGAGGGGGGGTGAATAGTCCTTTCTAAAACTAATTGCGCCGGCTAACCGAAACTTATGCGGAATTGAAACTATTCGCTTAGCCAAGACTACACCCCTCTAACTATAACTCTAAGGCACCTCCAAAAGATCCTACACAAAGCAAATGGAGTGCCAAGCTAGTAAGAGCTCTCTTAAAACTTCTAATGCCAAGTCACACAAGCCTAAGTACTAGTACTTCACAAACCGGGGGAGCTCCTACACAAATCTTATGAGCAAAAGCACAAAGCCAACCTAAGCTCACTAGATGCTCAAGGACAAGGATACACAATCCAAATCCAAGAGCTCAACTTGCTTAGTTACACAATCTAAGCAAGAGCAACTAATAAAGCTACACAAGCTAACTAGATACACTAGGATCTCTACTTCTAGCTACACAAGCAAGAAGATGATTAGCAAGCTACACAATCTAACTAATCACTAGAGAGCAACTACACAAGCACAAGATATAGAAGAATGTAAATACAATGCTTGTGATTTGGAGAATGCAAACCACCGAGAAGAGTAGACAAAGTTGACACGGTGATTTTTATCCCGAGGTTCACTTGGTTGCCACCAAGCTAATCCCCGTTGAGACAAGCTCCAAGGTTGCCGCCGATCCTCTTGCTAGTGGTGACTCTCAAGTCACACTCTCCCACGTGGAGTGCTCACACCGAGCTCTAGCACATGATCCGGCCGGACCACTTGTTGCTCTTCACGTCTCGCTCAACTAGAGTTGCTCTTCGCGGCTCCCGCGGGGTGAGCACAATACCCCTCACAAACTCTTCTCCGGAGCACCGCACAAACTTCTTGCGGGCTTCAACGGAGTCTCTTGCCACCAAGCCGTCTAGGAGGTGGCAACCTCCAAGAGTAACAAGCACACCGGCTTGCAACACGATCACCTAGTGCCACTCGATGCAATCTCTCAAAGCAATCGCACTAGAATCGCTCTCTCACTCGATCGGATGATTACTATCAAGTTAGAGTGAGTAGAGGGCTCTCAAGCACTCTCACATATGGACACTAAGTCCCCAAGGTGCTCAACCTCTCAAATGGCCGGCCACACCCTCTATTTATAGAGGGAGGCCCCAAACTAGCCGTTACACTCAAATCCCGTGAAAACAGAGTTTTCGCGGACTGTCCGCCTCACAAAAACCGGACTATCCGCCATTTAAAACTAACGGCTAGAACTGCAATGATTATGTGTCAGAGTCGACCGTTAGAGCCCCGGGCGGACTGTCCGCGCCCCTGGGGCGGACTGTCCGCGGTTCAAAACTTCGAACCAACCGATTTGCAAACGTCTCTGACTAAATCTGGAAGTTACCGGCGGACTGTCCGCTCCCCAGGGGCGGACTGTCCGCAGTTCAAAAGGTGAGCACACACAGAAACCGCAGTGTTTCTGTCCCAGAATTTTCAGTAGGAGGCGGACCGTCCGCCCCCAAGGACCGGACGGTCCGCAGGTCATTTTGGGCACCCAAGACAGAACAACCAAGTTTCTGCGCCCGTTTCAGCTTTTAAAGGCGGACCGTCCGCCCCCATGGACCGGACGGTCCGCAGGTCATTTTGGACCACCCACAGAGCCAAAAACGGTTCTGTTTGAGCTCAACTGAGATAACGGCGGACCGTCCGCCACTCAAGGGCGGACCGTCCGCAGGTCTAGCGGACCGTCCGCAGGTCTATTTCCAGCAGAAATGTACCTCGGTAAAACGGCCATAACTCTTAGCTCCGATGTCCAAATTAGGTGATCTTGGACTCTATGGAAAGCTAATTCAGAGGGCTACACAACCCAACTGAATACTTGATCCAAAACACAATGGATCAAAGCAGTATTCCACTCCAAGAGCCACCTAATTTCCGGAGAACACCGAAAAACCTTTCTTACTTCCCAATGTTGATCAACAACAACTCCAACTCTTTCTCCTTTGCAAATGTGCCAACACAACCACGTGAACAACACCATGTGCATGTGTGTTAGCATTTCACAATCATTTTCAAAGGATTTTCACTTGATCTCACCACGCCACTCGATCCTAGCTACATTGCAATGTTAGATCGCTCAAGTGGCACTAGATGACCGATATGCAAACAAGTTTGCCCCTCTTGATAGAACGGCCATCTATCCTAAATCCGGCCATGCACTTCTCTACACAACCTTTGACCGGTGAAATGAAATGCCCTACAAGTCATACCTTTGCCTTGCGCATTCCATTTCATCTTTCCAAATATTGATGCCACACAAGCACCAAACTCCATCAAGCCTTTTGATCATCTTCATGAGTCAACACTTGGCTTGATCTTTCTTAAATGATATGATCCACTCCATATCATCACATGACCTCTTTGGTCCATCGATCTTGACCTTGCTCGCTCTTCACCGTTGCCTCGGTCCATCGGCGCCAAATCTTGCCCAAGCTTCACCGCCTCGCGGTCCCTCGCTTCAAAGCCTTGACTTGCCCTTCTCCATTGCAACCGGTCCATCAAGCCAAGCATTGTCTTGATCTTCTCCACTTTGGTCACATGACTCCATGTCATGTCTCATATGCAATGAGCTCCTCGATCACACTATATGAGCATAGCATCAATCCCTTAGCCATTTCTCCACCATGGCACATGTTGCTCATACTAGTGTCTTTGTGTGGACTAATTTCCTGTGTATCTCAACATAAACACTTATTAGTCCACCTAAGTTGTCACTCAATTACCAAAACCAAACAAGGGCCTTTCACTCTCTCTCTCTCTCTCACCACTGCACTGACCAACCTTCTCAGAACCCAAACCACGACCATCAGCTCTCTTAAACTCAGCAATCATCATCTTAAGCTGTGGCTCCTGACCAGACAACCAACCCAAACACTTGCGTAACTCATCAGTCTCATCTTGCAAGCAATCAACATAATGTGCAAGCTCAACATTTTTCAAAGCAACAACATCACAGCTAGAACAAGAGAACTTATGCTAGCACGAGCTTCAACCAACTTAGCATGCAAAGTAGAACAAGAAGTACAAGCTCCTAACAAAGCAGGCCTAGATCTCAACTCATCAAGCTCAGCACTAACCACATCTAGTTCTTCTACTCTAGTCATGTACTTCTCATTAAGCTCTACCAACTCAGCAAGAGTAGCATCACAATCTGAGCACTCAACTTCATCACTAACCACAGGAGCAGCCTTAAGCACATCTATCTCAGCTCTAGCACCAGCAAGCAAAGACTCAAGCTCAGCCACTTTCTCCCTAAATTCACCAAGCAAAGACTCTAGCTCAACAAACTTCTCCTTAGACTCTCCAAGCAAGGACCTAAACTCTCTCTCTTCTCCTTGTTGGTCTTCCTAAGCACATCATCACGGTTATCTATGAGCTCCTCTAGCCTAGTGATTTCCCTACGGAGAGAGATGGGATCGTTGTTTACCTCACCCTCGGAGTCTGAGTCTGAGTCTGAGTCATCCTTCTTGTTCTTCTTGTTGTCGGAGCTGTGTGCCATCGTGCAGTAGTTGTTCATTGCCATGCAGGAGAGACCATTGAAGTTGCAGTTCACGTGCTTCTTCTCCTTGCGACGGCCACGGTCTTCATCCTCGCTGCTCGAGCTTGATGTGGTGTAGCTGGAACTCGTGTCGACGTCGCTTGCATCAGCCACCATCGCTCGAGGCCTCGTCTTCTTGTAGCTGCCGTGCTTCTTCGTCTTCCGCTCATCCTTATTCTTGTGCTTGCGGTAGTGGTCATTCTTGGAGCGGTGCTTGTACTCGTTCTTCGGGTGGTGCTTGTGGTCGTTCTTGATCTCCTCCGGACACTCAGCGATGAAGTGCCCCATCTTGCCGCACCTGTAGCATGTACTCGCCACCTGCCTTGATCCCTTGCGGTTCTCGTACATGCGCCCGAACCTCCTGGTCAGCAGCGCGAGATCCTCCTCGCTCAGCACCTCAAACTCCTCATCTGGAAGTGACACAAGAGAAGACAAAGCAAAGTGTTTCGTGGAAGGGTTAGCATATCCAGAGCCAGAGCCAGTGACCAGGCCCAGACTATGAGAGTCAGTCGGGCTCGTGGTCTTGGCGTTCAACTTCCTATCCACCTCAGAAGACTTCAACTTGGAGAAAAGCTCATCCACACTCAAGGTTTCATAGTTGGGGACTCCATGATGGCCTCAACCTTAGCACTCCACATAGTCTGATCAAGTGAGTGTAAGAGCTTCAAAGCTCTATCATGATCTGTGTACGTGAGGACGGTGATATTGGCTTTCATGTTGTTCACAATAGAGGTAAAGCACTGAAACATGGTGTCAATTGAGTCTCCAGGAAGATGTGTGAAATTCTCATACTATTTGCGATACACAGAGAAAAGCCTAGCCTTCACATGGCTATCACCACCATGAGCTACCTTCAGCTTGCTCCAGATCTTACAAGCAAGGTCCTCGCCCAGCACATGCTCAAACTCATCAGGAGACAAAGCACGAAACAGATAGTCCACAGCCTTTGCGTTGGCCTCAAACTTGTCTTTAGCTCCAGGGGCTTCAAGATTGAGTGGTGTGACATAGTTTTCATCAATGGTCACATCCCACAACAACTTGCCCTTTCCTCGCAAGAAAGCACCAATACACGCAACCCACATGGGTTAGTTCTTCCCATCGAAGTGTGGAGGCCCGGAACCCCGTTCCTGGTACGCCATCTTTGGATCTTAGACTGGTTAGAGTCGCAAAGACCCATAACCGGCTCTGATACCAATTGAAGGGCCGATTAGGTGACCAGAGAAGGGGGGAGTGAATGGGAGCAGATAAAAATTTCTCCAACAACGAACCGTCTTGCTTCCCAATTTCACAAACCGACTTGCCAAGATTACATAGTTACTGAAGAACTACTGACCGTAGGAGCAAGCACACATAGCGGAACACCTCACAAGCCAAAACACTCAAGAACACAGTGGAAACTCAGCAGCCACGCTGCACAGCTCACACCGGTCAGACCGGTCAAGAGCACCGGTCAGACCGGTGACACCTCGAGCAGAACCGTGTCGAGGTCTTGACACACGAACCTGCTCAGAAACTCCCCAAGGCAAGAGTCATACACAAGACTCAAATCTCAAGGTGAAGCCTCTCTTCCAAGAGCCAAGAACTCAAGCAAATCAAAACGAAACAGAGCCAAACTTGAGCAGCAAGAATCTCTGGACACAAGGACTCCACTGGAACCAAAATCCTCGAGAAAATCCAACTCCACTCTGCACCGATCAGACTGGTCAAGGGCACCGGTCAGACCGGTCAGGTCTGGAAGCCTCGAGAAAAACTGGAACCCACGGGTCAACTCCTCCACTCAAATCACCCGATCTCCCGACTCACGCAATGGATTCAAAAGAGACTTTGGGGATAGTTGGGATGCCTCATGGGCAAGCCATGGCTAAGATATCAAGTCCCCAAATTCCCTAAATCTCGCAGAATCGAGAAAGAAAGGGATGAACATCAAGAACTCAGTTTCCACCAAAATCCCTCAAATTCGAAGCTTTTCCTAGAGTTTGAAAGGGGCAAATCACCAAGAAAAGAGCCTCCACGGACTCATGTGTGAATCCCTCAAACAAACACACAAGGAATCGCTCTCAAATCCGACGAACGAAAGATCCAAGAAAATAGCCAAAAATAGCCACGGGATTCTCAAGCAAATCACAAGAGGGGGAAGGAGGAACTCCAAATCTTCCATACATGATGAGGAAAGATTGAAAGCGCATTTGGCCCCCTAAGTGGATTTTCGTGTTGATGACGTGCATAATTAAGGAGCTAATGAGTTTATCGAGTTTTGAACAGGCTAAGATTGAATGAAATGAAATATTTGCGTAAAGAGACGCCAATTCCCTTTCTAGATGGTGTTGAAGCTCAAAAGAAGATATTTATTAATTTTCTATTTTGAAATTGAGTATAGGAAACACCGCACTATTAAGAGGGATGCAAAAAGATGATCTGGAGATGCTAAAGTGCCTAGCTTAAAAGCCTAAACAAAAGGAGAGAAAGAAACCCTCACTAGAAACTCAAACCAGCAAAATATTGCACTTATCGGAAGTTCCGATCCCTGATCGGAAGTTCCGATAGTGGTCGGAAGTTCCTCAGAACTGCCGACAAGGGGTCCTCGGCCAATCCTGAAAATATAGGGTCGGAAGTTCCGACCCCGTGTAGGAAGTTCTGACCAGTTCATTTTTGCACAGCAACGGCTAGTTTTTGGGGCTCCTCTATAAATACCCCTTCAACCCCCCATTCCTTTGCTGCTATTCTTCCCCGAGAAACACACCTTCCTAAGCTTCCAAAACCTCTCCCCATCACCTTCAAGAGCTAATCCTTGCTAAGATTCGAGCTAGGGCTTGGGTGAGATAAAGATTGAGGTGTGAGACTTGATTCCCCTTGAGTGAGTGAGCAGCCACTTCATCCTCAAGGGCACTTGAAGCATCTCCATCGTCGATTCGCATTTGTTACTCTTGAAGCTTGCTTCTAGATGGTTCGGCGTCGCCCGTGGAGCGTCCTCTCATGTGTGTGCGCCCCGGGAAGTTTGTATTACCCATCCTTTGGGGATTTGCTAGTAAGTGACTCAATCCTCCTTTGTGGTTGGTTGAGTGAGGTAAAGGGTTAGTGGAAAACCCGGCTCTTTGTGAGCTCCTCAACGGAGACGTAGCTTCCTTTGTGGGAGTGAACTTCGGGAACAAATCGTGTGTCTCTTGTTCTTTGTGTTCATATCTTGTTTTTGTTGACCTAGACCTTGTTTTGTCCCGATCTACTCTCACAAGTTGTTGTGCTTGCAAATATCACTTGGAGAAGGTTCCTAGTACTCCTACGCAACTTTTGATCCAGCTACTTTCTTCAGTTTCAAGTTTGTTTTTGAATCTCGTGTAGAAGTTGTTTAATCATCAAAAGTTCCTACACGGGATCGGAACTTCCGACAGGGTATTTTTCTGTGAAGAATTTTTCAGGTTTTACAGGTTCGCCTATTCACCCCCCCTCTATGCATCACCAAGATCCTTTCAATTGGTATCAGAGCCTAATCTCTTGATTAAGGCTTAACCGCTAAGGGATTTCAAGTTGTCGCAAGTTGGGGATGGGATTCCTCAAGTCGAAGAACCCATTGGTCGCATACTCGTGGACCAAATTCTCGGTAGCTCCGGGAATCCTCGTACTACCGGAAGTCGTCCACCTTCCGTCTACGACTCCGCCCCAAGTGAAGATTCAACCCAAAGTGAAGAACTTGAAGGGGAGGATGTAGAAGCAAGAAGAAGAAGAAGACAAAAGATGAAAGCCAAGATAGAGAGGAAGGCAAGCAAATTAATTGAGAAGAAGATGAAGGAAGAAATGGAGAAGCATCCATTCTTCGGGATGCATCAAGTACCTAATAACTATGCTCAATCTCAATATCCCGCCTCTCAATTTCAATCGGTCCACTTGGGGAAACCTCCTTTCTTTGACGGGACGGATTATCCCAAGTGGTCCTATGACATGAAAATGCACCTCTACGGGCTTCACCCCTCTATTTGGGAAGTTGTGATTGTAGGTGTTACTCCACCAAAGAATGGCATCCCCACGGCCGAACAAGCTCAAGATTACTTCCGCAATGTGCAAGCCATGAGGGTGATCACAAGTTCTCTTTGTTCCCAATAATTCAACAAAGTCCGCAAAGTCCAAGTGGCAAAGCAAATTTGGGACACATTGAGGGAAGCTCATGAGGGGACCGATGAAGTAAGAGAGGGCAAGATTGATTTGTTGCAAGGAGAGTTGGAGTACTTTGTCATGAAAGATGAAGAAACCATGAGGCAAATGTATGACGACTAATGATCCTTGTATCGGACATTAGAGCTCTTGGATGTGAAGATTGGGATGATCACAAGGTGACAAAGAAGTTGCTTAGAGCATTCACACCAAGAAATCCAACTCTTGCAACCATGATTAGAAGAGATCCAAAATTCAAGACCAAGACGCCAAATCAACTTCTTGGTGAAATCCTTCATCAAGAATTGGTGGGAAGAGATGTGGCAAAGTCAATTAGCATCAAGGTCAACAAGAGTGTGGCTCTCAATGCCACATCAAGTGACAAAGTTGAATCAAACTCCAAGATGCTCATGTCAAGAAGAGAAGAACCAAGCTCCAAGGCAAGGAAGGAAGACTCAAGTGATGATGAGTCATCCAATGTGGAAATGGCCTTGGTGTTGAGAAACTTCAAGCACTTCATGAAGAAGAAATATACCAAGAGAGGTGGTGATGACAAGAAAAGAGTTCGACAAAGAAGATGCTATGAGTGCAAGGAAATCGGTCACTACATTGCCGATTGCCCTCAACTCAAGAATAAGGCAAATGATGAGAGGAAGTACAAGAAGAAGAGCAAGGACTACAAGAAGAAAGATCAAGGTCATGCTCATGTTGGTCAATAATGGGAGTCGGATCACGAAGGCTCCGACAAAGGTGGCATGGCATCCATTGCCATATCCAAGCCAACAAGGAAGCTCTTCAACAACATATCCGATGATGAAGATGACTCTCATTTTTGCCTTATGGCAAATGGGACCAAGGTACTAGACACATCCATCTTCCCTTTCCACTCTACCTCCTCATCCACTAGTGAACAAAATGACCTAGATAAGGAGGAAGAAAAACATAGAATGTACATGATCAAAGAATTTGGCAAGAATGGCTATAAAGAAATTAAAAAGCTTATGGAGAAATTAGAGAAAAATAAGGAGTGTCTCGATAGGCAAGAAGACTTGCTCATCCTTGAGAAGGAGAGAAACCTTGCCTTAGAGAAATCTCTTGCCGAAGAAAAGGCTAAGGGTGAAAATTTGGCTATTGATCTTTCTCTAGCTAATGATTCACGTGAGAGGATGTCAAAGGAGAAATCCTTGATAAATGATTCTCTAGCTAGCCTAAAGAACACTCATAGTGAACTTCAAGAAAGCTTCTCACGCTTAACGGTCAAATACAAAGACCTTGAAGTTAACTTTAGTGCTCTTTGGGAAAGCTCCAAAGCCGGCTCTAAGGCAACACTTGACTCTAATGTCTCCACAAGTGAAGGTTGCTCCAAATGTTATAAAGTTGATGTTCAAGCTTGTGCTACTAACTTGGCAAAGCTAGAAAAGCTCATCAAGGCAAAAGATTCTCCGCTCCCTACACTCCTCAACAAAATGGTATTGTGGAAAGGAAGAATAGGACTTTGATTGAAGCCGCAAGAACCATGCTTGATGAGTACGAGACTCCGGATAGTTTTTGGGCCAAAGCAATCAACACCGCTTGCCATGCAATCAACCGTCTCTATCTACATCCATACTTGGGCAAGACACCCTACGAGATAATCACCGGTAACAAACCTAAGGTGCATTACTTTAGAGTTTTTGGTAGTAAGTGTTTCATACTTAACAAGAAAGCCAAAAGCTCAAAGTTTGCACCAAAGGTTGATGAAGGTTTTCTACTTGGTTATGGTACTAACGAACATGCCTATCGTGTCTTCAACAAAGCCACCGGTTGTGTTGAGGTCACGGTAGATGTGACTTTTGATGAATCCAACGGCTCTCAAAAGGAGCAAGTTAATCAAAACTTTGTAGAGGATGAAGAACCACCAAATCTATCTATCATGAGGATGGGTTTGGGTGAAGTGAGACCACGTGAAGATCAAACTCAAGGTACGGTTGAACCAAGAAATGATGATCCATCATCTTCCACAAGAGTTGAACCACCAAGCTCTCAATCACCTCAAGATCAAGGTCAAGGTCATGGTGATGATCAAGATCGTGGCATTGATCAAGGGGGAGATCAAGGTGGAGAAGCTCAAGAACAAGTACCACAAGTCGAAGATGATGATGGACCAATTCAACCTCAATCACAGGTGCCTCATCCAAGAGTTCATCAAAGCGTTCAACGAGATCATCTCGTTGACAACATTCTTGGGAGTATCCAAAGAGGGATAACCACTCGATCTTGTTTGGCTACTTTTTGTGAACATTACTCTTTTGTTTCCTCCTTGGAACCCCTTAAGGTAGATGAAGCACTTGGTGATCCGGATTGGGTAATTGCAATGCAAGAAGAATTAAACAACGTCACAAGAAACCAAGTGTGGGAGTTGGTTGAAAGACCCAAGAAAAATGTGATTGGCACCAAGTGGGTATTTAGAAACAAGCAAGATGAAAATGGTGTCGTCACAAGAAACAAGGCAAGGTTAGTTGCACAAGGTTTCACCCAAATTGAAGGTTTGGATTTTGGTGAAACCTATGCACCCGTAGCTAGGCTTGAGTCAATTCATATTTTATTAGCCTATGCTACTCACCATGATTTCAAGCTTTATCAAATGGACGTGAAAAGTGCATTTTTGAATGCCCCCCTATCCGAGTTGGTGTATGTGGAACAACCGCCGGGTTTTGAAGATCCAAAGTATCCAAACCATGTATATAAGCTCCATAAGGCGCTCTATGGGCTTAAGCAAGCTCCTAGAGCATGGTATGAATTCCTTAAGGATTTTCTTCTCAAGAACGACTTTGTAATAGGCAAAGCCGATTCTACTCTCTTCACTCACAAAGTTGATAAAGATATCTTTATTTGCCAAATATATGTCGATGACATTATATTTGGTTCTACTGACCAAAAGTTTTGTGATGAGTTTAGTAGAATCACGACCAAAAGATTTGAGATGTCCATGATAGGTGAATTGAACTTCTTCCTTGGGTTTCAAATCAAGCAAATGAAGAAAGGAACGTTCATATGTCAAACCAAGTATGTGAGGGATATGCTCAAGAAGTTTGACATGGCTGATGCCAAGCCCATCAAGACACCTATGGCGCTAAATGGTCATCTTGATCTTAATGAAGAAGGGAAATCGGTTGATCAAAAGGTATATCGCTCTATGATTGGCTCTCTTCTTTATCTTTGTGCATCTAGGCCCGATATTATGCTTAGTATGTGCATGTGTGCAAGATTTCAAGCCAATCCTAAAGAATGCCATTTGGTAGCCGTTAAAAGAATCTTGAGATATTTAGTGCATACTCCAAACCTTGGCTTGTGGTATCCCAAGGGCTCCACTTTCGATCTACTTGGCTATTCCGATTCGGATTATGCCGGTTGCAAGGTAGATAGAAAGAGTACAACGGGGACTTGTCAATTCCTTGGCCGGTCCTTGGTGTCTTGGAGTTCTAAGAAACAAAATTCCGTTGCCCTATCCACCGCCGAGGCCAAGTATGTTGCAGCAGGTGCTTGTTGTGCTCAACTACTTTGGATGAAGCAAACCTTGAGTGATTTTGGTTGTGAGTACAAAAAGATCCCTCTCTTGTGTGACAATGAGAGTGCCAATAAACTAGCCAACAACCCCGTCCAACACTCAAGAACCAAGCACATTAACATAAGGCATCATTTCCTAAGAGACCACGAAGCCAAAGGAGATATCGCTCTAAGCCATGTGAGCACCGATAATCAACTAGCGATATCTTCACAAAACCACTTGATGAGCAAAGGTTTTGTTTCTTGAGGAGTGAGCTAAATATCTTGGATTCTCGTAACTTGGCTTGACTTATTGCACATATTTGATTGTTGTAGATAGGAAAATGATTTCATTGCGTTGAGTTCTTGAAAATATTTGGATTTTGATATTCGGATTGAATAACTTGGCTCTAGTGATCATTGTTATGTATTGTTGTTTGTGGTTGATCACTATGTGTCAAGTTGTCACATGTCTACAAGCCTAAATCTTCAAAATCTCCATATTCAATTTCATAGCAAAATCTGTCAATTTGGAGAAAAATCAGCTGTATCGAAACTTCCGACACAAGGTTGGAACTTCCGAAAACCATCGGAACTCTCGTCGTTCTCCCGACAAAGGGTCCTCGGGAGAATTCTTTTATTCATCGGAATTTCCGTCGCCGCGTCGGAACTTCCGATGGGCATCGGAAGTTTCTCCATAGTCCCGATAAGGGGTTCTCGGTCAGCTCAAAAATATTCACCGGAACTTCCGACTAGGCGTCGGAGCTTCCGATGACTCTCTGACCTATATATATCCCTTCACAGCCGGCCCTCAAATCCTAAAATCTTTTTCACTCCCCATCGCCGCCTCTCACTCTCTCCTCTCATATCCTTGAGGGGAACTCCAAAATCGACCATGGGATTTCGTTGCCGTGACGTTCTTTGGATTCCCCAAGCTTCGGAACTTCCGATTCCATCTTTCTTCCCTCCGATCCGCGCGGGAAACGCTCAAGGTACTTCATTCAAAATCCCCGTCGCCCGATCTCTTAATGCCATGGAGGATAGTTGGATTCCTTTAGGGGATAGTTTCCAGATACTTGCTAGAACTCATGCCTAAAGTTTCATAAAGTTTGGTGGGCTCAATCTCTCGATTCATGGATGGGTGTTTCAGCTCGGGCCTTGGGTCGGAACTTCCGACAGGTGCCTGTTTTGTCACAAACAACCATGTTTTGATTCCATTCTTTCATTCCTTTGTTCCATCCTAATTCCAACATCATATATATCTCTCAGATGGCCCGTGGAAAGAAAGCAAAGCAAGTGGAGACCCCTCTGAAAAGTGATTCACCCGTTTTATCCGATTCCGAAGAAACCCAAGAAGCTTCTCCCGTGCCAAACCCAAGCGCAAGGCCATTGCCAAGGTGCCGCAGCGTGCTCGTGGTCGTGGACGACCCATTCTTGATCAAGGCACATCCGGAGGCCCTCGCATCAAAAATGCTTCTGCTCCAGGCTCATTTCCTTTTCTTTGTTGTGATATATCTTGTCATATGCATCACGTTGATATATGTCACACTTTGCACCCCACGAATGCAATGATATAGAGAGAGCTCTCTTAATTTGTGCAAATGGCATTTGAGGCCGTTTTTTATTTCATTATGAAAATGCACATATTAAGGGGGAGCTCAACTATATGATTGATTCAAAACTCATTTATGATATTATTTGTGAGCCTTAATTGTGTTGTCATCAATCACCAAAAAAGGGGAGATTGAAAGTGCATTTGGCCCCCTAAGTGGATTTTGGTGTTGATGACGTGCATAATTAAGGAGCTAATGGGTTTATCGAGTTTTGAATAGGCTAAGATTGAATGAAATGAAATATTTGTGTAAAGAGACGCCAATTCCCTCTCTAGATGGTGTTGAAGCTCAAAAGAAGATATTTATTAATTTTCTATTTTGAAATTGAGTATAGGAAACACCGTACTATTAAGAGGGATGCGAAAAGATGATCTGGAGATGCTAAAGTGCCTAGCTTAAAAGCCTAAACAAAAGGAGAGAAAGAAACCCTCACTAGAAACTCAAACCAGCAAAATATTGCACTTATCGGAAGTTCCGATCCCTGATCGGAAGTTCCGATAGTGGTCGGAAGTTCCTCAGAACTGCCGACAAGGGGTCCTCGGCCAATCATGAAAATATAGGGTCAGAAGTTCCAACCCCGTGTAGGAAGTTCCGACCAGTTCATTTCTGCACAGCAATGGCTAGTTTTTGGGGCTCCTCTATAAATACCCCTTCGACCCCCCATTCCTTTGCTGATGTTCTTCCCTGAGAAATACACCTTCCTAAGCTTCCAAAACCTCTCCCCATCACCTTCAAGAGCTAATCCTTGCTAAGATTTGAGCTAGGGCTTGGGTGAGAGAAAGATTGAGGTGTTAGACTTGATTCCCCTTGAGTGAGTGAGCAGCCACTTCATCCTCAAGGGCACTTGAAGCATCTCCATCGTCGATTCGCATTTGTTACTCTTGAAGCTTGCTTCTAGACAGTTCGGCGTCGCCCGTGGAGCGTCCTCTCATGTGTGTGCGCCCCGGGAAGTTTGTATTACCCATCCTTTGGGGATTTGCTAGTAAGTGACTCAATCCTCCTTTGTGGTTGGTTGAGTGAGGTAAAGGGTTAGTGGAAAACCCGGCTCTTTGTGAGCTCCTCAACGGAGACGTAGCTTCCTTTGTGGGAGTGAACTTCGGGAACAAACCATGTGTCTCTTGTTCTTCGTGTTCATATCTTGTTTTTGTTGACCTAGACCTTGTTTTGTCCCGATCTACTCTTTCAAGTTGTTGTGCTTGCAAAGATCACTTGGAGAAGGTTCCTAGTACTCCTACGCAACTTTTGATTCAGCTACTTTCTTCAGTTTCAAGTTTGTTTTTGAATCTCGTGTAGAACTTGTTTAATCGTCGGAAGTTCCAACACGGGATCGGAACTTCCGACAAGGTATTTTTCTGTGTAGAATTTTTCAGGTTTTACATGTTCGCCTATTCACCCCCCTCCCCCCTCTAGGCATCACCAAGATCCTTTCAAAGATTCTATACAACGAGGCTAGAAACCTCCCACATCCTACCCTCTTGATGATCTGCAACTACGCACTGGCTAGCCTGAGGAAAACTAGAAAGGGAAAAACCAAAGTGCTTAGAGTTGAAGTGCTAGAGAGATAGATAGATAGCTGCCACCAACCCCCAAGGGGTCCTATCTATAGAGTCCAAGTGGTGGAGCCTAATGACTAAACTACCCCTAAGTGATACACACCCCTCAGGGGCAAACATGGAAGTTTTCGCGAATATTCTTCGGCTGGGACCGCATCCATCGCAGCCTTGCTTCCCTCCGACGCAAGCTCCGCGATCACGCCGCGTGTCCTCTGAATCAAAGCTGCTCGACGCACACGGCCCACACCGGTCAGACCGGTGGCACCGGTCACTGGTCAGACCGGTCTGGTGCACCGGTCAGACCGGCCCAGTGGCTGTCTCTGTCTCATCGAGTCCTCAGACTTGGTTTTGAGGCCCAAACCAAGAAACCCTCCTCCTGATGGTTTTGTGGCCAAACCAACAAACCCCGCGTACAAGCTTCGGTTGTTAGCCGCTGCGTTGCACCGGCTCCATGTTCACGACTTCGTCTTGCTCTTCTTGCACCATGCGGACCGCACTTGATCTCGTTCGGCCATCGGGTCCCTCGAACCAAGCCTACTTGTCTCTCCACTCCTCAGAGGCCACTCTGGCTAAGACCTTTCGCGCTTGTTCTTCACCTGCACCAACGCAAATCAAGCTGCATCCTGCACCTGCAATACTAGGCCAAGAGTCAGTCCACACAACATTGTCAATCACTCATCACACTGAGGAGCGACCATCCACCGGTCCTCGGACACCTGGGTCCTCACATTAGCTTATGACCAAGTCAAAGTTCTCTTAGAAAACCTTTGTGAGAAATAGCCTTGAGTGCCCAAGAGTGTGCTAACAGTCCTATCTAACCTATCCTGAGCCATTTCATCTCTTTGGTGAAGTGTGGGTTTGAGAGAAAGGGTTGTGGGACTAACTCGGCCTACACCGGTCTAACCGGTGTGGGGCACCGGTCTGACCGGTGCCCCACACCAACGGCTAGTTTTTTTAACATTGGTCTGACCGGTGTGGGGCACGGGTCTGACCGGTGTGCCCCGAGCTCTAACGGCTATATTTTCTTGGAGTGAAGTATTTATCCCCACATCCTTCCCTGGTTAGAGCTACTGTTGCTGGTGACTTTGCTGAGCTTCCAAGCCTTTCTTTGCAAACCAAAAGCCTAAGTGGCTCTCCCCAACCTCTCTTTGTGAGATTTGTGGATTCAAGCCATATTCTTGAGTTGGGTTGAGATTGTGAGATTGTGTGAGCAATTCGTGAGCTGAGAAAGAGCCTCCATAGCTTGAGCACCTTTGATTCGCGTCTACAAGCATTTGAAGCATTTGTTACTCTTGGAGGTTTGCCTCCTAGATGGCTAGGCGTCGTCGGCTAGCTCCCAAGGTGTGGTGAGTAGTGGCAAGTTTGTGAGGGCTACGATCTTGCCTCTTCGTGAAAAAGATCTCCTTAGTGGAAAGGAGGAAAGTGGTTGAAAGAGACCCGACTTGTTGTGGGAGAGAGTTGGTTGAAAACTCGGATCCCTTACAAGCTCCTCAACGGAGACGTATGATTCACTTGGGTGTGAATCTAAACTTCGGGAAATAAATCCTCGTGTCTCCTTTGTGGTTTGCCTCACTTGTTGGTTTCTAGCATATTTACTTTGCTTCCGCTTCAATCTACTTGGGTGTGCTTGTCTTTGTGTGCAGGGATCATTACCCTGCCTCTGAGTCTCTACTGAAGCCACTCAAGAACTTCGGTTCGTGCTAGAAATCAAGAGAAGCTTGAGCTGCATTTCGGGTGTTCTCTGTGCAGAGGGCACCGGTCTGACCGGTGCCCTCTGCACAGTGAAGCCAGGACCGGTGTGACCGATGCCCAGCACCGGTGTGACCGGTGGTGCCTGGCAGCTATGGTTTTGGGGAAAAAAAGTTAAAATTGGTCGACTCACCTATTCAACCCCCCCCCCCCCCCCCCCCCGGCGACATCAAGGTCCTTTCACCTAGTATAGCTGGCGAATCGTGATCTACTCAAATTTGTGCAAACTTGCGATTGCACCGCTCAAATCCATTCATCTCAGAACCCCTTTTTCACCAGGTGTCCCGGGAAGTAACTGTGTAGGAGTAAAACCAAGCAAGCACTAAGGGATTTAATAGAAGTAAATCCGAAGATTAACATAGTGGATCCTACGCCAACAGCTACTAAAGCAGATTTCCCTGCTTTCTTCCCCAAACCACAGCAGTTTAACTTACCAACTTCACCAACACAATCAGTATGAACTAGGAACAGCTAATAATTAGAACAGCAGGAGTGCAGAACAAATAAGTGAAGCGACAAGCTTGCATTGCACATGCCTTCTGTTCCTGATACATTTCAGATATAAAGCTCTCTCAAGTACCCAAGCAGCTAGGCATTAAGCTTAACATTATACTAGATAACAAGATAGAATAGCTGCTGCTACATCATTTCCAGATTCAATTGAGCGGCAAACAAAGGCAAAAGGATCGGTTAATTTGTATAAGCAAAGCAAGTAAATTTGGAACTGTTCCTGAGCCTAAATCTAGCTAACCGAACGAGCCCTTAGATGTGGCAAATTATGGCCGGGAACTAAACATACACTAGGATCGCCCCGTGCGTTGCTACGGGCTATGAAACTTTTGTAGCGTAATACACATAGCAATCATCAAGATAACTATTTTATTTTCTACAAATAATTCTTCCAGAGTTGTATACAGCTTTTGACATGGAAGCCTGAAACTGAAAGGCTTGTCTAAATAAAACAAAACTATTTATCATATTACTGGATCTTGGCAGATCTCTAAGCCATGAAAAAATATTGCCAATGGTAATTCATTGCCTACTCATCTACCATCTTAGCCCCCTTTGCCTTTAGCAGATAGAAACATTTCTAATTCTAGCAGCCCGGTAGTCTACAAAATGGCTTGTAGAAATACACAGATAAAAATCACAGATGTTTAAAAAAAACACTACGCATATAGTATATCTGATATAGTTATATCAGGCACTTGTGGCATGTTGCTCACTGCAGTAACAGGATACAATAAGTCTGACCAAGAAACACTAATAAAGTAAAATAATTACATGTAAATCCATACCACAGGGATCATCTATATATAAACAGATAAAGTAATATCTTCAATTGGATACATGAATTGGAACACAGCTAATTACTTAATGTTCTCACGCCTAGAAAAAGGTTCTGGAATCGTATAGCAGTATGACGAATCAAACAGTAGACCTAGAAAGACATGGTTCACTATAAGAAGATTCCATGCACATTATCTCACTTATATGTACCCGTCAGATTTCAGGATCTAATTACAATTGCATCAAATATTCTCTCCTGTGACAGTTAATAGCATCTGCATATTCAGAATAATTTCACAAGTATTTATGGTTTGTAAATAACTTCAGAAATACAAGTAGCTTTTGCAATACAATTGATAAGTGTGTTTCAATGCAACATTACATGTGTGTTTTGATAGTTCTCTGTCATATATGTTTGACCACACTAATCTCGCAAAAGCCTAGAGACTTTCCTAATTATGCTAAAGAACAATTGCATTTTCCTGTGGAATCTTACAGGATACCTCATAATTACCTGAAGAAAAACACATCCTACCTGCAATCTCAATTTGTTCTATCAACATGATAAATACTACTTGTGATGGAGTTGGTCAGTTGGATAGGTTTTTAAACAGAGTGCATGCACCAGATCATGTAGGAGGGCTCCATTTGCAAAAATTAAACCTAACAAGTGGACAACACCATTACTAATGGACGGAAGAGTTAACCTGACAGAAGGAAGCATATCATCACTTTACTATTAGCAAAAGATAAGCAGTATTATCGCTTTTCTATCCAAACAGAACTCTAATTCTTTGCAGAGACTCGGCTCTGGATACTCCTTGTTACCATCAAAAGGTAAGCCATTTCATGAAGGTTTGCTGAATTACTGGCATGTCTGTGACATAAAGAGATTTAATCTATCATGTAACAAAGAAAGTTGCACAGTAAAAAGGAATACCCCTGGAATAAATGTGCGAAGGGGCTCAGACCACAGAAGGCCAAGGTAGCAGCATGGATAAACAACGGTGACTTATCTTTCAAATATATCCAGTGCACCTGTAATGTCAATGTCTGATAGAAATCAACACAAATTAGTTGTTTCCAAACATGTACTAATTTGTATGCAGTGCTGACTTTCTTTTTATCAAAACAAAACTTTTTTGGATTGAAGTCAGTAAGAAATAATGGCTTAAATCATTTTTTTCTTATCTGCGTCCATTCTTCAGCTCATAAAAACTGCAAATCGAAATTTCAGTTCTTGTTGGGGAGAAGAGGTCGAGCTTGCTGACCATCTCATCGCAGTGCCACCGCAGCTCGACCCCCTTCGGGATGCCTTCCTGCCCAGCACAAAATCAATCAATCTTAATAAGCACGAACCTCTTGGTGATTACGACAAGGATGATCCAGAATAGCATAATAAGGATACATGGTGCAGAATCGCTGAAAAATTGATGTTGTTCACAGTCGTTGCTCAGTCCTTTCTGAAAATATAAGGATAGGTTTGGCTTATTTATATAAAGTTTGAAAGTTTGATTCAGGCAGATACCAGTCAACTGATTTAAGCATTTGAGCATTATTGCCAAATAACACTAATAAAAAATGCAATGTAAACACAATGCAAATGAGTGTGCACATATGTAAATGAGATAAGGCACAACACTTAATATGCATTCTAAAAGAAATTTAGTGCCACTCTAATTTAGTTTTCTAGTTCCTGCAAGGAGCTCATCAACCATCTTTACAACCTTTGGTGGAAACAAAGTGACAAAAGAGGAACAAACCTTGTTCGCACTGTCTATTTCCAAGGCCAAACACCCCAAATCCAACAACCACTCACCTCTCTCATTCCCCTATAGATCAACAACAAGATGAAATCAATAGAAGGAAACACGACACATACACAGGTGCATCCATAAAAGTAAGCTTGCGTTCCAACCTCTTAGAACCATTTATATATAAAACATCGTCGTATTGTCAGTTGGCTCACCGTCATCATAGCTGCAGTGATAGGAAGAACACATGTTAACAATTAATAAAAAATGTACTCCCTCCTATCTTTGATTACCTTGACATGATCCTAGTCAATCAGAAAAGTGCACAAAATTGACTTCATGCCACTATGACATGCATCACAACAGTCGTTCGGAGCAGAAGGGGTGTTTGACCTCCTACAAGCATTCAGTTACTGGGAAAATGACTCGAATTCACCAGGAGGGCAATGGCATTTGGGGTGCGCATCAATCAATTTTTATCAGGCTGAATAGTATGTCACTCAACTTTTGATTGTAGAATGTTCAAATGGATACAAATAAAATTATATAACCAACGAAATGGATCTGCCAACTCAATAACTGGCTTCCCAGTTATTGGACATGAGATGCTTATATTAAGATGCTCAGCTGGGTGCTAGTCATGACAATGTCCTCCTGTTCCTCACCAGGCATTGGCTGCCTTGCATGGTGAACACTCTGCAGAAAATAACACAAAACAAAAAATATCAGAAAATCTTGCACGTGCATAAAAAATATCATTAGGCGTGCCGTCACAGTTGCAAGCATACATGGATCCAACTGTGCACAATGCATGCAAATGACTGAAAACACCATGCTCATTCAAATCTCTTGGAAACTCACACAGATTGAAATGCAAACTTTTTATCTGTACTGAACTATATCGAAACAAATCAGCCTATCTTTACCTCTTTTCTCAAGGTGGTTTGTGCTTCCCTCCCAGGTTGCACATGCTTATTGATATTGCTTTTCACCTTAGCTTTTACAACTTCCTGGAAAGAATAGACCAAACACAAATTACTCAAATTACAACCATTTTGATGCGTTCAGTAATGCAGCCTAGAACTCTAATCTCATGCAATCCCGCATGCCACAGCCAGAACAACCATGACACACATAAAAAAAAATCGAGAGATCTAGATCAGGGCATGAGGGGAAAAGAACTGGGGCACAAACCTGGAGGTCCTAGGGGACGTACTGGTGCTTCATGGAGAGGTCCATTTCATGCTTACGGCGCTAGATGTGGACGTCGATGACTTCCCTAGGTAGCCATCAAGCGCTTCCTTATGTCCAGGTCGTCATACGCTGCAGAAAAAAATGCACCACCATTCAGATCAGGGGACAAGAAAAAAGGAAGGTCACAAGCAATTTAATGGAACACTTAAGGTGAACCATAGATACTGTCCGAGGATAAGATTTTTGGAGTGTGCTTACCCTGAAAATTGCGAGGGGGGACTCAGATCCTCCAGACGTCGAGCATGTAGAGATTTTTAAAAAAGTGCATTATAACCACATAAGAACTAAACAAATAACCTTAGTACCTCTGCACTAATTTAAGATATTCGTGACATTTCAGAATTCAATGGAACAATGTCAGGTTAATGACTTCAGCATTTGCTCAAAAGCTACCTGCAGAATTTGTAGTGAATGTTTCAGAACAAAAAAATAGCTAGAACGTTCAAGCACAGTGCAAATAAATTATCTTTCTTATGAACAATACTTGCAACCAAATAGAGCAACCAAATAAAACATTTGCAGGATACAATGATTGCACATTGAATAGGAGAGGTGATGCAATTGCACCGCCATCTCTAGAGGGGAAAAAATGCAATGATTCTAAATCTTATCTTGAGCTCTCTAATAATTTTAGACAAACACATCAGGATGTTAATAAAATTGTATACCAACATACACGCGTAACTCCCTGTCAACCCAAATCCTTTCATCCATATGCTGGGACAGTAAAAATAGTTCAAATTTCATATTTCTATTATAACAATAACAACTTGAGGGGCTCGCCCATATGGCGGCATAGTTCGGATTTCAATTTTGTAGCACACATGTCATTCAGATCTAAGGGAATAAATTTTACCTTGGTCAGGCCCCTGCATGCCGGCGTGAAGCGCCATCTCCGCGTGGGCAAGGTTGACAGGGACGACGAATCCTTCGGCCGAAAGCAGAGGGGGGGGTGGGGGGGGGGGGGGGGCGGCGGCGGCCAAGGAGAGGAGGGAGAAGCAAGAGGGTGGGGGGGGGGGGGTCGGGGGAGTCGATTCCCCCGCTCACCTCGTGCAGGGGCGGCGCAGCCACGGCGGCCTGCGGCGGCGGGCGGAGGTGGGCGTGGTGGCGGTGCTGCGAGGCTGGAGGGAGGGAGCTGGGCGGCGGGCGAGCTTGTGGCGGTGGAGGAACGTGGCGCGGGGGCTGGGGTGGGGGGGGGGGATATTTATAGGCGGGCGAGGCAGGAGGAGCGGGGGCCGCGGCCGGTGGCCGGCGGGCGGCTCTGCAGCGGCGTAAATGGCGCGGGGGCCGCAGCGGCGTGTCGCGGAGCGGCGCGACGCGACGTCGAGGTGATGGGGCAGCGCAGGGCGGTGGTGGCAGGCTTGGTCGCGCAAGTGGGCACGGCGCGACACGGCGGAGGGCGGCAGCCAATGGCGCGGCGCAGCACGGCGGCTCGGCTCTGTCCGCGGGTGTGCGCGAACGCTGAGGCCGGCAAGGAGGGGCACGGCGCACAGGAGAGGGGATGGGATGGGGCGGCGCAGCGGAGGGGAGGGGAGGGGGCCGGGCTGCCGGGCGAGGGCCACGACGGCGAGCTCTGCTCTGGCTCGATTTGGCGCCAGGGAGGAAGAGGAGGGAAGGAAAGAAAGAAGGAAGGAGGAGGGAGGGAAAGAAAAAGGAAAAGAGGAAAAAAGGGAAAAAAAGAAAAAGAAAGGAGAGAGAGAGAGGGAGAAAAGGAAAAGAGGGGACGGGGGGTGCCGGCGGGTTTCGCGGCGACGACCGCGGGGCCGTCGAGCACGCGCGACGATCGGGCGGCACGGAGCGCGAAGCGCGGAAAGAGGGAGAGGACGGCGACGGTCAGGAGCGAATGGCGGCTTCGGCGAGAAGCGACGCACGCAGATCGAGAAAACAGAGGGATGAGACTGGGATTGATTTCGGGTGTCGGACGGCGGAAACGCCGGGAAAGATTTCGAGGGGTCGGACGGATTTCGAAACGATACGAGATCAACGACGAAAAGAATTTTGAAAACGATTTTGAATGAGTGATTTGAATTTTGACTTTTTCGGGATGTTACATCGCTCTAGTCATCTCGGTTGATCTCTTCATCACTTACCCAATCCACGTTGAGTTTGGCTTTGCTTCATCAACATTTAATCTTCATTTGAAAATCCCTTCAAATGCTTGTTCTTGATTGACAATGTATGTGCAAGCTTCCAATTGAGAATCATCATATAGAGAAATAACCTTGTATCCTTTTTGCAATTACTATATTGTGGCAGAACCACCTGAATTATCCCGGCTTAAGTGCGCTAGCCATCACCATAAAGGCAACACCGACACAAACGCACTTCAAACGGAACAATTCTTGTTCAGTCGGGTAATGTCCCGATACAACCACCAGTTCTCGGATCGAACAAGCATATCCCGCACAAAGGCGAGTCCAGAGATATTACAACCATAATTTTACAACACAGGCAAACTAGTGATTACAACATGTTTCAAAGTACTTATTACAGATCCAAACTTAGTAAAACAGTTATACAAGCCGTAAGTTTAACGTTCAGAGTTTAAGCAGCGGAAAGAAAACACGACGGCTACAACACGTCGCAGAAGGGTACCAAGCTAGCCCAAGCAAGGTATCACTCGTTAGGGTC